>NW_024609857.1:180333576-181639576 GCF_016920785.2 Ixodes scapularis
GCGTGATAAGATTGGCAAGCGGTACGAGATCGGCATGATACACTGACCACATTGATGGCGATTATTTTGGACGGCGAGACAACTGTTGAATTCTCACCTAGTAACTACCGTGTTCCGTGCACAAAAGCAGACAAGGCCACGGCTCTGCGACGTAAACCCGGGCTAATTTTCGAACCCAGGGTCCGTTAGGGGGGGGGGGGCGGACGACCTTTAAAAGAGCGAGCGCCATGTTGAAAACGATAATTCGTCAAGCCGAGACGTTAGTGACGTGAAGAAATGAGTAAATGCGATTAGCTGGCGGAATCATATACACCAACTCATGTTTACAAACAAACCGGAGCGCCCGGAGCGCCCCTAGCGGACGCCACCGGCGCCGCGCATGAGCGACGGGGGTGCGGGCAAGAAGCTCGCCGTCGCCCATCAACAAACCATTGAAATGCGATGTTATCGGCCTCGGTGTGAGTCCCCGCGCTCTTTTTCGCGTTGTAATTGTTGCTTCTACGTCTTCCTTACGATGTCTGACTACTTGAGCGGCGCCAGCGAAATTAAGGAGGCTCGTTACCCCGCAAAACTTCGCGTGAATAATTTGACATGCGGCGATTCATTCCGCGTAGACGCCGCAGAATGTACGCTAAAGCCTGATTCACATGATGAGATTTCGCTCACAGTTTTCAGTAGCGACGTTGTTCGGACTGCAAAAGCGTGAACCGTAGCTGAGATGGTCGACGTCGATACTGAAAATCGCAAGCAGAATGTAACCAAGTGAATCAGGCATAACAAGTCGGTGATGGCCACTGGTAACAATGATCAACATCGCCTTGTATATCTACTGTTTACGTCGAGCCTGCTTACCAACTTTCAAACTTCAGTCTTTTGAAGCCTGCACTTACTTCTTATCGCAAGTACCGGCCCCACGTTTGGTCTCCGGGCCGGGGTCCTCTAAAAGAGCAGACGACAAGCAGAAACGTTTGAAGGAGCAGACGACAGTTCGAACGATCAGGCGACCGTTTGAACTTGAAGACGCACTGAACGTAGTCCGCAGGTGGCCCGTACAACTTGACGGTTTTTCGGCGTTCATTTTGGAACAAAAGAAATAAATCTGTTAGACCAGAAGTATCCGTGAATTCAACCCAAAATGCTTCCCGCCCAAGCAATCGTGGTCCGACGGCGTCTGGTTTTCCCTTTTCACGGCACATATCAACGTTCTCGGACGAACCGAGCGCATGAAAACTGACCTTCAAACCTTTCTCGACCCTTCCTGGTACAGCCCCAGTCGCAGCATTTTGACAAGAAGGCAGGTTTTTGTCTGGTTCCTTTCAAAACAACACAGGAATACACGTCTCACATGGGCACTTCCACCCACAGCCCCGAACCGGAAGTGCGTCCGACGCGCCACCACCGCACCGTGACGTAACAGAGATGAGTTCGTGTATAAATCGTTTGTGATGCGGATTTCCCGTTGAATTCTTAATTTTTCACTATTATAGGTCGAATGCTGGGGGACCGCCACAATCCTTCCAACCCAACCTGGGACTAACAGTACTCCATGTAAAACTACTCAGCGACAAAGACTCCCGTGCCAACAACATATCAGCAAGGGCGTGGCCATTTAGACAAATCCTACGTGACCCCAGCTGCTTGACTGAGAGCATAAAACGCTCACAACAAGTAAACTTGATTGAGTCAGATCTGCACAAAATTTTCCTTCGAAAACAAGCTCTCACAAAATTGTTGTTAGCGATGTTGGGGGAAATTTGGAAATTTGGCAATAGTGTGGGAGCTGCATGGCTCACTTGTCACTGCATCTTCCACACGGCCTTGGCTTGGCGTCAGAGTCCCAGCGAGTTCAGCTCCCAAGAATAATCCCGAACGAGGAAAGATCACCAATAAAGAAAGACGCAATGGGATTTCATCTCGTGACTCAATAAGAGGAACACGTGCGAATAGAAGATACTAACGAGGCAATATAAATAAGGATAAGAACAACATCCCCTGAATTTTGTGATAATAAAAAAAAGCCCTTAATTTATTACGCTTCATCTCACGCGCGCACACATACACGCAGATATCACACACACACAAACACACACACACCCACACTCAAGCATGCACGCAAGCACGTACACGCGTTGGCACAGACGCAGAAACCCACGCAGACAAGTACGCACGCACATGCACTCACGCCCATGCATTCACACAGTCTCACACTCGCACGTATGCAAAAACGCATACACATAAATGCACGCAAAATATGCGTACTCACACATACGTGCCCACATACACATAAACACACGCGCACACAAGAGCGCCTGAGTGCACACATGTTTGAGCATGGCCAGTCCTACCCAGATCGTGGACTGCCCATATTAATATCCTGTGTGCGAAGAGTTTAATGCGCGTAGAAAAGGGTGCACGTTGCGCGTCTAAGCTGTCAAAGTGAATTTTATTGTTGACTTTACTTCTCACTATCCGTTGGAACTATGCTAATTTTGCTCCGTCCTTCGGGCACTTGGACGCAGACTTGCTGAAGACATACCTGTTGGAAAGCCAGAAAACAAAAGGTTTGGCACATTTCATAAACGCAGCTCCTTTAAACTATATTTACAAATTGAGATCATGAAAAAATCAACTTCTTACGTGTCACTGGGGAAATCTTGCAATTACTTCGTTATTAAGATATATAGATGTAATATAGGCGTCTCAGAACATAAGGTTTCACAGTTTAAAGTACATAAGAACCCTTTCACAACCTCAGCCCACGGAACTTTGGAAGAGCAAATGGATAATCAGTTTATCTAAAATGACTGGACAAAGGTCGAGGTGTTTTATATTATCTCAGTATATAACAAATGATCGGCGTAAAACCTCGTGGAAAAGGACTCAGTACATTGCCCCTTTTCGTGAGACTCCAACTCTACAAGCTTAGGGGTGGAACGAATGCACACATTCATTGGGCCATCAAGAACCAAGCATTCTGTAGTGTTTCTGTTGTCGCTGAGGTTCAAATGATAATTCAAAACATATTTGTTCTCGCATTTCCTGCAGTAGGCACACTTCAACCTATTTGCAGTTCACCAGTTCAAAGGCTATACTAGGCAAGTGAAGACGGCTACGTCATGTAAAAATGCCCTACCTTCCTCTTGGCATATATCTCACTCCGCGAAAATACAATCCTGATTAAGTACCGGCTTTACATAATTCGAGTGATTGGATGCGCCGAAGTCTCGTTATTTTCGCATTTCCACTGAGAAGGTTGACAAGCGATGCCCGTCATCGAGCATCACTCAGCTATCGGCTGTTCTTTTTTTTTTCCTTGTATGTGTGCCGAAGATGATTCGGCGGATGCGTCATAGCTTATAATTTTTACATTTCACAAAAAGAGAGAGAGGGTGAGGCAGTTAGAGGGAAAAGCTCCTGCCGCTGATTGAAGAGGCCCCTGCCTCGCCTTAAAGTTGACCATTGGAACAGGACATCTTGGAAATTAAAGTGCAAAGTTCAAATTAGTAATTATCTTGTGCGAAATTACGTCTGCTTAAAACTTTGCACAACAAAAAGGATAAGGACGCCATTTATTTTTGTTTATCTCACTCCAATATCGTTTTTTTTTTATTATTTAGAAACGATATCACTAGCGCCAATGAATTCTCTGGTCTTTTTCTTGAATATAGGAGAAAGGTATTGAAAGTTGATATGGTCTACAATTCTAATAAAGAAAAAAAAACGTGGTAATTGAATCGTTACTTGGCGTAGTTGGTTCTTGTTTTGGGTGTTTTCCGAGCGCTTTTCTCCCAATGCTGAATCTGAGCTACCACTCTTCGGGTTTAAGTGCAGCTTCTCCTTGTATTTCAACAGATTAGAAGTAATATATCTTGTCAGCCTTTAAAGAGTGTACTTTTTGAAAAGGGGATCTTTGTGTAAGTACCGGCAGTCTTCCTAAAAGTTATCCAACATGCGAGATAATCTTTTCTGGAGGGTTATAATTTTGTTGTAGTGAACCCTAGTGTTGTACCACAAACTAATACGCCATAACATATTCTTGAATAGCATAAAGAGTAACGTTTCATCGTCCTAAGCAAGTATTTTGCTTATATATATATATATATATCTTATATAATTCAATGCAGAATGTATGTATATATGTCGCAGTAAGCCATTTCGTCTTTAAAAGTTTGCTCTTTCACCTCTTCTAAAAAACTTTCATCAAATTTAATGCGTATGGCAGTTTTATCTTGATTGTTAACCGGACAAACGATCATACATTACGTGTTTGTGTTTAATTAAGCTATAGTTTGTTGCGCTTTAACCAGGTAGATAGTAAACCCAGATATATTTTGCTATTGTTTCTAGTGTATTTTAGATTGTGCCTTAAAGAATGCGCTAGTGTTATCTACGTACATGATTATTTCTTGTGAATCTTGCACGGTTGTCGTTTCGTTAACATAGACTACGAATAAAAAAGGTACATGTATGGACCCTTGGGTACTGAGTCTCGTATTCCTAACATTTCAGTGTCTACTTTGTTTATGTGCACGTATTGATAACGAGCCTTTAAATAACTTCCAATAAGTTTTATTTCATCGACGCTGACACCATAACATTTCTGTTCAATCAAGAAAATATCATGCTTTATCGTATGAAAGGCATTCGTAAGGTCTAGTAATAAACCTGTCTAAAAGTTTCCTTCAATTATTTGAGTTATTGCATCGTTTATGCGTAGAAGTGCTTGCTCTATGAATTTGTGCTTTTGAAAACAATATTGTGTTTGCTTGTTATATTATGCTTCCAAAAAATACCCAAGAATGTAAAATACAACGAAATACATATTTACAAAAAAAAATATAAAGAAAGAGTGCCTTTATACTGACTTTTCGTCTAAACAAAATTGTGGAAGTTCACCTAATTAAATTTCTAATTTTGAGGTCGTATAAAACTGATCGAAGTATTGTAACAAGCTGTTGCTAAGAATTTCAGGTATACATACAGTAATCATGCAAACAATACATTTTTTGCAAAATCTATAATATGCGGACAAAACGGGGGTATTTAAGAAATATTTAAAGGTCATAAACGAACACAGTTTTCTTGATGCAGTAACAATTAAGTAAATACATATTCACAATTATTTACATATGATGTAGTGGTAATGAGAAACAAGATGCTGTAGCTTGTAGGAATAAAAAAAATACACAGAACCGTCAAGCTTGATAACCAAACCAATCAAACAAAAGCTTTGTATTGGCAGGTCGAAATCACCATGTGAAAGTGCGGAGAGCGAGGTGCACATGCGCTTTGGAACCCGGGGCGTCCACATTTCTAGAAGAGGCTTCGGCCCTGTATGCGTGCTGTCTAAAACTCATTAGTAGAGTGAGGTGTATTCCACATAAAAAAGTAGTTGTTTTATAAGATTTGTCGCTTCTCTCAATTGGGTATTTCCCTTCATTTTAATACCTCCAAATTCAATTTCTTTATTCACTCTCTACAATTCCTCTTTTCTCTAATTAACACTTTCTAGCCTTTTTAAACTGCGATTACCGCTACTGTAGAGTCTGACGCTCTCCCTCGCACTTTCTGCATTTGCCTTGAGTATTCGTTTTCTTTTACGGGGGAACTGGTGGTCGAGAATACTAACGCACCATAGGTCAGAGCGCGGTTAGCGAAACCTCGCGATTCAGAACCCAGGGTTCCCGGGTTCAATCCCCAACTCTGCCCGTTTCGATCTGTAACAGGATACCTTGCTGGGCTCGTTGGTTGCACGGCATAATGAGAAACAGCGGAGAAGGGACAGGACACAAAGTAGAAGGGCACAGGATATACGCTGACTAAGAACAAAAGGTTTACTATAACTTCTATGCGCGCACAGTAGCCCGCAGGAGCACAAGCTCTTCTTTCTCTTTCAAAAGAGATAAATGCTAATAAAGAAAGAAACAGCGGCGCTAGAAGGACATTGCAAAACGCGTGACAAGAGTAAGTATTAAAAAAATATTAAAACTCTGACAGCGGCACACGTCATGCGCTCCGTACACGTGGAGTGCACGCATCGCATGATCTTATTGTTTTCTCGTACCGCTCTCAGAATTTTAATATTTAACATTGTAATATTTTAACATTGTGTTCATCCCCCCCCCCCCCCATTATGGATTAAAAAAATATTTGGTGATGTATGTTTGCGAATGATTTGCCTTTTTATAAGTCTTCAATGATCTGCCTGCGTTTGATTATGATTCTGTTATCTTTGTTATGTTGTTTTTATGAATGTTTGTGCTACTGTTGGCTTTGCGGGGGGAGGGGACTTTGTCCAAAATTCTTTGTACCGTTTTTTCCCACCCCTCATTTTTTCTGTATAAAAAACATCGATAAACTTGAAACCTTAAATTTTAGTATTGTTTGGTATTACCAGGCTTTGCTTATGCGGTATCAGTATTTGCATATAGTGTTAGCCTGCCTAAAATTTTAAGTAACATTATGAATTATAACAAATCTTTAAAATAAGATTCATTGGTGGATCTTACGCCACACACGTCCCAAAGGGGGACCTGTGTGGCGTTTCCCAAGGGTCATGCTAAGGCATTCCCTAGAAATCTACCATAGAACTTTCTACAATTTTTGACGTCTACTTAGACCAGCGCTAGTACTTGGTGCACGCTCCTTTTTGAAGCAGAAACCCAGGCATACGCGCTCGGCACACCCCCAAGTTCAGACTCGCTCAGCATCCGCGCGCGCATTGGCTTCTGCCCCGTGACGTCGCCTCCCTCTCGCCTTTACCAATCACTACAAGACTGTACTCTTATCTTCTCTACGGAGCGCGCTTTCCCTTCCGCTGTTTTGTTAACTGACGGACGTCCCCAACTTTATCCTGTCGTGTGGGTACTAATGCTAACACATTAATACTTATTTCTGACTTCTGTAGGCAGCACGCTGCAATGCGGCTGTTTTGAAAGTAAATATTTAGTCCAGGCCGTTTTTTGTCTTCGGGTTTCTTTCACCTCTTTTTGGAGCTTATATTCAGTGCGCGCATGTACCGGGTTTTACTAGAAATTATGTTAGAAATTCCTAATACTAAGGCGTTTTAGAAAAGAAGAAACTATTTTCGGAAACATACTGGAAGCCACGGCGAACGTCACAGATTTCAAAATAATATATAATTTAGCAATATAAATGCTTAAGAATGACTAACTTTTCAATTAATGAAAATAAACATACGCTTCCGATTACAAACTTCCTGAGTGTCATTAAAATCCCCAAGATCAGTCCATTTGGGACTTTAAGCGCGTGAAAAGTGCGGGCGTGCACTAAAGGTATCACTCGTGCAGCAGGTTTAAAGCCGGCGATGAAGACACACGAATTATAGGAATATTACGGACACTAAAGAGGAAAGATAGAAGACAATTACAGCATTTGCGCATCGCCTCCCCTCCACCTGCTGAAGGAGTGGTAACTTTTTCGCGCCCCCGCGCCTCTCTCGTGCTTCAAGTCGTCATAAAAGAGACTGATCTTTGGGTTTTCAGTGACGCTCAACAAGTTTCTAGTTATGATTATATCCTTATTTTCACTGCCTATAAACTTGTTTAGTGCATTATAAGTAATTGCTTAGCTAACTAATTTGTTTTTTGTTGTTGCAATTCTGCCTTGGTTGGCGGTTCGTTTACGAAAATAGATTTTTCTACAAACCCAAAATTCAGGAATTTTCTAATGGCTTTGTATAAACACCTGGATGTTACGGAAAGTTTTATGCAGCTTGGCAAGGAATACTGAGAAGAAAAAACAATTAGCCCACCTGAGCCGGTCCACAAGGCATTCCATCCGGCGCTCCTGTTTTCTTTCCATTAAAATGTTTGTCGTAATCCGGGCAACAACTGGTTTTACATATATCATTGGTCTTCCAATCTCCAGTGCCGTCTAGTGGCTTTGTGAATCAAACGAGAAAAAAAAAAAGATGAAACTGGGTTACACGCATTTTTTATCAATATCATCGAGAAGAAACTTTTGATTGAGCTGGTTCGACAAATACCACGTAAAATGTAAGGCCTGCTGATGACGTCATGGATAGTGGATTCCCGACACTACCCGAGCGGCAAACACACCGAAATTCGACGAGGGTCGTCGTAAAGCGGCAGACGCGCGTCCGTTTTGGAATCATCTTCTTGTAGCGGCGCGCTCGTTGTAAGACGCTGGGAGATGCGCTGGGATCGATGCTAACACAATAAAGGTTTTGCTGCGTGGATCGCGAAAGAATTGCGATATAAATAATGTAAATTGACAACTTTAGGTTATATGTTCAATTAACTATGTAGAGCGAGTCGTTTACTTGCGCTGTCGTGTACACGAGGTACCGGGTGATCCGCTGCCATTTGCAGCATTTAATCTTCCCTGCATCTGGTCGTATGCTGCCTACAGATTATTTTTGTTTCGTTGTATAAACCATGCCTTCATCATTTGACACGGAACCGTTTACATAGATGGTGTAAGGAGTACGTATGGCGTTGCCACGCCGGACGTTTTTTGATGCCGCCACTGCCATCCCCCAAGCCTTTGCGCATGCCCCCCTGGCAAAGCTGTAAGGTCTGTCAAAAGCGAGTTTGAACATATCTACGGACATCCTCCTCGCAATGCAGACAAAAGTTTCAAGCACCAACTTTGAATATTACTATAGGGGAAGGGGCTAGAACCACTTATAGCATGTTTGCGGACGAAGTGGGGAGCTATGACGTCAAGAACATGATCACACACTCATATAGTTTTTCAGACCACGCGCTAGTGCAAAATTTAGTGCTTATGTTATCGCACGCCACGCAAAACTCTTTTAGAATAGTTTTTCTCTGCCGCGTCGCAAAAGCCCGAGCATCTCGCGCTTGCAAAGCGACCAAGATGCAGTAACAATTTTATTTCACACACAAAATGCTGTAACTTGAGTAGAAAATCAGTTTTTTTTGTTCAAAGTAACATTCAAAATTTGTTTAAATATGAGAGTGCAACGGGAGCGGTCGACCGATCGTGTCCGCTTACGTCGCTTAGGGAAGAGAGGTCTCACCTTCACCGAGAATCGTTCGCGCGTCGCAAGCCGCAAGTTTCCGGCGATCGTTGCCCATCTTTCAGGGTCTTCCAAACCTTTCTAACGTGCACCTCCAACAGGAGCGCAATGTCGTACTGTGTTGAAAATCACAGTCGCGTCGATGCCGCCGCCGTCGCTCTTACGATGTCACCAAAGCGGCCACAGTGGCGTTCCTGGGAGCCGCCATTTTTTTAAATGTGCTCGCCTTGGCTTTATCTAGCTATAGCCAACTTCTGATCATGAATCCTTCTAGGAGGAGCGCAAATGCTCTTTACGAACGCGTGAAATTTAAGAAAAATAGCCTACGCTAAAAAAAAGAAAAGCGCGCACAAAGGGCAAACTGCAGTTAGCGTTCGGCGCATGCGCTGTGGCGACGACGCTATTCTTTGCGTACACAAATCTTTGGCATGCGCTATTTTAGAACTACGCATTGACACCTCAGACTTCAGGTGAAACTGATTCCTACGAAGAACAGTTTAAATATACAAAGTCCGCCAACACTTTAAAGAGTAGTGCCAAGAAATCCAAGGAGCATCGAAGTAAGAAAAAATCATGAGCTATTCCACTCTCTAAAGGTGGATGACCAGCGAAGCTGTTTAGCACACGACACAGACCCGCCCTGAGGAGCCGGAGGAAACTAGACACGCAATGGGACAGCCACCCCGGGAGAGCGGAAGGAAAGGAAACTAGGCGCGCAAACGCTTGGAACGAAGACAAAGAGGGGGCGGTGCGAGCGTAGACATGGCCGACGCGGATCGCACAGAGGAAAATTTTGGAGACACCTTTATTATGAGCCTGAGAGTATAGTGATCTTAAAAATAGTGCCTATTGATAACTAATCTACTGAACTGACCTTTTGCTAAATTTCCCAGGCATCAAAGAGAATGCAGGGAACAGTGTTCTACGCGCCACACGTGCCGGCGTCCGCAGCAGTAACTGTTCCAAAGCAAACAGCCTAAAACAAACGGCAACTAGCACGCGCGTTCGTCAACGCTTTATTTTGGTTATTTACTTTGAATCTTTTATACTTGGAAGGCATGCACGAGGGGGGCGTGTGGCGCAGCGAGCATAGCATTTTAGTCACTGCCATAGCCTCCTCTATACTCATAGCAGGCCATATGACTCGCACACAAAAATCCACGGGACCCTAGCCATAAACAGCTTCGCTGTGAAAGTAAGTGCATTGGTGGAAGAGACAAAGGAACTAGTGAGTCAGAGATGTGAGCTGTAGCATCGCTATGAATGATGCTCAGCAATAGACAAAAACTGCATATATTGCGGCAGGCCCAACCATCTTGCCAGATCATGTAAGGGTAATAATCAATCAAGGAACAAGACGGCTCCGTAAGTGCATCATTTACCAGCATAGGATTGATTATGATTCTTATCAATAAACACGACTGCTAAAGCAAGCAGATGGATACAATCGACATAGAAGGTATGTCAAAAAAGTGGAAGTTTGAGACTGGTGTCACCGAATTGAGTCATCGCAGTGAACCACCCCCAAAAGATTACTACAAAGCACTGTCGGCAGTACATCCTGCTATTTCATACAACAAAATAACTTCTGCTGAAAGATTCACCTTCATGTGTCCGGTGACGCAGATACCATTGAGATCGACTTTTTGTAGTAGAGGACGGCGGAACGTTCGAAAAAATTCCCGGCGGGGATTTTTCTGAACTTTTGGTGTTGCGCAATCGGAGAGCTTGTTGAGGATGAAGCACATATAACGACCAGTTTTGGTTAAATTATTTTTTTCAACTGGTCCCCTGTTCTTTTCTTCCCGTTGCCCCTCGTCTTGACACGCACATGCGCTTAAGATGGAGGTAATTTCGCCATAATTTAGAAAATTGTGAACCGTTCTGCGGGTTGAAAAGTTAAGAAAAAAAACAGCTCTTTCGAGCGGCTAGCTAATACAATGAAGTGTTCTAAGGTTTGTGTCAAGTGAAATACACCACCCACCACCTCATGGTCATGCTATAGGTGCCCAAAGTACCATGAAGTAGTCAAGACGTATTGCTTTCATGTTGCAGGAAAAGCTGAAACCAGGGCTTGACCTAGTGCAAGCGAACAAAATCATCGAATTCGGCAATCAATGAGATTCAAATCGATGGAAATGGGTTTTCATTCCGTCTGAATTCAATTCAATGAATGCGTTACCTCAGCTTTCGTTCGTCGTCGTACTTTGATGGGATTAGCCATATCAATCTCGGAAAGAACCACATTTATACCATTCGTGGAAGGAACCGCATCTATATCCCTCTAAGAGGCAGTCGCATCCATAGTTCTAACTACACACACACAGATGTTTTTTCGATTCTCACCAAACAAAACTAAAACCACTTATAATGAAAATTTAAGAATGTTTAGTTTCTTACCCTCATTCTACTTGAACATTACCAATACTTATGAATTTAGGTCTAACTTTTAAACATATACATCCCAGTGAAGTGTAGATGTACCAAAACAAATGATGCGAAGTCAGATTGTGAAGAAACATAAATTACAATCTTACCACGTTGCATGCATTGTTCTCACTTCGTTGTGTAATATTTTTGCATGGGTCAATGCAGTTAAAAAATGTATATGGAGTCATGCTCTCCGAAGGGGACTCCGTCGACGGCAGTTTTAACTTATAGCATGACTTTTTGCTATCAAAAAAACAAAATACGAGTTCGGCACGTGAGTAGGTATGAAGATTAGGACAAAATACGCCACAGTACAATTTAACCATTGCACTTCGAAAGTTATTAGGCAACCAGTAATCAAAATAAGGCAATCAGGAATATGAAATCAGCAATCACCAATTCCTGTCGTATTATGTTTTCAGTCGTGCTCTGTAAAAAACTCTGAATAGTTCTGAATTTTCGCACATCATGAAGCAACGCCCGCACTTGATTTTCTTTTCATTATATAAGCATGGATGGACACCTGGGCATGCCTTATTTATCTGAAGAGTTGCATACTTCAATTAACGTTGGCCCTCGAACTTCTGGATAATTTGTGTCTCGTATGAGCCAACTGTTGCAGAAGTAGGCAAACATTAAAAGACATTTTGTAGCATGGTTTTTCTACACTTCGGGGTGTCAAATTACTTAAGTGAAATATTATTTTAGATGTACAAGATATTCCTCAAAGTGTCGAATATTGCCTCGCGCGCAGCTGGCCGAGGAGGGAGCGCGCCCGTGGTCTACCGGTTATCGTGCCTGCCCTCCACGCGAAAAGCCAGGGTTCGATTTCTGGGAGCGACTCACATTTTGTTATTCCTGCAATTTAGTTTTCTGGTAAGTTCGAGAATCCTGTTGGCGTGTTCGAGGTCCGAATGTTCTACGCGTCCAACATTCTACGCCGATTATTCCAGAAGCTTCCGAATGTACCGTGCTAATCACACTTGTCTATAACGCGCGAGTGAGCGGCTTTCTCCGGGGAGCGCTGGAATGGTGGCATTCGTGGAAACTAAGCTAGTCACGTTTCGTAACATGGGACAGCCCGCTCGAGGGGTGTCCTGCCCACTCTCAGCTTGATAAGCGATAAAAGTAAAGTGCTTTATGATATATTTTTGTTGTTTGATGACGACATCGTTGATACGCCTTTATGCTTTAGTGTGTTTATTGTCCGCGCAATGATGTTTGTAAAAAGCGTGCGAGCAGCCTTCCGCGTTCGCCGCCATTTGGTAGAGTGGGCAGGAAGGCCCCCCCTCGAGGGGGCCGTTCAATGTTGCGCCACGTTACTAGCTTAGTTTCCGCGAATGCCACCAGTCCAGCGCTCCCCAGAGAAAGCCGCTCGCTCGCGCGTTACAGACAAGTGTGATTAGCACTGTACATAAGGCGCTCCGCGTGGTGAACCGGTGTCAGTCTCGCCCCAGCGTTCGACTCTGCTGTTACGCCGACTTCGACGCCCGCGACGCACTGTTATTATCTTTTGTACCCTTTGATTTTTGGCACAAGTTCGCCACATTAAACGTTTATTTCTTCCTGCTTATTTATTGCTCTTTTGGTCACCACCCGTGACAGTATAGTGCAATGAAACCACATTCTCGTATGTGGATGCCTTCAACGTCTTTGACCTCTTTACCCAGTATTGTATGTTCTACTGAAATATGTATTAATCCAAATAGAATATTTGCCTTATGAATCGTCAAATTATTTCAGATTTAATTTCTCAGTTGGCTTTTTTGCACCTAACGTTATTAAAAGATTTGGTGATCGATGGCCTTATTTATTAGGTTAAACGAAGATGACATTTTAACCATTATGTTTGTAACAATACTGTCTGATAATCGAGTGCCTTTAAAAATTTCAAATGTATTTGATATCTTTTTTTTTAATTTGAAGCAGTAAGTATACAATTTGCTACAGTCTTCCTTTCAATATGCCTCTTAAATTTTAAAAATCCGCTTCGCATGGGCATGAATGCTAGATAAGCGGATATAGAAAAATCGAATTCTATATAAAACTCTATAAATAATTGTTCTATTTGGTCAAAGAAGCATTCTACCAACCTGTTTTTAAGTGCAATGTACTTAAAAGCGATAGTTATATTGAATGCTGCTTTATGTTATTGTGGTAGGCATTTATACTTTTTCGAATACTCTGACATTACAATTCAATTTTTGTTATTACATTTTGCATAGTAATAAATATATTGATCTCTCGTTTCAAATTGTAATTTGTGATATTGTCTGAATCATATGAGTTCATCACACAGCACACTCATGTTACAACTTATGCAAATAGAAGACAGCAACAATAAGGTTTGAGATATACTTGCTTGTGCGACTTTGTTTCGCCAAGGTAAAATACTGGTACAACATCTGATAACAAGAGGACCACTTGCATATTTTGAAGGCTTCAACCCTCTAAATGGGGCGTCCAAAATGCATTCCCTTTATTAAATTTGTCTCCCTTAAATTTCTCTCCTTGATTGCACTTAATGCTTCGCAAAGAGATTAAGAGGCGAGCGTGGGTATCTAGTAAAACCTGGGAGCCAATAAGTGCATCTACACTTGAATTCCAGCTTGCCCAATGCGTGGGTTCCGAACTCTGCTACAATTAAAATAAAAAAACGCCTAACTGAGGCACTAGGAGAAATTATATTCTATATTGTTCTGGCGTTGTCAATTGTTTATTTAAACTTTAGAGTACACAAGATATTTATAAAAAGGACAGCTCATAGAAAATTGCGTAAAAAAAGATATATTTTAAAAGTAAATTGATTTCTTTGCCGTAAACCTGTACTAGGTTCAATTCAACATAATATGTTTTAACTTGAAACACGTTTTTATCTTATGAGTGAGTGATAGAAGATATGATGAGGACTGAATGCGGAGATTTATGTGATCGGCATAACACAAGTCTTGTCATTTGAATCGGTTAATTTTCAAACAGTTATAGTAATTTGTTCTAATTTAATTTAAGTCTATTTTATTTACCTACAGAAATTTTTAACGTCAAGGATATACGCTAGTTACTAAAGTCTTAAAAGTTTGCAATTAAAATTATACTACTACCCAAGAGACCTCAGAGTCCGCTCCTCCCATGACTTTTTGCTGCATTCTGAGAAGGTGGGATACCGGGTGAGTTCACCATTTCTGCTCATCACATGGCCATCTTTAGGAGCACACCCCATTTTATTCCCTTGATCGTCCCACTTAATTCCCAACCTGTAAAGAAAACACGCAAGTATATATTTTACCACGCCGACGTCTAAAAATTGCGCCTATATTGTAAACTTTTTATATTGTAAAACATTACTAACCATTCCTGCGACGTTTTTAAATTGGTACACGTTAAGTTTGAATTACGAGCAACGCTCGTGAGGATTTTACTGTTTGAACTTGTGAATGAAATGTAATATTGCACAAAGTGAGCACACAAAATAATCCCGCTGAAGTAATTAGGATTTAAAAAGAACCAGTAATTATGACATAATTTCAACCCGATGAATGTCGGAAGTAGCCACTTTGACAATGTGCTCAAAATAATAGACAGTTTTTTTAATAATAAAGATTTCAGGCTTGCCGGTTGAAATCGTTGACGAAACTTTAGCACATAAGTGAATAATTCATGATGTTAGGTGGGTCAACTCAGGCTTATTGTTACAATTATTAATTATATTTTTATTTTCAAATATCTAATAGCCTTCTGTTAAAATTTTTAGGTCAAAAGAAAGGGTCACAACGCGTAGTGATCCTAATGGTAATTATTTTTATTTAAATCTTTCATGTCAATAACTGAAGCACAAACTTGCAAATATTTTGATATAACTGTATATTTATGTTATTTTTATGTAAACTGCATACTTTTGATTACTTCAAATAAAGTGAAGTGACATGTGAATAAATATTTCTTAGAATAATACTCATATAATAATAGGCTTTCCCATTATCCACAAACAACCAAAATATTGTTCTGATTGTTTCACATCCGCAAAGCACTATAAGAAAGACAATTCGTAAAAACGATATCCACTCACAAGTTAGCGATTTGTTGAACTGCAGCGGGAACGCCTGAAAATGTCTTGCCGTCATCCGAGCTAAGTGCCACCCGCCACCTCGAGCATACGCCAAAGGTGTAGGACGCGGCTGCCGGAAATCCAAAGAAGCCAGAACATCGTATACAGGTACGCGAATAAATCCCAGACAGAGTTTACTATGTTACCAGAAATGAACTATTCTGAGGGCGTTTGTGTTGAGAAAAACGACAACGGTTAAAAACGTTTTCTAGATTGCTACGCAAATTACGAAACTGCATTTTATAACTACTTTCAACGGCCAATATATATTTTTAATATACCGATTAAGATTTAAGGACTGCAAGATAACTCAGGTTAGCTTACTCATTTGTTGTGTGTGTGGTGCATTTCAAGATGGCATATTTCTTGTTTAAATACAAGATTATATTTATAAGAATTAACTGTTCCGCTTATTTGTAGGATTTACTCTAGGCTCGTCTGAAGATTTTTATACATCTATGTTTGTATTTTTAATTTTATAGGTAAAAGGGCTTAACAGGTTCAGGTAGTGTAATAGATGCTTACAATAAACATATGAAGATCGAGTATTCGTGTGCCCGTTTCATGAGCACTGTTAGTACACAGCCCCTAGTACAGCAAACAGTAAATAAATAAAACAAACAGCACACAACAAAATCAGAACCTTAAACTCGAATATACCTAAAAAAGGAAAGACGTTTACAATCCCATTTAAAGGGACCATGAAATGATTTTAAAATTGAATTTCATCCACCGCACGTCGTAAAAGGTGTGAAAAGGAACACAAAAACACAAGACTAGGGAGCCAAAAAAAATTATTTGCTATAGAACTTTTAAAAGAAAACTGGACTCTTTTGCGACTTCTTTCCTTCGAAAGCTCTGCCTTTTCACTACGATGCATACGCAGAAGCGGTGCACGTCAGCCGAATCCACATCGCCTATTGGGTAAGAGCCTACCTCACCAGCACCGCGATCGTAAACAATAAATAGCCGGCGAATGTTTCCTAAAAGTTTTGTTAAATAATATTCAGATCCACATTTTGTAGCATAATTAGAGATGTGTGGCGGAAATTGCCAAATTTGATAATGCTGAGAGCCAAGCGCCATCTATCGTGTGGTAAACGAAGCAACTACTGCGCGTGCGCAGTAGGGCAGGGCCAAGTTCAGAACGGTTATTTCCTTTGGTTTCCTTCCTCTCAAAACTCTGACTGACTGAACGTTTATTTTTCTACGTGTTCATCTCGCGCGTGCCGACTTCAAGCAGCAAGAAAGAAATGTACTTAAAACAAACCACGACGAACAAGAACGCTGGATCCACAAACACCCGAGAAGAGCGACAACAGCCGCGAATCCCGCTCCGACGAAGCTCAGAATATAGGCCTAGCAGGCACTCCGACTCGGCGCAGCGTTGCTTCGTCGCAAGACCGTCTGCATACGACCGGCTGGCGTACTGAATGGAATATGCCCGCGCTACCCTTGTGGACCCTTCCGTATTATAGTTTGATCGCTGACCTCAATTTTAGGTTAAGAGGTGAGGTCAATCTCTTCCTCTTGTTTTCCGAGGCAGTGTTGACGAACACTCGTCGAAAAGGGACCCTCGTCGATCCTCTCCTTGTTTTGTGTGATATAGAGCTGAAATAAACGCTGTATGGATTACCTTCGTAGCACGGTATGTACACTTTGTTATTGGTATGCCATTTTTATTCTGACAGACTGCACGTCACTGTCGAGCCGTAACAGTTCGTGGGAGGTATACGTGCAATACCGGTCCAACCTTTCTTTGCCGAGTGTCGCGTCAGTATCGAGTTGCAATTGTAAAAGATCGGTCCCGAAGCGCTTACCAACAGCGCGAATACAGCACTTCATCAAACGCGCGCGTCCGCTCCGAGTGTGAACAGGTATTTACGTGGCTCTTGCTGACAGTTCAAACGTATCTTTTTTAACGTCGGCTCGCTCCTGCATCTCCGAGACCGCGAAAAACGCCGCGGCAAATTGTTCCCATCTGCACTTCCCAACAGGCATACCGGCGTATGGGACTAGTCCCATGCTGTCGCTGTAGCGCAACGTATCTCATTGAATTTCGCTCAGCTGCGATGCGGTGATGAGAGGCGCCGATTCAGAAAATACGTCGGTGACATCGGCGCAGTAAAACCCACCGGCGCACCCCAACTCGCTAACGCTCCCATCTCCTACTGCAGAGAGAACTTCCGGTTCCGGAAACATCGTACGTCACGGCTTGTTTTGCAGTCAAGAAAAAGTCGATATTTCATTAATTTTTTGTGTAGAAGTTAATAAACCGAGACGAAAACGGATGCCTGTTCGGCATTCAGTGAACATTGACAGTTTATTGTAAAAGTTATCTGGAAAAAGTAAAAAGGTCATTTCATGGTCCCTTTAACGCCGAATTAGAGCGCAGCTTCTGAGGAGGAGGGGAGGGTACGGAGAAGAGGGTATGCCCCTTTTCCTCTCCTGATCGCCTCCCATTTAGGGAACAGTTTTACGCTAAATTTAGCGGGGAAACATTTCCGCTAACTTTAACGGGGAAAAGTTTACGCTCAATTTAGCGGGTGAACGTTTTCCACTAAATCTAGCAGGGAATTGTTTTTCCACTTAATTTAGCGGGGAATTTTTCCCGCTAAATTTAGTGGCGGCGAAAATTTTCTGCTAAATTTAGCGGAGAAATTTACACATAATGCACCGCGCGGTTACGCCGACGCCGACGGCGACCGCGATGGCGACGCCGACACTGACGCCGTTCAAGCCGCAAACGGGCGCCTAAGAGCTGCGCTTTAAAATGTAATTACAAAGCAATGCTCATTGCTATAACAAGCTGCGTTGCATTGCTCACTCCAAGACCAAACATCACTTCATGATAGCCTGGTGCTTGCTGTAATGGCATAAGAAATGGGAAGGAGCTGTGCATTTTATAATTTACGGATAGGAAGAACATTATGATGAAATATATCGTGTGATGTGACCACTTTTTAGAATAAGTTAAGCTTGTCTACTACTACCAGCTTCCCTTCACGACCGTCGATGCTTGTGAGTCAGCTTACGAAACAAAGATACGGCTCAGTCAATTTACTAAATCCAAATAAAACAGCACAGAGTAAAGTCTTCTTTGTTTAATCAACATTGTAGCAGACCGGTTGGTACTACTATCGTGTGGAAGATGTCCGGTTGTCTACAGCCCATAAAAAAGGAAAGCAATATATATAATTTGTCCTCATTTCAACAACACAATATAGAACTCTGAATGTGTGGGGATCTCCGCCTACCCACTGCCCCCCCCCCCCCCCCCCGCCCCCCAGAAGAAAAAAAAAAAGATGAACGGCGCAAGGCGACCAGCCCGTACGCACGTGCCAAAAAATAACACGTTTTTTCCGGTTTTCTACATATATCTGCATGAACACGAGCGACCTTCGAAGGCGGACGTATTTACTATGGCCTTGTTTCCGATGATGCCGTTGAGCGCCCACGGTTTATCTTGCCTGTACAAAACGCCATTGTAGCTCAGACATTATGGCCACTAGAGCATGCAGTGCAAAAGTAGCAGCTGTTTTTCGCCGTCTCCGCCATCTGGTGTTCTAGAAATCAGTTTTAGTTCGCTCAAGTGGGATCTCGGAGTTCCATGTCGCGAAATGCAGCACAGTTACCTAAATGTTATTACATCATCGCGACACTCTGCCCTGATATGGCGAAGGGTGTCCGTAGTTTTATTACAAAAAAGATCCATACAACACACTTAATGAGGAAGTTATCAGGCGGAGTTCCGCCTGGATGCAGTGCAGAATACAAAATCCTACCGTTGAAGAGTTAGAAGACCGAAAACCACCTGAGCTACTCCGACAGCTTCAACAGCTGCTGGGCAAGAGTGCCCTAACAGGCAACCCTGCAAATCTCCTAGAAATAATTTTACAACACTTACCGCACTATGTCTGTAATGTGCGTCCACCTACAGCGTACGTCGTCCCTAACGCTCTCGCGCAACTCGCTGACACAATAACCGAAGTAGGCGTTTCATCAGCTTCTCACTCACTCCCAGTGGTCAACAAGTACGCACCGCCAATTCATCCAACGAACAGAGCACATTTTAGGCCAATCAAACAGTATATAAGAATATCAACAGACTCTGAGTGCAAGTTGCAGCTCAGGCTGCCGACATTCCATTGACAATTTAACCACGCTCTTTGCCCTTTTAACGGTGGCACTTTCATTCATTTTTTCTACTGATCCACTCAGATGGCGCGTGTGTCAGTTGAAGCACGAAAGACAGACTTAAAAATGCCCCCCCCCCCCCCCCCCCCCCCCCTTCGTACACGACTTCGGTAAATAGGCGAGCGCGACACTGCTTTCGGCCAATCGGTGAGCTCGTATTTCCACAAAAATATTATAATCGAATAAAAAAACTCCGATCCAAGTTCCTTTAGACACAGGGGCTGAGGTGAGCATATTTCTTACAGAGCCTCAAATTAATCAGCGTGCAATCCAAACATTGCCCTTTACCGGCTGCAAAATAGACACCCCTTTCCGCGTGGGGCCAGCAATCTCCAGTCCTCGATATTGAACTTTGCTAAATGTTTAGGTGTTTTTTCCTATTACTGTTTGATTTGTCCTCATTTCGGAGCAGATTTAGACATCATTACCACATTCTCGTGACATGCTTCATCTCCGCCTCGTTGAAGAAATTCTTCAACTGACTCGGTAAGGGATTGACGGTGGCATCACAGCTGCAGCCTCGACTTACTCATCCCAGCCTTATCATATCTTAGGTGTTTAATAAATTTATTCCCGCATTATTTTCTTGCGATGATGGTGCGGAACCCGAATTCGATAAATTCACTACAATACCACCAATTGAGGATGTGAAACTATCAGAGGAAGGAATATTTTCATTGCTTCTAGATGTCGATTTAACGAAAGCCGGAGGACCGTACCAAATATCAACTTCGTTCTTGAAGATGTGTCCTGTAAGTTCGTGGAAGTACCCGTTTCTTGATTTTACGAAGTCGCTGGATAGCTGATCAGGTCCAAATGACTGGAGACTGAGTAGAGTACTTCCAATATTTAAGGACAACAACCCGTGCCTTGCCCCAAATTATCGACAACTTTCCCTAATGCCAACTTGCTGTAAATTATTAGAGCACATCATCTCCAAGCATATTCATATATTTCTAGTGGAACATGGCTTACTTAACTGGGGCAACACGTATTCCGAAAGGGACTATCTACTGTTATGAAGCTAACGGAAGTCGTACATGTCACTTCTCAAATACTAGGCAGTAAGTAACATATCGACGTCAATTTTTTTTTATATTTTAAGAAAGCCTTTGATAAAGTGAACCATAGAAAATTAATGTGCAAACTAAGACATATGTTAAATAATCAAACAATCTTAGGATGGATCTTGGCGTTTCTTTTTGATATAATGCTGTTGGTAAGCTTGAAGATATCCAATCGGACCTTTCTCCCGCTCATTCTAGGGTACCAGACGGCTCGGTTCTAAGGCCTCTACTCTTTTTAATTTTTATAAATGATCTGATAAAGGACATAACGATGCAAGCTAGCTTGTTTGCGGATGGTTGTTACACAAAATTCACCAATGGGCCGGAAATGGCAAAAAATTCTTAATATAGGAAAACTCGTCTGTATCCTCATCACACACAAGCTGAAACCACTAATATACCGTTACTATCATGATGGTGATGTTTTGGAAAGAGTTAATAGTTACAAGTACCTTGGTGATCCTCGGTGGAACGTGCATGTAGCAAATGTCTGGCGGCTTGTGTAGGATCTATAGCAGGGGGGCTAGTCTCGATGTCTTCGGATTGTTAGTCGAATTGTTGGTGAACGGATGCTTGAAATTGCACGTTGGATAAATGCGCTCGTGCAAGGCAATGAGCGTCCTCGTTTGCCAGCTGCACCATTGTGCCAGGGAACCCGCCCTATTGTGAAGTCCTGTCCCGGCATTCAAAGTTGATGAACCTACAGGCGGAGCTGGCTGATGGCAATGGATGCCTGGTTTACAATGGTACAGGCTCTGAGTGCTGCCTCTGAATCTTTCAAGACGTGATGGCGCACAGGCGGGCCGGCATAACACGTCGCATTTGCATGCGTGGCGTAATCGAGGATGCCAATAGTCCCTGCCTGTGTGCAGTGAATGGGACTGTCCGTCACGTGGAACATCCTGCCCTGTTGGTCCTCATTGGCGCTGCAACATGCTGTGGCTAGCCTGAGTTTTACAGAGGGCATGCCGTGTCCGTGTTGATTATACGGTGGTCACCATTGGTTATGATAGGCTTTATCCACTTGAGGTATTTCTTGATGTGTGACTTACGCCGTGGAGTTTGCTCGGAGTTCATCTTTTTGAGTAGCGACTTAGGCTCGGTTAATTGGGTGTATTCCCAAGGCGGAGAGAGCCATGGCACCAGTGGTAGTTTGTTCACGACGTGATTCAGCTATACTTCTGCATGCCTATCTGCCGGGGTGGAATATAGGTGGGCTTTTTAAATGTGTTTCTGTATATCAAGAAGTTCATCATAGTCATTCAGGGTACTGCAGCTTCTTAGCGTGTCTCTGCGGATGTAGCGTGGGAGACCCGTTACTACGCGTCGTGTTTTGTGGTTAAGTGGTTCCAGTGTTCGCATTTGTGTACGACTGATTGGATGGAAGGGGAGACCATAGGAGCGAAGGGGGAACTGGAGACAAAGAAAGACTGAGCAAATTGACCCATTTCGCGTTTTTGTAGTCTCCAAGTGCGATTTGACAGCCGTAGTTTATGGAGTATCTGCTTGATTGTCCTGAGGGTGCGATTAAACCAGGCATGGGTTGTACAGTGCCCGTTAATGTCCATGCCTAGGATGCGGATTGACGGCTTCCGCTCGATAATGCAGTGGCCAATGAAGAGTTAAATATTTATTTTTATTTATTTTTGCCTTCATGGATGTGCCACCGTGAAACCGTGTAGAACGACGTACCCTGTCTTGTTCAAGACCGTACAGAGCCTCACATTTTCAGAATGAGCCTGTATAGTGTATCGACGCCAACCACGATCCTGGGTTGTGGAGATGCCGGATTCACATTGTCCTACTTTTGCCGCAAGAGGACGTGTTGTGTGGATAACCCTGACCTGAAGCCGTACTGCTTCGGCGCGAGGAGCTGCCGGTCTTTATAAAACCAGCAAAGGCTTGCTTCCACCATAACTCCATGGTTTTAAAAACAACAAACATGATGTTAGCGAGAGGGGTTTTAAATTCACGAGACCATGTGGTGGCTTGCCGAATTTCGGTTATATGTTTCAGGAGGGAAGTTTCTAAGTGGTTGGGAGTTCCTCTTTGTCACAGATGTAATTTATTTCACCTAAGGGGCTTGTTTATAAGCCCCAGGGAGGTTACGGATGTGTAAAACACTGATCCAGCCCGCTCCGGGCGTACTTTATATGTTTGCATGCGGCAAAGTGAGCTCGAGCTTGGCCATGGTGAATGAGTTCTAAACCGTTTATTGCCTTGCTGCGGGAAGCTCCGGCAAAATATTAATGGTCATTAATTTCGATAAATTTTCACCGTGTACAAAAATATCCACCTGTGTGTATGTCTAGGAAATAGTTAACCAAAATGTTAGTTCTTTTTCAAGAAGATTAATTTTGAGATAGTCGCGTAAACCTCCAAATCTCATGCCGCAGCTCTATTGGCAAGAAGGGTAAGGGGCACACGTGACGTCAAATACATCAAAGAGAAGAACACGCTCTCTACTCCACGGCGTTGTGCGTTGTAGTGATAGTCAGCGTCTCATTCTGCCGATAACCTCTGGTTTACACTGTTTGTGGAATGCGATGGAGGGTGGGAGAATCGGTGATGGGCTGTGGGGTGAAATAACCCCAGGAAGAAATGCAGCAGTTTGACATCTTATTTGTTTCCGTCCGATAAGTTTCTGCGACAGAAATTAGTCCAGCTGCTCAACGCGAGCGCTGGGTCTTGCTAGAAAACAGTTATCACCTTGCTAGAAAATAAAAACATCCATGCCCTTCTGATGCGAAGCAGCATCTGGGTCCACATGTATGCTGGTCGCGAATGCAAACCCCCTTGAAAGGGGATGCCAGCGAGTTGAATGTGAACGGCAAATGGTCTGAAATCTTCTGCTGAATATTTTAAAACATTTTGTGCTCATTGTTGAACTAATACAAAATTGATGAATCTTAGTCTATTGTCTCGAAGAGACGATCGCGATAGCCTTATGAGTGCTTTTGACGCTGGGCGAAACAGGATCGAGCTGCCCAGGTGCTGATGTTTACAAAGCATTTGAAGTCAGAACAAAAAGGAGGACTATTAGAGTAGCAGGTTAGTATCGGTTTTGGTTATCTCATAATTCTACGAACGAAAATTGTTACACACAATTTTGTTAAATTTATTTGTTTCTCTAGGCTCAGTTATTTTCGCTCTTTAAAATTACGTGTATTTTGAAACGATAAAAATTTACGCGGGTAATAACTTAGGATAGCTTTAATGTATCTTAAGTTATTAGCAAAAATGCATGCGCAAATAAACACAGAAGTTTTTCTTAGTTCAAAGTGATTCGTTTTTTTAACCTCATTGTGGCTGCGAAGTCAAGACGTGTCCCCTTGGTTCCTTTGTTTGGAGTGTTTTTTATGGTGACGATTTTGGGTTCAGGGTGTATAGAAAGAGGGAGAACTGAATAAAGTGGTTAGCTGTGTTTGAGTCGTCGTCGTGTTTCTTCCACCCAGTCTCAGGTGGTCTAAAAAATGGTAAACTCACACCAGCTCGCCTGCGCCCTTACTGTTTTTTCACAGAATCTCTGTCACTTTTTCATGGTCACCGCGTAGATCTATACTTTTTTCAACATCAACTCCACGAAGGTATGGTGGCTGCCAATATTCTTTTAGGACCTGTGGAACCAACTGGGAAGTTTCCTGACGCAACAGCAAAACACGTTGAAAACACTCGGTTATGACGAAATGTCTTTCACGGTGAAAGAAATCCATAAAAAAGTGGGCCAAGGTAGGGGGTGTAGGGAGCGTGAGAGCAGTTCGAATTTGTTATTGTGAAGAAATATTCTAAAAAGGTTCGGCCCGACTAGCCGATATATACTCGTCAAAGATGATTACAAATGCAACCTTCTCAGTTTTTTTTGGAAGATGAGTTTTTTTGGCGCCTCTGTATTATGTGACGTCCACCGTTATTTTCTTCGGGGTGAATTGGATGAATATTACGTTCTTACCTTCAAAGGACATGGTTATTCTAATCTTGTCCAGATTGCCGGTAACGAGAGACTATTTTTTGAGCAGGGAGTAGCACCGCTTGGCTCGCTGCGACTAGCGTTTCGTTGAGGCATTGAAAAACGGAGGTTATTTTTTGTTTGTTCTGTTCACCACTTAGAAATTTAAACCATTATTCATGCCGTGATCACGCGGCGAAATTGCGTGTCCACGCAGGCGCGGAGAAAAAGATTACGCACTGTACTATAGAGATTTTTATTTCCTGAAGCATTGGTGAGACCAGTTAGCGGCACGAGCGTTTGATGACTAATAATTTTGCTCTGCCTAAAACTAAGTTCCAATATAACTTCACAAATTTTAAAATTCTTGTGATCTAATATTTATTTATGTTTTACATATTCATTTATTTAATACATCATGAGGTCAGAAACACTTCAGACGAGGGTGGGAATTTGAAATTACAATAAAAGTGGTTACGTTGGCTCGCAACAAGAATATTAATTAGCTGGCGTAGAAATAACCCTGGCAAGAAAGTCGCTTATTCGCTATGGTAGGAAAAAAATATGTCGAAAACATATAAGTTATGGCGGTGAAATAACTAAACAAAGGTAGTATTAGATCTAGGCTTAGTGTATATGAGAGATCACAGCCGCTACATGTTCACAACCCAGAGAAAATAATTAGGAACAGATGAGCGGTGATCGTATTCATGTCCCGCTTCGGTTTTTTGAATTTCGTGACCCACTTTGTAAATATCCTTTGAAATTAACGTAAAACAGTACAACTGTTAAAGCAAAATATGAAAAAAGATAATCTGTTCACAATATTTATGTGACTCTGTATATGCCTTCTTTTAAAAAATCAAGCCTTACCTTTCATCGTCAGTCGGTACGCCAAGACAAAGTCGAAGACTGTGTGACTGGAAGTAATAGGGCCCCTTATTGCGCGTCTGTACATGAACAAACACATACTCACACATACCCTGTTATCAAATAAACTACATCACTATCTTTAAAGAAACTTTGATTTGTAGCCCATTCCCTGAGCAGTCCGAGCGTGAGATGTGCATCCAGAGACCTTCCGGTGCTTCTCGTTGTGTTTTTAAATGCCTCGAATTTCATTTCGTCGTCAGTCTATCAATAAAAATGAAAGAAAGATGATTTATAAGAATGAATACATAGAAATGAATATAAAATTATTATATTAAGTTTTATATTTAAACGTTACAACCGTAAAACTTGTAATAAATGTAGATACAAGCGTTGATTTAGTTGCCGATGTAAACTTGCTAACAAGCGAGGTTTTGATTAAGCTTATATATAAAATGTTTCAGACTGAATTATTATATGTTTGTCATAAAACAATAAAAATTCAAAAATACTGGCTTTTGCTTTGTGGTCTTATTTTTCACAACTAAAAGGCGTAACTGTGTAGTTTTAGTGGAAAAGTAAGACCTTAAGCGGGTGTAGTTGGTCAGTTGCATTTATACCATTTCTCTAGTCCCGGCACAAATGGTCCATTCAAAATAATTTCTGAGCAAAGAGATGTGCCAAAAAGCTCTAATCTTCTGCAAATATCTGGGTTATTTTCAGTTTATCTTGCAAGAAAGCAAGCTTGTGCTTATTAAAGCACAAGCTTTGAATACCCCGTTTCTATCGACTGATTATATTTTATGATGTATATGTCATGGACCGAAACAGCCCCTGTAAATTTTACAGCGTGCATCATGGCAGCCGTGTAGTGACGAAGTGCCTTTTTTTTTCTCAAAGTTTCGCAATAAGTTGAATTATGTGATTGGCCGATACATTTTGTAGCATTCTTTAGAACAGCCAAAATGCCATCATGGAGCAGCAAAAGGTACTCTTGGAGCAAAGGCACACACTTCATTTTTATTCATACCAGTGCGAATATTGAGTGTTTTATTTTTTAATTGACGGACTTGTTTAAAAAAACACGTGAAAGTCACACCTATGCGGTTTGGGCAGGTGAGTTGCAGGGCCAGGGAGACATAATGCAGTGATGTGATTGGCCTAAGCCATTTTGGAGCACCTTTTGGAGCAGACAAAACAGTGTTTTGGAGCAGCAAATGTGGCCTTTGGAGCAGCCAAGACAGAGTTCTGGAGCAGCAAAAGTGTTTTTTGGAGCAGCCAAAACAGTGTTTCAAAGCTAAAAAAGTGACTTTTGGAGAATATATTCTTAGAAAAATAAATATTTGTTTTAAGTGCTGGACAAACGAAGGGCACTACGTGTTGTGTTGTGATGTGACGTGTTGGGGCGGAACTCGCTGCCTGTGTGTTTGCTGCTGAGACATCTCACAAGTATACAATGCTGTAGGCGTTGCCGAGCAATTCCGAAAAAAAAAAACACTTGCTATTGTTTTACTGTTTCCAGACGTGGCAGATTTTTATAAAAAGTAAGCAAATGTAAAACAATGGATTGCAAGCGTCCCGGCTGGTGCCTCTCGTGCAATCATGTTCAACTGCTCGTGAGGGCAACTTTGGCAGGCTTGCAGTTACACGTGCTTCCTCACGCGAGCGGAGACAACGACTGTTCGACCGAAACCGAAACCATGCCACTCCGCTCCGTCGCCAACTGGTTCCCAAAATAGTATGCAAAATGTAACTGTCCCGCATACGACAATAAACAGTCCAGCGGCGCGTGCTTGCCAGGCCGGCAGGCGAGGTACAGGCTAAACACACAGAAAAAAAGAACCTGAGCGTATCGATGCAAGACATTGCGATCGAATCAGGGTGAAAAAGTACTTGGAGCGCTTAAATTTGTGCAACGACTGAACTCGAGACAAACAAGCGCGGTGTGCGGGTTCAGCGTGCAGACATTGCCTTCTTTGCTTTAGCTCACTTCTCGTCATCAACTTTCTTTCGCGGCAGATTTCTCACGTACTTTGGTCCCTTTCGAAAGAAAGCTTATCGAGAGAAACCTAGGTAATCAAAACTTCGCCAAGCAGTCATTGAGTTAAGAAGGGATTTTTTTAGCAGCGTATGATTTAAACAAGAGCAGGCATGTCGATGCGTTTCAGTTTAGAAAGCGCCATATCTGCAGCGACGTGGGGACGGACACATACGACGTCGCGCGACCACGGCGACTGTGGTCGCGCGAGCGCTTCAGCTCACGAAGTAACTCTCGCCGCGGCATGTTTGGCACTCGGCACACTAACATCGGAGGGTGTGCACACGCACGCGTCTATCGCGAAAAAATTAAAAAAAAAAAGTCGCGAGATGAGATTTTCGAGACGACGAGAGCGCGAAACGCGAGACGACGGGAAAAATCATGCAAGACCGAATAGCGACTGATGTAGGGTACTTTGTGTCCGGCGGCGTCTTTTGTGCCACCAAGCTCACGCATGCTCAATTACGGTTTTCAGTTTAGTTTCGTTTTTGAAAGGCGACCAAAATCGGTCCTTTGGCGCAGGCTTGGCGCAGATTAGCCATATTTTGGCGAAATGTAGCAGGATGTAGCAGGGTTAGCCCCTTGGCGCAGTTTGGCGCAATTGGCGCAGCAATCACATCACTGGACATAGTATAGGGGGCTAATAGTAACAATCAGTAGGCTAATTAATTAAATGTTTGTTAATTAACTTTTTGTTTAATAAGAGTAGACATATAGTTCCAATTACAAACTTGCTCAGCGTCATCGAAAACCACTAAATTAGTAATTTTCAGAAAAACTTTGTGCCCTTGAGAAGCATAGTATTGTACTAAATTTACCACTCGTGGTGCAGGTACAAGGCTGGGGCTAAATAAGAGACGGAAAGGTCGCGCGGGCGCCTTACCGCAACCGCTAGCCTTGTACCTGCTCCACCAGTTGTAAATTTGGCGCACTACTACGCTTCTCACGCGATCAAAGACTTTCTGAAAATTCTGATTCAGTGTTTTTCAATGCCGCCCACAAGTTTCTAATTCAAACCATACGTCTATTTTTATTAATTAAAAAGTTAATTAGCAAATTTTAGTTAATTAGCCGACTGATCGTTACCATTAGCCTCCCACAACATGTGCCTCTGGCCGTATAACGCACCCGCAGAAACCGCACAAGTGTACGTATGTATGTATGTATGTATTTCTGGCGGCAAATGCTCTTTTTAACGAGCGTCTATAAAATAGACATATGTAACGTTCACCGTTTTTTTAAACAAATCTGTCAAGTTAAAAAAAAAAGAAAAAAAAGAAATATTGAGATATGTGTATTGGGCTATCCAAACAAAAAAAAAAAAAAAAAACTGCCTCACAGTTCTGTGCCACCTTCTGTTAGCATTCATTGCTCGGCAGGTTTGATTGCGTCAAAAATAAACTAGGCCTTTAGTTGCATGTAGAAGCGTTTAGCATGGAAACAATATGGTGATTAATGATGTAATGTATGGCCTGCTGTGAATGGTTATTTTAGGTACGCTCAGGGTTCTCCCCAGGAATTTCTGACGGGCGGACATTACCGGGGGGGGGGGGGGGGGCTCAGGAGCAGGGGCAAAGGAGGTGCGGGCGCGGCGCAGGCGCGTTCGTTTTTTTTTTTGGCTGGTCGCGTCTGTTTATCGTTCTGCGGGGCACTGCCGGCGGCGCGCCACCGAAATAGAGAAAGAAAAAAGCAAAATGACCGCATCTCCACGCGGTGAATGATGTTGATTGGGGCAAAGCTCTGGTGGTGCTGATGGTGCTGATCGTTTTTTATTGCTCATAGGCAGTGCTGACTTCCGGGTTGCGTTTCGACTTCATTATTACTGCTTTATGGTCGGTAAAATACAGAGCCAGTGGTTCGTCTAGCGGATCAGCTTGGATCCGCTAGAAGCTGTGGGAACGCATCTCCACCCCATAAGTCAACGGTCCATGCCAGAAAGAGAATGTGTGGTACGGAACGTGGTTATACTATACGCATTTGAGCATTTGACCGCTGCGCCCTCTCGTCTATAAACGTTGAGCCAATGCATGCAAAGTTTAACGCGATTATACGCGCATTTGACCACAGCGCCCTCTCCTGTATAGACGTTGAGCGGCTACGTGCAACGTTTCATTCATGACAGAAACCCCAGCTCTTGAGTTACTACCACATCCCAGAGCCCCCTACTCGGCCCGCAGTCGTGGCTGAGTGGTTGAGGCGATGTACTAGAAATCCATTGGGGTCTCCCCGGACAGGTTCGAATGCTGTCGACTGCGCAAACATTAGTTCTTTTTATGTGAGCACGGACGCCGAACGGACGGACGGACGGACGGACAAGGCTAGACCCTAAGGAGCTTCGCCCCTAAGAGCAACACGCCGAGGCATCCGCGCTTTTTGTTTGAGGCAGTGTGGCAGTGGCGGCAGTCAGCGATGCGATAGCGAACGATAACGTGGCGGTGGGCGGAGCTGCTGAGTACGTTGGCGACGGTCTGCAGCCATGTGCGCAGGCAAAATCGCATCATCATCCCGCGACATAAAAAAAAAAAATATTGTGGTGGGTGGTACGATATAAAGTGTAACCGATATAGTGCATTCCACTGAAATAATGTTCGAATGATTTTGAGCACATAAATTGATGTTTCAGTAAATTTCTAACTTTAATAAAATAAATTTATGATCCAAAGTTTATATCTAAAATCATTTGTCATTTAATCATGGATCTCAATTACATCTTGCATGTAGAATTTTATGATAAAAACGATCTGCACGTAGAAGATAAGCATGCCGTAAAGAATCAGAAAAACTCGTTAAGATCATTTCTATATGTTTCCTTTCACTGCCTCACCTATTTTAGTTTTAAATTTGCCGATGGCTGTACCTCGAACCAACAATAACTGTCTAAAAGTGACAACTAAAAAAAAGTAGAAATAACAAGGGCTATTAGAGAAGTTTATATTCATATTCTTGCGTGTAATTTTGCTAAATCTCCAATTTCGGAAATATATTGCCAGAATATTACAGACTATCAAATATAATAGCAGCAGTTACGTCAATAACTCTTTAGTTATTGACTAGAGTGAGTGCTAGTAACATTAGAACTCACTAAGTTATCTTTTCTAATAAAACCGACACAAGCCTGTTTAATGACAGGCTTTTCGGAAGTTATTTTTCTTCAGCACACGGGTTAGCTCCGCCGAAGCAAGATAGGCAAAATTTCGATGATTACTTCGCAGTTGTCGCTTGACTGCAGTACAGAAGAGCACGGTGAAAAGCGCATCCAACAAAACTAACTTAGCAATCAGAGCAGACTACGAATACAGGGTATATTGCAAAAAGTGTGAGTACTGTTAGAGTTTTACACTAGCAGAAAGACCAGACAGAGTGCGGCGTTATTTATGGCTATAATCGAGATCACGCGGGTGAGCGCCAAAAACACAGATACAAGAAAGTATAAACACAGATACAAGGGTGCACTCGCCACTAACATCTATTAAAAATAAAGTACTCATATATGTTTCCGTGGAAAAACAGCCACGGCTAATTGCAATGTAACCCCCGCAACAAAAGAATACTCATGTGCAGGTAAAGATAGTGACGTGTCACTTATACTCTAATTATCCTTTGCTGTGATTTCGAAAGCTTCATGTAGCTCTCTAGGAACATTAGCTTGGTACCTAGCAAAAAACCTGCTCTCGCTAAATGGCGGGGAGCAGGGGTAACGACTGCAGGGAGTGGCAAGGCGTCCCGACGGGGTAGCTTGCGTGGCCGCGACATGCTGGCGCGCACGATCACTGAAGCACCTGCCTGTCTGAGCGATATAAGAAAAGACGCATGACAAAAGAATTTCATACACTTCTCCCGTGGTGCACTCTATATTTGGTGCGGTGTCTGGGTTTGCAAAGATGTGTAGAATCACTGGAATCGTTGATCCTACAACACAACCGCGACAACTTATTTTGTGCGGTGAAAAAACACAGGTACATCGTACCGAGCGGCTATTTCCTAAGATTATTCATGACGGTATTTATATACGAAGTTAAAGCCGGCCTCACAGCATTTCTGTCGCGGAGTTGCCTTTGTATCCTATGAATTATTTAACAAGCTTTCTGCCACCTGAACCAAAGTGCCCTGAAAAAGCCCGCCTTCTCCAGCGCGCTACCTGCTCCTCGGAAATTTCTTCTGCACTGTGCCTGCCACACTTCTTGAGAGTCGCCTCTAGACAGATATATGCAATACGTCTTTTTACTATCTTTGAATGGTTGAAGTTTAACGAAAGTATACCTTTCTGTGAATGTGGCTCACAAATTCAGCAAGTATGGTTCTTGAATAGACTTAACCTGAGGTCCAGGAATTGCAACCATCCTTCTCTTGTCTCCGCATGCGTGGATTTTAAGCCACGGCATCATAACCCGAACACCGCCAACACCTCCTTCACGTCGCTGGTTAGTGCGTTAACCTGATTAGTCGGAATGAGGAAATCATAAACATCTGAATTCTTTGAACGTGTTTGAGTCCCGCAGTTTCTCTAAAATGGCTCTTCGCAGACGCTTAGAAAAATGTTGCACAAAACAGGCACCAAACAACTGCCGATGCAGATGTTCTTCTTATGAAGAAAGAGATATTATTCAAAGGAGGTAGATTTGATTTAGATGAAATCTCAAATGTTCCAGAAAATCTTTGACATTAATACCAGAAGAGCTCTGGAGCAGAAGAAAAATATTATGTACAATTAGCTCATTGACACATAAAAAAACAGTGGTTTGCACGGCACAAAGTAAAAAAAAAAGAAGGTCTCCAACGTCAACAGATAACGTTAGAAGTATTGAAGTCAAAAAGAAAAGTCAACGACATTTTATTCACCGCAAAAAACCCTAAAATCGGGGTCCACTCCTGAGTATCTTTACCGAGAGGAATCTTTGGCAGTTTCACGTGGCTAGCATCCTGTGCAAGCATTTGACTTTTCTTGAGTTGTGCGATCCGTTCATTGTTCAAAACTCCGAATGCATCATCGATTTTTTTTAGAGAAGGTGCACAGGGAATTCGAAGTGAATTCCCTGTGCAAGCTTTCTGCCACCTGAACCAAAGTGCCCTGAAAAAGCCCGCTTTCTCCAGCGCGCTACCTGCTCCTCGGAAATTTCTTCTGCACTGTGCCTGCCACACTTCTTGAGAGTCGCCTCTAGACAGATATATGCAATACGTCTTTTTACTATCTTTGAATGGTTGAAGTTTAACGAAAGTATACCTTTCTGTGAATGTGGCTCACAAATTCAGCAAGTATGGTTCTTGAATAGACTTAACCTGAGGTCCAGGAATTGCAACCATCCTTCTCTTGTCTCCGCATGCGTGGATTTTAAGCCACGGCATCATAACCCGAACACCGCCAACACCTCCTTCACGTCGCTGGTTAGTGCGTTAACCTGATTAGTCGGAATGAGGAAATCATAAACATCTGAATTCTTTGAACGTGTTTGAGTCCCGCAGTTTCTCTAAAATGGCTCTTCGCAGACGCTTAGAAAAATGTTGCACAAAACAGGCACTAAACAACTGCCGATGCAGATGTTCTTCATATGAAGAAAGAGATATTCTTCAAAGGAGGTAGATTTGATTTAGATGAAATCTCAAATGTTCCAGAAAATCTTAGACATTAATACCAGAAGAGCTCTGGAGCAGAAGAAAAATATTATGTACAATTAGCTCATTGACACATAAAAAACAGTGGTTTGCACGGCACAAAGTAAAAAAAAAGAAGGTCTCCAACGTCAACAGATAACGTTAGAAGTATTGAAGTCAAAAAGAAAAGTCAACGACATTTTATTCACCGCAAAAAACCCTAAAATCGGGGTCCACTCCTGAGTATCTTTACCGAGAGGAATCTTTGGCAGTTTCACGTGGCTAGCATCCTGTGCAAGCATTTGACTTTTCTTGAGTTGTGCGATCCGTTCATTGTTCAAAACTCCGAATGCATCATCGATTTTTTTTAGAGAAGGTGCACAGGGAATTCGAAGTGAATTCTCCGTCGACGTTGAAAACCTTTTTTTAGTGCCTCATGAACGCCCGTTTTTTTCAGCCAGAGAGAGCATTGAACATAACAGTAATCTTCCGTTCCAGAGCTCCTGTTGTATTTACGTCAAACATCGTTTGGAGTTTTTGACATTTTACTTAAAGCACACATTTACTTATTTTTAAGGGGATTTTTTTTTTTTTTTAAGAAATGCATCTGCATTGGTTCTTGTGTGCCACCTGTTCTGCGCAACATTTTTCAAAGTTTCTGCGGAAGAGCCATCTTAAAGAAACTGCTTTACTCTAGCACGTTCAGTCTTCAGATATGTGGTTCCTTTTCTCATTCTGAATAAACAGGGTGACATAACGACCACTGACGAGAAGAAGGTATTGGAGTTATTAGGATCATGTTGTGGTGACTTAAAATTCACGTATGAGGAGCCAAGAAAACAACCATCGCAGTTCCTGCACCTCAAGCTAGGTCTACGGAGGGACCATATTTGCAGGATGTATGACCCAGGTCACAGAAAGCTATAAGCCCGTTTACCTCCGCCCTTACAAAAATAGTAACAAGACGCATTGCCTTTATGTGTCTAGAGGCAGCTCTCGAGTCTTGCAGTCACACTGCCCAAGAAAGTTTTGAAAAGCAGGTAGTGCGGAGGAAGACAGCGGGTTTTCCTCAGCGCACTTTTGTTCAGGTGGCAGAAAATTCGGTAAGGAAAATTAAAGGGATACACAGGCCACCTCGCGACAGAAATGCGGCTAGGCGGGTTTTTTTAAGTGGCCGCTCGCTAAGATGCACCCGTGGGCTTTAACTGCACCCAACGAGGTGTCGTGGTTGTGAAGTAGAATCATCAATCATAGTGATTCTACGGAATCTTGCCAAACCAGGCACCGCACCAAATACACAGAGGGCACCAAGGGAGTAGTGTATAATAATAATAATAATAATAATAAGCTTTATTTTTCATTTCCCATTACAGGTAATGATGGGGCCGAGAATAAGAGCCGCGATAAACGGCTTGACAAGCTCTCGGCCCCAGTCACATTCAGCAGCAGTCAGAGGGAACAAAATAAAATACAAAGGCATTCAATCAAAGAATAAGCACATTTAACGGATATTAATTGCCTTATTAATCTTCAAAGCATATCAATATACAAAATCTACGTTTACATAATAAATACAAATACATGGACAAGAGAATGAATTATTAACAACCAACCGCGAACATAGAGATACAACATCGAAGATATACAAAACCAAATATCAGTAGACTACATCAAAGGTATACATGACAGTACGTAATTCATTTAAACTCAATTTATCTATATCAATATTGTGTAAAATTAGTGAATTGAGAAGTCTTGGGACTCGGTAGGCTAACATTTCTTTGCCAACATTCAATCGACACGTTGGAATTTGCCAATAATCGGGGTTACGAGTTTGATATGTTAAAACATGTTTTTGTAAATTTGACAATGTTACCAAGAAAGAGGTGTTATGTTGCAATTATTTTTTACGCCTTGTGGATAGCCTATAGCTATACATATTTTTGATACTAAGTGTAAGTAAAAAACCGTATGAAAATACCCTTATTATATGGTTCTTCTTATATCGGGCAGACAGACAGGGGCTTCAATTATCTTGCGCGCGAGCATGCCGCGGGCACTCAAGCTACCTTGTCGAGAAAGCCTGCCGCTCACTGCAGCTGTTGCCCACACTCCCCGTCATTTAGCGACAGTACGTTTTTGGCTAAGTACCCAGATGAGATTCCTAGAGACCTACATGAAGTTTTTGAAATCAACGCAAAGGATGACAAGTCTATAAGTGACACGTCACTGTCTCTATCGGCACATGGGTATTCCTTTTTAATTATTTAGCTTTAGAACGCTCTTTCTGACGAAAACCCGGAGGTGTCTCGTTTGTCAGCGCTGGGGACAGAAAGGGAAGGAGGGGGAGAGGGTAACAGGGTGGGACGCTCCAACCGGTCCCAAGCGACGACGCTAGCAAACGTCAACCCCTCCCTCTCTCTCTCTCTCTTGCGCTGACAAACGAGGGGTCCTCGTGAGAGGGTAGTACACAATGAAGACAAGTGCCCCTGAGGGTAAACCGATATCTGGCGCTGGCAAGTCCCTCCCTCAGCAACAATAGCTCTACACGGGCCTTCGTTCTTCTCTCTGTCATTCTGCGCTGTTCTACCTACATTTTGCATAGCCTACAACAACTAGAGCAGCTTTCAACTTTCGTACAATTTGCATTTTATTTACGACGAGCCTCCTCGGCGTGCCGCAACTGAAATTCTCGCTCTTCGAACCCACTGAGAACTTTCCGAGGTCTTGGCATGCATACGGCGTGCATGTGTGCCTCCTCAGATTGTCATGCGCATGCACGGACACAGCGGCGTGTCGTCTATGAAGAGTATTCACGGCACACCATATTTGAGGGCGAGGTTTAGTGCTCATGCTCAGAACGAGCTCACATTACTAGGCTGCTAAGACTGGTTCTCTTGATTGGACGGAATGCTCGTTGCAGAATAACTGTGAAAGCTCGCCGTCAGCAAGCGCTCAGCAGTCGCGCACACAGATATGTCCACCATTGCGTACTTCCTGTATACTCCGCTCACCCTTAAGGGGACACTGACAGGGTATTGATGCTCGTCCATGTTTTCGGTTTTACATGCCATATGCGGTCCCAACTACCAAGAACAGAACTTATGGCTAGAAATTCGGCTTTTTCCGACCAAAAACCTCCGATCAAAAATGGCCGGTTTGAGTCGCGCTCGCTTTCTTCTCCATGGTACCGGGTCGTTTTCTAAAATTTAGACGCAGCCACCAAATTTAATCCAAGTCGTGGGTCATTGGAGCCACACATTCAATATTAAAAGTAGACAAAAAATATGAAATCCATTTTTTTTTTTGTCTTCTAAAAAGGTACAATTATGTTAATTAAAGAAAAGGTTGCACAGAGAACCGGAAGCATTCCGTACGTTCACTCCCTAATTCTTTACATGGCGTCGTATCGCGTATCGTGGGACTCGCAGGCTGGACGGCTATGGCAGCAGGCAACGGGCGTGGGACCTCTACCTCTGAACTGTCGTTCGTGGTACCGGCGAATCTCTCTTACATCAAAAGATAATTTTTTGGCTGATCAAAAGAATTGGTATTCATTCGGTACGACACGCCCGGCCACCAAACTGATTTTTCAGTTTGGCGGCCGGGCGAGAAGGGGCGACGTCGCCAAGCCGTCGCCCTTTCTCGTGGCGGAAGACATCGCTTGCGCAAACGTCAAGCACGACGTGCGTACTTCGATTTGAATATGCACGTGTACGATTCCTTTGCCAGGTGTGAACATGGCCAATGCTCTGTGCTGCCCGACCTCGAGCCTAGGGAGTGCCTTTGCTGGAGGGAAATCGGCAGCAAAATTTTCGACCTACAGTCGACCGGCTGCATTATCACGAACGGAAATTTTTCCCCAGTAGCTCAGTAAAACAATGCCCGCTTCACACACAGCAGACCCGGATTCGATTCAGAATGTGGTCGTGCTGTTCTTTAGAGATTTCTTTTTTTACAGTTATCACTGAACACAACAAGTGTTTTGGACGGAACGCCACTGAACTAAATAGTATGGGATTTCCTTTTTGACACCTGCGAACTCAATGTGGTCACTTTCCACAAAATTCAAGAAGCAGAAAAATCGGGTAGCATTTGGTTTACGATGTGCCCGTAACTTTTCTGCGGCAATCGCAGCCAGCCATTAATACCGATCCCGTTGATCTTTCCGAAACTTTAACAGACTCTGCAGCACAAAGCCACTTTCGGAGCTGACACACCTGTGAGGCAGCTCTTTACGCAACATCTTGGGGGCATTCTTTTCGGAGCCGATCACAGGCGCTCACCAAGGGCACTCACTACTCATTTCCCACCCTTTAATGTACAAAACAGCGCATCTTGAAGTGCAGAACAGAGAGCGGAACAAACATAACTTCGACCGAATCGCACGGTGAACGGCTCTCGCATCGCAAATCGTCTGCTCCTCGCGGCCAAGAAAAAACAATTGCGGTGGCTTAGCTCGGCTATGCCAGGGTATACGTAGCGTGAGCTTATGCGCACAAAATGAGAGGCGCTATCAAGCGGCTCCGGTGCAGCGTCAGACTTGGCTACTGCCCAACGGAGGCGCACAGCTGGGCACGCGGCGGCTCCAGTGCGTCTGCCGCGGCTATGACGTCACTCCTCTGGAAGGCGCAGACCGGCGAGGCGGGCGCGTCGGAGGCGGAGCGCGCGGCGGCGGCGGCTCCGGCGCGCCAACGTGCGCCGTGTGACGTCACTGCTCCTCGCGCATGCGCAGCACGGAGCAAGGCTCATTATGCGAGCCATGCGAAACTGCCTAACCTCGGCCAGTATGGCTCACGCGGCAAAAAGCGCACAGTCGGGTGTAGCCACGTGACTGCTGACACACTCTCCTTCTCTGTACTTCTCCGACCTTCGTGCGCACATTTCGGTTTCGGTTTTCGAGCAGTTGTGTTTTTTGGCTTTATTAAAATGTACGTGACTCTGTAGCAAAATATTAATTGACTAGTCTTCTGACACCATATTGAATCGGCTGTCACAAATGAAAACAAAAGTTTTTGGGGGTGTCAATGCTCCTTTAAGCTAAGACTGCAGCGAATGGCACAAGCACGAAAGCCGGAGTTCGCTGGTTCGAAAAGTTTTTTACTAAGCGAGTGCTCGCGCTAGAAATGCGCGTCTCAGTGCTAGGAGCACAGTTTAACCTGAGCTTGTAGCTTTGACTGCAGTCTCAGCCTTAGGGGGAACGGAGTATGGATCCCTTCCAAAGATTATGCCCTCTTATTGTCTATTTGAAAATACTGGACAGTAATCTGCAAAAAACGTACCACAAAAGTGGCAAGTCCTTTGTCCCCCTTGTTTCCCTTCCGCTGGGATTATTATCGTCATTGTTGTCCAGCTCGCTTGCAACTTTGCATTAACTGCATTATCATCAGGTCAATCATTTGTATACAGATTCTTGCAAGTGAGTACTACATCAGTTAGAGACGTAGCAGCTTGTTGGTGTAAGTTGCGCACGCCACTGTTCAGTATTTTCAGATCGACCGCAAGCGATTATTGATCAAACGCCTGGCCTCTAGGGCTCACTCGTTGCTTTTCGACGCGTGCTCTGGCTACGCGCGCCCGCTCAAGGCACCAGAAATTTTTATTTAAGGATGACTACGCAATTCCCTAGGATGTTTCTACTAACAGCTGTCGCTGTAAAACACATACGCAACAAGCGTTTGGGTTGTAACCATGTCCATCCCGTACGCACTTTGCCGATTTCCCACGCTGTTCTACATGCAATCTCTGCTGGCGTTTAACACGTTCAAGAAATTAGCCCGCCCTATTCATAATTTACATAGGTTCTGCGAGCACCCGGTTTAAAGTATTTATTCTCTATAGGTCACCTACCAGGAATTATACCTGGCTTGGTAGGCTATCGGCCTCAGTAGAGAGTAGTGGCAGCTGCTCTTTGCCAATACTGGGTTTTAGAGAAGAGGCTTTTCAATATTGGCCTCAATTAAAAAGTTATAAAAAATAACAGGAGCAGTAGTCATAGTCTGCTATAAAGGTTTTCAAAGCTCAGGTTTTTTTAATGGCTTCTTCGTCTTGTTGCTTCAAAGAGTTTTCATATCACGGTTATCTCGTCCTTTGAGGTTTCGACTTTTAAGGTTAATTGATAACTGATGACAACTGCCTTTGTTTTTACAAGAATCCTATTTCTTCTGATATGGAAATAATATAGCATTTTGCCAGGTCCGGTTCATTCTGACTACTTGTAACGGCCTGCAGAGGTATCGATTTGCTTAGTGACTGCACGCAAACTCGGTGCTATGTTAGATATCACTCGTGAGTGTTTTTCGTTGAACTACGTTCTAGAGGCGTACTATTTATAAGTACCTATAAAACATAGTAACCACTTAGGGTTATGTAGAATGCTACATATAAGACTAATAATGGTTTGAAATGCATAGGAAGAGGGCAGGAAAAGCTTCGGATTATACGTCACGTTCTCTTGGCTTAAACGTAATTATTTTAAAGTACGAAGTAAAAAAATATCACAGTCAAAAAAGATTGCAGGGTGCGACTGGTATATAGCCCGCATTATGACGGACGTTTTGGGATTTGTAACGTCCAACTTATCGATTCTGCTTTGTTTTCTGAAATTCAATTTTCGGTTCAGCATCTCTTTAAGAGTCACGCATGAGCAGGTGTGGTTCCCTACATCCCTTTAAGTGTCACGCATAAGCATGTGTGGTTCCCTATATAATATAGGCAGCCACATCTGCTCATGCGTGACTCTTAAAGAGATGCTGAACCGAAAATCGACTTTCAGAAAACAACGCAGAACCGATAGGCGGACGCTACAATTCCCAAAATGCCACTAATGAAGCGGTATCTCCAACGGATCGTCGTATGTTTGTAAAAGAGCGCGCTCACACAAAGCTGAAAAGACGCGTGACCTCGCGATTCTCATTTCTTCCTCTTTTCGCTTTGGCTCCGCGATTGCGCGGACAGGAAAGGGAGCCAGGCCAGTTCTCCTCCTTCTCAACTCTTCTGCGATAAGGTGACCCCAACATTCTCCCTCATTCGCTCCTTTATTTTCCAGAAGTACGGCTATCCGCTCGAGATATGGCCATATGAGTGATTTTCGTGGCTTATGGGAACCTGTTAAACATTTCCGGTTTTAGGTTCAATCTGGTTTAGCTGGGAGCCAGTCTGGTCCTAACTGGTCAAACTGGTCAAAATGATTTTCTATTGAGCCAATGTGGTCAAGCTGGGAGACAAGCTGGTGAAGCTGGTCAAACTCATAACCGTGGTGGTCAAGCTGGTCTTTCTTGGAGCGCGCACGTCTAGGTCGGCTAGAGATGGTCACACTAGCATTGCTGGGAGCTGGCGCGCTATGGTCGGCTTAGGCTGGGACGAGGCCATGTCCTGTTCTTTGTCCTCTCGTTTTTGGTAGACGACTGTGCGCTTCAGGCGCGCTGCGAGCTGCCTTTGTGCGCGAGAAAAAGGAGAGAAAGTGGTAGAAGCGGAAAATTTGGGACACGTTTGCAAGCTTGGGCATACTTGCGAAGGAACGGCTGTGTGCGCGTTGTTTGGAGACTACTTGAACAACGGTGCAAGCGAAGCGGGATTCAAGGAGACAGCAAGCGGCTGTCCGTTCAGTGCGGGAAGAGGTCGGACGTCCTGACTGATAATGATATATCTTCATATCTTCGAAGACGTGAGTGTTCGTGAATGACGGTGGTGGCGATGAGTATCGCCAATACCATCCAAACCAAGCGGATTTCCTCGCCTCTGCCGAATAGGCAAGTGGCCGCTTCGCCCCATTATTGGCGGGACCCAGATTCGTTTCTCTCATCCGTGTAGCATTTTCTATAGCTATTGCCTGTTTTTGGCGTGTGTCTAGTATTTTTGTGTTGAGAGATAAGCAATCTGGTTTTAATAACAATGTTTGTTTCACACCATAAGAACCATTGTCTGAGCGTCTGTTAGCCCTGTGTCAGCACCGAGGATATCTAGCATCTCAGTTCATGTGAGCAGGCCGCAAGTACAAAAATAATAAATTAGATGCCGAGTTGACTTTTCTGAAGAGCTTGACTTTTTTATCCTGTGCATTAATATAAACAGGTTAAACTGTTTGGAAAGTCCACCAGCATGACCATTTTAACCACCATGACCAGCATACCGAACTGCGCATGCTGGGGCAATAACCCAGCTTAAGGCTGGGACCAGCTTATGCTAGTTTTTTTTCAGTAGGGCTGTTGCGCGTTAATTTGAGAGAACGCTTGATAAATCACACATGCAATACGAAAACACCGCCATCCTTTTGGCACAGCGCTGTAGGTATGCCATAACAAATCAAATCAAATCATAATGTCTTCTATACTTATTAGTGATTGTAATAGTAATTTTACAACAGCGGTATCTAAAGATAAATTGGAAAACCGACTGACAAAATAAAATATGAGCTCTTACGAACTTGGTCTTTTGAAGGTTCGCACTCATGTTTTTATTTTAATTGAAGCACTTTGCATGCTACGTTTTTTTTACTTCAAACTTTCTACAATACAAACTTTCATTGGAGCTCACGCAAAAGGCTACCGCAAATGTCCCGTGACTGTGCCCCGGCACCGGAATACACATGCAACACAAGCAAAGCTACAAGAGAGCAACACAAATGCAACATAAAAATTGTGAATATGCTAGTATCTACAAAACATACAACGCAACAACAAAATTTGAAAAGAAATTAAAGCTATTAAACCAGATTAAATTCATTAAACAAGATTTAGAAAATACATCTTCGATTGTTTATTGAAGGTCTGCGAAGTGGAAGGGTGTTCGAATATATGAATTCAGTCGGGGGCAAATGCTCAGGCGGTTTGGAATTTTCCAATTCATTAGTTGTGTACCATAGTTAGTTTTAAGTATAGTTTTACAAGACGTCTATGTATAAAATTGTTGTGCGTATCAGAACTTGTATCTGTAGAAAAAATTATTCGTGGCCGGTTTTTAATTTTGATAATATTACTTAAGACAATCACTGGTTTTACAAGGCCTCAATGTTCAGGATACCATTCGATTCAAAATAGGACGAAAAATGATCGAAACTCGATAAGTTTTAAATCAAGCACAACCCGTTTTTATGCATCCGGTACATATATACTTCTAATATTAGATTTAGATGTAGCCGCCAGACATGTAAACAATATCGTAGTCGCAAATAGACAGTAGCGAAATAAATCTGATGTTTTAGCTACATAAGAAGTAATGTTCAAACTTTATTCAGCATGCCTATAGAATATGCGATACTACGTTTCAATCGACTTGCATACAACGTCAAACGAAGGTTTTTATTAAACTGCACTCCGCAAAATTTGTGACCAGAAAGCCGTTTTAACCATTGGGATTGAAATATCAAGACGGTACTAAGGTTAGTAGTACTATAAATGGTAATGCAACGAGGACTGAGTTTGTTTATACTTACAGTAGAATTCACAACTTCTTTTAAAACGAGCTTCACGTTGGAGCATCTGAGTTCCCAGAAATACAGATTTACCTGGAATAAAAATATAGATATTTTGTTTTAACATAATTGTGGCTGATTAGTTTTGGCAAATGATGATGAATGGTCGTCGATCCAAAATTAAGATGCTGCTTCAACTGAGCAGTCATGCAGCAAGCTACCTAAATGCCATGAGAAACCGAGTTTATTTTCTGATAAATCTGAAATCACATACTGTATAGGTGTAATAAGCTGCCTTTGCACACCCGTGCCTGTGATTTGGTCAACAATTCTGGAGTGTTCTGAGGAAGAGCGTACACTCGAAACCGTAAAAACACTCAACTGCTACAGGAAAAACAACAGTGCACGCACGTGATACTGAAACGAAATGCTTAATTAGGCGCATTTATACCCACGACTAAACCACGTGAGGTGCCGTGTCCCCAGCCTCCTTCAGGTTTCAAATCGAAAAGTTTTAAACCTTTGCGTGAGCGATCAGTTCTCAATACTCCAACTACCCTTTGACCCGCTTGAAGCTTTATATAGGAGTGACCCACTGTCGCCGGACCCCTCTCGTACCCAGGGGTCCGACTTTTTACATAAGTCTATGACAATCTCCCGAGATCGGTCCCTTTCAATAAAACAACTACAATCACGACATTCTACGCGGACACCAGTACTACTGGTATGGTGCCTGGAGTGCGTCTTCAACTGGTGTGTTTAGCGTCCTATGCCGCCCACACATCAAAAGTGATCCTAAAGTGGCAAAAAATGAAGTCGCAGAAGCCGGAGTGTCAGGCTGTTGCCTGTCGCGATCCTGGCGGTTGGCCGTAGAAATGCTGGCGAAAAGCACGAGCGAACGCGAGTGTCGCTGTCGTCACGGCGTCCCAGGCGTCGCAACTTCCGGCTGCTTTAACTTCCGTTGACTGAAACAGTGGAGAGCGACCTACAGCAGAACAGGCGTATGCGATATACACCACAACTGTTAAGACGCCGCCAGGATCGCGATCGGCGACAGCATGACACTTTTATGACGTCAGCAGGTGGAAATCGAGGGACCACTTTTTTGAAGGCGGTAAACACACCAGTCGGAGACGCGTTCCAGGCACCATACTACTGGACTCGGTATCTGTCTATCACTTGGCAACGTTGCCGTTGTGTCACCCCAGCCACCGACTATCTGCCACAGAGAGTTCTGGGCGGTTCTCCTGGCCACCCCCCTCGAGCCACCTCGCATTCTAGTCTACACCGACAACAAAGCAGCTGTCCATGCCATGACGCGCGGTCGTGATATTCCACGGGACCAATTGTCATAGGCATGTGCAGCGATCCGGAGAGAGGCGAGACTCGGGAGTTGCCCTGTAAGGGCCACCGTGCGCAGCGGTCGTAGCATGTGGTAGTGTCCGGTGTAGGGAGAAAAATAAAAAGTCAAAAGCCCCGCAATGCGTTGGTACGTCTTGATAGTTTGAGGGGATTCCAGAACAGTCAAGGTGGCGACGAGGTTGCGACGATGCCCCGGGGTATGGGCGCTAGTGTTAGCCGTGGAGTCCAAATGAAAGTCAAGAAAGGGAGGGAGAACTGAATAAAGTGGTTAGCTGTGTTTGAGACGTCGTCGTCTTTCTTCCACCCAGTCTCAGGTGGTAAAAAATGGTAAACTTACACCAGCTCGCCTGCGCCCTAACTCTTTTTTTTCAAGAAAGGGGATCGTCCGCGCAGGCTGGAGTGCGGAGTCGGACGGGTTGGGTCGAAGACCTCAAGGAAACAGGTCGTCGCAGAATTGTCGGGTTTGTTGCACAAGAAAAGCGGGGTCCGGGTAAGAAAATAAAAAGTTTTTCAAGTGTGACATGCACCAAAGCCCCCTTTCCCGAGCCTCCCGAAAGAGCTCTGAAGCAAGGGACTACATGAAGAAAGTCCCTGAACGGCAGGACGGTGTAGCGGTAGTATATACCGTCCAGCCGGAAGGAGGTCAAGTGACGGGCAGCCCTTGCAAAACTTAAGTGGTATAAGGCGTCCTGCAGGTCCACCTTTGTGAAAAAAAGTTGCTTTAGGCAAAGGGCGGACCTGCAGGGTGACCGGTTACGAAGGCAAACGAAAACGCGGACTCGGAAGATCATGGGTTGAGGTGGCTGAGATCCAAAATGAACCTAGATAACTTTTGATTTTGAAGCCGAACCATCAGGCTCTTCAGCCCGCCTCGCCCAAGGAGGTCAAGAAGTAGCTTTCCTGACTACAGCCCATTGCCAGTGGCTTTCAATCTGCCAGAGGCCTGTGTTCCTCTCCTCCAACCGTTGGACAGCCTTGACGGGCACCCCCCGGCCCTGGACCTTCTTTTCGGCCCGGCGCGGCCCCTGTCTGCGGTCATGGAAGGCGTCTCTACTCTTAGACTCATCCAGGACGTCCTTTCCCCGTATTCTAGGCTGGGTAACAACGAGTTTCTTTTTTAAAGTAATTCGAGTACAAGCTCCCAAAAAAGAATGTCTAAAAAAGTGAAAGCCGTTTACAAGTCCCTGTAACGCCGAATTGGAGCGCAGCTCTTGAGGAGGAGGAGGGAAGGGTACTGAGGGGAGGGTAGATTCCTCCTTCTCCTTCTCCTCTTCCCCTCATTCTTCACCTCATTCGTCGGCGACACCAACGGCGACGGCGACGGCGACGCCGCTCAAGCCAGAAACGGGCGCCTAAGAGCTGCGCTCTAAAAAGAATAAAGACATGCTCAATGGTGTCAGGATTCTTATGTAAAATACAACCTACCGCCCATGGCATGTATATGTTTTGATTGAACCATACCTTAACAACTACCGTAGTTGTGTCTAGCTTAATTCTATTTTTTACACTGGCAGGATTAAACATTTTCACTCGTCTAAGAACAACTTAGCCAACTTGAGTGAGAATGGCACTGTGCAAGTGTGGTGAAAAAATGTGATTTAATCGCGATAAATTCTTTTGTTATTAATCCCAGAGAAACAATCTAAAAAAAAGACGCATTGTTAAATATGTAGTGAATCAAGTACTTATTTTCAAGAAACCAAAAAGGAAGACAATGAGGCTAGATGACCTTTTTCATTTCGTCCGCTTCAAGTTGTGTGGGGCTTTGACACCGGCTTGTCAAACTACTTGCGTCGTCAAGTTTTACAGCGATATATGTTGAGGGCTCTACCCAGCACTGGAAAAACGTTCGTTATTGGTGATGCAATACTTCATATTTTAGTTGTTGATGTTGTAGTTGGCGATGTAAAGCGTCCGGCGTTGATGTTGGCAAATTCTTGGAAAAGGTCGCCCGTCGCCCGCGGGAATCGAACCTGGATCCGCTGATTGCGAGCGGTAGCCTTACCAGTGAGCTAAGCCACAGCTTTTGTTTTTACTGTTGAGCTACGTCAAAGCATTAATAACCCACTTCAGACTTATTCGTTTTGCAGTACCATAGCATCCTCTATACTGACGAAGCCTGGCAGATCGCCACGAGAAGCGGCCGCCGAAATGGAAAAGTTAGAACGGCCGACAACGAATGAGAGGAGAGCCACGTGACGGCCCTTGCTGCGGCGAGACACCGAAACACACTTTTCCCAAGCGATGGATTGTCCGCTCGTGTTCCTCGCTTTCCTCGCGCTGCCTTCCTTTGTCGTCGGACTTGAAAACCACGTTTTGGATCCTAACCGCTGCACAATCTGCGCTGAGGCCCAGGTTCCCCGAGAAATGCTCTGTGCTTCCAAATCCTCGCGGTCAAAATCTGCGACCGGGCACTCCATGGCTCCGTAGTGAAACCTCCAGGCTTTGTAAGTAAAGAGGAGACTGTGGCAGTACCCAGTGCGCACTACGCGCGCTCTAGAAAAAAAAAAAAGAGCCTATAACAAAGTTTCGTCGTAGCACTGTCAATGCCGAGTCTTTCAAGCGCTCCAGGCTTTCGCGCGCTCCGGAACAAGAACAAACAAATAAAAGTGTTCGGAACAAAACGTATGTCTACTTTATCATGAACGCTTTGGTTCATTCACGCCACTTCGCAACTTCCACTTCGCCGCGACGGGATGCAGCTGTTGCTGTGGCCGTATTGTGAATTAACAAAGGACTGTTCAATTTTTATTTTTATTTTGACGACATCAAGAGCCTCGTTTTATTAGCACGCTTATTCAAACAAACGCGTCACCCAGTTTTTCTTTTTTTTTTTTCTCTCCTCATGGTGGCGAACTAGCACCATAACCTTGGACACAGAAAACAGACTAAAAGTTGGATTTTGATTTCAGACTGCGCATTAATCTTTTCAGATCTTCCAGGGAAGACAGACCAAATCGAGTGCGGTCTCAAGCTAACCGTGACTACGCCGCCCTTAGCGAAAAGTCATTCAAAATCAGTATACTGAAAGTATACTAATAGTGAACTTGGGCTATGTACTGAAATCGTACTAGTTTCACACTTTTATGAAACAAAATAGTATGCCTTTAGTACACCCCAAGTATATATGTAGTATACCATAAGTGCACCTCGAGCGTACTTTTAGTATACTATAAGTGCACGTTCAGTACACTACATGTATGCTTTTAGTGTACTAAATGTACACTACCAGTACATATATGCGGAGTGTCCCAGATAACTTGCACCAAACTTTAAAAAAAACGGAGCGTTCTGCGGGAGTGAAACCAACTGTACGCTGTGAAAAAGTCTCTTGCGAAAGTGCACGAAATTGCTTTAATGCGCCTATTTATTTAATTAAGAGTAACAAGCTAACTTTTGAAATCTTCGTTTAAAAGCCGAGGTGTGAAATGGAAAGTTGTAGAGCTCATTAAGAAACACCCAATTAAACCATTTTCAACAAGGTGCACTTAGCATGCTCCTTTTTCCCAGCCTTCAAACACCCAATTCAAGTGTTGGAAACACTTGAATTGGGTGTTTCTCAATGCGCCCTGCAACTTTACAATTGACATCTTGGCCCTCAAAAGAATATTTGAAAGGTTAGCTCATTAATCCTAGTTATTTACATAACCAGGCGCATTAAAAAAATCTGTGCACTTTCTCAATACGCTTGCTAACGACAGTTGATTTCACTCCTGCAGAGCCCTCCAGTGTTTTTTTAAGTATGGTGCAAGTTATCTGGGGGTATGTCGGGCGTTCTGAATGGAAAGAACGGTCTCAAATTGGCCAGACAAATCGGCGCCTGCATTTAAAAAGCTGACTTTTCAAAGGTGCTTCTTTGAACGGCTGTATTCCAACCTGTGAAATTTCATATCATAGAGCTTCATTCTCGTGAAATGTTAAGAAACGCCGTTGAAAACTCAACTGATGATGATAATGCAGAGGCGCCACCATCGGGAGATGCACTCTTAAAAATGAGTCGGGAAATTAACGAGGAAATCTTTGGCAGCTCTATTCCTCGTGAGAATGACGTACCGGCGTCTTCTGAAACTGTGTGAGAAAAGCCATAAAGAAGAGGTGCATTGCATTTTTCAACTGAAAGTATGTACGTGTAGCATACAAACATTATGATCAGTGTTCTTTGCGTAATTGATAAGACAGAAATTAAAATCCTACTTATCACTTTATTCAAGTTTCCAAGCCTGCCTCACTGTACACTCTCCTTTGTGATGATGGTATGCCATTACATCCTGCGTAAAAAGAGAAGAGAAAATTACAGTATGCTACTCTATGATATAACATCACATAATTCGCTCAAAGGACCACTATGTGAGGAAGGCAAGATAGTAACAACTTCATCCTGACAAAAGGGTGAGGAAAATCGGACAATATCGTTTCTGAAAGCCTGATATGTCAGACATTGGTGGTGTGCCTTCTTTTCATGCCCAGGGCTATGCTACAGGTAATGGTGTTCATTGCAGGGCACAACATTTATTACCTCAAATCTTAGGCACCATAAAGAAAAAAAAAAGAAGAAAAGATTCAAGGTTGCAGCTTCTACATTTTAAGCACATGGATTGATGAAGGCACAACGAAAACATCTGAGAATGGCCAATTTCAGGGCTGTGTGTGCTAATAATAAAATTGTATTTTAGAAGTTTAGTATAATACGGTATTTGATATTGGTTTCAAGATTAATTGTACTACTGTAAACGACCTAATTTTCGCGAAGGCTTAGTTTTTGCGAGTTTATCGAAATTGCTCAAAATTGGTCATGCAAAAAAATAACTCCATGGATACGAATGCATTGAACATCACTCCTGATTGCGAAATTTTGTACCTGGAAAGTATTCTCAACACTAACACTTCATAAAATGAATGAAATATTGAGCTCGCGCAAGAAAGTCGTTTATGCCATTCAAACTTTTCAAAGCGCTCGCAGAGTCACCATTGCGATAGATTTGCTTTGTTCAGTGCGCTTCTCCGCATGTGCCAGTGCGCTGCAGAAATTAGCTCTGGATGAAATCCCAAAAATAGGGGGACATGCACACTTTTTGATAAAATAGAATCTAAAAATGTTCACGTCGAATGGCTTCCCAGGAGACTTTTCGGGTCCGGATGCACTGTTACTCCGCAACAAGCAGGCTCTATTGGGATGACAAGAAAAAACCCAGCGCCCTGAATGCTGTTCGAACCAGCACTGGATAGGCTTGAAAAGCCTGTCAAGCGCTCGCTATCGGGACAGGCCGCTTACTTACGGTGGCTTAATACCTGTCTGCTCGATGCGTCATCCAGCCACCCATAATAGAGATGAGTGGGCGGACGTCACTTTTACTTTTGTGATGCAGGTCCCTGCAGGTTCCCATAGGTTGCAACTTGCTAGCTCAACTGAGTCAGGCCTGCAGCCCTGCGGGGAATGTCAATTACACTTTTTTAGATGTAGACACCCACAGTTTGCGTGTACCTGAAAGAAGCTCTAACACAGAGCAAACAAAAAGATTGGCCTTTTTTTAATGCCTCCTTTTCTTTTGCTGAGAACACACATACAAGTCATACGCTATTACACATTCAGTGGTGGGGCTTAATTTATGATAAGCACTTTTTTTCATATAACTTCGAGCTTTTAGAAAAAAGATTCAATATAATGGGTCGGACATAAATAGTTGCTATGAATTATCCTATCTATTTACACATTATCTGACATCATAAAAGCACTAGAGCAGGGTAGGGGTGTACTGCATCAATTATAAATTTCTAACCAATTAAAAGTTGGCATTTATTTAATTTATTAGTATTGGCTATTATTCTTTGACAAAGAATAACTGGGCGAGTTGGTACGTTGGTAGTCTTTCAACTCCATCGAATATTCAGGTCCTTTTTAACCTTTTTTCATGCTTTTGCTTTTTCTAACTGCTCTGCCTTTTGTAGGGGCTTTCGCCGCCACTAAAAAACGTGACATCCAAACTCACTTTATTCACAACACACAATCGCAAACTTGGAAAGCGAACCGCTTCGGCATACGCAAAGAGATCGCCCGTTTCTACGTACGGCACAGGCATCAGCACGGGCAAGAAATCATGCTGCTCGCTCTTGTAACGTTTTTCTCGCTCCCGCTTTATGAAACAAATCGTTGGCGAGAGACTGTTGGTTACCACACGGGAGAACTAGCATGACTTGTGATTGCTTGAACTGCCGTCAGACTGTACTTGAGCGCTCCGCAAAAGCGTCGTCGGGCGACCGTCGTAGGGACGGCGCCCAGGACAGGCCCTCGGCTGGCCGTCGGTTCCGCCGCACGCGAATCTTTCTCACTCTGCGGAGAGCCATAAATTTTGAAAATACGCTCTTCTCAAAAAAACGAAATAAAACCGGGTAGAGCGTAGTGACAGTCAAGCATAGCTTAGCAAGCACACGGTACAAGACAAAGTTTGAAACAGCGGCGCACTTCGGAGGAACAAAAGAAACTTCCTCACCTTCGCTTGCACCAGTCGGCCATGACTGTCCACCACTTGCGACGCTGCGCCTCACAGCTCTCAGTAATCGCTTGCTATTATTGAACACGGTATTCGTAAGCAAGCTATCTAAAATATCCGCTAAAACGGCTAACACGTAAAAAGGAAGCGATGCTCGAACCCGGCGGAACTCCATGCGGCGGCCAAACAGAAGCTGATTGCAATAGCGATGGTCTTGCGCAGTTTTCAAGTCTCTTCTTTTTGATCTTTGTTTTTTTTTTGAAGACAAAACTAAGCAAATCAATATATTAATAATAATAATGTCACTTTATTATATTCGTAAAAAATTATCAAAACCTTTAGTCTATCTTAGGTTTTATCTAAACTTTCGGTTTTCTTTTTCAGTGTAAAACCCAAACTATCTCAAGCAATTTCTCCCTTGTCGCCAAGGCTATTTTGCTTCGCGCATGCTTGCACCGCTGGGATTTCGGCTTTTCTGGAAGGATCGGCTCTCGCGGCACATAGATAATGAGGGCAACCTCGTGTTTTATAACAATGAGCGTGCCCGTCTTTTTTTTGACGAGGGGAAGACACGTTAAATTTACGTCGATTTTCGTGGAACTCTCGATCGACGGTGTTGTTCATTGTTGCAATTGTCAATCTCTTTTCACTTGAATTGAGATGTTTTAGAGTTTTGCAAGATAAATCTACACCATGAAACACTTTCGGTGAAAGCTTGAGGTTGTTAAATGAAGGCGCCGATTTCTCCAGCCAATTTCAAAGCGAGCTTCCATTCATAACACCCCTTCGCTTACGCGGTTCAGAAGTTGATTTGCGCTGCATGCGACTATGAAAGGTGGAGCATCTTATGTCCCCATTATTAGCCGTGGTTTCTTTTGCCTCCTGTCTTTTTGATTGCTGTGGATGCAGATATCTGAACCAGCGTATAGTGCGCTGAGACCTGCATTACAAAAACACCGCATTATCCTGCAAACGTAATTTGTCTACTAGCCTATGAGGCAGCACGCAAGTGGCGGTGCACTTTGAAAACAAAGTCATGTGCATGCTTTTTTATCAGCAGCATTAAACACTTGGTGCGATTGCCCTCGATCGCCTAGCTTCTGAATAGTGCTAACCGTTTTTTTACAGTAAACTTTTATTCTTCAATAAAGGTAACAAACACAGCTCAGGGATAATAAAAGCTATCTTTGCAATAAAAGTAGACTTTTCAATTGCTAAATTTATAGAAATGACTAGCTAAAATAATTATTGACAAGTTAGATAACGCTAATTTCCGTGGCCTGCAATGTAGCTAATTTTTCAATTTGTGCTTTTTTTTAGGCGTAAGTCCATGTTGCATTTGCGACGTAAGTATGCTCTGACATTGTCGGTCGTTTCCCGGGGAACTTTTGGACCACGTGGTCTGCAGTGAAATGAGAAATGAAGCATCCTTTTGTCACATTATGTCAGCTATACCCGGTGATATTTTTAATCAACTGGTTTCAGGAAAATTGGGGGCTCACCGTCAGGTTGATGCACTCTTCATGTGTGTCGTGCGACTCGGCGGACATTACATGGGTGAATAACCGTGGCAACATTTTTTTTAAGTAATTATAAAATCCGTTAATTTACTTTTTTTATTATTGCTGTTTTAGAGGCAGTCGTTATTAGGGCCTAACACAATCAAAACAATTCACGAAACAGCCAAGGGGCTTTCAGATATCTATTTATCAAATTTCGCACTTTTTTTCCCTCGATTCAAGAACTACGCGCGGCAGGGGCGGGCAAAGTGGAGTGGTTTTGACATGGCGTATCGGTGATGGCGTGTTTGTTTGTGTTAGCGAGAACTTCTCATACTGGAGTTCTCTGCATTATTTAATTTTCTAGTGAAGTTACAACCCTCATAAAGTGCTGTCGCATTCAGCATGAACAAACTTGCACCCTTTTGACAGCGTGCCTTTGGTGGATGCTCCAGCATCACACCTCCAACGGTGCGTCCGAAGCGACTTCGTAAGCATAACATCCTGCATTCTGTCCAGCGCGCTGTTTTTTAATCAGGCGACGAAAGGCAGAGTTTTAGCTATGAATAACTAAAAACTCGTCACCTTTTCGCAAATTGTTTCAGTTGGGCCAGAGTTTATTCATAGCCCTTCTAAAATTGAAAATTCAACATGGTCAATTATACTGTCAATTAAAAAAGCTAATTAGACAACGTACTGTGACGTTTATTTACTCATCTAATGTCCGCCGAGCTCCACAAATATTCTGTGAAAACGGCATCGGCTATCTATCGCGTTTTTAGTGTTTTGATGTTAAAAATCACACTATATATATATATAGTGCGATTTTTATCATATATATATATATAGCAAGAGAGAGAGAGAGAGAAACACAAAGCGCAGGATTACGAAAAGTATATACGGAAGAAAACGCACCTGAGACGGTTGTTGGAGTTTTTAAAACATATTATTGGTAAAGTTGGTAGACGTTTCGGCCTGAGTCAGATTTTTTTCGAGATGTGCCAGTCTCGAAAAAGGTCTGACTCAGGCCGAAAAGTCGACTAACTTTTCCAATAATATGTTTTAAAAACTCCGACAACCGTCTCAGATGCGTTTTCTTCCGTATATATATATATATATACCCTTTATTATAATTTGAGTACACCGACTGCAAGCACTGAAAGTAGACCTTTAGTATACTTAAGTGCACTTTCTGTATACTGATATTGAACTACTTTTTACCGCGGGCACTACAATTCTACTACACGTGCCAGTTTTGTACGGACGAGTATACTTTCAGTCCAACGACATTTTTACTGGAAGTATACTTTAAGTACACTTAAAGTCTACAATCAGTACAAAGACCGCACTGAAAGTATACTTCAGTACACTTGGAGTGTACAGATTTTGAACGACTTTTCGCTAAGGGCGGTACCCTCAATATCTAAATGTGTGCGAGATGATGGAAATAATCGCGGATATCTCGTGGATGAAAGCTATTGAAAAATTGGCGTCATCATTATCAAACGCGTCCGTAGTAGTGGTGAAGAAAACGGAAGGTTCGAAACTGAAACCAATTTCGCATTGACTTCGGGCGGCTAAATCATTGCTTGGTAGCAGATGCACAGTCCACACCGCAGGCGGTCGTCACGGTTCCAAAGGTGGGGCGCCAACGATTCTTCTCAAATAGAGGCTTGGCGAACGAATTCCGGCACATTTCCTCTATTGAAGAATTGAAAGAGAATCACCGGCAAGCAAAATCTACCATCTAAAATTCGTGCCATTTGGTTTTAAAACATAAACATTGAGAATGTTTATGCGGGGTTATGCTGGATGGGATACTAGATGCGCCTCACTACATAGATGGCGTACATGTAATTACCGACTCATGCGAGGGGCGTGTGAACACTTGGAGGACAGTCTTCGAGAGGATGCACGATTCCGGCATTACGGGGAAGCTAAAAAAGTGCCAAACTGTATTCCCTAATATGAGCTTTCGAGGGAACGAATTGTGATTAGAAGAAGTAGCTAAAAAAACAAGAGGTTTCAACGAGAATCCAGCAAGTGTGAAGACAGAGGACCAAACGACATGCCAGGGCGTTCTTAGCATTGACCGGAGTTTGCAAATAAGTATCCCCACCCACGCACAGGAAGAAGCCTGAAACAATGTCGAGAGGGGCAGTGAGCAGAAATTGGCGTTCTTGTCTCTGAAAGTGTTGTTACGAGGCTGGGCACAGCTCGCCCCTTTGCGTTTAACTACGGGTCCTGTCCTTCTTTCTCCAGAACGGAGACGTCTTCAACCTCAGCTATAACTTAGGTGCTCGGCCATTAAGGAACCGTCACCCCCCGTAACCCGTAAAGTAAATTAATGCATCAGGTTTAGAATGTGTTTACGTGGTACCAACTTCGGGGGCAGGCTGACCCTCAGCCTCTAGAGTTTTTAAACAAGTGTAAACTTAACAATAGACGCTTGATGCTATAGAGCATAGAAATGCATGGTTACCGCTTCCATGGATAATATATTGAATGGAGCGAAAATGCAGGCTCATATAATGTGAGCTCCATGTAGCAAGGTTGTAGCTCAAGATAAAGACCTATATGGATGAAATTCAAGCAGGTGGTTATGTTTCCGTATATGTGTGTCCTCCTAGCTTTAGTTTAATAACACTGTTACCTTCTTTACGTCCCCATAGACGTGCAAAGTGTTTGGACTAAATAATTACAAAGTAAGGGTTGCTGGTGATGTGCGCAAGTATATGCGTATTTAAACGGAGATGTTCGTGCTGTTCGAGTTATAAGATGCTGCAGAGAACCGATGTCACCATTGGAAGACGAGGAGAGAGCTCACAAGACAAACTTCTTTAGACTGCGGGGCAGTGTACGAGTTGCAAACAAGAAGATGAAACAAAAGACCGGCTGAAAGGAGAAAGTTAAGAAGGAAAAGTACTAGAGATTCGAAGGCTGTGTTGCGTGGGGAGGCTCTTTATTCTGAACGAGACGGTTGAACCTCGGCTGCGTCCCGAAGCCAGTATACCGGCACTGGCCATGCTCCAGTGCCCGGCAACCTCCTGTCTTATCACAGTAGTCCAAAACGGGCAAATTTATCTAACAAAAACTTGCCAACGGTCAACATTAAAAAAAAATATCAGCAGGCCACCACTTATTTCAGTTCCACGGTGACGTGAGTCAGGAAGTGTATATCCGGAACTGTTTAAACATTTAAAACTATTTTCTTTGTTTTGAGAGCATAAAGACTGGTAAATGTCATGTCTGAATATTCTCGCGCTCATCACATCGTTGCCAAAATTGCAGACATGAGCCAAAGACAACCCAGACATCATTAAATCATAATGCTGGCATTTGCTCTGGAAGTAACGCACAATGGTACCCGATGACATCCAAAAACAGAGAAGTGAATATTAACTCTTTCGCTTGTTCAACGACAGAGGCTCAAAGATTCAATGTGAAAACCGGACAACCAGAAGTGCAGCATAATTTTAACATTTGGCCCCGAAGCGGAAGCACAAAGAAGCCAAACAACCAAGCTGTGAAGCCTAAGTGTGGAACGTTTCTGGCATTTTAAAGTCAAAATACCAAGACTCTGGTCAAAGAATATGAAGTTTCGCTATCCCTTGGCGTTTTTTTTCTTGTTTTTTTTTTCAGAGCCCTATATTGCCAGACCGAAAACCATATGTTGTAAAAAAAAAAAAAACTGCGCTATTTGGGGCATGTCATTCTTCATTGTTGCTACAACAGACGTTCTTGGGAAGAGTATAAATAGACACTGGAAATAACATTAAAATCCTTTAGGAATGTAAAACAAAATTACAACCTTTTACGATAACGACCGGTAAACTTTCAGCAACACTTTGACTGAATGAAACAACATAAAGATTTCAAATAAAAAAAATCCTTCACTATTTTTTAATGCACGATTTGAATAAACATTTTCCATAGCTGAATAAGCTGAACAGTTGGCGCGAATATGTCCAATAAACGGACTCGAAAGATCGTGACCGACGTCAGCAAAAGCCCAGGTAGGCTGCTTGGTGAGCATAGGCATGACTATTTTGACGTCACCTTGCACGTCTGCTTCCAAACAGGTGTAGGTAAGATGGTGCCGAAAAAAATAAAACACAGCATCCAACAATCGAATACTCAAGTCTGATTATTCGGTACCCTTCCCATTAACGATAGACACCAGAATAAGATTGCTTATAGCGGTATTTCAATGTTCATGTACGGAGAAGCCAAACACTCCTAAATGTGCGTCATAACGTACTGAAAATAAACCACACAATTTTTATATTTTTGCAATAAACATACATAATTTATACAAATGACAGTTGCATATAAGTTTTTTATTTCATACTATATATTTCTATATGTTTATTGAGAACATTCATATAATTTTGTTTTCCTCTAGGAAAGCAATAATATGTAACCATTCCCGCAAGAAAGTTCCGTTTTCCCGCCATATTATAAAATCCTGACACTCGACAAGGACAAATATCAGTTATGATCTTAACGTTCTATCCCGCCTACGCGGGCCTATGTTATGTTACAGAGTGCGTGGGTATCTGTGAACTACAAAGCCTATGGACATTGTGGAAATACCAAATAGGCGGAGGTGCCGGTGACTTACTGTGGAACTGCAACCTGTTAGCTGACAACATTCACAAGAAGCTTTACACACGACCCTAATTACGAAACTGGCGCCATTGCCAGGCCAAAGATGCTAAGTGCCCCGAGTTCGCCCTGGCTGGGTTCCTCGAGAGCAAAGGAAAAACACAACCACTCCGTTAGAGTTCTGGCAAGCGACGACAGGATCGCGCCGGTCTCACCTGAGACCGACGCGTGCTGCTTTCTTTCTTTATGTTGATGGCAAGCGACTTGCTCATCGAAGCCATTCATCTTTTGGAAACGGTTCATGAGTGGAGCCAGCTCTGAAGAAGAAACTACTAAATACAACATTGACGAGTTTTTTTTTTTAAATCTAATTTAGGGAAAGCGAAACTGAGATAGAATGTGTGCTTATCGGACCATCATTGAGCCCTGTACCACAGCCACATTTACATTATAATTTCTCATGTAATATTACCGATTTCAGAATAAAACCGTTAGGAAACAGCACACCCCATAGGTGCTCTGTATTTCAACCAAAATTGACTTAGTTTAGAGTTTTTGTAGTTTATTCTCTTAGAAAGAAGAAACTAATATACTGAATTCAAACCGTTTCTACAAGCTCAACTCATAATATTATAAAATGACGATTGCTCTACAAAAACAATCGCTAAATCAAAACTTCCGCGGAAACAGTGCTGGTACGCTATTATTTTAGCCTGCATGATTGACCATCAATAGCTTAACTCGACTAATTGCTTAATTGCAGAAACTATGCAATTTAAAGTTAAATAACAAATGTATTCGATTGTACCGGTTAGCAACAAGATTTTTTTTCCTGTTGAATTTTTTTGTAGACATTGGGATATCTAAATAAACGTAAAGACAATTATCAACCTCAGGACTAAAAGTGGTACGCATGTATATCAGTATAAACGTGGATAATAATGAATATATCGAAATTCTATTTTTATTAGTGAATATCTAGGCATAGGCTTTAATAATAAAAACTTATATTTGGAAACTCGTATCACAGACATCTCTGCAAGAAATAGCCGAATTTTTGAATTTTCAAACCGCCGTCTCAGCAAGGACACGCAGAAAGCTAAACGAATTGCACGCACGCTGAGTTTAGCTTACCTAACACTGCTGGCCTGTGGCCCACCATAGGGATAAAATATCGCGTCGTAACCCCTCCCCCACCTGCTTTTTCCAGATGCCGCAACTTCTTGATTTCACTGCATAAGCTGTAACACACAAGATGTGAATGTGCTTCGGTATAAATTACCACGTAACATAAATGACCGTTGTGATGACTCTTTCTGATAGGGTTGCCAACTAAAAAAAAATTTAAGAAATCTCAAGAAACCATTAAGAAACCTTTAAATTTAGGACGGATATCAATAACAGTGAAAGTTTACTCTCCTATAATTAGTTTCAAAACTGCATATTAAATACACCCTTGAAAAGGTGCTCTTCTGTTTCACTCAGAGTGTTTCAGTCCCTAGAACAATATTCATACCATTACCTTACTGATACCAGATGTTACGGAGTGTGCTGTCTGGTCATACCTGCCGACGTGGTCTCTTTATTTATAGTTCTTTGTGCCATATATGGTGGCTCTTCAGAACTTCAGCAGCTAAATTCACTTTTTTTGGAGAAACATGTTTCTTTTTTTCACATAATGTATCCGATTCTTCTGACATCGCTTGGGACTTCCAGCAACACGTCTCAAGCATTTAGCAGCATATAGCCCGCCTTTTTTTAAATTTTGTGCATAGATCACTGGGCCCAAGTAATATGGCAGAGTTAAACAATAATTTATACATTGACGCCAAGCCACTTCAAAGCACGTTGAATGTTGTCCAAAGTAATACCTGAATGGCGTCGCGAGCGTCATTCTCGCTTGAAAAGATTTCATTGAAAAGAACCAAAGATGACGACCCCATGGCTTTAACTTACTGCTGAAGTTAAGATTTTTATGATTGATAGAGGTAAACTGGAGAAAAACTTAGACGTCCTGAAGAAAAAAAAACCGCTAAGTTTATTTCAAGACCCCTAAACATTTTGGCAACCGCAAAACAACATTACTTTCGCTAGACAAAAAAGAAAACCGCTAAATTTAGCGGGAAAAGGGCTAAATAGGTTACATTGGTTTTTAATGACTAAAGTACGTTTCTAGAGCATAGTTTCTTAAACGGAGGGCTGAGTTTAAACAGAGATACGTCAACATTCAGGCCACGGTTCAGTGCTTAGGGGCGATCTGTGTTTTGCTTTTATCGACACCACCGTAAGAAAATCAAGTTTGTATTTTTCAAGTTCGCGAGACGCTTCGTTATCCTCACTAAGTCTGCAGTGAACGCCTTTGGGGTCACGACCCACAGCCTTCTGGACACTGGCATACACGAGCCTTGCCCGGTCTCAGCTCCAATACACATCAGTTGTGTATTCGACAGAAAACTGTAAGCTTCTCAAAACCGGGCCTTTCGGTTAATCGTTCCTGATTTTCATCCTTCATACTAAAATCAATGCAAAGAACGCTGACCTAAACCTCCATATTTTAAACACAATCGAAAATATGATGTCTGTCTACACAAAATATACCATTTATATGAACGGAATATTTATATTTTTTTGCCTTTCGATATCTATACTCCCACAGACCACTCACTAAGAACTCAACTGCTTACTTCAATGCATTATCCGGTTGAAGTTTCTTAATTAAAATTGGCTATGTCTGATCGGGACAATATTTGTGAGCGCACTGCTTGCACACCATAAATTGAACTGTGTTAAAATATTTTTGTTCATGTATGTCATAGTATTTATGTTAGTTATATTTGTATATTGTTCTTATTTGTCTTTTATTTATGTTACGTAATGCCCCTCCTTGTGTAAAGCCGTACATACGCTTTTGAGAATGAAATAAAAGAAACACAAAATTAAATAAATCGACGACAGGGATGCCCCCTAGTTTACTAGAGCATCTTCAAAACCCCTTATATAGATATGCAATTAGTCACCCACTCAGTATCGGCACTATACAAATATAGTTTGTTCTACCTAAGGATGAGAGCAGATAAGTTGTACAAGCGCCTACCTTCTCACGGAAGCAAACCGTTAGTTTCCTCCTCATGAATGCGGTTGCATAAACATCCAAATCTCCAGAGGTATTCATTTTAACCTTTTTTGACATGTCTGAAGCTAAACACTTGTTACGGCAAGACCATGTATATCTCTTACTGACTTCATACACGCTTCCATATTTTATGAAACAGAATAGCAATGGTTCAAGACATGCATTATAATGTTTCTTCTTGAGCAAATGAAACTTAATGTTTTACGAGATATCATTCCCGGATATTGGAAAATGAAATCAAACGCCTCTAATAAGATATATGTATAACTTGTTTCCAGATTACGGTTATTTGGACCAAAGTCGAAATCACGCCCCATGACCTAAGCCATCCAATATGCTCATAGACGCTAAGGCAGCGACCACTAGAAAACTCGCGTCAAAAATCTATATGTTTCTTATATCTATTTATTCATTTACATATTAATACTCTTACTTCTCTTGGAGGTGTTGCCGAAGTCAAAAAGGACATAAGGCTAAAAACAAAAAAGAAGACGTTTTTGAACATGCCGCCTAATTAGCAAATAAGCAGCTGCAATAAAGGTACATATATATACAAAAGAAAACACACAATACCTATAAAGTAAAAGAAAAAATACTACACGCTTCCCAAAGCACCGTACACGCAGAAACCAACAACTTCAGTAATACAAGACCAAGATCCCAAGCGTTTCTAAAATAACACATGTAATATATAAAATCACCTGCCTTCCTTAAAATGCAAGTGTAAAGTCTGTTCTGTCACAGATCGGTCACCAACATACACAGTGTACATAAAGTAGTCGGAGGGATAGCCAACATGTAAGATGTTTTTGATATCCACATTTTTGAAGCACGTCTCCATTTTCATTGTTTTACTGTTTCTCGTTAGAGTGTTTCAATTTTATATTATTTTAGGCATGGATTAATACTTATAAGAATAGTTGTTTGCTTTTTCCAGTAGACTTCTTCTGATATGGATGCTTCTGAGAGAACTAAATAAGCGGGCCGTTGTATAGAGGTTTCGATTTATAATAAAATTGGAATTCTTTAGCAAAAATATATAAACGTTTATTTTTAGTTTTCAGAAAGAAGCGAAACATTTTGCACTTTAAGAATAAATAATATTCACACCAATTAAGTAACCACACAGTTGTCTTCAAATCAGGAAAGAGAAAAACAAATCAAACCTGTTGGAAATCGCCTTGAACAGACATTTGTAATAACATTGTGCAGTTAAAAAGTTAAGTCACAAGCTTTTAGTTTTGTTATGTGACCCAAATATGATGTCTAAATCCATAAAAATTGACAACGAAACTAAAACAGGTCGCCTTCACTGATATTATAATTACATCATCAAAAACTACCCCTGAACACCAATTTATCGGATAAAGATAAATGTCGATGTTTTTTCTCATGAACTCAGTAAATAAAGAAAGCAAAGATATATGCTAGGACATCAAAACAGATTGCCGAATGTCATAATCAATACGGGCAGCAATGTAGCACACGTCCACCTAATGAAATCAAAGCAAATCAAACTAATGTTTATTTTTTTCCTTGTGGTAACCAACAGCTCAAAGGCCTACTGGGGTAAAAACACGCACACTTGAAATACACACAAAATAGAAAGTTGTGTAAAAAATATGCAAGCGCACAAGCATGTCTATATGCCAAGTAAAAACACATGCATCAAAATTATTGTTCTCCAAAAGACAGGTTAATACTAAATATATCGACATCAGTTAATTGCGTGTTTAAAACATGTTGGACACGTGAAACCGGTGATGTGTTTCGAATGAGGTCTGGGTAAAATACTTTTGGATTTCTAGAGTTTGTTCTAAATGGAATGCAAAATTGAACAGGCCTGAGGAGAGTAGGGCAGTCTATTTAAATTATGAATTAGCCTATGTGAAAACTGAACAACCCGGAGAGACCTACTTTTATATGAGGTGCACGATGTTAATTTTGCTCAAATTGAATTATTGTCATAGAAACACTTTCTTCCAAAATATATGTCTTAAATGATGCGCACAATTCGCTTCTGCTCATATTCTATACTTTAACTTGTTGTTATAGAGATGGAGATCCACACAACAGATGCAAATTTTAGTTTCGGACACACATGGGTAGTGTATAATTTCAAAAGAGAGCGATGCGTTATAAATGGTCTAGCTAAGCGAGACATTATACCCAGCTTACGTAACGACTGGCTTATAATGGAGTTTGCATAAGAAAAAAAAAACATAGGTGGTCGTCCACAACAACACCCAGATCTCGCAACTGCGCGGTCTGACAGATAGTTTTATTTTCCAGAACATATACATAGAATACATTGTTACGCTTTCTACACAGCAAGGTAACTTTTTGTTTTGGGGGATTTGAGAGAAGATTGTTAAAACTGCACCATTGTACCACTGAACGAAGATCGTTCTGCAGCGAAGTGCAGTCAGTGATTGAGGTGACCTGCTGAAACAACTTCACGTCATCTGCGAGCATAAGTACTTGAGTGTGTTATACGCACGACACCAAAGCATATATAAGTTTTCATGAAATCACCTAACGACCAAAGCTTTGTTAGAATAGAACAAAGCCACGCCTCCAAATTATGTCGCCTCAACGAAAACCAAATACCCGTAACAGTTTTATTCTGACAACCGAGGACTATTACATTGTCTCTCCTATCATCCAGGTTAGCTTCTGACGCCAGTCTATGTAAAGATTGCTTGCATAATAGTGGGGACGATAAAGGTTTTTATTTGGAGTGATGTCGGTATGTTACGTGACAGCGAAGGAATTAATATCAAAACGCGACTTATATTTGTACTGAAGTATTGCCGGTATTTGTGAACAATACCAAATCCCTATATTCTCGACTGCGGTTTTACCGTCAACACACCATAGCCTATCTCGCTTATAAAGGAGACGCGAGATAAACTGTCTTTGGGCCAAACATCGACGCTGCACGTTTATAGCTTCAAAGATGAATCAAAATCCGACGAGTGAAACGTTAAAGAAGTTGAGACAGCGCGTTCTTGACTTTAAATCGTCATAAAATTTGCCTTTTTGTGACGTTCCGTGCTTAATGTTATTGGATATGCCGTGCTTTATTTACCTTGCGCACAGGTTCGTGTTCAAGCATCAGGCCTCTGGGTTCAGTATAAGTTCAAGAACACTTTGATTATCACTTAAGTTGGTGTTAGGTAGCAAACCACTATGGAATATTTCATCAGTTTCTCACGTGCGACTTACCGTTTCAATAAATGTTTGTAAATACAAATGCTGATCGAAACCAGTTTCAGCTTGTACTTCTTGAAATAACGAATCGGCTACGATGGTAATTCCCATGTGGTGGTGATGCGCTGAAAATCAGGAATGTTAAAAATGTCGCAAAACTTAAAGTGATATAAAGTGGGCTCTGACTCATGAGTTTTGAAAGTAAGGAAAGAGTAAACAAGCTTTGAGAAAAATTGCAATATTGCGTACAATTATTTTTACAATGTCTTACAGCTAATTAATTATCTCTTCCTGCTGCATTTTTTCTAGTAGGTTATGGTAATTTACCTTTAATTAAAGGCTATATTATTTTTCGTTGACGTGTTTAAAGTGTTGCCTTCAAATTGAAATGCACACGAAGAACAGATTTAAAATGCGTTTATGTGCAACAAGACTTCCGAAGAATAAATTCAAGGGGCCATAGAATGAGTTTTGAGATGTTTCAAAATAGCTAATGTGACTAACCGTCAGCGTTCATTGAACCTTTAAGTAGAATTTGTTTTTGTTTCAGAGAATTGACGTCTTAATAAGAGGGAAATATAACCCGAGTTAACTCTCCTCCCCAACTCAAGATACAGATGGGAAATCACGTGGATTCTGATTTAGAATCTCAATGGAAGTAGTTAACTTAGTCAATGATGGCTACCTGGGTTAGCCGTTCGTGTGTTTTGCTCTTAGTGGCGTGGCTTTTAGTTATTGCCTTTTCTACAATAGTTAGTATTATTGAGGTATTTGCAGTACTTTGCGTAAACATATCGAGTGTTCTGAGAATTTCCTGTAAACACATACTCCGCAGCCTCGTAGGTGCGCGTCCATATCACAAAACACATATCACGAGTTGTATAAGACGGAATGTTCTACTAATAAGCATTAAGCAGAAGACACACTAACCAAATAGTTCACGTTGTGCCACATCTCACACCGCACTACAGCTTAGTCGTATATTGTGACTGCAGAATCCATTAAAAGCCGTGCCCGGTTCATATGCGCTGATTTTAACGTGGTTACAGCGGGGATGACTTGTGAACAGTCTGCGTTATTAACGCCGGGACATCGCACTATATATATTGAATGATTGAACTGTAAACGTGTAGATAATGTCTCGGCTATAAAGTCCTATCCATTATCAGTACTGTCCACATAATGTCACGTTTTGTCTCTCATGTATGCTTTTATTTTTATTACTTGCCACAACATAAGCAATATTTGAAAATGGATTTTTATAATTCATCCTGAAAATAAGGAGGCACGACGTCGCTAGACAAGCAGGGAGATAACCCTTCTCCTTTCCTCAGGCGCTGCTGACCGCTGCTCTTTCACGATCGCACATGGAAATCTGCCGCACGGTTATCTCGTGCCTTTGGACAAGTCACCTATAGTCGCCGAGGGTGTCACGGAAAAACATGAGTGTTATCGCCACCCACTATACCCAGCAGGGACCGTCCACATCAGCATATGGCGACATTCAAGCTCCGTAAGATCACATTCTACTTGCATCAAAAGATGGCTACAAAAGCGAAGCATGATGACGGCCAGTTGGGGCCCGGGGTCGCTAGACAAATGTCGATGAAACACCTATTCTGAATGAACACCTATTAGTTACTAAAGAAGTGAATTGAGTTTGATTGCGATGTCGTGCCCCTACGACCTGCGTTTGCAGAAATGGCTACGTTCTTACTGTTTGTGTTTCTCTTACGTGTTTAGGTTTATTTTGTTTATGTCTGGAGACGTGGAAACGAACCCGGGGCCTCTAACCGACAGTAAAGAAATTTTCATTTATTCTGGCTGCTCTCCAACGAATGGAGGCTGCGCAGTCAGACATGCTAGCGAATTCGTGTCCTTAGAGAACAATCAAAATGCTACTGACGCATCGGTTCAACAGTTGTTTTCCAGGATAGGTGCTGTGGAAAGAAGGTTGGCCGGGATGAATATTACAGTTGTGACCCCATCTGATTAAAATATGCAAGTCGACTTAGCAAATAATACAAAACAGTGCCATTGCAATGAATATAGGCCTAGACGGTCTAATTGTTCATTTTTGGACTGCTTAGATAATCGCATAAAAACGTGGGGCAATCAGAAGATAAAGTTATCAAGTTTTGAGTTCAAAACCTAGCAGTACAGCTTGACCCTTCTAAACTGGAAAGATTGCACCGCCTAGGGAAATTCCAGCCGGAGAAACCTAGGCCAATCATCGCAAAATTGGCCCGTTTCAAAAACAAACAAAGCAATTTAGTGCCCGGTTTGAAACTTAGACACACCTTATGCCGTGCGCGAGGAATTTTTTGCGTTTGTATCACTTGCCCGCAGCAAACGTTTTGGGTACTGAAAGAGTATGAACGAACCGTTTAAGGTTTGTTTCAAGAAACCTTATGTTTCAGACACCGGGTCAAAGACGAAACAAACGTTTCGTCTTTCACTCGGTGTCTGAAACTGTAGTTGAAGTGTCATAGCTACGTGCATGTAATAAAAACAAAGTATTACCGCCATGCTCTCAAGCTACTGCTGTGCGCGGTAAAAATCAAGTTATTTCCACCCTCTTCACGCCAAAACTTTACGAGTTTTATAGCATACTTGAGAAGAGTTAATCAGGCTCAGTTATCCTCACAGAAGCTTAGGGTGAAACCTGATATTGAAGATAAGATGCTTTTTCTGAGCAATTCATATTATAACGTTTTTCGGCATAACCCACAAGACCAGAGGGGCAGGGGTTGGTTCATCGCAGTAAAGAGATTTATATCTTCTTTTCATATCTGTTTAGCATATCATGGGTTGAAATTTAATGACATATGTGTTTCTGCGTCACCGAATAAGGTTGTAATAGGCGTGTGTTATAGGCCACCAAATTCTACTTCGTTATTTCATACTGAGCAGTCATCTGTTCTAGCTGCTATGAAGGTTCTTTTCCTGGAGCTGACATGTTACTATTTGGCGATTTAAATTTTCCTGTAATCTACTGGAAGCATCTATCAACCAAAGACTCAACCACTTTTGCACAGTTTCAAAATATGTGTCTTATGTTTAACCACACACAGCTAGTTAATCAACTGACTCGTCCTCATAACATCATTGATCTAATACTATCTACGGCACCGGCCCTTGTCAAGTCAATTAGCGACGTACTAAGTGATTATAGGCTACTACATGAGAACCTGTCATACCCCGTTTTCGTCAAACATTCTATTCCCAAAATAATTTATGATTATAATGAGGCTGTTTAAAAATCAATAGAACATGATTTGGCAATCGTTTTTGAACATACGTTGCAAATTTTCATTTTAGATGAGCAGAGGAAAACTGGTCATTGTATAAAACTTATATGAACGATCACGTAAATATGTTTCTTTCGACAGCCTGTGTACTGAACGATCCAAGTAGTTCATGGTTCAGCAAAACGCTGCTCTTTTTGCGTAACAAGACAAAGAAACGTTTTTCAAAGGCTAAACATGGCAACACCTCTTAAGCATTGGATGCAAATAACTTTGCCCTTAAAAGCTACAAAAAACCTGAAATTGGCTTATAATTAATATTCTTTCATGACTTAGTGTTCATCTTAAAGAGTAACCAGAGGAAGGTTGTAACTTTGTGTTACCAAAAAGAATTGACCCTGCCATCCAACCAAGCCGCGACAATAGTGATCAGATAGCAGAAAGTGACTGCTCTCCAGTTTTAACGAATATTTTCTTTAATTTTATTAACGAGTGCTTGGACACTGTTCTCACTCTCCCCGAGCTGCCTTACGAACTCATGTCTCCCATCAGTATAAACGCACCCGGTATTCAGACACTCATTTTTAAACTGAAACTATCATTGTCCGCTGGCCCCGAAAACATCACCTCAATAATTGTAAAAAAAAATACTCTCATCATTTCTGGCGAGCTCTTGAAATAAAACTAAAGTCACTCTGTCTTCGCGAGCTGCCTCTCTTCTGACTGGAAGGTTTGCAAGGTCATCCCAGTCTTCAAGTAGGGAAGTCTCTCATCTATCTCCAACTATCATCCGATATCCTTAACTTACGTCTCATCTAAACTTCTTGAGCATAAACTCTACTCTTATATCATGGCTCACCTAACAACCAATATATTTTTTTGAACAGCAACATATATTTATAAAGGGTCTTTCCTTTGATACGCAAATTTGTCACTTCATTAATCACCTACATACTAACTTTGTGTGTCCTGCTCTGACGGACACCGCTCTCTTAGATTTTTTAAGCTTTTGTTTGGGTACCTCATGATTGTCTACTCTCTAAACTTGCATCCCTTCGTCTTGAACCATTGGTTTTTCGTGGACACGTGACTTTCCTTCTTTCCGCGTTAAGTACTTGGTTACAAATGATCACGAATCTGCCATATCAAGTATCGCGACTTAGTGTTCCTCTGGGGTCCGTTCTGGGGCCTTCATAAACGACCTTTTGTGCATCCATTCCCTTTAATATATTTGCAGATGACTGCGTCGTCTCTAATAAGGCCACATGTGTGCACGATAACGTTAATCTTCAGGAGGACTTGACAAAAATTAACAAATGATTTAAAGAGGTGGCTGATGCCGTAAAATATATCTAAATTTAAGCTAATCTAGTTCACTAGAAAAAATTCATCCTATCCTATCAGTACTGCTTCGATTATAATTTGATTGATTCCGTTCTTTTGTATAGATATCTGGGCGTCAGACTAACATCGGACCTTTCCTTCAATAACCACATCGAAGCTATCTCTGCGGATAGTTCCATAACTCTTAAACATCTTTCAGGAAAACCACTATGCGCACCATCACATGTGCGCTGGCTGGCATGCGATAAATTTATCAGACCAAATGATCCTGGACTCCATCCCCACCCATGTCCGCTTTGATCTCTACGAGCATCCTACCAGAGTGCGGTCATGTAGCACTAGTGCGTGATGCACGTTAGTGCCGCCCGGCTAGCAGTGGTCCTGCACTCGTTGAATTTCTAATATATTTTTTTCATCTCTCAAGCACGAAATCACAAATAACATTATACCGCACATTACTTTAGTGAATGGGTGAAATTGAAAAGCTCAGATATAAGATGGATAAGACGCACCTTACGCCGCCTTCATTTTCTAGTAACACATAGCGTGAACATACTGTTTTCGTCTTTCACTACCATACACAGCGTTCTTCCCAAACGTGAGGAAATCAATGCTTTCTCAACCAATAGCCCGAGAGAGGTTCTGGTGCTGACTCAGAAGCAGCAAAAATTTAAACATTCTGATAATGAAATACTTGACCCCATCTCTAACTTTGTTATCAATCGTTGATACCGCCTAGATAGAAGGAAGGGGGGTGTTAATCGCTACAAACTTAGTCGTGTGTTTACACGTTTTTCACGTAAATAGCCTTTTAGAAGACCTATGGATCGATTTATTATCAAACTCAAATAGTATTCATTTGCCGTATGCTGCATGCCTCCTGATTGTGACGAAAAAATTTGTGGCGAATTCCAGATGGTGTTAGCTGTATTAGAAGTGGTTTTCCCAACTGGAACATTTTGCTTTTCGGAAATTTTAATTTCCCTAATGTTGATTAGTCAACCTTAAGTTCATCATCTTAAAAAGCATAGTGTTTTTTAACTTGCCGATTTTAATTTCGTTCGAATTATTGATCAACCAACGCGCCTAAACAATGTTCTTGACATCTGTCTTGCATCTGACTCCGACATTGCCACATCTGCATTCTTCATTCGCAGATTTAGCGATCACATGTTGACTCATATTACCGAGTCACTTTCGTCTGCACCAAATGTCGCTACGTCTAAGTTTATACTATACTATCAGAATACAAATTATAACAAACTTAGAGTGAAACTTTCATTATTTTGTGAAATTTACGTGATGGACCTTTATTGATCGCACGTTTCACGAAAACTGGGTGTATTTAAAAAAAAAAAAAAAAACGTTACGGGTGCTTGTTGTTGCTTTTGTTCCACGTGTTCTGATTCGCTGCAATAGCAATCAACCATGCTATACTAAAATCTTGAAAACTACGGATAACAAAAAAAAAAAGAATTTTTAAGTTAGCGAAGAGGTGCAATTCTGAAACTGCTTGTGGAAAATATACAACTTGAGCAAAACACTCTATGGAACGCTTCCATTTCTTCAAGGATAAATTCTATAGTTTCGGCCTACCTTCAATGTTAAAGAAGAATCCCAAAATGCTTTGGCGACTGATTTCTCCTATCGGATTATCGCGCTCAATACATTTGACTAACAATGGAGTTAATCCTGTTTCAGATGCCGAATGCCCAACGGTCTTCAATAATTTTCTTCACGAACTTCGCAAACGAGGATGTTTCCTAGCATACCTTTAACACATTTCGTTCGAGTGAACTGGAGCTATAAATGCTGCCAAAGAAATATCTATATATATGTATATATAACGGGCATGGTGGCGGGAGGTCGAAGGCGTGGGTATATAACTGAGAAGAAAAAACCCTTACTGGAAACAGCAACAACGGACGATTTAATCTTCGACGTTTCGGCCGGATTCCGGCCTTCGTCAGGAAGAACTTTTACAGATGAACGCGGGTGGTATTTATACAGTGCTCCGGTCGAGTCCAAATTTCGGCGGGGTGACGGTTGGAGCTTTCGTGAGGTAGTCAGGCCGATGAAAGAATTGGTCGGTCACGGCGTTTTTCTCTCAAATTCATCGCACTAAAAACGGTGCTAAAACGACTTCGTACGTGTATTTATGTGCACTGTCGGACACTGTTGGCGCGAACGCGGCGTCGGCGATTTCCAGCATGGGGGATATACATGCCAAACGAACGAAGGACATCTGGAAAATCAAGAGCGGCGCCAAGAACTACGCAGCAACACCGGATCAGTAACTCGCAGTGCATGTACGACCAAAATAAATTGAAGGCCACGTGATCTGTTCCGATTTTAAATAAGTGAGTACCGCTTTATTTTTTCTGTCCTCAGCAAAGCTGCGTGTTCTACGTTCAAAATATCACCCGCGCGCTAGACATCTTTGAGAACAAATGCACGATAAAATATGCGCGGCAGAGAAAACAATACGAAGAGACACCTTTCATATCCCACGGACTTTATTTTCTACGCTGAAGGTTTTTATCCGCTCATGCACGACGGGATGATTTTCATATGGTGACAGGACTGGCATATTATCCATATACAAGCGTCACCGGAATGCTAACGAGCCTTGAACACACTCTATATTCGTTTCGATCGTAATTTTGCTTTAAATCTTCGCTTGTTTTTACACACCTGCTGCGAAACACACGTTTGGAACTGAAATGCAGCGAAGTTAAACATCGCTCACTGATGAAGAAAAATGCGCTAACCAAACCAATTACACTTTTACAATGTTAATTAAGACACATATCATTCGGTACGACCGAAAAAACCAAAGTGTTCCATGTTATTTTCCGGCGAAGAGACAAAATGCACGCGCTTTTTCCCATAGGAATGCACAGGAGCACCGCAAAAGTAGACTGGTTGCTGTCTGCTTCAATTTGCGTCACGGAAGTCGCATAGACACTAGCGCCAGTTGAACCTCTGGCGTACATTATAATAACTCTATGGCTCACGGCACTGTACCTCTCGACCACTTTTTCGTTGTAGTCTCAATGCAGATGACGCTGAGATTACCGCAATTTTGTTTTCTTAGCCACTGGAAGCTGTGAAGTTCTTGTTTGTCTTGCGCAGGAAATTTACGGTTGCCTTGGTCTAAGGTAGATTTATAAACCGGTTTCAACCTGCTTGCGCTTGTTTAAATCGGTAACCGAATCAAGATTTGGAATGCATCACAGAACCGGAACCGGACCGGAAGAAAATGAAAAGTTACTGAAGCCGAACCCAAACTAAACAGCAATAGTAGAGAGTTTAAGAATAGGAAGCCCCCAAAGCTTGGGGTCTCCTGAGAAATAGGGCTCACCATTGGGCATGCGCCAAGCCCAAAGTGCATTTTGGGACTTGGGTTGGCGCTCGCCCCCAAAAAAATTCTAAAAATAGCGTGGGACCGCTATTTGCTTCAGGCCGGGTTGCGTGGGCAAACATGGTGGCACCCTTTCCGCTCACTTCAGAGCAAATTCGTCATGGCCGGCGCCATACTAGCCACGTTCATCGCCAGTGAATGTTGCAGTAGGCTTTCGCTTCGCTTTCTCTTGCCCAAATCATGGGGAATGAGCGCTGAGCTCGGCCAACTTCAAAGATCGTCTTCTGATTCTGGCCGTTCCTAAGCCTAAAGAAACGCGCTAACCGTTGACATGGCAACGTCTCGCTACTTACGAGACTCCGAATGGATTTCCTTGGCTCAATAGGCCGAGCGTTCGTGACAAGTTACCTGCAGCGTAAAACCGAGTCTTCCAAGGCTTCCAAGTAGTTCTAGCGCAGATCTAAATAAAGCAGCTGTTCGCAGAGTATGCTGGCTCGTGTTCGTCTCAGTTTCAGCTTTGTTGAAGGCTTGAATAATCGTCGACACATGGTCAACGCGGCAAGGAATGCCTAAAACTATCCGAGACTGAGGACCAGATTAGGGCGCTACGGATTGGATTGTTTTGGCTGAAAATGGCTAACAATATTTATGCTGATTTTAGATTGTCTCCTCTTTTAACCGGGAGGACTTGGTTTTAACTGTTATTTGCAAGCAAAAAGTATTTGTTAAGCGCATATGCTTTACGTGTGTCTAACACTATTATTATTATTATTACGTATTAGGCTGTGTACCGCATCGGGTCTGCAAGCGGCAAACGAAAGAGCGCCGTGCTGCGCAGCGAAAACCCTATTATATAAGTATCCGGAGCGAACCCTTTTCCGTTAGGGTCCCCTAATTTCTTAGAGGCACCAAAATTTTGGGGCCCCGCCCACTATTCTGAAACTCCCTAATGACCGGTTCGTGACCCTAGTCTTTACACCGTGCTCTACACATCGCTATCCTATTAAGAGGCAAACATGATGAAACGCCTTCACCGCAAAAGCATACCATTTTTGCACACGTTCGTCCAAAATGGGTCCTTTGTTGTTCCATCACCGCTATCATCATCTGAATAAAAAAAAGGATAAAATTTGATTTCTCAGAGACACTAGTTTAATGGCACAGGAAACGACAACATCTAGGTAAAAGCGTATACGACGTCTATCATAAATGACCACCACTGATAGAGCGGGTAATGCCAGCACTTCCCCTTATCTGCTATCTCACTATGTGATAATTACGGGCTGTTGGTGCATTAAATAATTGAGTCGTGATTGAGCCTAACGCCTCAAGTGTACCAAGACGCGAGACTGCAATTAACGTGGCTGGGTCTAGGATTATTATTACCGCCAAAGGGGTTACGACATGAAATTAAACAAGCATATTGTTCTTGAAATCGAATGCTTGAAAGTTACTTGATATATATACCAAGTTTCGCAATTTTTAGAGTTCAGTAATTGCCATAGTTAATTTTCGAATGTAGAGCATTTACGTTTCGGGAACAGGGAACACTGCCCAAGCCAGTTACACCCGGTGCCCATAAACCACGTGATCGTGATTTTTAGTTGAACGCTTAACCAGTAAAGGCGCCCCATGCTGGCCGAGCTCGCCGTGCCAAGGGCGATCGTACACTCACGCTACTCGGCTACTCCAACGTATAAACTTGCTCTCGTCCCCTTGCCCTTTGATCTTCCACCCCGCATTCACGTGCGCGATCGTCGTGGGGGACGGCGAGTTCGTCCCTTACGATCTCATCGTCATTGCTGGAACTGGTCGAGAATTGCTATTATATACATAATGGTCATTGCATTTTAATCTGTTTGCGCTATTTAGACACAGTTACGGGTTATGAACACGTTTATACAACTCTAAAAGGCTTAGATAATACTAACTTATGTTTCTGAAACGATGCCTTCCTAAAAACGTTATACTTCGAACCAGAACCGAGTATTTAGTTGTCATTATCATCACCACAAGGGTATCATGTGAAAATATTGCATTTCTGGTTGACTGCTGCCGCTTCACATGTCTCCAAGTTGTCCGAGTTGCTCGTCCGCTTCGAGGCGGGCTCGATCTCAGCAATCTGTGATGCAGCGCGGAAACTCGGGAAAGCTAGAGAACAAACTGGCCAGCAACACTACCCATAAATCTTCTGAGAACATCAATCTTATCGCTGCTGCGATACGTGTTGAAGACTCCCACGAAGCCACTGATGACTTACAAGTCATCAGTGTTTTAACAGCCACTGATGACGTATATGGCATCACATCGGAAGCGCGTGCCCTAAACGTGGAAGGTAAGCGTGGAAGGTGACTCGCGAAACGCCGAAAGAGCCATGTCTGCGAGTGCGTGAAAGGGGGGGGGGGGGGACGCCACGCAATGGGCGGCGTATATCACCGACCAAACAAACACAGCAGAATTTACGACTGGAGCGGATCCGGGGGTCCCGCACATAAATCGATTTACACACAAATCTTTTGACTCATTAAAAAAAAAAACAAAAAAAACGGGATTTTGGAAACAGAGAATGGGTCCTAGCAGTATTGCTCTCTTATATTTTATTTATAGCATGTCTTAACCCCATTAAGTGTATATCAAGCTGACCGGTGCATCTTTTAAGAACATACAACTTTAAAAAAAATGTCATAAAGGATCGGCGTTTTAACGTAGTTCTTGTAAAAATGGAATTTAACCTTTATAAATCAAGGCGCCAAGATCCGTAAACTGAAACATGTTCAAATACAACAAAGGGAACAATGAAAATGTTTACAAATCTAATTTGGGGAAAAATATAAACCCGATCTCCTACTATTCTTAGTGCTTAGGAGATGCTCACACCATTTAATATCAAACACTATTGTGGATTAACTGTTAGTAAATTTTATACTACGCAAGGAAAGAAATACTCTTTAATATGTAATAAATATAGTATAGAATTAAGGTTTCGTTTAGGTCAGAGCGAAGTCAAGGTATAGAAGGCGTACGTGCCGAATACCCGTACTAACAAACCGAAACAAAGTCACAGAGCCGACATGACTTGGTTTTTTTGGCCGGAGAGAGCAAGCGACAAATAGACGACGAACGCTGTAAGGTTGCGGTTTGTTTTTACGGCTCAATTTTTTTTTTTTTAGATCGCAGTTTTGGTTAAGCTTTGGCCTTCAGTTAAAAAAAAGGATATTCAAAATTTACATACACAAACTTAGTTAAAAGTTTTCATTACCGTAGTTGTATACAGTTTTAATTTATTTTTATCACTATTGTAATTATAGCACACTTTATTCTTCATTTTTTCCTTTCCAGAAAATAATAGAAGCAGTCTTAATACCAGATTTAAGATTACCGGGGAGATGAAACACTTTATGAAATTTCAAAAAGCAAATATCAATTGCAAAGCATTTTAGTACTTTCAAGGCAAGAGCACTGAAGTTTTTGTTTACACGAGTTAAGTGATATTTTACATACCACAAACGACCAAAAGGATTGTTGAGGCAAGGATCAATATTCTGCTATCCACTTTCATGGCTCTTAGATAATCTGCGATGATAGTTGAGAACGACTCACGACTGCGGATGTGTGAAACATATTTATGCTATGTTCCGTAATATAACCTTTAAAGCTGCAGGTGCGCTGGGTTTTATCCTCCTGAACTTTGAAGCTACTCGAAAGTTTTTATTACTTATTTATTTTATTAGTATCAGCCTGCAATCCTTGAGCTCTGCGCTGCTGTTTGATCATCACTGTCTGAAAAACTACATTTTGTTTTTCGAAAATGCCCTTCAAAGAAACCCATGAAATGCAATGTGGAATTTTCCCGGTCCAGGTGCTTATTAAGTCTCTTGCAATAACTAATTTGAAGCAGCTTTCCGCCGAGAAATTGCAGACGTTATTGAGGTTGTTATGAAGGAGGAGGAGGAGGAGGGAGGGGGAGGAGGGGGAGGAGGGGGAGGAGGAGAGGAGGAGGGAGGAGGAGGGACGAAGAGGAGGATGGAAAAGGAGGAGGGAAGACGAGGAGGGAGGAGGGGAGGAGGTGGGGGAGTGGAGGAGGAGGAGGAGTAGGAGGAGGAGGAAGAGGGGAGGTGCCAGCTGCCCTTCTGCAGGCAAGTGATATCACCATTGATAAGTCACAGAGAGGCACCTATGAAAACGTGGCGTACTCGTTATCCAAGTTGCCCTCTATGTGATTACGGGTCTGTACCCATCGAACTCTGTGGCACGTCAGACGAAGTTGGTAAATTGTGTGCCGCCAAGGTCGACAACGGCTTGCTCGTGGTAGCTCTGTATCTCTCGCCTACGGCACTCACCAAATATTTCGTGCCAGACAAAGAAGAACTTCATACCTGTCATGCAGGAAAATATCCCATTGGGCCCTAGGGACGTGCACTCGCTGTTCTCCTGTGCCATCTCGGGGGAGCACGTTCAAGACTAATGCTGAGGAAATCAAAACCGCCGAGCAGTCTTCGACAAAGCCGACAGCAAGTAGGATGACATCGAGATTATCACGTGCGTCGCCAAAGTGTTGACTTCAACGCTGTTTCGTTCTCCCGCCTTGCTCCTGCTGTCTTGTTTCGTGGTACCGCCAGAACTTAGAGAGAGTGGTGCTACCAGACGTGAGAACTATATTTCCTTTCTCCGGCCGAGCGGTGAGCAGGAATACCAGAATATGTATATATATCTATATATCTATATATATATATATATATATATATATATATATATATATATATATATATATACACACACGTTTCGGCCCGCTGTTTTCGCTAAGAGTCTTAAACCCACGCCTTCGTCCCCCCGCCACCATGCCCGTTATACATATTTATATATAATGGGAATGAGTGAAGATGGACAAGAGCAGCCGTAGTAATATTGTGAACGAAGAGAGCAAAAGGTTATTCTTGAACTTAGTTCACAATATTACTGGCTGCACATGTCAATACATATATAGTGAACGAAGTGGAGAGAAGGTGATTGTTTAATTTATTCCATTAAAGTTAGGGAAATGGAAAGGGAACGAGAACTGTCGAAAAATTGGGCTAGGAGCGGGAATTGAGCCCGCAAACTTCGCCGTCCGGGGCGCCGCTTTGAGCGATTACACCCGCCCGGCTTCTTGTTTCGGCGGACTCAATTTTTGACCAGCTCTCTGTGTACTGTTAGTTCCGAGTTCGCTTAGCTGGGTAGCCGACAGCCGTTGCTGATTTAAGCCCCGTGCTATTTTCAAATTGCGGCAGTGACGTGGCACGTAATTTCAGCTTGCAAATGGCGGAAAGGGCCCGTCTTGCAAGATATCTCGGGAAGAACCCCTACAAAGGGACAGGCTGCACCGTATATATAATGGAAATGAGTGAAAATTTACAAGTGCAGCGGTAGTAATATTGTGGACGTAGAGGGCAGAAGGTTATTATTGAATTTAGTTCACAATATTACGACGGCTCACTTGTCAATATATATATATATATATATATATATATATATATATATATATATATATATATATATATATATATATATATATATATATATATATATATATATATATATATATATATAACGGGCATGGTGGCGGGGGGCCGAAGGCGTGGGTATAGAAGAAGAAAAGAACCCTTAGTGAAAACAGCAACAACGGACGATTTAATCTTCGACATTTCGGCCGGAGTCCGGCCTTCGTCAGGAAGAATTTTTACAGATGAACGCGGGAGGTATTTATACAATGCTACGGTCGAGTCCAAATTTCGGCGGGGTGACGGTTGGGAGCTTTCGTGAGAGAGAAGCATAGGGCAGTTCTTATCCGGGTGAAGAAGCTTGACGGTCGGGGCCAAGTTTCAAGGACGGCGGGGTGACGGTTGTAGCTTCTTAAGAGGTTGCGCAGAGTCACTTTCTGTCCGGGCGGGCACGGGTGACCTGAACGATAGCGTACAATAGATGAAAGTTACACGCGCAAACTACAAATGACCATGCCGTGTTTTTTTTTTTTTTTGGAGACAGCATTTTAGTTTGCGCGTGTAACTTTCATCTATTGTACGCTATCGTCCAGGTCACCCCTGCCCGCCCGGACAAAAAGTGACCCTGCGCCCCCTCAAGAAGCTAAAACCGTCACCCGCCGTCCTTGAAACTTGGCCCCGACCGTCAAGCTCCTTCACCCGGATAAGAACTGCCCTAGGCTTCTCTCTCACGAAAGCTCCAACCGTCACCCCGCCGAAATTTGGACTCGACCGTAGCACTGTATAAATACCAGCCGCGTTCATCTGTAAAAGTTCTTCCTGACGAAGACCGGACTCCGGCCGAAACGTCGAAGATTAAATCGTCCATTGTTGCTGTTTTCACTAAGGGTTCTTTCCTTCTCTCTCTCTCTCTATATATATATATATACATCTTCTTGGTTTGTTTAGCACGGTATATCGCAAAACCGAAATACCTCAAAAGAGGAGGTGGAGGAAAGAAGGGGAGGAGGAGGAGCACGGGATGAGAAGAGGAGAGGAGGAGAGGGTACGGATGAGGAGGAGGGGCGTACCCTCCCCTTCCTACCCCTTCCTCCTCCTCCTCAAGAGCTGCGCTCTAATTCGGCATTACAGAGAGTTGTAAATATCTTTCATTTTTTATATATATATAATTTGCTCTGCCAAAGTTAGAGAGGAAACTGACTTGGCGCACAGGTAACGTGACGTCGATTTGCCGGCTTAATTTAGCGGAAAAACTAGACTGACCTATATGCCACGTGACGTGACGTCACGTGACATATTCCATTTTTCTTTTAAATTTAACGGCGAAAATGATTTGGTGTATAGGCCAGGTTACGTCAAAATTCCCGCTATATTTAGAGAAAACGCTGAAAGCCTTAAGACATCAACTTTTTCACAAACTTTCGCGTGAAGACTGCATAAAATGTGTATAGGTCACGTGACATGAATTGTCCCGCTATATTTAGAGCCGAAGCTGGACGTCTGGTGACATCAATTTCCTCACAATGTTTAGCGTGAAGGCTGAATAGGTGTACGGGTCACGTGTCGTCAAATTTTCCGCTACTTTTTTGCGGGAAATGTGCGGGCTTATCCGCCCGCGCACCTCGGTCTGAGGGTTTTGCTAAAAAAAAAAATTCTTGCTTTTTTTTTTAATAAGGAACAATAGAAAAAAACCTTTCTCACTATATAAAGGGCAACTCCGGTCCATACTTTTGATTTTGAGATTATGACTGTTTTTAGTGAAGTCGGCGTCCCTGAATTCTAAGTAGTAATTGTTTTTCTCGTTATTGTGCGTAGTTTTAAAGATATCGACGCCTCAAAGTTTTGTTTGGGGCGCGGCCCACAAAACGAAAACCAGCCGTTCGAGGCCCCGGCAACACTGGAAATCAGCCGCTGTGTGAACGTGACGTCAGGATCGTCCTCGTTCAACGAGTACACAGGCCGAGCGCCACCTACTTCTCGTGCGCTAGCCGTCTAAAGATAGGAGGTAAGCTGATTTTGTTTTAATTCAGTATTCGTGGTAGTTATCCCGCATATGCACCAAGAGTTAGTGCGTATACCCAAAAGCTAGCGACTGGAAAACCCGTGAACTCACTAGGTGCCGTACTCGGCGGCCGCCGCCGTGCGTGCGCCATGCCGTACTCGTCGCTTGTATACCCAAAAGCTAGCGACTGGAAAACGAGTGAGCTCATTCGTTGCCCTTTTCGGCGGCTGTCGCCGCGCGTGTAGTCTTCCGTACTCGTCACTAGGCCTAAATTGTCATCGGGGCTCCGTGTATGGAGCGGCGTTGTTGTACGCCGCGCTGCCAGTGCCGTACAGTAACGGGGGCTTTCTCGGTTTCGCGCTGCGGATAAGTCCCAGACACGGAGCTTTGAGGCTTTCCGGCGTGAGCCGCGGCGCCCGAACACACGTGTGCTGGGTTGTACACGTCTGTTTTTTTTTTTTTTTTTCGTTCTTGTTTTTTCGGGCGCGCAAAAGTCGAAGTGCAAAGTCCACTCGTCGAATATCGTTCACCCACACGTATCCAATTTCCGGTCTGTTGGAAACTTGTGAAAAACCACTTCCTGGTTGCGCAGCGGGTTGTTTCAGCAGCCCACAGGGCTACAAGTTGTACTCGGCGTCTTTGGAGGAACAGCTGGGCAGTTTTGGGCGCACCGAGTTGCTCGCTAAAACGAGTCTTGGAGTCCTCACAAGCAAATAAACAAAAGGCTATACCGAAGCTACACGGGCAACAGATAAAAGCAACGGCTAAAGACGCCAATCACAAGCCGAAGTAGCGGTGGTAGCGGCTCAAAGAAGCGCACTCCGCGCAACGCCCAGACCGGAGGAAAAAAAGAGAACTGTATGCTGACGTCACGGCCAGATGTTGCTTTAGCGATCGGAAACCCGCTGGCCGCCCGCTAAGAAGAAGCGGCTCGCGGCGGGTCGCATTTTTATTATCGGCATTAGTTGAGAATGCGGCGTCTCCCGGACGTAATATTTTGGCGGGGGTCGTATTAATAATAATAATAATAATAATAATAATAAGTTTATTCACAAAGAAAGCATACATATAATATACTTAGTCTCACAAAAGCACTTGCGTGCTTGTGCGTGAGTACTTACAGTCCAGCATGGGATGAATTTACCAAATCGGAAGTATGTAAAACTAAATTGATACACTGATTGGAGTCCTTTTTATGCGGAACTCAACATAAGTGAAAGAAAACAAATGGTTCATCGCCTTAACAGTATACAAGCACAAACTTTTAGGCCAGTAAGCATGAAACGAAATTACCTATTTTTATACAATATTAGTAATGATTTACATAGACTTTAAAATACCACAAATGACACAGAATAATAAACTCTAGCTTTTAAAATCATGGCAATACAAACAGTCGCGAATAGAACAACAGTGAATTCAGGCGTGCAAAAGGAATGCGAAAATACATTAGGGACGTGAAGAAAGAAAAAAAGAAAAAAGGCATGGGTCTGGGAGCTCTCTATTCTTCTCCTGGCGTACTGCACCATTTACGCATTTCTTTTCTCACCTGTGCTAATGATTGCAAATTAAGTAAACCATCGGGAAGATTATTAAAATATGTTGGTACATAATACTCCCTCAACCTTTTCCCATAATTAGTGTATATTCTTGGTATGTGAAATCTCTCTGTGTGCCTTAGTTGTTTTTCTTTAGCGGATGGTATTTTGAAATCGTGTGTGAAATAATATTTTGTGAGGACCATGAATTTATGCAGGTCATTCACTGTTAGCAATTGGAGTTCTGACAGCTGTTCTTGAAACGAAAGACTTTCTAAGTGTGTACCATACGTCATGTTTTGTATCATTTTTTTAATTAGGTTATTTATTTTCTGTAGTTTGTATTTGGATGAAAGTGCATATATGTGGATACCATATCTTAGTTTTGATTCACCTAACATCTGATAAATCAATCGCCTTAGATTAATACTTGCAGAACTTCGGAGTTTATAGAGGTATGAAGAAATTATTCGCAGGTGTTTGAGTAGGTAGTCAATATGATGATTCCAAGATAAATACTCATCAAAGTGTATACCAAGGTACCTAGTTTCGCTGGCGTAAGGTAGTGGTAAGCAAGAACATTTTCTACATTCCGATGAATGCAAAAAGATGGGTTGATTAAGGTTAATTCGTTTCTGGTGAGTTCGAAAGCACTCGAGGTTCGATTTATCATTGTTCACAAAAATATAGTTTTTTGAAAACCAACTCATGATTTGTTTAATGTCATCCTGTAAAATTGAAACGGCAGTATTATAATCTTCGTGTGTAATAACCAAGGCTGTGTCATCCGCGTATTGATACATTTTTGATTTCAAAGGAAGCAAAGATAGATCGTTCACATATATGTTAAACAGCATGGGGCCCAATACCGAACCCTGAGGCACACCAGAGTTCAGGTGCAGAGTAGAACTTGTGCTATTTCCTATTCGAACTCGTTGGGTTCTTTCAGTGAAGTAACCTTTAAAAAATGTACGGAAATGCCCTCTGAAACCAATTTTATCTAGTTTCTCAAGTAAAAGTGAGTGATCTATTGTATCAAAGGCCTTTGTCAGGTCTAAAAACAGCGTAAGTACTATTTTGTTATTATCAATTTGTTCATTAATTAAGTCTGTCATCTCCTCCAGTAGAAGTATCGTGCCTCTTTGTTGCCGGAATCCATACTGGCAGTTGCTTATTAGTGAGAATTTGTCACAAAACGAAGTCATGACTTGTAAAACAAATTTTTCCATTATCTGAGAAATTGCCGGCAACAACGCGATGGGCCTGTAATTAGCAATATCTTTCTTGTTTCCTTTCTTATAAATTGGCCGTACTATTGAAACTTTTAACTTACTGGGTATATTTCCTGTAGACAAGATACCATTTATTATAGCAAGCAGAACGCGTTTTAAGCAGTCTATGTTATGTTTTATATCTCTAAATCTTATTTCATCAAATCCCGCTGGCTTTGTTATAGACATATTGTTAACTATGTATTCTAGATCTGATTCTGTCATTTGGGGCAAGTACGCCGAAACAGTTGAATTCCCTAATAGCTTAGCTGTTCCTACCATGCTGTTTACTTGGTTACGCAAGTCTTGTATCTTTGTGATGAAGGTGTTATTAAACTCATTGCTAAGCTTATCAAAGTCAGCTGCACCGAAAGTTTTTTTTATACATGCATCTATATTATCTTTAGGGGGTCTGCCAATTATTTGATTTACGATATTCCATGTTTCTCTTAAGTTCTTCCCGCACTGCTGGAGTTGCGTCATATGAAATCTCTTTTTAGCAAGTCTAATTTTCGCAGTGAGGTTGTTTCGTACTCGTCTGAATTCTTCTTTTAATTTTATGTCATGTGGATTTTGCTTACACCTATTCCATAATTTGTTTTTTTCAACACTCATTTCTAGTATTTCTTTATCGATCCAATGATTTCCAGGTTTTCTCGGCTTTAGCTTTATTGTTCTAGTAGACTGTTTGTATATATTTTTAAATGTTTCAACTAACGCCTCATAGAGAGTGATGTGATCCAGATGAAGCAAAGCATTCCAGTTATATCTTTGAATAATGTCATCTACTTTCTTATTGTCAATGATTTGTTTACGTTCATTTTTCCCTCTCACGGTCGTATGCTCTTCGTTTATTATCCTAAGCGCAACAAAATAATGATCTGCTACCTTTTGTTTAATAGTTCCCCCTAGAAATTTTAAGTTACTCAACCTTACTATCACATGATCAATGCACGATCTGGTAATTGTATGCCCTAGGTACTCTTCCCTTGTGTAATCGTTAATTAAATTATATAAACCGTAGTTAGACAATATGTCGAGATATTCCGTAACTCCCGTTTTCTGATGGCACATGGTATCTATATTAAAGTCACCTGCTAATACGAGTTGATCATTGTTATTAAACCTATTTAGGAATTTCGAGAATTCTTCATAGAACAATTCTAAATTATTTCTGGGCGGTCTATACACAGAACAAATTGTAAATGATAGTTCTGCTTTATGAATAGTAATCACAAGAACTTCTGCGTGTTTCAAAGACAGCTCAATACGATCAGTTAGCCAGGTATTTTTTACGTATACAAGAATTCCTCCTCCTTTTCTGCCTTGGCGGCGTGCTGAAAATGCGTGAAATTCATCAAAATCAAAAGACAAAGGCTCTGTCGCCTCGATATTTATTTCGGTTAGTATTAGTACATCTATATCTATGAGTGTATCCCTCAGGTATACATTTAGTTCGCCCCAGTGTTTTTTAAGGTTTCTAACATTGATTTGAATGAGATGGAGAATCTGCCGGCTGCCTTCTATTCCGTCCTCAACTAGTAAATTTTTGGCGTACCTGTCCCAATCTGTAAATGAGTTGCACGAGGTCATCTCAGCGGATGTGGTTCAAGTCACTCTCATCCTCGATACGTATCACAGTGTGTCATTACAGCGATACCAGTAATTTATTTCATTTTGAGTTTTGGCCGGAGTTGTCATTTAAAAAAAAAAAGAAAGAAGATTGGAAAAGCTTACTTTACACAGGAACCAAGTCTAGCATAGCCGTGTTGAATTCGCAATAGACAATGCTCAACTAAGAATAGCACAACTTTAAGCTAAAAGGGACAAACAACCAGCTGCAGAAAGCTCAAGAGCGCTCACAAATAAATAGCCGCATAAAATGTGTATGCCGTAGTTATAATATTAAGTTTTTAACCATACTCAGTGTAATTAAAACTAAAGCAAACTTCTCTCTTGAACAAAAAAAAAAGCCAATTATTGATATTAGCTATCGATTTCTCTCTCTGATTAGTGGGGGTGCTCAAGAACATGGTTTGCTTCGAATTCTAAGACACAAAAATATTTCAAAAATTAATAAAGAAATCCAGTGTCAGATTTGCAATAAATGAAAGCATTGACACAAATAGCATTCTATAGCTCTCCTTCTGTGTCCAACTCAGAACGGCGAAAAAAAAAAACATTTAGCTGAAGCTACCAAATTAAAACGGAAAAGCAATGTCGTTTTTGATGAACTGAATTGTGCGTTATTAAGCCTAGAGATACAAACGCGCGAACCCATTGTTTGCAGGAAACATGAGTCAGGATAAGAAAATAGATGTGCACTCTTCTGTTATATGTGCATGTTATGCCGAACATATGTGACTCTTGATTGCGTTCTTATGTGTTTTAATTAAGCTAAATAGAAATAAGCCTCATGATAGCAGCCCTTGATGTCATTTTGAAGACGTACATCAAAATCATCTTTAATATTTAAGAAACCACAGGTTTTCAATTCAAACTATGGAATTCATAAAATGTTTTAACGTTAGCGAATTTTATACCGAAAACGATAAGTCCATTAAATTCAACTTTCAACATCTATAACGCCTTACTGATGAGTTCTAAGTTACAAATTACTCCCCGGCATCTAGTAGAAGATATTTCTCACTCCACATCCCTTCATCACGAGGCTCAAAAGGTTCTTGTATTGTTCGCCGAACGAACACAATCATTAGGATCATTGTAACTCCTGCTTTCTTCTGGAAAAAAAACAAAAAACTACAAACTTCCTGACTGTAAAAAAAGAGACTTTAACGTGGTGAGTTGAGCTAGTTGGTATAAGACAACATATTAAAACAGAGAGCAATTGGGTACGAAAAGTAGAGAAGAGAAAACAGAGTGCTCTGAGTGTGGAACAGATTGGAATGTGTTATTGTCCCTTCATTCTACTGATGAGCTTTATGAATATTTTGTTAGTTACATTTATATTGGCACACCCAGCATCATTTATACATCGCTGGCGATTCCCTTGATTTAGTGATTAGACAAAGTAGTGTACCGGAAATGATATAAGCATTAAATAGAGCGGTAAATGGCGTAAAATAGTTCTAAGTGAGAAAGATGCCTCGCATTGGGAATCCTTATCACCTAGTTAATTTTTCAGCTTTGACATTTTCGCAAGAAATATTAGGGTTTGTTTTCCCGGTAACCTTTAAACAAAAAGTTATATTGTTATTTATGAAAATTAAGAGTTCTTGTTTTTAAAGATAATTAATTAAACTATTTTATACAAAAGAATTAGTGTTAAGTTGTTTTATTAAATTATTTTTAAGACGGAAACAAATTTGGGCCCGGGTGGCTTTAAGAAAAAGGCAAAAATTGATCAATCTGCGAAACGGTTAAAATGAAATTATATGAGGTTGGCGGGGTGGTGGCTTTGATAATTTTAATTTATGGCTTGGTGGCTCATGCTTTTTACAATTTATTGCCCTTGACTTACCCGTTTTTCCCAGTATGTATTTCTACGTCGGGTTCAGCCACTTCTTTGTTTCAGTTTATTTTTAAGCAGGGCTTTCATGCCAAGCACCTTTTACAGTTTCGGACCCAAGATTTCGTTGACGTACACTAATCACGTGTAGCGTGGCTTACAGCAGAGGATGAGAACCGCTTCATTCGCAGTTTTTCAGTTCTTCAGTTACAGCTACATTGAGAAATAATGACCAGTTATGACAATAAACTAAACGCTAATACCCCCTATGATACTCGTATTTACCAATATTGATTGTAGCGTTTTTTTACTGAATTCATTCCCTAATATTCTGCAGATTATGGGCATATTTTTTTCTTTTTGTTCTGAAGGAGCAATTTTAACCTCAAAGGTGTCATGGATGAAGGCGACGAGACAGTGAATAATGAACTGAAATACACGTTTAATGGGGCGAACTTGTGCCAGAATAAAGGAACCAGAAGGGATACATAACGATAACTACAGAGCGTCGCGAGCGTCGGGGTCGGCGGAAACGCAGACTCGAGCGTTGATGAAACTGTGCTCTTAATCTACTGCGCTAGGTATCTCGAACATTTGACCTAGAATGACCGGGAATGAGCAAGGGCGAGATTGACGAGGCAATGTCATTCCGGCCTCCTTATCTTTTAGGCTCGGGGTAACAGTAAACACAAAGCTACTAGGTTTAGGTAGAAGCGTTCCTTCTCAGTAATGCACGCAGTATTACTCCCCCTTTAATAGTGCATCGCCCCAACGCAACTGTTAATGAATTAACACAATGCTGAACCGAAGAACAGCGTGGTTGCGTGAACCATGAATAGTCCTCACTCCTATCGAGAATAGTACAGCTTGAGACGAAAGGCGTGCACTACTTCGGGTCGCGGATGGTGGCATCCTATTTGTCGGGTTCCGTCGGGGAGCACCTCTTAGTTCAAGTCCCCAAGGTGGCGAATAATGTTGTACGGCCACGCCACAGCGTCATCACTTCCCGAAGGTGGCGAGAGAGCTTCCCATTGAAAACAGATTTGTCTGTTCTGGTGTCGATGAGTGCCGTCGCGTCCTGGCCTTCGATGTTAACGTCGAGGTTATTCGACACCATCGCAGAAGCGTCACCCCGATATGTTCCGTGGCTAGTCTGGGAGCCCTCAAAGAATTTTGAAGGATGTTCGCTTCGGTCATTTCCCGCCCTTCCACCTCCAGGAATTGCCGCTCTTTCCTTTCCGGGTAGTGTAAAAGCGAAAGGCACTCACGACGGGACCTACGTAGAGGAGAGGCCGTAGGTTGTGGGGAGGGTAGCAAGATCTTGGGACCGAAATTGGCATCGAAGACAGTGAACGACGAAGGAGATCTTGAAGAGCTTGTGGCTGCTCTCCGCCCAAGCAGCACATTATGACCGGCTCAAGCTTGAGCAGACTGGGCAGCCGGGGAAGTTTCACTGGGCCTAGATTGTTTGGCCCCATGGCGCTAGGTAGCCCCATCCTGGCATACCAGTCTGGCGACCACCGGCAGTTCCCTGTATAGCCATGGACTGGCTCACTGCTGGAATTACGGCCTGGGCCAGGCTGGCAGTTCCATGGTCAGCCAAGCTTGGCAAAACGGTCTAAATGCAGCCTGGGCCATGCTGGCAGCTCAGTGGTCAGTCAAGCTTGGCAAAACGGTGTAAATGCAGTGTGGACCAGGGTGGGAGTTCTCTGGTCATTCAATCTTGGCTATACGGGGAATTTACAGACTACTCCCAAGGAAGCCTATGTTGTCATTCAAAGGTTGTTTTTGTGGCATATAGCCCAGCAACATCTCCAATTTTCGGTGCTGTGTGCAGAAAAAAACTCGTTGCTACTTTGTTTGGGATTTAGTGCCTCACGAATAATAAAGCTGCTCAGTAATTTTTGTGCGAGCTGTTGTATTTATTGTGTGGTCGGCATGCAAATGAAGCTGCTAAATTGAATCAAGTTCGATACAGTCGTTTTTTATTTAATGTTCAGTACATGGTGCTGGCTTATGCCCCAAGTCCCACTACAGCAACGAACAGAAACAAACGACAGCGACAAGCCTCAAACCTGAACTGCCGTTCACACATATGCAGCCGACTACCCAGGTAGCACACCGCGTCGGCCGGTATCGGGACTACGCCGGCCGGTCCTGGTAACAGGATGGCTGCGCCCGGCCATTGGCGCCGGTGAGCTACCGGCCCCGGCCGGCGTCGGGGTTTCGTCTTGCTCACTGGCCAGTTCAGCCGAAGAAGTTACAGTGACTGGCCGGCATCGGGTTTTTGCTGTCTTTGCTGGCCAGTCTTTCCATGGAGGTTCCAGTAACTGGCCGGCATTGGTATTTTGCTGTCTTTGATGGCCAGTATTTACATGGAAGTTCAGTAACTGGCCGACATCGGCACTTTGCTGTCTCTGGTGGCCAGTATTTACACGGAAGTTCAGCGACTGGCCGGCATCGGCGCTTTGCTGTTTAGGCTGGCGAGCCCCGCCATGGAAGTTTCGTTTACTAAACGACATCGTTTTATCTTTTTTTTTTTTTTTTTGCCGTTTTTACTATGCAGTCAAGTCATTCAGATTCTGACGAACTGTGGCAATTCATGAATAGCGAGTGGAAATATTCGCATAGATCAATCCTTCGCAAATAACTGCCGACGCTGGTGTATTTGATCCCAGCATGGCAAGGCTGACGTGTTTTATTGCGAAAACGCGAGAAAAAAACAATGCGGCGAGGAACATTTGCAGTTCAGGATTCGAGAATCTGACCACCGACGCCATGAAGAATAAATTACACAACGCTGAACGATACCTTTTCAGGAAGCTAGTTTAATTTGATGCACTATACTTAAGGTCGGTGGTATACGCACGTATTTGGCTCTGATAAGAAAATTAAAATAAAAACGGTATAGCGGAGAATCCGAACGAAGAGCAACAACCACAATTAACAAACACGTGGCATGATTGAGCACGCGCTTTGAGTTACAAAAACTATAATTTGCATTGCATTGCAGAATCTGGACAAGAAAGAGATGTGTGTATTGCTTATGACGCTACGAGAGGTACACAACTCTCCTGAGATCGTGTTATTGGTGATTTTAATTGAGTGTGAAAATATGCTATTTCAGTCAAGAATCGGCTGTTTTCTGTGGTAGTTACGATCATCTAACAGAAATATTTCAAATTTTGACATAGCCAGACGATCTGTCCCCCGGTAGCTTATGTTATATACGACATACCGCACCAAAAACAAAAAAAAACAAATATAAAAACATTTTTTTTTTAACACGATAATGCGTTGTGGATGTTTACACTGCCGGGTCGTGAATGTGACCCCTTGACGCTGCGAAACATAAATGTTCTAATACCGAACGATGCCGTCTCTGAAAGCTAGTTTAATTATCCGCACTGTTCTTGGATCTCAGGAATAAAAACATGTCTAGGCCTAATAAAAAAGTAAAACTGCGGAGCGCAACCTCGATAAGTACAATCAGGCGGCAGGCGAGGGAAATATCACTGATGTACCAGAAGAAAATTAAGAACTACTTTCCGTAAGTCAGAAAAATAAGAGATGTGCTTAATACGTACCGCGCTGTGAGCTCAGCTAAGTAACTGTCTTAAAATAGCGGTATTTCTGTTTTAACAGTGGGTAAAGTTGACCACCTTCAGACAAACTTCGGCTGCATCACTGTGGCAGTTTGACCACTTACTCATTTTCTCATTTTGCTCTCAATATTCCCATTATTATTACCTTCTTTACTTCGTTGAAAGGACTTGCGCCGTTTGCCTACTACACTGACCCAGAAATTAGCACGGAGGGAGCGAATTATCCCGGCAAAACAAGAGGACCACGGCTGTGCATTGCATCAATTTAAATTTGGGCTCGCACTTCTTATTTCCACATTTTGCGTGATTTTTACCCTAAAGTAAGGGGCCGACAACTGCAAAAAACATTAAAAAAAATATTAAAAAGAAATAAAAAACGTAGTAAAAAAAACAATAAAAAACCTCGCGCTCCCGGGATTCGAACCACCGACCATACGATCACCCGCATCGCGCGTTAACCACCAAGACCAAATCGCCAAATGGTAAACGCGTTGTTTTTAGTAGTTTATATGTCTGCTGAGTTCGTTTGAATACATTGTACGGTTAGTTTCGTATGTAATTTTTTGTTACGTGTTCAGGACGTATTTCTAATATTGTGGCAATTTTTGCATACTCAATGATTTATTATTACTGTGTCTTTTAATAGTTTTTTAATGCGCTTTGCTGATCGTTTTATTGCAAGCGTGTGGAAGATACGCGCACATATATTCCGTAAAGTCGTTAGACAAACATAATAGCCAACGAACGCGATCCAATCCAATCCGCAGCCTTGTTTTGCCGGACGTGATGGCCGTGTGTGTTTCACGTCTCTGTCTTGAGGTCAATTTACCGATTAGTCGTGATGCGTGGAGTTTAACTTAGTTTCAAATGTGTCCGAAAAAGAAGGAAGCGACTGTGAGCCGTGGAACTACGTCGAATCTGCTCAACAGCCAAGATCATGGCACGGTCGTTTCAAAGTAAGTTCCTTTCTTTGCCCGTTAGGGCTAGATTATTCTTTTTTCCGTTCAAAATGCTTGTTATTGTCTAGATCGCTTGCTTTTACCAGTATTACTAATTGTGCGCGAATGGTGCTATGCGAGGCTGTTTTGCTTCGTTCACAAATAGGCTGTGTACTCGGTCCAGGTCCATCAATAGCGGCGGAACTTTTTGGGAGATGGGGGGGGGGGGGGGGGGGGGGACGGCGGCGGCGGCGGCGGCGGCGGCCGGCGTGCGGGCGGCCGGCCGGCCGGCCAGCCGGCCAGCCGGCGGGTGGAGGCGGAAAGGGGAGGGGGAGGGGGGGAAGGTTGATTGCCTCCCTCCACCGTATTGTTCACTGGTAAACTAGGATGTCTGGAAGAACGCAATGCCCCCCCCCCCAAAAAAAAAAAAAAAAAAAAAAAATAAAGCACTTAACTCAGCGCGGTGCCCCTCCATCGTCTAAGCTCTAGGTTAGACACTACGGGTGGATTTCGTGTGCGTATTTGCGACCGGAGAGCTGAGCCAGGCAAAAGGCAGAGGAGGATTGAGCAAGTCCGTAGCTTCCGCCGCGCAGTCGTCTGCAAACGGCTTTATTTTCGTGACTCGTTATCAGAAAAGAATTGTCAAAAATTGGTGCCGCGATAATTCATCCCATGATGATTTGCATAGCATACCGCTCCTGATCGCAAAACTTTGTGCCCACGAAATAATTTTTTGATGCCGCTTCTGGGGAAATTTACAAGCATGTCCTGGATTAAGGTAGTGTCTCGCCAGTTTATGAGAGGTATATTTAGTTCAGTGTAAGTATATAGTGTTAGACATGCCTCACCCAATCCCTGTATTTTTTCGTTTGGTACTGCCTTGAGCGAATGGTGTAGGTTGTAATTGTTTTTAGTTGTTGCATGATTGTAGTAAGGTGGTGAGCTTTACTAATTGAACACCTTGAAAAACAGTTCACCACAAAAGGCAAGGAGACAAGCAGAGTTACGTGTAAACCATACGCAAGCGCAGACTCTCGACTCGCATGAACAGAGAAGGAAGAAATAAAGAACGCGGAAGGAGCTCAAGCACAGGCCCAAGTGGAATGCGCCGATTCACCCATTAGCAAGAGCAGATTTTAAAACCATAATTTCCTTGTCTGTTAAGGCAACAGATTGATGGCCAATACATAAAGACAGCTTAATCTCTCTCTAAAGTCTACGATGAATTGTCACCTACTTATGCACTATTTACACTGCTCGTGTGTCATCCTTATAGCCTCGTCCCACTAGAGCGACAGACAGCAACAAACGACAGCGACACACGACGAGCGACACACGACGCACGCTGTCCCACCTGGCGGACACGACGCAGGACACGGGGACGAGGAAACTTCTTTCCTAGTGGGATTGGAGTTGTCAACAAAACACTTCAAAATACACAGATAAACAGTCTGGCGATGCGGTTTTCATATTTTGCTCTTTGGGCATTAAATGCGCCGACAAACACGGTGAAAGTGGAGACAATTACTTTGTTTCTTGATTAAAGCTTCCGCTTCTCTTCATTTGCCGTAGGCGACTTTCCACAAACAGTCGTGACAATTGACACCAAACTTTTTCTGAACTAGAATACCCGAATCGTTCCTTTTTTGGGGGGGTGGGTCGTTCGAGGAATTCTAAGTTAGCACCAAGGAATTTCACCCTGATTTTGAGGATGTTTAAAACTTCATATCCGAATGATCGAGGGCAGGCGTTTTATGGGGGACAATACGGCATCCCGATCATCACAGAACGTGATGACAAGTCTCGTCTGCCGGAATGGCTTGCCGCGGAACGTCGTGTCCTACTTCATGGTGAGCGGTCTTTGGTCAGTCCTCGAACATGGGTGTATCCATCCTGATTTAGGGGCGTAGACCTCGGCGTCTTGAAGCACCAAATCGCGCACCAAGTTTTTGCGAGCAAAACCAGCCACAGACAAGCCTTTTGCAACATGACTGCCCAGCGCCAGCAGGCAAGCCGCGCCCGCGACCACTATGAGCAATCGAGGGATTGGAACTGCGGGAACGGGGAGAGGCCGCCAAGGGCTTCTCTGAAGGTCGAGCAGTGGAGCAAGCCACGGGAGGAAGGGTGGAAGGGTGGAAAGAAAGGCAACAGAGGGCACAAGCGGGCGAGGAAGATAAGTTTGTATCCGACAGATGTTCCTCGGTGGGACTGCTTGCTGCGCTTCAAGTCTAACAACAGACAAGAACTCGTCCGTCGTCGATGGTTTGTCGGCGATTGTCGCGGGTGTTGGCCGTTGCAGTGGGACATCATCAGCGACACGGAACTTTGTGGTGTCGTCGGACAAAAATCGGTGTTTGTCACTCTAGTGGGACGAGGCTTTTAGAGAAAACGTGAATAATTAGCAGATACTGTGAAAAACATACAAGGGAATTATTTTAGGCCTTTGTTATTCATAGTATGGGCCACCAATGTGTTCGCACATCCGTCTGTTACCTGAGCTGCCAAGAAAATCGTGTTTACAGTCTTATGCATATGGGTGGGAGTCAGCACGTTCCACTTGGACCTGTTCGAACTTTTGCTAAAGCTCCTTCCGCATTCTTTATTTTTTTTCCTCTCCAATTTGTGAGTTGGGAGTCTACACTCGTATGTAGTGTATGTATTCCTCTCCTTTATTCCTTGTTTTTTGTCTGTTATTTTTCAGGATGTTCAATCAGAATGAACTCACACCTTATTACATGGAAAGGCTGTTGTTAATTCCAAAGTGTCTGTAAAACAATCTACCTGACATCTTTTGCTCCCGCCCCGGTTTCTGAAGCTCACGTTCTCCGAACACAGCCTTTCTGATTTCTCCGATTCTTTTTCTTTTTTCTTTTATGCTCAATAGATCAAGTTGTGAGTGTGCACCAGTCTGCGTCCTCTGTGTTCCTATCCTTTTGTCCTTGTCTTTTTGTGCACTTTTTTCATGTTGGTCCATGATATTTTTTATCGTATATTCTAATCTGTGTTTTGATCTTTATACTTGCTGCAGTCCTTACCAAGTAGAAGTTGGCATTCACTTTCACCATCCTGATGTGAGTGTCCTGAGGCGACACAGAATGACAGCATCCTCTGCTGAAGGCCAGGCTTGATGGAAGACTGCCAAGGCTGTTCATGGTAAGGTGCTCTATATATTGAGCAATATAATAGCAACTTATTGCTGATAGGATTGTTTTTAACGCAGACTGTGTTTATGGACTGGCCTTTAGCAGTTCCGATGCCACTCACGTGGAATGAAACACTCTAGGGGAATTCCGCATCCCATTCGTAAGCGGAATGCTGAGTTTACAACAGAAGTGCGTCTCAACTTGCTGCCAGTATTGCTGTGTGTGTTGTATTTGTATTTTTATTTGTTTGTTTAATATTCCCAATAATGGCTGCAGCCTTCCCATTGGAAGTGGCAACACGCAAACACAAATGGACAGCAAGAGAGGTGAACAGCGCCACTCACGCCGTTCGCCACCGCACACATTGGTTTTCGGAGAGGTTTGCAGTATTGGTCTCTATGGTATTTGGTCATATATCGCACATGAACACAACCAGGGCACTGTGCCTACAATTCAGCACTCGCAAGATTTGCGTGAATGCACCCTGCAGCTGGTCGCACTTTCAGAGTAATTTTAATGTTGCAAAAATGAATAATGACATTGGCATATTTCTCGTGCCAAATCCTTCATGCCTGTTCCGAACTCTGATATCCACGAGATCACAGTAGAGTCGTTTCTGTTGTACAGTAAAACCTCGTTAATTCAACCCCCGCTAATTCGGATAATTTGAACTGTCGATCCGGTCCCGTCAAACATATGTATTAGTCAATGGCAGCAAACGCTCATTAATTCGGAGGGAACGCGGCGCACTGTGGTTTATTCGGACAAATTCGGCAGGTGGTGCTAGCTACCGTCTGTTCCAAAGGGTATGACCGCTATCCATCCTAAGTGCGCACGTGGTTTTTCCGGTTTTCCAATGGTTCTTCGCTCTTTCGGTTCTCAATGTTTCGCACCAGTTTTGCTCTGGATCGCCGTGCTTCAGCTCGTTACTCTCCTGGCATGAAAGCAGCAGAAGCATTGCTGCAACGGAAAAAGGGTAGCACAAGTGACCGACGACCGGAACGGCAAAATCGCGACACGCGGGGCTATTGTTCCCGAGCGTGCCAATAGCGAGAGTGACAGTCACGTTTTATGCCTCAACGCGGGGATCCTAAAGCCCGCCATTTTAACAACTATCCTATCCCTCAATTTTTCGTCGGCCACCCCCGCATTGTAAATTGCAACGTGACTGGCACTCTCGCTATCGGCGCTCAGGGAAAATAGCGCCGGCTGTCGCGATTTCGCCGCTCCGATTACTGGTCAGTTTTGCTACTCGTTTTCCGTTGCAGCTGTACTAGGCTAAGAATTTAGCGACGAAAGTGGAAATACTGACGGCCTTGGAGGGCGGCGTCTCTCGACAAGTTATGGAAGGTTGCGACGTCAAGAGAAGCACTGGCCACATATGTAAAAATTGTGGCCGATATTCTACAGGCTTTCGAGAGCGAGAAGTTCAACACGAAAAGAAAGCGGCCTTGGAAGGTGGTGCACCCGAAACTAGAAGAGGCCTTGCTGTACTACATTGTCAGCGCACGGGATGCGTAGCTCCGACAGTGCGAGTGCGGTGGAGCACTCGACCGCGCTAAGGAAAGTTGCCGTCTCCGCCCAAGTGTCGTCCAGAAAGCAGGCGGTAATAACAGATTTCTTCTCAAAATAAAGGAAACGTTTTCGCGCAGCTTTCTTTGTTCTTTCGATATTTCGACCTTCGGATAATTCAGACATTTTTGCCGGTCCCATGAGATCCAAATTAACGAGGTTTTACTGTAGTGGCACGGCAGACTCTCTACTAGTTTTGCTTCAATCTTTGTAAGGGGGATGCTGTAATCCAATTCTACTCATCCCTGGTGTACTAGATAGCACCATATTTGCAGAGATAGTCTTCAGATTTTGTAGTTCCATCGAAATATATTTCAGCTTATAAAATATTTGTTATTTGGCTTGTAAATTTTCAAGCAGATCTAGATTGAAGGCAGCAAATATCTTACCTGCAGTCATGGTATGTGTCCGAAGTATATTGCATTAACATAATTGACCCAACCTCTGATTTTTGTTTTCAGTGCCTCTAGCGAATTGTGGATGCTAGGATTGCTTTTGTTTGTTTCACATTATCTACAACACTTTTTTCACCTTTATACTCAGTGCAGCCCTTGCCGAACGGAAGCTAGCATCGACTAGGCCAATTCGTTCCTGCATCACCAGCCGACCTGAGGATCAGGTCCATGGCAGTCTGCAAAGGTTGTTGATGGTAAGCTGCCTTATATATACAGCTGTGTAATAGCAGCTTGTCCTGGATGACAATTTGAAATGCGTGTTTATGTTTTAGAAAGTGAAATTCGCATGGGCATACTTGCAACGTGAAAGCTTACCAAGCCTGTTCTGATCTTTCATCCTTTTGAGATTTCAGTACAGCCGTTTCTGCTGCACACATACTGCCTACTTCGGCCAGGTAGAGACTTGATACATATGAAGGTAAGCAGGCGATTATCAACTGCTCAGTGCTGTCCCTGGTGACGTTCTCTCCTTATCAGATGACTTACCATGCTTGGTTTGCAAGGCATTTTAAAAGGAGAGCAAGTTCGCTGGTGCATGATGCTCCCAGTACTGAGCAGTCGACGATCGCTTGTTCACACTCGTAGAGATCACGACTGTACTTCAAGCTCGGCAAGTGTGACACTTATGTGATTCAGCCTAGCTGTGGTGTGCTGAGCGGTATATGTAGAGCTAGTTTACTTGTGCACACACAGTAACTGTGCGGTATAAAACGCGCCCAATTGGCAACTTTAATGCAGTCTCGTGTAGTTCCATTGATGTTTTCTTTTGGCGTGCATGATATGTGTTCACACTTTTTTTTTTCCTCGCTTACCGACAGTCCTAGCTGTCTGCAGAGAGTAAGTGTGAAACATGCCAACAAGCCTCTAAAGCAGTATGCAGTGCAATTTTGGTCTATTGTGCAAGCGAGGAAGAAGACTGCTCGTTTGGCTGTTGAGGCTGCAACATAGACATTAGATAGTTTTATCTGAGCATTGTTACGACCCGCTCCACTCAAAAGGAAAGCACCTGCATACTCACAACGCTCAGTCAGCAACGACCAGTTGGAGCGCAGATGCCGACTGAGCGTTACGTGCGTGCCTGGTTACTTTCCTGCTCAGTGGCTGAGCGGAGCGGCCCGTAAAAAGCGCTCAGCTAAAACTTTTTCTGATAGGGGGTGGCTGACACATAGATATTTCAGGCAGAAGGATGGCCGACATTGACTCACATCAATTCTCAGTATGAGCAGCTCTCATCGCAATACGGAAATTATGATTCAAACTTCCTCTACCCCTTTCTGAAGGTTTTGAAGGTGCTCCTAGCAGTATTGTTGGGCTAGACATAATCATACCCAGATCCACTCCAATAAATTCTAAGAGGATGAAGTCAGTTGCCACATAGCTTGTGCAAAGCTAAATCTGGAACTCACTCCTCCTTCCTGTTTTTCACTGTATTGAGAACCTTGTCTCAGTATGTGATGGGTCTGTGAAGAAAATTGACCAGATAAGCAATATTACTCAGAAAATAGATGTCCCATACATATTAACCTGCACCTACCAGCCACTGTACACCACCTCACTACTGATTTGTTATCTTTCTATTGATTTGCCTGAACTGTTCGCACCTGTAGATATTAATGATGATCACGAGGGAATGTTTGTTGTCATATGATGTCATATGCTTAAAGTAAGTGAGGCTTGCGGGCGTTTTCAAGGGCTATGGGGCATGCCGATGGTAAACACTCAATGTGAGTTTATGGTAGACGCTAATAATATATACTAGTTTCTGGGTAAGTCGCTATTTTTTATTTGGTGAAGTCTGCAGATGAGTTTTAGTCAGGTTGCCATTATGTGGGAACACAGGGGCCATACTCTGCAATATATCATATGTTTACATGTGTCTACCCAATCTCATTAGTATGTGTACAACAATGAGCTGTATTCGCGACTCCAACGATCTATAGGGGGCGCCACCACCAAACAAACATGGCGGCTGGGAACAGGTCGCGTCGGCTCGGCCGGGCCGCCTGAACGGGTAGCGCATTCAATTTAACAGATTTTCTTTTGTTTAATGCCCTATTTTATAGGTATTTCAACTGCGACGGTTAAGTGTAGCCGGTGCAGATAAACTTGCAGAGCATAGTTTTGTTTTCCCGGTGCTTTTTGTTCTTTTCATGTCAAACTTTTGTTTCGGAGGTTTCGTTCATTACCGAAACTATGGGCTCCGGAGAGACGGTAATAGATTCTAATCAGTTTTGATCAGGTAAGGAAAGCAGCGATGACTACAGAATTGTTCCACCGACAGTAATTTTCAACTAACTCGCATCACTCGACCATACGACTTATCTGTCGGCGAAATCGAGCTTTTGTGCGTATTAAGAAACAGCTCCAGTCGTCTGCTCGATCAGCAACACAGGCTGCAGGAAAATTACTAAAATTAAGCAAGCGCTTCTTGAGCCAAGCTTGAGCTTCTTGAGCCCCACTAAGCAGCTGATACTCTTATTTCAACTCAGGTTTTAGTGACAATCGAAGTCATTTTGACGAATGTGCGGGTTATGTATTATATTACGTACCATGTCCCACTAAAGGGATATTAGTATATTATTTGGGCTGAAATATGAGCTTACTTGACAAGCTATTAGGTGAACTGCTGAATCAAAGTATATTTGACAGACGGAGAGATACTACCTAAACTCAGCCATATGGTTCTAGCCGGCAGCACGGAGATGATTGCGGACAAATTTGAAGATAGTCTTCATTGGAGATTCACGCAGAACCCCTCTGCATTAAACTTGACTTCAAATCCTGAATGGAGAAAGAGAGTATCTTTTGTGGCCGGACAACCTGAGCAATGTAGACGGATATTGCTGCTGGCTTCAACGAGGGTATATTATAAATATTGGAGGCGCAATAGATCATAATGTTTTGACCGCTTCTAACTTTACGAGACGCGTCCCCCATTTTTTGAAAGCAGACAATATCCCTCATTAATCGTATGCAGCGAGGAGGTTTTCGAGAATCAAGTAGATGCGAAATCAGCCCAACTTTTTTGGTGTGGTCCAGAGGCTTTTTCGGTGAAAAGCTGCCAAGATGAATAGCCAATGCACCGACCAGCGTGGGTGGCTCAATCTTGACGCTAATCAAACACAGCCAAATTCAAGAAAAGCAGCTATTGAACCTTCCCATTCACTTGACTGCAGCATTGGGGTTCCCTCCAGTGAAACACCTCGTCTGTTTTACATACCACTTATCAGTTACCGAGTAGTCGTCACTTTGAATGTCATTCGAGACAGAGAAGATATCAAAACGTTTTTCCTTGATTCCTCCCCATCCAAGAAATTGAAAGCACGCGATTGTGTGTTGTGGAGTAAACAGGCTTTCAAACACGTGATAGAAAAAAACAATTTACTGAGGCTTCATCACACTGATGAACACTCAGGCAAACTTGAGAAATATTCAGACCTTCATCAAATTACATTGTTTGCCACCGCGTCGACAACACGCGTCCGCGAAAGCCGCCAGAGACGTGGAGAGGCTCAGAGCGACCTGTTCTGGCTGGTTCCCGGTTTTCCCGCTTGGTGCTGTCCGTTTTGCTAGGGTCGCGAATATGTCAAGGATATGATTTGTCATTGTCTCAGTAAGACTAATGAATCGCTATATTTACCTAAAAATGCTGGATCTCTCGCACCTATCGGGACGAACGGCAATGTTAAACTACATGCCAACTACTCCGGCGAGTTTGCCCGTCTCTCGACATGCCCTTTTGAATTAAAGTAGATGATTTCCACGAGCCTTTCTTTGAAGTGGGCCTTCATGCAAATAGCTAACCTTGATTATGAGATAACTGGGCCATTTTTGCCGCTTGGTTATCCAGTGTGTTGTAACAGGTGTCCCTTAGGGCAATCAAAGTATTTTTGTTTTGATATAGTTTCCAGATTGAAAATGAAATGAAGACAATTAACACATTGGTTACAAAAAGTTTTTCTTTTACATGGGCTTCTTGTCTCATGCCTCTGGTTTTCTGGCCACTTGATTAGCTTGGTTTATCTTTTTAGAGGTGATACTTACTTAGTTTTTGTGCTTTTGTTTTGGGTGTTTTTCAGGCTGATTTTCTTTTTTTTGTTCTCAATAGTGTGTATATATTGCGCCGTTGAGTTCAATGAAAATTTGGTTTCGAGTCAGCGCTCTGTCCGTGTCCTTTACCCTGTCCGTCGTCCTTTGCGCTGTTTTAACCTTTTAAGCGCTTGCCCAGTTTGGAATTTCTGGATTATCATGTGCAGCTGGTATTGATTTACCCTGTCATTTTACTGTGCTGTTGATTCTCTTTGCAGGTGCTCTAATGAAGGACTCCCCTTCCTGGGTGCATGGTCGACTTGCATCACAAGCTGCATGCAAAGTGTGAAGAACATTTCCTAGGCCCGTGACATGCAGCCTCTTTCATCCAGCGCACTCCTCTAGCGACAAGCCCATGATGACCAGCCAAGCTGTAGCTTCACTGGAGCTGACAATAAACAATTACGGTAACAATTTTGTATGTTTTATTTGCTATCATGTGTATGAGCGACAGATGGCTGTGGCAGCCGCTTTACCAATAAGGTGTATACCTATGCCAGAAATTTACTTTCATGTACAGTGCAACATAATTGTTTACACTCATTTGTTGTTAAAATTATTCTTCTTATGAACTACATCATTTCTATTCAGGTGTAAATTGCACACAAAACCACATGTTAGGCTGTATGACAAGACCGGGAACTGTACGATTTTAGCCCGCTAGCCTGGGGTCTTGCTGGTATCTTGCGGTACTGCTGGTAGTGCACCGGGGATTTGTGCTGGCAGCAGCCCGGGAACTCGCTGGGACAAAACAAGCCCGGGAACTGTATGGCTTGAGGCCGCTAGCCTGGGGTCTTGCTGGTATCTTGCCGCGTTTCTGGTACTACGCTGGGGATTTGTGCTGGCAGCAGCCCGGGAACTCACTGGGACAAAACAAGCCCGGGGACTGTATGGCTTGAGGCCGCTAGCCTGGGGTCTTGCTGGTATCTTACCGCGTTACTGGTACTACGCTGGGGATTTGTGCTGGCAGCATCCCGGGAACTCGCTGGGACGCCCAGTGCCGGGCGTCCCAGTCAGTCCCAGTCACTGGCCAGTGACTGGCAATCTCACTGGCCCGTTGTCGCCCCGCGGTGCGTTTCCAGCGTCGCCCCAGTAGGATCTTACCGGCAGACCGGTACCGCCCCAGTCCCAAACCGGCGAGTTGTGCTACTTGGGTAAGACCGAGAGGGACCAGACCAATTTTTACGCCTCTTGCGACGTCTTAGGACCGGATGCGCTGCAGCGGAGCTGATTCTAAGACGTCGGAAGAAGCTTAAAACTTGGTCTGGTCTCTCTCGGTCTTACTCGGTTGCATATGTGTGAACGGCGCTTTAGTCGTTTGCGATTCGACAGGCTTTGTAGAATAAACGGACTATGCTTAAACACAAACATCATGCACGCGAGGGTATCTTTGGCAGGCTTACAAGCACTCGTGCTTATTTCGTGAGCACCAAAAGAATGAACGCCTGCCAGAGGTATCATCAAGGGCATGTTGCATGAGTTGGAGGCTCATCCGTGTCGTTTGTTTCTGTTTGTAGCGCTAGTAAGACTTAGACATAATGTCTGAGTCTCACTAGAGCGACAAAGGCTGGATGCTGGATAAGGCAGGCAGCTGGTCGAGTGTGTGCTGCCTGGTAACTGGGCTTCACAGCTAGCAGGTGGCTCTGCCAATCCGAGTCGATAGTTCACCCCATGGCCACTTCATGGCTGTGACGTAGAGCTGGATAGCAGCACCTGGAGAACGAACAGGATAAACAGTGATGCATGTTTAGTAAATATGTTTTACATGAATTATAAATCATGCTCCTAATTAAATTAAAACACAACAGAAAGGCTACCCAAATGGTTTTGGTGGTATTTTCAGTCTCCCTCAATATAAAAGACCTACTGAAAGTGCGTGGCTGAGATGGCAGTGGTCGGAAGAGGTATTTGCGCTCCGTGTGATTCAGTTCTGCCTCGAGGGAAGGACTCTCACTCAAGGCTCAGCTGGTTCTGAACTTGCGAACAGTTTTTGGTTTAGCCAAAGAGTGTGCTTCATCGGCATCACGCCCAGAGATATGGTCACGAAGGCTCAAAGCAAGCAATGCTAATCACTGTTTTTGTTATCAGTTGTTTCTGGTGTAAAATTTTAGAACAGGCACAGACAAATAAACAAATGTTAAAGTTACGTCCGAGTCTCATGTTTGAAAAAAAACGTGTGGTGAAGAGCGCACTCATTAATTAGACGGATGGCACGGACCTTGCACTTTAACGGTCAAAATCATTGCCTTGACTCTGGCCAGTCTCTCTCAGACAGTAGTTTCTGAATCAGTGGCCATGACATTACGCTGATGAACTGCTCTCCACCGTGAAACCGAAAACTAATAAGCGTATGTTGCACTTCAGCTGAGCTCCGAGTGAGTCCTCACCTTGGGTAGATTGGAATCTCCCAGAGCGCACAAAGCGCCCCTACCAGCCACTGCCTCGGCGAGGCGCTCCCATAGGGGCTTTCTTATTGCAGGAGACTACATAACGGAGGAACTACAGAAGTCGACAGTGACAAGCACAGTTTCCGTCTATGTAGTCTACTAATGCCACTACATGTAAAATAAAAGCCAGACAGAGCACCTCAGTGTGAACACCACCGATAACATGCAGTACTGTGGAAGGTTCCTCAGATCATCTGAAAGCAAATTTTGAATTGCCGCAAGGTAAAATTTGTTTGTTTTTCTAGATAGCAAAACCGAGCCATATGCACACTTCACTATAAAGACAATATTTTCTATGCTTTCTTTTAGGATGCATATAAGTGCTTTTTGATATTTATGTTGCATACCTATAAAATTACAATATGAAGTGGTGCCAACTTCCACTGACAGCCCTGAAGCTATAAAACCACAAAAACCGAATTCCCCAGTAATTAAAACGCAACAACAAAAAATCAGATCAGAAAAACATTCAGTCTGACTTAGGTATATTGAATCAATAAATACAAAGAATTCTAGCCATATTCTTGTGAAAATGTATTTTAAAATGTCAATGTAAAATGGAATCAGACATATAATGCTGGAGTCCTACTAAACCCCGACCAGACTTCAATACATTCAGCATGCACACGAAGATATCTGTGGCAGGCTTGCCATTTTTCGGGGCTCATGAAGTAAGCACAAGTGAAAACAAGCCTGCCAAAAGATATCTTTGTATGCATGCTGCATGGTCTTGGGGCTTAAGATGCCAAGTTGGGCAGTTGGTTATTCATCACTGAATAATATGCCAAAACATTTTTGGGGACCAACCAGGTAAATACCTGCATTTTGTTATGTTATTATGCACAGCTCACATTATGGACGCTTTTGGGTAGGAACGGAGGTGTCCATTTTCATGAGACATCACTGACAAATTCCCTAGCGTTGAAATTAATGACTCCATGCTCTGAAGCCACGTAGCAGGCTTCTCCACCGAACGCCAATGCATAGTGGTGGCATGGCAGATGTTTGTGGCTGCAGAACACCCCACAGGCAAATGATATCCAATGTGGACAATTATGGATATTTGACATTAGAATGAACCAACAAATAGGCCTACATGGTGTCACAGATTTCCAACGATTCTTGTTCTTTGTTGGTTTCCGTTTTGAGTAAGATGGACGAGTGCCGAAAACATGAGCTCAGAAGGGAAGAAAAAGAAACAAAGAAGGAAGGCGGAAGTTGCGCAGAGCTAGGCTTTGGGGGTTGGAACAACAAGCAAGGCTTCGTCAAGATGGTTGGTGGGTCGTGAGCAAGCTTCGACGATGTGCGTGTGCTTGTGAGTGAGCGCAGTTTGGCACTATAAGCACCCAAGCCACCACGACTTCTCGGCTCCGACTGGCGGAGCAAGAGACCGGACCACCACCGACATCTTGAAACCATGATTCGACTTTCCTCATCCGAAATGTGTGGAGTCTTTGATTTGGCTTCTGTTCCCTTTGTTACACTTTCTATGCTTTTGTGATTTTCGTGCCGCGGTTACGAAGAGCGGAATGCTTGCAAGATATGTTATTTTCCTTTACTATTTTTTTTTTACAACCGTGTGTGCGTCCTGTGCACCTTTTCTTTACTTTTGGATTTCATTACTAATAAATAGTGTTCCGTAACACCAGGTACGACTCGCTCTCCATTCCTACCGCCTCTAAAGAAGTCCATCATCTAGGCTTGACCCTAGCACCTGGACAGTGGTCCAATTCAAACTACAAGTTTGTCTCTTCATGGTATCTTTTCCAACCGAACCTGTCACAATCTGGTATTCACGACAGGACTTGAACCTGCCGCAAGTTAGTCACAGGTTCGGTTGGAAAAGATCCCATAAACACAAACGTGTACAGTCGACTCTCGTTAATTCAAAATCTCTTAATTCAAACTTTCTGATAATTCAAACTAATGTGCAGGTCCTATCCTATGCGTCTCTATGGGAAGAAACTCCTGATAATTCAAACTTTGCTTTATTGAAACAAATTTTCGGCACCCCTCGAGTTTGAATTAATGAGAGTCGACTGTAATTTCAATTGGACCGCTGTCCAGGTGCTAGGGCCACACCTAGGCGATGGACTTCCTGAGAAGCGGTAGGAATTGAGAGTGAGTCGTGCGTGGCATTACAGAACACCATTTAATAGTTATGAAATTCAGAAGTAAAGAAAAGGTGCACAGGACGCACACACAGTCGTAAAAAAAGAAATAAATAAAGGAAAAGAATATATCTTGCAAGCGTTCCACTCTTCATAACCGCGGAAAGAAAAACACAAAAGGTTCGAAAGCATAACAAAAGGAACAGAAGCCAAATCAAAGATGCCATAGAGTTCGAAGGAGGAGGAGAGTCCAATTATGGTCCCAAGGTGTCGGTGGTGGCTTCGGTGCCTACAGTGCCACACAGCGCTCACTCACAAGCACACGCACATTGTCGAAGACTTGCTCGGGGCCCACCAACAGTCTTGACGAAGCCTTGCTTGAGGTTCAACCACCCAAACCCCCGAAGCCTTGCTTGCCGTTCCACTGGCCATAGCGCCGACGCCTTGCTTCGCTTTCCACCACAATCACACCGAGCGTGGGTTCCACCTTCTTTCTGTTTGTTCCATCCTCCGAGCTTGTGCTTTTGGCGCTCGCGCATTTTGCTCAGATTGAAAACCAGAAAAAACAGAACAAAAACCGTTGAATTCCGTGAGAGTTGTCATGGCTTTGAATGTCTAAAGGGTAAAGTTGACATTTCCAACAAAACTTGAAATAATAAGGCATGTGGAGAAGGAGACAAAAAGTTTTGTGTCACTGGAGCCCACAAGATCTCTGAAACCACTTTGGGTAAACTACTCAAGAAACGGTGTGACATAGAAGCACGACAAAACACATTCTGATGCACGGCATATTAAGACATCGTGAAAACACTACAGAGGTGGTTTAGAGATGGGGGCAAGCGACATTCCTATATTGGGACCAATCTTCTAAAGGAATGTGAAAAACTCCTTTTACTCTTGAAGTGAAGAATCTTTTAAAAGAATGTGAAAGATTCCTTTTAACTTTATGTGAAGAACTTCACTGCAAGTGGATAGCTAGATTACAATGAGGGCCACCATGGCATAGGAAATAAGACCATCTAAGGGATGGATAGATGGATGCAAACGGCTGTACCTTTTGTAACGGGCAGTAGTGCCAGTGATTGTGATGGGACTATTGTGGTGGCAGTGCCAGCGTCGAAAGAGAGTCAATGGCTTAACAATCAAGTGAAACCAAGTATGAAGCCAGAAATAGTTCAATGCCTTGCCTCGGAAATGTGCCTGCAGTGGCGAAAGCATCCTTGGCAAGCGATTCACAGTTCTCATGGCAGCTAAGAGAACAAGGCCCAGATTACACTGGTTTTGAAAACCAACACGGACGGAACCAAAAAACTGTATCCTTATTGGTGGGAAAGTTTAGAATGCCAAATAGTATGAAGAACTTTTGCAGTAAAACCATCACATACGTATGAAACACGAAATCATGGATGACTCGGGATCTCTTTGGCTGGGTCTTTGGTGGCTCGTGGACTGGGAAGCCGAGTTTGTAAATAAGTGTCCCAGCGTGTGCCTACTTGGTGACATGTACCGCTTAATACTATGCAGTTCAATTCTAGCAGCCAAACTTAACATCCAAGCTACATCTGTTAGACCAAGCCATAATTCAAAGGTAGTCTAATTTGCATTTACCATTTATAAATGTCCAGGCACGTCTGTGATTTAGCCCATCCAGAGGCTTTCGTGACAGTCACAAGAGCCAGCAGCTTGCTTGGGCAGCTCACTGTCAGCCAGTCTGTCCCTCCACGCACCGTGCCACCTTCATGAGCTCCCACTGAAAAACAAAAACAGAATCGGAAATTATAACTGCAATAAGAACATCTCAGCAGCAGATGCTACGGTATGGTGCCTAGAATGCGCCTCCTACTGGTGCGTTTAGCGTTCTATACCACCCATGTACCAAAAGTGGTCTCTAAGCGACAAAATTAAATGACACCACAGGAGCCGGCATGTCATGCTGTCGGATGTTGCAATCCTGGCAGTTGGTCGTAAAACTTCCGGCAAAACATATATAAGCTAACACAACCGTCATTGTCCTCGCAACATTCAAACTCCTGGCTGACAAAGCTTCCATGAACTGTCAAGCTGAGGGATAACGTTCCCCTTCCCCTCCTTTTTCCAGCAGAAACTACCTCAACTGCCATGATGTTCACAGCCCAGAAAAGATCCCCTAGAAGTCTATTCAGGAGCAACTGGGGTAGCTATAGAGACAAGCTCTTGCACTATGAAGCCATTCCACAAATCTGCCATAAGCAGCAGCAGTTCAATGAGAGTATAGAAGCTTGCCTTGTAAATACACTTCGAAATGAGGTTGTATCTCTGGATTCTACCAAGACTCTAGTTTCCAGCAAAGATTTACGTTAGCAGGCCGGCCGAGTTGCTCAGTAAAAAGGTGCATGTGTCACACCACACGAGTCTTTTGTTTACATTCAGAGAAAAAAAGGCTGAATTTCCCTGATCGATGCTGATTAGGGTGGAAATCTTCAGACTTTTCCAATTGCCAAATTCCTCAACAATACCAATTATTCAGTTCATAGACACCCCGCACAGGGTTGAGTTGGGTACTATCGGTCATTAACAACTGCATGAATTACCTGTACACATATGCGGTAACTATGCTAAAGCCCAATTTATTCTAGTAACACACAACACCATAATACTACCGTAAAACACTGAGCATGCACCCATGGCGGAGTAAGCACTCAACCCCTACTTTTGAAACATATCAACTCATCTAAGGACATATTAAAGCCTATTTCCCTATTTTAAGCAAGTTAGAAAAAATATATGAAAGAGACATCAAGCACCCTGCCAGCATGGGGATAGAGCGAGTAGAACGGCAAAGCAGGGGAGGAGTACGAGGGGTACAGAGTCGAAGAGAGTTAGAAAGTGATATACTTGGGGACAACGTTCCGTGGCAATGGAGCTAAAGCGAGAGAGCCAAAGTACACCGTTTCACTGCATAACTGAATATAGTTCAACCATAATAATTTGCTGGGTGGAACTTAACCAATTAAAAAAATATGTAAAATTGTTTGACTTTAGAATGTTAGCATAACATTAGCCAGGATGTGCCAAACCTATAGCATTTCCTTTTTAGCTATTTTGTGTCTTCTTGGTTTAAGTTCACCCTAGGTTTTCTAGCTCCCTGCAAAATTAAGATGGCATCTTTATCATGTGCATCTTTGGGCATCATCAGTGCGGTGTATTGTTGGTACACTCTGAGAGCTAAACCCTTTGTTTGACGTGCAAGAGTTTTACGAAGTTTGGCAATCAAGAAATCTTACAACAAACGAAGCAAGCAAGTGGTGTGCAACGTGTATGACAAGTGGGACAGTTGGAACCGGGACTCCTAGTTGTTTCCGTATACCGGTTGGCTAGCAAGCTCACTGGTGTGAGTGAGCAGGGGTGGGGATCGAGCTCAGGACCCCTGCGTTCTGCAGCGCAATCCTCGCTACACATTTTCTGAAATGTGGTGTGCCAGCGACCCCCTAGGGCCAGCCATAACTGAATGAGATTCAAATGGAATGCGACTTTGCGTCGAAGTGTGTGCGTGCTTCTATTTTAGTATATTCCGCCCGCAAAATAACTTTTCAGCACCAAATGAGTTTACAGATAACTGACCTTAAAACGCCGCAGCACTCATGAAATTCGTTCATGTGGCAATCGGGCTCAGTTAGTTCATGATCATAAACAAGCGCCGAAAAAATGAAGAAGGTCAAGAAGTTGACATAAACATTGGCGCACCCGCAACTAACATTTATTGGAAAAAATAATCTCTGACATTGCCGTGAAAAATGTCAGCCATGTTTACAACCGGTGTAGACGTGTATCATAAAATTCATATTCTTTTGCTGAAAAGGTTATGGATGTGTCACTTGTACAACTCGCGCCTTTGGCTATAATCTCAAACAACTCGTGTAGCTTTCTAGATACTTTATCTGGGTATCTGGCCAAAAATTTGGTGTCATTAAATGACGGGAAGCAAGGGCAGCAGCTGATGTGCGTGGTCGCTGCACCTGCAGCCCTTGGAAAAGACAAATGCAAAATTAAACACTGTAAAAAAGTCACAGAATGCACAACCAAAGTTGTGTACGAAATCCCAATGGCATATGGTTCTGTGTACACAGGTCAGACAGGCCTATGTATTAATGATTGCGCCCGCGAACACGAGGTGGCAACACGAGCAACCTCCATCAGGACATCTGGCCACACACTGCAGACGCTGCTTTTGCTCCCAGTCATTTAATGACACCAAATTGTGGTCAGATACCCAGATAGAGAATCTAAAGAGCTACACCAGGCATTTGAGATTAAAGCCAAAGACACCAGGTGTACATGTGGCATATCCATAACCTTATCGGCAAAAGGATGAGTTTCTTGATAGAAGGTTACATCAGTTGTAGTCATGACTGACGTTTTTCACAGCTATATAAGAAATTTTGTTTTTAATAAATGTTAGTTGCGCGCCAAAAAAAAAAACTATTTGGTGCGCAAACACAGAGCCATTAGCACTGCCTGCCTCCTCCCTCCCTAGCTTGTCCGTCATTGCCAAAGAAAGTTGTGCCCAAAAAAAGATGGGTTGCATCTTTATTATAACTGGGAAAATTAATTTTAAGGCTTTATAACAAAAACAAGCAAATGCGTAAGCAACCATTTTTTAGAATGTTACTTTGTAATCAAAAAAGAAAAAAAAACAGACACGTTGTTTGTACGTGTTTGCACAGTCAACTAGCTTTGCAAATGGCAGCTATTCCTAATTCCGTGGTCAGACCAAGAGACCACCCGACCATGTACAACTTTGCGTTATTACCTACCCTATCCCCCAGCTCTCCATGATCATCCCCAATTTAGAGTGGGTGCTTGCTCAGTATATTATAGTTTGTAATGGTGCTTTTTGTTTAGAAAAACAAAATGTCTGATAAATACCAGTAGGGCTCTGCAGAAGCAGTGCATGGGCCCCGTTTCACCTTTTACAAAGTATCCTGTCTCAAATGGCAGCAGAGAAACGGATGGGGCTGATTCGCCTGTAGGCCTTTGCTGAGTTGATGGCTACTATACAGACTGGCAGCTGATCGGCAGCTTCCAGCCACCTGCAGTTTTTTCTTGATGATACAGACTTCCTCAATACCATGAATACAAACAAGACTGACATTCTGGAACAAAAAAAAAACACCAAAACTTGCTTCACAGATCAACAAAATAACAAGTGCCAACATTAGGCTTCTCTTGTTGTCAACAGTGCAAAGACCATGTTGGCACCACCATTAAACTGAACCAAATAAGGAAAATGAGCTTCATGACGTAATTGCATTAAGAACCAGGCACGTAGCCGGGGGGGGGGGGGGGGCATGCCCCCTTCCCCTTTTTGAAATCTTCCATTTTACTGGGCCCTCCTCTTCCCCTCCCCCTAATACAACACTTTGTCATAGGTGCCCCTCCCTCCGAAACAAAATCCTGGCTAAGTGCCTGTTAAGAACAGTGTGCATGTAGAGCTTAGATACGCCTTAAGAAATCCCGGGAAGCTATAAACAAATTAAACACCACTTAGAAATAGCACAGCTCGCTTGATAGACACATGCACAGCAATCAACAGCCCTCTTGACGTGTTCTGCGGTGCAGGGATACAGATCAAAAACACTGGGGATGTGATCGAAATCCCTTGGGGCAGTGCAATGTGCAAGTTTATTCTGAAGCTACTGTTTGTGCATGCACCCAAGAGGCGTTAAATCTGGTTCACACTGATGCAACTGACTATGACCGAGTTGAACAAAACCGGGTTTTAAGCCGCTTACGACTGTCATTACTGCTGGACGGCGTGGTAATAAGCCGTCACAAGAGGCTTAAAGACTGGTTTTGTCGGAGTCAGTCCTAGTCGGTTGCAACAGTGTGGACCAGCTTTTAGACTAAAATTGTATACAGCTTTAGGTCTTTCCACAAATGTTTTAAGAGACTCCCTTCAACTTTACCAGAGCCTAAGGTATTTAAAAGTTGTAGGAAGTAGGAAGCCATCACATTGAAAACTGGATCTCCTTGATTTGTACGCGTCTCCGCAGTATATGTTAGAGCGCCTGCCAGATGTGTGAGTTTCGATTGCAACCTCTGTACCACTAAACGTTCTATACCTGATCAGAGCAATTTAATCAAATCCTTCAATCTCGTTCCTCATCCATGTAAACTATTTGCGCACCCACGAGTTCTACAAGTCACGAATGTAGCCGGGGTAAATTAACACGTTGCTGAGGCAAGCAATAATAATCTTTATTAGCGACAGTAGAACTCTGGTTGGCTCGCAAGGCTAGACATATATGCAGGGGCGCGTGCGCACGATCGTCTGCTAGCCAATCAACCAGAGCACGATGACTAAAATAACGAACAGGCAACAAGGGAGAAAACAACAAGAAAGATGAGATAACAGGGTTCGGTCCACACTTTTAAGAAACTCTGGGCCCGCGCACCTCAAACCCAACGCCACGCACCGCAGGCTGGCGCGGGGCACACGCCGTACACGAGCGTTAACGACGACGCCCAGCTAGGAGCGTGACCTAACAACCCGCGAATGCGAGCGCCACACCAGTACTCGAACCGCGCCATCCCGCTGGACGCGGCGCGAAAAGCCAGAGCGCGCAGGTCGGGAGTTTCAAAATACTGGGCACAACTCAACGCTGTCGCTAGCGTGAGAAAGGACGAGACGACACTCGAAAGTAAAAACCACCCAATCCTTCACGAGTGTCGCCCTCCCGAGCACGCACATGGCGTTCGTTCCAACATCCGTATTCAGGCGTTTGACAACACAGAACAGTTCACCGATAGCAACGCGTACTTTAGAAACTATCTAATAAGCGTCTCTCCAGTGCTCCGGTGTCGCAAAGCATTCACGGGACTCTCAAAATAGCGGCGCCGCCGCCGCCGGTCAGTGCTAAGACGATTTCACTTTTTTCGACTCAAATCGTCGAAACAAGTGAAAAATCATCCGAACTACCGTGGCAACGTGAGCTACGTTGCTCAGAGGATAATCTAGCGTAACTGGATATTCTTCTAGCATGCATTATGAATATGAAATCGGCAAAACTTACCTAAACTCGGATCGACCGACGCACTCACAGAAACAGGCCCCTTTGTCTCCGCCTCCTCTCCGGCGAACAAGGATCCGGAAGCTTCTTGTGGCTTTGGATTGGCACGAAGCCAAGGAAGCCAAGGATTGAAATACGACTCAATAGTTTCGGTTTCAACCCTACTCTATCACAGTTCATATTTTCGGGGGCCGGTGTAACTACTGTGGACATTACCGCAGTTATCGTGCTCTGTACGAACTTTGAAGTCAATCAAAGGCGAGCAGACATAATTTCGCAGCTTCTTCTAATGTTATACGTTGCTTGATAACCTTTGCTGATTGAAATCTAGATCAACTAATGTCCATCTCGTCCTTCATACATACGGTGTTCAATATCTTAATTCATCTTGATTTCTTATTTGTGAAGACATGTAACTGCTTAATCATTCACTGGATATTTATTTTAAGTTTTTATTTTTTGCTAAAAAATATACATATTTTTTATGTTTTTTTTTTTTGGTCTGATTTACATGCCCTGTTTTGTGGCTCAGTAAATCAGGTTGTTTTGAGAAATTCAAGATCACGTTCAGCCGACATTATACCAGTGATGTAAGTAGAGGGGAGGCGGGAGAAGCTTTCAGAGACGCCCCCTCCCCCCCTCCCCCCTCCTGGAAAATATTCCTGGCTGCGTCGCTAAATGGGCATAAGAGAAGAGGCACCGCGTTTTTTGCCTCATAAACATACACACAAATCGAAGGAGACGTGCATTTTGTGCTTCACATGGAATTTGCTGAGCATGACTTTCAGTTTTGAGATGAAGCAGCTCCTCCCATCTCTTTCAGTGGATTTTCGTGGATTTTCCGAATCGCTACAGCTCGCAGTGCATACAGCCAGGCACGTAGCCAGGGGGGGGGGGGGGGAGGGGGGACATGGGGCCTGTCCCCCCCCCCCCCCTTCAATACAAAATCCTGGCTACGTGCCTGCGTACAGCGGTTTAATCCAGTTGCTAACGTTCTGTGCTTGTCTAAACAGAAGACATGCTTCCCTCAGGAGCGGGGTCGGCGGCAGAGTGTTTCACCTTATGTTGCACCGCAGACAAGGCTAGAAGCGTGAGCTCATAGCGTCGGGACTCGGGAGCTACTCTTAACGCACGAGAGCTTGTGCCACCGAGATGTGCTCTAGAGCAAGGAGCTCGTGCTTCTAGCCTTTCCTGCGGTACATAGTATTCACTGGCGGCCATATCCATGTGCGCTGCTGCTGAGCGCGTGCTGACGGCGAGCTTCCGCAGTCCTTTTGGAGCGTGCATTTAGCACCGTCAAGGTTGCCGGTATTAGCGGGCTATTAATGTGAGCTGGTTCTGAGCATGCGCTTTAAACATCGCCCTCAAATATGGCGTCCAGTGAATAGCTTCTATAGAACACACTAGCTCGTAGCACGTGGAGCGAAAGCTCACGCTACAGAACCCAGGGATCGTGGGTTCAATCCGCACCTCTGCCCATTTTGATCTGGATGAACATCCTACCGGCGCGCTGTCGTGTATGGGAGGCACTCACTGGATCGAATGACGTTTTAACGAACGCCCACGTTTCATCGAATGACACTTTAGCGAATAGTCGGACGCCGAGCGGCGTTTTTGGGTGGGCCAAATGGGTTCACATTTTTGTAATAAGCCGCCGCAGACTGTCGCCGGCGAAGCGGTGTAAAGCGCAGCGCGGCGGATGGGTTAACGCGCGCCCCCGTTATTCGCTAAAACGTCGATTCGCTCAAGTGTCGCTGTTCGCTAAAATGTCATTCGCTCATATGATATGGACCCGTCGTGTATCATTACTGCGTGATGCACGTTAAAGACCCCGCGCTATCGGTTGAACTGCATTGGCTAAATTTTTCATCTACAGCTGCGGGACTCGTCGGCCGTTGAGGCAGACCAAGGTCTAGGCTGTATAAACATACACACACCCCATTTCTTCTCTGGAGCCATTACTATAGGCTGTTTTCGGCGCACGCGATCACCGCATTCAGACAACTAACAAGAGACGCTCACGAGGCTTTGTGTTGCCTCTAATTTGCACGTGCTCACCCCAGCTTTGACAAAATTGGAGCTCTGCAGAAGTTACGCTAACCTTGACGACGTAGAACAAATTAGTTCAAAACACGTCGACGCGTGCACGGCCGAAACGTGTCCCACATGTCCTGCACTTCGTTTCACGCTCAGTGCGAGCGAAAGCAATGTGAGATCGATGTTGACACCGTCACGAGCTCTCCTTCGCTCGCATTTGTGGTGAAAGAGAGAATAAAGAGTCATAGAACAAAGACATGATTGCCACATATTTTCTGTTGTGTATTAGATGGCAGGGTAAATCTATGTTTTGACTGCCTAAGCTAAGCCTATCGTGGAACTTATCCAAACGCGAATTAAAGTACGGCTTGCTTAATTTTGAGATGAAAATAAAAATGTAAATAAATATTTACATTCGGGGTATTCATTATTTTGTTTCGATTCCTTGCCTTGTACGCATCAGTGACATTAAAGGGCCCATGAAACGTATTTTGGGTTGGAATAAATCATTTTAGATTGGGATTTTACTAACAGGACATCGTTCAGTGGGCCGAAAGAAAAAAGGTAGAAAGTCAAAAGCCTGACTTTCAGTGCGAAAATTTGAAAACACAGCGGACTATTGCGTACCTCCTCCCCTTCGTAAGCTCTCATCCTTTTCACTGTGATACATCCGCGGTCAAAAAAAAAAGAAAAGCGTCATCGGGTCCAAACGCACGTCACACGAAACCGGACCTCACTTATTCCCTTCACCCCTAAGCTGACAGAGTGGTGGAAGCTACGCGCTTACCGGACCAATCAGTTGCCTCCCTCTCATCACCTGACCTCATTCTCTGCGCGTGGGTGTGTGCGAAGGAGCGTGATCACGTGACAAAAGTGTGGCCGGCCCAACGAGCATGTAGCTTCCATAGCACTGTCAGCTTCGGGGTGAACTGGTTGGGAAAAGCAACTTTTGTCTGAATTTTGAGCGACGGGCTAATCTTCTAGGGGGAGAATGGCTCTGCCCGGGTACACGAACCAAATTCCGAGCAACAGAGCCCTCCCCTCTTTTCGTCTTTTTGAACTGTTTGGTGGAATGCGCAATTTATGAGTTGAGGAGGAAAGCTAAACAAGAAAAAGTTGGAAACGCGTTTCATGACCCCTTTTTAATGCGATCACTGATCAGTGAATGCGATTTTCCATGGAATAAACTTCTTTTTTTCTGTACTTCATCACTAGCGCCACCCGCACATAGAAAGGTTTTGCTTTACGCCACGCGTGGCCAAGGCTTTCGTAACTTTGTGGTGCGGTTCGTGCGGACCGCATTCCACGTGTGTCGGTGGTGTCAGGTGAGGCAGATGGATCGTTCCCACTTTAAATAAATCTAAAAATCAGTTTCTCATACTGCGACACTAAGTTTTGACGTAGGTGCAGCAAGAGCAGTCTTGCCTTTTCTTGAACTTAGAAATACCAGCCAACATCCAAGCCTTTCTCGTGTCGAAGTTTTGCGTGTCGCAAGGCTTAGCACATGTCGGTTTTAGAAAGCATTTTTTGCTTCAAGCTTTTGAGGCAAGTTCGCTTTTGCGAATAAAACGCACCACCAGGCTGCAATTACATAGCATGTAAAACTGATTTTTGTTATTTATTTAAAGTTGGAACGGTGAGATTGACTCAAGCACCCGGTCATTTTTTTTTTTAGTCTGAAAAAAAAAACGCGGTGTCTGAGCGAACGCATAATTGAACACCCCTGCAAGGTATGCAGATTTATTGAGCAACATTTTTTTACGTTATTTTTCTTGGAGCGCCGACTGATTTGCGATTAGTTACTTCGTTCTGGGATAAACACCGGCCTCTGGAATCTGATTAAATGTGTGGTATTGTCTTTTCTAATTTACACATGCAGTGCAACAGTTTCTTGTTTCTGGCGTTTTTGTGAAATCAGACATGGTGCTGTTTTGCGGACCCTGCTTGCGGTTGCGATGTACTGTCGGCACGGCCGTGTCAATAAAGCCCGACGATCGCGTCACGCCGACAAGCGCGATATTCTTAAAAAGAAAAGGAGGAAACAGGTCCTGGCCAAAGGTCTAAGCGCAGAACTCGTAGACGAAGCTATGTCAGGGTCTATGTGATAATGAATGAAATTAAATTAAATGAATTTTAGGCCACGGTCCCACTGAATGTGGCAGTTTAGGTACTTTTCGGCAGGCCATTACTCATCTCCTTTTAAATACTGTTTTGTGGGATTGATGTCATTTGAAAGGCAATGCAATCTTCTTTCATTTGATATTATGTATGTATTGGTTTTTACTGTTCATGCGCATTTGTAGCGTTGCGAATATGATGGCGCGGACCCTCACTTGCTCCGCTAGTTCATGTTTTATGAACGATCCATTAAAGATAGCACGGCTCCAATATAGCAGTTTTGTTAAGATGATGTCGGAGCAGAATCTAACGATCTACTTTTTTTATATTTGCACTACTTTGTTTTTTTCATCCCTCCAAATATTGCCCTAAAATTGACATTTTTCCGCACAAATATGTTTTTAATGACAAGAGCTAGGGCAATGAAATTAGCTACAGATGTACTGCTTATAATTGGTAATATGCAGAAAAAAATTTAATGTTGTGTAAATTTTTTTTGTTTAGATATTTTATATCAAACGTAGCACTTTTTTGTGCTTCGTGTCATGGTAGTTCAAATGCCGCTGAAGAAATAATCAAACTATAATAAAATCTTTTATAACATTTAGAGCTACAATGGTTGCCCAAGAGGTGGACGATGGCTTTTTTTCATTTTCAAAGTCATAACGCTCCAGGAGCCCTTCAAACTTACCTGTTTTTGACGCATATCTGTTTTTGACATCAAACAGATTTATTGGCATTTAATAACATTTATAGTTTGGAATAGATATACATTGCGATGTATTAAATTTTCACAGTGATATTGCTTTGGTTTCTTAATAGGTGTAGAGCTTAGCTAATTTTAAAAACAATTAAAAACTGTTTGGGTGTTTTGTTGCGCTACCTGGCGGATGGCAGACAAACTGCTGATTTCTAATGTTCAAAAAATTTCCGAGGGCGGCGTTGGCGTCTGTATCATCATCAATCTCCGTGTCTTTTTACCTTCACATTTAAAAAATATATTGCAAGATTTACTATCGATAACTGAATGGTTTAAGTACTGGGTCAGGCTAATAAATCTAAGACCAATATTTACACACGCGTAGCGTGATATAATGTGTTCATTATTCGATATGATTGAAATCAATAACCAATGAAGACGAAGAGGAAAAGAATACACCCGAGTTCACTTTATGCCTAGAGTCACTAAATGGGCTTTAAAGTATCGGCACTCCGTTCCCCAAAATTGTTTTGGGCGCCGCCATTTTGGGTCTTGCTCAGAGCAAACGCAACTGCCGATCATCGTGATCTAAAAGTACGACTTCCTCAGCATTAGATGCGGTGCTAGGAAGCTGATGCAATATTGCAATGCTCTGTCGCGGGTTGTTTAAACATTTGTGAGGGAGGGAAAAGCGTTTCCTGTGATTTTAGATAAAGCTTCAGATAACTGGCAACCATGATTTTAAGCCACAATATGGCCAAGTGTCGTTACTCTGAACCGTAGCTAATTTACTGGCACAAGCGGGAACAATGAAGAAGAGGCAGGTGTCAAAAGGTAGTGGCTTGTGAAATCCACGGGGCTTACGATATGGCCCCTCCAGGTATTACTGGGTGGAGCACTTCATGTGCCCTTTGCTTAGGGTAGAGCACGACATCTGGCCATTTTGTTCCCCTCTTTTATTTTTATTTTTTGTTCAGAAGCGCGTGAAAGAGCGTGTCCCTGCACGCGCTCGTGGCGCTGATTGTGCTATGGCGACATTTTGTTTTCGTCGATTTCTTTATATTTTCCCCGTGAGCGCGTGCTGTCGGCATCGGGTACTACAGAGGGTGGCATCACCCTAAACAGAAGGACATTGAGGCACCCTAGGTATTACAAGCCTCTTGAACAAGAGCATGAATAGTGTTATTAAATAAGCTACGCTTCAGAGTAGCCACGCTTGGCCTTAGTATGGCTTAAAATTATGGTTGCCAGTTATTTGAAGCTTTATCTGAAATCACAAGAAACGCTTTTCCGTCCCCCACTTTAAACAGTTTGCGACAAAGCAAAGCAACATTACATGAGCTTCCTAACACCGAATCTAATGCTGACGATGTCGCACTTTTGAATCATGACGATCGGCAGTTGCGCCTGCTCTGCACAAGCACCAAAATGGCGGCGTTCACAACACTGTCGGGGAAGAGAGTGCCGATACTCTAAGCGCAGCTCATTTATTGGCTCTAGTTGCCGCAAAACTCCTTTTCCCTGACTGAAACTGATAGTAAATATGAATAATACACCATTATTATAGCTTATTTAGTCATAACCAAATACACATAATGAGAGGAGGAAGCGGGCGGGTAGGAGAAACGCGGGTTTTATACGCGACCGTTCTAACCGTCTCAAAAGAGAGAACGCACGAGCTTGCGCTGGTTTAGAAAAAAAGGCATCCAAAGAAAAGAGGCGGCACACTGCGTTCTTTGTTATTATGCGTCTAATTGCAAATTGTTGTGTGTATGTTTATTCAGCCGGAAGTTAGTCTGCCTTAGTGGGCGTCTGGTGTCTCAGCTGTAGATGAGCAATTTAGCCAGTGCGGTACAACCGAAAACCTGGGGTCTTCAACGTGCGCCACGCAGTAGTGATGCACGACCGCACGCCGGTACGATGCTCTTCCAGATCGAAACGGGCAGGGGCGGGGTGGGTTCTGCAGCGCGAGCTTTCGCTTCCAGTGCTCCGAGCTGGTGTGCGCTAGACCATGCACTTGGCAACCAACCCCCCCTTGTGCGTCTAATTTATATACAGGTATAAGTATTTGAAGATCGACGATGGACGTCGATCGTCTCGAGGTAATGTAACGTAATAACATTATATAAATTATAAACTGGTTGAAGGACTGAACGACTTAATTTTTAAATTCTTGGATTGTAATGTGGCGGTAGCCTATTGTACTTACTGTTGATGAAGAGCAATATGAGGTGACGAGGTAATGATTAAATGATGAGGCTCTATAAGGACGACGACATTAATGGGTGTTGAACCACAACGTACAGTGTCAGACTTGTTTCAAGTATCGTGTACCCAAAGACTTTCTTCACCCGCAACAGTATATGGTAGAATCAATGAGGATGTTGCTTTACAACTGTACGTGGAACAGGAAAACTGCACTGTGCAGAAGCGCGGCTTATTCGTTAATATGAGGGACGGATTTCTAGCAGCATTCCCTGATTGACTACTTGGAACAAATGGCCTCGTTGACGTAAAGTGTCCCCGCTCCAAAAGATTCTTGAAGCACACTTAAACCGCAAAGGAGTATGAGGCGATAAATAAGAAAAAGGAGTCTGGTGTGAAAGGTCCAGATCACCACCGTAGCTTCTACTATCAAATACAAGGGCAGTTATACAATACACAAAGAAAGGTTTGTGATTTAGTTATATTTACACTTAAGGGCATTGATATCCAACCTATTCATAGAGATGACACCTCCTGGTCAACCAACATAGAGCCTTTTCTACTCAAGTTTTACGTGGAAGGCCAGACTTCCGCTGAAATTCCTCACGTAGACGAGTTGTCCGACCGAATAAACTGCCATTACTCCCGATGTGGGTATCTCTCGATCTTTGTTCGTAAGCGATAGTATCATGAGATCGAGGGGTGTGGCTATTCTTCCGCCGAATATTGCTTCGGCGGGTTTTTTTCCGTGTAAGATGAGACCGACGCGTGCTGCCGGAACAAGAACCTGGCGATTCTTCACTGAACTGCTTCTTCCGTAAGCTTCAAAAGGGATTTTTTTTTTCGTTTCGCACACCATCTGTTCTGCTTGTCCGTTAGTTGCAGGATGGTATGGTGCACTAATGTGATGCCTGAAGCCGTTTTTTTTTTGTTTTTTTTTCTTCAAAAACTTGTTTATTTTATTTGAAGCAAGATTTGGCGCGTTATCAGAGAAAAGTATTTTCGGTAGGGCAAAAGTAGGTAAAAGAGACCGTAGAACGTCAATGACGTGTTTGGACGTCGTGGCAGACATCGTGTAAACTTCCAACCACTTAGAGTACGCATCGTACATGACTCCGCAGATGTGGATACGTTTCGCCACCCACCGACTGAATAGTGGATCGTTTTCAGTTACTGTTCGAGTCTTTCCACAAAGTTAGCCCAGGTGCCAGGACTTTTGTCGAAAGCGGTAAGTGTTCGAAACGTCGACAACGTCGGTAGCCACGTGTTGTGCTTGAAACGGGACACTTACCAATCGCTGAGAAGAAACTTGCTTGTTCGTCTGCCATGAGTCGTCCGATATCCGGTCATCACCACAACACCATCTCCCGACAAAACTGGTCTTCACTGTCCGCATGTCCATGGTTAGCAATCACGTCAACTTATAAATTCCCGAACGCTCATAACTTGCCGTCGCTAAACGCCGTTCATTCATAGCGTCTTCATTGCAAATAAACGTCTTCCTATTTCTTCTGATGGTTTCCCTAAGCTGTACTTACAACATAATGTGTGTCGGTACCTCCGAAAATATTGCAACGGCGTTTGTTTTCCGGCAACTATAATGTAACAACCTTTACAACATCTTCCGGACCCCGTGAAACACAATATTTCGTGACGTTATTTTAGTCGTCATTAAAGTGATGAGGTAAGTACCGTAAATCGCGAAGCAGTTTACTCGACGTCCGCTTCCACTGGTTGAGTCTACTGAGCGTGCATTCCTGCAGAGGAAATTTTCATTGATAGAATATTGACACGTCAATCAACATTTGATTCCTTCTTGGTAAGATTTATTGCGAAAGCACGTTACAACCGCCGACCGCATCTCCCTATATCAGACAACAATTTATACCCAGCCTGACATTCTCGCATACATCCGTTTGCTGGGTCAGGCTACTTGAGCTAGCTGAGCACAGCTGGCAGCGGCGCGAGCAAGGCCACGAGGGGAACGTGATGGTGCTCGAGCCATCCCACTGTGAAGCAATGTTTCGGCCACCCCACGGGTGCGTGTCGCCATCTATTGGTTGAACTAACGCCTTGTTCAAGATGGCTGCCATGGGACCGCAGCCTTAATCGCAAGCTAAAAGCACATTTTAAGTTTATGTAAGTAAAAGTGGCCGTATCGAGTACCTCAGGGTCCGATGAAAAGCAAGCTCCAGCCAAAAAATAATGAACGGCGTTAATTGATCGTCGTTCCTTGGAGCGCTGAATCTTGCAAAGATAAACGACACCCGAAACCACTCCCCGGCAGTTCCGTAGAATCTTGGGGCCAGTGAATACAATGAAGCGCCACAAAACCCTTAAATGTTGGTAGCCGCCTGTCTACCCTGGTCGGCTCGGACCAAGACAATACAAGGAACGCCAAGGAAATCACTTCCCTGGCAGTTACATGGAATCCCGGGGCCAATCAACACACTGAAGCGCCAATGTTGGCGGCCGCCTGTCTACACTGGTCTGCTCGGACCAAGAAAAGACAAGGAACGCCAAGGAAATTGTATCAGACGAGACAAGACATGATCGCTCAGTCTGGCTCCAGCAGCAGGACTGACTTTTATTGGTCCACGTCACTATATATATAGCCGGTGCCCATGGTGTCCAGACTTACATACGGTACATCTTCCTTTCTTTAAAAAAACAAACAAACAATATAAACACTAAGAAGAAGTCATATATAAAAATGAACGAAGTAAAATATGGACAAAAAAAAACTTCATGACAAACTAAACAAAAAAAACCCAGAAAAAAAAAACGAATCAGACTATTTGATGAAAGTTTTCGTCATATGTTAGTGCAGCCCGAGGCTTGCGCTGCCTGGTTGATCTTCGAGGCTGGGTCCCTTGTTGAAGGGAGGTACCCCCAGCTGTTGTGCTCCCAGCTCTAGTTGCGTCGAGGCGGTTTTCAGGCGTACTTGGAGCTGTGGCTACGGCGGGCTGGCACACTGTTGGTGGTTCTTCATTGTCGTTCGAGTACAAAGATTCTTCCGATTCACTGCCAGTACCGTCGGCCTCCTCCAGATGGAACTGTTCTTGTGTCTTTTGTAGGTGCTGCCTATTCCTGCGAAAGGAACGATGGTCCTCCGTTAATACCTGGAAAGACCGCGGTGCAACCTTGCGAATTACTTTCGCTTTTGGTTCCCATGACCCAGCATTCCTGATTCTTACAACATCGCCAGGGTGAAGTTCGTCGAGATTAGTTCCTTTGTGTTGCTGCTGGTGTTTCTTTACGCTGTTTTTTTCTCTGCTTGTAAAGTTGGGCAACCTACACCTTAAAATTCTTTTCATGAGCAACTCGCTCGGCGAAAGGCCCCCTTCAAGCGGAGTCGATCTATAATTTAGGAGTCCCAACCATTTGTCTTCACCAACCGCATTGGTTTTCTTAAAAATTCGTTTTACAATCTGAACTCCTTTTTCCGCTAGGCCGTTCGAGCGTGGGAACCTGGGACTGGACGTTAGATGTTCGAAGTCATACGACGTAGCAAACGCTTTGAATTCGTGAGACGAAAACTGTGGGCCATTGTCCGAAGTGACAACCATCGGTACACCGTGCCTTGCGAATATGGCTTTCAGTTTCTCGATCACTGTCGTGGTTGTCAGGTCGTCTAGCTTTTCAACTTCAGGGTAATTAGAGAATGCATCGAAGACAACTAAATACTATTTCCCGGCAAACTCAAATATATCCGTTCCTACCCGACTCCATGGAAGTTTCGGTGTTTCACGCATTAGAAAAGGTTCAGATGGCAGTGCGTAGGCATAGCGCTTGCAGACGGAGCAGCTGTTTATCATCGATGTTATTTCTTCGTTTAAACCGGGCCAAAAAATAAGCCTGCGTGCTTTAGCCTTACATTTGTTCATTCCTTGATGTCCGTCATGCAGACGCAATAACATTTCTTTACGCATACTTTGAGGCAGTACAACCCTGCTTCCTTTGAAGAGAATTCCTTCTATTACCGTTAAGTCCGACTCAAAAGACTTGAAGACCCCTTCGACAGGTGTGCTAGAGGTAATTGCGTTGATTACCTGTTGTAGTACTAGATCTTTTGCAGTTTCTGCTGTCAACCGTGTCAGGGTAGCTGCAGACACCAAGTCCCACAGGACACCAGTTGCGTGAATCTCAACGTCGGCAGTTGACTCTTGGGAGCCGTCATTGACTGGTGCTCTTGAGAGAATGTCAGCCACTAGCAGGTTCTTTCCGGGAACGAAGTGCATCGTGTAATCGTACTTGAGCAAACGAATAAAGAATCTCTGAAGACGCGGGGGCATGTCACCTATGGATTTCTTGCAAATGGAGATAAGTGGCTGATGATCAGTTTCAATTGTTATGTGCATTCCGTAGACAAACTGGTGAAAATTTTCACAGCCCATTACTATCCCTAGTGCCTCCTTCTCTATTTGAGAATAGCGCGATTCAACATCTGTTAATACCCTTGACACATAGGCCACGGGTCGCCAATTATTCTGATTCTGCTGCAAGAGTACTGCTCCCAGTCCTGTAGAGGATGTGTCCTGTAGAGGATGTGTCTGACGAGAGTTTTGTGGGTTTCTGCGGGTCAAATATTGCCAAGAGTGGTGGTTTTGCAAGCAGCGTCTTCAAATCATCGAACTCTTTTTGATGGGCTGGTAACCATTCGAAAATTACATCTTTCCTTATTAGGCTTCTGAGACACATTGTCTTGTGCGCTAGGTGAGGAAGGTATTTGCCGAAGTAGTTGATTACTCCCAGCAAACGTTTAATGCTTTTTTGTTTTCAGGCACAGTCATCGATGACAGACCGCTGATCAAACTGGGATTGGGCTTGATACCATTGCTGCTAATAATGTCTCCTAGAAATGTAATTTCTCGCAAGGCAAATTTGCACTTCTCCGCGTTGAATGTTAAACCCGCACTTGCAGCTTTCTGCAAGGTTATTCGCAAACGCTCATCGTGCTCCTGTCTAGTACGTCCCCAAATGAGAATATCGTCTATGTAGATTCGCACACCCGGTACTCCTTCAAAAATTTCATTTAGAGTCTTCTGAAAAACCTCTGGCGCAGAAGAAATGCCAAAGGGAAGTCTAAGAAATTTGTATCTTCCAAAGGGCGTTCCAAACGTACATATTTTCGATGTATCCTCATCCAACGGAATCTGGTGAAAACCAGCTTTTGCATCCAGCGTTGTAAAAAATTGAGCTCCTGACAGCTCGGCTTCAATATCCTCCCGCCGAGGCAACTGGTAATGCTCTCTTTTCAATTGTGAATTAATGCGTCTAGGGTCTAGGCACACCCTTAGAGTCCCGTCTTTCTTTTTTACAATTACCAACGGACTTACCCAGTCTGTGGGTGCGTCGACTTTCTCGATGATGCCATGCTTTACCATCCGTTGCAGCTCGTTCTTCAGAGGTTCGCGTAGAGCTAGAGGCACGCGCCGGGCCGGCTGAACACTTGGCTGGGCGTGTTCTTGGAGAACCATGTGGTAACGACGACTGACGCAACCCGTTCCCGAAAAGACGCTTGCAAACTCCTGAGGCACGCTCCTCTCAATGCCTACAGATCCAACGCGCGTGACAAGACCGAACATCTCCGATGCTTGTAGCCCTAGGATTGCTTGGCGTCCATTTTTTACAACAAAGAAAATTTCTGATCTTTCCATGCCATGAAGCCTCAGTCGCAACGTCGCAATGCCCAAGTGCTTCATCACACCTCCATCGTAGTTCCTGAGTGTTGAGCCACTGGGGCGAAGGCTAGACGTTTGGCCCACCTTTCGGAAGACCGAGAACGGGATCAGGTTTGCTTGCGAGCCGGTGTCCACCTTGAGCTCGATCGTGGTGCGAGGTCCAGTGCCTTGAACCACGGATGTGGTGATTATCCAGTCTCGGCGGGTGTCTGCTGAACAGACGCTTATATCCAGGATGTCGAAGTCGTCAGAGGAGTCGCTACCAAGGTTCAGCGGGGCGACGTTTTGCTGTTCTTCGTTTCGAAGAGCTCGCAACGCGGCTCCAGACTGCTTCCTGCCCTGGTGAGGGGAATTTGTATCTTGTTCTTTACTTCGTTCTTGTTGCTGGTGAACGCAACAATTGCGCTGATCCTGCGAAGTGGCTTTCAAAGGGCAGCGGACGGCAAAGTGGTTCTTTCTTCCACATCGCAGGCATACCTTACCATACGCAGGACACGATCGGGTCGCGTGCTTCAGATTGCAGCGCGCGCATTTTGACGATGATGTCGACTCGCGCAACTTCGTTTTTTCCATTGCGTCCACGGTTGCGCTTTTTTGATTCCCTTCCCAGGTCCTGTTTTGATGCTGAGCCACTTCTGCTGCCTTGCAGATCTGACCTGCCTTCTCTAGCGTCAAGTCGACTTCCCGTAGCAGTCTTGCACGAAGTTTCTTGTCAAGGATTCCATAGACAATCTGGTCTCTGATCATTGAGTCCATGACCGCTCCGAAATTGCAGGATTGAGCCTTAGTTTTCACGTCGCGCAGAAATTGCTCAAACGGCTCACCTTCGGTTTGTTGTCGCGTCCGGAAGACATATCTTTCGAACGTCTCGTTCTTTCTTGGGATGCAGTATTGTTCAAATTTCTGCACCAGCGTGTCGTACGCTTCCCTTTCTTCGTCTTCAGCAAATTCAAAGGTGTTGTAGATCTCCAGCGCTTCCTCTCCCGCGACGTGCAGAAACAGAGCTGCCTTTTCGTCATCGGGCTTCAGTGCGTATCCCGTGGCCTTCAAGTAAATGTCCAGCCTTTGCTTGAATCTGCGCCAATTCTCTTCGAGATTCCCAGTGAGACGCAGCTCCGCTGGCGGCTTGAGGCTGTTCATCTTCCACGCAGAGCAAGAGCCGGTTTCGCTGGAGTCTGGTCTGCGCGAACCCTCGGCGTTCGATGTCGAGTGCGCCATGCATCAGACGAGACAAGACATGATCGCTCAGTCTGGCTCCAGCAGCAGGACTGACTTTTATTGGTCCACGTCACTATATATATAGCCGGTGCCCATGGTGTCCAGACTTACATACGGTACAGAAATCACTTCCCTGGCAGTTCCGTGGCATACCGGTGCCCGGGAAATACGTTGAGACGCCATGCTGGCAGTTCACCGAATTCCCTGGGCGGTCCCGGTCCACTCTACTACAGTCAAGGCCCAATCCTGGCCCCAGCTAGCCCAAGCAAGTGTCCTGCCTGGGCGTAGCGTGGGTGGGGGTCGTTGGGGGGGAATCCGCGCAGTCCGCGTTTGCGAAAAAGGCATCGGCGGTAGGTATGGTCGGCTTCACAGCAGCGGTAGCACAGCGGCGTCAGTCGGCTGTTCTCCTTACGTCGGTCTTTTTGGGTGCAGGTTTTTTCGGGCGGACGCACTGGGCCCGTTCTTCACGACGTCGGGAGTGCTGCGGTGCTAGAGGCTCATGGCGTGGAGGCGTCACATAAAGGCGTGCAGATGTAGGTGGTCGGGGGCTATTACATTGTGGGACAGCGTTTGTTGGGCACTGGCACGTCGACGGGAGCTACGACTGGAAGGCTCGATGCAGTTTGTCTCGGATGACCTCGGCGATCGAGACCGAGGCCGGACGTTCAGTTGTAGGGAGCAGCTTCTTGTGCTTGTCCCGCAAGAGGTCGCAGATAATCTCACGAATTATGGGGTGCTGGGGCCGATGTCGCAGACGGACGGCGTGCGGCCAGTGACGCTGGAAAGTCGCTGGTAGTAACAGGCTCCCGCATGGAGGGCGCGTTTGATCAGATGTCCTCCTTTACGTCGCGCATGAGAACCTTGCATTCCTTTTCCTCTGTCCCGTGAGGGTCGGCGCGTGCTCTCAGGCGTAGGACACCTTCAAATTGTTAATACGGAGGTTCGGGCAAGTTGATTCCTCATGATGTTCAGGGTAACAGCGCACCCGCAAAACAGTCACTCAGTTGTACAGACACAAAAAAAATACACTTAAGGTGCAACCCCACCGTGCATGACGTTTTGGTGCTTTTTTGACGGCTTATAACATTGTTTCCATATATCTTACAATTATAAAGTTAATGTCAAATTAAAGAGGTGTTTTTCAACAATACATTAATGTCTCGATACCACAATTATTTTTAGTTGTTAGTTAATTATTCACCTTTTAATAGACCACAGTCTCTAATACTGAAAAAATTATTTCTCAAGTTATAACGTCCCATCGTCCACGATATTTTAGGTGAGTGTTTGGTTGAATGTAATAAACTAAAAAATAAGCAACAAACTGTACTGATAATGTATATTTTAAAATAAAAAATAAAGCCTAAAATGGTATTATTTTATGGCGCTATAAACACGGAATCACGTCAACTAATTAAAATAACGAGACATTAAATTATGAAGCATGCTTCGATATTACATTTTCCAGAACTTCCATATTGATATATTACACGTTAAGAATGTTATAAGACCTCAAACTTTTCCCATTCAGTTACGACAAATTGTAGTTTCTTAACATAAAGTACAGATGGCGACACGAGTTCAAGAACAGCTTGATGTGCATTTTCCGTCATGTGCCGCTTGGAACGCCACGTGAAACACAGAAAAAGCGCCAGATGTCGGGGTGTCAGATGCCTGGATGCCCGGAGTGAGCGAGCCAGAGATGTCACAACAACAAGCGCGAGGCTGCGGGTGCACCCCAGCTACTTTTGCGCGCGTTCTGCTGTGCGCCGGTACACACACCCGACGCGATCCAAATGAAATGGGCGCCATGAAATGCATTCTGCAATTTCAGATTCCGCCACGTATGCGAAAACATTTTAATTTTTTTATCACTTCCGAAAATCATTCCCGCAATCAAACTATGCTTGTCAGAATGGTTCGACTATATTCTGTTTAAAAACCACCAAAGTGGCTTTTTAAGTGGCAATAATATTAAAACCAAACACAAAACATTAAATCGTCTCAGTGTCTCTGAGCCAACGCGCTGGCCCTTGAATTCATATTTGTCGGGCTTATCCGCCGAGATGCCCGCAATCCGACGGAGGCCAATCTGAGATTTCGGTTGCACGTTAAAAGATCTCCAATTAGTAAAAATAAACCCGCAAATTTTATTTATTTTTTTTTTTTGGGGGGGGGGGGGGGGAGGGGCGCGTTAAGTGATTTTTGTTGGGTTGGCTTGCGAAACCCTAAGATCTGAGTATTTGCTTCGCTTTACCTTAGTTGGGAACACAGCCAACGCTACGGGCTGATGAAACCACTGAAGCAGCGCCAAGAGCGCGAAGTCAAGCTGTTCGTATCTCTTTCTGTGCCTATGCGGTCGGGCTAAACTAGAGCCACTTAATAAGCTACGCTTCATACACATCTCGGTGCTTAAAATGATGGTTGTCAGTTATCTGAAGCTTTATCTGAAATCACATGAAACGCTTTTCCGTCCTCCACAAATGTTTAAACAGTTCGCGACAAAGCAAAGCAATATTACGTGAGTTTCCTGACACGGAAACTATTGCTGAGGAAGTCGCACATTTCAATCATGACGATCGGCAGTTGCGTTTGATTTGTTACTAACCAGCAAGATGGCGGCGCCCACAACAATATCGGGAGGAAAACGCCGAGACTCTAAGCGTAGCTCATTTAGTTTAGCTCATAGGCTAAACCAAGTGCGGTGAGGGATCGTTGGCCGAGTGTGTTGTGGCACCACAGATCAGAGCACGTGGAGAAATGCTCGAGCGCGAGCTCCGTTCAAAGCACGGAGCTCACGCTGCAGAACCTGTAGGGACTAAATCCCCTCGATGTGTTTGCGTTGGTTTTTCAAATAACCTCAACGGTGCCAGTCCCATATCTCGAGCGGCCCTTGGAGGCAAATGGCGGCGCAGCACTAAAATGACTGGTCCTTAAAAGTCAATGGCGGCGGAGTACCCGCTCGCGGCACGTGTCTCGCGCGTTTCCACAACAATGGTTGGCGGTACTCATAAAAAACGCCTTTATCAAGGGGCTTTAGCAAGGACCCAGGGTTCAGTAGGCCTTCTGCATCCTACCGTCCTGGGATCGTGTACCACACATACTGCGTAATGGACGTTGAAGACCTCAAGCTAACAGTTGTACTGCGCTTTTTATAACCTTTAACGGGTAACAATGTCGCCCAACGAAACTGCTGCTCTCTAAGAAACTAACGACTAATTTTGAATGCGCCGTTACATTGCATTTTTAATGTAGGTTCGCGTGTTCGCGTTTTTTTTTTTTTTTGTCTGCATCTTTGATTATGCGGTTCTTACTTATGATGAAACAGACTATAGTTGTCGGACTTCTGAAAAAATATTATATAACTAAGAAAGTGCATGTGGACGCAAAACACACACGCACACACACACACACACACACACACAGGCGCACCTAATAAAATAATTGAAATAATAGAATTGATCATAATTGTGTCTTGAAAGGTTTGAGCGCACCAAAAGCTATAGACGCTTTACACACGCGCCAAATTACAGCCGCCATTGCTGACCTTCTCTTGTCTTACCGAGATGCCGAGCAACTGAAACGGTAGTTGACGATCCTCTACAAAGGCCGATGCTTTAGAAAATGACACAGTTTAATCTAATATGGCAAAAACCAGGCCTGCTGTGGTACTGATTGTAGTAACTAGCGATAGATGGCGCCACGTCTCCCAGCGGTGCCGCGTTTTGAGCACGAGCGCGGAGCGCGTGGAATAAAAGATCATTCGTTCGAATCTCCATGCTGGCTGATGCGTAATGCTTCCTACATGGTGGCAGCGATTTAAGCCAAATTAGTTCGTAGCGGTTCAAAGAAACGAAACAACGCTGGACAGTAGGCCCGGAGAAGGTGGCGACCGCGAAGAACGCCAAAGTGAGCGAACGGCGACCACCATGACAAGCCTACTACCGCCGCCGAAACCGCTAGACATGGCAAGCGAACCCTGGAACGCATGGAAGAAGTGGCTAATGGAATTCGAGCTGTTTGCGGTAGCAACGCACCTGATGGACCAACCTGACAAAGTGCAAGCAGCAACACTTCTCGTCTGCATCGGAGAAGAAGGTAGGCGAATTTACACTACCTTCACATTCGATAACGAGGAAGACAGAGAGAAACTCGAGGTCCTGAAGAATAAGTTCGCGGCGCACATGAAGCCAGCGATCAACCTCACGTACCACGAATTCATCTTTGGGAAAAGAGACCAAAAGGAAGGTGAGAAGTTTGATGAGTGGTTGACGGAACTGAGGGTGCTTGTACGCAACTGCGAGTACGGCGACGTCGAAGAACGTATGCTAAGAAGCCGAATAATACTCGGAACTAAAGACCGACAGTTGCAGCAGAAACTGATTAACGACAATCCTACCTTTGACAAAGTCCTGGAGATATGCCGAACAAGGGAACGAACTGAAGAACGGTTCAACGAAATCCACGGAAAGGACGAGCGACACGAGGACCCACTGACAGTAAAGGTGCTTAGAAGATCAGACCAAGTCACCTGCCACCGTTGCGGCTTTGTTCATCGCGCGAGCACGTGCCCAGCTACTGGAAAACAGTGCCTTAGTTGTGGCGAGCTAGGCCACTTTGCAAAATGCTGCAAGAGCGAGACCCACACACCAGACAGCCGTCACCGACACCAGTCGAAAAAAGGACGAAAATTTGATCCCAAAGTACGACAAGTAGAGCGCGAGGATACGGACAACAGCGATGAAGGTTATCTGCTGTGCCATTTAACCGTAGATAAGATAGAGAAAGAAGACCGATGGAGCGAGACAGTCACAATAGAAAAAGATAGCGTACGCTGCAAGCTCGACACCGGGGCTAATTGCTCAGTCATCCCAGAAAGACTGGTCCGTCTAATATCAAACAAAAAAGTCCGGAAGTGCGATACCACACTATCATCGTTCTTTGGCCACAAGAAAAAAGCATGTGGAAGAACAACACTGACAGTGTCGAATGGAGCCAGAGCTGTCCAGGAGGAGTTCTTTGTGGTCAAGGAAGAGGTACCGGTGACGTTGGGAGGAGAACTGAGTGAAAACCTTGGAATGATCAAGCGTCTGGCTTCTGTGTCAAGAGAACACGAAGACACAAATGCAGCAGATACAAATCTTTGTGACCCTGCCGGACCATACGCAGACGTTTTCAGCGGACTGGGAAAGGTCAAGGGATTTGTGTACAACATGAAGGTGAAGCCAGGTTCACAAGGCGTCGTTCGCCCAGCCAGGAAGGTGCCTGTGGCACTGCAAGAAAAGGTCAAGTGCGAACTTCAAAGAATGGAAAACCAGGGAGTTCTGACAAAAGTGAAAGAACCGACAGAATGGGCCAGTTTCATGGTAGTTGTCGCAAAGAAGGACAAAGTGCGCATCTGCATGGACCCAGTTGACTTGAATCGAGCCCTGAGGAGAGAACACTACCTGATGACGACAATGGACGACATTGCCGTTCGAATCGCGGGAGCGAAAGTGTTCTCTGCGCTAGACGCATCCTCGGGATTCTGGCAGATCGAACTTGATGAAGAGAGTTCAAAGTTGTGCACCATGAGTACTCCGTATGGAAGGTACAGGTTTAAGAGAATGGAATAAGCACAGCACCTGAAGTTTTTCAGCGTGTCATGAACGAAGTACTAGATGGACTCACCGGAACAGCAGTCGTGATGGACGACATATTGGTGTGGGGAAAGACTCGCCAGGAACATGGCGAGAATCTGCGACACTTGCTCCAACGCTGCCGTGAAGTGAATCTACGACTTAACCCAAAGAAGATCCAACTCGCGAAGACAGAAGTGCGCTACCTCGGACAAGTGCTGACTGGAGATGGAGTTGCTGTTGACCAAGAGAGAATCAAAGCCATACTGGAGGTCAATGAACCAAAAGATCGCAAGGAACTTCGAACATTTCTCGGAATGATCACCTACTTGTCGAGCTTCATACCACGACTTTCCGAGCGTGCGGCACCACTACGAGAACTGCTGAAAAAAGAGATTGCATGGGTATGGACGGTAGATCAACAAAGAAGTTTCGAAGACCTGCGAGACGCTTTGACGAAGGCACCAGTGCTGGCTTACTACACTGCAGAAAAGCCGATTACGCTGTCAGTCGACGCAAGCCAATACGGAGTAGGGGCCGTTATCACCCAAGACGGAAGACCAATAGCGTACTCATCGAGATCTTTGACAGCCGCACAAATGAAATATGCGCAGATCGAGAAAGAGATGCTGGCCATTGTTCATGGTTGCAGCAAGTTCCACCATTACATATTCGGCCAACCAAACGTAACAGTAGAATCCGACCACAGGCCGTTACAGGCTGTTTTCATGAAACCGTTGCATCAGTGCCCGATGAGACTGCAGCGGATGAAGATGGCTCTCCAAAGATACTCATTGGAAGTAAAATTCATACCTGGAAAAGACTTGCAGTTAGCGGACGCACTGTCACGGTTTCCCACGAAGGAAACAATGCAAGAAGAAGAAGAGAAATTTCAAGTCAATTCACTGGAGCACATATCTGTCACACAAGATCGGCTAAATGAAATAAGAGACGCAACTGCAGCCGATGTCCAGGTGCGTCTACTGCGCGAGTATGCACAGACGTCATGGCCCGAGCAGAAAGAGCAAGTTCCTCAGCTCAGAAGGCCATTCTGGTCCTACAGAGAGGAGATCCACGAGGAAGACGGCCTTGTGCTGCGGTCAAACAAGATAATAATTCCAACGGCCATCAGATCCAAGATTCTCAACTTGCTCCACACGGCACACGCGGGCAAAGACAAAATGAAGAGAAGAGCCCGAGAAATTTTGTTCTGGCCCGGAATCAACGCTGACATTGACCGCGAACATGGCAAATGCAGCAAATGCGAGAAGTACAAATCAAGAAACACCAAGATGCCACTCCTCAGCCACTCACTGCCAACGCTTCCTTGGCAGTTGGTCGGGACCGATTTCTTCACTCATGAAGGAAAAGACTACATAATCCTGGTGGATTTTTACTCATTTTATTTTGAGGTAAAGAAATGAAAAGTACCACAGCTTCCAAAGTCAAAGAGTTCTGCCTTAAAGTATTCGCAACACATGGACTGCCGTTGAAACTTATAAGCGACAATGGCCCACCATTTGGCAGCCAGGAGTTCAAGCAGTTCTTGGAAAACCTGAAGATAGAACAAGTTACATCAAGCCCTTACCACGCTCGATCAAATGGCATGGCTGAACGAGCCGTGAGACAGGCCAAACAACTCTTGCGAAAGAGTGCCAACACTGAAGAGTTTTACTGCTCCCTCCTTGAGTGGCGCAACACTCCACGAGACGATGTCCTCCAATCGCCAGTACAGAGACTGATGAGCCGACACACAAGAACACTGTTACCTGCGCGATCGGAACATTACCTGCCGACTGTTGTGCCACCCAAGGCTGTCACACGTCGTCTCACAGAAATAAGGCGGCAACAAAAGGCGAACTACGATAGAAGCTCAAGAACACTGCCAGACATTGACACGGGTTCTACAGTCACCGTCTACAACACCCTGCGGCGCACATGGTCACCTGCCATAGTCGTGGGACATTCAGTGCCGAGGTCCTACGACATTTTAACCCCAGGGGGTCGGGTCCACCGAAGAACCCGTGAACACTTACGAACGGCGACGGATTCTAGACGAGAGCTGACCTCCACGGGGAAAGACACAGCCTGCACGGAAGAGAGTCCCAGTGACTTTAACCAGAGTCAGCCTCACCCGAGACCGCGGCCGCGAAGTGGAACAAGGAAAAGAAGGCCACAACAACGATACCCCAACCATGTTGATGGTGACGCTCTACGCTGACTTTTCCAGAGAAAAGAGATGTAGTAACTAGCGATAGATGGCGCCACGTCTCCCAGCGGTGCCGCGTTTTGAGCACGAGCGCGGAGCGCGTGGAATAAAAGATCATTCGTTCGAATCTCCATGCTGGCTGATGCGTAATGCTTCCTACACTGATGAAGTGAAATAAACGGAATAAGAGGAAACAAAAATTGAAGGTCAGTTAAGGCGGCGTCCATGCACAGTTGCTGCAAAGCGTCTATAAAAGCGAGCTCGATGCTTTGGATGATGCGCTTGTTCACTGGAAGTGTAGTTCAGGGCACTACGCTCGTACTTGTATGTTCCGCTTCACTCGCAGGATAGAACGAGATGCTTTACTGGTAATGTATTTAGTGAAACAAAGCTTACCTTCTGTTTATAAGCAGTGCCCTCATTTTTTGCGTGATTAAATGCTTGTTTATCATTATTGTTTTCGTTTCCCACTGCGATTGAGTTCGTGCTCTTCTGTGTGCTACATGCACTAGAGACCAAGGTAATTCAGGAGCATTCTACTTCGCGGATTGTAAACAAAACCTATGCAACTTGCCATGTGTGCCACAATCAATAAAAAATATTCTAAGCTTCACATCTGACCGCTTGTCTGAGTAAACACTGTTGTTTGTCAAGAACAATTGTGATTGTATGAAATCACGTGGGAAAAACTCGTTCTAAGCACGCGACCGTTGGCATGCAGTGAATACTCATAATCCGTGCCAAGATGATTGGTAGCTGCCAGCAGGTGGAGATTTTCTATCAGCCCAGAGTTAGAATGCTTCCTTCTTTCTGTTGTAAGCAGTCAGGAGACAACTTAGACCAAATCTGAGGGTAATAAAGTGCTATGAGCATTGAAACATAATGGACTGAGGAGTATATATGTGTACATGCTTTAGCTTTTGGTGCACCCTTAACTTTCGACACCCTCACCGCTAGTGTGAAATGTAGAGCTGTTTTATTCTTAATCAGCGTACCATGTGCGTGCTTACACTATATTTTATACAACGTCAAACTCTACTTGCTTGCATTTTTTTTTCATTTTTGCACACTACTACTTGCGCGCATAAATCACCAAATTAAGACTGGTACAGGGTGCCGCAAAAAAAAGCACATGTTTTTTTTTTGTTTGTTTGTTTTTACCGCAAAAATAAACTGCGTATCGCCTAACGCTCATTCTCCGCCCAAAGGTAGCACTAGGTCGCAACCAGATGCAAAAGTTTCATCCCGAACGGACACATTATTCAAAAGTTATGTGATTTCCTGAAAATTTCATTGGGAAAATAGAGCCCATTTTTGCGCGTTTTCGGTTTCTGGCGCCATAGAATTCCATGTATTCGAAAACTCAGTCAGCCGCCATTTTCCCATTGAACTTTTCAGAAAATCACTCATAACTTTTGAATAAGGTATCGGATCGGGCTGAAACTTTGACATCTGGTTGTGACGTCTAGCACTACAGTGGGCGGGGAATGAGCGTTCGGCGATACCAAATTTATCTTGCGGGAAAAAAAAACCCTGTAATTTGTTGTTTTGTGACACCCAGTACATGACTTAAGCTATGTGCAAAGGCTATCCACAGACCCAGAATCTTTGCCTGGCCAGTCGTTGCATTTATCACTGAATTCGTATTAAAATTAATTCGTATCGTATCCCAGGTAGCACACTTGCCTGGTTTAGCTGGGGCCAGAATTGGCATTTAGTTGTCATAGCTTGGCCACGACTGCCCAGCCATTTACGTCTGTATGCCAGCCTGGCGTTTCACAGTCTTTCCTTGCACCAGAAAGCCACGGAACTGCCAAGGAACGTCTTTCCTGGTTGACCAGTCAATTTCCTTGGTCATTGATGGCCAGTGTAAACAGGCCGCTGCCATTATTTATGTACCCTGGCTGTCTATTGATTTTCCTCGGTCAGAGATGGCCAAGGTAGCAATGCCTCTGCCAAGCTTTGAGGTTCCATGGTGTTTTGTAGGAATTCCCTGGTCCACTCAATAAAAGCAACAGCCAGTATTCGGGCATGTTGCCAGATCGGAGATAGGGTGAGCCAAGGAATAGCAGGGAATTGCCGCTATGCACTGTTCCGTGGCTCAAGCTCGTATTTTATTGGACCCAGAATGCCCGCTGAAAGCCACTGTTACTTTATAGTTGGTTTAACTTTTTCCCCTTTCTTTTTTTAATTCGTATGAGCGTTCTCTTAACATATTTTTGGTGCTTTGTGGCACGAGCCCTCGCAGTAGAAAGCGACGTTTAGGTGCGAGATGTCTGTTTTAGTTGGAGACGTAAAAAATAACACGTTTTCCCCATTGAAAAAGAAAAAAAAATATTTGAAAACATTTTGGATATGAAGAGGCCAAACCCGAAATGAACTGGTTGTAGTGGAATTGTACCAGACAAACCAAAAATCAAACTGTCTAAATTGGTCGGACTCGAACTTTATAACTTTCGCGCTTATTACCGCGGCCTTTATTTATCCTGGCTTGCACGGACAAGCCGCTTCCAGCGCAAGTGCCCGAGGCGGGGAGCCTCCCACGTGATGTTGGAAAAGCGCGGGAAAACTCCCGCACCCCCAAGTGAATCACGCGCCTGGAATGTGCCAGTGCCCCGGGACCGGAGATCATGCTGTGTCCCCACGCGCAGCGCGGATGCCTGAAACTTGGAGAGCTGCTCACGTGCCAGGACAGGGAGCGCGCGGGCCAATCAGCGCGGCCTTCGCGTCCGCTCGAAGCGCCCGTTTGAGTCGGCGGCGGCGCAGTACCAAAAAAAAAAAAACAAGAAAGAAAGAAAGAAAAAAAAAAAAGAAAACGGATCTGCGTGGCGCGAATTTGGGTCTTTGTTCCGCCAGTGCCCGCTGCTGTTCTGCTTGGGGAGGTTAGAAGCTGCTGTGTTTGTGATAGTTTGCCGGTGCCTTGAGTGCACCCTCTGCCGATGATTCCTGTGGCTGATGACGTCCTCCGCCTGAGTTCCACTCGCTCGTGGGCGCAATGGCTGCATCCCAGAACGGCGTGTTCGGAATTCGCTCCGTCCTGATTGCAGCGCGGGCAATGGCTGTCTCTTGTCTCCGCGCCAGCGAGCCAGGTAAGCAGGCTCGACCATTTGGATTCATTTTTGTAATCAGGTGCATGTGAAACTGAAGCTGTTTGTAACCCAATTTGAAACAAGTATGCTAGTAATGCAACCTCCAGTGTATACATTCAGCTTCAGAGATCCTTGTACCACAGTGGTTAACCACTGTGGTAGAGCATCCGGCTGTTGTTACCCCCTTCCTGCCTTCCCAGTCTTTCGTCCGCTAAGCAACTTGCGATTGCGAGTTGCATGGCGGACGACGGACTGGGTAGGCAGGAGGGGGGTAACAACAGCAGCATCTTTTCATTCCTAGGCGTTGTTTTGCGTAAAGGCTGAACCGCATGTAAGCGATCAAGCGAGCGACGAGCGGCAGAGATTCCCCGCAATCGCTCGTCGCGTTGCTCGGTTTTTGGATTTCTAGAAATCGTCGCTCATCGCCTTGGTCGCTTGCTCCCGTTGCTTTCATGCGGTTGGCCGCGTCGCACGAGTGACCGAACGACAACGAAGCGGATCGTCATCGCTCGTCAAAGCGCTTAGATGCGGTTTACACTTAATTGCCGCGAGACTGGCACCACATGTGCAATTAGCACACGCTTCCGTATTCTCTCTCATACTGTTTATGGTAGTGCATATTTCTTGTTCGTGGCATTAGTTACATACCGTTTTAGAACAGACGGCTGAAAATAAATCTGCCACTGTTCTAATTACTGATGTTTATTATTATTTCAGATGCCTTGGGGTACTACGTTAGCCACCACCGGAACCCCGACACTCCAGAAGATGTGGAGAATCTCGCCAACCGCCTGGGACACATCAATAATATCATGACAATTTTTTTTGCATTGTACATATGTCTTTATGCTTATTTTCGTGGCCTGCAGTATGTACTTTCTTTTGTGGAAATAAATTTTATTTTATTGATTTGCGACGTGTGTTGTCAATATGACCAGTTAAGCTGGTTTAACTGCATGGTGAATTTCTATTGTTTAGCCAAGCTTGGCTGGCCACCCGGCCACTAACCTGGCCCATGCTGTATATACAATAAAGAGCCAAGCTTGGGGTACCACTGAGCTTCCCGCCTGGCCCATGCCGTAATTCCAGCGGTGAGCCAGTCCATGGCTACACAGGGAACTGCCGGTGGTCGCCAGACTGGCATACCAGGATGGGGCTGCCTAGCGCCATGGGGCAAAACAATCTAGGCCCAGTGAAACTTCCCCGGCTACCCAGTCTGGCTCAAGCTTGAGCCGGTCGTAATGTGCTGCCTGGGATATTACTGTGAGTTAATTTTTAACCTCGGCATTTCTTTATTATGACTCCCGCTCCAGTCCTACTTTGGGTTTACCAAACTCAACATCTAAACCTGAGTGACATTTTTTGTGTTTTTCAGTCTCGTGGTTTCGGTCAAAATAAACACCCAGCCAGCTAAATAGGACACCTGACCACCCCCCTCCCCCCCCCCCCCCGAAAAAAGATATATATTTCTTTATTTTTTTAGGTAGTTAATTTTTCAAGCTAGAATTTTGGAAACCCAAGTCTATCACGCCTTCCTGCAAATCCACAAAGAGTCAAACACATGCACGACAAAAGGGCCGGCCCGTCATATTGCCGCCAGCAGAGCCAAAAAAGCAACGCTCGGTCACGGAATTCTAAATGATTCGCGTTCATTCTTCTACCAGACGTAACTGTCGCCCTGCTTTCTTGTTCTCGAAAGTGTCAGTTCATCCTCGCTCCGAGCGCGTGACGCTCGAACCTTCTTTAGCGAACTTTCGAGATGGTGACGCACTGTACAATGATAAGCAGCTGCCAGCGACCTTATGGAGTCAGTCTCGTTCTCACTCTCTGTTACGTTGCCGAATCGCCGCCTGCTCTTCTGCTTCCTCGACGCTCTTTCTCTACTTTTTTTTTTGTTGGGCACAAGTTGGCCGATTAAATCTTTATTTTTCAGTTCACTGTTCGTCCTCCGTCACCTTCATTCGTGTCAATATAGATCTAACCACATTGAAATATTTGTAACTGACCTCTGAAATCTCCGATATCAGCGCACATGCAATTTTATATATTTTAACGCGTCGGGGGTTTTGTTGTGCGTGTGTCTCGCCATTTGGCTCATAACTATTTTCGCGTTTTGTTCTGCCCACATTTGCTGGAGACGTGAGCTCGGAGCGTAGGCAACTGGCCCCCTTGCACGAGAACTGGCACAGCCGTGCGCGTTCCAAAGAAAGCTCGTGCAGAGAAAAACAAGCAAGAGACGAGGGATGTCAAATTCAGGATATAGAAAAATATCCCACTGTATCGAAGCGCCACCACACCCGATTTCTCGCCTTGATGTACAGGCCTCGAAGGCGATCCCACCGCCACCTGTTGGTTCAGAATCACAGTAACCAAGGGTGGGGTTTCCACTTAAGCAACGCTGACTAACCTCTCTCTAGTATTATTATACTTTTGCTTCGTCCCTGGCCCTAGTTCATAATACGAAAAGAAGACGAAGAAAAAAGTGTAATAATACCAGAGAGTTGTTAGTCAGCGCTGCGTGAGTCTCTCTTCCTTTTGTGTGTGTGGGCTTGAGTGACTGTTCTGCGGGTGTGCTGTTCCCCCTGTACATTATTACGCTTTCAATGTAGCTGGTGAAGGACTAATTGGGGCCTTGCGTCCTCTTTCGAAAGAACATCTCGAATCCTTACCGACGGTGCTGACTGGAAAACGTCTCTCGGAGCTCTTTTCACAGCTCGTCACATGACGTAATCAAGATTTAACTATCCTCTAACCAGTGTCGCGCGGTGCCCTCGAGGGCCACGTAGGAGTTCTGAAGGTTCTTTGCAGGCGTCCAACCATTCTGTCTGGCCACTCGCTCATACTGGTTGATTCAATCCTCTATATCTTCGTAGACGTATTTATGGAAGGAAGCAGGCGTCTTGCGTGTGACGGGCATATCAACGACGGGGGGGGGGGGGGGGGGGGGGGGGGGGGTCGAAGCCGGCGGCGTCAATGTATTACCCTTCTTGTTATTGGAAGGAGGTACTCCGCACATCTACCAGAAATATCACGAATGAAGGCGACGAAACAATGAAGATATAACTAAAAGGAACGATTAATGGTGTGAAATAGTGAAAAAAAAAATAAACGAACAACCAAGAGGGATAGATAAAGAAAACCGCAGAGCATCTCGGGCGCCGGGGTCGGTGGAAACGCAGACTTGAGCACTGGCGGAAGGCTGTGTCATCGTCGAGAGAGTCAGTCTGCACGGCCATGGTCATCTTTTCATCCGCTACACTCGGTACCTGAAATATTTGGCCGAGTATATTTGGATTTGAGCAATGGCGAGACCCATCAGTCAATTCTCGCCTCGTTATCTTTTACACTCAATGTAGGAGTAAACGCGAATCTTTTAGATGTGCGGAGAGGTCGTTCTCCTTCTGTCATGCACGCGGAAATATTAATGTTTCTGGAGTATTGCTTGAATAGCTCAAACACCAAATGTTTCTTGTGCTCGGCTTGCCTTATTGAGATTAAAGCATTTTTTTCCCTAACATGCAACGTTTTCTATGCTAATAATGGCCACTTATAGTCTGGAGATCTTAGCCCTTATTTGCTCAAAATGTTTAATGAAATATGCTAGATTATGTTTTATGTCTACCTCTTCTCTTCTTGGTTTTAAAAAGCACCGCGGATATATTGAAACACTTGCTTCTGTAGAACTTTTTTCACCAGTCTTGTAAGCTATTGCTTCCGTCTCTGCCAAAAATGGGAACGCCAGTCGGAGGCTCCTTTGCATTTTGTAGCAGTGGTGGCGATGGTGGTCCTGGCTCATTGACAGTTTAATATTTATATGGAAATCAGTTAGATATAAAAAGCATTCCCCCCACGTCAATGAGTGTGTGCTCTGTGATTGAGTGTGTGCTGACAGTGAGAGTTCGCTTAATACTTTCTTAGGGACAAAATTGCTGTTCATGACAAGCGATAACTGATTTGCTTACAGCTCGTGCCTATGAGATGTGACAACGATTTATGAAAATCAAAACGAATTATTAGCTACGACGATTTCGGAAACTTTTCATTTTTTGTTTTTCTTATTAAGTGACGGGGTTAAATAGGCTGCAGCGCTGACCTTATTATCTGGGCTGGCAACGCTTTGGTCTCAAGGTGCCTGTTTTTGAGCTAACCTTTTCGTTACGATACTTCACACCTGCGTTATTAACACTCCAATGCCTCAATCTTACAGATAACTAGACTTATCAGGACAATGTCACTGTACCTATTGTCGAATCAGCGTAATCATCACGAGACGCGCGGAGCTGGCTACATAATCGCCTCTAAAATCATAAAAAAATATCCCTAGATACATTCACGACTGAATTCGTGTAATTATACGTATAACTACTCAACTATGGAAATGTAAAGGCGTGGTGCCTCACAACGTTGTTTTTTGACTCGCATTGGTAGATGTTTTAACAAGGTTCCTCGAGGCGACTTGTGACCGTTTTCAGGTATTATGCAATACCGAGGCACAGAGAGAAGGGAGACTTCGCGAATCGCCTTAGCTTGGTTTTAAGTGCTTTAAAAAACTTAATGATGAAGGTGCCTTTTTATTTCCTCATTACAGGTCTGCTGAAACTTACTTGCCAAGATTGATTACCTACAGCAAATGCGTTTGATACTGTGCAGCACAATATTCTTTTGAAAAACTTGAAATCTACGGTGTACGAGGAGTTCCGCTAAGTCTAATAAAATGTATCCTTCAGGTCGTTATCAATATATATCTATAAATGATCATTCATCTAATAAATTGAAAATACGACATGGTGTTAATCAAGGCTCCATTTTAGGCCCTCTATTATTTCCTCGTGTACATTATTGACATTACGGCAATACCAGGTTCCCCTGAACTAATGATGTATGCAGACGACACAAATATATTCTTCGCTGGTGCGACGAAAAAGTTCGTCGAGAAGTTGGCTAATGAATATATTTCGAAATTATCAATATGGTTGCAAATATATCGTCTACAATTAAATAAAAAACTAAGTATATTACTTTTAATCCAGCAAATAAGCAAGACTATAGTTCCATTAACGTAAAATACGGCGGCACAAAATTAGAGCAGATAGCAGAACAAAAATTTTTGGGCGTCTGGTTTGCTGATGATCTATCATAGGATTACCATGTAAACAAACCAAAGGCTGATTTATCCCGGGTAACAGGATGCATTTATCGACTACAAAATTTGATACCGACCTGGTTAAAACACACATTGTATTATCACTTATTCTACTCTAAAATGTGTTATGGTATTCTGGTCTGGGGAACGACAACGGCGGCGAATTATAATAAAATTATTCTTTTTGAAAAAAAAAAAAAAATCTTACGAATGTGTGAAATTATAAAGGGGATGCCCAGAAATTTAAGAACACAACCACTCTTTGTCAAATATAATATGCTTAAGGCAGATCAAATATATTACTTCAAACTTTTACTATGGATACATAAAAATAGACTTTACACCACATCAGCGAACAGCCTAAGTGCATATCCGATCAGAAATCCAGAGCGAAGGATGCCGGCCATAAGAACCAACTATGGTCAACAAACCTTAATTTTTCAAACAACTAAAACTCTAAATAGAACAGACTTCTACATTAACTTTAACAACACGTTTCCCGGTTTTAAAAGGGATGGCAGAAGTTTCCTGGTTGGCAGTGAAATCGTAATCTTATTTGGATAGTGTATTTCTCAAAGAATACAATCACTAGGCATAGCTAATTTTTAAAAATTATGTTTTCATTGTATTCCTTCATGTGAACTTGCTTGTGATGCTGATATGTCGGAGGAACAAAATATTGCATTCTAGTTTTTTTTTTGTTATTGTTTGTTGTTACTGTTTTCGGTTTCTCATGACCAACACTCGTTATAGTGTTTTTTAGCAAATGAATGTAGTGTATATTTTGCTTGTTTCTTTGACTTGTTTCTTTTGTTTTATTTTAACCGTATAATGTTTTATAGAATCTGTTATTATGTAACTACTTTGAGCTGCTGGACTTTAGGGGGCAGAGGCTTTGTCAGTCAGCACGCCTTTAATTTTGTCCCCTACGCGGCAAACCCATAAAACAAATAAAGAAAAAAAAATTCCGATAGCCAACAAGCGTGTGACCGAAGACACGCAAACGCTCGTTGTATCAAAACGGGAAACTCTGCTCGGCAAGTGCTTATTACTAGGCACGATGGGCTTCCAATATTCAAGAGTACAAGTATTCCAATGTTGAAGAGAAGACAATTTTCGTCACCCCGGATGCGCTCTTCGAGTTTAAGGGGATGCCCTTTGGACTATGCACGGCGCCAGCAATCTTCCAGTGTGTCATGGACAACGTACAAGAAAAAGTGAAATGGCAGAGCTGTCCCGTCTGCCTCGACGACATCGTAGTATTTTCCGGTGACTTCGACGAGCACTTGCGACGACTTCGAACTGTTCTCCAAGCCATACGCACGTCGTACTCACCCTCGAGCCGTCAAAGTGTCGGCTTCCCTATGACGAACTGAAGTTCCTAGCTCACGGGGTTAGTAAGGATGGCGTTCGCCCAGACCCAAAGAAGACTCGCGCCGCGGCAGAATTTGCAGGACCGACAGACAAGAAGGCCGCGAGAAGCTTCATTGGTCTATGTGCCTACTATCGGCGCTTTGTTCGGGATTTCGCGAGGATTTCCGAACCGCTCACAAACTTCACGGAGGAGGCCGAGAAGTTTGAATGGTCAGAGGAGCAGCAGCAGGCATTTCATGAGCTGAAGCGACGTCTCCAGACTCCTCCTGTTCTTGGACATTTTGATCAGGATGCGGAAACATAGCTTCACACGGACGCAAGTAGCGCTGGACTTGGCGTGGTACAAGTTCAAGTGCAAGAAGACACCGAGCGAGTTATCGCCTACTCAAGTCGGACGGGATCCAAGGCGGAGAGAAATTACTCCACGGCTGAAAGAGCATGTCTTGCGGTCGTCTGGGTAACCACGAAGTTTTGTCCGTACTTCTAGTGGAGCCTGTTTTGTGCAGTCTCAGACTCTCACTCGCTCTGCTGGCTAGCGAACCTTAAGGATGCGTCAGAACGCCTCGGTCGATGAAGTCTCCGACTACAAGAGTTCAACACGACTGTGGTTTACAAGTCAGTCCGCAAACACAGCTACGCCGACTGCCTGTCCAGAGCCATCGTCAAAACACCTTCCGGCAGCAACGACGACGAAGACGACGAGTGATTTCTAGCCGCAGTGAACATTGACGACATCAAAAAGATGATCGTGGATCTTGAGTTGCGCGAACTAATAGAGTACCTGGAAGGGCGCGGGAGTACCATGCCACGTGTTTTCTTATCGGCCCTGCCTACCTTCGCCTTTCGACAAGGTGTACTCTACAAAGAGAACTTTGGGGACAACAACTCGCCGTGGCTGTTGGTAATCCCGGCCGACTTTCGAGAGGAGATCTTTCAAGCCTGCCACGACGGTCCGACGTCCGGACTCCTTGGTTACAGCCGGACGCTGTCCTGTACTTGGGAAAGGTGTCACTGGCCCAAGCTCCAAAAATCGCACACCTATACACATGATCATACCACCAGTGCCAACGACGCAAGAAATCTCAAACGAGGCCGGCCGGCCTCCTGTAGCCGATTCTTTCACCAACTGCACCCTTTCAGTAGATCAAAATGGATCTACTTGGCCCCTTTCCACCGTCAACGTCGAGAAACCGCTGCATAATTGTCGCCACACATTATCTCACGTAGTACGCCGAAACAAAACCCCATCCTTCAGAGATTGCTGTTGAAGACGCCAAGTTTTTCATCCAGTCCATCGTTCTACGGCACAGCGCTCCAGAAGTTGTGATATCAGACCGTGGATCATCGTTAATGGCCCGCCTGACAACGGCGTACCACCCAACTACAACTCGGCCGTGCAAGAGACAAGCGGGGTGACACCCTTTCAACTGTTTCATGATAGTAAAGCAACGACAATGCTGGACGCGATTTACCCAACAAACCGGCTGTCGACCTAAGCGACCACATCCAGGTGGGTGCCCAACGGGCAGATGAAGTACGTGAGCTCCTCAGACTCCAGATTAAAGCCCAATAACGTGTCGATACTGGCCGCTACAACCTTCGTCGTCGGTACATCCACTTCCAGCCCGGAGACAGGCTGTCGGTCTGGGCACTGATTCGCCGCCGTGGTCTCAGCGAGAAACTCCTAAAACGATATTTCGGACGCTAAAAGGTACTTCGTCGACTTGTAGATCTGAACTGCGAGGGGATGCCCGACGGAAAAAGAACTTCGTCACGCCGCCAAGCTTGACCTAATGTCCACGTCGTGCGCCTGAAGCCGTACTACGCTCTATAGGACTGGGGACCTTATATCAGGGTTGGGAAGAAATACTCAAAAATGTATTTGGAAACACAAATACTTTGACACATTAATATAGTAGCTAAAATACTGATACTAAAATATATCTGTAAAAATGTTTCGCGATACTTATCGGAAATACATCTTAAATACAGGCAAAAGTCTTTGGAAATACAAATACTGGAATACATTTTAGGAAGGGCAGAAATACAAATACAGAAATACTGATACTGCAATAAATTGTTTTTCAAATTTTTTAAGACGCCAACTGAGATAAGGCTTGAAGTTTGAAGTGAAAGTTTTCGATCCTGAAATTACTTTACCGTAGGCTTGGCACAAGAGGAGTCTTCAATTGGATCAAAAAACGTTCCACCAAAAATTGACAGCGGTCCCTTCCCTGACATCCTGCCTGTCTGACGAGTGATGCTTAAGGACTTCGACTTCTAAATAAATTAAATGTCACCCTAAATTTGATCAAAACGTCACCACGCCCTTCTTCAATAGGGATGCTCCTGTCAACGATCACATGACGTCACGATGGAATGAACTAGTATTTTCTATCTGTAGGTATGGCCTTTAACATGAACCTTTACCCACGCTGCTGTATGAGAGGGCAATACGTAGTTTTGTTGTAGGTAACCTCGTTTAAGATCGTGCAGGCTGTGCCATTTACAATTTTCGAGAATAGTGGACCACCTTAAGAATCCTGGTACATATGTCTCATTTTCTGTTAGGGTTGAAAAAACGATACGGTGGCATCGCTGTTGAGACGGTCCTTCCTGCCGACCCTCTGCGTCCGACGCATGGATTGTGGTCCTCAAGTTTCGCCTACCATAATCCAAACAGAGACCTCTTGGATTGCTACTTGATGTTGCCGGCACAGGTGCGAGCTCTCCAAGAAACAGCGCGCTCGAGACAGGTCGCACGTGTGCAATGTCTGGGTCGGCACAGCGAGGCCACGTCTGGCCTCCTTTCTAGGTTTCGGATCACAAGAGCAGCGGGTCACCTTCATGTCCACTAGTGAGGTACCCTTGAGCCGACACTATTGCGGGCGCAGCCGCAGACGCATTCGGATATGTGTTGAACTTCACTGCGTGAGTCATCCTACGTTTTTAAGTCAACCACTGCCAGGCTCGTGCTGCAACGGACTGTGACTCCGCTTTGCCGGCTAGGTGTAATGTGCATGCTAAGGCAAGAGAGACGGTTAGCCGCGGGCATTGGATGCTAGCAAACAATGACTCATGAAATCCCTACCTAGGGACCTGCAAAAGAAGATACTCTGACTCGACTACTGGGACGTCACCTCGTTCGAGTCCTCGACTACGCGACACGCCTCAGAAGAGAGAGGAGGGCGCATAGCAAAATAGTTTGTAGGATGGGAAGGAACCTTCGTAGCATAATAACAATGCCCCAGCATCTCCTTGACCCTAATGCCCGCAGAAGTAAAAAAAAAATAAAGCGTTCAGATGTGTGCTTTGTTCTTCCGGGGGGGGGGGGGGGGGGGGGGGAGGTATTTCTCAAGAAATGTAACGAAATGCATTTGATCCTAATTGTACCGCTTTTCGTACATTTCGTATAAGAGATACGAAATGTATCTCTAAAATACTATCGCGGTACATTTGTATCGCGATACTGCCGAACTCTGCCTTATATGTTCTTATTGACTCTTTAGTTTGACGTTCTTTTTCTTTGCTTTGGTTTCTTTTGAGTTGCATCTGGGCGATGCAGTTTTTATAAGGGGGATTAACGCCGTGCGCGTAGCTGGCCAAGTAGGCAGCACGGCCGTGGCATAAAATATATCGTCCTTGCTTCCCACACGAAGAGCCAGGGTTTGATTCCAGGGAGTGACGCGTGTTTTATTTATTCTTACAATGTAGTATCTCAAGTCACTACGCTGAATTAATGAATATTCTATTGAATAAAGACGCCTTTTCTTGGGCCTTCATTACACTAAAGAGTTCGTTTCATGCCTCGACATTTTGCACTCGAGGTGCTTCTGGACACGCGGTACGAAAGGACGTACTATAACAAACTTTCTCTTATACCTCCGTTTTCTCTGTGCCTTGGATATCATGCCAATACTTTTGCAATAGACTTATCGAGTCCTGTGGCAGCGTTGCCCAGCCCAGTGGCACCCTGGTACATTTCATTTTATTTCATTTCCTTTATTTAGCTCAAAAACATCCTTACGGATACAATACGTGAGCGAGGATTTTACAATGGAGGAAAAAGCACAGTATAAAAATAGCTCTACAACGAGAAAGAACCAACGACAGAGTAACAGACTTCACATTGTTTCGTTTAAACTTGGTACCCCACCATCATTCTCATTCAAGCATAATCGAGATTGTAAACTTTTAAGTTTAAAAGTAAAAAAAAAGCTATGGTAAATCTAAGAGGGGAAAAAACATGAAAAGCCACAGACAAATATCGCGTCAGAAATTCACGTTGTTTAGTCCACACACAGCACAACATTATTGGCCACGCTCAATGATTTTGAGTTTTGGAGTACATTTGAAAACATATGTTCACACTTCTTTTTAAAGAACACCCCATCTTGTTCAGCTGTAACAGATTTTGGCAGGGTGTTCCAGTCGGAAGTGCACAAGAACAACGGGGATGAAGAAAAAAGATTAGTACGAGCGGTACAAGGTTCCACTTTCTGTGCGTTATTAATTCTGGCTGAGATATGAACTGCGGGTTTACAGAATGAATGTTTGCAGGTGGAAGCACTTCAATAAAAACTATGAAAAAAACATAACGAGAACTCTTTTTTCGCATCTCTAGAGAATATAAACGGACATTTTCTTTTATGCACGTAACGCTGGTATGATACGAATAATTTCCAGAGATAAATCACGCGGCTTTGTGTTGCAGTGCTTCAAGACTGCTGACTAGGTAATTTTGATGCGGATTCCAGGTTATATTTTGTATTCAAACTTGCAGAGTACGATAGTTTTATAGGCAAGCAGACGCGTACCCTAGGGTGCCCGGTCCAATGTGCGCCCTAGATGATGATGATGATGATGATGATGAGGATGCGGCTTGTTCCCTTTGAAATGGGCGAGCGCGAGCTAAGTTCGTGCCCAAGCCTGGGAGCGAAGAGGTCTTAATGCCCCCTGAGGTGGATCTTATTCCACCAGTCTTCAAGTCTTCGTTTAGTGGCCACTACAAGCCAGTGCCGGCCGCTAGAAGGCCCCTTTATCTGCGTAGCTGCAGAGCTTTGTGCATCAGAGTAGTCTGCTTGTTTGCGCTCGATTGTGAAGCCCAACGCCTCTGCGAGCACTAAGGGGCTCTGCAGGCGTGGGCACCGGGAAGGCTGAAGTCCCGCACAATCTAGCACAACGTGCTCCACCGTTTCATCGAAGCCTCCGCAGACCCGACATGCGCTCGAGGTCACCGTAGCATCAAACCTGCGTCTGTAAACTAGTGTCCGGAGGGCCCCTGCGCGCGCCTCAGACAACAGGCGGCTGCCCAGGCTGTTGTCGTACAGCAGTGCTTCCGATGCGATGGTTGTTTTGTGGGTCAGGTACACTTGGAGCGTCGACTTTGTTTTTGCGTCTCAGAGCCATTGCTGGGCCTCGTTGTCACGGACCTTCTTCTTAACCTCTGACGCCCATTCCCTTTCTGATGACGCTTCAACGGGGTCAGAAAAAAAGCCATACTTGTGCTCAAGTTGATGAAGGCGCTTCTGCCAGCGTGTCCGCAGCCCCGTCAGGTGAGTGTACATAAACAACCTCCTGGCCCACTTGCAGCTGTCCATATGGCGAAGACGCCCGTAGTAGGTAATTTTGCTGGTTGCCTCCCGAGCCTCAAAGGAGGACCAGCCCAGCTCTCCCTGAACTGCCTCGTTGGCAACCCCCCCGTGGCAGCCCAATGCCTGGCGTCCAGTCTCTCTCTGTCGGCGTTCCAAATGGGCTCGGACATCACCGGGAACGCATACTACGGCATTTGCAAATGTCAGTCCAGGTACTACTACCGCTTTCTAGAGCTCCTGGGACACAATGAACCGATTGCAGCTCCAAAGGCTTCGCTTACGGAGAATGTTGGCTCCTCGTGTGGCTGCGTGGCGAAGATAAGCGTGGTGGTCTTGTAGGTAGTCTGCCGCATTTGACAGTGCGATGCCCAAGTACTTATATGTGTCGAGTACTGGCACATCACATCCGCCGAGGCGAAGGCTGCCAAGTGTTGGCTCGAGGGAGCCTGAAAACACAACCGCCGCTGACTTGCCCGCGTTGAATCTCAAGCCAAGCTCTATAGCCTCATGAGTGCATATGTCAAGAAGTTGTTGCGTTTCAGACACTGATGCCGCAGTCAGTACCACATCGTCTGCATAAGTTAGTCCCGGCAGAACCCAGTTGACGGTCTCGCCATGCTCCAGGTGAGTTAGAGAAAAGCCCAGCCCTGATCGGATGAGCTGCCTCTCTAGAGTGGTCATGTAGAGCATATATAAGAGCGAAGATAGGGGGCATCCTTGCCGCAAGCTCCTCGTTACCAGCACCTCCTCAGACATACACTCACCGAGCTAGGTTCTAACCGTGTTACCATCGTAAAGACGGTAGATGAGCGCTGTCCATTCCGGTCGCATATTAAGATCCTGGAGCTGACGAACGAGCCGGGTATGTGGGACGCTATCGTAGGCCTTCGCGATGTCTAGAAACCAACAGATAAGATTCCTTTTCTCCCTTCGGGCCACCTCAATACATTGTGTGAGGGTATACAGGTGATCTTCCAATCGGCGCCCCCGTCGGATGCCTCCTTGGAGTTCCGTCAGTAAACCCTCTTCCTCCGCCGATGCGCTCATGTGCTCTTTCATGATGTAAGCGAAAGTACTATACACCGTACTTGTTACGGTCAGGAGTCTGTAGTGTCGAAGGTAATGACGATCACATCCTTTTTTAGGAATCAGTACGACCCGACCACCCCTCCAGTCTCGAGGAATCTCTTCTGTCTCAGACGGAATGTTCTCGAAATGTCCGCAGCTGATCCCTGGACTCCCTCCCCAACGCCTTAAGCACACTTGCCGGAATCTTATCTAAGCTTTGGGCGGTGTTTTTCTTAATATGCGCCAGTGCGCGTATAAGGGACACCCTCTCGATTGTTACACAGGTAGCGTCATCCGGCGTCAAGGCCGTACCTTCCGTCTGGCTTAGATTCTGTAGCGGTGCCGCTTCCGGAGGTGAGAACACCTCTACCAAATGATCTGTAAGACATTGTCCGAGTCGCTCTGTTGGCTGCCCTGTGTCTTCGTCCAGGATAGTGAGGCACTGCACCCTTCCGTTGAGAGTTCCTAGGTACCTCCAGAACTTCCTAGGTGCATCTCTTCCGCTTGCACTGATTTCTCTCATTGTGACCATGTCAGCCTGAGCCATTTTCTCTTGACAAGTTGCTTTGCGGCATGTTTCTGGAGTTGGTACGCATGCCGCTTTAAAGCAACTTGGTCACTATGGCCGCCAAGAAGGACCGTGCGGTGCTCCCTGTTCAGCTCTTGTCGCAATCCGATAGCGGCTTGTACTTCCGCGTCCCACCATCGCTTTCTTTGTCGTCGTCCACCTCGTTCTTTTGTAGAATGCTGTTTGATGAGGCGCTTTAATTCGTCCACATATTCTGCGTATCCAGACGCACTCACCCTCTTGCTGCTGTTCTCGAACTCCTCCACAACCTTCTCAGCTGCCGTCGGGGATAGCCGGAAACCACCTGTCCGAGGCGGGTTTTGTTTTCTTAGTTGTCGTGTCGCCTTTGAGAACTGTAACCTTATTCGGTTGTGGTCGCTCCCAACACTGTGGTCACCAGCTTCGTCGATGTCTGCGTGGACAAGGTAGCGGGCCAGCTTCTGTGAAACCAAGGCGTAGTCAATGCAAGTTTTGCTTCCACGGGCACTCCACGTATACTGCCCTTCACATGAGGCTCTAAGAATGAATATCTCCAGAGCGTTATCTTCGGCCATCTGCATCATCATTCGTCCATTTTCGTCCTCCAGTCCATCCAGTTCATGCAGGTGTCCGTTGAAGAAACCCATAATCAGGATCTCTCTTGTAACAGCAAGGGCCTTGGCATCGGTTGTCACACAAGCCATTAAACGCTGGTTCTCTTCTCTGCGCGCAGTTCCTACCGACAGGTACACTATGCAAACGGCTACAGGGATACATATTTTCTCCCCTGTCATCCAAGTATGGTCCCAGCACTCTCGTGGCTCCTTCTGCCATACTGATGTATTGCGCCACACTACGCCCACTCCTCTACCTCGGCGCTGACCTTCCACACGATTGCGTCCAGCCCAACACCAATTTTCGTTGGTTGGAGCTTCTTCCAGATCACGTAGGTGCGTCTCGGCTACTCCAAAATGTATCATTTTTTCGTCCTCCGACTCGCTGAACAACTCTTCCCATTTCTGCTGCCGTCGGGCTCCTTGGAGATTGCGAAATCCTACCACCTCTGTCGGTCGTCTGCTGCGTCTACGTCGCCTTCGTCTTTTTTTAATACTACTGATTGTGACTTTTGCCCGCTTACCCCTGACCCCCCTCACTGAAAGCGCCTTTAAACCCCTTGCCGTTGACAGTGGTAGCCCAGCTGCTGGTTCACCATCTCGGTCACGATTGCACGCAGATCGTGGAGGGGGAGGGGAGGCACCACATGTGTATACAACTGGGCGACATGTGCTGTCTTTGGAGAGGTACAAGGTCCCGAGGAACGCACCGGAAGTCGCCCGCTTGAATCTGTCTGGCGCTGAGGGTGGAGTGGGGTCATCACGGGAGGCCATCCGAACGCTGCAAGACTGTTGTGTGCGGCCTGTGTGGACCTCAGTGGTGATAACCCTGGAACTCCAGTCGCCGGTGGCAGGCGTATGTTCGAGTCCACGTAACGAACTTGCTGCTCGAGCCCGGGTGTCGGAGTGTAGTTTACCACAGCAGGATAAGGCAGCTGTTGTTTCACCTCCGCGTCTCTGGGGTGTGGAAAGGGATTGTCTGTTATAGTGTTCCCGTAGAACCGCACTTGCGGGAAACTTTGTTGGGGCCACTTTGTGTATGGATGAGCCCGGGAATCTGGCGACAGGAATGTCTGGATGGCTTGAGCAGGCGAAATGCAGGCGTCCGGTGGCTCTTTTGGTGAGCATCGTTGAAGCCGAAAGGAGGTTTCGTCCTCTGCTCTTCGCGGTTCCATTGGTAGCGCCGCTCCAGGTTTTCTGGCGCTTTCCACGATCGGCTTACTGTCCCTCCAACGCCTCTCTGGACATTGCCTAAAAAACGCCTTGCCACTTGTGCCAGTTGTTGGGACACCACACAAGCACCCATTTCTCCGTAGTGCACGCCATCTTTGTCCATAGTGTTGTGGCCAGTCAGCTCCGCAGTGAGGTCAACGTACCGTGCACGTATCTTCCTGCACAATCCCTTGATCTTAGCGTTCAGCATCATTGTCGCAGCCTATACAGCTTGCCTTTGCTCACGACCTCTGGCACCGAGCAGATAGTCAGCGATGCTTTACGTGAGCTCCATCTTTTACGGAAAACTTCTACAACATCCTCTGGTTGGTGTCCCTTCAGCAGGTCATTAATCCCCACATGTATGATGTACATACGAGGAATTTTCCGGGCCCCTTCCTCGTACTCATCAATCATTGTATGGACCTGCTCTGCTGTCGCCTTTCTGTTGAACATCACCTCAACACTTTGTGGGTTATTCACTGCAGATACGAAAGGTTGGGCAATGCGCTCCACGTTGCTGTCCCCAACAATCAAGACCTCTCGTGTGACCCCAGGGGGAGGTCTGTCCAGTCTTGTGAGGCCCTTACTGACTTCCTGTCGTTTAATGAAACTGGTGAGGCGCAAACCCGTGGTCGCCCCGTCGGGGATCCCAGGTCTCTTCGAATCATTCGGGTTGTTTGAAATGTGCAGGAGGTTTAGATCTTCAGTTGAATCATCCTTCGGCTCATCTATGCCAATCAGCCCTTCAGACTCCGGTCCTGTGACACTGGGTATTTTATTCAGGTCGGTTTCAAGCTCCTCTTCGTGTTGAATGAAATCTGACACGTATTGCGTCAGATCTTCGCACTGTGTTCTACCGGCGCTGTTTCGTCGGTCGCTCAGGTTGCTTATGTCGAAACCCACGAGCGCGTCGTTGGACTGCTCCTCGGACATCGACAGTGTAGCTGGGAGAGTAGTTGACGGCATTGATTTTAGTGACCTAGCCTCCCTACCCTGTAGGAGCTCCCTCCATGCCAACAGCTCTTTAAGCTGTTGCTCCATCAACGTGAACTTCCGTTGCATTTCACGTAGTATGTTTCCTTCCGTCGCCGCCTGCTGCAGTCGTTCGGCGAAACCACCTATGCGTACTTCCAGCTCCTCCATCCCCTGCTTGTGCATCCGCCGCAGTTCAGCAACAGAGTCACAGTCCTTGCATGATACCTGGGACAGACCTCTGATTGTCTGAAGGCGTTCATCGGTGACCGTCTCGATGAAATGCTGCGAAGCGCGTTCGGTGGTTGTATCTTCCGGCGGCTCCTGGAAAGGTCTGCCTTGGCTCCCCGCAGAACTAGGCGCCCTGCTTGGGATTGACAGGAAGTCCTCATCGCGATCACTGAGCGATCCGTTGCCAGCCTCTCCCACCGGCGGGGTAAGCAAGGTGTCTGTGCTCACCTTCACAGTGCTGCCCAGCGATGATTCACCCAACTCTGTCCCAGTCAGGAAGCCGTCAGGAGTTGCCGTAGCGGCTTGAAAGCGATCCACAAGTTCACTTTTTGATCCAACGGTAGATAAACCCATGGCTTTAAGCTCCCGTTTCAAATCCATGACCTTCATCTTCGTCGTCTTTCTCGCCGGAAAGCGAACATTCCCCAAGCTGACCCAGAAGGCAGCACCCGTGGCCGCCGCCGACGACGACTTGAAGGTGCGGTGCCTGACTCGAGTGAGACTACGTCAATTATTTTTGTTTTTTCTTCTGTACAAAACACACCTCTCTTTCTTTCACTCGCCGTCCTCGGGTTCTTTGTCCTTTATTCACCATCTTTCCATCACAATATCATAGAAAGCCAAGTTTTTTTGGGTTTTTTTATGCGCTCTGTATGACAGGATTTATGTGTTCTTTCCAAGTTAAATTGTGCGTACTGGGGATGCCCAAATATTTATACGACGTGGCAACTTCAAGTTCAAGAGAGACAAGGCGGTATTGGCTCAATCCCATATCTGACTTTTTGTGACTGTCGTTTGCCGACATTTTGTATTATTGATGTTGAGTTACCATACCACGCACCATCTTCCAATTTTGCCAAGGTCATCCTGTAGGGCGAAATATCATCGAAGTTGGCTATCCGATACAAGACCCAGTCATCCGTAAACAACCTGATGGTGGACGTTAAGGTTGATGGCAGGTCGTCGATGCATATCAGGAAGAGGAGAGGTCCTATTACGCTACCCTGTGGGACACCTGATATGGACGGAACATTGGGATGAAAGTGTGTTATTTAATCTCACTGACTGCGGTTCTGCCACATAAAAAGGCTGCTATCCACTTTACAATCAAAGGGTCGATTTGAAGGTGTGGAAGCTTTAGTAGTGAGCGAAAATACGGAACTGTATCGAATGCCTTAGCGAAGTCGATCTGTTTTTTTATCTACCGGGGTCGTCATTTCAAATACTCGACCTAGAATATTCGATAAATATCAAGGGCGAGACTTACTAGCAGGTGATTCTGGCCTAATTATCGTTTAGGCTCATGGTTAGAGTATTCGCGAATCTTCTAAATGAAGCAAGAAATGTATCATCTTGATCATGCACGTGGTAATATTTCAACAGTTCAATCACCTTCTGAAAAAGACGTCAAGTGGTGTTGGGCCAAACAGCAACAATGCGCATTCGCACCCCTTTCAAAAACTGTGTCCTACAACGCTTGTTTACAGCTCCCAGATTTTAACAAGCCGTTCGTTCTGCAGATACATGCATGCGAGTGTGTCCTGGGTGATGTCCTGCTGCAGGAGTAGGGCGGTGTGCTTTGGTCAGTCGCTTTCACGAGCCACAAGCTAACTATAGCCGAGCGCAACTAGAATGTCGCAGAACGTGAATGTCTTGCCATTATTCGTGCTTTGAAGCGCTTCCATATGCACCTAAATGGCGCAACGTTCCAGATTCGGTCTGATCACTTAGCACTCTCTTGGCTAAGGAGACTTAAGAATCCAGATGGACGCCTTGCTCGTTGGGAGCTTACGCACCAACAGTTCGACTACTCCATCGAGCACTGCCTGGCGTGAACCCAAAAAGTTGCTGATGCACTCTCTCGTGCTCCACATCCCGAAGAGTACTCGCAGGATACACATAACTTGTTGGCTGTCGCGGCCACGGCACGAGGATCCCTAGGTTCACTGAGGGGAACATTGATGAGCCTCGAGGAGCTTGGCAAGGCGCAGTTGGAGGACGGACTCTGTCAAAGAGCGTCCGCTTGGCTGGCAGCAAGAGGTCCAGCCAACCACCCAATGACAGGGAGTTAGACTCCGACTTGATGAATGACGACGGCTACCAGCTGCGCTAAATCCCGCTGGCTGACGACGATTCAGATGGCTCGGCGTTCCGGACCAGGATACTCCGCAAGCTACGTAACCTTTTTATTTGATACATGCACCACTATGCCTTGGCAGGAGACAGCAGTGGGTCCAAAACTTACGAAAAGGTATCTTATATCGCTACCTGGCCAGGCATGAGGCAGGATGTGCTCCAATAGTATCGTAATTCCTCGATGTGCCAGAATGTTAAACAACATGGTAGTCAGCCCCCCGGTCTCATGCAACCAATCGGGAGCCGGAGCCTTTTGCAGATTTGTTGCTGTAACGTCAAAGGCCCCTTCCCACATAGTCAGTGTCACAATCATTATTTTTTCGTGTTAACCGGCCGCCTCACGAAGTGGGTTGAATTCTTTCATTTGCGAAAGCTAGATTCGCAAAAAACCTGGGACTGTTTGCTTGAAACATTCGCTAGGTTCGGCTTTTCAGCAGCGCTTGTAAGCGATAGCGCCTCCTACCTGACGAATAAGGTGTTCGTGGACGCATGTGGGGTGCTGGGAATTAAACACAAAATATATTTACCATTACACCCACAAGCGAATATCACAGAAAGGGTAAATCAGAGCTTTAAGATGATTTTAGTGGCTCACACCGAGCGCCACAAAGACTGGGCGCGAAACTGTAGGAGCTGATATTCGCAACCCATACGACCACTTAGCCGTCAACGTGTCTCAGTCCTGGGAAATTAAATTTTGACAAAAGCTCGTGTTTCCGCTTTTTAACAGCATCCTTTCTAAAGAGTCTGGTGAAGCTTCTCGCCTACGTGAAGTTCATGAAGACCTACAAAAGCGCTTTTCCGACAACCTTTGAGAGGCTCAAAAAATATCTCCACGTCGTCCGAGTACAGCAGAAGGAACAGTGCATCCCGGGGCGACGTTACCTGCAGTTAGAGGTGGAAGATTTTGTACTCCGGCGCACTCAAACCCACTGCGTGACGCTGCTCGAGGTTTCGCAGCCTCCCTCGCAAACAGCGGGAAGTGCCCACTACTCACATACATACTAGCTCGGTATGAGTCTAGTAAAAAAAAAAAAAAAATGGGCCATTTCATGCCACCGACGTTTAACGATTTGTTCAAGCAGAATATTTCTCGTAAGATGGCAGCCCCGTTCCGGAAGTCCCCTCGTCTGCAAAATGGCGGCGGTATGACCCGCGACGTCGGTGACACCAAAGAGGAACCACCTTTTCTTTACCCCCTGAAGCATCTCTCGCATTTTGGGGGTAGTTTTCAATTTCCACGGGTCTGCCTTCTTTTCAAAAGGGAAAAGAGATTGTGTGCCCACGTTAGACTACTGACCTAGAGCGCAGTTCGTCGTCTGACTTCTTTCCGGCTCGCATACGCCTAGTATGCGGTATCGCTACATGGTGTCAGAAGTGGGCGGTGGTCATCTATCGCGCTGAGGCAGCAGACGGCAGCATTCCTGGAAAATGGAAAACAAGCCCGCAACGGTAATCCCGGCCCTCCAGCAACCGCCACCGCTGGACTTTGACAAGACGTCAAAGTGGCCAACGTGGATCGACCACTTCGATGGCTACCGCTTCGCAACAGCGCTGAACGAACGCTCGGAAGAGGCCCAGGTACGCACGCTACTTTACACAATGGGTCGCCAAGCCCGCGAAATCTTTGCTACATTTGGGCTGACCGACGAAGAAGCAAAGAAGTACGATGTAGTCAAGCAGAAGTTCGGCAGTCACATCGTCAATGAGCGGAACATCGTTTACGAAAGTGCGTGCTTTCACAGACGCCAGCAACGGCCAGAAGAATCGGTGGATCAGTTCGCAACTGCACTTCACGTTCTTGCAGACCGCTGCGACTTCGCGGATATGAAGGAACGGCTCATCCGGGACAAGTTTGTCGTCGGGCTTCGTGACGCACAACTATCCGAGGCCCTGCAGATGGATTCGCAGCTGGCATTGGCTACAGCACTGGCCAAGGCGCGTCTCAAAGAAACCGTGCGACAGCAGCAGCAGAGCCTCCGACCGAAAGGTCTACACTCCGGGAGTACGCCGGAACTTCAGGACCAGGGCACCAACGTGGATGCCGTGGACCACCAGAGACGTCCACAACGCAACAGGGGGCGGTGCCTGTACTGCGATGGCGACGCCCACCAAAGGTCGGCGTGCCCGGCCAAAACTTCCAAGTGCCACAACTGCGGCAACAAAGGACACTTTGCGAAAGCATGCCTCAAGAAAGTTGAGTCAGCGCAAAAAGAGGTACGCGTCTCGGCTGCCCAACACGACACCGGGGAAGCTTTCATTGGCGCGATTGACACGGACGGGAAAGCGCGTTATGTGCAGGTTCGGATTAACTCGGTGCCCATCCTCGCTAAGGTTGATTCGGGCGCGGAAGTGTCAGTTTTACCGTCTACTTTTCCAGGATTGCCCATCCACCTTGATAAGGCAGACGAGGTACTACAGGGGGCTGGCGGCAACAAGCTCAATGTATTAGGCAAATTTGTAGCCGAGATTGCGTGGAAAGAAAAAGCTGCCCGTCAAACGTGCTACGTAGTTAGCCCTCTCCGCGACGTACTTCTCGGGCTGCCGGCCTTGGAAGCACTAGGTGTCGTTAAATTTGCCGACTCACTTACTGCAGATAAAGAGCTGTACGAGACACTTTTTCCGCACATGGGTCGTAGCCTAGGAACTATCCCAGGAGAATACACTATCAGGCTACAACCTGGTGCAATTCCCTATGCCATAACCGCTCCGCGGCGAGTGCCGATTCCGCTCATGGAAAGACTAAACACGAGATTGAGAGACTCGTGCGCATGGAAATAATTAGAAAAGTAGACGGCCCCACAGAGTGGTGCGCAGGACTCGTGCTGGTCACGAAACGGTCGGGGGAACTAAGAGTATGCGTAGACCTCACGAAGCTAAATAAGTGCGTTGTTCGCGAGCGCTTCCCGCTACCTATGGTCGACCAAGCTTTAAGCTCTCTGGCAGGGGCGAAAGTGTTTTCGAAGCTTGACGCTTTTACGGGCTTCCACCAAGTTCGTCTAAGTAAGGACTCCCAGGAACTGACTACGTTCTTGACTCCATTCGGAAGGTACTGTTTTACCAGACTAACGTTCGGAATTACGTCCGCTCCGGAGTATTTCCAGAAAAGAATGTCCGAAATCCTATGTGGCCTGCCAGAAGTCGTCAACGTCATGGACGACGGTTTAGTGTTTGGCGAAACGAAAACCCAGCATGATGAGCGTCTAGCTGAGGTTATGTCACGCCTAGCTAGCGCAAACGTGACCCTAAACAAAGAAAAGTGTCTGTTTGGGGTTAATAAAGTGCGATTCTTGGGCCATATTCTGAATGAGAATGGCATTGAGCCTGATCCAGCGAAAGTCAGCGCGATTAAGAATCTAAACGCACCGAAAAATGTGACCGAACTAAGAAGCTTGCTCGGCATGGCCAATCATCTAGGTCGCTTTTTGCCTCATCTTGCGCAAATTACGGCCTCGATGCGTGCTCTTTTGCACAAAGATAGCGAATGGGTCTGGGTGTGTGACCAAGAAAAAGCACTGAACGGGCTGAAAGGGCTCATTTGTTCTGCGCAGTCTATGGCCATGTACGATGCAACGCTTCCAACAGTCCTTTCAGCTGACGCATCCTCTTGGGGGTGGAGCTGTCCTTTACCAAGCACAGAAAGACGGTCACCGCAGGCCGATAGCTTTCGCATCTCGTTCCCTCACGAACACAGAGCGACGATACTCCCATATAGAAAAAGAAGCGTTGGCACTGACGTGGGCGGCTGAAAGGTTTGATGAATACATACGTGGCCTAAATGTTATTTTCGAAACGGATCACAAGCCTTTAGTGTCGTTGCTGGGTCAGATGGCCATTGATGATATGCCACCCCGAATTCAACGGTTCCGGCTAGGACTAATGCGCTATCTTTACAGTGTCCAGTATGTTCCCGACAAATCGCTAGTCACGGCCGACACTTTTTCGCAGTCGCCTGTCAAATGCGGCGACTCCGAAAAGAAGTTGTGTGTCGGAGGTCACAGCATATTCTAAGGCATGTTTGCTTGGCTTGGAAACGGGGGAAACTTTTTTGTCTAGAGTGAGAGAATATCCCATTAAGGATCACATTTGTAAACACCTCATCAGACTGTGTAAAACCGGTTGGCCAAAGAAACCAAATGTTCCTTCGTTTCTCACGTCATACTAGCAAGATAGAGCATGCCTTAGCGTGGTTGATGGTCTCTTGTTGAAAGGAACAAGGCTCGTAATCCCAGAGTCTCTAAGAACAGAAGTGCTGCGCAAACTGCACGATGGGCACCAGGGCATCGGCCGTTGTCGCAGTGTGGCCAAAGGTTCTGTCTGGTGGCCAGGATTGAGCTCCGAACTGGCACTGTTCGTGAATCGGTGCACTGTTTGCGCACAACATGCTCCGCAACATGCCGAGCCGGCGATAGCAACCGCAACACAATCGTTTCCTTGGGAGAGAGTGGGAGTTGATCTGTGTGTAATGAACGGCCAGGCATACCTTGTCGCGATTGATTATCTTTCACGTTACCCTGAGGTTGCTATTCTGCCTTCCACAAGGTCGGGAACAGTCATTAAAAGACTGAAAAGTATTTTTGCTAGACATGGAATCCCTGAGTGCGTTCTGACCGATAATGGTCCTCAGTTCGCGTGTAACGAGTTTGAACAGTTCGCTGTGTCGTACGGGTTCCGCCATGTCACCGTGAGTCCGAGACACCCGCAAGGGAACGGAGAAGTAGAGCGAATGGTCCAGACGGTTAAGCATCTTGTTTTAAAGTTTAAAGACCCTTACCTGGCACTGTTGGCTTACAGGGCAACGCCCGGCATTCTTGGGGTCAGCCCTGCTGAAATACTTATGGGTAGGCGACTGAGGACCAGGGTCCCAATGCTGCCGCGTCATCGAAATCCGGGAGAAAGCCACCCGAAAGAAGTAGTGGCCAGCGACCAGAAGGTTAGGAGGCAGCAGTGCCGCTACTACAACAGACGCCATCGGGTCAGACGGCTTCCCGAGCTGGAAGCAGGTGACCCGGTCTGGGTGACAGACATGCAGTCCAAGGCCACAGTCCTTGCACCGGCGCCGAAACCGCGGTCATATGTGCTGCGGACAGACGACGGCGTTGATCTCCACCGAAACAGGAGAATGCTTAACCGTCTCCCAAAAGAAGGTGAAAACGCGGAGGCATACGAGTTTTCGGACAATAAACATCAGTCGAGCACTGCACAGTTGGGTCATAGCACGGACGACTCTGCGACTACGACTCTGCGGCTACAGCAGCCAAGTACTGCACAATTGGCACATAGCCCGGACGACTCTGCGGCTACAAATTCGGCGCCTCCTTCTTGCGCGGTAGCCAATGGTGACCCTACTCGCACTGTAACGCGGATTGGAAGAGTAGTTAAGAAACCCATAAGGCTGGGTATTGATGACTATGTTTTGTTTTGAAGTTCGGGGGCAACGTATATTTTTTGTCTTGTATGTGCGACGTTTTTTTTTTTGTTCTCGAAAAACAAGAGATGTGTTGTTGTCTGTTATCGCTTGCCTATGTTGTTATCGTTGGCCCGTCCGCCCAGCGTCATGATCGCGTGATGTTCCCGGCAGTGTATATTATCGGCCCGATCAATAAACGGAGGCTTTTTGGTTCCTTCATGACCTAGAGCGCAGTTCGTCGTCTGACTTCTTTCCGGCACGCATACGCCTAGTATGTGGTATCGCTACAGAATTGTGCAGCATTCGTGGTGCTCTTGCCGATAAGGCAACAGTAACAGCCTCGCTTCTCACTCGGGGTGACCATCTAGAAAACCGATCCCGTCGTCGCAACTTGATTTTAATAGGTATTCCTGACACGCGCGGTGAGTCATGGTCATTGTCGGAACAAAAATGTCTTGAATTGACCGAAGAAAAGTTCAGCATACCTTCAGCAAGTTCTGATATTGAACGTGCTCGTGGAATCGGCAACTTTCAAGAAGGAAGAAACCGACCAATCACAAGTTGTTTTGCGCCAATTAAAACCAAAATCCAAATACTACAGAGTAGTTTTTGGCTGAAGGGTAGCTTGTTTTCACTATCGAAAGACTTCTGCGAAAATACTCGTCCTGTGCGCCATAACCTCGTAATTTTTGCCAAATATCAATATTTACCTTTTAAACTTCGATTAAGCAAACTTCACATTGGCCATAAGACTTTCATATACGATGCCCAGTCAGATAGTGTAGTAGAGCTCTTGAGATAGTAGAAGGTGGGGAGTGTCCCTACTGATACAGCTAAATCGCAGTGTCCTAAGTGTTCTCTACGCAAACACACGTAGCGTATTACCTAAGCGAGATGATTCTTTCTTCACATATCAGTACTTGTGATGCTGATGTTGTCTTGTTTTCAGAAACGTGGTCTAATCATGACTTTGATGCTATTGAAATATTACCGGATCATCCCAACTTCAACATATGCCAGTGTGAAAGAGCAGATCGTCGAGGAGGAGGGGCACTTATCGTTGTTAACAAAAGTATTCCATATTATATTGTGTCGATCCAAAGTGTCCTTGAGATAGTTTGGGTTTGCATAAAATGTTGCAACGCCTCGATGCTGCACCGTGTTTGCTATCGTCCACCCAACGCTTCACGTGACTTTTGTGATTGCCTTCGCGATGAATTGTCTTTTTAGGCTGCACATAGTAAAGCTACCTTTTTTTGGTGATTTGAAACTTCCGGATATTGACTGAAATACGCTGTCGCTAACAAGTTCTGGCGAAACAAATGTAGGCAGAGATTTTATTGACTTGTGCCTTTCATTTAATTTCTCTCAACTTCCATCTTTTCTTACACGAGTAAGCAACAGCAGTTCAAAAGTGCTTGTAATTAGTGCTTACTGCTGATCCTCATCTAGTTAATCATTGCCTCCTACAGATGGCATTAGTGACAACGAAGCGCTACACTGTTTTATTAATATTAAGCCACAGAAGTCAGTGTTATTTCCTAAAAAAAATTCGTATGTATCACAGGGGCAACTACGACATGATCAATCGCCAGCCTTCGGATTACTTCGTCTCTTTTAACGTGAACTTTAATAACTACAATGCCAATGAAAATTGAAATTTATATAAGGCCAAATTACTCGAGCTTGTCGATCGTTATGTGCCATGTACAAATGTACGATCTAATGCATCTAAGCAATGGTTTACTAATTTTCTTCGCCGAATTTCAAACCAAAAAAAAAAAAAAAAAACTGTTTAGGAATGCTAGACAACTAAATACGCCGGAGGCCTGGCTTAAGCATGCCACTTGCTCGTCTGAATACAAGTGTTTGTTGCGTGAGCGTAAGCACACATTCTTGCACTACACCCTACCGTCTGTGTTACTAAACAACCCTCGTCAGTTTTGGACCATTGTTAATAATAAACCATCCCTAGACATTAAGCGCGTGAGTAGTTCTGGTTATCAAATATTGAATAGTGAATGTGCCGATATTCTTAACACTGTATTTTCCGACGCGTTCGCTGTATCTACACTCATCGTTCAGACACCCCTCGTTCCATGAATAAATGTTTTCCTAATGGATAATATTTTTATAGACTTTGACGGTTCGCTAAGCATTATAGAATCCCTTAAAATGTCCTCTTCAAATGTATAGATGATATCAGCACCAAACTTCTAACAAACACCAAAATGTCATCAGCGTTTTTTTTAGTTTTCTACTAAAATGTTTCAGCAGTCTCTGGAGAATGGTGTGGTACCCTCTGATTGGAAAATATGAAAGTTCATTCCAGCCCTCAAATCTGGAGGCAAAACGTCTCCACTCGACTACAGACCAATCTCACTTACCTGCATTTCCTGTATAATTCTCGAGCACGGCATCTACAAGCCTCTTATCAGTTTCCTGGATCCTTGCCATTACTTCAACCACGCACAGCACGGCTTCCGCAAGCAACTTTCATATGAGAGCCAGGTGCTGTTTCTTAGTAACGACCTTTCTCAAAATCTCGACTCCGGCTTTCCTACTAATGCTGTCTACCTTGATTTCGCCAAGGTTTTCGACAAGGTCCCTCACAATCGCCTTCTTTTCAAAGAAGGCGATTGTTGTTTGAAGACCGATGACTTCGCTGCTTTTCCATTGGAGCTAAGACTTTTTCTTTCTTTACTTTTTCCTCAAGTCAGCTCGCTTTTTGCAAATTTTACAAAAAAACTGCACCATCTGTGGGCAACGCTGCACAAAGTCGTAGCGCGGTAGGTTAAGAAACCGAATTTTCCGGTCGATTTAAAGAGTCTTGCCTCTCCTTGAATCACCCTGTATATTAATGACCTTCCACTTCAACTTTCTTCTTCAATTCGTCTTTTTGCGATGACTGCGTTATATATAGTCTAAGGAAATCTCCCGACGACAACCTGCTACTCCAGAGCGACATTAACAAAATTGTCGACTCGTGCCGTACTTGGAAAGTGTCCCTAGATATTAATAGATACATGCATGTATGTTTCAGGCGCTCGTCCTATGCCCACGTAGCAACATTAGCACTAAATGACACCGTCGCCCAGACCACTGCCGAATATAAATTTCTTGGTGTTTATTTAACGAATAATTTATCCTGGAATATTTATGTTGATAATACCATATCCTCAGCTATTCCCTCTCTTGGTTATATTTGGCGTAATTTCAAGTGAGCTCCTTTTAACCTTAAAGGACTTTTCTATGTTACTCTTGTTCGCCCTAAACTGAAATATGCCTCATCTATCTGGCATCACCACCTTTCATTTCTCACCAATGTAACAGAAGTTGTCCAAAATCGCGCAGCTCGTTTCATTCTTTCCGATTACTTCTGTTTTCCCAGAGTCATTAAAATGAAATCGGAATTAACCCTCCCTAACCTTTCTCTGCGGCGTAAAATTTCCAGGCTTTGCCTCCCGCATAATTTACCTCTTTAAATCAGTCTCTCCTTAGCCCACCCAACTATGTTTCTTCAACACTGAACCACACATGAAAGACTGCCCGACCCAAGATCAAATCTACAGCCCACCAGCATTCACTTCTACTCGAAACTATTGTGGACCGGAATGGCCTTCCCCATAACATCGTGACCATCACAGGTAACACCAAGTTTCGCATCGCCTTAAGCCACCGCTCTCCTCTGTAATGCCCCTCGGGGCCCTGATGGTATTTGTAAATAAATAAATAAATAAATATAAATAAATATTGAAAGACTTTCTTATTTCATCGAACCGGGACCTCCGTACACTTAGTTTTGCTCTGTCAAGGGCAAGATTTTTAAAAATTTGTTTCATTGTAATGCAAACCACTTCCGAAGACTGAAAGTCAGCAGAAATAGAAACACATATACGTAGGCAGACCAAAAATAAAGGATTGCAACGCACTCTACGCTTACTTGGATTAAATTGATTCAACACAGTTTGATTGGTCTTATAGAGGACTGGTCGATTGAACGATTAACCCACCGATTTATAAAATAATGCCTTAATCATAATTAGTTGTTTTAACCGGTTCATCGGTAATATGTTTCAGGTGCGATAACAGAGTGCATATGACGCGCCTCCACAACAACGGCAAGTACACCTGTAAGAAGGGCAAACGTTGGGTCAAAAATTATCAAGTAAACTGTAGCGGCGAGATTGGTAACTCGATCTGACAAGTGCAGGAGGTTTCTAGTGCCTTCAGCAACGTTCGAGTGTCCGTTTCGAGCAGCAGAGACTATTGTGAAGAATCAAGGGAGGTCTATCTTGCCGAAAACTATCAGCGAACCTGGTTGCATTATGCAGCTAAAGTAATATTCTGTGAGTGGGCGTGCTTTGAACTGTTATTACATTCACTTCGATGTTGATTCTTAATCAAGCTGGTATAGCGCGCCACTTATAGGATATTCAGCAAATATATATATATATATATATATATATTGTGAACGGAGAGGAGAGAAGGTGATTAGTGAATTTATGGCGCTGAAGTTAGGGAAAAAGAAAGGGGAAGAGAGCTGGCAAAACATTGGGCCAGGAGCGGGGATTGAACTTCTCTTGGCCTGTCCGGGGCCCGCCACTGGTTTTGGCGGACGCAATCTTTGACCAGCTCTCTGTGTATTGTTACGTTTGAATTCGCTGAACTGGGCATATCTATATATATATATATATATGCGTGTTTTTAGATATTGTGCACATCAGTGAATGATATCGGTTAATCGATAAATTAATCGATCAAGAGATGTCCAGTTGAAACCGTTATTCGACAGCTAGCCTTGGGCTCATCTACTGGTTGAATAGGCTACTCAAGATAAATTAGATGTACAATTAGGGCAGCAAAGCTACGATTGGATGAAGCGTGATAACTGAAATGCGTTCCTCACTACACATTTTTGATGCGGTGTAATGATATGAAACAAAGTCCGTATTATTCTGTTGCATATGTCAAATATTGTGAATATTTTATTTTCATACATAAGTGTTTTTCTATTTTTGTACCGTGCCTTCATGTCTTTGATCATGTTAGTGCCATGCGCTGTGTTTTAGATTCAATATATAAACGTGAAATTAATTAAGATTTTATAACTTAATTCAAATATTTTCGTTTCTGTACGTTGGATTTTTAAGGATTGCGGGAAATCGCTAATCGTTCAGGAGAAAGCAAACTCTGCCACTCAGTTTCAGGTTGGCCATTTAGTACGGGTTTACAACTGGAACTATTTTGTACGGAACAATTTTGTCAGGGGTAAGGTTGTCCAGGACCATTCTAGACGTGAGCATTTTAGCTGGATCCCCCTCGTTTGGCCCACAACTTTCCGTTCATAATTTTAGCTGCGTACCAACGAACCGGAATGATTCACACATTTTTATTTTAGTGTGACTAAGTGCGCTGTGCTTGCTGCAGCCGATTACAACTGAAGAACCCATCGGCACTCTGGCGTTGTCTATCAGGTCCCCTTGGAACACTTCGAATCATGTTGAGAAAGCTTCTCAGTATTTGCGAGATCAACGCTGCGTAGTCTTGATAAAGAATGGTCGCTTATAACGTCGTCGGAATTATTTCAAGCCCTGATTAAATTAATGGTAATCAAAAAAAGAAAAAGTTGGCAGCGACCTGTGAACTAAAAGTCCTTTAATGCATAAAATGCATTATATGTAATTCGTGAGAGAATCGGTGTATCATGTGACGTATGTTTTTACGCTAAATTTAGCGGGAAAACTGAAAAATGTTATAGGTCGCGTGATGTCAGGTAACGTCACATCGATTTCTGCCGCTAAACTTATCCGGGACACTGGATTGGCGTCAAGGTCACAAGAAATTCATTTTTCCGCTAAATTTAGCGGGTTACTGAATTTGTGGTTAGGTCACATGACGTCAATTTATCGCTAAATTTAGCTGGCAAACTAAATCGATGTTTTAATCAGAAGACGTTAATTATCCCGCTACATTTAACGGGAAAACTGAGTTGACGTGTTGGTGACGTTCCTTCAATTTCCACAAGGTGCATAGGTCAAGTGACGCCGACGTCACGTGATGCCACTTTGCCGCCAAATTTAGCAGAGAAACTGAATTGGTGTTTAAGTTACGTGACGTCAATTTTCCCGCAAAATTTAGAGGGGGAAATTGAAATGGTGTGTATATCATGTGACGTCAATTCACGTGACATAAATGTTTCTGCTAAATTTAACAGAAACTGAATTCGCTTATAGGTCTCGTGTCATCAATACACACCAGGTCTCGTAATATCACTTTCCCACTAAATTTAGTCGGAAAATATATGTCAAGTGACCTTACGCCACGGGATATGGAGACCAATTCAATTTTCCCGACAAATTTATTGGGGACTGCACGGTCGGACGGACTAACGAACGGAAAAGAAATGGAAATTGAGGGTAGCGTAAGAAAACATATGCTTAAAAAAAAAAAGCAGACGCAGGTTGAAACCGTTTTTAAGACTACCTGGTAGATGGCACCAGCGTGCCAGCGGTCTTTCGTCACTAGCGGTTACAAGCGAGCACAGCGCACTCGATCACACTCCAGCGCAAATATGTGAGCAAGCCTTCAGGAAGGGAGTGCTCAAACCTCTCAATTTTATCGGCTGTGTAGTAGCTGCGCAAAGACACGTGCGATTAACCAGAGTTTGTCTCCACCGCATCTGAAGCAGGCATTGTTCCTTAGGCTTTTTAGTCCCGAATTCGCCTCGAGCATCAACTATTGATTTAATTGTTTCCCATTAACTTTTCCTGTCTTATTCATAATTTTATGGCTAAATTGCTCGGTAACTCGTGATGATGAATCGCATCTTTTCAGCATTAGATCTCTGAAAAGTACGAAGGGGGCATGATTGTATGTACAATATAATATGCGCATTTTGTGCGAGGAAATCACTACTTCTGTTTTTTTTTTAAATTATCACGTCACATTAACCTTTTGTTCCATTAATCAGCTTTATTAATTTTGAGTAAAGTTACAGAGTGTTTTTATGTTAGTGTTTGGCATTTTTTCATCGACGAAACGTAGTTCATTCGGATTAATAACAGTTTCCCCGTCAAACGTTTCCTAATAAATGTTGCTACTCTCTGGCTTCCTACTGCACCGCTGAGCACTCCCAAGCAATGCAGATCTGAAAAAAAAAATACATTCCCGTAATTATTAACAATCCATTCAAACCAGAAAGCCGAATACGAGAACTACACGGCATAATGTTAAAGCGAGCAAAAAAGTCATCGTCGTTTTAATAATCATGCCTTCATGTGGCCAAGAAACTCTCAAAACCTTTAATGTGACACATCCTCGTCAGGTTAACGATTCTTGGATGCTATGTCATGTTTTTAGGTGCAGTCATGCGTACCTTTTCACTTCCACATGGAGTGCCGTCTGGCACTTCGTAACGAAGACCAGAAGCATTTGTAGTATTGTTCCTGCAACATCCCATCCAACATTTAGTCAGGTCCTCAATGTTGTAAGGATGACCTTCCTGTAATGAAGAACAATGAGATACATATTCACATCATTCAACAAAGAATGTTTTAAATATTTTCTTCTGTCATGATTATTTACTTACGGGGCATTTGTGAACTGCTATATTGTTACGAGTAGCACAGTAGTTTTCCTTTTTAAAGTAGTCCGCTGGAAGTCTTCTAACAGAAGACGAACCAAGATTTTTAAATTTCTTCCAACACACGTCTTTTTTCCTAAAGGATTAGAACACATACAATTAAATCTTTTATAAACTTCCACTCTATTTAAGCAGTCAAGTAGGCTGTTTTTCATCAAAAATACCGCCGAGATACCGCATCAAAATGGCGGATATAATTGTAAAAGCTTGCATATACCGTCCGGTCAATATACTGCACCAACGATAGAAGCGCCGTTTCATGCGAACTACCCGCCGCAGTCACTAGGCCGTATCTCGAGTGCAAACGTCCAGGTCTCCTGCTGGACTGCGACAAAGCGCTTTTGTTGAATCATTTGCTTGTCTGTACCATGACATACTGTAATCCTCATAAGCCCACAGAAGAGAGTGCCAGCGCGCGCCTAGTAGTAGAGACCGCGATCGCATTGTTTAGTCCCGCTATGACGGAGCGTCGCTACGCGAAGGTTTCTTTGCTTCGGAGGATATTCACATATCAATCGAAGGTACGCAGGGCGCGCATACGTATGAAAAACGTGCGAGCGATTCATCCAAGCTGCGCGGCACGATATCTGGTCCTGCTTCTGCGCGAAATTTGATCTTGGTGCGAGATCTCGTCAGTGGACGTGAGGCAGATTTCGTGGCTAGGCGCCTGCTGCCGGCATAGCTTGTGCCATGCGACCCGCGAACACGATCTTTTTTATATGTTGTCATCTCCAGGATTGTGTGGTTTCAAAGAAGTTGGGTCCAAGAGAAATGTATTTGATGGGTGGATCATCTTCGCTACCCACAGACTAAATATTTAAGGACTGCTGCACCTGTTGCAGTGGAGTGCTTACCGAGCCATATTTCGCTATATTGTACTTTTATAGTTTGTAATGTCCTAAAGCGATCAATAGCACCGTCGAAAGCCGTCAGACGAGGAGAAGTGCTTGCCCTCGTGTGACGGCACCCTCTGGTGTCTTCTTTAGTTCAGAGTTAATCAATATTTGACACTGATTTCAAGAGAAAAAATGAAAGCCGTTTACAACTCCCTGTAACACCGAATTGTAGCGTAGCTCTTGAGGAGGAGGAGGGAAGGGTACTGAGGATTACCTGATCTTGGGGCGGGGCGGCAGGGGGGGGGGGGGGTCATGTGACCTTGGGGGGTCACGTGACCCCCAGAAAATTTTTCCGCTAGATTTAGCGGGGAATTTTTTCCGCTAGATTTAGCGGGGAAATTTTTCCGCTAGGTTTAACGGGAAAAATTTTCCGCTAGACTTAGCGGGCAATTGTTTCCGCTAAATCTAGCGGGGAAATTTTTCCGCTAGATTTAGCGCGGAATCTTTTCCGCTAGATTTAGCGGGGAAATTTTTCTGCAAGATTTAGCGGGTTAATTTTTCCGCTAGATTTAGCGGGGCATTATTCCCGCTAGATTTATGGGAGAAACTTTTCCACTAAATTTAGCGGAGAAATTTTTCCGCTAGATTTAGCGGAGAAACTTTTCCGCTAGATTTAGCGGGAAAATTTTTCCGCTAGATTTAGCCGGGAATTTTTCCCACTAGATGTTTCCGCTAGATTTAGTGGGTAAATTTTTCCGCTAGATTTAACGGGGAAATTTTCCCGCTACATTTAGCAGGAAATTTTTTCCGCTAAATCTAGCGGGGAAATTTTCCCGCTAGATTTAGCGCGGAATTTTGTCCGCTAGATTTAGCGGGGAACTTTTTCTGCTAGATTTAGCGGGTTAATTTTTCCGCGAGATTTAGCGGGGCATTTTTCCCGCTAGATTTATCGGAGAAACGTTTCCGCTAAATTTAGCGGAGAAGTCTTTCCGCTAGATTGAGCGGAGAAATTTTTCCGCTAGATTTAGCGGGGAATTTTTTCCGCTAAATCTAGCGGGAAAAATTTTTCCGCTAGATTTAGCGGTGAACTTTTTCCGCTACATTTAGCGGGGAATATTTTCCGCTAGACTTAGCGGGGAAATTTTTTCGCTAGGTTTAGCGGGGAATTTTTTCCGCTAAGTCTAGCGGGGAAAATTTCTACACTATATTTAGCGGAGAAATATTTCCGCTAAATCTAGCGGGGAAATTTTTCCGCTAGATTTAGCGGGGAAATTTACCCATAATGCACCGCGCGGTTTCGCCGACGGCGACGGCGGCGGCGACGCCGACGCCGCTCAAGCCGGAAACGGGCCCCTAAGAGCTGCGCTCTAAAATCGGCTACGCAAGAAGGAAATTTTTTTTTTTTGTTATGAAGCTTAGAGCCCATTGATTGAGCCATGCTCATAAATAAGCTATCATAGAAAGTGGTTTAGTAGTCATTTAAGCAGTTTGAGCGGCTTTATCTCACGCTTGTCAAACACGTTCAATTTTTCTACAAATGGAATACAATATCCCAAAAAAGAGGAGAATAAGCACGAAAGTAGCAAGCTCCATCCTGATAAGTTGCAAAAACCCGTTTAGTGAATGTTCCGGCAAAATCACTTGAGCGAGACCACCTTTAATGGCCCGACCGCCTTAACAAAGCCGCAGCTCATCTTGGCTTATAAGAAAGCCGTTAATCGCAGGCATAAAGAAGAGTCGCGCCCAAGTGCGCGACCCTTCTTCGTCGTGAGTAGCTGGTCCAGTTGTAGGAGAAGCGCAAAAGTAAACTCACTCACGCTGAAAATGCACGCACACCAGAAAAACGGTCACTCATGTCGCACTTTCTGGCGTTCGTGCATTTTCAGCGTGAGTGAGTTTAGTTTTGCGCTTCTCCTACAATATGAATATCCAACTCGCCCAAGCATCCATTCTACGATGGTCCGGTTGATTGCGACGCAAGTTAACTTCGAATAATCTGGAAACTATGCAGCCGTATTTTCCAGCTTCGACAGCTGTAGTGTATGTCTTCTGATAAACAAATTGCTAACTCGTTGCCAATGTCAATTCTACAGATACGAACCTATCTCTCTCTCTTTGTTCTCCCTCGTATTATGATACAAGGAATACAAGGGCGCCAATGCGTGTACGCGGGGGAGTTTTCGACCAGTGGAGCGCTCGAACGCCCAGAACGGGACAGCACTCTGTGTTCGCGATGCGGCTTTCATCTTCACAACCGTGCGTGCCGATTCCGAACCACGACATGTTCCAGGTGCCATCATGTGGGACATATACATAAAGTATGCCACCCAAACAGACGTCTAGTTCCCACCCCCAAGACCGAGCGGGCAAGAGACACAGCGAAAAGACCTCCGCGAGCAAAGCTTTGGAGTGTTCGACACCTAGGAGGACGTCGGGCCTCTGCTCCAGACAACACTAAAGAAACCGGGGCACGGGATATAATATTTAAATGTTTGTTCAGGTAGTGACACACAAAATGAATCTGGACGTTGGAGCAGCAGTATCGGCGATTACCGGGTTTTTCGGTCATGTTTTGCGCAGGTGAAGCTAACACCGGCTACAGTGTTGCTTCGTACGTACACCGGGGAGTGCATGCGCCCCCCGAAAGGGTTGGCGACAGTAAATCTTGAGCATCAGAATCAGTATCGCCAGCCGTCTGCATGTTCTCTTCCAGGAGGGTCCTGCCCTATTATGAAAAGAATGGCTGTACCAGCGTCGTCTAAACTGGAGTAGATTCAACCATGTGGACGCTGAAGACCAGCGTACCCTGGTACAAGTCTTGGACAAGCATTGCCAGTTTTCAACGACAAACTCGGTGAGATTCAATGTGAGCAAGCTTAACTTCTATAAAGCCTGAACTGCACCCGAAGTTTTGCAAAGCTATAAGCATTCCGTTCGCTTTTAAAGAAGCACTAAAGAAAGAACTTGAGAAGCTTGTTGGCCTGAGGGTGGTTGAGCCAATTTTTTACAGTTGATTTGACTCAACAATCGTAGTTGTAGTCAAATAAGATGGCACCGTGCGCATCTGTGTTTACTATAAAGCATCGCTGAACTCTTGACTAAACATCATCACCTATTTCTTACCCAAGATTGAAGAAATCTTTGCCACAGAGTCGGGAGGACAAGTATTCTCAAATATTGATCTGCGTAGGGCGTACCATCAAGTGGCAATGGACAAAGTTTTCAGCGAGTACCTAACCTTTATTACGCATAAAGGACTGTTCGCAGTAACCGCCTAGCATTCGGTGTTACGTCTGCTCCTCAAATCTTAAAAAAAAAATATGGACAGCATCTTAAAAGGAGTGAATTGGGCTATATGCTTCTTAGATGATGTATTTGTCATGGTGCAGAATGAAAGGAGAGCCTTGAGAATCCTGATGAACTACAAGCCGGGTGCACGAGTGCGGATGCAGGCAAACAAATATGAGTTTTTGCAACCTGAGCCGAAGTTGTTTGGTCCCGTGGTCTGCAAGAATGGAATCACAGCAACTCCTGAGAAAATTAAATTCGTCTACAAGGCCCCCGTTCTAGTTCATAAATGCGGCTGAGAACGCTCACGGGTATGATAGCAAACAACGGAATCTTTCTACTGGAGCTGTTCACCCTAATATTTCCACTGAATCGACTGCTTTGCGAGAGCGCGCCGTGAGTGCGGAGTAATATGTGCGATCAGGCATTCAAGACAGTAAAAACGCTAGTGAAAGCGCAGGTGTTGGTAGAATATGGTCCCGACCGAAGCCCAACCTGAGGTAATGTGTGATGCTTAATCCTACGGTTTCGACGCCGTTATAGCTAGAGTGGAAAAAGATGGTATCTGACAACCAGTTGTGTTCGCTTGCTTGGCGCACGTAATTCCCAACTGAATGGAAATACATACAGCTTGAACAATAAATGCTAACCTTAATTTTCGGAATAAAGCAGTTTTATTACAACGTTTATGGCAGGGAGTTTTGCTTTGTGACAGACCGCAAGCCTCAGCAAACGATTATAGATCGAAAGATGTAAATACCAAGCACTGCCGCATTTCGCTTGTGGAGGTGGACCATTATGCTGTCTGCCTACAGTCACAATCTGGTATATTGTTCAGAAGAAAGCGATGTAGAAGCTGACTGTATGTCGCGGCTACCGAAAACTGCAAAAATGAAGATGACGACAGGATAGCAGCCTGCCATGCACTTCGCTGGGAAAGTGTTCCTGTGACAAACTCCGACATAACGCGAGAAACTTCACGAGGCCCAACCCTATGGCAGGTACAGTCGCCGGCCATATGAGCTCCCCCGGCCGAACGCCGACCGGAACAGCGAAAATCCCGCACGCGGCGCGTCGAACGTTGCCGCGTTTTGGGAGCCGGGCTATTGGGACCAAGCCATTCCGTTATCAAAGGGGTGGACGCATAGCTTTTATCAGGATTGCAGCCTTTAGAAGTGTGAATCACAAAAGTATGCCGATTAGAATTGCTGCCTTCGGGTGTTGGCCCCAGGTATTCGGAGATGATATTATAACTGCTGATAAACTGGAGATTGCTTAAGGCGTAGATAAAGCAGCAGTGCTCGATCGATGCTTACAAATGAAAAAAAAGGCACCCTATGTTTGATATAATATTAGGCATGACAACAATGATCCCTTGCCAAGCGAGAAGTGGCCGACCAGGAAGCCATCTGCAAAGTTATCATGTAGATAATTACCCTTGGCGAAGAAACAGGCGTACTGAGCGCAGAGCAGTAAAGTCTCCTCGATAAAACGCGTTCATGAAAAGTGCCTGAATCTTTACTCTGCTTCGACACAAATCTTTTTCTTTTTGTTATCTATAGCATATCCTTATAGATTAAATAAATTATTCCAAAATCGCTTGTCATTGTCCAGTACAGGTTTGAGAAAGATTGTAAGAAAGGGGGGCTTGTGTATATAATTACTCTTCGGACAGGAAATACCTAAAATGACTAACCGGTCTTGAAAAAAAAAAAAAGTAGCATTTACCACGTCAGAGATATTATGCATTAAAGAATTTCGATAAGCCGTCTGCGTTTACCTACAACCGGAAGCGGGATTGTAATCGGCCGTGCTTCAGATTCGGGTTCCAAAAAGCGGAATGCTATGAAACTTCCTGCGTCCACCCCTTTGACAACGGAATGGTTTGGTCCCAATAGCCCGGCTCCCAAAACGCGGCAACGCTCGACGCGCCGCATGCGGAATTTTCTCTGCTCCGGTCGGCGTTCGGCCGGGGCAGCTCATATGGCCGGCGACTGTACCTCACGCTATGACGGGACAGTGGCTTGAGCGTGTAAGGAATGAAGCCATTACACCTTTCGTCTCGAAAAGAATTAAGGTTTCTTTAGGTCGACAATGTGTATCTTGGGGAATGCGCATTATGGTTCCCCATTATGGTTCCCCCATCTTTACAGAACATCATTCTGGAGCAACTGCACGGAAGACACCCAGGAGTGATTCGGATGGGAGGGGTGACCAGAAGCTACCCCTTGTGGCCAGGAATTAATGGCGACAAAAAGAGCATGCCGCACACTTGTGCGGCCTGCCAACAGCGACAGGCGCAGTATGTCTACTCAAGCTCCACTTCATCCGTGAGCTTGGCCTACAAGGTCATGGACCAGGCTGCACCTGGACATTGCCGACCCGTTTCTCCAACGCATTTTTGTTGGTGGTAAACGCCTATTTAATGCGTCCAGAGGTGTTTTTAATGCCCTCGATCTCGACAGGAGCTACCATAGGCGAGCGGCGTGACCTCATCAGGCATTTTGGATTGTCAGAGGAAGTCGCGTCAGATGACGGGCCACAGTTTTCTTTTTTTACAGTAAATAATTTTAGTTCTTACTCAATATGAACAAAATAAAACATGTGCGGTCCGCTCCATATCATCCGTCCGCTAACGGGTTGGCTGAGAGATTCGGCCGAACAGTGAAAGAACACACTAGAAAATAAATCAACGACCGCGCATTAGGCTCCAGGAAGAAAGACTGGCAACTTTCCTCTGTCCTATTTAAATACACAACATGCAACCACACGGTACACTCCTGCCTTATTTTTGTTAGGACGACCCCTTAGAACACTACTCTATTTACTGAAGCGTAGTGCATGGTCAGTGGTGGAACAGAAACGGTTTTAACAGACGCGTGGTCGAAAGGAATTTTAAGGATTCTTCTCTGTAGAGGACGCAGTGTTCGTCAAAAACTCTAAAGAAGTTCCAATGTGGCTGGAGGCAACTGTGACGTCACGATCTGGGCTAGTGTCCAATGTGTTACATTTAAATACTTCGCGTGAAGTCCAGAAAAAGAAAAGCCTTCAAGACCAGATATGTCCAAGGGAGTTGAATCAGGAGGATACGCCTGCCTACCAAGGCACTAGCTCTACTGTTTCCTGGAAGCTGTGTGAAGCGTCGACCAGCCCTGAGGAACCAGGTGCAATTCGACTTCATGCGCAAGAAGCTGCCTGAAGGGTTGAAGACCAAAGAGGAGGTTCCCACAGGAGGCGAAATATTCACGGAACAAATTGGTTTAGAAAACATCGGCCATGATAAAACGTTAGGGGCAGCGAAACTTCATCGCGGCCTCGGTACCTCACACTAGAAATACGTCCACCAGATTGGTACACATCAGTTCAGTATTGTGCATCTGGACATTGCGACTACCGTTTTGGGCTGCTAAACTGTACTAATTACATACGAAAGGTTTGTTTCGTATCTGCTAACTTAATGTAATTGTAGAGTTTTCAAAAGGTGGGGGAATGTAGTGTTTGTGTCATGATAAAAATAAATAGCTAAGCATTAGACACTGCTCGTAGAGCCTGTGTCTATGTGCAGTTACGTGACGGAGCTAATCTAAGGTTGGTCGGGCGTAACGAGCGGAAGTGAGGTAAAATATAGGTCACGCATGCCAGTACTGGAACGAAACTGCATGACTGGAGATTATATTGTATCAAATAATTATAACTTAGGACACATATAAGAGTATAATAAGATTCTGACTGTCCAGGACAATGTTTTAAAAATAAAATTAAAAACACACAAGAAGAACATTTTAGAGGCCGCATTAACAACGACATAATCAAGCATGAAAGCACAGTGTTATCAACTGAAGGGACATGTACCTAAACGTAGGGACTTTGGGAGATTGTTTGATCCAGTAGGAACGTACGGACACCCTGCCATTTTCACTAGCGAACATGAAAACTTCAAACTTCTGCCAGATTTTGTGTAGTTTTAAACATTTATTTAAAAACAAAGTAAATTCGTCATTTAAATTCAACATTGCTGTACGTGTTTACCATTAACTCTGTTAATAAATTAAAAAAACAGTGGGTGCCGCATCCACGATGATGTCAAGTTCCATTCATTCAAATTCACTCAAATTCCATTACACAAATTGTTTCATTCAGAAAAACGCCAAGAAGGGTGAGAAAAGTGGCGACTAAAGTCGCCTAAGTATGCTAAATATGTATACAGTTTAGAAGGAGAACAGCGTAAAAAATATTAAGTGTCGCGACATATAAATGCAGCGGATATGAAAATTCTACTTGAATGTTAATAATATAAAATATTAAATATCATACCACTTCTTATATGCAGGGTTATTTCAATATTTATGCTAAAGTTAAGAAATTTTTATGGTATGAACCATTGGCAGTAGTTCTAGGTAAGTGTTTAGTAGCTGTGGAAATTGGTGAGATATTATTTGTTTTCTATAGTTTGTTCGTGCTCTTGGATGGTGGCAATGGGTGGGACGAAATCTGTTCCTTTTGTTCTGTTGGTAACATTGTCTTGTACGTATTGACGATCTTATTTTATTTTTTTGCAAAATGTAGATTGCCACTTTTTTCCTGAGTGATTGTTGAATTGTTAAACGTCAATGCTGCATGAAATATAGGCGAGAATATGAGTGATTTGGAACAGGGGCGATATATCGTGCTGCTCGTTTCACTAACACTTGAAGTTGGTACTCTAAGCTCTTTGAGCAAGCACCCTATACGAAACTGCAATAGGTTAAGCCAGGCTGAACAAGAGAATATTATAGCTTTCGCTTTTATAAGAGAGGGAGGCTATTTCTTATACTATTAATAATTCTTATTGATCCAGAGATGTCGGCTCGAATTTGACCATTATTATAGGACCAATATAAATTTTCTTGAAGATATACCCTTAAAGTGTTTTGAGCATTGCCAGAACCAATCACATCGTTTCTAAAGTGTAATATAAGCGCGCCGATGGTATTTATTACTTCCTTTATATATTACATTTTTTTTTATTTTTCGATTCTAATGCATTAGGTGCTAACCATGCACTTAGCCCTGTTATTCATACGTTAGAAAATACCTCAAGCTAATCTATGTTAGTTCCGAAAAAAAATACATTCGTGTCATCTGCATCGAGTTCGATGTCGTGGGGTATGTTATGAATGCGATTTATATTGCCACGCGTTCAGCTGGTCAAGCAGGCAGCGCGGCCATGGCCTAACGGTTATCGTGCTTGCCTCCAACGCGAAGAGCCAGGGCTCGATTCCTAGGAGCGACGCGTCTTTTATTTATTCTTGCAATTTATTGTTCCGGTAAGTTCCAGAACTCTGTTCTATGTTTGAGGTCAGAATGTTCTTCGCGCCCACTCTTCTGCGCCGATTGTTCCAGAAGCCCACATGTGTACAAAAGGGGCTCCGCGTGGCGAGCCGGAGTCCGTCTCGCCCCAGCGTTCGATCCTGCTGTTACGCCGCTATCGACGCCCGCGGCGCTCTTGCAATTGTCTGTTTCCTTTTTGTTTTGGGCGCAAGTTCGCCCCATTAAGCGTTTATTCATTTCTGTTTATTAACTGTTCTTTTAGTCACCACCCGTAACAATATACATAAAAAAATATAGTTGCCCAAGAATTGATCCCTGAAGTACGGCATAACGTGCTTGCTGAATATCAAATTTTCGCTGTTGACAACGGTAAATTGGACACGATCTAAAAAAATAATTTTGAATGAGATGAACGGAAAGACCTTTTGGGTCATAGGTGTAAAACTTCAAAAATTATTTCATGTTTGATAGAGTTGACAGCTTTTCTAAAGTCTAAAATGTTTCTATTGCGTAAAGATTGTTTTTGAATGTTATTTAAAATTGTATTTATTAAATTTAGCAATACTTCTTCGGTTGACTTCCGCTTCTAATACCCGCACTGCTGACAAACAATTAAAATATATTTAATTAACCGGAGGGGAGTCTGTGATTTGTTATTGTTCAACTACTTCTTGAAAACTAATAGCGATCGAGACATGGGTCATTAGCAATTAAAATTATTTGTTGAACCACCCTTGTAAATAACTGATACTCAAATATTTTGAGTTGCAAAGAAAAACTCCTGTGCTTTTGATGTTGTCGCAGATTTCCGCGAAAGAATTACTGATTATCTTAGCAATCGTTTTAAAGGCTTAATCTTTAAATCATGATCACCGCATCACAGCTGTTTTTAAATGAACTCCGAAAAATAAACACTCCGGCTTTCGTGGTAGGTGATAAAAAGATTGCCTTCGAAATGTGTGAATGCACTTACGATTCAAAGCGTTTGTTAGTTAAAACAGACGCTGTTGCACCAGAATGCAAAATGCAATCACAAAAAAAATATTTTATTGTTTTACCAAAATAATCAAGATTATCTATTGTAAGGACTCTGGGTACTGTATTCTTTGATTTGGGAAGCAGTTCCAATGTTGCTTTTCATGCTTGCATTGATGCATTTTGGTTTGAAATAAATTAGTTTTCGTAGTAGTTCGCTTTTGCTTTTTTATGTCTGAGTTAAGATTTTTTTCTTATTGATTTGAATTCTTAAAGTATGCCGAGCTTTTTCGTTTGTTTTCACAAGTGTGTGGTAAAGTTTGTTTATTTCAATTATTCCTTTGAAAAGCCTTTTAGTAATCCATGGTTTCCGCGACTTTTTGTGCAATTTGGCTTTTCGAAATGGAAAATGCGTCTTCAGAGGCTAGTTTGATTTTTGTTATGAACGTGTGCTCCTATTTATTAGGGTCAGGATTGTCGTATACAGTGTGCGAACTAATGCTAGATCCGAGCATAACAAAGTGTTCAATAGTGCGGCCGCTGATCTCCCGGTAATGTGGGTTTGTGACGTTTTGTGTCTGCCTAATGGATGTGAATGGTAGATAAATGAAAAGTGATAAATGATAAATTGGCTTAACTGTTATTGCTCCAGAATGTGTTTTTAGCCAGTGCATTGGCTATAAACAAATCGATTAAGGTCTCTGTTTCAGGTGTAATTAACGTGGTCCTCTGAATAAGGTTTTCATAGCCGTAAGAGTACAGGAGATAAAGGAATTCGAATTGCCATCAGTCAGATAACTTTAGATTAAGATTAAAATCGCCAACAAGCACTAAATGAGTAATAAGCTCGGAGAATATTGAAGAACGCTTTGAAAGAATTCCAGAAAAACACTTGGTGAGCCACATAGTGGTCTACACACAACAGCTATAAGGTAATTACAGCCTTGTGCTAGGAGACATTCAAAATAATATCTGAAGCGAAAATATTCAAAAATAGCATTTGGTACAAAATTATTTTTATAGTTAGGTCAGACTCATCCACCATTTATTTTTCAGAACGAAAAACTTCAATGCTTCAGTACCCATTAAATTCGGGAACATTTGAATCACTATTGAACCCTTTTTCGGTAAATCCCAGAATGTCAAAGTTCAATTCAAGGCAGCACTGTTGCGAAATGGGCACCCCCATTCCATTCCAATCAGAGTTTTTGATGATTAGAATTTTCAGTTAATAATTACATACTAATCAGAGAATTGGAGTTTTCGATAATTCAATTCCTTTCAATTCCTAGGAGTGGAGACACTGGGTCCATTCCCACTCCTGGAATGGCTGGATCGTTTCATTTCATTCCTTTAATTCCTTACCGTAAAATTTGGCATTCGACAGCTACATTGTGCTGCCGGCATAAGTAGCATAAAGCTGACATTACCAAATGCCGAGGCAATTGAAAAAAAAAAGCTAAATGTTTGAAAAAGCACTGATTTTTACTAAGCGGACCGCTGGTGGCAGAAAGTGTTTATTTACAATCTACTGAAAATATCGAGAAAGCCCCTTCATATCTCGATGCTTGTTTAAAACATCGGTCTCGCGACCACGTGGTTCGCAACAAACAGCCAAACTTAAATCCACTCATTTACTTTTCTTTTTTTAACTTTTTTTTGTATTTGACTTTTAGGACATACGCGGCCAGCGTGTTTGCTTGATAAGACCATAAAGATATCCAGTTCGTGCGTGGCGCAGGAATAACCTATATTATTGTGTACTTAAATACAGCAACACGGCTAGTACACTGCTGGAAGCGGCCCCATGCACAGCGGCAAGAACCCATTCTCTGACAAAATGCAAGCTCTGCGGCGCAGCACGAGGGACCGTATAGACCATGTCACGAAGCCTGCTTAGAAGCGCATAAGTTCACTCTTGCTTTACGAATCTCGATATTTCTTATCATATTCAAATATATTTTTGGCTGGTTGCCCTACGCTTTTTCACCCTTCTCATATGCATTCTCGTGTTTCCTCTTCAGATGGCGAATACAGTTTGATGATGTACACCGACTGGACCATGTATACTTTCGTTGCACAACTTTCAGCGTGCAGCTTGTTTATTTTCTTCGCGACAAATGTCGAAAAATGTCTTCCACGATGCCATGACTCGATCTGTATTTATCTCGTCTTCTCGTCCGAATTGTGATGTTCCTCTTCGCGCTGATCGAGTGGCGGGTTCAGGCAGCAGACGGTACCAACCGATTCATTCTTCTACCTCGCTGTCGGTTGTTCGCGTTGTGGCGACGGGTCGAGCAGTCAGCGTTGACAACGCTCTTCACATCAAGATACAATTAACGGGGTAATACCGCACCGTTCGAATTGACATTCCCCGTGTTTCCTCAACAACACCGTCCAAATGACTTCTCACCGCCTCAAACTGGGTCCAGGACAATGAGCACAAATGCAGACCGGACAGCCGAGACGCGCGGAAGCCAAAACCTCAGTGGCAGCTAGCACCCAGCTCTCCTTCTCAGGTGCCCTCACAGCAACAATCGCGCCTCGTCTGACGCGGGACGTTCTTTCCGCAGGTCTAGTCAGTCCGCTCACACCAAGAGCGGTGACGATAGTCTACTTCACCTTACGATGGACCTCAACAGACAGCACGAGAGCCATCGAAACCAATCCAGTGCCTTCCGAGTTTCGCATGGCCCTGCAGTCCCGCTCACGGTGCTGGATTGCCTAGGGTGACTCGTATCGTCCGCAGCGGTCCATCGCAAGGTGAAACGAAGTATGGAGACACTAAAGTCAAAGCAAATGAGCGGGAATCCGCTAGGTTGCTTGCGACCCCAGCGCACTAAAACATATAACACAGAAAACAAGCATCCGAACAAAGACCAACTAAAAGGCGGACTTACACTACAAATGCAGTATAAAAAAACAAGCCTCGGAGCAAAGCGCAAGAGGAGAAGAGGGGGTGAATCTCGCTTTCTTTTAATGCCAAAGAAAACCCACATTTCGCTCTTCAAAGGAGTGCGCACGAATGAACGTGGAAGGCAGCAGGGTTTGCTGCCTGCTAAACATCGCTCCTCGAACTATAAGGGAACAATACCTAATGATCTTTTTGCGGCCCCCGAGTCAACGAGTTATCGGAGCTCTGCGAGTTATGAGTCGCTTCCGCTCCCAGATCTCAGTTTGTGCGCGCTCGTGCATTCTACAAACCGTCGCAACAACAAAAACAGCATGACAAGAACGACGATGAGGAGTTGTGCATGGCGGTTTCTTTCTTTGCCGCTCCCTTTTCTTTTGCTTGGTGCTTGGTTTCTTGCTTCGCTCTCGTGTAACGCCATCGAAGCCCGACGCCTGCGCGTCCGTGAAAGGCGCCACGTTACCCCCCTTTCCCCCTTTGCTCTTTGCTTTGACGCTTGTTTTTTGTATGTCATTTTTTGCGTATAAGTCTGTTAGGGCTCCACGCGGGCTAGCAGCTTCCCGCTTATTTTATCTCTAACCAACTGACTCGCTGACTGGCTCAGTTTAGCTGACCGTAAATACTAAAAAAAAAAAAAGAAGAACCGTGCCCATTCCCCTCCCCTTCTATTCCGGGCAAAAGGCATCTTATACAATTTCCATTCCATTCCCCTCAACGTTCCCGCCATTCCATTCCCATTTCATTCCGGGGTCGTGGAAATGCGGAATGATTCCGGAATCATTCCAACTCCGGAGTGGCAACTCCGCAACACTGCAAGGCAGCCGAGCATGGCTTCAATGTCTTCATATTTGTTCGTAATGCTCCTCGTGTTTAAGTGAAATAACGGCCAATTATTGTTATTGTGTTCTATATTTCTTATAAAAGTGCTTAACGCATTCTTGTCGTAGTATCTACGTTCAGTAAAGAAACATGCCAAGAGCAAACTAAACAGTGAAGGTGCATTTATTGTTTACCGTAACATATCGATATTGTATTTGCTTTCGATCTTGATAGCACAATCCCCAGTAGCTTTCCTTACAAAAGTCTTTCCTTCTTTTTGCCACGCAAATTGGTAACCCTTCTCAGCACTTTTGGGTCTAAAATGCCGAAACAGTTCCTTGTTTCGCGCTGTCAGGTTCTCGTAGATGTGCGCAGTTGGTGCTATTTGGTTTAACTGAGCATTTTCTTGCAGCCACTTGTTTTATGTCACTCGAGAGGAAAATCCCATTGGTACAAATAGTACTTTGTCGTGCTTAGGGGATAGTTTGTGCACTGTCTCAAGATTTAGCTCAGTCAAGTTTGGCAGTTGCAGTTTCCCTTAAAGGATGTTTAGCTGGTCTAATAAGTTTTCATTTTCGCATTGCGGTACTACGTGCACCTCAATATTTTGGCCCCCACTGCATTGTTGTAGGTAATTTAATTCTCACCTGAGCAATTTCCCTTGAGAATCGCTTCCAGATCCTACCTTTCTGACACGTTTTTTTAAGCACGGTTATTTTTTTACCTTGTTCTTGGATTTGAGCAAATAGTTCGCCTAATGGCCGCGTGCATCATCGAGAAGATAGGCTTCCCCTTTCACCTCGGTGACTTGTGTACACTCATCCCCCGAGCGTAAATGATAAATAGGTCAGAATGACCTTGCCGAACATTCTAGGCCAAATATTTTAGGTGACCAGCATTGTAGATAAAGAGCCGAGCTCCGTATTACCGATTAATTTACTGTATTTCTCTTTTAATAGTCATCTGTTACGCCGACGTTCCGTCACTTGCGGCAGCCGCTGTCGACGCTCGCTGCTGCTTTCTTGATGTTTGTTCTTCTTTTTCGTTTCTGGCACAACTTCGTCCCCATTAAATTTTAAGATCATTCCGTTTTCTCCTGCCTTATCGTTGTCATTCGTGATATTCTGGTGGAAGTGCGAGGTACTGCAACCCGTACAGCGTACTCCTACGATGGCCCGCATTGCTAACCCGCTCCGCAGCAAGAAAAAAAAATATTTTTGAGAAGAAAGCTGACGCACGAGCAAGCCTTAAGACAAGACCCCGGACTTAAGACAAGTCCCCGGAGTTTGGTACCCTGCCAGCCAAGAGCACGACCAAGCGTTCGACAAGACCAGCCATGACCAGCCCATCCGTCTTTGTGTATTTTTATTTATTTATTTATAAATACTGCAGACTCATGTTAGAGTCCAAGCAGTAGTGAGCATGGCAATATAAATATTATATATAGCACCGAGAAGACATCAATACCAGCTGCAAGACCTAAGAACAAAGTAAACTTGAAGGGAAAACAATCAACAACTAAAAGATTACAAAACAAACACATGAGCACAACTTTCAAAATTGAAATAAATTCATTGACACTGGCACTTTCTACTATCGTTCTACCCGTCGCTGTACCTACGCCCGCAATCTTCCACGGTACACTTTTCGAATGCGTCGAGGACTGCCTACAGCAGTACGAACAAGTGTCTAAAAACAACCGATGGACGGAAGAACAACTCCCGCAAGATCTGTAATTAGCGCTCAAGGGAACGGGCAGGCACTGGTTTGAGAATCACGAGACCTACTTAACGTCGTGTACCGCCTGCCAGGACGCGCTGAAACAGACCAACCAGCGAACATCGACGAGAAGGCAGAAGACCTTCGAGAGCGAGCCCAGGGCCCAAACGCGACCGTCACGAGCTCGGTTGAAGACGTCTTGCGCCTGGGCACCCGTGCCGACCATCAGGCAACAGACGAAAAGAAGCTACGAAATATGCGCGGGGTAAAGAATTATATTTTCGGGGGCCGCGGGCTCAACTTGCCAACCACCCTCGAAGCCTTCGTCACTGAGTCAACAAACATCAAGCGCGCCCTTGAAGCGCGTGCCTCTTACTACCAGAGGCTTCCCGCCGTCACTGCCCACTCGCCTTCCGGCTGCAACACCCCGGACATCCGAGAGATCATCCGCGACGTCGTCCAGTAGGAACTAAAGAAACTCTTACTTGCTGACGCAAGCCCAGCTTCGCCCTCAATTGCCGAGGTTGTCAGGGAAGACGTTCAGCAAGCGCTTCTGCCGGAGGTTCTCGTCGACGCCGCTCCGGAACAACCGGCCGTGAGTATTGCAGGCGTAGCTCGTTACCCGCACTCCAGGCAGTACTCGGTGGCACCTCGACGAGACGCCTCTTCGCCACAGTATACTACCCACCCTACCCACCAGGAGCAGCGTGGGCCTCGAAAGACTGACGTGTGGAGGGCTGCAGAACGGCGCCCAATATGCTTCCACTGTCGTATGGGTGGCCATACCTATCGCCGCTGCTACTACTTCCACCTTAGACTACGAAGTTTTCAGCCGTGCGACACGCGCGCAAGGTACGGCGAGCGACTCCGGGACATCGAGGAATACCTTCGCCGGTCGCCATTCCCGGGACCACTTCCCCGCTGCGGCCGTCACCCCCGTCACCCCACCCCCGTCACGCCAACGCCCAGTGTCGGGTTTGCGCAGATCCTGCCGCGAAGGCCTGTCTTCCATGTCCCACCTGGAAAGCTAAGCGCGGCAACACCTGGAAGTGGAGTTGACCAAGACCGACGACGTGAATAACTTAGAAGAACGCCGGAGATTCCCCACTCGACCGACGTCATGCACCGGAGAGACGATTGCGCTACGGTGTCCAACAACATCGACGTTGTTATCGGCGGCCACGATGCGTTGGCACTCGTGGACACTGGTGCGGATTACTCCGTGTTGAGTAGTACTCTCTCTCGACGCCTACCGAAAGTACCGACGCCATGGGACGAACCTCATATACAAACGGCTTGAGAACACCTCATCACACCTGTTGGAAGGTGCGCTGCTCACGTCAAAATTCACGGGGAGACCTGTCCAGCCGAGTGCGTCGTCCTTTAGAACTGTGCGAGAGACGTCATCCCTGGCATGGAGTTTCTTTATGAACACGGTACCGTGCTTGAAGTTGGAGCAAACAAGTTTACGCTGCGAAAGCCCGTCCTATCTTCGGAGGGATCCAAAACAACGCCAGCCGCCATCCGAGTCATTATGCACCACGTGAACCTGCCGCCGTTGTCGAGTGTTCGTGTGCGCGTCATGACAGATCCAGCAGACTTCGGGAAGTTCTTCTGGAAGGCAGCGTTCAACTGCTCCTGGAGAAAGAATTGTCGTCGTACGAGGCCTTTGCGGATTTCCAAGAAGGACGTGCAACTGTTCTCGTGATAAACTTTCGACAGCAGTCACAGCACCTACCGAGGTGTACCACCGTGAAGCACGCCGAGCAACTTCAAGCGTCAGCCGACATTATCGCGATCTCCGAGAAACCTTCGCCGTCACAATCCAACAGCGCGCCGCCTTCGCAGCCAGACGTCGACCACGAGCTTCCAGCTCTAGAACGGCAACTGCTAGTTGAATTTCTCACCGAGTTCACCGACTGCTTCGCGAAGTCATCAAGGGTGCGACACACGATGGTAGCAAAGCACTGCATCGTTAGTAACGACGACGCACTGCCCATTCACCAGTCGAAGTACCCGGTCTCTTTAAAAGAAAGGGAGGGGAAACAAGAGCAGGTTCAGGAAATGATCGACGACGATATTATCCATCAATTAAACATGAGGAAGATAACATAAGGAAGAGAATGTTTAGTTACTGTTACCAACACGCTCGTTTTGTACTTGATATTATCCAACCTTCAAATAGTCTATGGGTGACCCCAGTACTCCCTGTAAAGAAGATGGACAAACAAATTGGGTTGTGTGTGTGTTTATACAGCCTAGAACTTGGTCTGCCTCACAGGGGCGACGAGTCTCCCAGCTGTAGATGAGAAATTTAGCCAGTGCGGTACAGCCGCTAGCCTGGGGTCTTTAACGAAGAAGATGGACGGAACACTGAGCTTCTGCGTGGATTTCCGTCTATTAAATGCCGTGACGAAAAAAAGTCTACCCGCTTCCCCGAATCGACAACAACCTAGATCGACATAGTAACCCTGGAGCTAGGGGACAAAAAGGGACGGACAGACGCGAAACTCCGAACACAGCTAAAGATTTATTTTTCAGAACACCTCATTTTTTTATTGCCTTATTTCTTACCTGCCACGGGTGTGTGACCTCGGGCAGCCAGTCCTTTGTTCTATTGTTCTTGATTCTTACCTTCCACAAGTGTGTGACCTTGCGCAGCGAGTGTCTTCTTGAGGTTTTTTGGGCCCATTTAAGTAAGTGTTCTTAAAGTAAATCTTTAGCTGTGTTCGAAGTTTCGTGTCTCTCCGTCCCTTTTTGTGCCCTAGCTCAAGGGTTACTTTGTCTATACTCAACCTGCTTGCTTTAACACTAGATCAACTGCGCCACACCCGATATTTTTCGTCCTTGGACTTGAGGAGCGGCAACTGGCAGATCAAAGTCGACGAGCGAGATCGGGATAAGACAGCATTCGTCACGCCGGACGGACTGTACGAATTTTAAATAATGCCATTCATATCCTGCACAGCACCAGGAACATTTCAGTGTGTTATGGGCACCGAGCCAGCTGACCTTAAGTGGCAAAGCTGTCTCGTCTACCTCGACGACGTCGTTGTATTTTCAAGCGACTTTGACGAGCAATTAGGTCACACCGGGTTGTTCTTCCAGCTATCAAGACCGCTGGATTGTCACTCCAGCCGACGAAGTGCTTGTTCGCCTATGCTGAACTGAAGTTTCTGGGCCACGTCGTGAGTAGCGAGGGTGTACGGGTTGACCCTGCGAAGACGTCCGCCGGAGCTGCGTTTCCACTCCCAAGGAAGAAGCAGGCGGTCTGAAGAATGCTTGGGCTTTGCGCCTAGTATAGACGCCTCGTTAGGGACTTCGCTAAACTCTCTGCGCCGCTGGCATGGCTTACGAAGGGTGCCATAAAGTTCGAGTGGACAGGAAAATGACGGTGGTCCTTCGACGAGCTAAAACGAAGAACGCCTCCGATTCTCGGCCACTTCAACCGATTTGCAGCCACCAAAATTCACACGTTCAACTGGAGGACGGCACAGAAAGAGTAAATACCTATGCCAGTCGGGCGCTGTACAAGGCAGAAAGCAATTACTCAAGGACCGAGAAGAAATGCTTAGTCGTCGTTTGAGCCATCACGAAGTTCCGCCCGTACCTGTACGGAAGCCCGTTCCGAGTGGTCACAGACCACAACTCACTTTGTTGGCTCGCAAACCTAAAGCAACGATCAGGACGTCTCGCGCAGTGGTGTCTTTGACATCAAGGATTTGACGTGAGTGTGGTCTACAGGCCCGGCCGCAAGCACACGACGCCGACTGTTTGTCGAGGGCACCTGTCGAGTTGGCCTCTTAGCGCACCGACGACAGTGACCACAACGAGGTCTTTGTCAGCGTGGTGACCTTGAACAAAAAGGCAGCAGTTCAACGAGACGCTCCTGAGCTGCGTGTACTCATCGAGCATCTGGAGGGACGAGAAAGTGCAGTTCCACGTATTTTCGCACGAGCCCTGACAACCTTCGCTGTTCAAGAAAGTGTACTGTACCTAGAGAACTCCGCGGCACCAACTTGACGTGGCTGCTGGTTATCCCTGCGAATCTTCGAGCTGAAGTCTTCGAAGCGTGCCATGACAATCCGACGGCGGGGTGCTTGAGGTACAGCAGAACACTTGCACGGATTCGAGAAAAAAACTACTGGCCCAAGCTCCCGAAGACTGCCAATCTCTACGTGCCATAGTAACGCGAATGCCTACGACTCAAGAAACTACCGACGAAGGCCGCAGGACTCCTGCGGCCGATAACTCTCCCGACTGTGCCACTCCAGTAGATCGGAATAGTCTTGCTTGGACTGGTTTCCTTGCGTCGATGGTGGGTACCACCATCAACGCAAGGAAACCAGTGGATCATTGTCGCGACCGATAACCTCACAAAGCATGCCGAAACCAAAGCCCTTCCATCTGGTACTGCAGATGATGTCGACAAGTTCTTCGGTGAATTCATCGTCCTCAGGCATGGTTCCCCGAAATACTGATTACAGACCGAGGGTCATCGTTTTTGCCAAAGCTAACTCAAGAGATCCCCCGGATCAGCAACACCAGGTATCGTCGAAGGAAGGCATACCATCCGCAGACGAACGGGTTGACTTAACAGCTAAACAAGACTGCTGTTGACATGATCACCATGTACGTCGACGTGCAGCACAAGACGTAGGACGAAGTGCTACCCACCTTCACCTTTGCCTAAAACACGGCATTTCAAGTTACCACTTGCGTTACACCTTTCTAGTTGATACATGCTCGGAAAGTAAAGACCATGCTGGGTGCGATACTGTCCCACGTGCCAACTAACGACTTGAGCAACGACGCCCAGGTGGTTGCTCAACGGACCGAAGAAGTCGGCCAGCTGGCCCTACTCCAGATTCAAGACCAGCAGCGTGCCGACACTGCCGCTAGGTCCTTCGTCTTCGAGATGTTCACTTCCAGCCCATAGACAGGGCGCGGTTGTGGACAGCCATTCGTCGCCGCGGCCTCAGCGAAAATCTGTTGAAAAGATACTCCGGACCTTACAAGGTATTTCGTCGCCTCGGAAAGCTCATCTAAGAAGTGAAACGCGAAAAAATTAAGACATCATCATGACGCCTACCGCGACCCGAGGTGGTTTACGTCGTCCACCTCAAGCCGTTCTGCGCTCGGTACGATTGTGGACTTTTCGTGATCCAGAAAGCTTTTTTAGCTTTATTTGTTTTATTTTGAATCGGGGTGATGCGCTTTAAAATGGGAGATTGATGCCGCGTTCATGACCGAGAAGATGCGCTTCAGCGTTTATCTAGAAGACTCGTGTATACATTTAACCCGAGCGTAAAAGTCAAGGAGGCCGTAATGAGCTTGCTTAGTCAGTCTCGCCCTAGATCGTTGCCGAACATTCTAGGTCAAATATTTTGAGATAACCAGCATAGTAGCTAAAAAATCGAGCGCCAGATTTTCAATTCATTCACTGACTCTCTCTCGAAACAGCCTGTTGTCACGCCGACGCAGCGTGGTTTAATGCTGCCACCGTCGACACTTGCTGCTGCTTTCTCCGACGCGTGTTCTTTTTCCTTTCTGGCACAAGTTTTCCCCCTTTAGTTCATTTCGTTTTCTACTGCCTTAACGTCTGTCATTCGTCGCTATATTGGTGAGATACGACCTGAACCGAGTACTCAATTGCATTGACAGTGTTTCTAATTTCGATAAATGAGCCGACTTTTTTGTGGAGCAAAAAAAGGGTGTCGAGCTTTTAGTTTATTTAAACAAGCGGGTTTTCATTACCTTCGGAATTACACGATGTGCGTTTGTGAGATCTTTAATTGCTTCTCACCGTTTTTTTTTTCAGCTTGGGCACATCCAACTTTTCTTTAGGGCAGCATCACTTTTTTATCAGTGTACTTTGAGTTACTCCCAAACATGCCCCAAGTGGGAACTAAACTCGCACCCAACGCAACCCATAACTGGGTCGGTTTTATGAAACGGTTCTTTGCACGTGATACATACGTTTTAATTTCCATCTACAGACATGACACAGGTAGGTAAATTGGGGCTGGCAGTAGGAGCGGCAGCACCACTGGGAGTTAGGTTAGAAATTTAAACAAGGAACAATGCACCAAGCTATAAAAAAATGGACGTGTTTAGGGGAGGAAGATGCTGCTAAACTGACGATGGTGATGCCGTCTCGCAGACTGCTGTTATGGCTGCGATGGTTTGGTGACGTCGTTCTGTTATTTGCCGTTGAGCATTGGCGGTGATGGCGGTGGTTCACATGTGTCGTCAGTATCCAGGAACAGCGCAGCACTTCTACGGTCAACTGTAAGTGTAAAAGGACGTGTTTATGGGTAAAAGATGCTGCCGCTACTGGTTCCAAACTGGTTGTAATGATGGCGTCTCGCAGAGTGCAGTTATGGCAGCGATGGTGTGGTGACGTCGTTCTGTTTCTTGCCGTTGACCAATGGCGGTGATGGCGATAGTTCCAAGTGTCGTCTGTATCTCTGAACAGCACAGCACTTCGATGATCAACTGTAAAATTTGACGGACGTGTTTAAGGCACGATGATACTGCCGCTGCACCTGCTAAGCTGGTTGTGATTACTGTGACTCGTTGCGGTTGGCTGTCGCCGCTACGGTGGCGCGCTGTTCGACGTAGATGGGTGAGATATATTCACATTTATTTCTTCTGCTTCGGAATAATATCCGCTCGTGTATTATACTTCCTTATGTTTTTAGATGTGTGCGAGCGTTGCATTATAGGCTATGAAATACGTGAACTTAACTCCGCGGTAATATTCATAAAATATGTATTTATAAATACAAGGAACTTATAAGGAAGTATGGCAGAGCTTTACCGCAGGCTACCGGTTGTTTCGGCTCGAGGCGCGCGCTGAGGAGTATGCTTTGAAGTCACAGCGCGAGATGAATGTAGCAGTACCACTCCGTACGGCAGCCCACGTTATAGCTATGCTAAAACTGCCTATTCAGATCGCGGCGCAATGGTGGAATGCACAATTATAAAAAAACAGCACAACATAATGTAAAGTTTTATGATATAACATGGTATACATCGATCATTAGAAAGCAATTTCAAGGGTTAACTGTGCTTGGGAAGAAATCTTTTTTTCTTAAGCAAATAACGAACTGAGGCAATCTATAAAATATATTTAACGTGTTCGACACCACAATCTACGCTAACCGCGTGAAAACTGTAAGAGACTATAGACATATTATATTATACCATCACACACGTTAGTCATTTCTTGGTTCTCTTGTTTATTTATACGTCGAGAAAGTTTTCATAAATGTGTATTTGGCGCATCGGAACGCATTTCAATGCGTTCATCCAATTAAAGTGCAGCATTCAGAAGGAGCATTGAACGAGCGATGACCAGGCAGCCAATCGGGCGCCGCCCATGGTTAAGGTCAAGGGGAAAACAAAAACCATGTGGACGCATTTGGCAGGTAAACAAACGCACTGAAGTGCGCAAGAAGCAGACGAACTTCCGTGTCGTAGAACTGCTCGCTGTTACTTCGTTCTGTTTTCCTTTTTTCTTCTCTCAGTGCCATGACAAGCAAGACAACAAACTACCCGAGTGAAGAAAAATTTCACACACCACTGGTAGAAAACAGTACCGTTTTGATTTCAATAGAACCAAGTAGCAAAACGTATGAAGGTCGTGCCTAGTTGTTTATATTGCTCAGGCATTTTTTCTATACGTAGGAACGGACGTAGGTGCTTTTTCTGAGTATCGTGAGGAAATGTAGATTTTTTCAAGGGTGGCTGTAGAGATTTTCGCGAAAAACGCTTGATAAGACTAAACAGATCCCGTGAGCTCCTGCATATAAAGCAACGTTACCAGAAAACTCAGTTGAAAAACTCACCATTGAAACCTGGGCCGCTAACATCCACCGAGACCGAGCTAAATACGATAACGGCGCCACCCTTTAGCGACCAGTTGAAACGTGAAAGTTTCGTTTCCATATATGGCTTGTGCTAGAGTCACTGAATGTTCTAGAGTACCGAAACTCCCAGCTTCAAAGTGCCGAAATGGCGGCTCAATTTTTTTTTCTGTGGTCTTTTTAAGCGAAAATTTTTTTTCATTAGAAGGTTTAATTGATGTTTAGTACAAAAACAAGCGCGTGAAGTTATCTCAAGAAGAGTTTATTCACAAGGTTCCACGGCACAATTAATAATGTTTTTATACAACCTTGTCACATCGGTGATTTCAGGTAGCGCGTCCCGAACTAGGCGTATCCTAACCTCAAAAGTAATTCGCGGCGCCTCCGCTTGGGAAACGGGGAATGGCATCCCTGAAACGCCTTCCACCGTATATGTTTGGGCGCCAAAATGGCCGATTAAAGCCCAAATAGCGCAGTCACAGTGGACGCTATCGAATGCGATACTGCCGAACCAATACAAGCAGCCGTGCAGTTCCCCGAGTGGCCGCTGCGGGAGAAATGGCGGCGTTGCGATCGCCGTTAGCTCGGTTCTTGAGTACGGATTGGTGCCACTTTTTTAGAGCAGGCTCTATGGCAGTTTTTCAGCTGTGTTGTTTTAGTGACGTTGATATAAGGCCTCTCTACTCGTCCAACGCCATGTTGAGATTGTTTTAGCGGCAGCTGTGCTATCTGAACATGTCTGCCCACAATATTTGCTGTTACGATTTTTTCTGAATGTGTCACCCAGCGTTAGAAAACATTGAATGCTTTGTATTTGCTGGCAATCATTGTTGATGGGAGTGAACCAATCACCCACTCAATACCGGCTAGACTGGCCCTACGCGTTTGCAATGTTTTAGTCTCTTTCGAAGTCGCTCGTGGCTGCTGAGCCTTAAACTAGTTAGGTAAACACCAACTGTTTACTTAGTCAATACCACCCATCACGTGATCATGTTAGTCGATGAGGGAGTTAGTCATCGGTTAAATAGGCACCAGTCATGTTAGGTGAACACGGCTGACTGGCTCTGTACAACCAAGTATTGGTACATCACCGCGTCTTCTCTTGATAGGATGGGCTGAAAGTGTGCCATGTGATACCTTCCAAGCATAGCTAACATATCAGAAATGAATATTTATATACCCAAACCTGAATCAAAATCTTAATTTGCAGTTCCAAACAAAAATTATCTTTGAGTCTCGTTGACCTGACAATCGACGTTAGCATGCGTGCCTATTGTTCCGGTTTTTGAACTTGTGGCAAGGAGACTCTATAAAGCCCAATCCAAGAAAGCACATAAAAGGTCGCTTGATAGTTGAACTTAAGGGACACCTTTATACATTTGCAACTTAAAAATGTATAGTCAAATGTATCAAATAGAGTGCTTACACATTCTCGTTGTATTTCTTACGCAAGGCCTCTTCCGTGCAATTTGATAAACGGTGGGGTGTACCAGGTGCGGCCATTAATGTTTTCCTGTTTTCTGGGCAGTCATTAGTTGTATCCCACGGAGAGCCCAACCTGGAAAAAAATGTATTGAGCAAAATAAAAACTAATGAATGGCTAAACTACAGCCCACAGTATAAAAAACCCTGACATTATAGCTCTGGGAGGGCGGCGGACTAGGAAGAACATCCGCTTATAAGGGTTGCGAATATTTCTGAAGTTTCAATAGCGAACTGAATACCGCCCTATTGGATTCGCTCTCAGAATTGAATAGTGCTTTTTGTTTAATAGTCGTTTATTTTTCTCAATAATTTCTAACTAGCCGAAACTGTCTGACACCCCGTGATTTTCTTCACACACGACCGTCCACCTACTAGCACTCAAAACACGACTGCATCATTCTAGGCGTGTCCATCATCAGTGATACCGTGCCGTGTTGCTCCGTCTGCCTATGCCTACAATCTAAGAAAAAGTGAGCACCCCCCCTAGTCCTCATGCGTTTTGACGGCTGTAACTACCCCACTGGCTTAGTTAACTACCCACTCACTGGGCTCGAGCCATTGAACGTTTTGTCACCATTGAGTGACAAGCATGCGGTAGTCACGTTTTATAAACTCATGAATTGAACATTCAAGTGTATGCAGTCGTTCAATAGTAAAAGTCACTTCAAAAATCTCAAAAAGTACTTGAAACTTGTTTTCTTTGTGCGTTGGTTACCATTTATTCAAATTTGAACCGGTCGAAACAGACGTGTGGCTCAGTTCGCCTAAATTGGCAGAAAGCAAACATTGCCAAAGAGCACAGGCAACCCTCGTAGGCACCTACTAAAACCCGAGGCAGATAAAAAGTATCGCGGTTGTCCTTTTTGGTTCCATCGCGGGTTTTACCATGTGCTGCTAGTAAACAGCTGGCAGCTGGAGTCGTGCTCGAGGAATTTTACCAAATCTCTAGAAAAGCACAGGAACCTACACACAGGGGTGAGTTGACTGGAATGTTCGCCGGACGAGATACTCTTGTCGTCTTTTATTGTGCGGTTCAGTAAAGAGCGTGCTCTCATTAAAGCTGTGATCGGTCAGTTCTGCGTGCAGATCAGTTGCAAATGGCCTCCTCGGTTCCGCCGAACTTACACGCCTGTCATACCCAATTTGTTTTGCTTTCAAGTGCAGTGAAGTTTGAAGCATTGAACACCACGACTGAGGCGGGACAGGACGAACGAACGTAAATATCTGGGATAATGCTCGTATATTTCAGTATTTCTCAGTCTTGGGATATATGATTCGCCTTCACTGGCTCATTTGGCACATTTCCTCGAGCATACTCGATAAAAAATGCTTCAAACAAAAATGCTTCAAACAAGTGTGTGTCATCCAAGGTGGAGTACTTTGAAGGGAACAAGGATTTCAGGCCTTTCTGCACGCGTTCCTTTTACCTATATAAAAGATTCCAAGTAAATTTCCGAAAATAAGGCGATGGCAAACATACACGTGCTATTTAAATTAGATTCTTTTTTAGAAAAAGTACTGCTGGAGAAGCCAGCAGGTGCAGCGTAGAGAACTATGTTCTCGGCGTTTTTTGATGCTTGAGGCCGGTTCAGACACTTGCGTTTGAATGCGTTCGACAGCGTTGCGTCGAGAATCGAAAGCGACTCACCGGCATATCTGTACTTCGTATGAAGCGTGGAATACAATTCAAGGAATCGTCTTGGCGCGCGATATAAGCAGCAGGAATGTCTTGGTTTCTCGCTGCCGCAACGCATTCAAATGCAACTGTCTGAACCAGGCTTCAGATAATTTAGCATGTGTATTTCGCGTTTGCTGTAGGTGAAGGCACGGGCCCGAAAACGGCAATTCTGCACTGTCCTCTTGGCGCGAGCGCGATCGCATAGAACGCATATTTGAAAGACACGCGTTTGAGCAGAAACAATTGTAGCGAAAAGAAGAAAACTGAAACAACGCTTCGGGAAGGACCGGCGGACGGGCTTCGCTAGAATCACCTGCGCGCGCTCAGTGTACTCAACATTTACTCAACCGCCGCTGAAGTCATTCGGATATGTAAAAAGAGAAAAGAAAATGCATCAGCGTGTTCAGAAAGTAGTGATTGCAGAAATTGGTTTGGATAATTAATACAATTAATTAAACAGTCTTCTGTATACTTGAAGAGTAGGCAAGTGAGAAAACGAAACTGATCAAAACGCGGCGTGTAGCGACTATTCAATTTGATTTATAACCTGCAGTTCACTTTTGCAATGGATTACACTAGAGATACGCGCGCTTTCCTAAGGGCAGTAGAGGAAAATAATATACACGGATAAATCTTGGACAGTCTTTTCGTATTTATGCAAAATGTGACAGTGGTCACCATCCTAATCGGTAACAAAAAATACAGTAGTATATAAGCTGGTGGTGTCGACTAGTCGTGTGTATAGGAATGTAGAGTTTCAATATCTCATGTTGTACCTTGTGCTGTTTGTGAACGCGTTCATGTATAATATCATATGGTGTCTGTATGTCGCGTATGTGTGAAGTGTGGTGTGGAATATGTAGTACGTCCATGGTGGCGAGGCGCTTAGTGCAAAGACTGTTGGTTTTTTTTCTTAGTTTGAGCGCTGTCCGTTAGGTGGCGCGTGTCGCTGCCCAATTCAAGAAGTCGCGCGTTTATGTGTCTACTTATTAGAGTAAAAAACATGGAGGCGCTCCATGGCTCCACGGAGCAGCCACAAGGGGTTCGGTTCTCGGCCTCTCGTCTCGGTGGGATCAGTCCCATAGCCAGTTGAATGGGTGTTCCGTGCGGTGAATAGTGCGTGCACAGACGCGGTGGGAATTACAAGGGACTTGAAAGTGGATAACGAACGCTAACAGGTGAGCAGGAGCGTTGAACGATCGGAACCGACGCCGCTTGAATCGGTGATGCCTCGCCTCGCCGCTGTAAACCGAAAACGCCGGATCTCTTGCGGCAAGCACAGCAAGTAGAATCTCTGTTTATTAAAGACATCAGTTCATTTGCCGCTATATGTGTACGATTCCTTCTTTAAATGTTTTCTGGCCGCGAAGTAACTGCAGCCGGCTGCGCGAAAGCAGTCGCCGGACCAACCCCCTCGAATACCTACCCCCCCCCCCCCCCCCCCCTCCCCTCACATCGCCGCCGCTACTCGTAATAGGCGCGGTGACGGTGCTTCGAGGCGCGTTTTGGAGTGCTTTAGTGCGCGCGGAGGGCAGCCAACGGGCGTACGCACTTGAGAATTGCATTTTAGCAAAAAGCAGTCCAGCTCGCTAGGCCTTACTCGTATTGCTCCACTGTCGCTTGCCAGCCGCCATTTTGCCTCTGGGAGTGGTCACTGCGACTACCTGTTGATTGCGTGCCGTGTGACTACCCACGGAGTCGTTAGTACAACTAAGGGGGGGTAGCGATATCGTGCCTGAAACGGGTCTTTGACTTTCGTGTCTGGAGTTCTTTTCTGCTCATGCATCCAAAATGATTCTGATGTAGCAACAAATGACCTCACAAAAGCCGGAGTGTCATGCTATAGGATGTCGCGATCTCGGCGGTTCGGCTTCGAAGTTCTAGGAGAAAGTATGATGTAACGCAGCAGGGTTGAAAGTGAGGCAAGGTCTAAGCAGTTCATAATAAAATAGAAAGCGCACAAAAGACGAGCAAAACAAAAAGGGGACACGTACGACAGACAAGTGCAACGTAACGCGAGTGTGGCTGCCATCGTAACGCCACAACTCCGGCTGCCGAAGCTTCCTAAGGTTATCAAGCTGGAAAGCGTCCTGCAGCAGAACATGCGTTTGCCATATACAGCACCACTGCTGTTCCAATATAAGCATTGTGGGCGGTGACACAATGACACTATTGTGACGTCATCACGTGGAAATGGAGTGGTTACACTTTTTGGACGCGGTAAACACATCAGTCGAGGACGTGTTCCAGGCATCCTAAATACACTTTGTGTGAACTACGCCCTCCCTCACAAACCTGTTCTCCCATGCTTTCGAAATCTGTAACATCCTGACGTTTCTGTAGTCTAATAAATGACCCGCTGCTGGAGCGAACAACTTGAGAGTGGATGACAGGAGAGCGCACGATAGCAGTGCGCCAACGGGAGAGACCGCTACGCGAGACCCTTCGTCACGAAAGCTCTAACGGTGCCAGTGGGTGGGTTGTAGCATGGTAACAAAGTTTTTTTTTTATTTTTTTCATTGGGGACAGAAGCTACACGCACAACGAAATTGTAAAGATGGCCGAAGATGGCCGAATCTGATCATTGCCTCTAAGATTCACCTCGGTGCGCAATTGTGTCGAGGACAATTTTGTACATAATCCTTTTTGCCGGGGTCTGTATTTCCTCCTCTTTCCAGTGCCTTGGGTTAATAGATTGCGCTAATAATAGTCAAAATTAAGCTGTTTGTTTGCAGTAAGTGTTGATACACAACCCATGGGGTTGATTTGGGAAAATTACTGTTGGGCCATTTCATTTTTTGCTTGCAATCACCAGATATTCTCCCTAAATCATTTTGTAATGACAAAAACAAAACAGGAGTTCCTTTTTTAACGATATTATTATACCCATAGTTTCTAATCTACTAATCGATACCAGTTAATCGCTGCTCAGAAGCTCTCGGGAGCCGCCATCGACTGCGTCCTTCCCGCAACAGCTCGGGTTCGCGTTGCGCTGCTTTCTTATTTTAATTTTCACATGTTCTGTTTTTGCCACATAAAAGAAAAAAAACATACTTGCGGTGTTTGCTTGGGATTTCCGGAACCATACATTGAAAGCACAATGTTTACAATGGCGTGCACTCACTTAAGCTTCCGCGAACCTGTTAACCCAAAATATAAAAAAATTGTTACCATGCCGAGTTCTATTTCTGGCGCTCGTTCAAATCGGGGTTCTGCTTTTAGACTTAAATGGGTATTCTTTAAGCGTGCTGGCCAGAAACGCCGTAGAGACCTCTATGGCTCTGTATCCATTGCCACCACTGCGAAGCGAGGCGTTGGATGGGCATGCTGCTTGCTTCTCTCACAGTAGTTCGGCGTGCCGTATGTAAACAGACGCGACGTGCACCACACGTCACTTCCAAGATGCGACTGATTGGTTCAGCGGACGGGCGACTTCACGACAGGTCGCTAAAATTGGTCTGGAAAGGACTGCTCCAAACCGGTCGCTTTTCCAATTTTCTAAGGTGGCTTTTACGACAAAATATGTCTCGTGATACCTGCTGCTACTCGCAAATTTGAATGCGCCGTAAGGATGTAACGCAGATGGCCAATCTTCTCTAGCACCTAATATTTTCACGAGTTCCACACGGGTAGCATGTTTTTCGGTCATCTGACCGCTGTGTTTTATTTTTCCTTGGAGCATGGGGCAACGTAAAAAACGGACGTGTTTTTTTACCTTGTTTGACTACTATGCATCCTGCTTTCACTAACGTTTACAGCTGCATTGGGTATGCTTTTGTGGCCAGATATTTGTGGCTTACTTTCTCGTACGTCCAACCTCAAGCAAACAAGTTTCGAACTCAACTCCAGCGATAGTAGAACCAACTAATTCCTAGATGACAAGGCTGTATCGCTAGATTTTTATCTAGCCTAACAGAGGCCAGATTGGTGCTCAGAGTATATACTAGTGCTGCTCCAGAGTTCTTCTGGAACTCGCGTTTGCATTGCCTAAACACGAACCCTTGCCAAACGCAGAAGTAGAATTCGTGGCCACTCTGTCCTGCGCTGGACTTCGATAGGGGGCGTCAAAGTAAAAAACCACGACCCTCATCTGCGAGGTTTTGGTAAAACGCGGGCTGGATAAAATGTTCTTAGGTGAGATGTAAATGAGTAGGGACGATGCCAAAAAAGCCTGACCACCAAAAACTTGCTTTAATAACTTAGAACGTAAAATCGAGTCCTCCTCCGGAGCATACGTTCTCCAAGCCACTTGCTGTTTAGCACAGAATGTGATTATGGGCTGGATTTTATGCGAAAAGCATTACGGTCCAGTGGAACGATAAGCGTTTACATGCAGTTCAAAAAAACACAGAGCATACATGTCCCAGAGCAAGAAATTTATAAAGGATAAAAGAACCTACTTTATCACACTTATTCATTTGTTATGATGCTTTATTATACTTTGGGAGATTTATCAAGATTCACATGAGGGTTCAGACTCTTACGGTGCGACCGGCAGTCAGACATCTTGGTTCAAAGATATTGATAATGAGAATAATTGCATGTACGTTTATGCTGCCGGAAGTTAGTGTTAATGGACGTCTTGTGTCTAAGCTGTGGATGAGAAATATAGCCAGTGCAGTACAACTGTTAGCCTGGGGCCCTTAACGTACACCACGCAGTAATGATACACAACCACACGCCGGTACCTATACGTCTTTAGAAGAAGCTGAGGTGATCGGGAGTGTAAGTAGCTGGACTATGTATTACTCAAGGGATCATCCGGAAGTAGGATGCCGTCGGCGCCCGCAATGCACCTCTGAATGACGAAGCAATGCTCCCTCCTTATGTTACGACGTCAAGGGTCCTCAATAAATGCAATGTAGTCTTGATAACTCATGAACACAAGGAATGCATGAGTCTGTAGTGTGTTCAACGGATTCGAAGCCACTCAAAGCATTTTGTTACAACGCCAAACAATGTTGGCAATACACGGAGTAAAGTTGCCGTGATGCTATATGCCTGATCGCTCCCGAAAGCAGACGTCAGAGGACGCGAGCTCGATCCACTTCGATCTTGATTTAGAGTTAGTACTGAACACCTATATGGTTCATTCTGCATTGTTAACGAAGGCCAAAGTAGCTACAAAAGATTCTTTCCTCTGGCGATGACTCACCAACGCCGGAGATAAGGCATTGTCGCCGTCCTACCAGAGCGATGTCCTTCTGCACGTCAAGCTGATGTGTGACTCAGTGTTTGACGGATGGCTCCATTACAACATAACCCAATATGACAAATCATAGCGCACGCATAATGCATGCACGGCACATTCGGTGCTCTCCTGGCTTATCTGAATCACTAAGAAACTTAAAATTTTCTACGAGTTTTTGACCGGTACCTTTAGCGGCCAATTTTTCTCTTTTTACCTGTTTCTAAAGGCAGGCTAGCTGAACTTTTCGTCGTTTTTTTGTCACAATCAGTGTTCTGTTGAATTGGCACGAAGAGCGATTATATGACAGTGGAATATAATAGCAATAAAAATAAGGAACATAAATATTAGGTCAGAATATTTTCAACAAGTGGAATTACTTATTTATAGAAATCTATTTTAACATTGTATGGCAACTTTTTTAATAAAAATCAAAACGCTTACATGTGAGCTATTTGTTGTGCCAGATGAATTACTCCATCAAACCGATAGCCTGAGTCATAAGAAATTCCAACACCTAAAGAGCAGACCCCGTTGAAGTACGAATATCCTGAAAATAAATTGAAACGTTAAATTTTTACTTATTTTCTACCATGAGCGATGGGGTTACCGAGGATGGATGCCGCTAATATGCAGATTGAACAGCCTTCTATTCAAATCAAGACCACAACGTGTATAAAAGGAAACAAGCAGCTGCTATCTGCCATAAAGATGTAGAGTCGTTAAAAAAAGTTGACGTGGGATGCTTTTCACATGTTTCATGTTATTTGATACTGTAAATGTAATATTAAATCTGACTCCAAAGATATAAACTATGTACTGCCTCCCCATATATAAACTGTCAAACCTGGTGGTCAAGTGAGACTCACCAACTTATCCTAGTCTGAGCGCCAACCACTGCTTTGAAGATTGGCACGAATAAAACAGTGAGAGCAGTTATGTTATCCAAATTAAACCACGTATCCGTACAGGCAGGCTCCTTAACATAGCTGCTTTAACACTTCAGAAAAACAACCGAAGGTTCCACAAAACTCGAAGCTCGGTAAGGTTTGCGTCATCCTGTTTGGAACTTCTGGTCGTATTCGTGTTCAAAATGAGTGAGATTACAGCATTACCAGAACTATTTCAATGCACTTGAAGTCCTTATGAAGTAAGCAAAAATATTATGAAAAATATTTTACTTAATTACTCACAATGTAGGTGCATATCCCAGCCACTCGTCAACACAATCACGACAAAGATTTATTCAGCCATAAATCAAAATTTGGGCAGATATTTAGAAAGATATATAACCGACTAATTTTAACAAAAACAAAAGTGTTGAGTTGAAAGATATACACAGAATTTTATTACTTACTCTAGATACTTCTCCAGATAGTCCCTGTCCATATTTAGCCATTTATTATGACATGCTACAGTCTCTTAGTTTCTCTTCCCAAAAAGGGTTGGGTCGTCAGTCATTTCGTCACGAGTTCAACGCGGCTGTAATTCCTTACAGATGTTAGTTTGTGCCCCCCACTATCAAGGACTTATGTCCGTCGTTCTTGAGGTTTCATGCTGCTTCCTCCACACACACAGTGTTGGCGAGTATTACGATACAAATATATCACTATAGAATCTTAAATATTTCTCGTGAATCTCTATCTCTCTATTGAGTTAATTTTAAAAATTGTATATGTATTTTAACATTGAAATATCTTTGCGATGTATCGCTTGTATCGAAATACTTTGCACGCTTAGGTATCTCGTTAAATTTTGTTGTCAAAATGAACTGTCGGCTGTCTATTAAACACTGACACCCATCTTTTTGGTGCAAGAATTTGTAATGTGCCCCCTACGCATAATCCCCTCTACACGAAAAACAAAATCCTAGTTGTATGATATATCACAATCACCACAGTTAAAAATATGCAAAATATACACAAAGGAAGTTCTGAGAACTGTCATTTGATAGAAGATCCGAATAACCTCACTCCATAACCAGACTTTTCCATAAGGGTGCGTCTTTAATGGTGACAAACCCTCATGGCAAAGCGGCTCATTTCGGGCAAACACCTTTTGTCAAGCATTTCAAGCAGCCGTTGTTCTCCGGGGCCTATGGACCACTCGAGGCGACAACGATTTTTTTAAAGCAATTCGGGATGATCGCAGTGAATAAATTAATAGTCTGAGGCAAAATGATGCGAATAAACTGACGAGAGAGAAAAGTACAAGCACTGCAATTTGCATTCGACACGAACTGCATCCTCAGCATCTATATCCGTCCGGGGGAAAATAGATTTATGTATATATCTGTCTTTATTCCTTTCTAATGCATGATGGAGTGACTGAGACCCCTGACGACAGCCCTTTATGAGGAAGGAATTCAAACGCGTGTGCCACGTCATAATCTCTGCCTCAATATTTGTAATATGTGAGTGAAGGTGCAGCTAGGGTATGTATCTGCGTTTTGAGCATGATTAAATATTTTTCAGTACTTTCATTTTCCACTTAGTCAATACGAAGTTGAAATTCTTAAAATTCTTAAAAATCCTTCCTAAAAAAAAAAAACTTAACATTGAAGCTGGAGGACTAAATACAGTAACACAGCTTACCATTTTTGCTGATTTTCTGCACTTGTTCTAAGATGAAGTCATTAGAATTTTTACCAATATATTTGCTTAACCTATTTTGATATTGCGATTGAATCCAGCTCTTTTTACATATATTTATTTATTATATTTGAGCGGTATTTTGTTAAAATTATGAAATTCGTGTACAAATATTGGAGCCCCTGTTTAAGATTGCTGTAATTGTTCATGCAGTCAGCTGTGATCTTGTGGAAAATTTTGGTTTCGTGCATTTCTAAACTTTATGCGTTCTTACTTTTACTATAATAGTGTTCGTCCTGATCTGAATAATGTGTTGCCAGCTTCGGTAGTGCTATCAACAAACGCAATATTAGCAGAGGTCGTCACTCCACTAGTCATTTGTAAATGGCTTTTATTTTCTGCTGATAGTGGTCTTTTAAAAGGTTATATTTACCGGATAGCTTGGGTATCTTTTAAAACTTACAGCTATGCGACGCATCGTCTCAAAGGTATATATGAACAATCGTGAAGAAAACGCACCTCATTTCCAATGCGAATATCACTATACAATAGACCTAGTGAAAATCGGGCCCTTGTCTGATCAGCATCCGCGTTCCGACTTGTAAGTATGAATTTTGTGAAGTCAAAGCCAACATTCGAGACCAAAATTCTTCGCGATGTCTCTTCAGAACATGTTTTGCCTTCTTAAAAAAAAAAACTTAACATTGAAGCTGGAGGACTAAATACAGTAACACAGCTTACCATTTTTGCTGATTGCGTTTCCAACGTGGTCTTCGATCATGAGGCTATATTTTTTTTCAAAAAGGAACAATTAATAGACGTGATTTCAATTGTATCACGATTTCTCAGACACTATTTTTAATTAATATATACCTGGTTAACAAGAAAACAATGTTATCATTCTTAAATTCGTCCCTTGTTTGAACCCACTCCTGGAACAATCCCAGTGTAAATGTTGGGTCAAGAGTCGTTCTTTTGCCTTCTGTTTCCGTTTTCTCGAATAATATCTCTTCTGCTTCCTGAAATTCAATAATCAGTGCCCCATTTTAGTTTAGCCACCCATATAGACTGTTTAAATATTTTATAAAAGGTTTTGTTCATCTTAACAGGTATTTTCTTCTAGTTGTTTTCAATAAAATATTATGTAAAAAACGAGGATTTTTATGTGCCTTACGATCACTCAAGTTGAGGAAATGCTTGCATTCGTAGTACTTTCGTCATCGACCGATTTGAAAAAAATTAATTTTATCTTAGGGACTACTGTAAAGCAACACGTAAACCTGCAGTAATTGATTACAACTTTCATTAAAGTATTTAATTATTATGAGATCGTCATTAAATAGAATCATTATAATAATGAATAAATTTGTTAATTTATCAACGTACCTTCGACAAAAGAAAATGAAAGACGTGCAGAATTTTTCGCAATGCCGTATTAGAGCGCAGCTCTTGAGGAGGAGGCGGGGAGGGCACGGAGAGCATGCCTCCTCGTCCTCCATGCCCCACCCCCCGTTTTTTTTCTTCTGCTACCCTCCTCCTCCTCCTTTTGTTCTTTTCTCCTCCTGCCACTGAATTTGTTCATGGGTGACGTGACACGAAGTCGTGACGTCCTTTTCCCCAATAAATTTAGCGGGAAAACTAAAATGGTGCTGAGGTCACGTGACGTCCACCTCTCCGGCAAATTTAGCGGGGAACTTAACCCGCTAAACTTAGCGGGGAAGTTTTTTCGCTTGATTTATCGAAACAAATTTCCCGGAAAATTTATTGGGAAAATTATTCCGGTAACTTTAGCGGAAAAGTTTGTCCGCTAAAATTAGCGGAAAAATCTTCCCGCGAAATTTAGTGGGAAAAGTTTGCCGCTACATTCGGCGGGAAAATTTTCGCGCTAAATTTAGTGGTAAAATTTCCCCGCCAAATACAGCGAAAACATTTCTCGTTAAAGTTAGCAAAAAGATTTAGCGGAAAATTTAGCGAAACCACCTACGCTAAATTTAACCTGGAAATTTTTACATAATTCAATGCGCAGTTACGCTCGGTTGCATTATTCCCATTATGCAACGCGCGTGGCTGCGCCGCTGGCGACGGTGACGCCGAAGCCACTAAACCCGGAAACGAGCGCCTTAGAGCTGCTCTCTCCCATATTGTCTGCTAAAAAATGGACAAAGCAAAATAATTACGCATTTAAAAGAATAATATATATACCAACTGATTCCCGCTCACTAATAATAATAAACATACCTTTGTTTCGTACACACCAGTAAGAAATAATTGAATTTGCGGACATCGTGATTCCTTGAGATAAAGCTCCACCTGAAGAGGGCAAAAATTTATCTTTGAATTGTTTTCATATTTTTTATATGCAAAGTGTTTCACGCTTAATGAATGGAAGCTTGCAATCACTATGCCAAACTATGCTAGCACACTACGCCTACAACGCTCTTTAAAACTAATTTCAGCCGCAAATGATAAGGCAAGAGGAAAACAATAAGGACACAAGCGAATATTCCATAAGAAAATATAAATGTTTAATATCGATTATTTAACGTATCTTTCTACTACCAGCCAAACTACCTGTACACAAAAATGTTGCAATGTAACAGTTATTAATTTCAATCAGTAAAGTACGAATTTTCAAAGAATCTTAGAATTTAGTATGTATCTAGTCACTGCCGCGTAGAAAGAAAATGAAGCATCTACCGAGATGTTGTTCTTGTTCTTAGTCCAATACTGAACTGATCAGAATTGGTGATACAATTATTTTTACATAAGCCGAAACATTTACAAGGTAAAGCTCACCAAGACATAGCAGTGTGATTTCAGGTAAAATCAACCAAAGAGTGGCTGGTCGACATTTTTATATCTACTTAGTGTTTTCTTTTTATATACCGTCTAGTGTCTAGTACAAACGAATCCACACTTAGTTTTGACGAGAAAAAGGCTTGGGGATAGGAAAAGTCGTAAAAGATGAAGAGATGGACCGTTGCACTAACGCCCACAAATGGAAGGCGCACGTTTGTAAGTGAATAAATAAAAATATAAAATTGGGAGAAGTTTAATACTTTTTAGAGATATAGTATCCGTCGAGCTTGCTTTTAATATATAAAAGTGATATTCATTTACACTATATTAAATTTTTTTTTTAAATTTCCAGACATGCGTGATCGAACAACAAATGTCAACATCTGGAAGCGTGTATCTCATGAAATAATTTAATCATCATATACTTTCAGTCAATATTATACTTATTTCTGGCTATTATATAAAAAATATTAGATAGCTCAGTGATACGGTAGTCGTGATACATTTCGGGAAACATAAGGAAAATCAAACAACAAAAGAATTCCTATGCGAAAAAAAACAAATTACCACTTTCGATGTTTTTTTAAGTTGGGTACCTTGTCATACTCTATTTCTGCAATCATTTCTATTAAAACATGTTGCATTATTTGATTGAGAAAAAAGACAAAACTCCCCAATGTAGGGTCCTTTTATAAAGCCTACTCTTAACAGTGCCATAAATGAGAAGTGACTTTAAGTTCCAGTTTCATGAAACTAACACACATCTTGATTGTATTTTTATCTAAATAATGTCACTGAAAACTTGAGTAATCGGTCACACAGTAAAAAACAGGAGAAATTATATACAGCATTTTGCACACAGCGTATAAAGAGGTATCTTATTGGAGACTAGTGATCCGAGAAACATTGATGAAGAGTAAAGTCTTAATTTCCGGCATATTTTATATTTAAAATTAAAAAAAATGACTTTACTTCTACAAACCGAAGTTAGGATAGAATACCTAAACTCTGTACGTTGGCTATGTATTTTTGTATAGGAACAATTGCAGGTGAGGGTACCACCGTGCCTCACTGCAGATGCTATCAGTGGACGAATGGATCGTGGCAAGCCGAGATTTTTTATGCTGTGCGACAACAACGTTTTGTGATTCTCGTAGGGTGATCAGATGAAGATTATAAGCAATCGCCAACTAACAGTAGGTTAAATACCCCAGAAGGAAAGTGTGATAAATAAGATGTCCCTGCAATCAAAAGGAGCAGTCATCGGGGAATTGAATTTGGCATTTTATGCTAAGGCTTTCCTCGCTGTACCCATTTAAAAAAGTTTCTTCGAAACCAATCGGACTGTCCTTGCTACATATATGTCACAGGTCCTTGCTGTTGATGACTTGTGCAGCCGCCACGCGTGCCAAGACTGAATGCCAGGAAAGGCGCCCACCCTCTGCCAGTCTTCTTTTTTGTGTGTGTTTTTTGTCGACAATAGCTAACAACCTCATTTTCTTCAAGATACCCAAGATTCAGGCCTTTCAGTTTCTCGGACAGAGCGCTCAACATTGTCCTGGCCGTCTGAATTGCGCTTATTGGACGTTCTCTCAGTCGTTCAGCGGGGCCTGTTGCTTTACGAGTACGCCAGCTCCGTCGCGTCGTTTTCGCATGTCCAGATGCAAAAACAAGAAACACTGGTTAGTGGGCAGTTCTATATATATATATATATATATATATATATATATATATATATATATAAATATATATCCATCTCCTGGCGAAGGCGAGCCTCTCCTGACATCTGACGAAGCCGAGCCTCTCGGCGAAACAGTCGTACTACATGCAATGAACTCCTAGCACAGCAACTCTGCAAGTACGGATCTCTGACTTATTACATTTTCCCGGTCCATTGATCTCAAACTAATCTGCCTCACCTATATATATATATATATATATAGAAGAGAGATGGAGATTAAAGAGAGGAGAGAGGAGCATATAGTGTCATAGGACAATAAAGTAAATAAAGTGCGTGGCCGATGACTGCATAATCTTTTTTCCGATCACTAGTTCGTAATATGATACTTCTTTGTACGCAGCAGTTTCTCCTCACTTTTACAGTGTGAATGATTGCTATAGTTATCAATGGCCTCATCTGAATAAAATGTACAAAAGAGGTGTGTTAGTTTCATGAAAGTAGAACTCAGAGTCACCTCTCTTATAAGGCACGGCTTAGAGTAGACTTTGAAAAAGGATCCTATTTGGGGAGTAATGTCTTCTTTCTCAATCAAATAAGGGAACATGTTGTTAATAGAAAGTTGCCGAAATAAAATATAACAGCGTACCTAAATTAAGAAAAGAGGATTCTGTTTTCACCACCACCGAGTTGTGGTGGTGATAACAGAATCCACAGCGGCTCCCGAGAGCTTCCGAGAAGGGACTCGCCTGTAGCGGCCGTAGATACAGGGCTATAAAAGTCTCTGCGGCGGCTCTCATCAACGCTTTCAAAGAGAAACCATTTCTTCATAACAAAGAGAACCTCTATTTGAATAAGTGCCCAAAAAAAACAAACCTCTGCCTGTCAGCTAGCCCGTGGCTCTTTGCTTGACAGGTAGGTAGTGTACTAAGGTGGCTCGAGTGAGTGCACGCCAGTGAGCGATTGTACTTTTACTGTACGATTTTGAAGGACCCAGCCAAAAATCACAACAATATATCTCGTAACAAAAACGACGCACGTGACAAAAAAAAAGTAGAAAGGAGTGAAACACGAACCCGAGCTTTATTGGGAAGGACGAAATAATCGACGTTTCCCGAGAAGCTACTCGCCTGTACGACTCGCCGATCGTCCGCAGCGGAAACATAGGTGGTCGCTTGTCGCCTGTCACTAGTTGGTCGCACGATTGCTGCAAGTTACAAATGTGAACAAGCTTCTACTACACGTATATTGTGGGTGTAACGTACCATTACGTGCGGGGTCAGTGCTCAAAGGGAACCCGATGCCTGTACCACTATCACGGAATTCAGCAGATCTTCGCATTTTTTTTTATTTTTATGTGTGTTCAAGCCGAGTAGACCGGTAGGAGTGATAAGTCGACCTTTTTTAATGGTTATTATTCCTTGGATAACCTCTGCGGTGCCAGATTTTCATTTCAGGTATTTGGGGTCGCTGTGGTTCAGAGCGCTTTCCTCAGTGTCACCTGAGCTCTTCGCGTGCTTGGGTTTTTGCGACCAGTTCTCGTCAACGGTGTATCGGTTCACTACATTTAACACTGAAATTACCTTTGGACCGTTTATGTTTCATCGTTGGAGCTTGTTCAGCCCCTCGGGAGGCTGATCGCGGCATGCCTCCAGGTATAGCCGATGTCTATTTGTCTGCTCGGAAGGGAAAGGGAAACCGGATCTGAGCACTACATTTCTCACCAATTTAGAGCATTTTGGAAAAGGTTACAGGTAGCACTGTTCGATAAGTCTTTTGGGTCTTGACCACTGTCGAAGTGAACGAAGTGATGGCTGTGGACTTGCCGGCTTGTACGGCGTCGTCTCCTCCAAAATTGATTGTGGCTCCTTAACGTAGCTGCATGGTTACTGGAAACTTCTTGGAAAAAAAAATCTTGTTATGGCTAGCCCTTCTTCCTGTTGCGCTTGCAACAATGACAGTACTTCCTTTGGTGTCGACAATGGTGAAGCGTGTGGGTCACATGCTGATGCTTTTGTTTTCATTTCACGTTTCCTCATAACACTTTTCCCCCAAAACAAAATCAAGATGGGGCGCCCATTACAAAAAAATTTAAACAATTTCTACAGAATTACTAGACATAATTATTGCAAGAGAGCATAGATATCCCAGGGATAATGTATCCACTTTTTTAACTATTGTCTACAGATTATTGGCCGCTGCTTCCTACAGGTTTTGTGTAGACTTCAGTGTACAGATAGTGTGACGACTCTGCACAGCAAACATAGAGACATTCTAGCAACACTCCTGTCCCATTCCTAGCGCCAATAAGAGAGTTTCTAACGAATTGCTGTAGACAAGTGATAAACAGAGGTGCCCGTTTGACCTGGCACGTGACCGCACGTTTGCACGTGCCATTCGATTTGGCAAATTATGCGCTAGTCCTAAGTGGGCATCGTCTGATAGGTTCGTTATCTTAAAATTATTTAAGACGTCCCGAAACTCATAAACCTATTTATAACATGGAGGAAACACGTAGAACAATTGTGCTCGCGCAAGTGCATGCAAATGGACAGGAAAACAGACGCAAAAGATTGTTTTCAATTATCCTTGAAGTTTATTACCTTTTCTGTAGACAAGTACACACGTGCAAGCGATCCGTGACCTGTGAGGGGCACTCTAAGCTTTTATACAACTGAGGAGATTGCAAAGCAAAACAAGAATCGAGGTAATTCTAAAATATAAAGGTAGACTTTCGGGGAAATTATTCTCCCGGCTGCCGCGAGAATAGACACTGCATAATTATATAGATAATCTGGAAGAGTACGCGTAGAAGAACGGTCAATCGTTGCCAAGAAGTAGGTTACAGTGCACTTACCATAATAATAGCGGACTTGAACGAGGTAATCCGTGATATTTGTCGACGCGGTCAACGTAGGACAACCACACAAACACAAACGAGAGGGAACGACTCCTTGGAAGTTGCAACACGATGCGGCGCACAAGCTGTCATTTGCCATACCTCGTTGCATTTGCGGAACCCAACCAAACCGCGAGAATTCCTGACTTCTTTGAAGAATTGCTTGTTGCCCATATGCGCGAAGGACTTTTCGAACAGTGATCAGTCTTGGGTAGTAACGCGGTACTAGTAAGGCGTTACTGTAACTGCGGTACTTTTTCAGTAACTTGTAACTGTAACGAGTTACTTTTTAAGAATGTAACTTGTAACTGTAGTTCTATCACTTTTTCTGAGGTAACGATGAAAGTAACGACGTTACTTTTGTCGTTACTTTTCAGTTCTTTATGAATAATATATTATTGAACGAGTATAATCTAGCTATTCCTTGCACTTTCCAGATTGTCTGTTCTTACATTTCGAGTGTCAGTTGGCCTTGCACAAACTGGGCAATACGTTCTTTCTCGCGAGTCACGACCCGAATATAGCCACGTGTAGATTTGATGGAAAGAAAGAAGAATCTAGTTATCTTTACGCACTTGCTTGTACTTTGTGACTGAACACTTACATCTTAGTATCTTAAAGCACTATCTCTGTTGCGGTTTTTTTTTTCTGCGCACGCTTTTTAATCGGGTGAATCAACCGTGAAACAACAATACACGCGGAGCGTACTTCGTATGTTTCGTATTTTGATTTGCGCCCCTACTCCGGCGTGGTGTCAACAGTGGAGGCAAAATTTATTGTTGTTTGTGCGGGGTTTGTTTCTGGCTTGCCGTGTACGTACTGAAATATATCCAAGGACTCCATAAACCCAGCGCAACCGTCAACGCAAGCAATGCGCTAGTGCTACAAAGGATAGCGATATTGATGAAAACAAAGAACTTGCATGAACGGAGTACAGAGAGTATTTTGCTGTGGTGAAGGGGGTTGCTAACAATTTGACCGCAGTACGGAAACTTTGCAACAAGGAGTCCTCCGACAACAAGTCTTCGTGTTCAAATATGAAAAAACACATTTAGCTGAATTTTGGACCATATTCTTTTTATAATATTGACCAATTTTTCAGCTAAACTATAAAGTTCCAATTTACCGCTATGGTGGAAGCCTGACTGATTTGTGTCTATAATTTTTTTTCTTTCAGACACTAGCTATTCCTCACTTTCTTTTGTTATCAAAAAGTAACTGAAAAGTAACGTCGTTACTTTTTGAAAGTAACTGTAACTGTAACGAGTTACTTTTTTGTTGCGGTAACTGTAACGGTAACTTAGCTACTTTTTTCTTAGAGTAACTGTAACTGTAACGAATTACTTTTAAAAGTAACTTACTCAAGACTGACACTGATAGCTTGGTGCATATCCAATACGTTGTCGAGAGACATCCCAATAAGACCGCAGGGTTAGGCGACAGATCGAAGCAGGTAAGACGAGCGAATTTCGAACTGCAACTGACAACAAACAGACAAAGAAAAAAGCGGCGGCTAGGCGCGCCCTTCCGGCTCTCGATGCTTATCAGCCTGTAGCTTGCGCGCTGCTGCGGGTCACGTGACAGAGGTGATCAGAGAGGAGAGTGGGGGCGCGGTGGAGGCGCAAGACACCGGGACAGTGGGGACAGCACCGAACCCTCTCCCCAGGCATTCCACTGGGACGTGTTTTTCTAGCCTCGAAAAGCAGACGCGCGCAGTTTCGCACGCTTGAACGCTGGAAATGGCGGCGGGGCGGCCAGAAGCTCGGCTTGCGCCCGAGCAAAGAAAGTACTCAGCGAGAGCTCGTAGTTTGACTGCTGCAACGGCGGGCGTGCTCTCGCAATGCTCGATGTTGTTGCAGCCGCGAGTTCGTGCGCTACCTTAGCTGCGTCTTGAATTGAAGTAAAACGGAGTTTAGAAGTACATTCTTTCACGTGGTCACGTCTTCTGCGAGAGAGATTCAAGCTGGATAAGTAAATTGAGGCAACAAAGATAGAGAAAGTTTTAAAGTTCTGTCAAAAATATCGGCTCACCAACGTCGCGCGTTCACGTAAAAAAAAGTGTTAGTTTTAGTTGCGGTATAAGCGAACATCAGCGCAATTAGAATATAAATATAATTACTTGCATTACGCGGACGATCTGAAATCGATGAACCTGCGCTTCCAGCCTTCCGGAATCATTGGCTGCCACGGCTAAAACAGACGTGCCCATGCCGCCGATCTGTACCTTCAATATCAAACGGGCTCCGGAGAGCCGTTTGATTAAACCGGTAGAGTTTGCCGGTCACCGGCCACCCGTCAGTGCAACGTGGTCACCGGTTTGAGCAAACGTGCGACAACTTTGCCCAAACGAGTCACCCATTGTCCCAGACGAGCGACCCGTTTGCCAAAGGAGTGACCTGTTTGTCCAAATACGTGAACATTATGGCTCCTTATGGCGTTTGAGCCACGCGGGCGGTCCCTTTGACAAACTGGCGACCGCTACCCTACTGAAAAAAAAAACATTTGAAAATCAAACGGGTGGCGAACTGGTAAATCAAACGGGTGCAAACTTGTCGACCAGTTTGGATCAAACGTAATTATGGGATACGGGTAGCCGTTTGAAACGGTACCCGCTCGAAACGGTACCCATTTGATACGGCTGCCCGTTTGATACAGGTGCCCGTTCGACCTTGCACGTGACCACACGTTTGAACGTGCCATTCGAATCGGAAAATTATGCGCTAGCCCTAAACGGGGATCGTCTGGTAGGTTGGTTATCTTAAACTTATTTAAGACGTTCCGAAACTCATAAACCTATTTATAACATGGAGGAAACACGTAGAACAAATGTGCTCACGTAGGTGGTTGCAAATGGACAGGTAAACAGACACAAAAGATTGTTTTCAATTTTCCTCAAAGTTTATTACGTCTTCTGTAGACAAGTACAAACGTGCAAGCGATCTGTGAAATGTGAGAGGCACTCTAAGCTTTTATACAACTGAGAAGATATCAAACCAAACAAAAACCAAGGTAATTCTAGACTATGAAGGTAGGCTTTCGGGAAATTATTCGCCCGGCTGCCGCGAGAATAGTGGCTGCATAATTATATAGATAATCTGGAAGAGTACGAGTAGAAGAACGGTCAATCGTTGCCAAGAAGTAGGTTGCAGTGCACTTACCATAAAAATAGCGGACTTGAAAGATGTAATGGCCCGTTCACACTCTTGCGTCCGAGTACGACTGAGAGAGACGAGATCTCTTACAACTTCTTAAATGTTTCTAGAATGAGGGAACACACTGACATTCTGGCGCCATCTATGCGGTGACCCTAGAACTGCATTTCACAAAAGCGAAGGTTTTGCGGGATTTTCGAGGTCAAACGTGCGTAATACCCATAGAAAGGCTCGTTTAGAACATTGAAAAAAGTTTTTCGAGCCATAAAAATAAGGATAATGCGCGAGAAATAAAAAAAAATATGCCGGACCGCCGAGTTTACACTGGTTCCCAATAGATGGCGCCAGTGTATTCTCTGGTTTAAGAAGTTTTAAGGAACCCAGGTTTAAGAGGTCGCAAGAGTGTGAACGGGCCTTAATCCGTGATATTTGTCGACACGGTCAAAGCAGGACAACCACACAAACACAAATGAGAGGGAACGGCTTCTTGGAAGTTTCAACACGATGTGGCGCACAAGCTGTCCAGTTGCCGAACCCAACCAAACCGCAAGAATTCCTGACTTCTTTGAAGAATCGCTTGGACTTTTCGAACACTGATAGCTTTGGTGCACATCCAATACGTTGTCGAGAGACATCCTAATAAGACCGCAGTGTTAGGCGACAGATCGAAGCAGGTGGACGCGCGAAGTTCGAGCTGGAACTGACAACAAGCAGACAAAGAAAAAAGCGGCTGTCAGGCGCACCCTTCCGGATCTCGATGCTTATCAGCGTGTAGCTCGCGCGCGGCTGTGGGTCACGTGACGGGTGACAAGAGAGGAGGGAGGGGGCGAGGACCACAGGGAACAGCCCCTCTCCCTCTCCCCAGGCATTCCAGAAAATTGTGTTTTTGTAACCTAAAAAAAAACAAAAAACACACGCGCGCGCGCATTTTAGCACGCTCGAATTTCGGGAATGGCGGCGGGGCGCCCAGAAGCTCGGCTTGCGCCCGAACGAAGAAAATACTCAGCGCGAGCTCGTAGTTCGACTGCTGCAACGGCGGGCGTGCTCTCGCAATGCTCGATGTTCTTGCAGCCGCGTGTACGCGTGCTACCTTCGCTGCGTCTTGAATTAAAGTGAAACAGAGTCTAAAAGTACATTCTTTCACGCGGTCGCGTCTTCTGCGAGAGAGATTCGAGCTGAATGAGTAAATTGAGGCAACAAAGATGGACAAAGTTTTAAAGTTCTGTCAAAAATATCGGCTCACCAACGTCGCGCGTTTACGTAAAACAACAACAACCAAAAAAAAAGGTGTTAGATTTAGTTGCAGCATAAGCGAACATCAGCGCAATTGAAATATAAATATAATGACTTGCATTACGCGGACGATCTGAAATCGATGAACCGGCGCTCCCAGCCTTCCGGAAACATTGGCTGCCACGGCTGAAACGCTAGGCGTGCCCATGCCGCCTATCTGTACGTTCAGTATCTAACGGGCTCCGGAGAGCCGTTTGAATAAACCGGTGCAGTTTGCAACATGGTCACCGGTTTGAGCAAACGTGCGACAACTTTGCCCAAACGAGTCGCCCATTTGCCCAGACGAGCGACCCGATTTCCAAAGGAGTGACCTGTTTGTCCAAATAGGTGACCGTTATGGCTCATATAGGTGCCAAATGGTTTTTTTTCAGTAGGGTATTGTTAAACTGTTACCGGTATAGACTCGTTTATTCTCATATAGGTGCCAAATGTTTTTTTTCAGTAGGGTCCCCTACTGGAAAAAAAACATTTGAAATTCAAAGTGGTCGACCCGTTTGAATCAAACCTGTCGATCCGTTTGAATCAAACGTGATTATGGGATACGGGTACCCGTTTGAAACGGTACCCGTTCGAAACGGTACCCATTTGATACGGATGCCCGTTTGATACGGGTGCCCGTTCGACCTTGCACGTGACCACACGTTTGAACGTGCCATTCGGGTTCGCTAGACCTAAATTGGTATCTCCTGGGAGGTTGGTTTTTTTAAACTTATTTAAGACGTCCCGAAGCTCATAAACATATTTATAACATGGAGAAAACACGTATAATAAATGCGCTCGGGTAGGTGCTTGCAAATGGACAGGAAAACAGACACAAAGGATTGTTTTCAATTCTCCTCGAAGTTTATTACCTGTTCTGACGACAAGTACAAACGCGCAAGCGATCTATGAAATGTGCGAGGCACTTTAAGCTTTTATACAACTGAGAAGATTGCAAAGCAAACAAGAACCGAGGTAATTCTAGGCTATACAGCTAGACTTTCGGGGAAATTATTATCCCGGCTGCCGCGTGAATAGGCGCTGCATAATTCTACGGATAACCTGGAAGAGAACGCGTAGAAGAGCGGTCAATCGTTGCCAACACGTATTTTGCAGTGCACTTACCATAATAATAGCGGACTTGAAAGATATAATCCGTGATATTTGTTGTCACGGTCAAAGCAGCTAGCACTACCACACAAACACAAAAACGAGAGGGAAGGCTCGTTGAAGTTTCAACACGATGCGGCGCACAACCTGTCACTTGCCGAACCCAGCTAAACCGCAAGAATTCCTGACCTCTTTGAAGAATCGCTTGTTGCCGATATACGCGTAGGACTTTTCGAACATATGGTGCACATCCCCTGCGTTGTCGAGAGAAATTCTTATAAAACCGCAGGGAAACGCGGCAGATCGAAGCAGGCAGGACAAACGAAGTTGCAACGGAAAACAAGCAGACAAAGAAACAAGCGACTGTCAACGCGCGCGCAGCCGGATCTGGCTATGCTTATCAGCGTGGAGCGTGCCCTACCCTCACTCTCGTCACGTGACAGAGCCGACCAGAAAGGAGGAAGGGGGCGACGGCGAGGTCAAGGAGCAAGACACCGGGACACCCCACCCCCCTCCCTCGCCAACCCTCTCCTCATGCATTCTATAAAAAAAAAAAACAAAAAAAAAAACAAACAAACTTGCGGTTGGCTTTTTGTGGCAGTGCAGTCAATGCTAGGGGAGAGGGTGCACAGACCGCTGTACTCGCGCTTTTCTTCTCTCTTGGAGTTGCTACTGCACGTCGCGATTGCAGCCTTGGAAAGCAGGCGAAACGCGCGCATTTCAGCACGCACGCTGGAAATGGAGTCGACCATGAGCTCGGCTTGCGCCCGAGCCAAAAAAGTACCCAGCACGAGCTCGTAATTTGACTGCTGCAACGGCGGGCGTGCTCTCGCAATGCTCGATATTTTTGTAGGCACGTGTTCGCGCTAGCTTCGCCGCGTCTTGAATTGAAGTGAAACGGACTCTAGAAGTACATTCTTTCATGCGGTCGCGTCTTCTGCGAGAAAGATTCGAGCTGAATAAGAAAATTGAGGCAAAAAGATGGACAAAGTTTTAAAGTTCTGTCAAAAATATCGGCTCACCAACGTCGCGCGTTTACGTAAAAAAAAGAAAAAGAAAAAGTGTTAGTTTTCGTTGCAGTATAAGCGCACATCAGCGCACTTAAAATATAAATATAATTACTTGCATTACACGCACGATCTAAAATCAATGAACCGGCGCTCCCAGCCTTCCGGAGATATTGGCTGCCACGGCTCAAACAGCTATGCGTGCCCAGGCCGCCGATCTGTACGTTCAATATTAAACGGGCTCCCGAGAGCCGTTTGATTAAACCGGTACAGTTTGCAACATGGTCACCGGTTTCAGCAAACGTGCGACAACTTTGCCCAAACGAGTCGCCCATTTGCCCCGACGAGTGACCCGCTTGCCAAAGAAGTGACTTTGGCAAACTGGTGACCGGTATGGCTAAGCTGTTACCAGTATGGACCCGTTTATTTTCATACAGGCGCCAAATGTTTTTTTTTCAGTAGGGTCCTTATTGAAAATTCCATCAAGATACGTAATTTGGGACACTGACTGGCAGTCAGCAGCCTTGGTAGAACGTGATGGACCATCAGACGTCATCTGATGGTCCATCAGATGACGTTTGACTGTCACTGCCAAGGGAATTTACTCAACGAGGGCAGCTTTTATATAAGAGTAAAGCTATACGCACTCGTAAATATCGGCAAATGCCTCGATAAAACAAAATGTTCGAGGAAAAAAAAAAGAAAGCAGGACCACCGCGGATCGAACCCGCATCACTTCCGTACAAATCGGGCACCTTAACCCCTATGCTATGCTATCGCTTTGGAAACTCGATTTGACCATTCGTTTTAAATGAGATGCTTCGGCTGCAAATGCAGTTAAGCCTTCAGCATGTTATGCAAAGCACTCATACATCACTCGCCGTACTTCAGTTCTACTCACCTGCCATGTAGAGTACTCTCGCGCCATAGAACGATCCTTTTGTTCGCGCGTCTCCGGCCCAGTAGACTTGGTACTACACCTTGTCGTCTTCAACTACACCGCTAAAGTCCCTTACAAGGCTGGGTCTTGTCGAGTAGAAATTCCACTAAAACATAAGACATTCTAGAGCCCGGGCAGGATCGACAGGTTGGAGCAAGCGGGCAAACAAAACGAGTCGAGAGCGATCGCTCATGAAACCTCGGCGAAGCCTTTATGGGCGAAGCGAAGTGGTGTGTTCGGCGTTTCGGCGGGCTTCTGATCAAGGTTGTCGGTCGGCTGCGTGTCATATCTATAACATCAGCGGTTTTATGGGCTCACGTCCCGAAATCGTTTTCTTGTGCTTAGATTATTTTTCGTATTCATAGATTTGACGAAATAGTGGTATCGGAACGAACTTTCCGTCCTTTGACCGTACGTCTGTCTGCACGTCAAAGCGTTTTGACGTACAGTCAGAGACAATCGATGTACAATCAGAATCGCCACCAAGACATCTTGATGGCATTTCGCGACGGCCGACTGCCACCAGGAAACCATCCGAAAGCCGACAAGTAGAGTCTGAATGGAGTTTGACTGTCGGTCAGAGTAACTTGTTGGCCAATCAGACGTGATTGACGTACAGTCGGGCACAGTCAGCGGTCCACTAGTAAACATTGACTGCCAAACAGGGTTACATTCATGGACTTTTCCTTCGGAGTACTACACACGAAAACTGCTTATGAATCATATCAACGATTTTGTCATGTTTTCAGTGTGTATGGTCTATCAAGTCAGGTCTGTAGGAAAGCTGGGATTATGGCGACGCAAAGTCTAACGACTGTTGGCGACAGACAGTTGGCAGGATTTCTGACGACTGTGCTCTCTAGACTCCTGTTGACAGGAAATCTGTAGAAACCTTGTAGAAAAATGGCGATAAGATAGGAAGTGGACAGGGATGTTAAAAATCGTTAAGATGTCTACAGACTGGTTATGATTTGACGCTTCTGAAGATGCTGCAGCTGAACGTAAGAAGGTATTTCTTCGTTTACCAGGCATCTTCAGAAGCATGAATATCCAAATAGCTCAGCTACAAGCAGTCACTATGCTTCGATGTTTTCCTTTCTTTTATGATTCATTGTTTTCGTTTCTGTTTGCTGCAATCCTTGGTGCATAGCAGTCTGCAGCAAGCCTTTGGCGACCCTTTAAAGGGGATGTTGTAAGGTGTGCGGCCTGTGGTGAGATGATGAGTTTGCCGGTAGCTGGCAAGGTATGGATCCAGTTTCATCTCGAGATCCTTTGTCTTTAGGTGAACTGTCTGGATGAGTTTCACAAAGAGGCTTCAGAAGCCTCTCCACTGTCCCATTGTCCTGAGGTCAATGCGGAGTCGCTTTCCTGTGATGAAAGTTCGGTTCTGTAGCAATAGCTGCCATGACCTTCTAGTTAAAGGGTGGACTGTTCTCGGACTTTACCATATCTGGTGTGCCAGATAGGGTAAACGTCTTACGGAGTGCAGGAATTATCCGCCCGGCAGACGTCGACTGAACTACGTCCACTATTGGGAAGCGAGGGGGGTCGACGACAATAACTCGTAGGTATCTTTCTGATTCCAAACAGCCATGTTGGTCGGCGGCCATTTCTGACTATGTTTGATCGGGGAGCTTGGTAATGTTGAGTGGTTCCTGGCGAGACATCTCGTCGCATGCTTGGCACGGAATGCCGGTCTGAATGGTTTAGTGCAGAAATAGTCAATTCTTGGGAACCCCACCTTTTTGAATAGAAGCTCTTTTTTTTTACCATTCCTCGATGACCAACATGGGCCAGCTGTACTGCAAGTATTCTATGGGCTCTGGAGAGCAGTATCCTAGTGCCACGAATTATGATGTTGTTCAGTGTTGCGAGCTCTTCTTTCACAATTTAAACGCGTTAATCTCTTTTTTATTTATTTATTTATTAATACTGTTCACCCTTTTTTCAGTGCGGTTACAGGAGTGGAAGAAAATGACTTTCCAATACATTTCACAATGTATAAGAAAGTATACAGTACAACCACGCGGATACAAGCACAGAAGTTTTGACACACATTCTGAAAATGTTTGAAATGTAGCTAAAAGACACACCCAGAGCACCAAACCGCTTCTATTCTCCAGCGTTTCCTCAAAGGCAACAATATTTTCTATATTTACAGTATCCCCTGGTAGATCGCTCTATTGTTTAACAGTTCTAACAAAAAACGAATACTTAAAAATGTCATTGTTTACCCGTTGTATTTCAAAGGCCTTGTTATGCACACCCCGCAATGGCCGAGTCGAGCGTGGTAGCAAGTAGCGGGAGGTGTCGATGTTCAGCTCGTTTCGAGAGAGCTTAAAAGAAGTTTAAGTCTGCCAAATTCTCTGCCGTTTGACAATAACGGGAGGCTTAGTTCTTTAAGCATTGAAGTCACCGAGTCAGTTCGACCATGCCTCGAACAGATAAAGCGGGCTGCCAATCTTCGTATTTTTTCTAACTTATCAATTCGGTTCTTCCTAGACGGATCCCACACAGCACAGGCGTATTCCAGAGTTGGTCTTACCAGGGTTGTGTATGCGGATAATTTTACATTAAACGAAGCATGCCTTACATTGCGCTTCAGGAACCACAACTTTTTGTAGCCTTACGATACAAACTATCTACGTGCAGTTTCCATCTTAAATCTGAGGCTATCGTTACTCTTAAGTACTTTAAATGATCAGCTACTGTTAAAGACACATCTCCTATTTTATAATTGTAAGTAACAATGTTTTTTTTTGCTTGTTATTCTGAGAAATACAGTCTTTTCGGGTTCAGCTTCGTTTCCCATTTTTCACACCAATTATCTACTGAGGTGAGCGACAAGTTTAAGTTTTCTTGGTCCACAGGGCTACGAACTTTAGTGTAGAGCAGGCAGTCGTCTGCGAATAACCTAAGTGTAAAATTGGAGCTTACTGTTTTCGCCAAATCGTTGACGTAGCATAAAAATAACACTGGTCCCTGAACTGACCCTTGGGGGACTCGCGACGGCACCCTACAGACAGAAGACGCAACACCTTCAATAACTACAATCTGTCTCCTATTTCTAAGGTATGCGCTAATCCACTGAGTGACATGATCATTAACTCTGTAACTAGTTAGTTCTTTTATAAGTCCTTCATGAGATAACAGATCGAATGCTTTTGATAAGTCTAGACAAATCGCGTCTATTTGCCCTCTTTCGTTTGACGAGCACGAAAATTCATGGAACGTTTCAAGCACCTGCGTTACTGTGGACAACCCTCGTCGAAATCCATGTTGGTTTTTAGTAAAAAGGACCTTTGAACTTTAAAATAGTCGTAAAGGCTTCTGGAAATTATGTGCTCAAAAAGCTTACAGGAAGTGCAGGTTAATGAGATATGTCTGTAGTTTGTTACATTATGCTTATCTCCCGATTTGTGAACTGGAACAACCCTGGCACACAACCAATCCCTGGGAACGCTATTCTGTTCTAAAGAGACTCGAAATATATTTGTCAAGTATTTAAAAATCCACTCTGCATATCGTTTTAAAAATTCATTAGGGATATTGTCTGGTCCAGGTGACTTTTTGGAATCAATATTTAGTAATAGTGAAAATAATCCTTGTTCGGTAATAGTGATGTCCGGCATAGATCGAAGCGAGTCTGTACCTCCCGAAGGGAGTCTCTACCTCCTCCTTTATCCTACGCTGTAATTGAATAATGTCCCTTGCAATCCACGGGCGTTGCCTATAAACACGTTTATTCCTTTTAGGAACAAATCATTCTAAGCAGTGGTTGATAATGTTTTTAAAACGGCACCACAGGTCATCTACGTCCATTGCGTCATCGAATCTAGATAACGATGATTCTGGATAATCCAAGATATCGACGTCGTCGGCGTTGTTAAAGTCATGCACATAAACTACCGGACGCTTAGAGGCCGCCATTGATGATACAATATTGCAAGTCATCAGGACTAATTTATGGTGTGAAATACCCTCGTGCAAAGACACAACATTGTCACTCAAACTTGTACCGACAAATATTATGTCCAGTACGGAGCTTGTAGTTTTTCCGCTCGGGTAGCCTCATTTACGACTTGCGTTAGGTTCAGGTTAAACATCATACCAAGAAGCAATTCAGATGATTTGACTTCTACGTTGTCTACCTCAAGGTTGGTCCAATCTATTTTGGGCAGATTGAAATCAACCGCAAGAATAAAGTTATCTTCGTTAATAAAGTTAGCAATTGTAAAATCGTAAATTATTTCCATCGTGGACAGTGGGGAATCAGGAGGTCTGTAGACCGCTCCTATTACATACTTTTTTGTCACAGAAAGTAATTTGGCACCATACACTTTCGGTATCTGGAAGATCATCCATCACAAGGCGCACGATTGATTTTTTTGAGAATTACAGTACCCCCCCCCCCCCCCCGCGTTGGGCGGTCTTTTTGTATCATCTTGTAAGCAGGTGGTATTATTTCCTTGTGTTTTATGTCTGCGTTGAGCCACGTTTCTGTGACAACGACAATATGCGGATTATATAGCATTAGTATGTGTTCTAACTCGCTAACTTTATTGACGAGACTTCTAGCGTTCCTATTGATAAGTCTGAGCGGTTTTGTTTTTGTATCCCGCAATTGTCGTTTATTCGGGCTTTGTACCTTATCTCTCAGGTTTGTTCGGCTGGTGGTGTTGTAATCCCATACGAACAAGTCGTTATCGATTTGAATTTTGTCGTCGAAAAGTTTAACTCGGGAACCGTTGTTTCTTTCTGTACTTGTGCTTTCCCAAAGCATTTTTTGTCTACTTAACGTCACCTGCGAGTAATCGTTTTGAACAGAGACCCCAGGGATACCCCAGAGATACCGAAGATCTTCGGTATCCCTGCGGCAGGCGAAGCCGTTTTCCAGCCAATGCCAGGCATGTTTGTCGATGGCTTCATCGATGGCAGTGTTTGAGCTTGTCTGCACCTGTTCGAACCTCATGAAGGAAAAGTGATTTAAGCCGGGCTGTTCCCATGCAGAAAAAACACAAACTGTTCAGTAGAGCGTTGCAGATTTTTGGGCGCCTCAACATGATGTCCAGAAAAGCAGTCTGCAGGGTTGTGATCTCCACGTTTGTAGCGCACCTGAAAATCATAAAGCTAGACACAAAGTCGCCATCTCTTAATCCTCTTAGGGGTGTTAGTTGCCTTAGTTGTTAATATGGACGTCAGATATTTATGGACCTTTATGAACATAAACTTTGCTTCAGAGATTATGGCAAGTGCCTCTCGTTCGTTTTGCGCATATATTTGCAGAGTTGATGGGAGCAAGTGTCTGGCGTACAGAAATGGTCTTAGATGAGGGTCGTTATGTCCATATTGGGTGAGCATTGCACCCAGTGGAACAGGGCTGGCGTTAAAAATCAATGTTGTTTGTGCCTCTGGGTTGAAGTGTGCAAGAGGCAACGCATTTTGACTGCTTCCTTGATTTGGGTGAAGGCGTCTTTCTGCTCTCGATTCCATAGCCAGGCTGCGCCTTTCGAAACTTCTTTCAAAGTGCTGCGGAGAAAGTGACAAAGTATGATACGAAAGAAGAACAATATGTAGCAAACCCACGATAACATATTTATTAACAGGCTCTGAGGTCGGTCCCTTCTGAATGACTGCCGCTTTATCGGGACAAACCTTGCGTCCTTCCCTTTCAAAGATGAAGCCAAATAACTCTAGCATGGGTTGATAGAAAAACACTTGGCTCTGTTCACTTCGAAGTCGGTTCGCTATAATAGCTCCAGGTTTGCACCAAGGAACTTTTCATGTTCTTGTCTTGTGCAGCCGTAGACAAGGATGTTTTCAGTGATGTTGACTGTTCCCGCTATGTCTGCAATGACATTTAAGTTTGCTCGTTGGAATTTCTCCGTTTAGATTGCTCATTGGAATACCTCAGCAGCTAAGCAAATTCCAGAAAAGAGACGTTTCCCCTGAACAGGCCAGATGGTGTTGTGAAGGTGGTGATTGTGCGAAATTTCTGATACATATCCAACTGGTGTAGCCGTGTCGTAGGTCAACCTTTAAAAACACCCTTGAAGGTGTTAGCTGAGCAGCCACGCCTTTCAGTGTCAGTGCTAGATGTTGTCTCTATGGCCACGTTTTTACGTATGTAGAAAAGTGGCCAAAACATATCGAACTTGATTTTCTTCTGCTGACTTTGGAATAAGCACTATTGCGGAGACCCATAGGGCAGGACCGTTTACCGATTCAATAAAATCCACGATGTAGGGCTTGAGGTTCAGCTTCCTTCTTCAGTTTCTGATCCAACAATCTATGGCGGCGTTTCTGGCATACCGGAGGCGAGCTAATGTGGAGGAACATAACACCACTTTGAACTTGCATATATCCCGTTGGTGTGCTCAGGATATTCTTGGAGTGTGTCAGCAGTACACACCGATTATGCAAAAGGTAATAAAACCAGTGCTGTGGCTGAGTCGCGACATTACTAGCGTCGTAGTGGATGGCTGTCGCCTTTGACGACGCGTACAACCGTTTTGCACCATTGGCTGTCGTAGCATTGCTCACCCAGAAATTCACAAAGTCACAAACAATGTGCAAAGGTTTGCAGGATTCATAAGGACCGACTTGTGAAAGTGTGCCGAGAAGGCTTCCTGGTGAGCGTGTTGAAAGTGTGCTCACACATGTTGACAGTTTCACCAGAATCGATCATTGGCTTCGCAGTTCCATACGAGATAGAGGTTATGAATGCTTGTGGCAACTTTTTGTGCCGGTCGATGGTCTTGGAGATGAAGTATGGAGAGACCACTTTTGTTAGGGTTTTGGTTTTATATAGTTACCGTCCTCGTTCTGATCGTCCCGACGAACTGCAGACTTGTGCAAATTTGCCTTAACACAGATCCTGCAGGTATGTCCCGTTGCCGGGTAAACTTCTGGTCAATATGGTTAGGTGCCGCCACAATGTACACACGTGCGGTATTGTTGTTGCTGAGATAACCAGTCTTTTCCCTTTACCTATTTTTTTGCACACGAAGTGCGACATTTTCCATGCAAGCTGGGCGCTCTTCATACTTTTCGCTTGCCGGTATGCCATATCCGTGATGCCTCGAATGTTCGAGTAACTCCGTCAGTGTCATGTTCGTTTTGTGGAGTGACTTGCGCCTTAACGTTGCTGAGCAGCAAGTTTGGGTGAGATGCGATTTGAGTTCCGCCTCCAGGTCTGTGATTCCGCATAGCATGGAGATGTGTTGTATCATCGTGTTACAGGTATCAATGCCTTCATTGGGGAGTTGACGTTTCTGTCGAAACAAAGAGCGCTGGCATTCGGTTTGCCTTTGCATCAAGGTTCTTGGACAGCTTCTCAACCCCGAGTTTAAAGACATTCGAGATCGTGTTACTGGTAAAGACGACCGATTCCGTCGCCGCTGTTAGCGTTTCGTATACTTATGTCACACAGTTACTTGCCGGTATAGTGCAGTAGCACAACTCTCCAACGTGCTGGGTCTCTAACGCTGCATGCCAGCACTATGTTGTCAAATTCGGTTTAACACTTCTGCCAGAGGGGTTCCACGAAAAAGGCATCCTCGTGAGAATCAAAGCTCGCGAATGCAACGAGGACTGACATGGTTCACCATTCGGCGTAGCGGTGCTTTAGTGCAGCGAGGTGATTGCGATATTCATCGGCTGAGTACGGGTGGTAGGTAGTCGGAAAAAAACATCGACGTAGTGGAGCGTAGGTGCACGGGCAGTCGACGTTTTTAATGCTCTTCGTCAACGTATGTCTTAAGCTTTTTAATATTAACAGTACATAAGATTGGTAATGTTACATTCGGAGAACTTGTCGTTACCCTCCGGAGGCCCATTCCCGCACACCTCAACGTAGTCGATGTCCATTCGGCTGTTCGAAGATGAAACAGCAACGGAAACTAAAATCTACAGAAGGGGAGGTTCGTTAGCGCTTAAAGCGGTCCGTCAACGAACCCTTTTGATTATTTTGATAATATTTTAATCCTGGCCGTATTGGCAGCCTTCACTCGTGATTGGAGTTACCCTTGCGATATTTATTTTGTACAAAAAAGGGTTAGCGCTTTCTTACGGTCCCCTTCCTTGTGTCACTGCCACTGTGTCCCTCGAAACGGGAAAGACAGCGACACGTACGACACGGAGCACGTATAAAATTGTCAAATTCTCAATTTTTACCGCCATCACAAGAAAGCACACGCGAGTAGGAGCGCGAGGGAAAGTAGGCCATCAAGGCGGAACGCGAGCACTAGAAGCCGGACGACACCGGCCGTCGAGTCTGCGGCTTATGCCTGCTTGGGAGAAGGAATCCAGGGGCTCATACACTATAATCATAATAGATATATAAGTATCACAATACCATTTATAATTGTATTCTTCATAAAGAAGCCAATATATTTATTGACCAAAAATAGGTTTTTTGTGCTCCAAAAATACAATATATCCTATCACATTCATTGGGTGAATTTCCTCATATATACATAATTGACGTAGGTATACACTAGAAAAGATTCGTGCCATCTGCTTGGTCATAGCCTCCTCTATACTCACAAAGCCTGGTATAGTTCGATGACGGAGCCATAGAGTGCCCGGTCGCAGATTTGGAGCGCGATGATCTGGTAGCTGAGGTCATTTCTCGGATTCAGCGCGCAGCTTTTGCAGTGGCGAGGACCCGAAGCATGGTTTTCAAAGCCAACGAGAAAACAAGCGGCAGCCTGAAGAACGCGAGAAGCACGATAAGACATTTTATCGCTCAGGACAAGCGTGTTCCGGCGTCTCGCCGCAGCGGGGCGCCCGTTACATGCCTCTTGTCTGCCACTCTTCCATTTTCACTTTCGGCGGCCACGTCTCGTGGCGATCTGCCAGGCTTTGTCAGTATAGAGGAGGCTATGGCTTGGTGCGCTTAGCCGCCTCCGTGGCTCCGAAGCGAAGCGCCGCCTACAGATCCTCATGTGGCGGGTTCAAATCTTGACCTAGGTGATCGCGCTATGGCGGAGGCTTATTGCGGATAAGGCGCCGCGTAACAGTTCTTTTGGTTGCTCGTGAAAACTCCCCAGGTGGTCTAAAATAATCCTCAGTCCTCCGCGGGTGCGTGCCAGATGCCTGTCCTTGGTTTGGCACATAAAAGCCCGAATTTGACTTAGTTCGTGCGTTACAAATCATCTAAGTGGGAAAAAGTGAGTATCTATCGCATTTAATAAGAACATAAATAAACTACGAAGTAAAAAGTGAGTAGCTATCGCATTTAATAAGAACACAGGAAGATAGAGATAGTCGAGACTCACATCATTCAGAAACATTTGTAAGTAGTCCTGAAGAGCTGTCGTGTGATGTTTGTCTTGCCGTGACTTCACAAACCAAGTGTCACACACAAATCGTACGCCCAGCGTTATTACTTGCTCCCTTGATACGGTATTTGCCTCTGAAACAGACATATGAGCACAAGCCTGCAACACAGTTCTGAAATAGAACCCTCGACGACAGTAGAACGGATTACAACAACCTAAAGCTCCTGGATAGATTTTCTTAAGCCGTCCTGTGTATACCCAATAGCCTGCTTTGGGCCATTCTTTAATTATGAATTGTGAATCACCAAACAAAGTAGTGTTAAGAGAAAAGGAGAATAAAACTTATCTTGATAAGGCCGCGGCTGCACTCCCGGCTTTGCCGCCACGACAACGCTGGTAAATTTTTGTGAACGCATCGGGAGGGAGATTATAGAAGCTTTTCGAATTTTGACTAGCCCGCAGTTCATAGGCTCATCCTTTCATTTTATCAGAAAGAACTTGGTGCCGCGGCGGCTTGACTGATGTCCTTTTAACCCTAAATTAGCTTTTCTCCTTTTTCTCACCATGCTTTCTTCAGGGCATGTCTCCCTCTCAAGCCCGGGTCCTTTTTTGTTATCATTGTCAGATTGCTGGCGTCTGGGAGATCACTAGAACAAAGTCCGGAACAGGCAGACAAGAAGCAGGGTGACAAACTCAACGACGTGCTCCATTGCGTAATTTGGCAGATTACAATCGTCTCCTGAACAGCCCGTTGACTCCCGTCCCCCTGCCTATAGAGATCCTCAGGCACGACCTGAGACTCCCGCACTTCGGACGAGCTGCACAGCGGAGACGCCGGCCCGACAAGCCAGATGATACTTATTTAGCACAGGCCTACACTTCTATTGGGGTACCAAAACGAAAATCAGAATATACGGAAACATTTCTGAAATAGGTAAAATATGACCAAGGATAATCATAAATAAGAATCGCACGTTCGTATTTTGAGCGGATGGCTATATTTTTTGTTTGAAGCGTCCGATTCTAGCGAGCGCTTCGAACACGGCCATCGAGGCGTGGGATACGTCATGGAAACTCCGTCGTAATCATAACGTCAGGCTCCTCAATACAGCCAAAGGCTAACGTAATTATGAGCGCCGCCAGTTGGTGGCTCTTGCTTGTGACAGTCTCGCGTTTCGGAATGGCGGAGGACTTCACAGCTGTACGACGACCGTCGTGACGTATACATTTATTCCCTTGTAGTCCGCTGTGCGTTCCGCCATGAGCTACTAGCTCGAGATAACAATGACATCGACTTCCAATGGGACTTGGAAGATGTCAGCGAGGACGAGTAGTCACTCTCAATCACGGTAACGGACATGCGATTAGGGCTAGAACTGTACGAACCAACCGACCGACCGACCATCCGTTCGAAAAACTTCGAAGGGGCCGGAGTTGCCAAGAAAGGCCTTGCATTTAAAAATAATTTGGCAACTTGGAGGTACCCTCTATTAGTGATTTATTAACGACGTGCTCACTTACTAGTTTTCTCCGCTTTTCGTGCGGTTTGCTGAGCTCTTCTGCTTTTCTATTCTTGGAAAAAAAAACAGTCGGCACAACCTCTGGTAGCCACCGAATATTCTTGGCAGGAAGACCCAGACTCTCGAGCAAAGTGGATAGCCTTTCATGGTCCTCATCGCGAAAATGGTCACCATAGAGGTGATCGCTTTTCACCGGCGCCCGAAGGACGGCCGACGCGCGAGGCGTACCCACACGCTTCGGAATTTCTCATTGTTCGGAAACCCTTGTGTCGGCGTGTCGCAGTGCGCCACGCTGTTGCCGCGACCTTCTGCCGCGCAATTGTGTGGCATCCTTTATGAAAACGTGATGAATAAACACAAAAACAACTCGGCGGTACTAAAACAATCGTGATCCGCGGATGCAGCGCGATTTCGACATTGCGTACTCGGCTAGGGTCTCTATATGAGTGCTTTGAACTGCCGAGGGTGGCGCCACTGAGGAAAGAACAATACGTGACGATCCCCGAACGAAGCGTCGACCCTCCAATTACAAGGTGCAAGTGGGAAGCCATTTTATTTGTTTTAAAATTACTTTTCTTGCGTTTCCAAACAAAATACTGATGTTCCTCATGTGCTGATATAATATGGTATATACAGAAGCAATAAACCGAGCCCTAAAATTTCGTTTCCGTACTCCTTTAATTTGTCCTATTGTTTATAATGGTATGACATTTCTGTCTTAAGTTTGTGAACAACTGTTTCTCTAAGTATTTACTTTATTCTAAGGAATGCCGCGTCGCGTTTTGCACTTGTATATTGGAGTATGTTTTTGTTGACTCTTTATGTTTTCGCGCTAAGTAAAGTATAGAGTTTGATTGGTCATCCATGCTTTGTCACTCTTCATTGACAAGACTCTCTACCAGAGCGTGGACCTATTGCTCGGTAAGCCGTCCATTCTTTGACGACGTCACCTTTAACATATCTAACTTCTGTGAAGGCAGATCAGGAGATCCACTTGGAGGTCCTTGTGTAAACGCTATGTTTCGCTCAGATACAAAAACATGGAACGAAACAAACTGTATAGAGACGCAGCTTGTCTTCTGCTTGCCATATTGGGCTTTCTACTACATATAAACTATAATATGTCACATACTTATATTCTTAGTTTTTACCTGAGATTAACGAATTTTTGTGTCTTTGTCAAATATAATGAGACCAATCGGCCTTTAAAAAAAAATAAAAACTGACAAAATGTAAGCAGGAACATGTTTACCAAAAATAATTACTGAAAATTCAGAACAGTGCTCAAATATTCATGGCCTTCAGAAAGTAGGCCCCGGCCACTCCCCCCAGCTTCCCCCCCCCCCCCCCCCCCCCCCCCCCGAAAAAAATTCCTGGCTAGGGGCCTGCGTTGATAGTCATTGATTAGGTTTTAGTTGCATGATGCTACTAAATACCACCTTTGGAGCTTTTCGGAGTTATGAATTCGTTGATTGGCCTTTAAAATGAAGGGAATATCAGCCCTTCCGCATGTCAGTCACAAATGATACTCGGTTTTTCGATTACCTCATAGTTCTCTCTTAATCTGTTTCAGCTTTCATAGTGTGAATATAAGAGCTTGCCGGTAGAAAACACCGACCAATAAGACCTTGATTAAAATTCTGCGTTCAAAAGTCGTTAGATGTTAACTAAGAAATAATTGATAAAATTTTACGGAAGAATTACGCATAACGGACAGAATATGGACAGCACACCTCCAACTTTTAGAACACGCATATTTATTTTCTCCAGGCAGTGTACCTCAAGTTTACGGCCGCGAAGGGGAAAGGGAGACGAGGGGGTCAAGAAGTGGATATCGAAATTTTTGGCGGAAAAGGGGCGACACCTGGGAGCGGCAGAACGGAGCGAGGGAAGTGCCGCAAAACAAGAAAGGGGAGGGAAAGGGCGGGGTTGGGGAGGGGGGCTTACTCTCTCATAACAGTGCATTGAATTTTGTTTTTAAGGCCGTCAGCCATTAGCCCCGAGAGCACACAGAAGTGTGGCTGCGGTTGCCGCGCCCTGATTAGGTGAGGTGTAGCGTAACGTCAGGGGAAGGACTCAGCTCTGCGATCTCGCATCCGGCTCGCTTCCTTACACCCTTTTTCTGGTTTGTGATCATGCTGACCTGCTGTTTAGTGCCGCAATGCAATCCCGAAAAAAGCCTGTATCAACGTTCATCACCCGAGGAGATCGATGTTAAAGAGAGCATGGACAATCAAACTAAGGATGGGAAAGGCACCGTCAACGTCGGCTTTTGTTTGCCGCAAGCACTTCGAGGAGCGGGACCTCGTTTACCCGGTGTACAAGACGCTGGGTTAGGCCGATACCGACGTGCTTCCGCACCTTTTCTAAGCGTGTTTGTCACCTTTACTTTTATAATCATGTGAATATCCCGAAAGCTAAAGGCGGGGGGGGGGGAGTTCCATCGGCGGAATTGCCTCCGCCGATTAAACTCCCTGTCCGTCCACACGACACAGGGCGATCGTGCGATGGTTGGAGAAGCGGCGGCGTAAGTGTTTCAGACGCTGGAATTCTGTTCCTTGCATGTTCATGAGCTAAGAGACTATTACATCCTGCTTTGCAGGCCTTTCAGATGGCATTTATTTGAGGGAAGTTTGAGCGGTTGGCGAATGAGCTCGCGACCCCGACTCTGCACGTGCCACTCTGCATGTGTTTGTTCGCAGATGTTTTAAAGGGCATGAGTCTGAAGGCCTTTGAAAGGCTGGTGACCAAAAGATGCCAACGCTGGCATCTTTTGAAAAAATATACGGAAACATCCTTTTTTTTTACTATTTGCACCGGTAAATCAATCGGACTACTCTAACTCCATGTGATTTCCATAGTTTATGTCCCTTTGCAGGAGCATCACGGAGAAAATAAGTAATAAGCTCAACAAGGGTACTTACGAGGGCCCCTGGTATTCATAAATATATTTTATATAGACACATATCATAAACTTCAACAAAATATAACCATAGTATATTTTTTTTCACAAAAATATACAACGCATACTAAAACGCGTTTAGAACGTCGTCAAAGTTTACCAAACCAGCAGGGCCGAATTATGGTGCGGGCTAAGCATGCTGCAGCCCAGGGGCCCCGGCCCTTGGAAGACCCGATAGTGTAGGTCACAAAAAATATATTTTGGAAAGAGAAATTAAAGAGAAACATATTTTTCATAATACAGAAAAAAATATATTTTCAGACGTTTTTCACACCCTTCAATAAGAGAAGCGTGACAAACTTAATAGCGCTACAAGCAAAACCAAACAACATTCTGATTGTCAAACTTGTTTGGTTGTTGATTTGGTGTACAGGAAGACCCGATTAACTTGACGTGCGACCGGCTCATCACGCTACATCTCGGCCTTCTTTTTCTAACTGGGTATGAGCTAAAAAAGACGCCGAGGGGACCTCAGCCTTCTGGAACCTTCCATCCTATTATTATAGAAACAAAAGGGATATAACGTAAATGCCTTTTCACTCTGCCGTGCTCTAACTCTTGATAATGTTATATACTTTGTCTCACCTTAGGACTGACTAAATAAAAAAACTGTGCAAGTACGAGCGGCTAACCTTGACCGCCTTGCCTATAGCAATAGCCTCCTCTATGCTCACGAAGCCTGGCAGTTCCACGACAGGGCTATAAAATGCCCGATCTCAGATTTGGAGCGCCATGATCTGGTACGACAGAGCATTTCTCGTTGAACCTGGACGTCAGCGCACAGCTTTTGCAGCGGCGAGGACCCGAAAGATGGTTTTCAAACCCGACGAGAAAAGGAGTGGTAGCGCGAGGAACGCGAGGAGCACTGCTGTACATTCCATCGCTCGGGAGAAGTGTGTTTCGGTGTCTCGCCGCACCGGGGCGCCCGTCACGTGGCTCTCCTCTCATCCATTCTCTGCCGCTCCACCTTTTCAATTTCGACGACCGCTTCTCGTGGCGATCTGCCTGGCTCTCTCAGCATAGAGGAGGCTATGCTGGAGCACTCACTGCACGAGAGCTTGTGCAACCGCCGAGGTTTCACCCAAAGCAATCAGCTCGCGCTTTAAACATGCGCGGCTAACAATAGGTCATGCTAAGGTGTAACGAAGTATAGTGTGTACGAAGCAAACACGTGTTTTTGACGTGCGGCCTGCGATGCTCCCTGGCGAAAAGGACAGAACTGTCGCTTCCGCCGTGGTCAAAGTAACGTTTTTACTAATTGGAGCCAAAAGAAAAAGCTAAACATGATTTCTTCTTTTTTATGGGCGCTTTTTACGTTCGTCTTAGGAACAATAGTGGACCTTTAGTCAAGTCTGTGTTTAAGCCAAAAGCCGCACACATGGTTTTACTTTTCGATGTGTTCATTGTCTCCATATCGAAGCTTTTAGCAACGCCAAGACCTTTGAGTAACGTGGAGAATTTTTTTTTCAATAACAATTCGTTCAAAATGTTTCCACCTTTTACAAACTAGAAGAAATGCCTCCGGCCTTCCAGAAAAAGAAAAGTTTCACAAAAAAGCATTTTGTTTAATTTATAAAAAAATGAGGAGACTGGTCTAAAGACAGCAAATGAACGATGTTTTTAGTTACTGTGCTTCGTGTTTCTGCCTCTGAGTGTCGGAGTTTACCAAACCTAAGAGTGAAAGTAAATGGTAGCCAACCGGATATCTTTATTCTTCTGCACCAGTCCTTTTTTAGTATTTTTTTTATTTAAGTCAGGAAAACTGATAACATGACGAGGCCTCGTTCTTCCGGTTACGTAGTTCTTTTTGATTCGCAATTCAAATGTCAGATCACAATCGTCTTACTAGGCGGGTCTTGTTTGAAATCAGAGTTAATAAAAGAATACTGTAAAAAAAGAGCTACCATAATTTATTAAGGTGTCACCAGTTGTTTTCAGGCATTCAATGAAGACTCTACTACCTGAATCATCAGTAAGTCTAGACAGTGACTACCGAGTGCAATCAATCGATCATGCCAACGAGACTAGTAAGGCTGCTTGTCATTGTGCTCTATCCTTCCCGCTCATTAGTTCACGTGAGAGTCTGCCACGGGCCACCTACCGACCCACCGCCATTAACCACGGAGAACCAACTACTGTTGAGCACACTGACTACATTTGCAGAGTCAGTTCGGCACTTGTAGCCCTGAGCGCATTTTGGAAAGCTAGTCGTGGTAGTCATGAAATTGCTGCGTTCCGTTCTTCTAGTAATGGTAATTTGCATAGAGTGATCGCATAACATGACGCTCCTCCTCATTTTGAGCAATGATATCGCTCCAGAAAGTAGAAATCTAAAAAAAAAAAAAATAACTTAGGCTTTCGAGAATGTACTGTGTTAACCAGTCATATCGTCATCACCGTTGTTGTCGTCATAATTATCATTATGACAGCCTCAGAAGAGCCCTCAGCCCAGGGTTTCGAAGTCCCTTAATCCGGTCCTGCAATCCTGTAGAGCTACAAGTTACAAGATCGAGCTTTTCGTAGATTGTTTTCTTAATCTAATATTTAGATTTCGTAGCGGAAGTAATAATGACGACAATTATTCTTGGTATTATAAGGTACGCAAATGTTATATAGCATAAAATCGTGTAAAATTCCACCGATCGTGCCTGCACTATCCTATCAAATATTTTCTTAAAACGTAACAGTTTTGAACGTTGTACGTATTTAAATGTGTGTATAAATTTTGGCGCCCCTCCTAATATACGAAACATTTTTGTTGCGACTCATAGAATCATTAAAGCAACATGCCGTTATTTTGGAACCCCTTCCCATTTAGGGCGCTGCCCTGTGCAGACCCGAAAAAGGGACCTTTTAGCGGAGTATCAATAACGACCTCTGATTTGAAGAGAAGGGCAGAAAAGTACAAACACAGAAGCGCGGAAAGAGAACGGCGTGATGGGGGGGATGGGGGGGGGGGGGCGGGGGAGGAGGCACACAGATGTGTTCGCAGCAGTGACCGGCCAAGCCTGAACCAGATGGACATAGCCGGGTCGACGGGACTTCTGTTGTCACGGCGCCGACCCGTCTAGGGGTAGACGTGACACATCAGAGGTAGAGGTCATCATAGAGTCTCCTCTTAGCCCCAGAAATTTGCTTAAAAGCCGGGCGGCCCGACCATCATCTGACCCAGACCCGCTACGCCGCTATGTGTTGAAGAATAATCACTGTCTTTTCCATACATATCGCACGTTCGGCAGCAACTATGTCCACTAACAGTCTTTCAGATGCATGTGAGCCAGCCGATGTGTTTGAACAATAGACTCATATACTCTCTCTAGTGCTGTTTTACATACAGAAGATATACTCTTTTCGATCCAAATTTCAATACAAAGTGAATGTTGTCTAAACTTACCATATTTCTCGTCTTATTTTATAAGCATCAGAAAAACCACGAATAGACGAACCTCGTGTTAAGAATCTTTACTTTTTCCTTTTCAAATAAATACGATATGATGCAAAGGTAAGGTGGTGTTGTTTAAAGACAGCCTCACAGAACCGTCTAGAGTACCTTGATGTGTTTTCAAATAGTCTGATTCCTTTTCTTCTTGCCCATTAATTTTGTTTGTTAATGTTTTTTATGTCTTGCTGGAACAAAATTTGCCGTTTTGGGTTCCATAATTTCGGATTCATTTTGAATAACCAAACCTACATTGCGGTGCGCTTCATCGGGCCGAAGCCTTTTGACGCTTATGTCGACGTCTTTGAATCCGCACATAAATCAACTCGCAGTATTTTTCGTCTAACCCAATCCTAAAGTTATATTGTCTTATTTTATTTAGCTTATGCAAAAAGTACTTTTCAATAGCACCAGCAGCGCCAAAATTCCGTACAGCGAATGGCGGCTTCTAGTGAAAGTTTAACAAATTAGTGAGCTAATTTGCTTCACTTTTTGTTTATTTAAAACAGTATTGTTGTTTATAAAACCATTGACAAACTTATATGAAAGTTATTTTGTTAGAGATTCACGTAGAATGATCGATGCTCGGTGTACAATAAATTGATTTTGTATAAAGTAATGTTGCGGCGTACATGTTGAATCGCTCGAACGATGTAAGAATTGCATATAGCAGTTAGAAGTAGACAAGATATAATGCGCGCGTTGAAACATTTTTCGAATACAAGCTTTTGACTTACCGACGAAAATGCCTCCCAGAGCCATGAGCATAACCCAGGCATTCATCTTGAGTAAGATCTGTCGAAACCCCGTAGACGACTGACTATTGTTTCGCTCCAACTCTTTGGTCGACCTTTCAAGAGAACTACGGAGCCTTAAATGGGCAGAAGTTTGTGCGCACGAAATGACGATGTGTCGACTGCCGTAATAAATAACACTAAATTTACGTCGAAGGAAAGGACTTTGTATTGCCTCGTGTTCAGTTCTTCAGCTATTGCGAAATCCGCGCTCGAGTACATTCACTGATCAGCCGATTGTGCAGAAGAAAAACACTATGGTCAATTTCAAGTATTTTCTATATTTATTTATTTATGACTTTTACCCCGTGGTAATTCAATTAAACCTATACTTGTTTGCCTCGGCGCAGAGTCTTACAAATTTATTACATGCCGCGTCACCGAAGTCCCTTCACTGCGGACTGCTGACGGCAATAGAGCTTCGACCGCTGAAGAGACAGCGTACTGTACTGTACCGTCTTGCCGATTAAATAAAATGAATACTTATTATCTGTTTCGCTCGCACTTGTAACATAAAGTGGTGTTTTTGGTCTGGTGGAAAAAAATTTTTCTAATTGTCAGCTGCGCTCATTTTTCAGGCGGCCATATGTGTTTGTGGTTTATAATGTCGGGAAACAGGCACTTTTATTTGTAAACTTTGGTTACATTGAGTGAGTTTTTTGCAATGACTGTGCGGCGTACGCGCGGAGAAATACGAATAACTAGACACTTGGCAATCTAAGTATTCTTCGTTTTTCAGGCGATCTTATTGATAATTAAGGGAAGCATAAAAATATCTGGCTCATATTTTTGAACGAAATATCGCTAGTAGCGATCAATCTGATGTGCTTGATTGTATTGCCGTGGGCGCAGCTGACCAAGCAGGCAGCGCGCTCGTGGCATAAGAGTTATCGCGCGTGCCTTCCACGCAGAAAACCAGGGTTCGATTCCTGGCCGCGGTGACGTATTTTTGTTGACTCTAGCGTAATGTTCTGGTAAATTCGAGAATTGTGATGGCTGATTCGAGGTTAGAATTGTCTACACGCCGAACCTTGAACGCCAATTGTTCCAGAAGCCCACGCGTGTAGAAAAGGGGCTCCGCGTGGCAAGCCGGAGTCAGTCTCGCCCAAGCGCTCGATCCTGCTGTTACGCCGCTATCGACGCCCGCGACGCTCTATTGTTATTTTCTGTTTCCTTTTTATTTTTGTTTTGGGCCCAAGTTCGCCCCATTAAACCTTTAGGTTACTTCACTTTTCGTCGCCTCGTCACTTGTTATTCGTGACATTCTGGTGGAGGTGAGGGGTAAAACATGCCATGCAGCGTTCCCCTCCAAGGGCCCGCAGTGCAAGTCCGATTCCCGGCTCGGTGAGAAGACCACTCAACGCGGAACCTAAAACTCGGACCACCCGCCGCACCAAGGGAGAGGATCTTGAGTACGGTTTGCTGCTGGACAAGCCCAAGCCGAAGAAGACGACGATGGCCAACAAGTCGCAGACCCCCGCCGCTCCTGGCGTCGTCTAGCTACCCGTCGCTCCTCAGAAACCGGCTCCCTTCCCCGGCGAAAGCCACGAAGACATCGACGACTGGGTCCAAAAGTACGAACGAGTGGCCCGTCACAACGGGTGGACACAGGAGCAGTGTCTACAGAATGCTTACTTTACCTTGGAAGCAACCACCCGGAACTGGTTCGAGAACCACGAAGCATCGAGCACCTCGTGGGAGCAAATCAAGGCTGAGTTGCGAAGAGCATTCACGAACCAACAACAAAGAAAACGCGCGGAAGAGCTTCTTCAAGCGAGGATCCAAGGCCCTAACGAGAGGGTCATTAGCTTCGTGGAAGATGTCCTGCGAAACAGCAATCGTGCCGATCCTCAAGCATCCGAAGCAAAGAAGCTCAATGTCTTCATGCGCGGCGTCAAGGAAATCACTTCCGGTGGTCTTATGCGGAGCCCACATACCACCGTCGAAAGCTTCATGACGGAGGCCATCATCATCGAACGTGCCTTTCAAGCTCGAGCCGCCCACTATCATTGAGTTCCCGGCGTCGCTGTCTTTTCGTCTTCCGGCTGCAACACCACGGATATCCGCAAGATAATCCGGGACGTCGTCTGGGAGGAGATCAAGAAGTTTCCACCTGCCGCCGCAAGCCCAGCTTCGCCCTCAATCACCGAGATTATCAGGGAAGAAGTCCAGCAAGCGCTGCTGCCTGAGGTTTTCGTCAGCACCGCTCCGGAACCACCGATGCTGAGTTACGCCGCAGTGGCCCGACGGCCACCTCCTCCTCCTCGCACCTATGTCGCGCCGACCCGACGTCAGTCTCCTGCGCCGCAGCACGAGCGACGCCACGACGACCAGGTCCAGTACGCCTGCCCGGCTCCTCGCGCACCCCGCAAGACCGACGTGTTGCGAACGCCCGACCGACATCCTCTGTGTTTCCATTGGGGGGAGCAGACTACACCTTCCGCCGGTGCCCATACCGACGACTCGGGCTACGCGGGTTCCAACCGAACGACCCGCGCCCCCGTCATGGTGAACGCCCTACTGAGATCAACGAGTACCTGCGACGACCCCAGTCCCCCGAGCCTGCGTCCCGCCGAGAGTTCCGGCGCCGTCGCCATGACGTCCAGCTTCGCCGATGCACCGACCCCGACGTGAAAGCCTGTCGACCCTCGCTCCTCGCCGGGGAAACTAGGCGCGGCAACCCTTGGAGGTAGAATTGCCGAAGACGATCGACGTAAAGAGCCTCAAAGAACGACGGAGCACTCCCACTCTCCCGACACTACGCATCACAACGACGACCCTGCATCGGTGTCCAACAGCCTGAACGTTGTCATCGACGGCCTTGACGCATCGGCACTCGTGGACACCGCAGAAGACTACTCATTCTTGAGTAGGGAGGCTGTCCCGCCGCCTTCGAAAATTCATGATGCCGTGGGATGAACCCCAATTACGAACCGCCGGAAGACATCTCATCACGCCAGTCAAAAGATGAACTGCTCGCGTCCAGATTCACCACGAGACGTATCCGGTAAAATTCGTCATGATACGAGACTGTGCGAGAGACGTTATACTTGGAGTGGATTTCTTGTGCGAATACGGCGCCGTCATCGACCTGGAAGCCAACGAATTGAGGCTGCGGAAACCTGACGTTATGCCCGAGGGTCGCAAAGCTACGGCAACCACGTCAGCTGCAGTGCGTGTACTCTCCGACCAAGTGAACTTGCCACCATGCTGCAGTGTACTTGTGCCTGTCGCGACCGAAAAAGGCTTCTGCGGAGAAGCTTTGCTGGAAGTTTGCGTCCAACTGCTTCTAGGAAAGGGGATCGGCGTCGCAAGAGGCATCGCGGAGCTTCACCACGGACGCACTGTTGCATTCGTAACGAACTTCCGACAGGAGGCTCAGCACCTGACGAAAGGCACCGCCGTGGGTCACATCGAGGAACTCCAAAACGCCGCCCAAATCGCCGCGATTACTGACGAATCCTTGCCACCTCAACACGACAGTATACGTCACCAACACAGCCAGTGGCGTAGCCAGGATTTTATTTCGGGAGGGGTTCAAGGTTCAACGGCACCTCCTCCCCCCCCCCCCCCCCCCCGTCAATGAGGGAGGGTGAGCTCGCCGACACGGACGCTCAGGCAAAGATTAGGGAGACGCTGTCAAGATAAAACAGGTAACGCTGCATTGTCATTTTTAAAAACGGAGCAGGCTTCATTTACATGAATACGGGCGGGGTGGCTCACTGTTCTACTCTCGTCGTAATTGCGGCCCACCAACTTTAAACGCTTTCTCACAACACAAAACTCCCTTCGCTTTTTCAAGTAGCACCGCAATACCAACGCGTGAAGGCCACAGAAAACACAAAAATAGCTATATTTTCCCCCCAAAAAATAAAAAAAAGATTCAACAGCAAAAAAAAAAGTCGACATTGAAAAGTTGGAACAACCGACCACGCACAAACACTTTAGGGGCCCATATTTAGGGCGAAGGTAATTCTGAACAATCACAAAACCAAAATCTATGATCTATTAAAGGTTTAACAAATTCGTGTTACAGAACCACATGCCGAAGGAAAGAGAGTCTTACCTTTGCTAGGCCGTTTTATTTTGCAGCGTGGTCCAAAGGCAGCAGCAGCATATCCTCGGGGTAAGAAGAAGTCATCAGTCCGAACTCGTCCTTCCGTCACTCGGAGAAATGACATGACGCACCACAAAGAAACTTGCGCCGAACGTGGAAAGGAACTTGACTAGCCTTCCGCCTTTGCGTAGTGAGAATATGAAGGCATGTCTCTTCAAGTTTCTGATGTTCCTTGCAGCGAAGAGATTAACCTAATAGTAATAAGGAATTGCATCGCATGCCACCTTGACATACAAAGCAGAAAGCAGGACGGACTTCATCGCATCCGTGAGCGACGATTTTCGCAAAGTGAGGGAAACTTGGCCAAAAATAATTTTAGGCGTCCAATGCAAGAGGGAGAAACGTGAAGCGCCCGTCACATCTGCGGTATACAGGTGGTCGCCCTCTGTTCGGAGGCACTATTTCAGAACGTCCATCGTCTCCTCTAGATTCTAGTTGCGGCGGAAGCTGAGCGCTCGTTCTCTTCACTACGACGGTTGAAAACATGCCTGAGAGCGTCCACTTCGAGTGAGCGACTGCTCGGTCTATGCTTTCTTTCAGCTTAATTCCAGACCGTTGTTCCAGACGCAGCCGAGGCTAAAGGCGCGACCATGTGGCCTGAACAGTGCTTGCACTGCACAAGCGCGCGTGCTTGGCAGGGACGCTGAAAGCCCTGAACTCGTGCTTGTAGCATTGGCTCCACCTGCATTTAAGCTGAAACGAAGTATAGAGGTTTTGAATGTTCACCGCGACATTAAAGTTCAAGCGGAGGACGTCCGGGATATTTTTTTTTCGTGAACGCAGGCGGTTTCATTTTAATGTGTAGGCGCTTGGCATAAATGAGATGATAAAGAGAACCTGTCAATTGCATTCTAATATCACTAGTCGCAGTTACCTATTTATTTGTGGTAATTTCTAGTTGAAAGCACGTAATTCTGATCACAAAAGGTGTGCGTGAGCGCAGTGCCACCCGTTGCTTACAGTGCGATTTTTTTTTACGATTCATTTAGTATTCCTCACATTACTGACATAGCTTTATATTATCATTGTGTGTTCGTTTTATTATATTCACATTGGTTTGATTGAAATGTGTATTTCAGTGAGGATAGTTTGTCCTGTTTTGCGTCAAAATTGCCATCCTTCACCCCATATTGTGAAATATCTGTTCTCTATATATCTGAGATTAATTAGTTCCGCCATCCCATCGAATTAACATGAATTAAGCAATATTGCATATTTTATTAATCTGAGCATTCTCTACCCCACAAACAATTTTTCCGAAAGCCTGTAAGTTGGAGATGGTCCGTGCTCCCCCGTTCCTCCGTGCCTCGTGCAAAACCGACTCCGTCAGCCGGGCAGCGAGCGGGCCCCGTTGGGGAGGGAAGGTAGGGGGGGGGGGGGTAGCTTTGGCATTTCGGGAGGGCTTTCGACCCCCCGAACCCCCCCTCTGCCTACGCCACTGAACACAGCTCGACATTGACCCTAAGCTTCCGGGCCCGAAACGACGGCAGCTGACTAACCTCCTTGACGAATACCGCGACTGCTTTGCGCCGTCGTCGAAGGTGCACCAAACCGCCGTTGGGAGGCACCGCATCGTTACCAAGGACGACGCGCGACCTGTGCATCGATCGCCGTACAGAGTCTCCGTTAAAGAAAGGGAAGTGATCCAGGAGCAAGTTTAAGAGATGCTGAAAGACTACATAATCCAACCTTCGAGTAGTCCGTGGGCCTCTCGAGTCGTGCTGGTTAAGAAGAAGCACGGAACGCTTAGGTTCTGAGTGTACTACCGGCAGCTGAACGCGGTAACGAAGAAAGACGTCTACCCACTCCCCCGCATCGACGACACTCTATACTGGCTGTGCCATTCTTGATATTTCTCATCGATGGACTTTAAGAGCGGCTACTGGCAGATCAAAGACGACGAACGGCACCGAGAAAAGACAGCCTTCGTCACGCCGGATGGACTGTACGAGTTCAGTGTGGTGCCGTTCGGACTATGCATGGCCCCCGCAACATTCCAGCGTGTCATAAACACCGTACTGGCAGGGCTGAAGTGGCAGAGCTGTCTCGTCTGCTTGATGACGTCATAGTATTTTCAACTGACTTCGACGAGCACTTGCGACAACTCTGAGCTGTTCTCCATGCCACACACACCGCTGGGCTCAACCTCAAGGCGTCAAAGTGCCGGGTCGCCTATGACGAACTGAAGTTACTAGACCACGTTGTTAGTAAGGAAGGCGTCCGCCCAGACCCTGAGAAGACTCGCGCCGTCACGGCATTTCCGGCGCCGACAGGCAAGAAGGCCGTGCGAAGATTTCTTTGACTTTGTGCCTATTATCGACGCTTCGTTCGGGATTTTGCAAAGATTTCCGCACCGCTCACAAATCTCACGAAGGACGCCGAGAAGTTAGAGTAGACCGAGGAGCAGCAGAAGGCATTCGACGAGCTGAAGCGAAGACTCCAGACTACTCCTGTCCTTGGACACTTTGATCAGGATGCGGAAACCGAGATTCACACGGACGCTAGTAATCCAGGACTTGGAGCGGTACTGGTTCAAGTGCAAGAAGGCACCGAGCGAGTCATAGCCTACGCAAGTTTGACGCTATCCAAATCGTAGAAAAATTACTCCACTACTGAAAAAGAATGTCTTGCGGTCGTCTGGGAAATCACGAAGTTCCGTCCGTACTTCTACGGGAGCCTGTTCCGCGTTGCCACAGATCATCACTCGCTCTGCTGGCTTGCGAACCTCAAGGACCCTTCAGGATGCCTCACTCGATGGAGTCTACGAGTGCAGGAGTTCAACATAACTGTAGTGTACAGGTCAGGCAACACGTAGAGCGACCGCGAATGCCTGCCCAGGGCCCCTGCCGAAACACCCACCGGCAGCAGCGACGACAATGACGACGAGTGCTTCCTAGGAGCAGTGACCACCGACAACCTGGCACGACGTCAACAAGACGATCCTAAGTTGCGCGCATTAATTGAACACATGGAAGAGCGCGGGAGTTCAGTGTCCCGTGTTTTCTCACGAGCCGTGCCTACCTTCGCCATTCAACAAGGTGTGCTCTGCGATGAGAACTTCAAAAACAACAACTCGCCGTGGCTGCTAGTAATCTCGGCCGACCTTAGAGAGGAGATTTTGAAGCATTTCATGACGACCCGACGCCCGGGCACCTTGGTTACAGCCGGACGCTGGCCCGTATTCGTGAAAATTATTACTGGCCTAAGCTCCTCAAAATTTCCACCTCTACACCCAATTCTGCCACGAGTGCCAGCGACACAAGAAACCGACGTCGAAGCCGGCAGGTCTCCTGCAGCCGAATCCTCCACCAACTGCAGCGTTGCAGCAAATCGGAATGGATCTACTCAGTCCTTTTCCACCGTCGACCCTGGGAAACCGGTGGATAATCGTCGCCACAGATTATCTCACGCGGTACGCAGAAACGAAAGCCCTTCCTTCAGGGACAGCTGTTGAAGTCGCCAAGTTTTTCATCGAGTCCATCGTCCTCCGGCACGGCGCTCCCGAAATTTTGGTTACAGATCCCGGATCATTGTTCATGGCACAGCTGACCCATGAAATCCTCCGGCTTAGACACACCAGCCATCGTCGTATCACTGCGTACCACCCACAGACCAACGGGCTGACGGAGCGACTCAACAAGACAATCGCCGACATGACCCCTATGTACGTCGACGTAGAGCACAAGACGTGGGACGAGGTGTTGCCCTACGTCATTTTGGCCTACAATACGGCGGTGCAAGAGACCACTGGATTCACACCTTCCTTGCTGGTACATGGTCGGAAGTTAATGACCACACTGGATGCGATGCTGCCCCATGAGCCGATTCAAAATGAAAGCGACGACGCCCAGGGCCCGTTTGCTCGAAGCTGGTTAACTCTATCCGCGGTTAAAAGTTAATCGAGTTTCCCTACCTAGGTACCTACGAGTACCTAGCCGCGTTCGACAAAAACTCGATGCACAATTTCTCCGTGTTTTATTATTATGCGGTAGCTACCGCCACCTGCCGGTCGAAGCAAACAAATAGTCTTTTAAGAAACTTTTTCGCTAGTTTTGCCTTTATTAAAAAAAAAATAAAACCGACATCTTATCGTAGTGTTTCTTTTTGTTGCATAAAAAAATATATATACTTCAAAATATCATAAATATTTTGATGCATGTATTGTTTCGCCAAACACAGCATAAGTTTACAGCGTTGATTTCGGTTCTGGCAACGGTCTTTATAGATTTGTTGTTTTGTTCACCTATCTTGCAACGCACGTTTTCCGCGCTTTAGTTATCAGCTGATTTTCACTGTTTGTCTTCTCTGCCGTTTTCCCAACCGACCCGCCGACTCGCCCGCCGACTGACTGACAACTGATTTGCGGACGGATTGGCGAAGATAAGGGACGCAATGTCGACTGTGACGCGACGCCGACATCGAAGAGAGCGCGTGTTCGCCCAGTACGCTGTTGTGATGAGGGGACGGCAGCGTGTGTTCCGTGACCACTTGAACCCTTTGGTGGGGTTCGACGAGGACGAAGTGCAGGAGCGCTTTCGATTCGGTCGCGCGGGCATTGTGTTCCTCGCCGACCCACTGCGCCCGGACTTGGAGTGGCCAACGCCTCGCAGCCGCGTCCTCTCTGCAGAGCAGCAGGTCATTGTCTGTAGTTCTACGCCACGGAGAACTTCCTGATCACCGCAGGGGACTACATCCCCGTGCATGTCTCCACTGCTTCGCGGACTGTGAGGCGGGAGACTCTGGCCTTGTCACGTCGTGCCCGAGACTTCATAGGGTAAGTGGTTTGGAGCATCTCCTGGCGCGTCCCCATACTAGGCGCATGTGCATGCCAGTTTTGCAAGAAGAAAGCCTGGGCCTAGATTGCTCGATGAGCAATCACCATTATTGCAGAAACCGTTTGTATAGAAATTTTGGTGCGTGAATACCTGAGTTCGTTGAAAGTGGTCTTCTGAGCACACATATTCTGCAATTTATTAACGGCGCACCACCTGTGCAATGACCCTTCAGTTTTTGTTTCTTAAGCTGTAGACTTGCTAGCATGAATATCTGCCAGCGTATCGATCCCCCCGTATACTGGTACCTCCCTAAAGGAACATTAATAGTGTTGCTTCAGCACTCGATATTTGTTTTTTGGTTATGAACGTGACATGCAGACCAGTGAACTGAGCTGTAAAATTACACGAGCCAACTGGAGTGTACAAAATGACTCCCTTAGTACCTATTATTGGTGCAGGTGCAAATGCAACGAAACTACAAATAAAGTAGGAGTGCACATATTTATAAACAGCCTGGTTTCTACACTCCCCACTATGCACTTGGTGCTACTGAGCTAGTCTTGCGGCTACTGAGTACTGTCATTGTGCGGACAAGGTTTTTATTGCCCGCTATTGATGAAGATGAATGATAGGTGTGTTACTTCAAAGCATGTGATCACAACGACAATACCATCGCTTTTAATGTCATAGTGCTACAGACTGACTCAGATTCATCTACAATGCAGGTGACCAGGTGAAGCTGAGGGTCATGCCTCGCAACAGGCCTTCTTTGAGGTCGGTGGGCTTCCTTTGGTCGCGGGTGCTGTTGATGCCTGGAAGCACCCACGACTCTAGGATATTCACAGAGGGCTCGGTGTCAGGCAAGCTGCCCGATGGCGTTTACGATGGTCTACTGCTTGGAGATAGCGGCTGCACCTGGCAAGCTATGGCTGATGACGCCCTTCTTCTCTCCATCATCAGCAGCGGAGGTCGCCTACAATGCGTCGCATAGCACAACGAGGAGCATCGTGGAACGGTAAAGCCAGGCTATGCGTCCTTGTTCTATGCTTCAGGGTTTCGGCACCTTGAGGCACCTAAACTTTTTCATATGGTTGTGCCTGCACTTTACATTTGTTACCATTTTTATGTTCTTGCATAGAAGGCTACGGCTGCTCAGAAGCAAGGAAAGGAAGGCGTATCTCTACTCCACCTTATTTATACTACTGGCTATAACCTACTGCCATAGCCTGTATTGTTTATTCTAAGGTTCAACCATTTGTCAGCTAACTCTATATGTCACAATAATTATTCTATTTCATTTGCTCTTTTCTCTTTGTACTCCAGAATAGAAGTTCTCTGAAACATATCCTTCCTGTTGGTGCTGTATGACTGGGTTTATTAACCTACAAGTTTTTACTAGAAGTTCATACTTTAAAAAAAAAATAGCAGTTGTTAGAAATGCCTAAATGTAAAGCAATTCTTAGAAAAAAAAAGCAATTCTTGCGATGTGAAAAAAACAAATTACACATTGGCTTATGCAGGTCTTGTTTTTGGACAGTTTGAGTACAGACGTATTCAAACATATCCTCTTAAATACTTCTTATCTCAAACTGCGTTTTCCTTGCAGGTTTTTGCGAAGAACAGTTTCATTATATCAGTGATGCGATTGCTGCGCCTTTTGCCCCAAACTGATTACCCTGCTACCTTCTGCTACATTTAACGAAAATGTGAGGTATTTGCTCCAACATACTGCCAAAACTTAATGTTACTTTAATAATACTGAAAATATAATAGCTCGGGCCTCGCTGCGCGGTCGGTCCGTTATGATACGCTTACGCAAGTGTTCAGGTTTTCAAAACTTCTGATTATCGTCTCAAATACCATACTATTCGATCACATTTTGTATGAATGACAGACAGTATCTGGAAGTTTCGTAATAATTTTAATTTTAGTCGTCTGTTTATTCTGGAGGGTTAGCTAGTGTCGTTGAGTGCGCTTTTCACTGCGCTTTGGTGTACTGCAGAGAAGCAAACACCACTGAGTAAGCATCGCGATTTTGCATGTCCTGCTGCGCCGCAGCGCACCTCCTTGTTAAGCGGAAAGTACTCCTCCAAAGCAAAACGCAGCACAATTCATGACTTTAGCTCGTAAATATGATAGATTGTGAGATCCTAGCGGTACCTTTTTCGAATTCAAGATTTAGTAAGGGTACTTCGGTATTGCAAGAACATTTATATGTGCTCTTTTGTATGTTTATTTATTTATGCCAACTCGTTTGTTTAGCTATCAATTTTCAATAGGTGTGAGTAGATTAGAACTAAATTGACAGGAGCAGAGGATGGAATATCGGGAAGAACCTGAATGAGTTCGGCGGGATTGTTTTTAAGTTTCGTTCACGTGCCGTTTTTGCTATAAAGTTCTACAGATAAAATGTAATTTATGTTGATAATCAAATGACAAGTGCTTTGCTTTTTATCTGAATTATAAATTACAGTTTTATTAAAACCTCTAGAACTTGAAGGAAGCATCAGTTTATGTCATCAATGATATTGTACTATTTCAGTGGCATTCAGTACCTAAAATAACCATTCGAAGCAGTTTGTGTTGTCCTTCATCACTCACCTTCTTGTCACCCTGTCATGGTGCTTCTCTATGCAACTAAACGCTATAGTTTTGTGTTTGAGAGACTCCTGCTGTGCAGTTGATGCTAACAAAGGTTTGAATGTATGTGAGAAGGCAATGTAGACATTGACTTTTAGTTGGACAGGCCGAAAAATTAAGCTTGACATAATGCTTGCATTGGTATGAATAAAAAATAATGTGTGCTTGTGGTACAGAAGTTCTTTTTGTTGCTCCAAAATTGACTTTTGACTGCTCCAAGAGCTGCGCCAAAATGTCTCGGACCAATCACATCACTGGTGTCTTAACAAAATTTGCATATCATTACTATGTTAAAATATTCCAGCAAAAATATAAAATATTCGGCATAATACCATGTTTTTAATGGGCTGGAGCGATGATAGACATCACATGCCGACCCCATTAGATGCTTTTGTTAAACCGCTTCGAAAGGATAACAGATCTTGCTCTATTTATACACTGTGCAGGACGATAGGCCAGCTCAAGCGTAGGTTCCAATGCCTCTATGCTGAGTTGAGGATGCAGCAGAGAGATGCTGTGACATCACTGTCGCCTGCTGTGTCCTGCACAACCTGGCCAAGACATACCCTTGCAGCATGCCAAGGACTGTCCTCCCTGAAGAGGTTCCCGTCGAGCCCGTGGCAGCGGGTCGTTACGAAAGCAGTGAGGCTTGGTACGCCATCATTAGCCAGTTCATCGGTTGAGCGTAAGTATACTAACATATTGCGCATGCTGCTTCGCATGGTCTAGAGTTCCAGTGCACTGTGCTGGCAAGGTACTCCCAATGATGTAGAGTCTTCAAACATACCTTTTAGAACTTATCCTCTGTGATACAATGTTGATATATAAAATTTTTAATACACTGTAGATGCTTTAGTTATATTTCATCTCACCCGACGAAGGACAAGGGCCCATAGCAAATATACCACATGTTTTCAAACAGGCTCGTGATTGGACCCGGCGGATCTGAATCCAGAAATCTATTGACAGTTGCAAGTAAAATGAATTTTATTTCTCAGCAGCTGTGTTGGCTTTGTCATATGTAAACAAATACATTCAAATTGCAAATTAAAAACAGCATAATATGTCGACGTTTACTCTTCTCCTAATTGTTTTTTAACAATTTGATTTGCAATTCTGCACGCTGTGTTTCCAGTCCAATTAAAGATTTTTATAGTTTTTTCGTTCTTCTTGTAATTTTTTGACTGATGGTAGAACTCCTCTGCAGCAGTTGCTGCTGCGATCGTTGCCGTGGCAGCTTGTTTAACCCTTTCTGTGCACCCCTTCTCCAGCAGGAGATTCGCTCCCTCCAGCTGCTGCTGCCTCTCTGTCTCCTGCAGGAACCGCTGTGAAGCCTCCCGGCACCAACGTCAGCTGTACGGCACATTCGTTGGAGCCCGCTGCACCGCCTCCTGTGGCAGACTCTCGTACAGCACTTCCGCTCCCAGAGGGACCAGGCTGTGGATCTATTCTCCTGGAGCTGCGACAAATGCATGTGTAAAAAGTGGTCGGGTTTTGTTCTTGTCAGTATGGGCATAGAGAACACACTGTGCATAGTTTGTAACCCTGATAAAGATGCCGACGCTGGGCCAAAATGTATTTATACGTTTTGGTGCAGAGGACAAAGTTTGCTAGCTAAGTTGGTTTATATACTGACATGCATGCTTGAGGTTGGAGCACTGTGTTACTTCTTGCACAATTGCCCAATACATGGTGTGGGAAAATGCGCATTTGGTTGTGAAGAGCATTTGCAGGCATGTGTTCCTACACTTTCACTGCTAAAGGTTCGAATGCAGCTGTGTAGTTATGTGATTAACAGTTCATAAAATTAGTTGTCACATTTCCAGTCAAATCTTGTTGCACTGTGCACATTGATAGGACAACTTTAAACATTACAGCACATAGTTTCACTGGCATTGATTTTACTTGCACAGGTTACCGTCAAGGGAGTCGTTACTTCACAGCTGGAATGAAGGTAGTGTTTGAGCCAATTTTCTTAAGTTGGTAAAACTAGCAACAGGATGGTTGCACTGTGTGTGATATTTTAATTTACATATTGAAAACCTGTTACAGTTAGCATAAAAAAGCCATTTCCACTTTGATGCCTTTAATTTTTATTAGATTATGGTAAACAGCTTTACCTCCTGATTTTTCATTGCGTGCCGTCCTATTTCATAAATTTGTAGCTTTGGTAAAACTCTTTCAGCCTTGCTGAAAATATTGAGAAATGTGGTAGCGCTTTGTCTTGTCAAATCTTGGAGTGTACTCTGGAAGACGGTTTCGTGACTTATACTTCGACCCGCCTTTGAACTTTTGTGATTGAAATAAAACTGAAGCCAGATTCCTGAAACTTTCTTACGACGAAAGAGCTTGTAAATTTATCTTACGACAAAGTTACAAACTTTTGAGTATTCCCGAAGCAAAATGTTCGCAAGTTTTGCACAAGTTACAGATTTCGTCGAAATGTGCGCAAAACCTAAAAACATTTTGCTTCGGGAATACTCAAGAGTTTGTAACTTTGTCGCAAGATGAATTTGCTAACTTTTTTTGCCGTAAGAATATTTCGGGAATCTGGACTCTGGTCTTTATATAAAAGTACTCGGCAGTAATGCTATTCAAATGGCAACATGCCCATCTTGTTATCAACATTTGTCCTCGTCTTTCTGAGCTTTGCCTGGAGCAACAGTTCTGCTTTACTATGACCGGTTCCTTAGCACCATTTACTCGTTACACAATCGGGTCTAGAAACCAGTCACCTACTCTTCCGTGTCACCTATCGTGGCAGCCAAACCCGCACAGATTGGAAAAGTCCTCGCCGATCGTCTTGAGGACGGCTTCGACGAGGGGCGTCAAGACATGGGGGTTTGGCCCAGCACCTATGAATTAAGGCATAGTAATTTCGTTTTGTCTACTACTTACTCAAGTCATGAGCAAAAACAAAGGAGGTGGTGTTCACTGTTCAACCAAGTATGTAAATGAAACTTTCATGGGAAAATCAAAATAAACAAATACTGCATGAGGCATTCTTTTAAACCTTCAGTAACTGTGACATAACATTGCTGAAACTGTGGACTATGTAATCATGCAATTTTTACTTTCTTACAGCTTGGCCTGTCGGCCTCGGTTGGCCTAGACCATTGTGCTCTAAAAGTGTGTGTTAATATTGTGTCCAAAGTTTTGGGTCTTCCACTAGAACGGTGTTACGAGTTCCAGACAGCCTGTGCCGAACTTGTACATAAACTGCAATAAATGGTCTTCTGATGCTGTAACACTGCTTTTACTGCTGTTCTTAGAAGACAAGTCGACTCCCAGCAGAGGGCAAAGGTGCACAAATATACAAATGTCCACATGCACTTTGCTAGGTTTGATTGTCCATATATTATCACTAAAGCAATGCAATATTTTTTTTAACTTAAGAACACAATGAACTTACCTGTGCGCTGTTCGTGCTTGTATGAGCTGTACAGCAATATGTTCTTTAAAAGGTTCTTCGAACACTGCTGTAATTGGTCTGGGGTGCGCAAACAGTCCATGCATGTCTTTCTGTTTGGGTCGTGATCGCAGCACTGAACTTCCCTATAATTTGATATTTTCGCTTGCCCACTACCCAAATTAGTGGTAATTGTTCATCCAATGTCCAATTCCTCCGCCGTTTTATGCTGATGCTTGATGTCGCCTGACTCATTTTCGATTTCAGATTGGTTGTGATCGTCTGCTACGTAATTATGTCTCTCCTTATAATCCTAACAAAACATCTAGTTATCCCAAAACAAAATAAATTGACGAAAGACAGGTGCCAGAGAAAACATGGACACTTTTTTCATGATAGAAGCTTTGTTTATTTCCCAGTTGTACAAGTCCGGCATCCGTGCCGGCAGTTTATGTTGAGGTAACGGATATTTGCTTCCGAGGAAAGTTTTTAGTCTATATCTTGCCCTCGTTGAACCGTCTCCCGCTGCAAAGGGGTCGTCGGTGCTGTGGATGCGCTGCATATACGATACACGGCGAAGTGTACTATAAACCAGACTCCGCGATTAGAGGCAGTTTTTCGGAGGGATTTGTTTCACTACCATGCGATTGCCGCTCAAGGTAGGTTTCAAAAGTGAAAAAAAGAAAGCTGGATGTTGATTACAAAGCAATATCTGCTGACATGACATTTTGATAGCCGTAAGATCTCATAACTTTCTCGTGAAACATCGCGGCAGTCACCTAGGTAATATATTTTGAAGATCCCGCTTACTGTACCATTCGTTGAAACAAGTCCACGGGCGATGCGTGAACTTGACGTGACCAGTCAAGCGTAGCCCTGCTCCCACAGCACGCTCGCCGTCCGGCGGTGGGCGAGCTGCCGTCGACTCCGACTGTAGACTGTGTTGACATGTTTCTTTCGTGGCACGACGATGACGCATCTTCGTAAAAATAAATGTTCCCAAGCGTGACGAGCAGCCGTAGCAGCCATAATGTCTGATGCTAGGTACTATTTGACTCCGGCGTCCCTACTCTGCAGGTCACGTGACCTAAAATTCCCCCTCGTAGGGAAATCCGGTTAACCGCGGTTAGTTAACCAGCTTCGAGCAAACGGGCCCTGGTGGTTGCTCAACGGGCCGAAGAAGGCCACCAGCTCGCCCGACTCCTAATTCAAGACCAGCAACGCGTCGACGCGGGCCGCTACAACCTTCGTTGCAGGGACGTGCAATTCCAGCCCGGAGACAGGGTGTGGGTCTGGACGTCCATCCGTCGCCGCGGCCTCAGTGAGAAACTGCTGAAACGGTACTTCGGACCATAGGAGGTACTTCGTCACCTAGGGGAGCTGAACTACGAGGTGATGCCCGACGGAACAAGAACATCATCACGCCGCCCGCCACGACCTGAAGTCATCCACGTCGTGCGTCTGAAGCCGTACAACGCTCGATGGGACGGTGAACCTCATGTGTGCCAAACGACTCCTTAGTTTGGCGTTCTTTTTATTTGCCTTGTTTTGTTTTGTGTTGCATCGGAAGGATGCACTTTTTAAAAGGGGGATTAATGCAGCGAGCGCAGCTGACCAACCAGGCAGCGCGCTCGTGGCTTAACGGTTATCGCGCTTGCCTTCCACGCAGAAAACCAGGGTTCGATTTCTGGCCGCGGTGACGCATTTTTGTTGACTCTAACGTAATGTTCTGGTAAATTCGAGAACCATGTTGGCTGATTCGACGTTAGAATGTTCTACACGCCGAACCTTCTACGCTGATTGTTCTAGAAGCCCACGCGTGTACAAAAGGAACTCCGCGTGGCCATGCCGGGGTCAGTCTCGCCCAAGCGTTCGATCCTGCTGCTACGCGGCTATCGACGCCCGCGACGTTCTATTGTCATTTTCGGTTTCCTTTTTTTATTTTTTGGGCAGAAGTTCGCCCCATTAAATATTTAGTTTACTTCACTTTTCGTCGCCTCATCACTTGTCATTTGTGACAATATGAAAGGGCTCAATGTCTATTCCAAGCTTTTCTTTGCATAGTGAAATCACATTTTGTTCAGACTGAGACCTCATCTGGTGCGTCACTTATCCCACGAAACACCAGGTTCTCTCGACGCGAGTCGTCTTCTAGCTCATTGAGGAGAAATTGAACATGGTCTACACTACTTACTGCCTTAGACACCGCATTTTTAACGGAAACAATGTCATCCTTTAATGCTCTTATGTCGCATAGGTTGCCTTCCTGCGAGTCAAATTCATTCAAGGACTTAGTTGCAGTTTACTGGCCAGCGCGGTCAGTAAACTCTTCTCTTCTTTCTAATTTGAGAAAGAAGAGATGTGTTCGTGGCATCCGGTTTATTAAAAGCAGTTTGCAGAGTTAGTGTATCAGGAGACACACGTCTACCGAAAGTAACAGAGGGTACAAAATACAAAAGCACTCGTATACAATAGATATCCAGTCCATGGGGAATTGCAGCACGAACAAAAAAATACCGTCACCTCGCTTACACAAGTACGAGACATTGTTACTTACCTGAAAATATATTGCGAACATTGTGTTACTGTGCACTGCTGACGTGCCACCATCCCCACTGGCGAAAAAGTTGTCAAGCGGCGCATAAGCACAGCCGAAGCTGCAACTGGCGTGAAGTCCAGTCGACGACGGTAGCAGTCGCTGTCCATTGATTAAAACATGCCAATCCGTGGCGTCACCGCGTCTGGGATCCTTCCCAGTGATGTCGGGGAACGTGCGGGTCATAGTCCATGAAGACTGTTCTACGTTGTAGGGCCCACGAAAAGTCACGGACTCGTTCTTTGGGAGGAAATCATCGTGCAGTTCAGTAGGTGTTGAAAATCCATGGCGTACATTCTGTTACTGTGCACTGCTAACGTGCCACCATCCCCACGCAAATAGGTTATCGTGCTTGGCTCTCATGCAAAGAACCGAAATTCGATGCCCGGCGGCGGTTACAACTTTTTGCTGTCTCTGTAAATGTAGCATTGTCGTTAATTTGATAACCATGTTGCTTACTCGAGGGTAGAATGTTCTACGTGCAGAATCTTCTGCGCAGACTGTTCCAGAAGCCCACGGGTACATATATATGATAGGCTCCCCATTGTGAGCCGGAGCCTGTCTCGGCCCAGCGTTTGATCCTGCTGTTTCACCGTCATCGACACATGCGACGCTAGGCTTTTTCAATTTAGTTTTGGACTCAAGTTCAGGATGCAGAAACCTTGATTTACACGGACGCCAGTAACGCAGGCCTTGCAGCATACTGGTACAAGAGCAAGAAGGCACCAAGGGAATCATCGCCTACGCAAAGTCCAAAGCGGAGAGAAATTAGTCCACGGCTGTAAAATAATGTCTTGCGGTCTTCTGGGCAATCACAAAGTTTCGTCCGAACTTGCACGGGAGCCCGTTCCACGTAGTCACAGGCCACTAATCGCTCTGTTGGCTTGCTAAACTGAAAGACCCGTGTAGGCGACTCGCTCGATGGAGTGTCCGACTACAATAGTTCAACATGACTGTGGTCTACTAGTAGGGCCGCAAGGACATTGACACTGGCTGCCTGTACAGAGCCCTTGTTGAATCACCTTCCGGCAGCAGCGACGACGATAACGACGAGTGCTTCCTAGGCGCTGTGAACACCGGCGACGTAGCGCGACGTCAACAAGCCGATCGTGAGCTGCGCGCACTAATACAGCACCTGGAATTGCGCGAGAGTACCATTCCACGTTGTTTTTCACAAGCCCTGGCGACTTTTGCCATTCGACAACGTGTACTCTACGAGGAGAATTTCAGGGATAACAACTCGCCGTGGCTGCTGGAAATCTGGACCGACCTTCGATAAAAGATCTTGCAAGCCTCAACGACGACCCCATGTCCGGCCACCTTGGTTACAGCCGGAGACTGGCCCGTATTCGTGAAAGTATTACTGGCCCAAGCTACCCAAAACCGTTCACGTATAGACACAATCTCGCCACGAGTGCCAGCGACGCAAGAAACCGCCGACGAGGCCGGCAGGTCTCCTGCAGCCAATTTTCTGCCAACTGCACCATTCCAGCAGATTGAAATGAATCTACTTTGCCCATTTACACTGTCAACGTCGGGAATCCACTGAACAGATCACCTCACGTGGTAAGCCGAAACCAAACCTCTTCTTTCAGGGACTGCTGTGGAAGTCACAAATTTTTTCATTGAGTCCATCATCCGCTGTCACGGTGCTCCCGAATTTCTCATTACAGATTGCGGGTCATCATTCCTTGCACAGCTGATGCAAGATATCCTCCATCTCAGCCACATCACCCACCGGTGAACCACAGTGCACCATCCTCAGACTAATTGGCTGACGGAACGTTTAACGACGACTATCGCCGACGTAATGTCAATGTGCGTCGACGTGGAACACAATACTTGGGACAAGGTCCTGCCATATGTCACGCTCGCCTACAACAGTGCGGTTGAAGAAACCACTGGTGTTACGCCATTTTAGCTGGTGCATGGTCGCAAGGTGACTGCGATGCTTGACGCCACGCTACCTCACGAGTTAGCTGGCAACGGAAGTGATGACGCCCAGGTGGTTGCGCAACAAGCATAAGTGCGACAGCTCGCCCGAGTTTAGATTCAAGACCAGCAGCGTGTCGACGCTGGCCATTACAACCTTCGCCGCCTGGGCGTTCACTTCCAACCCGGAGACCGGGTTTGTGTGTGGAAACCGGTACCACGTCTTTGCCTAAGCGAGTAGCTTTTAAAGCGCTACATTGGACCATACAAGGTCCTTCGACGCCTTGGAGACCTGAGCTACGAAGTGGTGCCCGACGGAACGCACGCTCGATAAGACTGCGAATTTTATGTGTTCCAAATGACTGTTTAGTATAGCGTTGTTTTATTTGCTTTTATTTTTTTAGTTGCATCAGAACGATGCACTTTAAAGGGGGAAGTAACGCCGAGGACGCAGTTAGCCAAGTGGGCAACACGCCCGTGGCCGAGCGGTTGTGGTGCTTGGCTCCCATGCAAAGAACCGAGATTTGATGCCTGGCTAAGGATTCACCTTTATGTTGTTTTTTGTAAATTTGGTGTTCTTGTAAAATAAAGAATCGTGTTTCTTATTGGAGGTTCGAATGGCTCCACGCGCCGAACCATCTGTGCCGACTGTTGCAATAGCCCACGCATGTATGTACATGAGGGGCTCAGCGTGGCAAGACGGTGTCAGTCTCGCCCCAGAGTTCGATCCTGCTGTTTCCAAGCCAACGACGCCTGGGACGCCAGGCTTTTTATATTTTGCTTTTGGCACAATTTTTACTCAATAAACGTTTAATTTGCTTCAGTTTTTATCGCCTCATTAATTGTCGTTCGTGACAATATGTGGATCCAGGCAGATGTTGAGAACGTCCTGTAGTCTTTCTTCTTTAAACGTGGCACTCGGTGGAATTTATGCTGCGATTACAGAAACCTTACATTTTCCCTTTTAAGTGGCTAGGCAGACGTAATTATTATCGGAATGTTGTGGAGCGTCGTAATACACATATGTGAGTTATTTCCGCGCTGCCACTTTTACTCCTGAATGACTAGATGTACGGGCGGAGTGAAATACTTCATACTCTTAGAGTAGAAAATCGATTGCGAGTTTGGATTCACATATAACCATTTTCGGAAAACGGTACTTCAGAATAAACTGGCGAAACTCTGAAAAACGCGTTTTCAATCCTCTGGCATTTCATCGAAATATGGTAGCTCGCGGAAGTTGGCGCTCAATGGCCAAGCCATCCTTGATTGTGTGTGAAGATTCTATAAATAAATTAAATTAGAGTTCTGGCAAATGGTGATGAGAAATGCTGAACGATCCTACGCAAAGTGTTGGTCGCCACAAGAAGCAGTTCACCAATATTTAGAGGTGAAAAAGGCCGTGTTGAGTTGTGCTGAAACGTTTTCTGTTTTGCTGAACCTGGAGACCTCTCCACGTTTGAAGTGTCCATCGCTTCTTCTTTCCCGGCGTATTCTGATGGCATGTGTACTCCAATCGTGTATTCTACATGGTGTCCCGAAAGAAACTTTACACGGTCGTTTTTACCGCAAAAATAAACTAGGCATCGGCGAACGCTCATTTTCCGCCCAAAGGTAGAGCTAGGGGTCACAATCAGATGCCAAAGTTTCAGCCCGATCGGGTGACTTAATCAAAAGTTATAGTGATTTTCTGAAAATTTCAATGGGAAATTGGCGGCCGTCGGAGTTTTCAAACAGATGGGGCTCTATGGTACCAGAAACCGAAAACGGGCAAAAATGGGCTCCATTTTCCCACTTAAATTTTCAGAAAATCACTTATAACTTTTCATTAATTTATCGGATCGGGCTGAAACTTTGGCATCTGGCTGGGACCTCTAGCTCTACCTTTGGGCGGAGAATGAGCGTTCAGCGATGCCTAGTTTATTTTTGGGGTAAAAAAGACCCTGTAAATTTTCATTTGTGACACCCTGTATAAGGGAATGAGGTTTACGAGGGTTCTGCCATGAGTCCCGTGATTCCACAGCTGCGGCAGCCAGTTATGTGAGATCGTAAATGTGTGCCTCTGCGACCATCTCTGCGCTGCGATGCTATGTGACAAGGGCGGAAATTCCGACAGTTCTTGAAGTTGGATGGCATTGTTCGGGGCTGCTTGTTTTGGTTGTATCTTGCGTTGGAGAACTTCAAATGTCCTACTCCCACCTTCTCTAGATGTTGCACGTGACATCTTGTTTTGCATCCTTTCAGAAACGATTTCCGGGTGTGCCTCGGGAGTGGCCAATGATAGCATCTGCTTGACAGTGGTCTTTGCAGTCAGGCAGTCTGCTTGATTATTGTGCTGATATTCAGCAACATCCCATTCTTCACGCCTTTTTTTACTCGAACGTGAGGCGGAGATGTGTTCAGGTCCGGATTTAATGCAGAGGGGTGCCCCGTTGCAGTCTATTCCCTCGTGCTTAGTGCCATATTGGGCGCATGAAGCGGAGAGGTACTCAGCAGCGACATATTATAGTCAACCACAGTGATTGCATTGTGTTGGCTTCTCATAGTACAGCCCTACTTTTTGGTGCACGAAGCCAATATTAACCTGTGGGACATTGGAATTCGCGAAGGTAAGGGCTAGGGACACAGATGTTTCTGGTCTGTGCACCCTGACCACGGGCATTTTTTATTTGACGCACTGCAGAATTCCGTTCTCGGTGATGTCAACTGGACACCATCCATTACTCTAACGGTCATGCTGCTCATATGTTATTCATAAGCTTTTGAATGCCACACAGTGTGGTGATGCGAAGAAGGGTAGCAGTACTCTCGAAGTTTCATGTGTCACGGGCTGGGATGTTTAGTCTTGCGTTAGGACAAATTCATATAATTCCATAAGAAAAGTTGGCTTCTAACGTGGTAGTTAGTTTGATGAGATTAAAGCCTGTCATTTTCGTCTCAGGATCTTAGGGGATCAATATGTCAGTGCGATCAAGTGCGGTGTCACTATGAATATTGGTTCGCGCGCTTAAATCAGAGTATTTTCGGGCTCGTTTTCAGTTTTTTTTTTTTTTTTTTTGGGGGGGGGGGGGGGGGGGAGAGGGGGTGCAGAAATCCGTTTCATTATCAATTGAAGGAACGGAACCGATTCCATTTTAATCTTGTATTTCTTATTTATTGACAAATCTTGTGTTACTTGCCTTTGAATAGGCGTATATGATACAGGCAGTGAAGTCGTCGGCAGTCCCTAGTTCTCGTCAGAAAGGTGCTCCTGATGGATGTCGAACTCGGTGATCCAAGTCCTGTATGTGGGAGGCTCATGTCATAGTAAAGTCGGCGTTAGGACAACCTAGATGATGCAGATGGCTTGATCCACAGGCTCAACGATCACGCACACCAAAGTTTTAGCACTTCAGTTTTGTCACACTTCCGCAGTAAGAAGTGTAGTCTTCTAAGATGTCTTTTCCGCTGGCGGTGGTTTTCCGCAAGTCTGGATACACAACATATTTTCGGTGAGGTTATTCTATGCCAAAGGAGACGCAGCAATATTTTGTTATTTCTAGGTCAGGAACTAAATGAATAATTTGGATAAAAAAACCTGTAAAGTCAAAGAAAAACTTTTTTTTGTAAACTTGTGCATTTTGTTTTTGATGATATCATGCTCTATTCTTTTTTTTAGAATTGCATTAAAACCATGTTGTTAAGAAAACCATCTGGGCCCGTTTTCTCAAAGCCGGTTAACTTTAACCGCGGCTAAAAGTTAACCGCCCTTCCCTACTAAGTGCCTACAAGTACCTAGTCAAGTTTGACGAGGGCTGGATGAGCGATAGCTCCGTATTTTATTATCGGGTGGTAGCTGGTCTCACCTACTGGCTGTAGCGAATATACTTGGCTTCTGTGAAAAGGTTCCCGAAATAGGGGGGCCCAAAAAATGCGCGCTGCCTGGTTTTCGCGACGCAGCGCGGCATACATTTGAGCTTAAGAAAAATTTTGTATTGCTCGTGGTACAAATAATTGGCAAGCTAAAACTAAATTAACCCTTGTTTGTAATTTTTTAAATATTTGGCTGTATGAAGTTACGAAAAGCCTCGTTGAAATTTCCTTCCGATTTCGAAAGAGGAGGACGAAGGTGAGTCCTAGAAACGATGAGAAAGAAGTGAGCACTGAAAGGCGGGCGGTACACCGGCAGCATGGTTGGCCAGCTTGTAAGAACTGTATATAACACCGTTATAAATTGAAAAACATGTAACTCGGCTCCACTGAAAGTTGAACTATTAGTAAATTATTCGAACATCGAGAAGAACGCTGAAAGTGTAATTCTACGATCCGCGCGCGCTGGCCTTCCACTTATGAAAGATTTGAAGTACATAATCATAATAAATATTTGCGGAACGCGGGTGCACGGCAAATTTTGTTTTAGGCTTTTTGCTTCAGAACAGTTATTACTGCAGATGCCAGCAGGTGCAGCGCGTGTAACTACACTCGTAGCATGCACCTCGGTGCTTTTGAAATTTAGCGAAAGGTCTAAGGGAACGCTCTCTGCTTTTGTGTGCGGCCGATTGAGTCAAGGCAATCCACTTTCCAAAGACGTTGCCATGCCGACAACTATCGCGTTTATTTAGGCTTAGGAATGGCCAGAGTCGAAAGTCTATCTAAAAATGCGGCGAGGCCATTGCTCATGTTTTGCGTATTAAGTGAGGTAAGCCAACGCGAAGACCTCCTGCACCATTCATTCCTGACTAACGCGCCCTCTACTGCAGCTACTACGATGTATTAGTTACAAAGCCAGCGGCGCTCACTCACCATGGCACCGCCACGTTACCCCGCCGTCCTTACTCTGCCGGTCACATGACCCGAAATTCCCCCTCGTAGGGAAATCCGGTTAACCGCGGTTAGTTAACCAGCTTCGAGCAAACGGGTCCAGATATAAAACCGGTCGCATACCACAGAAATTCAGGTCGGCTAGTAATTAGTTCATAACATGCGCTATTTTTCACTAAAACGCGCATTGAAATACTTCCATTTTGAGTCCAAATAGGAGCTCGAAGAAGAATAGACCTTCTTTGATTTCTTTATTTTTTGTCCACTGGAAGCTGGGTGTTAGTAGCATTATTTCTTCCTTTCTTCACACATAAATTATAATTGAATTTTGCGTGTTAAATTGTCAAATCATGGTTTTGATGCATTATAATAAATAGCGAAATTTCCAGTTGCATGAGCAGAAGCGCGTTGAAGGAATCAGGCCCTGCGCTGATCTACTGAGGCGGCTCGTAGTGGTCGTCGTTCCGGGCGCAAGGCATTCATCTAGCGCTGTTGTCGCGGTGACTTCATTCCTTTTCTATTACTTCACCGTAGAGAATAAAAGGCTGCGCTACCCGTCACAGCCTGTGGGTCGCTCTACTAAACTGCTGCCCAATCGGTCCCTGCCTGGTCCGCCCTCCAAAGAAGTCACACGAGCAAGGATTGATTCAAATCGTTTACTGTTCGGCGTCTTGGTTTTGGGCCTGGCAGTCGCTGTCGTTATCCTGACCGTGCCTTGTCCGAACTCCTCGTGCCACTCTCACGCGCACCGGGCCGCCGGCCACCGCTTCTGCCCCCTCGCGCGCCGTCGTCCTCCTCGACTTCCCACAAGCCTCATTCGAAAAGTGAGTGACCATGTTGGCGATATAACGTCTGACAGAATGCGCGCAAGCACACATAAATCGAGTCATATTGAGGAATGTAAGAAAGATCAGAAGATCAACATGAAGGTTTTGGTGACGGCACTGCTCCTTTTTATACATGTCATCGTTTTTGGCGAACTCTTTTTCTACGACGTGTATCCTATTGCTTTTAATATCGCCTCTGCCGTGTATGGCTACAACAAGTAACAGGCGAAGGACTGTACATTACACAAAAACACGTTCGTGAATTTTAGAAGGTGGTCGACCGACCTCCTCTCCAAAGACACCTTTGCTGAAACAACGGACGTCTTGAAATTACTCATGCAAAGAGTGAGGACAGTGAAACCTGCGGTACGTTGCACTTACCATGTTGAGGCCCCCTACATTCCTCGTCTGGCATCGTATGTCCTCCCGTAAAGGCTCAGTATGTGGACACCGTTGTTATTTGAAAATAAACAAAGTAAACCTCTCTCATTCTTTCTCGTTCGGGTTTGTGTGCGTCGTCATTCCAATAGCGCCTCCTAAGACCTGGGTAACTTCCAATCTAGTAATTAATTCCGGAAGACTTTGCAAACCATTAAGAGGCGAGTCTTGTGAGAAAGAGCGAATAGAAAAGAGCCAACCATCTTGCACTTTGATCGTTCTCCCGATTTACTGCTTCTGGGTCGGACGCGAGAACAAAACGAGTGATCAGTTTGACGTGAAACATTTCTCAAACGCCTTCACCAATATATTTTACAATATCTCTTTAAGAAAGTTTGATTTGAAAGCAAACATCTTCGACCGAATTTGATGTAAAATGCTCTCAACACACTCTACTAATTTAACTCTGTGAAGGTGCCCTAGATTAATTAATTTATTCAATTAACATGAAGAATGTGACGGGAACATTTCAGGAGAAATATTTGGTCACTCTGACCGACACGGGGAAAGTAGGTGCCAGAAAGTAATTACGAATTGCCGCAATGCAGGATTTTGACCTGTCGGTGAAAAACGCGCTGAGAGAGTTGATTGCTCCCGAAGTGAGTCTCCATCGAAATAAATAAATAAATAAATAAATAAAAGTAGCATTGTTTTACTAAAATGTTATGCAATATATATATATATATATATATATATATTACGTAACGTTTTAGCAAAACAATGCTTTCGCGGTGAGCTCCAGCTTGCCAAAAAAAATCGGATTCTCTGAAATTATATTTTGGACCAGGCCATCCTACGGAAATCCTGCCCGTAGAAGAAGCGGCTTTTGATCACGACGTTGAAATTGAGCTCTAGAGGTTTAAACACGCCATGACGCAGAAACGAATTGAGATCCTCGAGGGTTTCTATGAATCAGCGCAAGACTTAATTTATGCAGGGGTTCGGTGGCCGAGTGGGATAAAGCGCAAACCCAGCTCGACGCGCGTGGAGCGAAGGCTCGCGCTCCGAAACACAGGGATCCTGGCTTCGAGCCCCACCCCTGCCCTTTTCGATCTGGATGAGCATCGTACCGGCGTGCGGTCATGTATCACTACTGCGTGGTGCACGTTAAAGACCCCAGGCTAGCGGTTATACTGCACTGGTTACATTGCTCATCTACAGCGTGTGACTCGTCGCAACTCTAAGCGCTGACCAACTACACGCTGTATAAATATCCCCACAACCCAATTTGATTTTTTTTTAATTTGTTCAATGAATAGCTCCTACCTATCTGTTCTCAAGCTCCCTCGGACAAGTATAGACATGCTTCGTATCCTTACATCAAAGTCATCGAGTTACAACTACATCATAACGTACATATAATGGTCAATCCTGATTTATCGTACATGCCTGGATTTGGAAAGAAGAACATATTTACGTCGTTTTTCGTGGCATATGGTAAAATAATATGCCCCAATACTTATATATTCACTGCGATATCATAGAAGCACAAAAACTCCGAGGATGTGAAAGTGCTTCTCCTAAGAGTATGGCCTTTCTTTTTACTAAAGAGTAATGAAGTTATATCTTGACCCTTAAACGTCTTGCGATATAAGAAAGTAAAATCGCAAGGGAGATCAGCACCATTTCTCTCGACCTGGTTGGCCAGAAAGATACTTAGGTTATATTTTGGGGCGGATCGGGTCGTGTCACCGCAACACTATTTCGAAGGTGCCCCCCCCCCCCCCCCTCCCTGTTGTCTGGACCACTTCTACGGTTCTAGAGAAACGCACTTCCCACATTTTGTTTTGGGACGTCTGCTTCAAGTGGGAAATATGCTACTTTCTCACATTTTGTACAGTTTCTCACTGTCCTTTACAAAACGAATGACCTCGTACCACAGTCTAAAACTCATGATCACCGGCATGGCCATTGCAGATCATGTCAAACAGGTCTCTTCGCTGCGGGACGCTGTTAGAAAGGGAATCGATGGAACATATCGAATCACGAGTGAACAACTTCTGCGAACACTCTCGGATGGCGGAACGCATGAAAAACATGAGCTTTTAATTTGGACTAAATTGAGGTAGGCAGAAAAGGCGAAAGCTCGGAGACTTTGTCGACACGTAGGACGATTGGAGATATTTGCACCTTGCTAAAACGATCCTGTTTGTTCACCACCGTCAAATCAATTTTTGTTCTCCCTCTCACATATATTGTTAGCACTCGGAAAATCTGAATACTCCGGTTTTCCCCTGGCTCCATGACAACGTCAACGTCAGTTATGGGATTTTGCGTGCCATTGTTGGGTCTTCACGTTCACGTTATAAAATATTGCTTCCTGTACTTTCAAGCGAAAAGAATGCAGCCAATGGCGACCTCTCAAGCACCGTCGAAACTGACTGAACGATCATACACGAAAAAGTCATACTCATTCTGGCCAGTGGAAGCTCGCTCTTTCAATTTATGCATTTGTATCTGAACCAAGCCCTGCTAAATCAAATATACACATACAGCTCTTATATCGATATTCTGCTGAACGAAAATCAAATGGGCAGAGATAATGTCCTTTCGCGATGCTCTTCGAAAAAAAAAAAAAAAAAAAAAACAACCACTGATTACGTCGGTAAAGTTGGACATTTCGACAGAGGCGAAATGTCTCGCCGCTCGTTCCAAGCGTACCGAGGGCTCGATCCTGCGCGATATCTACGCCCCACTATTTACAAAACTTTTCCCAGCAGAAAAAAGTCTCGTTCCAAACGGGGGTTAACATTCGTCTAGTATTGCGTCAAAATACTGAAAAGTTCTGACTTTTGCCAGCTTTGACTGTAAAACAAAAACACGCTGTGCAACTCTCTCGCCTCGTTCTCTACATTTGAAGTGTGCAGGTGACCCCAACAGTGCTTGTGGGAATCGAGAGACGTCTGCTGTCCTCTCCCTCAACATACCAGCTTCAAGGCAGAAAGATTAAGACAACGACGGTTTCTTTGCGCGTGTGGCACACTTCTCGGCGATCTCTATCCTTATCATGTGTCGCCCAAGCTCGTAGCCGCTTTCTCCAAAAGCAAACATGTTTTAGAGTATTTGCGAACACGATTACTTTATAACTGAACACTTCAATCTGAAAACTTCCTTTCTGGATGCCGCCGGCTGACAAGAAACGGACCATTTTTTTTTCTTTCAGTCACGACCCCTCTATTAGCTTCCAGCATCGTCTCAATAAAAACACGTCCGTTTCTTAAAGGTTCCTTCTCAAAATACGCTTTTTTTGCCTACAACATCTTGACTCTCGGCAGAGGAGAGCACATTTTGTGTCCGATTATTACAGGAAACTCACCCTGACTACCAAGCAAGTATTATCTAAAAAAACTAAAGCAGTCACGATTTTCCACATATCCGAGACACCTCGCGTTTTTAAGATTAACGAGGTAATAAAAGTTAAATTCGCCAACTAAGAATTAAGATGGAAGAATATAAATTTTGCAAAATATTTTCAGGAACCAGTGTACGCGTTCCTGTTGTGTTTTTTTTTTTTTTTTTTGGCACATTTTAGTGTGGCTAGATATGTCAAGACGCGCCGACGCCGAGCCTTGACGTTGTTGACACTGCGTCGAGGTCATATTTTGGCACACACTGGTATCTATTATTTGTTTCCCCGAACTACCACGCTCTTAATTCATTTGACAGTTTAGTTATGTTTCTGATACAGGGCAAATTCAACGGATTTATTGTAAACGTCAGATATTACATCCAAAAAAAAAAAAAAAAAAAGATCGTATCTTTGTCGCGGACTTGCGACATCTAAAGTTCATATGTCGGTGTGCTCCCCCGTTCTGCTATATCATTCTGAGAATGTTTCAAGGTATCTTCGTCCACCGAATACAAACAAAACGATTAACTAATTTCTGTGGTAGTCCGGAAAGTGTTTCCTGCCTCATCGTTAGGAAAGTCCTGCTGCTGTGCTTTGTAAAGATCATGTAAAAAAACGAAATTGAAATTGATTTTATATTTTATTACATTTTCTCTTCTTTGTATACAGCGAAAAAACTACAATAAAAGGGGTAAAAGAACACCAGAAGTCATTCACACTAACATTGCAAGGGAAATCTCAAAGGGCATAAATGCACAATCGTACAAAAGGTTACATAAATCAGTTTCCCACATCCATTTGGTTACGTTCTCCTAATAAAATGTTTACACAATCGTATATATACTGTAGGAAAATTATTTTTCTAAGAACATCACCCAATGGATATGTGAAATTGACGCATGTAACTTTTTTTGGAAATGTTTGTTGTGTACAATTCTCCCTGATGCCCTTTGAGATTTTCCTTCCAATGCTAGTGTGAATGACATCTTATGCCTTTGAGCCCTTTTTCGTAAAGGCTTTCGCTTTGTATATATAGTCGTGAATGTAATGAAATATAAAATCATTTTCAATTTCGTTTTTGTGTTTCTATTTATTATTAAAGGTTACAAAGCATTGCAACAGGACATCTCTAACATTGAAGCGGGAAAGTCTTCCGCACTAGAACAGCAACGAGTTGCTCATTACGTTCATAATCGGTGGACGAAAACTCCTTGTTGCATTCTCGGAGTGGTATACCACAACAGTGGAGCGAACCGCCATATAAACAGTAAAGGATGCAGATGTGCGAAAAAAAATTCTTGAAGCATTTGTTTTCGTGTAGAAATTGCTGCAAACGTCTCAAAAAAGTCACAGAATTCGCCCTGTACTGGGATCATGCCGAAAGTGTCAAAATAATTAATAGCCTTGTCCTTTCGGGGCACACAAGAAAGATAACATCGTGTCTGCCAGAAGATAGCCTCGGCGCGTGTTAACTACGTAAAGGTCCGGCGTCGGTGTCTGCGACTAATCTTGTCGCAGGCAAACGTGCGGCGAAACTGCAGGGACGCAAACACTGGTTCCCTGCGTCAAATTCATATATGTTTTCTTTTCACTTTCCAAACTTTACATCTCTATCCGTCATGATTCTCCTGTTGTCCGAGACGCCTCGTCTCGGGCAATAGGAGAATCATGACGGCTTTTGACAATTGTTGCTTGAAAATCTGGGGGAGTCTCATGTTTGCTGTAAGGATCGTGCACAAACTCTGCTCTTCTTTGTAGGGGTTAAAAATGTAGTAAAGAAGCAAAGCGACTTTTGAGAAGGCACTTACAAAAAACGAAATGTCTTTTTCATTGAGACGATGCTGGAAGTTTTTATAAGGCTGCATATAGAGATCCTGACTGAAATAAAAATGTTCCGTCTGCTGTGAACCGAGGACATCTAGAACGGCAGTTTTCCAATTGAAGTTTTCAAACTTGAAGAGGTCGTGTTTGCAACTTCCCTGAAAAGCTCTACTATTGACGAAGTCAGCTACGTGTTTGAGCGGCGCCCGATGAAAATAAAGATCGTCAAGAACGATGTGCGACACGCCCGGGGAAACGGTCTTGGTCTTGGTCTTTAAGTCTCAAAGCAAGTATGTTGCGGGAGAGGAGAACAGACGTTTCTCGAATCCCATAAGCACCGTAGGGGCAACTTGCATACGTTGAATGTAGAGAACGAGGCGAGAGAGTTGCACAGCGTGATTTTTCTTAACAACCGCAGCTGCTAGTGTCGGAAATTTACCGTATTTTGCCTGATTACTAGGCGAATGTCAACCTCGCTTAGAATATATATATATATATATATATTTTTTTTTTTTTTGCTTAGAAAAAATTGTGAAGGGTTGGGCTTACATAAAGCACAAGGTCGAGCCCTCAGTACGCTTGAAACGAGCGCCAAGACGCTTAGCCTCTGCCGAAATGTCCAACCTCTCCGACGTATTCACTGGGTGTTCTTCGAAGATAATCGAAGAAAGACCAAGATTTCTGCTCGTTCGACTGGCGTTTAGCAAACTATCAAGATGTAAGTGGTAGGCGTAATTTTCGTACTGCTTTACCAGCGCTTATTTCAGATAAAGGTGGAGATATTGAAAAGCGATCATTCAAAAGCCTGAATTGGTATGACTTTGACTTTGTCTTGTGTGAACGTTCCGTCGGTAGCGACGGTGCTCGCACGATTGCCATTAGCTCGCACGATTTTCGCTTGAGTGTGCAGGAAGCTCAATTTCAGATCATAAAAGTTAGGACACTAGGAGGAGACGTGAAATTATATAATTGAAGTTGGCGTCGTTATAAGACAGGGAAAAACTCGAGATGTATAAATTATTCATGGGGAAACGATGTAGGTGGTGGTGACAAAATACTAGATTCGATGGGGGCACAGAACTAGGGTCATAGGTGCAAGGTAAAAGTATCTCTTGTCGTCCTTCTTTTCGAAAAAGTTTCCGACCATTCGCCTTTTCTGTCGTCTGCAATCTGAGCGAGGTTGGGTCAGCTTTCTTTTATAAGTCCCGCCACCCGAGAGCTTTTGCAAGTGTCCGTTTCGCGTTTCTTGATAGGTCCTACCGATTCGGCAGGGCTCACCTCACAGTGATGAGCTCTGACGGACACGATCTGCAATATAGATGCCGGTGTTCACGAGTTTTAAACCGAGGTTTGGGGCAGAGATGTAAGTAACGCGTTATAACTAACGAGTTACTTCTACTTAGTTACATTTTTTTCTGAAACATGTAATGTTTTGGTTACTTTTTTTGAAAGGAAGGAGTAACGTGCTTAGTTACTTTTGAGGCCAAGAAACGAGTAACGGTATTTCGATACTTTTGAGGAGTTACGAACAATAACGCTTAATCAGCCGCGTTTTCATTTTAACCGGAGTATGCGTCTATTGAGGCAAAGGCAGATGAGCAACCCGAAAAACAACTAAACAGTAATACAGTATAGCAACATCTATCGCTGAACACGTCATTTGAACTCTACTTCATCCAGAGAACACAGTAGGTTTCGTCGGTTGAACCTTATAGAATCGTGTAGAGACCGAACGTAAACCCGGAGGATGCCAACGCCAAAATGCACCGAACCTATCATCAGCTTAGAACTTTACAAGCAGAGAGAACAAAAAAAGAGAAGGGAATCCGAGATTCACCAGCTCTTTCTGAAGTATAACACTGCCGTTCCTTCGAGCGCGTCTGTCTGTAGAACGACTCTTTATCATCACCACACATGAAGCGGGAGACATAACTGAGGAAAACTTCGAGAAGAAGATACTGCTTCAATTTGACGACTACTAAAAAAACAAAACAAAAAACGGAACAAAAGCAGTTGTGCATTTGGCCGTCAAAGTAACGAAAAATTAGGCGAAATACGCGTTCCTCTTAAGAATCGGTAACGAGTAATGTATTTAGTTACTTTTGGGGGTAACGTGTAAATGTTTGATTGAAGGCTGCTTGTTTTTAAAAGCGGCAGTAGCCTGTGATAATTGCCGGAGTGTAGCCCACTCCCCATTTGAAACGAAGGTTACGACAGTAAATGTGGCAAGTGGCTTTCTCCAGAACCGTAAAGGTGGTCGAGACAAAAATGGGGAGACCTTACGTGCATTTCATAAATGAGGAGTTTCGGTGGCATTTCATGACGCAGAAACGAATCGAAATATCACCTCAAACTCCCTCGGAGCAGTAAACAGCTTCGCTATTATCCCTACATGAAAGTCGTCGAGCTACAACTACATCATAACTGACATGTAACGATCAATCGTGATTTATCGCAGATGCTTGGAGATGGGTTCTTTTTTGCCAACCAGGTCGAGACAGATGGTGCTGACTTCCCTTACGATTACACTTTTTATATTGGAAGAGGTGGAAGAAATAGGATATAACTTCGTTTCTTTTTGTTACCACGAAGGAAAGGACTCTAGAGAGAGTCGCTTTCGCATCTCCCACGTGTCCTGTTTCTATGATATCTTCGTACGTAAATGCGTAATTGTTGGGGAATAATATGACATCACGATCCGCCATGGAAACGGACGTAAATATGCCGTCCTGTCCGAATCAAAGCCTGTGCGATAAATCAGGATTGATCGTTACATGTCGGTTATGATATCGTGTCATAGAAAAACTTGGTGGTTTATTTGGGAGCAGTTATTAGAACGTACATTTGGTACAAACTCGAAAATTTGGGTGCGAGCCGGATGCCCATCCGACCGCCTCGATGATCTCGATAAACACAATATGGCGCATGCTAAAAAAAAAAGGCGTGATGTCCATTACGCTAATGCTGACGCCAATAATCGTTGCAACTCAACGACATTCATGTGGATTATAACGAAGATGTCTACTTGTCCGAGGGAGCTTGAGGTGGATTTCGATTTGTTTCTGCGCCATGACGTGTTTAACCCTCATTGACTCAATTTGAACCCCGTGATCAAAACTAGTTTCTTCTTTGTCTTGGGCCCGGCCTTCCATAGTGTGACTCTTTCCGAAAATCTCCTCAACGAATCCGACTTTTTTCAACAAGCTGAAGTTCATCCGGAAAGCATTATTTCGGTGAAATGTTTTGTAATATTTTTTCTCGGTTGAGACTCACTTTGGGGGCAACCAACTGTCAGTTTGATTTTCAGCGACAGCAGGAAATCTTGCTTTGCGGCAATTTGTATTCTTTTGCTGGCATCCACTTTCCCTCCGTCGGCTGAAGTGACCAAATATATATCGCTGAATGGTCTCGTGACATTACTTATGCTTATTGACAAATATAAGTCCCCCAGGGCCACTCCATCGGTTAATTTAGTAGGTTGGGCTGATACAATTCTACTTTAAATTTCCTTAGCTTATTATCGTGAAATCGATCGGTCGAGGCAGTTAAAAATGGGTTCGCGTAAAAGGGATCACCCATTTTGTTTTCACGTTTAACACAGAAGTAGTAGGGAGTGAAAATGATCAAAGAGCAAGGAGGTCGGTACTTTGCTATTCGATCTTCCTCACAGAAGAGTCGCCCTTCTCTGGTTTATTCGCAAGTTCCAGCAAATATAAGGGGCGCTGCAAAAATCAAAGATGGTGTTAAACAGGGTAATCGGTTCGCCCCCCCCCCCCCCTTTTTGGGCATCACAATTAATCAAATTCGACGTGTTCTGACTCCTACAAATAATACTGTGCGATCAAATTTTGCTTTTCAATAATCTGTAGTTTTTTTTTTTTTTTTAAGGTGAGCGGGCAGTTAGTTTAACATTTAAAAATTCCTTGTAGCTGCAAACCATGCAAAGCAAAAATGCAAAAAGAAATTAAAAAAATTGAAACCGCCCCGGTCGAAAGGGAATAATTTCGCCATGGGCTCTGCGTTTCAGCAAGTCTCGTCATCCGACACAAAGTGTTATGCGATGGGCATGCGATTTTTGTAACATTTGAGGTCACACAACGCTCACTGGTGGCGGAATGTACGTATAAAGGAATGAGCGCCGCGTCCACTTTGGTACGCCGCTATTCAGCAGTACGTCTCGTGGATACTAAACGGGGCGCCACTGCCTTAAACACAATTTTGTGACGTCATGATTTGTTTTATTTAACGAGCGCTCATCATTAAGAATGAGTACAGAAAATGAAAAGCGGTCGAAAATATTGCGCGAGACGACTGAATGATTCTTGATCAATGTTCTACATGGGTGAGCGCTGGAAACTTTCGGAACCTACGAACCGCGCAAGCAGGCTAAGGTCATTTCAGTTTCGTAAACATCGTTCAAATATTTGTATTATTAACGGGCATATTACATAGTAATGGGCCGAAATTGGGTTGTCTTGTTTGTCAATTTGCAAAAATGAATAACTCCACAGAAGCTCCGAATCATTCGCTAACATTTTGCCCGGTTCAACAACATTATGTACACTACGCATGTCCAAGGAATGCACTGATATAAAATTCCAGTAGACTGGTTCAAAAGTTATGAGAAAACAATGCCTAAAAAATAACGCTTTATTTGAATTCAAATAGCATATTATGAGGTCTCTGGGGGGTTATATATGCCATACTCAGAATGGTGCGAACTCAAGATGCCGCAGCGATAGCTCTTTGAGCAATACGTGTCTGCCCTTTTCATACGTAATAAAAAAAAAATATATTAATAAAACAACGCGTCAATCGCGAACTATATTCGAAGAAACACGCCAGCTGCCAAGATAACCGTGCAAAGGTTTCGGACAACAGCGATGGGGCATAGTTGGTGGAGTCGGTACGCGTACGCACTAAAACCGTGAATAAGTCTCTCAATGCACATAGCATATAATTACATTTTGTATAATCCAAATGAGGCAACGTCTAACCTGCCTTTGTTTTTAGAATTAATTTTCAAATTCTACATGCGCACACTTATTAAGGTATTAACTCGGGCTACTTGGTGGTACATTGCGACGATTATAAGCGCTAAAAAGACAAGCACCAGTAAAAGTAGACACACACACCAAGACCACAGCTGACCATCCGTCGACCATGATAACATTCGTTTCAAGGCTATTGCATTCTCGGCAACCGGGGAGCGCCGACGATGATCACATCGAGCTTTACGTTTTTACGATCACTTTCACTTTCGAAGGTAGCTCCGTGTTAATCATCCGCCACCGAGGACACCCAGACAGCGAACAAGACGTTTTCACTACCAAGTATAGAGCACTGCTTATTACAGGGAAAAACCCACACCTCTGGGCCGAACAACCACCGTCGTCCGGCGGATCCGGTCACGAGCGCATGCAGGCCGTGGTTTCCTCTTCGTGTTGTTACGGCGTGGGGTTTAGTTGCACATCACGTTGCCCATTTAGAGTACTATCGTTGTGTATTATTAGTTATAGCGGTGTATGTGGGCCTCCGTAACCTACGTTTCGAGACTGCACAAGAAAATCCCCTCCTTTTTCTTTCTGACGTTGGCCCCTAGGCGGGCGACATCCTAGTTAGAATCTGCGAATAAAGCTTTCCAGGCTGCGTCACTGGACCAAAGGGAACCCAAGGCTAAGTAGGTGTAATTGGAATGACGACGCACACACAACGAAGGGAGGTAGAGAGAGGTATGTCTGTTTGTTTACTTTCAAATATCTACGGTGTCCAGACTAACCAGCCTGTAGCTGAGGACGACCGATTTCAGACCATAAATGAAGGTGGGTTTAACGCGATAATTGCAACGTACCGCACGTTTCACCGGTCTCCCTGTCTGGGATAGGAATTTCAAGAGGTCCGTCGTTCCAGTACAGGCAACTTTGGAGAGGAGGTCTGTCTTTGTAAAATGCACGAACGGGTCTTCGTGGAGCGCCCAGTCCTTCGCCTGTGACTTGTTGTGGCCATAAACGCAAAAGACGATATTAAAGAAGGTAGGATATACGTTTTAGAAAGGGAATTTAATAAAAACAATACAATCAATGAAAAGTCTTTGGGCCGACGACAAAACGCCGATGTCTGTCTTCCAATTTTTATTACGTTCCTCAAAATGGCTCCATCTAGTGTGTTCTTCCGAAAATTAACTCAAACGCGATGTCACCAACATATCGACTCGCTTTCGGATTCAGCGTGCGGCGTAGTGCGCGCCCTTTTATTCTCTAGGATAAGTAAAAAAAAATAGAATCACCGCGAGCACAGCGCGAAATGAATACCTTAAAGGAACCCTTGAGCGGAGCGAGAAGGGGGCGAGAACGTTGGCGGACTGGGCCCGAGCGCGAGTTACATTTTTCTGTCGGGGACTTTCGCTTGGAGCGGGGATGTGTGAGTAGCACAGTTACCTGTAATTAAATTAGTGTTTTTTTTTTCTTGTACTCATCAGCGTATCAGCTCAAAAGTTTCGACATTTTAGTGCCGAAACCCGGGATCAGGACTTTACGATATGCCAGATGAGAAGGTGTCACAAGCGTTAATGTAACGAGGCTACGGGACCAGACACCAGCCAGCATGAGAACGCGAGGGACCATAACGACGCGGCCGTGGATTGGCTGAAACACAAGCGAAAATTCCTGCTATCATAAAACCAGGTGGCGCGGGAGGGCGCTCTCTTTAGTCGTGGACAGGCCCTCGTGATCCTAACAAAGCTGCTAAGATGGAGCTGGGAAAGCCGCCCGGCAACTGGGTTTCGGCGACGCCGTGTTTTCTCGGAAGTGGGCGCGGAGGTGAACAATCTGGGAACGGGGGACGAGTCTGTAATTGGAAGGAGAGTGGGGGACGCTGCCTACCCAGCGCCGAGGAGAAAAGACGGGAATGAGAGAGGAGGAGACTTCAAGAGGGCAGAGGCAGGAGGTTGGAAGAGAGTCGACCGGGAGAGTTTGATGGAGGAACATCGAGAGATTTGAGAAACTGAGATTGTGTCGAGGAAGCCGACGAGAGGTTGAGAGAGAAAAAGAGAGAGTGTTATATATAAGAGCAGCAATCGCGGATATCTAGAGAATAAACTGTACTTTTGTCTATATTGTAAATATTAAATAAACACACGCATACTAAGCCAGTTATACTCAAAGCGTCACCTGTCCTGGCATCACATAGGGAAAAAAGGGGGCAACGTGAGCGACAGTGGAATTCCCGGGCATCGGCAACAGCAACGCGACAGCGGGCGTCATCGATAATATCACCACACCTGCGTTCACAAGTAACAAAGCTGCTGACGGAAATTGATACAGCTAAAAAAAAAACGACAGAAGTGCCTGTTGAGATAGAGCTCAACGTCTTACTGGCTCTTCGTATCACGCTACGTGGTCAGCTTACCAAAACTGACTCTGCCCTCGAACCATCGTTGCCAGCAGGTGACATCGAACAAGAGTATGCTCCGATTGTCAAGCACAGCGATCGTATCGTACCCTACTCAGAAAGACTGACCTTCAAATTGCGGACCCTTCACGAAAGTGAAAGTACAAGCGGTCAAGAAAGCGCAATAAACCACCGTATCCTCGCTTTGTCAGTCAAGGTCAAGCTACCAATACTTGAACTCTTGAAATTCAGCGGGCAACGTCAACAATGGCAGCCCTTCTGGGAGCAGTTCAAGCAGTTCATCCATGGTAACCCAGAACTTTCATCAGCCGAGAAGTTCCACTCCCTCAAATCAGCGTTGTCGGCAAAGGCAGCTGCAGCGATTGCTGGATCGCCACCAACAACCAGCTGTTATGAAGATGCGCGCGACATCATGAAGTCTTGTTTTGGTGGCGAGTCGCTGTGAGTATAAGACCACATGGGGAAACTAGCAGAACGGCAGGTAATTCGAACGTCGCAAGACGTCCGAGGACTACTACGACTACACGATGTCCTTTAAGCGCATATAAAAGACTTCTATTCTCTAGGGGTGAACGAAAATTCATATTCGACTATCTTTTTCTGCCTTCTACATCATCTGATTTTGTTCGGAAGAAGGAGCAGCGTCGCCTGGAAGATTTTGCTGTAAACCCGCCTGGAGAAGGAAACCAGCACGCTCGAGAACAGTCCCAGCTAAGGCAACTATAATCACTTATGCCGTTTCTGAGAATTGACGCAAAAAGCAGAAAAAGAAGTACAGTCATAAACAAAAAAATCAGGAGGCACAAGAAGTAAAGCAGGAAAAGAGGGTGCAGCAGCATCTTATGCGACAAAGCACAGTTCAAAACCATCGACAAAAGGATCAGCCATGACACTTCTACAGAAGAGTGATAACCCGAGCTGTGCTTTTTGCAGGTCAGCAGACCACGAGAGAGAACTGTGCACGACAACGATTGGTCCTCCCGAGAAGATAAAGATTGTAACGAGCTCGGGAAAAGGCTTCAGGTGCACGAAGCAAAACAACCTGGCTAAACAATGCAGGAAAAACATTTCTTGCTCCAACTGCCAAGGTCGACACGCAACAAATTATATCTGACCCAATGTACTTGTCAAGTTCAATAGACGACAAAAACAGACAAGAGGAAAAAGCGACTACTGTTGCTCCATTGGCCCTGCAATATAAAATTAAAAACGGTGACAAGAAAACCGTCCTCCTACAAACAGCGACAGTGCAAAGCTTGGGATTAAAACAGCACAGCCTCCGCCGTCGAATGTGCCACAAGTCATTAGTCTCAGAACTAACGTCACGAAAGCTCAGATGCAAGCACCTGGGAAACAAAAGTGTGACGGTAGGAGCATTTGGCGACCATAAAGCAAACCAAAACTTCCGCAGAGTTCTTGTGACTTACAAATCAAAGAGGGGAAGTTTTTCGTCTGGAAACACTTGAGACAAGCCGCATCTGTGGTCAACGATTGCGCTGTCCAAGAGAATAACTGCGTAGCCAACTAGAAACAATCGGATACAGACGCGGACTTCTACGAAGCTGAAGGAGCAAACGGCGTCAATATACTGATTCGAGGCGATTGTTATTGAAACTTCGTCACGGGCCAATTTAGGAGACTCGACGGAAAACTTTGAGCAATAGAGACGTCGCTCTGCTTACCCGTACACGGTCCCACAGAACTTTCCGCATGTGTCATGCAGAGCTCACACAAGGTCGTGCTCAACGCAACGACAAACAGCTTGAATGCATTTGAAATCATGCAAAGGTTTGGAACCTTGAATCGATTGGTGTAACCGACGAACCATACCCAGAGACAGAACCCGGGATCGCCGCCTACAAAGAAACAGTTTAGAATATTGGTCTTCGGTGCAAGGCGGTCCTTCGGTGAAAACCCGTAGTGAACTTAGACGATAATAAACAAAATGCGGAGAGTAGGCTTCAGCAGCTAGCAAGAAAGTTAACTCAGAACCCTAAGTTGATGAGGGACTATGATGCTGCAATCAGGGGTACACTGGAGGTGGAATTGTAGAACAGGTGTAAGGTGAGCGGACTGAATCTCGGAAGCTCTAAATACTGCACCAATCACTTTGTCGTGAAAAATGCACTGACACTAAATTGCGAGTTGTATTTGGCGCTTCTTTCCATAACTAAAGCTCCAAGTCGATGAACGACTGTTTTGAAAGCGGCCCCAGCCTGAATCCAATTAATGTGGCGTTGCTTCAGAGCTGCTGAACTCGTTGTATAGCGCGCGCTAGTGGTCGACATAGTAGTGGCAGTTGTAGTACCCTCACCACTTACTACTACTACTGCTACTGGCCGACATTGAAAAGGCGTTTCCCCAGATAAGCGTAAAAGAAGATTATCGAGGTGTGTTATGTTTCCTATGGTATGAAACTACGCCAGAGATTGGAAGACCACTTCCCCCAATCTCATCTCCAGGATGACGGACTTCCTTTTTGCAAATACGTCAAGCCCATTTTTATTGTCTGAGACGATAAAACATCACAAGGATAGAATGAAGAACGAGTATCCAGACACAGCGGTGCTACTGCAAGATTCCATTTACGTGGATGACCATTCTTAGCGGTGAATTCAGCTAAAAAAGAAGCCATTAGGATCTTCAATTAATCGCTAGAAATTTTCGAGCAAGCATCAATGACGCTGCAAAAGTGAGTGTCTAACCCGAAAACTCTCTAACATGAGGTCGACTTGAATCACCACAAGGAACAGCCATATGGGCGGGTTGCGGGAGTTTTCAAAGTGCTGGGAGTAACATGGGATCCTGCAACAGACCTCTTAACATTCGCATCAGGCGATGTTCTGAACTTCGTGGAGAGGCACTCAGAGAGAAAAAAGTGTGTCCTACTGACAACAGCCGACCCTACGACCACCTAGAATTCATCACGCCATATGTCGTGCGACCAAAGATCCTATTTCATCAAATCTGGGAACAGAAGATGGAGTGGGACGACCTACTGCCTCTTGACGTCAAGGTCTCTGACGTCATGGACATGTTTCTACAGGCAGGAAATAGAGGGAGCGATGATTAAGACAAACCTGCCCGTCGTTGCCGAATTAATTGCTCAGCCATATGGAGCCGTAGCATACGTAAATATGGCAAATGATTCTGGCACCATGTCATCCACGATACTGCTGGGCAAATCTCGAGTGACTCCTCTAAAATAAATTTCTGTCGCGAGGCTAGAACTGTTAGGATGCTTTCTGGTAACCAGACTAAGCGTCTTCATTAAAATCAAGCTGCAGGAGAACATGCAAGATATGCACTTGTGGACCGGTGCGAAGATAGCTCAGGAGTGGAAACAGTTGTAAGAAACATTCTTTGAAATCCAGCGAAGCTATTATCCTTGCTCTTGGAAGCACTACCCAGGCAAAGAGAACCCTGTTAACCTGGTCACAAAAGGAATCACAGCCATAGAACTGCCCTACAGTGAAGTATGGTGGAAAGGACCTAGCTGGTTAACAGTACGAGAGCGGTGGCCAGAAAAGTCTGGACAGCAAGAATTAAATATTTAAGAAACGGAGAAGAAAAATGTGTCAGCGTCGCCCACGGCAGCAGCAGACCGAACGATGGTTGCAGAAATTGAGCGGTTCAGCACAGCTATGCGATTTCGGCAAACGATGTCGTGGATACTCCGCTTCATATTAAAGTCGAAATGAATTAGCGCTCAAACTGGACCTCTAACCACGGAAGAATCAAACAGAGCCGAAAGATATATAATAAAAAACGTGCAGCGTAGAGCATTCGTACAGGAGGTAAAGTATATTGATTATTGTATAATAGCCGCTGTCGCTAATTAGATCAATCGGAGGCACAGACGTCGTCAAGCCACACTCAAGTGGCTTTTTGTCTGTGCTCCCGACATCACCATCCTTGTACGATGTGGTGTCAAATAAATTTGATTTGATTTGATTTGATTTGAAGACGCCGAGAAATTAACGCCAGATTCCCCTGTAAGAGATATTTTAATTTTTCGAATGATGGTACACTTTGGGTAGAAGAAAGACCACAATTCTCCGATAAATGCTTTGAAGAAAATTATCCCCTTATGCTACCGAAAGACGACCACTTTTCGAAGTTGCTGATAACTGAAGCACATTGTAGACTGTTCCACGCGTGAGTGCCTGACACTTTTGAGCAATTCCGGCAGCGTTCCTTGATCGCGAGAGCTCGGCAGATGACAAAAAAGAAATCAACAAATGAATCGCATGTCAACGGCTGAACGACAGACCAATGTCAGAAGTGACGGCGCCATTTGAGGAAGCCTTTGTGGTCGTGAATGTCACCTTGAAGGAACCCGGAAGGATCACAGTGAGGAAAACGAAGAGGGAGGCATATATCACGTTATTCGCGTGTGCAGTTACCAGGACAGTACATTTAGAAATGGTACCTTACATGAAGGCAGAAACATTCCTTCGTGCGTTCTAATGATACGTGTCAAGGTGAGCGTGCCAAGGGTGGTGTACGGTGGCAATGCGTTGGCATTTGAGAGAAGCAAGAAAGCCTTAAGTAAGCGTTGGAATATTCTACGATATGAAGAACTGCGAAAATACTTCGCAAACAGCAGGATACAATGGAAGTTCATTGCAAAACGTGCCCCTTGGTGGGGCGGATTTTATGAGCGTTTAATCAGGTCAGTGAGGAACTATTGGTCGAGAAGTTAATAGCGAAGATCAAACCGACATCTCAAAGTTGGGGACCTGGTTATTCTATGCGAAATTCTGCAATCACGCCAGCTCTGGAAGATGGGAGTTGTGAAAACATCGTTTTGCGGAAGAGACGGAAGAGTACGAGTTTGCTAGATCCGACTTCCCTCTGGTCCGGCTGTGAAACGACCAATATAGCTTGTGTACGGTCTAGAAAGTGGTTAAAATAAATTTGTTTTTGTTGAGGGGGTGGATGAAGAAACCCTTCAGCGGTGCGACAAAAAGAAGAGGACGCTGGTGGACTGGGCCCGAGCGGGAGTTACATTCTTTTATCTGGGATTTTCGTTTGGAACGGGTGTGGATGTGTGAGTAACGCAGTTGTCTGTGATTGAAGTAGAGTTTATTTCTTGTAGTCATCAGCGCTTCAGCTCAATGGTTTTTTTATACCTTGCGCTCGCAACTACAATCTCCACAAATAAACAACAAACACCCCGGTGTCTTGGCAGTGATCGCGTCGGGCTGAAAAGCGATCGGCCGCAGGTTCGATTTCTGACGCAGAATGCTTTTATTTCTTTAGAAGACTTTAGGTTGGGTGGCACGTCTAAATGAGCTGTTCGAGGTGAGGTTTGGTGTCGCTTGTCCAAAGGCTTCAAGGCTCATGATGACGTTCATTCCCCCATCGCCAAGCTCTCAATGTCCGAAGTCAAGACGGGAGATGGAATAACAGGCCGAGAAAACTCCAGTGGCTATTACCGTTATTCTTGTCCAGCTCGCTCACACCTTTGCACTAATTTCATTTTAATCGAAACCTTAAAATGCAGGCTGTTCAAAATGTTGGTGTTAAGACTGGTAGCAGCTGATAAAACCCGTTTGCTCTACTGAAGTCTAACTCCTGGTTAGCTCAATGAATAGAGTGCTCCCCTGGAATTGGAGAGATTCCTGGATCGATACCAGGACCAGGCTGAAGTTTTTGGACGCGCGCCAGTCACCTCGCTTCGTTTGGAGATTTGTGTTTTTCTTGCGTCCCCCTTGTTCTCCTTCTCCAGAAGTTATCATCGTCATTATTGTCCAGCTCGCTTCCACCTTTGCATTATTTGCATTTTCATTGGATATTTCATTGTATATTGGTTGATGTTTTTCAAATAAATGTCTTTATTTCAACAAAAACTAAACAAGAATATGTATGTTATGCTCAAGAAGATAAGTGCTGTTCTTAGCAAATCAAAGTGTTGAGCTTTATTTTCACCTTCAACTCTGTTCGCAATTTTACAAAAGCAGAACGAAAAATGAAAAAAATAAATGCTAGAATAGTTGTTCTATTGGAATCAACTCATCAAGTGTATATATATATATATATATATATATATATACATGAGCCTCGTCAAGCATGTAAGAATTTCAGATTTTTTTTTCTAGTGTGTTCTAGGGCGTTCTAGTTGTTCGTTACTTTATATTCACTGTCATCTTTTACACCAATGTTGTCAGTGGTCGGACGAACATATTAGGCAATCTGCTATGTGAAAAAAACATCTATATTCTATCCCAGTAGGGTCCGTGCAGCAGTGTGGAACCTACAGATGCCCTAAGCCAATCAGGAGGGCCAACCCCCCTAACGTATTCTGCCGCGCGTCGTCTGCTTGTCTTCTGCTCCTGGCGGCCGAACGTTCGACGACGCCACGAGGCTGTGTGCTCAAAACGCCGCGCTACTTTTTCCAACAAGTAAGCGACCCCCTAATAAAACGACGACGATACCTCGTGTGGCCGGAACACTGTGTGTTCACACGCACGTGTGAAACTCGAATGCCTGTGTGGCGACGGTGAGCAAAACCTCAGCATGTGCGGCCACCCCAAACGTATAAGTATTAAACGTCACATTTATCTTCTTTTCTACCAATGTGAGTAGCCTCTTTCAACCTTCCAATCTGAACCAATACCAAAAAGATAACAAAAGGTAAGTTAAAATGCTCTTGCTAAACGCTATGGAACTGTGGAACTCATGGTTGCTCCCTTGCCGCATTCTCTTTGAACCACTCCCAGCACGTTCAACGTCAACTGCTTCGATCGTTTTGAATAATATAGCAAATTTGATTGGGTGCCTGTCAGGCGATTCAGCGCAAGGCGCCATTTTCCAAAAAGTGTTTTGGGCAAAGCGCAACCCCGCCGCAGCCTTCCGCTGTGTTGTGACGGGGCTTACTCATGTTGATTAAGTTATCGACGGACTCGTTTACTGCGATTCCCAAACAGTATATTGTAGATAATCAATTATGGTGTATCACTTTAGCGTCTCTTTGCGAAGCAATAAAACGAAACATAAAGGACTATTTCTTATTGTTCTTGCGCTTAAATAAAAAGATACACGGAAATATCAAAGCCGAACTGCTTAAATTATCGTTGTTTTCAGGCACAGAAAAATATTACAGCATTACTGTACATGCAAGTACTGCACTCATGGTGATACAGAAAGGCAAAGAGCCCTTAGTACGAGTACTACATTCCGCCGCGCAAGGGTGTCGCCTCTGTGCGCTCAGTAGCTTTGGCCCTGCTGCGGGGAACTACTGAGATGAAGTAAATTGTTAAAACGTCATGATGAAAAACGCCGCGAAACAGAAGGACACAGAGGAGAGAAATACATACAGGACAAGGCGCATGACTTCCAACTTTCTTATTTTAAAAAGACGTGATTATGGGGTCTTCTTTTTCTTTTACTGTGGCGTCGCTCCGTTGTTGTTTTCTTGCAAGGAGAAGTTTTTTAAGGTCCAAAAAGTCATCGCACCGTCCCTGAGGTTCACCGATAATTGGCTCACGCATGTTTTTTTTTTTTTTTTTTACTATGTGGTAGAGCTCAATAATAACCCTAGATAAATGAGTTTGGTGTTTTTGTACAAGGTATTTGGGTCACTAAACCGTGGTACACAGCCGCAGTGCTGGTGATGTATTGCTAAATGGAAGATTGTTTCCCTTTTTAACGAACTGTTATGTTCGCGAAATCGAATGTTTAAGCGCCTCTCCGTTTGACTGATGTGTGAGTGACAACAGGAGAATGTCATTTCTATCTATGCAAGGAACGAACTAAATGCCGTGCTTAATCCGGCATTCGTTGTTGTCTGTTTGCCTGCTTGTGCGTGCGCGTTTCTTTCCCGCGTTTACAACCCCGGTAAGTTTGTTCCGGGCTGAGATTATTACATCGATCCGGTATCTCGAGGTGACTCCCTATATCCAACGAAAAAGGCGGTGAACACGTAATATGACTGCTACGCTTATTTTTCTGTTTTCCTTTTTTTTTCTTTGTTGGGATCAACCTTTGTGTTACGAATTAGTTTTTCACAGGCCGAGATTCATTTTGTGGGTGCAGGGTTTTGTTAGCGCTGACCGCGAGCATTAAGAAGCGATACCGTTCTTAACGTATATTGAATGCGCCGATCTATATTCAAGTAAGCTTTTGGTGGTTCTAGGGTGGTGCACCAGCATATATGTTCTTCTTTTGCGTCCACTAGGAGATCCAAAATTGAATTTTGTACTCCTCGGGGGTCTCAAAGGTGAAACGAAGGCCGAAGCCTTCTCTCATGAACGACCTGAACGTTTACTGTCTCGCCGAGCTGTCCCTCCTTGTGTTAAAGAGCAACTATCTAGCTATAGTCATTTAAATGGAATAAAGTTGAAATAAATTACATAAATCCTGTTTTACTCACATAAATCTGATTTGTTCTTTTTTTCTTCAAAATAGTAAAAATGTTTACCTTAATAAATCATTGCTTTAAAGTGCTTTCGTGAATTTTCAAGGTACGAAAGTCGAATATGGTACAATACTCTTTGTCCTGGATCCTAAAAAAATATCCATCAAAGTAATATTCTGAAATTTAGAACAGTTCTATGACTAAAGACTCATCGAATAGCACGAACAAGACAAGGACGAAAAAATGCACGCGTACGACAGTCTCAGTTCTTGACTCATGTGTGCCAATTTCTGTGCTTGTCTCGTTCGAGCTATCTAATTGGTTTTCGTTATGAACCCACAAGTTCAGTCAAGAGTCGTGATGCAGTTTAATTACTTTTTAGCACAAAATGCACACTACATTGGAAACATGGCATTTGAGACGCGCCACAGTTAAATAGCTTCCGGTAGTAAGTGCAGTGGCTCTTCTCAGCATCGCCCGGCTATTAGGAACAGTAGATGCATCAAATTTCTTTTTTTTTTAACAGTCAAAGTTACGTAAAGTAACATTTCATGAGCATGAATTGTCTTTACTGTTACCGAAGTTACTTCAAGTCTTGCAACTTCTCCCACGAATTGCTTCCTTACTGCATGAAAGCGCAGGTCAAAAAGAAAGGTGCCCACGTGTTGCGTAAATATAAGATTGTTCACCTTCCAGTTGCCGGTTCCGAAAAGATGCGTTCATATTAAATGTCACGACAGGCAAGCTTGTTTTATTGTTGCATTTTTATACAGATGGTTCCACGCAACAACGTATCAAAGATCGAGGGTCACGGAGTTCGATGAACAGAGGGTCAATAAACACTATCAATTCCTTTTTACTGCACAGCATTTGGCGTCAGCACATTATCGCACAATTCTTTGTTTGTGAATACTTTTTTAAGTCTTTTAGGGGCTATCAAACAACAAAAAAAAAAGGCTGCAAGGATTCTTCACAACGTTCGCGTGGTGGTATTACGAGTGAACGCCCCACGTGAACATAATTGTACACCACTTGCCGGAAGAAATAGCTTCATTTTAAATACAGTGCGATACATAACGTGTATTAAGTTATCTAAGATTTAAGCAAACAAAAATGTACATGTCGTCTAAAAATTAAGTTTTGGTTTCAAATAAGAAACATCTGGAACTTTTGTTTGTAAGTTTCTTGTTTTCGAAGAGTTCTGCCTACCTTAATTATTTTTTATTCAATGGCATTCGATGTTAAGACATTTGTCACGTCTTGGCAAGTGTTTTGACACTTACCTCGTAGAAGTGTGCCACCAGGGTCTTGAACCATCTTCTTTGGCATTAATTGTGAAAACAATGTTTGCCTCCAATTTATGATGTAGTGATCTCGAAACCTGGGGAGTTTATACTTCTAGGAAGACGTGATGCGCACTAACAGTTGAAAAGCCTTTGTTTTTCATGAAACGGCCTACTGATTTGCAAATTAATATTAAGCGCTCTGCTGTCCTTTATTAAAAAAGCTATTAACAACCATAAAATCATTATTTCTGATTGACTCAACCTCTCAGAGATGCTACCAAATAATCAAGAATAAATTTAGAACGCGGAGTAATTTTTATCTAGAGCTTCAAAACGTCTTTCGGAATACCCTTCCACCGGGGTCCTCTTTTCTCCTGCGTTCGCGGTGACGTATTAGCGAAGAAATTATGTGTTTGTAAGTCACATTGCAGTGACGTGTATTACTGACATTTATTAAACATATTTTATGCCAAAATTCACTATGTCGTTTTTTTTAGGCATAAAATAGGGTCCAAAACTAGCAGAGACAATCAGTTTAACTTTTCTTTGCCTTCTGTTTCTTCTCAATATGGTGACTTTCGACGACTAAACTCGCTGTATTGTGATGACCGGAAAATCAGCGGTGGTTCTGTTGTTCACTTTTTCAGTTCCAGAAGATCGCACTTCGAGGAACATATTATCGAGTGCTCTGTCAAGTTAGGCTTGGCACCAAATAATACTTGATTGCAACCGAAATAACCGTTACAGACGCAGACTAGTATGAAGACGTATACGCGCTGAGAACGATAAGAATAGCGTACCTCTACTGCGATCTAAACGACGATTTCTTGGACGACTTTTAGAAAAACCTCTATGGCGACGTCATAGACGGCGTCTAGGGCGACTTCAAGGAAAACCTCAATGACGACGTCGATGACGAAGTTAATGTCGTTAGGTCTTCGAAGATGGTGCGAATGCGAAGGAGTGTGAGAATCTGTGCTGAAATTGTCTACTGTGCATATATACTGCACATTAGGAGGCCAGAAAGGACAAGAAATCTGGGGCAATGCTCCACGACATTGTCCAGGTTACAGCGTGCCAGCGAATTCAGTTCCCAAAGACAGTCCCGAAAGTGGAGGGACACCCAACAGAGATAGACGCAAATAGATTTTCCCTGGTCATTCAGTATGGAAGAAAAACACTTGCGGAAGCAATAAAATAACAAAGCAACGTAATTAAATAAAAAAAAACTGGATTTAATGACAATAAAGATTAATCTTCATTTATCATGCTTCGCTTGATGCACACACACAAACACGTGCGCTCACGCAGACGCAAACACACACACACACGCGCGCACACACTCACACAAACAAGCATACACGCCCGCACGCACGAACATGCTCCCACTCACATACACGCAAGAACACATGCACACACTCGCACGCACACACAAACGAACACGCACGCAAGCATGCAAATACAAGAGTGTCCAAACACACACACACGCGCGCGCAATAGGTTCGGGCTTGGCCAGTCCTGGCTAGAAAGTGAACAGCCTACAATAATGTCCCGTGTGCGAAGAGTTGAATCCATATAAAAAAAGATGCACGTTGCGCGTCTAATGTCGCAGAGTGATTGTTTTATTTGGCACCACGTTTCACGACGTTGCAACTGTGCTAACTTCGCTATGTTGCCATGGCGCTTTGACGCAGACTTGCTGAAGACACACCTGTTGAGAAGGCAGAAAACGAGTGGCTTAGTATTTTCAGAAACGCAACACCCTTAAACTATATTGACGGAATTAGGTTATAAAACATCCACATCTAACAAGCCAATTGAGAAATCTTACAATTAGTCGAGTGCCAAGACATACAAATGTGATCTAGACACCTCAAATAAAACATGATTACACCTTGTAGTGCGTAATAGCACTTTCACAGCCTCAGCGTGTGAAAGAAATCACAAATAATAAATTTCATATAAAATAGCAAGGATGCGTGAGGTTGTTTTATATTAATGCTGTATTTAAAATTATTAATCAGGCGACATTTTGCGCCAGAGGACGTATTCCCTTGACCAATTTATGGGGTTCTAACGAGACCCAAGAGCATTCGGATGGAACCAATCACACATTCCGTGAGTGACATTTAAGCAGCCTAATGTGTGACAATAGCTTCTAAAGCTCGACTAATAATTAAAAAAAAAATTCTTCTAGTATACCTCCAAAAAGCACACTTATATTGGAACTGGATTAGCAGCCTTCTTTTGCACATCTTTCCAATTCAGAGGAAGACCTCGGAATATGAGGACTGCGTACTTGGGATACACGTTTCACTCCAGAAAAAATAGTAAGGACAGGTTTTACGTAAAGTCCTCACTACTACCGAATAATAACAGTTTTACATATTTCGAATGACAGGATGCGCCGAAGTTTGGTTGTCCTCGACTTTGAATTAAAAAAAAAAAAGGTGTAAAGTGCAATCTAACGTTGTGCAGTACTGGATTATTGGTCGTTTTTAAAGGCCGATGTGCGTGCTGCAGACAATCCGACTTTCATGGAATGGTCATATAGACGTTGTTGTTTTAGAAGCCGAAAGAAAGCTAACTCGTTTCAACAACATTTAAATTATTCACATCCCTTCTTAAAAGAAATAGCTTATTCAAAATGATTTATACCAATGTTAGAATACGGGTGTGTCCCCCGGGACCCCGCTCAAATTGCTTTGACTGACAACTAGACAAAAATTAAAAATAGGGATGTTCGATCTTTTCTTGGAAGGTACGGTTGGAAAAATAGGTGTACTAGCTTAAAAAATTATATAATTGGGAATTACTTTACGCTTAATGGAACAAATAGTACAATTGAAGTTTTCATTTTAGATAATAAAAAACAAAGCTGGCATTAACTGCGAAACCCACATAAAATAAGCGTGATAAATTTCTAGACGAAACAAGCACGCTCGTAAACTGAATGAGTAACGTGCCATGACCAAATTCATGCCGATTCATTTTTTTTAAATAATTGTGTAGTGGAATCGGTAATCTCAAGATAAGTGGGCTATGATAACGGAGACGTTTTCTTTTTGTTCTTATATCGATAACCATTTCGTGCTATAACCTCCTCGGGTGCTGCAGGAAAACCTTCAAATAAAATATAATAAAAAAGGTGTAGTAAATTGTTTTAGGAACGTATAATAGTACCAAGTAACTTGTTTATAAAATAAATTAAGGAAGGTTTGTCTCCATACACATTGTCTGTATAAATGCAACTGTCAAAAATATTACATCCAATCAAATTTGCAATTATGTGAATACATAACACTCTTCAAAGTAGAATAACGTCTAGGTGCTTAAAGTTTCAAATCTTAGTACAGGATTCACCAAAATAATTCATTTTTGCACAGACTACCAAGACCCACACAAAACGGGGTAATTTTGCTAAATAATATGTATAAAAACAGTTTTACCTAGCACGTAACCATACATGGTGATTACTTAAAAACCTAACCATACATGAAGTCTTTAACTATCTATAAATATTCCCGCAAACTTCAGTTGAAGAGAAAACACGGCACCACACGTTGAAGAAATAAAAACATATATATATATATATATATATATATATATATATATATATATATATATATATATATATATATATATAGTGCAGTCAATCTTGATCTTTGGCCCAATGTCGCGCCGACTTCTTTGTGGCGGTCAGGAGTGCGACGGGATATTACAGAGGGTCCGACGCGTGCACATCCGTGAGCGATATGAAGGTGAACAGCCTTCTTGTTTTTGGCGCTCCTGCAAGTTTTGGAACAAGCTCTGTTCCAGAAGAGGGCGAGAACGCAAAGTTTAGAACCTCAAGCCACGTACCATTTGAATCGTTGAGAGTTAATATAGCTTTAGGGAGCCGTAAAACAGGGAAGAAACCAGGCAATGTGTTCACCTTCATATTGCCGGCGGGTGTACACTTTCGAACCTAAGGCGTCCACACCGCTAGGGGTGGATCCCGCAGTATGGATGGGTTGTCTGATTCAGATGATTTGAGTGAGATATATTATCATAACAAAGTAAGTGTTTCTAAAGGGGCAGGTATTCACACGGGGGTCAAATTCCTCCTTGCCGTCTTCGGAATTCGCATCACGTGGTAACAGCGTTACGCCTTTGCGAGGAGCCGCCCTGACGTAGAAATCCCCAAAAAATGGGGAGCGTTTGCTGACTCTTTTTAAATATGCCTTAATGTGGAATTTCTTCGCAATTGGCGGTATTTTGTTCACGTGTCTGGCAAATTTACAGAGTTTGCTCTGCGCGATACCGGCGGTGGCATCGAGATCGCCTAACTTATTGTGCCTTGCGTTGTTGCGTATGTCGTCCGAGGCAGGCGAAGAAGTCTTTGATATTTATCAACGCCGTCCTCAAGCCGCTCCTCATACAACTGGTTTTCGATTCCACGTTCTTTGTGCTGCATACACTCATTCAAAAAGCGTCTTTTTTTAGCAGGAAACAGTTTGTTGTTTTTTGCACCTAGCAGCGATGCTGCCATCACCGTGTATCGCCATTCTACGTACGCCTATATTTTCTACTCTTGTCAGCGCGCACCGAGTGTTCTTGTCGAGAGGGCAGTCGCGTCTGATAGCACTAACATTTCTCTAGGCTCTTTGCCGTTCTTATGAATACTTGCGTCCAGGCTAGCATGGCTGCCGCTGGTTCCGGCGATCGCTGACGTCACGCAGATCTCTCCCCAAAACCATGTGAAGACCCCTTAACACTCATTGCCTGTCTCAATTATGCACATCCCTTTCTTTTAAGAGCTCTCCATTCGATTCCCTTTATCCGATCTGCAAGTGCTATGTTGGCCAATTTATATTTCTGAGCCGCTCTGAGGTGCGTTTACCGCTATTGTATAATGTGATGCTCTCCCGCGAAGTTTCTTGTGACAGCCAAGAGGTTCTCGTTTCCTTTTCCGAGGGGAGTGGTGTTTGAGGGTATTTACGAACTGGAGCTCAGAGCAAATGAAGCTACAGATCGCGCTGCACAGCCCAGGGATCCTGGGTTCAATACTTATCCCTTCCCCTTTCGGTCTGGATGGATGTCATACCAGAGAGATGTGCAGTATGACTGCTGCCGCTACGTAAAGCCTGTTGAAGATTCCAGGCTAGCATTGGCTACTGAACCGGTTAAGTTTACCACTTACAACGGAAACAGCAGGCGACCATTTGGGGCTGTCTGGACATACGCGCAACAAAATTATTTCTTGATGAATCTTTTTTTTATCTATTCGGTATTTTTTTATCCTGAATTTTCTTTCTTCATATTTTTCGCGTCACCTCATGTTCAATTTTTATGGAATCGTTGACGAAGGGTATTTTTTGGAGCCACTGAAACCCCATTTTTATAATCTTGGAACCAGCCTAAGATTTTCTTTAGACGTCATCTTCATAACTCTAAACTGCCTAACTGCGTATATAAGAAGAAAAAAAAACTTTAGACATTTGGATTTGAAGCTTCCGCGCGTGACATTGGCATTGATGGCAAAGTATTACACACTTTGCCACAACGCTTTCCCTCTCTTATGTCTTAGCGAATTAATTGAAATTTAAACATCGAATATTTAAGTTCAGACGTGCACTGGTAGGGTCTTCGAGACAAGATGCTGCTAAAGCAGTTTCACGGGTAGAGGAGCCCGTTAGACGGGCATCGTGAATGCTAGAAAGGTTGTTAAACTTTCTATTATTTTCTCCTTCACATAGATGGCGTGCGCGTGTGCTCGCGAAGCGCGTGCTGATTTTTCTTCATGCATATCATATCTCAGCTTTCCGCAAGCGGACGACAATTTTTTAAAGAGTTTAATCTCTTTTTTTTTATCTTTCAGCACTGCTTCGCAATCGCTTCCAGATCTGAATTGTTATTTTGATAGCCCAACTGCCGAGATGCGCATGAACAGTGCCGCAGTGACGCTCGTGCTGACACTGGCAGTTTAATATCATTCAGCGTTTGTCAACGATGATGATCTTGTATCAGTGTCTGCATATACTGTAAGGTTGTCTAAAATTTGAACTGGCATGATAATATTAATAATTAAATTTGACTTCTGTGGGCACCGCGCTGCAACACATTTGTCTTGTTCACCTACCCTTGGAGCTTATATTCAGGGTACGGTTCTATTTCGTAAGTCTAATCGGCATCAGTTCAACTAAAGGTGAGAAGAGAAAACAGCCCACCTGATGCGGTCCACACGGCATTCCATCCGGCGCTCCTTCTGAGGTATTATTAAGCTGTTTCACATAATCCGGGCAACAACTTGTTTTACATATATCCATGGTATTTGAACGTTCATTCCTTGCTGCTGGCTTGATAAATAAAAACAAAATAAAAACTGGGTAACATGCATCTTTCAATCAATGTCGTCGTGCGAACACTGATTGCGCTGGTTCGACTCAGTATTTTGAGATATTTAAAAATAAGTCACGTAAATTGGTAACTTTAGGTTATATTTTCAGTGACGAAGGATGTTGTAGCTTGAGTCATGTACTCGCAGCGCCATGTACGTGTGTTCATTAGTTTGCACGGAGCCGTTTACATAGTGTCTGAAGTGGGAATGGCAAGCGTAGGCCGAGCAGGCTCGGACCTTCTCCGTTAGCGTCAGTTATACGCCGCCAGGGCTGGGGACAGATACTTCAAGAAGTACTCGGGAATACAAAGGCTGAAATACATAAGTTTTAAGGGCCAAAATGCGTATAGTAAGATGCATTTATCTTTTATGCAATGGAATATCTCTCAGATACTTCTGCAAAACCGGTATTCCGGAATACAGATACAGATACATATAGAAATACATTTGTTCCCGAAAAGTGCAGGGTGGTGAGGGTTTAGTTTGTGGCGAAGACGAATGAAACTTTATGCTTCTCCTGCTTTTTTTCTGCTATTTTCTGCTGTTACCCTTACGTCGAACTATTGATTTATCATTAATGCAGCTAAAAAAACATGTCCCCCTTGTTGAACCGCAGTTAGAGAACGGTAAAGACTGCGTACCAGGTTTGACAAAAGGTGTCTGCACAAAACGAACTCTGTTTGGCCGCGAGGGCACATCTCAAACTGTCGTATTATAAGCTTTTCTGTCACTTATAGTATGGGGAGAATGGAGAACAGGACCGTACTTTTTCTTCACTCAACTCCTTTAGAACGTTCTGTCTGCTAAATTGGAAAGAGTGGAGGGCTTTGTGAGAGGAGCTGATTTTGTTTTTTCCCGTAGCCTTTTTTTAAACCACAGCGTTTTTTCAATGTCATTGCCTGAAACGAATCCTGTTATAGGGCGGGTTCATATTATAAATTACGAAGCAACTCGCACCAAACAGATGTTTTTATCTTTAAAAGTTTACCTAAAAAGGGCAACAAATGTAACGAGATACCTAAGTCTGAAAACGTATAGCGATACAAGCAATATCTCTTAAATGTATTTGTCTACAGAGATACAAATACACTTTTTAAATGTATCTGAATACAGAGATAAAGATATCCCAGCCCTGTACGCCGCCCAGTGCAAAAACGGATACTTCCCATGGCTACGTCCCGTGCTGTCACGCCGCACAGATCTATGCGGAGCACAAGTTTGTCTGCTTCTTTTGCAAGGGCTGTGGAGACGTCAAAAACCCGAGCTCTGATTGGCTTTGCTTGAAGGATAGTAGATATACCTCAAAGCAGCTTGCTTCGAGGTCTATCCACTATCTTTCAATAAGCCAATCAGAGCTTGGTGTTTTTTTGACGTCACCGCAACTCCTGCTCAGAAAACAGACGACTTGCTTTCCGCATATAACCGCTGCTGCTACCTCCTATACCCTTGGACACACCAGGAACAGCCTGGAAGATCTGTGAAAGTTAGTTCCAACAATTATCGGCGGTGACCCACCCCACAACGCAGCTGAAATATGTTTAAGCAGCAACTTTGATTATGACGTTAAAAGAACAGGCGAGAAAACATATAACACGTTTACGGTCGACGTAGAGATGCACGGCGTCAAGCTCATAAGAACAAAGTCGTGGAGGATTTCAGACCAGCTTCGAACCACGGGCATCAAAATTACGGTTTGGAACACAGAACCAAAAAAAAATGAAAGGAATTTAGTGCACGACCATGGTACTATGAGACCTTGTAAAGTATCGAGAATTCGGAGAGACGGAAGGTACCATTCTTTAAAGCCGAGTAACACTTGGAAATTGACGCTTGAAACTTAAGATCATATATATCACGGAAACCTCAACGCACAGAAAAACAGTACAAAACTGCAAATTCCGCAAGCAATGTGAAGGGCAATGCAAGAAATCTAAGAAGCTTCGAAGGGGTGGACATCTAGCGCATTGGTAAATACAGAGGAAGTACTGCGGCCAATATGTACGTGCCAGCATTTCCGTTGAATATACGCAGCCCTAGACAAAGGCTACATGGCTGCAGCAAGTTCACCCGCTTTGACAGAGCGTGTAGGATTAAAAATCAACCAAGGAGCACGACGGGCCCGAAGCTGCACCAACTAAGCGAATAGCCGGATAATGTTAAGAAGTATCGCTATCAGTGAGCACAACTGCTAAAGCAAGTGGATGGATAGTCAGAGTCGACAAAAAAGGTACGATAAAGAAGTGCAAGTTATGCACTTGAGCGACTTACTCAGTCGTCGCAGCGAACCAACTTCAAAAGATTATTGGGAAGGATTGTCAAATGTAAAACGTCGAGCTGTTTTGGGATTTTAAAAGAACGTTTCCGCGAGAATCTGCCTTCGCGTTCCTGGTAACCAATATGCAATCGATACATAAATTTTGTGGTGGAGGATGTCGTCCGAACCACGCTCAGCGATGATGTTTCGAAACGTCTGGGACCGTTGTGGAGGTGGAAACATTAGACAAACAGCTGTATGAAGCTGCTGAGTGTCAGGTTTAGGGGAGGTGAAAGACGTCACCTACCACCTGAAGGTCCAGACAGGTGCCCAAAATATCGTGAAGGTGTCCATACTTGTTGCTATCATGTTGCAGGAAAAGGTGAGACCAAAGCTCGATCAAATAAAGGCGAACTAACACACCGTTAACGCAGTGAAATCTACAGAATGATCAAGCTGCATGGTCGTAGTAAAAATAATATATTTAGAGTGGCCAGACCTTAACAAAGCTGTATGAGGGAATACTACCGAATTCGAACCCTAGTACATGTCGAGCAAAACCTGAGTAGGGGTGAAATATTTATCGACACATTGCGCTTCGTCGGGGGTTAGCGGCATAAAACTATAGAAAATGTGAGATAAAAAATTTTTAGATCAGTATTTTGTAGGGGAGGTACATGTTTCTGAGAATGATATTTGTTAATTCTATAGCGCCTAAACTGTTTCAGCGTGCAATGTACCAAATATTGCAAGATCTAGCTGGGTGTTTGTGGTTATGAAGAATATTTTGATATAGCGACAATGCAAAAGTAAGCTCAAGGATAATTATAAACGCTTGTTGGACAGACTTCAATGCTGTAACACGACAAGATGTCCTTTACTGCAGGAAAGCAACCGCTACTTAAGTTACATTTTGACTAACAAGAAGGTGGCTTAGGAATGTACATCTGCTCAGACATCTTTGCAGTACATGGCCTGACCGAAACCCTGTTCAGCGATAGATATACACCGTTTAACATTCACCTATCCAGATACTTCCTGAGAAAGATCGGTACTACTAACGTGCTGTCAAGCTCTTACCATCCTTGCTCAAACGGGAAGGTAAAGCGCACCGTGCAAGAAGAAAAAATCTTCCGAGTAAGTACCCCTACGGTGGGGTTAATTACTTCACCGGGTGGCACGAATGGACAAATAATCTCTTGAGACATCTACCTCAAGTCTCCCATTGAGCAGCTCCGGTTGCGTTGGAAATGAGACGGAGTATAATCTCTAATGCGGGGAACAGGTGGTATCGTACCGCAAGTTCGTCTGCTTCTTTTGCATTGGTTGTTGTGACGTCAGCGACGCAGACATCTGAATGGCTCCGCTTGAAGGATAGTGGGTATACCTCGAGGCTATTTACTTTGAGGTCTACCCATGCACTATCCTTCAATCAGAGCAAATCAGAACCCTGCGTCGTTCTGACGTCACCGCAACCCCAGCGAAAGAAGCAGACGACTAACTCTCCGCATTGTCTTTCTCTCCCGTCATGTTTTTGCTTGCGAGCAGGCGCCACATGACTGACAAGCAATGTAGAATACAGAAAAGGCCAGCGGTCTTATTTCATCAGATGAGCACCCCCTTTTAACCGTTTCAAAGATATCTCACTATGAGGTAGAAAGCATCCAATACAAAGTATTAAGGCGACTTTTTTTCGACATTTTTTCAGAATATTTTTTTAATGCCAGCGTAACGTCTTTTTGAGATACGGCAGGACTCCAAATGCTTTCTTTAAGATGTAAACTATGCTGAATACTCGATCTTTTTAAGATGCATTATCAGAACTCCAGGATGAATATGGTCATTCTCAACACCCCCAACCGAGACTCCACCCGAGCTAACAATGTGTGCAAAATCAAGTTTATTCGTGTTTCTTTTCTCACAAATCCAACACCACCGCTTTTCGCAAACGCACCGGCAAAGAAATCAAATCTTTTGCCAATTAACGTTTTTTTTTTCTCAGAAACTAACAACCGATTTTTTTTAAATGCTCAGTGTCTATTATAATTATTGTAATGCGATCTAAATTGTAATGACAACTATACTTTTGTAATTGTCTTACATCTTTACCTATACGCGCTTCCTTAACGTTTTTGTTTTGCTTTTAATAATGTATTACAGCACTTCCTTGTGTAATATCCGAAGACGTGTTCTCGAGGTATATAAACAAATATTAATACAACTATTTCAAGTGTCAAGGCCTATAATAAACAAAGGGTGCAAATTGATAATCTAGAATACACGAATTGCTGTCTTACCACAAATAGTGCATTATTCCCACTTCCTTGGGTAATTTCTTTGCATGGCTCCGTGCAGTTAAAAAATGTATATGGAGTTTTCTTTGAAGCGTTCACCGCTAACGACATGTTTAACATGTAGCATTGCGATTGCCTATCGGAAAAAAAATATTGATTAGCGCACGCTAGTAGATTTGATGATAAAGAGGAAATGGGCGACAGCAAAGATTTAACCATTACCAAACGACGAAAAATATATTATTTTTGGCGTATTATTATTATAATCATGCTCTGAACACATTTGAATATTTAAAAATATTCTGACCTCACAAAGCCAATGCACGAACTTTATTTTCCTATAACGTACACGCATGCGTGAACGTCCTGAATATCTTACTTATCTAAGAGTTTACACTCGTCAGTCTAGGTCTCCCGGCGTACTTTGTGATACATTTGAGTTTTGCATTAACAAAGATGTGCAGAGTTTGGCACAGGTTAAAAGATACATACTATATTGTATACATATGTATACTGTAATTTCGGATGTCAGATTAACTTCAGCTAAAATGTAGGTACATGTGCAATGAATAAACAAAAGCTTACATAAATCTTCAAGGTATTAACGTCGTCATTTGATGACGCCTTTGGCGTTTTTGCCATGTTTATACAAGATAGAATATATTCACATAAATTATGTATTAATACACAAATATTTCTTTTTATTCACAGTTCTTGTTTAGCTTGTAATTGAGAATGTGCTTCTTTGATATCTGAAGTTATTAAACGATAGGGAGCTCAATGGTCTTATTTAGCACTTAATAACTCTGACGACGTTTTAACTATTACGTATGTACAAAATATAACTTGCTCGAACCGTGAACTCGCTGGAAAGTCTCAAATCTACTTAGATGTATGTTTCACGTTTAGAGCAGGAGGTATTTAAGATTCCAATGTCTTCGTTTCAATGTGCATTTTAGCTTACAGAAATTGTTTTCCTTGAGAATTAAATTTAGTTACATGGATGCAGAAATATTCGAGAATTTATAAAATTTCCAAATATAATTATCTGTGAGAAGGAATCATTCTATCAATTTGTTTTCAGGAGTGATGCATTCATAACTTGATTGTAATTTTGAACAATGCCTAATGTTCTTGAACTGGTAAAAGCGAGCGAGTGAAACATGAATACTTAAAATCGAAAGCATAAAACACGGAGGAGAAGCACAGGACAACCATGTTCTTTCATTTAGAAACGACGTTTGTTTTGGGCAAGAAAATTGCACCCTAAACGAGACCCCAACTAAGCTAGGGTGAGAAGGGGGAAGGTAAACTGGGAGATGGAAAGGGTGAACAGGGGGGGAGGAAAAGGAAACTTGGGAGATGGAAAGGGAGAGGAAGAACCACGAGGCACGGCCAGAACTACTGTGATGTTGTGTATTTACGGGGAGTTGCGATATTTTTCAAGTTCAGGCCTAATGAATTTCATTTCCCGTCTTGATAAGGTTAGTGAGGCCGATGAAACGTTGTTTCCTGCAATCTGGACAAGAAAGCATTCGATGATTTCACGTCCGTAGCGGTTGCGATGTCCCCCTTTTGCCTTGGTTCCTGCAAAGTCAGGCTCGCATCGAATGAATTCGTTCGCGTGAACCGCGATCGGATGAATGGGGTTGTCAGTTCTTGAAGTGGCTTCGTTTTGGTTCTCTCGTAAGCGGTCATTTATACATCGGCCGGGTTTTCCTATCTACTCAGCTCCGCATTTGAGGGGGATGGAGCAAACGTTTTCTGTGCAGCAGGCCCGGAAAAGCGTGGTGTGCTTTTTTTCGCAAGCCGGCTTGGCTTTTTTTCGGTTGATCATGTTGCGCATGCTTGCCAATTTGAATCTACTTGAATTACAACCTTCATGACATAGCGTGAAGCAAGGTATCGCATATGATGGGAAGCATTATGAATGTATGGTATGCTGGCTATCCTTCGACTGAAAGACGTTTTGGTAGTTTCTTTTGGGGTAATAAGTTGGTGAAAAACGGACACACGACGTTCCACCGGATATCCGCAACTCAGGAGTCGTCGAGTTTGGCTAATCAGACTAACTGTTGCCGAGTGTTGGCAGGATTTCGTCTTAGCTGATGTGATTAACGTCTTGATGACACCTATTTGAACAGACTTTGAATGAGCACTTTCAAAAGGAAGCACTGGCTTTTCTGAAGGCTGCCTGAACGCCTAGCAAACGCCTTCGTTGGTTGTTTTCAATTGCAGGTCTAGAAATTGTAGTGCTTCCGAGGGTAGATTTTCCTGTTTTTTTAATTTTAGTTTGCCTCCTGCACCTTCGAACCAGGCCACGATTACCTCGACTTTATTGGCTGGAGGGTGAATAATCAATTAGTAATCAACGTAGCGGACTACGGTACATTCCGGGCTAGTGTTCTTGAGCTTTACCTGTATGGTTCTATCGACATAATACAGGTAGATTCCCTTAATATGGGTGCGAGGCAAGACAAAATTCACAGCCCAGATTGTTGTATCCAGATTTTTCCGTCGTGCTCGATTATTGTTGATTTTAGGTAGAGTTGCAGAAGCTCGAGAAAGTTGGAAAGTGACACTCCGGATGAGTTTTGGAAGCTACAGATTCCGTGTTCGATGACTGCTTCGTCGACGGATTCGAGAATAATTAAAATGTCCAGGTTGTAGTACACCGGTATTAAACGGTTCTAGGGCGTTGCTAAGCTCTTGAGAGTTTTTGATTCGAAAAGGCTGTAAGGGATGTAGGCCGGAAAGGCGTTTCTGGAGAAACGTGGCGAGGGGCTTCTGCCACCATCCTATCTCAGAAACTATTGTGCGGAGAGGGACGTTTGGCTTATGCGTCTTAGCGGCGAAGAATACAACCTTGTATGAAGAAAGACAAAGACTGAGCGCTGAGTCACAACTACATTTTTATAATCGTAACAGCGCAATATGGTGCTTCAGTTGTGAGTTAGCGCACTCTCTGTGTTTTTCTCATCCGGTCTCTGGTCCTTTGTGCTGTTTAAATTCTCAAATATATACCAAATTGCCCAAGCTTCAACTTTAAAACCTTCATAAATCTGCTATTTGAATCGCTAATTTATGCACAGTGATGATGCTATAGAAACAATTGTAGATTAACATTTTTTTTGTGAAACGGTTGAAATAGAAGCTGGTTAATAAGTCTGAAAAAGTTCAAATCAAAATGAGAGTATTACCCCATGCGTGTTTGAGTCCGGAATTCCCACGAAGTTTTGGTGCATTTTGAGAAGGTTGGATATTGGGTGCGTTCACCGTTTCTGCTCATCACATGACCATCGTCAGGGGTACATCCCTCTCTGTCCCTTTTATCGTCCCACTTAAATCCCAGCCTGTAAATAAACCACAGATATATACTTGCTATCATGCCGACTTCAGAAAATCGTATCATATATTGTAATTTATTTATATTGTAAAATAGTGCTAGTGATCCTTGCAGAGTTTAGAAAGTGGTACCCGTCGCGTTTAAGTTATGAGCGAGTTTTGCGGGGAGTTTATTGTTGAAACTTGTGAACCAAATGTATTATATCTCAACGTGAACACGGATAATAGTAGTGCTAAAATATGTACGATATAAACCGTCTATGGTAATAATGTCAGTTCAGTCTGGTGATTGTAGAGAGTAGTAGTTTTGACATGCTTCTCAATATTGTCACGAATGACAATGGATGATGCGGTGATAACTGAAGAAATTAAACGTTTAATGGGGCGACCTTGCGCCCGAAAATTAAAGGGTACAAACTATAATAACAGGGCGTCGCGGGCGTCGAAGTCAGCGTAACAGCAGAGTCGAACGCTGGGGCGAGACTGACTGCGGCTTTCCACGCGGAGCCCTTTTTGTGCACGCGTGGGCTTCTCGAAAAATCGACCGTGGAAGGTTCGCGCATAAAACATTCTGACCTCGAACATTCAACAGAGTTCTCAATTTTTCGAGAACAGTAAATTGCAACAATACATAAAAGACATTTCGCGACCAGGAATCGAACGCTGCCCTTCCGCGTAGAAGGCAAGCGTGATAACCGTTAGGCCACGGGCGAACCACCTTCTTGGTCACCTGCACTCACGGCAATATAATAAAGATAGTTCTACTTCAAATAAGAAATAAATTTCGAGCTTGTCGGTTCAATTCTTCATTCTAAATTTTCACATAGAGTGAATGATTCTTAACGTTGAGTAGGTCATTCAGGCGTCGTAATTCAAGTGTTACGTATTTTATTTCTAATTTTAATATCAACTAATCTTTTATGAAAACATCTAGGGCAAACTAAAAGTCAAGAACACGTAGTTATCTTAATAGTATTTATATGAGTTTTACGTCCCGTAAACTGAAGTAAAAACCGTCAAACTTTGTATTTTCTATTACCTTAATATTTATTTTACTCTTGACGCGAACATGTATTGTAGAGAAAGGTTTTATTTTATTGACGTGGTGCGACAGGCGATTACATATTTAAAATAATAATGATAAAATAATATTATGTTATATTTAAAGCACTCACACATCAATACAATTGTATTTGAATTGGCTGACATCTTCAGAACACTATAAGAAAGTCAATTCATAAATACGCTTTCTACTCACAAGTTAGCGATTTGTTGAACTGCAGCGGGAACACCCGAAAATGTCTTGCCGTCATCAGAGCCAAGTGCCACCCGCCGCTTCGAACACACCCCGTAGGCATAGGACGCGGCTGCCGGAAATACAGAGATGCAGAGCATTGTATACATCACAGCGAAGAAATCCCAGACTCAATATAGCAAGTAACCATAACGAACCATTCCAAAAACATCCCTTTTAAAAAACCAAGCAAGGTTAATCAATTTCCTATCATGCTCTCCGCATTACAAAGATACATTTTCAACACTAGCTTCTAGGCCAATAATCATTTTTCATTTGACGACACCGGTTTAGCGGGTGAACAAGAACTCAGGCTAGGTTTCCCGCCACGCTCAAAGATGCATTTTTTCTTTTTGTATTTAAAAACAAACAAGAACAAGGCTATGGGTCGTCAAAAGTTTTGCTATGCATCTCAGTCTGTCTTTTGTATTTTAAAAGTAATACGGGATAATACCTTGAGGTATTGTGATTTAATTTTTTTTTAATTTCTTTACTCGCAGGGTCCGAAGGCATTACCGAGAGGACTGGTTTAGATATTTAAAAACAATTACGAGCCATTCCACTCTGGGAAAATGTATGAGATGCGAAGCTGTTTAGCACATGACACTGGTGTGACATAAAAGTTTCAACAAGGACACGAACACATTTATCGTCTTGCTCGATGATCATCGTGACGAACGGTTAGCACACAGATGTCGAGGATTATCGCCGCCCCGAGGAGCCGGATGAAAATAGACACGCGTGATGGGATCGACACCCGGCGGGAGGAAAGATAAGTAGGCACGCAAGCACTTGGAACGACGACAAAGAGAGGGCGGTGCGTTTTTCTTTCTCGTTCTTTCCTCCTCCTCCCTGAGTTTGTTCATGGGTGACGTGACACGAAGCCGTGATGACATTTTTCCCGCTAAATTTACCGGGGAAAATAAATTGGTGTTGAGGTCAAACGACGTCATTTCATTTTCCCGCTAAATTAGCGGGAAATCGACGTCACGTGACAGGAAGTCGTGACGAAATTTGTTCTCCTAACTCTAGCGGGGAAACTGAATTGTTGAGGTTACGTGACGTTAATTTCCCCGCCAAATATAGCGGAAAAATTTATCCGCTAAATTTAGGGGGAAATTGACATCACGTGACACGAAGTCATGACGTCACTTGACGTCATGAAGTCGTGTCCGGCAACAAAAGGGATTGCCTGAAGCTGAGCAGGTTGGTTATTCATACTTGTAGGATATGCCAGCTGAACGAAGGAAGAATATACAAGACAGAGAGAGACACAAGGAACATACACGTGCACTCCGCTGGACTAACAACCATTTACTGAATAACATATTTTTCTTCGTCGACTTTCATTTAATGGAAAACTTATTTTCTTTGGTCGATTTTAATGGATGCAAGGTTTTTCTAACTGTTGTGGTGAATACGAGGGGCAAATATTTCATCTAGGCAATAATTAAAATCGACGAACTAAAAGAAGTTTTCTATTAAGTGAAAGTAGACGAAGAAAAAGATGTTATTCAGTAAATGGTTGTTAGTCCAGCGGAGTGCGTGTGTTTTTTTTTTTGTGACTCTTTCTGTCTTGCTATTTCTTCTTTCGTTCAGCTGGCATATCCTACAAGAACAAAAGTGACGTCACCAAGTCGTGACGACATTTTTGTTCCCACACACGAAAAATCCACGGGGCCCTAGCCATAAACATCTTCGCTGTACAAGGGCCACAGAAGAGGTCTCACAGCTTTTGAACAGAAAACCGACAATCCCATTTTTAAATTTTATTTATTGTTGATTTTAGAAGGTTGCGTCACTGCCTCACCAGTTTAAAAGTTATTCAAGAAAGAAATGTTAGCGGCGTTTGCAGGTAACAGAAAAAAGAATGCAGTAATACATTGCAGGGAGTCGCCAAGAAAACGCCGCCATGGCCGAATAGTTATCAGGCTTGGCTCTTAAGCAAAGGACCGAGGCTCGATTCCTGGGTACGGACGCTTTTTTTTTCTGTAAATGTTGCGTTCTGCTAAATTCTGGAACCATATTGATTGCTCGAGGTTTGAATGTTCTAGGCATCAAACATTCTATGCCGATTGTCGCGGAAGCCCACGCGTGTACATAGGGCTCCATGGCGAGCTGGAGTCAGTATCGCCTCAGCGCTCAGTCCTGCTGTTACGCCGAAATCAACGCCTGCGACGCTAGACTTTTTCTTTTTTGTTTTGGCGACATCAAACCTAGCATCCCCGGTGTCAGCAATATTATCGGTGAGGTTGTCCAGGGAGAGCTGAAGAGGCTGCTGCCTGATGCCACACGTCCTGCTTTGCTTTCCACCGCAGAAGTAACAAGAGAGGACGTTCAGCGAGCCATCTAAACAGATGCTTTCGTCGTCGTGGCCCAACAAGAAGAGCCAACGGTGACATACACCACCGTTGCCCGGCGTTCACCGTCTGCTGCCCCTCTATAGCAGGAGCCACTTCGAAGAGACGCCCCATCCCCGCAGTATCCTTGACGACAAGAAGATCGAGCGCACATGCGACATAAACCAGTTGTGCCAAGGAAGAACACTGTCTTGCGAACTTCTGACCGACGCCTTCGTGCTTAAACTGCGGTGAAGCTGGCCATGTATATTGGGTTCTTAGAGTGAAAGCAGACTTCAAGGGTTCGCGGCAAATGCTCCGTCCCAACGTACCGTGAGCGACCGAGGGATATTGAGGAGTTCCTTCGCCGGTCACCCTCACCTGGGCAAGCTCATTCCCGAGGAGGCCTCTCGCCGTCCCAGCGCCAACCCGTCAATCCGTCCCGTCTAGATAGCCGATCCCTCGTTTCTCGCCGGAAAAACTAAATGCGGCCACTCCTGGATGTGGCATTGTCGAAAACGACCGAAGTAAAAAGCCTCCAAGAACGCCGGAGCGCTCCCACTCTCGCGGCGCCGGGCATCGCAACGACGCTTCTGCGACGCTACCCAGCAACCTATACGTTATTATTGATGGCCACGACGCATTGTCAATCGTGGACACCTTAGCAGACTATTCAGTAATGACAGGGAGGCTTTCTCGCTGTCTGCGGAAAATTTTGACTCCCTGAAGTGGACCATAAAGTCTAATCGCAGGAGGTCACCTTATTACACCCGTCGGAATGTGCACTGCCCGATTCTACACTCTAAAAAAAAAGTTGGCCTCAAGGGACTAACGGCAGCATTTGGTCCTCTGAACTCCCAGTTGATCCCCGAAAGGACCATCTGGCTCAAGCTAGGTACCGTGCGCAAAAGCTGGGGACTAACTGCGTCGACTGGGACCAACCAATAGGCGTGCGCGAGCAAAAGCATCCATTAGTCCCCCTCAGACAGGGTGCATCTGTATGATTTAGTCCCCGAAGGCAAACGGAATGTTCGCCAGGAGGACGGATGCTATTTCGCTTGTGCTGGGGATCGGCGAGACTCAGCCCAGCACCGCTGAAAGTGTTGACAAAACTCGGACGAAACTGGCGAATTTGTTTAATGTGCCACGAACGTTAAGACATTACATGGTAGAGCTTCACGCGTTGTGTGAATGCGAGTGAACGAATGTGTTGACTCAACTTCACCCAACTATCTCGTCAAAAAGAATCTGTTGACATTCCACAAGTCCCACTTACGTAAATTGCCGTCGCGCACAAAATGTGCATTTATCCAAACGCAACACCTCCAAATACTAACACTCTTTTTTTTTAAATTAAACTTAACAGTTTGTAGAAGCCACGCTTTTAACACCGGAATCTCACAGTCAGAATAAATGGTCACTTCAATCGCTAAAACTCAGCATTCCCACCGGCGATATAAGCAGTAGTGCGATGCGACTGGATCGCATCGCAAAAAAAAATTAGATGGTCACACCGGCGTGTGCGATGAGCGAGTCCAACGCCTTCGTTGGCGAGTCGTTTCTCGAAAACTCTCGCTCCGAACGCCGTTGATTGGCTCAGCCGCTCCGTGACTAGATCGCATCGCAAAAAAGTCGGGTCTAGAAGCGACTGCTCAAATCGCGTCGCTTTTTGCCCGCGATGGTCGCTTTTGAAATGAAAGTTATCGCGCGACTACATCGCATCGCCGGTGGGAAAGCGCCTCCGTCTCTGCCTGACAAACCTTTCTGGGTAGTCCAATGTCGAACTCAAAATCCACAACTACACGCTTGATGCACGGCACGTTCCACTTAAAGAGCACATTCAGGGGCAGTATCCAGACGCCTTCATGCCATCGTCGTCGCTGTTTCCAAAACAATCCAGATGAACAACGAAGAACGAATCACGCCCGGAACGTCACACCTGGCAGCACCCTACTAATACAAAACAAATGCAAACTAAAAAAAAAAGCCACTCGAGAAAGCTGAAAATTCTGAAGAGAGAGAGAGAGAGAGAGAGAGAGAGAAAAGAAAGAAAAAAAAAGTGCTTGCTTGAGGTCACTCGACCGGCGTGTTGAAAGTGGCGACCTTCTCCCGTCCTTGGAGCTCTTCGGTGTCCTTGTGAGGTGAGTAGTGGGAGCGGGAAAAGAGACTATCTTCTGCGCGCACTGCCCCCTCTCCCGAATCCCCTACCCCGCATTCTTTGCTCCTTGTACACGGGGGGGGGGGGGGGGGGGGGGGGGGGCAGATGGGGTCCGTCGGGAAAATGGGAAGTGTCTTTGTTTGAAAAGAACCTGTTTTTATTAAGTTGAAAGTCGAAATATAGTCTTCGTCGGAGGCTGGTCGCCTTGTGTCGTCTCCGATCAAGGCGGGATCCGGTTTGGATTCGCGGTACTGAAGCACTGCACTTGATCTGTTCTGAAGTTACAAGTCAAGGGAACTCGATTAAGGTATGTCGAAGTGCTTCTGTTTATGGTGTATTTATTAACTGCGGCTTTAGAAAGTGTTTTATTTTGAGCGCGTTCTCTAGCTTGCAAAGCGCGCGTCATGCTGTATTCTTTTTGGCACCATGGTTGCTGATTTTGTTATGCAGCACAGAGACCTCATATTCAATCATATCGAGCGAAACGCCAGTTCTACCTATGGCTTATTTTTTGTGTGTGTATCTGTTGCAGACACACAAATGGTTAAGCAGGATCACTAGACCATAAACGCCTGTCCACACATGCAGCGGAGCGCTACAGGCATAGCGCTGACCTTGCGCTAAGCGCGTGCTGACGGGATCGGTCACCAGCTTTGTATCGCACCGACAAAACTCTTGCTCATGGCAGACGAAAAGTAGCTCATGACACATGAGCAGCGCTACATCAGCGCTTCGCTGCATGTGAGAACCGGCATTAATGGAGATATTTATTCGATTGTACACTAGACTTTCGCGTTGATGGCGGGAGATCGTGCCGTCACTTTGAAGCATAGTTCGAGCACGCACGCGCTGGGTCTGTAATTCGCAGCGAACGGTCTACTAAAATCTAATATTGCGCTGGTCTGCTGTCAACAGATCGCATGTTGGATGTGAACCATTGTATCACTTATGCAGCCTATTTGTTAATTTATTATGCATGTGTTACAACTTATATATCATATATTTGTCAAGCGATTGGGTATTTACGCTGTCCTTTTACTAATAATCCAAATTCCTCGCAAACAGGCAAGAAGCTGCTGGTGCCCCAATAAACGGTGCTGGGACCACGACCGGCTTGGACAGACGTCCCAGTGTCCAAGCCATCGTCGACGCAAGTGCACTCTTCGGAATTTGGCATTATCGTGGATTCTACCGCCCAGGAACTTCGACTTCAGTCATCCTTGAATGCGATGTGTATCTACGAGGCAATAAAGCTACGTTTAACCTGAACTCCACAATTTAGTTTCGGAGATTTGTGGCTCGGGACCAAATGTAAAGGATAAACCTTTAGTCCCAGAGGTCTAAATCCAAGGGCGCACCGTTTAGACCCAGGGGTCCAAGTGCAAGGGCCTAACAGTTGGTCCTCGGGTACACTTGAAACGGTGCAACAGTTAGTCCCAGGGGTCCAAGTGCAGGGGCCTAACAGTTCGTCCTCGGGGTTCAATTGAAACGGTGTAACAGTTGGTCCCGGGGGCCAAGTGCAAGGGCCTAACAGCTAGTCCTCGAGGTGTAACTGAAAGGGTGTAACAGTTAGTACCAACGGTGCTAGTGCGAGGGACTAATTGACGGGGCGCAACAGTTGCTCCGGTTACAGTTGCTCCCCTAGGGGACTAATGGTGGTGGCAGCGCATTTGGTCCCCCGAGGGACTAAGTCGCGCTCCTTTTTTTCTTAGAGTGTAGATTTACGGCCAGACCTGTCCTGTGAAATTCTTCGTTCTACAAGACTATGCTAGAGACGTTAATCTCGTCGGCATCGACTTCCTGCGTGAATACGGCTTCGCGATCAACATTGGAGAAAACAGATTGGCGCTGCTGAGTCCTGCTGAGCCTCCAGCGGAACCCCAAACAACGTCAGTCACCGTCTCAGTCGCTGCCGACTTGTGAACCTGCCGCGGCGATGAAGCGTCTTTGCACCCGTCGTGACCTATGGAGTTACCTGCGGCTAAGTAGTTCTGAACGGCAACATTTAATTGCTCCTGGGAAGAGACACAGACGCCGCAAGGGAGGTAACTTAACTTCAGGTTGGACACACCGCGGTCCTCGTGACGGCCGACAAGAAACGCAAAACCCCAAGAAAAGTTCCGCAGTGGGCCTTCGTGAAGGAACTCATGAACTCCTCCAAAATCGCCGCGATTGCTGAAGAATCCTCACCACAGCAGCAAGAGAGTACGCCTACCGGGCAGCTTGACATTGCCCCCAGGTGTCCAGTCCCGAAACGACGACAGCTGATTAAACTCCTCGCCGAATACAGCACTGATCTTCGGCGTCATCAAAGGTGCGCCAAACCGCGGTTGCGAGGCACCGGATCATTACTGAGGATGATCCTCTCCCCGTGCATCAATCGCCGTACAGGTTTTCCGTAAAAGAGAGGTCTTTCAGGAACAACTTCAAGAGGTGCTGAACGACGACATAATCCAGGCCTCAAGCAGTCCGTGGGCATCTCCACTCGTATTGGTTAGGAAGAAGGATGCAACACTTGGGCTCTGCGTGCACTACCGGCAGCTGAACGCTGTGACCAAGAAAGGCGTCTATCCACTCCCCTGCATAAACGACGCGCTAGACCCGCTGCGCCACTCTCGATACTGTTCATCGGTCGACCTGAAGAACGGATATCGGCAGATTGAATTCGACGAACGGGACCGAGAGAGGACAGCTTTCGTCCTGCCGGATGGACTGTACGAGTTCAAGTTGATGCCCTTCGGATTATGCACGGCGCCAGGAAGTTTTCAGACTGTCATGGACACCATACTAGCAGGACATAAATGGCAGATCTGTCTCGTCTACCTTGACGACGTTGTAGTGTTGTGTTCAAGCAGATTCGAAGAATACATGCGACAACTACGCGCTGTTCTGAAAGCCAAACAGACGGCAGATTCACACTCAACCCATCTAAGTGCCGGTTCGCCTATAAAGAACTGGAGTTCCTAGACCATGTGGTTAGCAACGAAGGCATTCAACCAAGTCCAGGAAGTCTCACGCCGTCGCCGCAGTTCCAGGGCCGACAGACAAGAAAGCCATTCGAATATTCCTTGGATTATGTGCGTGCTATCGGAGCTTCCTTCGGGATTTCGCAAGAATTTCCTCACAGGTTACAAACCTCATGAAGGACGCTAAGAATTTCGAATGGGCTGAGGAACTGCAGCGGGCGTTCGACGAGTTGAAGCAAAGACTCCGGATTCTTCTTGTTCTTGAACACTTGGATCAGAATGCGGAAACAAAGATTTACATGGACGCAAGCAAGGCAGCACTTCTCGGGCTATTGGTTCAATTTCAAGAAGGCACCGAGAAAAACATCGCCTACGGAAATCGGACACTGTCCAAGGCCAAAACAAAATTACTCCACGACTAGAAAATAATGTTTTGAGGTCGTCTTGGTAACTGTACAGGAACTTCTTTTCGCGTAGTCATGAATCATTGCTCGCTCTGGTGTCTAGAGAACCTTAGGGAACCGTCATGACGCCTCGCTCTATACAGTATCCGATTACAAGAATTCAATATGACTGTAGTCAACAAGTCAGGCCGCAAGCACAGCAACGCCGAGTGCATGTCCTGAGCCCCCGACGAAATACATTCCGCAGCAGCGACGACAATGACGACGAGTGCTTCCTAGGCGCAGTGAAAACCGACGACATGGCACGACGTCAACACGGCGATCCTGAGCTGCGCGCGCTAATCGAGCACCTCGAAAACGGGTGGGTACTACAGGTTGTCTTGAGAACCCTGCTTGCCTTCGTCATTCGTCAAGGTGTACTTTAGAAGGAGGACTTCGGAAAAAACAACTCACCGTGGCTCGTGGTAATCCTACCAACCTTAGAAAGGAGATCTCTCGAGCGTGCCATGAGGATCTGACGTGCGGCTACCTTGGCTACAGCCGTACGCTGGCCCGAATTCTCGAAAGGTATTACTGGCCCAACCTCCCGAGGACTGTTTCGTTTACCTCTACATACGATGGTGCCACGAGTGCCAGCGACTCAAGAAATCACTCATGCCGATTTCTCCCCCGACGGCGCCGTTCCAGCGATCGGAATTGATCTACTTGGTCCTTTTTCACCCTCGATGTTTGGAAACCGCTGTATATTCGTAGTCACCGATTAGCTAACCCAATACGACTAGGCAAAAGCCCTTCCGTTGGGAGCAACCGCGAAATTCGCCAATTGTTTCGTCGAATCGCTTGTACTTCGACATGGCGCTCCCCAAGTACTCATAACAGGTCGGGGGTCATCGTTCATGACGCAGCTGACCCAGGAGGTACTTCATCTGAGCCACATCGATCACCGTTAAACCATAGCATACTGTCCGCTGACGAACGGACTAACGTAGCGGCTCAACAAGGTTTCCTTCAGCCATTCGTCGCCTCATCATTTGCCATTCATGATAATATTGCGGATGGCGCATAATATATTTTTTGCGAGTAGTTGAATGGTTTTCTGCATCACTTGCTCGCAACCCTAGCGGCTGTAAAACGAAGGGGCTGAGGTCAGGCAGTTGCACGACGAGTTTAGGACAGTAACAGCTTTCTCCCCAACTTGAACCGAGAGACACAAAAGGATATTTTGTTTTTCGAGGCAATAACCGGAGGGTTGCGGGTCAGATTACTGAAGGTAGATCGGAATGGTGTCCCTAAGCGTCGGAAGTAACAGAACATGAATAATATTAATAATATTAAAACTAAAGAAAGCGTCTGGGAACAATCACCGGTAGCGATTCGTAGACCTAACAAAAAATATCAAAGTAGCGTGTAATGTGATACATGGAAGCACGGAAGTGGAATTTTCTTTTTCCTCAAACAAAGGTTTCCCTCTTCAGTTTTTCCTTCAATAAGCATTTTTATCTGCCTTATAAAGCTGGTAAAATATGATTTCCGGAAAAAAAGCTTCCAATAGCGCAGAGAATGCTAGCTTGTTTAGCCAAAACACGCGATCCACTTATATTTTTGTTTCCCCCGCATCTTGGACCATGTAACAATGGTTTCAATTGTGCTCGTTTGCGTTTCCAAAGTACAAAATAAACAAGCTAATTTTACTTCAAATCTATGATTCCACTAGTCAGTGTTTCTTTTCTCTTAATTCACTAAGACCTTGCAAAGACAAGGCCATAGTGAGGAAGGTTTTACGTCACCTATCGGAAACTAGCGCGGATCACAAACTGGATTTGCGTGCCGTGTGAGCGTTCAAATAAAATCCGGGTTCACTCAGCGAGCATACATGTCCCAGTCGTAAGCTGATGTAGCGCCCATTCTGCACCCCGTGCTGGCCTTTGACAGATAACCTAGAAAATCCAGCACCACCGTCTAGTTATGAAGAAGGTTCTGTCTTATGAAGATCCTCCCACTGCTGAGGGAGGTACTTCACAAGACATTTGAAATGCCCACTGGTGTGGGCACTTCAAATTTCGTTTATGCTGAAGATCTTTAAAAAATCGTAAGGCAGCGCATGCTCAGTGGCACTCGTAGACTCGGCATCGCGAGGTAATTAGCTTCTCACTCGGAGACTTTGGATATAAATGTTATTTGAAACGTGTCCGGGACAGGGGTATGATAGCCCTGCCCTACGGACATTTAAATGCTTTCCCACTAGTGGCATCTGTACAAGATATTTTCCAACCCACTCATAATATTTAGAAAAAAGTGTACTTAAAATCTAGATCACTTTAGTAGCCGCAGAAGGCGCCAGATAAAGCTAGTAAATTGATGATTAGCAAATGTATTACCTAACGTGTACAGATTATATTTTTAATTATTTTCTTCAGCAGGCACAATGCAATTCTAAATTTGTTGCCCGTCGTCAAATATGTCTTAGTAGCGGCATTCCGACAATTATTTTCTGCTCTACGTTTTTTTTAATGAAGTTAGGCTGCCCACTGTACATCATACCTAAAAGAAAAGAAAACAGACATACAAAACCTGCACTGTTGGGGAGACGCAAAGTAAGGCCTGCCTTTTCTCAAGCCACCTGACCCTCATCGGGTCAAGGTGGCTAGGAGCACGCTACGAAGGCTGACATCCTCTACTGATGCAATTTCTCTCGTTATTTTTCTTTTATCTGTAGTTTTTATATTTCGACTCCTTATGGCCTAAAAGTACCAAAAAATAGTGCTGACCAGAGTTTAAGGGTGGAAGTTCTACCTACTGCTAGCAAATATTTTGACGACGGGCAACATGTATTTAGCTTTTCATGAATTTCAGGTAAAAAATTTGCGAATAGTCGCTTTAAGGGGTATTCACACGAGGGAGAAATTCCGGGGATTTCTCCACGGCACGCGCGTCCCGCGACGAAAACGTCAGGCTTTGCGATGTGCAAAAGCCTCGCGTTTTCGTCTTGTGATGCGCTCGCGCCGGGAGAAATCCCTGGGATCATTCCCTCCTGTGAATACCCGTTTACACACGAAATTTGATGTAAACCGCGATCGATAACGTTCTTTTGAAGGAATTTTTTTTTATTTCAATTCTTTTTTGATAAATTCTTTTTAGGCATGGGATTCTACACCCCGCATACTCGACGAAGCAGTATATTGCAGAGTGTACGAGAAGGATAATGATCTCGAACTAATCTGACAACTAAAGAATGCAGTGTCGTAAAATCATTATTCATTAGCCGTGTTCCAAATCTTACTGGAACGTACACAAGTTACTCCGGCTGGTCAGGTCAGCCGACACAGAAGTAAGCGCGAGATGCATGCGCGTCCAAACTGTCTGATCCGACGTGCGAGCTGAGGGAACGGCGTTCGGAGGCGATGGTTTTCGCTGTATCGGTGCGTCGGACGGGGGCCCCGTCCGGCACCGGAATGAGACCAACTTGACAAATATTCACCGCGCTGCTGTCTAATTTTCGGAGGGCCACAGCCAATGGCAGCACGGATGGCGCGAAGGTCATGTTGTCACGTGACTTTCGAACTGATCCGGAGAGGAGGTGCTATCGGGGAGGCAAACGTAACAGTTCCTCACGCGAATCGTGGAAGTGAAGAAAACGGACGTCGTCGAGTTTTCCCGCGCGAACAGAGTGAACTGCTGATTTCGCGCGCCATAGCAAGCCGGCCTGCTAGGACCGATTAAGACCGTCGAAACACGAATATACTCCGTTTCACCTTACGGTGGACAGCAGCGGACGCTACCTGCACTTGTACGGTCGCCCACTACTACGCCCGCTCCAGTTGCACCCATCGTTGAGTCACGTTCCGGTCAGCCGCAGTGTGGCATGCTCGCACGTTACTGTTGACGACGTCGCAGCGAGAAGGAACGAGGGTGGTCACGAGCATCAAGATACAGCTTCGAGGAGTCCCAACGCCATCTATCTAGTAGCCCAAACCGCCGCAAGGACCAGCATCACGGTTGCAACAGAGGTGCGGAGCCTCGCTACCACGGGTGACAATAAAAAAATTTCGTAGACCGCCTTTCCCCCTCCGCTAAGCCGTCCGCAAAGAAGGTGCAACTCCTGCGCTTGCGCGTCGATGGCTTTGACTCCAATGTCCAATGTTCAGGGTATCGTAGCGGATTGCGGAGAGCGTAGCGGGACGGCAAAAACGATCTACAAAATCTCCACAATCTCTTTCGCCGTATCGTCGCCGCATATATTTGTCGATGCCTCCTGCATCTACCCTTCTAGTGAGGCTTCAAACAAAAAAATAAATTGCGTAGTTCCCGCAGACGAAACTGCCGCAGTAGGTCGTCCAAACAATCCTCCCATTGCAGGGTACTACATGAACGTTCTCATCGACGATCACCCATTTTTCACACTCATTGACGCAGGAGTAGCTGTCTGCGTTATGAAAGAAGACATCTGCAAACAATTCCGTAAAGTGCGCACACCAGCACAGGGCCTTCTTCAGGGAGCGGACACCGACATTATTCACCCTTTTTCGGTGTGTACTGCTCGCGTTTCTAACACAGACGCCATCTATCACGTCCAGTTTGTCGTTCCACCGACCTGCACAGCTCAGGTAACACTCGAGTGCGCTATTCTTCAGCCTAACCAAGCCTTAATTGATTGTGGTCTTTCTGAACTACACCTCTCCAGCGAAAGTTTCGATAATACGAACACTAATCATACATCTAAATTATGTATCACTTATGATGTCGAACTACTCCCAAATGCATCAGCCCTCGCTGAAGTATTTCCGTCCACAAATATTGCTAGAGATGTTCCTTTTGAAGCCACAGACTAGCTCTACTACAAAATATATAAATTCTTCCTCACGCCGTAGCCACTATCGAAAATGGAGCCGGTTGGGTAGCTGTTGATAATATTGACCCACACGTTGTAGTTCTTCCAAAAGGGCAGTCACTCGGATTAGTAGACAAAGTGCGTTTACCAGACACACCTAATAACGCACCAAAATTACCTGTGCAACTCGCGGGCGAACCCACTAATTCATCAAACTCGTTGCTAGTAAAGTCCATATCCTCCACGCTGGAGGCCAACCAACCGGAACGGTTTCTCTTTATCCTGTCCAGTTTCCGCAATGTTTTCGATATCTCCCCTACAACATTTGGACAGTGCTCCCAAACCAAGCATCGCATATCCACATGCACATAAAATATTATTCGCCATAGACCATATCGAGTCTCCTTATCAAAACGAAGAACAATTGGAACTCATTAAGCAGAAATACTGTCGCAAGGTGTAATTCGACCATCTTCAAATGGTGAGTTATCACCAGTCATCCTAGTTAAGTACAAAAACAGAATTTCGCGCTTTTATGTAGATTATAAACTTTTAAAAAAAATTACAAAAAAAAACAAAAAAACGTCGGTTCCAAGTCCCGCACAGATGACGCTTTGGATACATTGGCCATTTCCTCTTTCTTTTCGCCTTTGAATCTGCGTTCTGGTTATTTGCAGATACCGGTGGCCAAACACGACAATCCAAAGACTGCTTTTACAACACCAGATGGTTTATATGAATTTAACCTAATGCTTTTCGAGGTCTGTAACACACCGAATATTTTTGGACGTATGATTGGCGTTGTCCTAAGAGGTCTTAAGTGGTAAACTTGTTTATGTTACTTGGACGACAATGAAATGTTTTCAAAATAGCTTCCACGATTACCTCAACCGACTTTCAGAAGTTATTTCATGTCTCCAAAATGCCAGTCACAAGCTCAAGAATAAAAAATCTCGAGTTGCTGCTGAGGAAGTAAAGGTTCTCGGTGACAATGTCAGTTCAATAGGAATCAGCCCCGATGAAGAAAAATTCGAACAATGGCCGACTTCCCCCAAACTTCCCCCAAACCCAAGCATTAAGCAACTTCTAGGTTTTATAGGCTTTTGCTCATACTTCCGTCGTTTTGCTCGCGAATTCGCCAAAGTCGCCACCCCTCCATCAAATATTTAAAAAAAGACATGTTGTTTCAATAATCCAATCAATGTCAGCATACGTTTACTCTATTTCAGTCCATCCTGATAACTCCGCCAATTCGACGTCAGTTTAACCCTTCTGCTACCATAATTATTCATAGTGATGCAAGCGGCTTTGGCATTGGCGCTATGCTATTACAAATATCAAAGAGCGTCCAGACGAACAAGTTATTTCTTATGAAAGCCGGTTGTTGACCAAACCTGAGTGAAACTCTTCGACCACGGAGCTTAGAGCTCTTGCCGTAGTCTGGGCGATTGGCGAACCCTGACGATACCTTCATCGAAAACACTTTGAAGCGGTCACCGACCACGATTGTTTTGCTGCTGGCTCACATTCCTTAAAGACCTAACCGGACGCCTTGGACGATGGGCTCTTAAACTCCAGGAGAGTGATTTTTATATAGTCTACAAAGTGGTCGAAAACATCAAGACGCTGATGCCCTCTCTCAATATCCACTTCCTCTTCAGATTACTACAGTAGCACCTGACACAAAAACCACACGCTCAATCACTCCTATGGCACGTGAGACTTTGCCCTCCGAGCGGCGTGCAGATTTGTTGATAAATCAGATAATTTCCCCCTTGAATGGCACCATTAATCTGTCAAATAATCGACGTTTTATTAATAAAAGTAAACAATTTTCTGTTATTGACGGAATGTGGTTTCGTCAAAATTATGATACAAGGAAAGCGTTGGCTTCTTGTCGTCTGTCAACACCTCCGACAAGAAATATTAGATCATCTGCATGATGATGCCACGCCGGCACCCCCTCGAGGATTCCTAAAAACCTACAAGGAGTTCGACATCGGTTATTTTGACCTGGAATCTATAAGAAATATTCAAGTACGTCAGGACTTCGATGCTGGCAACCTCTGCCAGCATCGAAAGCGTCCACGTCGTCACCTCATGACTCTCGAAACCATAGCTCCACCTCATTTACCATTCGACATTGTGGGAGTTGACCTCTTCGGACCCTTCCCGTATCCACGCACCAGAACAACTAGATAATTATGGCAGTTGACAATCTAACACGCTACGTTGAAACAACGGCCCTTCCCAACGCCACAGCACCCGAAATTGCTGCGTTCCTGCTTAATCAGGAGGTTCTCCGTCGAGGAGCTCCACATACCCCCATAAGTGATCGTGGATGGTACTTTTTGTCTTCCACTGTGGAAGGGTTACGCAGTGTCTGGAACTTCAAATATCGTGTCACGACTGTGTATCACTCTCAGGCAAATGGGCTGACCAAGCGATTCCATCATACATTAGCCTATATGATATCAATGTACATGTCAGGAACTTACATCAACTGGGATAGCATACTACCCTTCATAACTTTCGCATGCAACACCGTACGTAAGAGCACCATGGGATTTTCTCCTTTCCACCTTGCCTATGGACACGAAGCATCTTGTACACTGGATTACATCTTTCCCTCAAAACAGCCGTATTATTTAGACGTACTTTTGTCTGACGCTGTTGCCCCCCTTCAAGAATGCCGCCGGCTAGCCCTCTTTCGCAAATGAGAGCAAAAGCAGCAATTACAAATACGCTACGACTAAGTTCATCGCGAGGTCAACTACTCCCCTGGAGTCGAATTACTCGCCGCTTTTCTCCTGTGCAGGGCTGGTTTATGCCAAAGGTTTCTACTGCGCTACATAGGACCCTACCGCGTCGTCCGACAGACGTCACCTGTCAGCTACCTCGTCCAGCTCCTCAACCCAAAAACTGACGCCCAAACCCGCGATCTAGCCGTCGTCCACGTCTCAAGAATGAAAGCCCACAACCGCCATGGAAGTGGCCAGGTTGGCCTTTTTCCAGAAAAGGGGGGGGGGGGGGGGGGGAGGGGGCATATGTTAGGCCATAGCCTCCTCTATAGTGACAAAGCCTGCCAGATCGTCAGAGCCGCGGCCGCGACAATGAAAAGGTAGAGCGGCAGACAATAGGCATGTAACGGGCCCCCGACTGCGGCAAGACGACGAAACACACTTGTACCGAGCGATCGAATATCCGCTCGGGCCTTTCGCGTGCCTCGGGCTGCCACTTCTTTTCTCGACGGGTTTGAAAGCAATGTTTCGAATCCTCGCCGCTGCAAAATCTGTGCGCTGACTACAGTCTTCCCTGTAACTTCTCTGTGCTACCAGATCTCTCGCTCCAAATCTGCGACATTGCACTCTATGGCTCTGTCATCGGACTGGCAGGCTTTGTGAGTATAAAGGAGGCTTTGGATCAACAAGGTAGAGGGGCTTAGAGTGATAAACCGGAAGTTCGGAAGTGGCACCTTCCCGGCTACCGCCATGTTTTACGCAAATGTGACCACTCGTCACGTAACCTACCATGAGCCGTGACGTCACCGGTAAGATGGCAGCGTCCAGAGCTGGCGTATAAGAGTTTGTTCGGTGCGCGGTAGCCGCGATGTGCACCTGCTTTCCGACGACTTCGGGCTTCTTCGTGCTCGCTGACGCAGGTATAATGGGAAAATATGAAGGAATGAAACTTTATACCTTTTTTTTGCGCAAGATCGCTCTGGATCATCTGGATATTAACACCTATGAGACAGCATCAGCCGTATCGCCGGACCGGTGCTCGGATTCCCGGATGTGTTCGAGGATCGATAGAACTTTGAGTGCTTTTATCATGAAATTTTTGCATTCTCTTAGCTTTGTTTGAAAGTTGGAATGTCTGAGAATCGACGCGAAATGTATGCGTCAGACGTAGAACCCATGGAAATTTGCTTCAGCCCTAGGCGACTGCATAATCGCCGCAACTTTTAGCGAGAAAGCTCGTGAGAAAGTTGAAAAATGTTAACTACCATCCCTTTCAATCTCTTCAATTGACTTTTTTTTTTAAAGTGTAAGCCGCCTATACTTTGTTTCACCATAACTTGGAAAAGGGCAACTGCCACAGCCCTTCAACCCAATCGGAGAGACGGAGTGAAGATGTGTGACAAATCTGTGCAGATGAGCACTGTGATATGTTGTCATGTGCCTCTCTCCAACGTACCTACTGACTGACCGACAGTAGCCTTCGCTGCTTGCCAAATTGTGATGGAACGGATTACAGTAACTACTACTTTAATTCCTCAAGGCCTTCATACTTTGGACATTTGTTCGACAAGAATGTTATGTCAGCCATCACTGTGAACTTGGCTCAGCGCCTATTGGACTCGAATGCTGCATTAGCGTTCGACGTGAAGTGTGCTCTATACCGTGTGCTCTATACAGAAAAAAAAATGGTGACAGATGTGTTGCTTGATAGGGTTTTGCAAACGGTCTAATCTGTCATACATATAGAAAGTGTCCTGCAATGTAACAATGGATCCATACTATTAAACTAGATGCTCAAAGGTGTGTTTGTTTTTGCACTCAACAATTTGCAGCAATAATTATTTGTTACAAGTGTAATATTTATTTTCGGTAGCTGGGCCCGTTTTGTGCTCATTAATGTCCGTGTGCTTTGATGTTATCATGTGTGTAGCTTTAGGTATCTTCTCTGCAATGCCTAAAGAGGCCCTTAGAGGAAACAAATTAATAAGCAACATTTCCACGTCACTGGAGTTGGTTTTCGGATGCGCCACATCATAGGCGTAGACTACGGGGGGGGGGGGGGCATCGGGTCTCACCAGAGGGGTCGTAGCCCCCCCTACCCCCCCCCCCCCCCCCCGGTTCATAATTTTTACCCAGACGCTGCTTACGTGGATTAGTGCTTTAAAAGCACAGGGGCCTGGGTTCTACCCCCTACAACTTCGCAGCTCGCACAAGCGTTTTGTTTTTCAGTTTTGTGCTCGCTAGCGCATGCGCCGTGGTACCGGCGAAGAACACACGGCTACGCTTGCACGGTGGTTGACATTGACACAAAGCGACGGACACATGGCGATATACATACGTTGTAAAATGTGCTCCCTAAATTAAACTATTGATAATTGCCGGTGTAAGAACAATTGCACGGAAAAAACACACCGCCCCCCCCCCCCCCCCGGAGAACTTCTTAGCCTGCCCTCCCCCCCCCCCCTCCAGGGAAAATGGAAAGTCTACGCCGCTGCGCCACATGTTGGACAAGTGGGACAAGTGCAGCCCAATGCAACGATCTGCCAGTCTGGTATGTCCCATCAATTCATGTTGAGGGGTCAGAGATGCGGGTGTCCTCAAAATGTCTAGCACGTGCGGTGAACATATTTCTTTGTGTAGAGACTCTGAAGGCGTAAAGGCGAGCGTAAATATGTTTATCTGATTGGTGTATCAAATATGCTTATTTTTACTTAATTGCACAATTATTGATTCTTAGAAAATGGTTCCAAGACGAGTTCTTTCTGCGACAGTCTCGTGTCAGGCATTCAGTCGTAGTACCCGTGCTCCTTGTTGTCGGACGACGCTCCTGGGACGTCGGTGTTCAGTTTAGTCGAGTGGCAACTTTGACCGACAGATTCCGTCTTGTAATCATACGTCATGTGCGGTCACTGACATTTGAGGCACTGATGCTGCAGAGCTGGCTTCTAGTCCGCAAATTTTCCTGGCAGTTCTGTGCGTCAATGCAGCAAGCTCGGGCATGTAGTGCTTACGTGGCTGTGCCTTTTGCTGTAGTGTTGACTTGATGCCTGGCAACAGGCAACAGCGTTTGTTTGCTATCCATGCCATTTCACATCCATTTCGTAATGGCGATTTTTTCTGCATCCCGCGACCACTGCAACTTGTGTAAGTCCTGTGTGGCAAAGTGAAGTCGGGCGATGCTTGGTATTCACTTTTGAGAACAACCAACCATTCCATTTCTTCAAGTCACTCAGCGGCATTTTCCGTCAAATTGGAAATTGTGTGCTTCATTGCGTGGACACAGATAGTTGGTCTCAGCAAATTATTAGGTATTGTCCTTGGACGATAACCAAGACCAAATTAACTGTCCTTGCATTGCCGCTCACCTGCTTTGTCGTGCTTACGTCCCGTCGGGGTGATGGGGATCAAGAGCTTCGGGGTAATGTTAGCACCAGGGGCAAAGGCAGCCGAAGTTAATCCTCAATGTCCCGCGGACGCTCCTCGAGACGTGGTCGAAGGTCGTTGGGCACAAACTCATGCAGGCCTATTCATTGATACGGGCAGCTCCAGTAGATATGGTCGGCCTCATGCAGTGGTAGCAGAGTGGTTTTCGATCGACCATTCGCAGCACCTCCGCTTTCCTCGGTGTACTTTCTCCAGCGAGAACTTACACTGGTTCTTTCCGATGTCGGGAATGCTTCGGCGTTGGTGGGTTTCGTTGAATTGGCGTTGAATACAAACGGGTAGCCGGTGGTGGACGTCGTGACTTTCTGGCATAAGTCGTCCTCGGTTCGTCAGATGCCGCGTTGCTCGAAGAAGTGTTCAGTTGAAATGCCTGTCGAACGTGTTCCGAAATAATCTCGGCAATCAAAATAAAAGCTGGGCAACTGATGGCAGAAAGTAGCTTCCTGATCTCCCCCGGACAACAATTCGGATAATGTTGCGGATGCCTGGGAGTCTGGCGTCAGAGTTGCAGCTGGATCACTCGAGCGTCGAGACGCTGGGAATCGTTGATAGTGACAGGCTCGGGCCTGCAATGTACATTTACTGTTGGAAGCCTTGGTGATATGAACTTGTCGACTGTTGTCGTGGGGTTGCGGACAAGGCTGCGGAAGGTGCTGTCCCTCATATGAGGGGCATGGGATTCTTAGCCTCTCGTCTTCTGTAGCACCAGGGTCGGCGTGGGTGCTTGATCAGGTGCAAAACATCCTGCACGAAGGCAGCGACGCCCTTGTTGGGGCCATGTCCTGGACAGAATCAGAAATTCGGCTCGCTCTCGTCAATGTTGGCTGATGAACGTGCACTTCAGCTAGGTCTTGCAAACTTCCCATGATGTTGAGGAGGATACATGATTATCAAACCGGTGCCTGACAGATACTTTCACGAGAAGTATGGGTTCTGCAGGAGCTGGTTGTCTCTCCACCCACTGTGGCGGGCAACACTGTCATATTGTTCAATCCAGCCCTCGACGTCTAAGCTAAGCCTCCTCAGCACACACAAATGCTGGCGTGATTGTGAGCGCCGCCAAGCGGAGGCTTTCGCATGTTACAATCTTGCGTTTCGGAGTGGCGGAGGACTGGCCAGGTGCCCGACAACCCTCGTGACGTATTCATTTTGGCCCTCTTAGTCCGCGGTGAGCTTCGCCATTATTTATCATCTTAAAGAGGAGGAGGATTGCGACTACCAAGGGAACTCGGAAGATGAAAGTGAGGACGAGTCGTCAATCTTGCACATAGTAACGAAAAGGTGTTTCGGTCTAGAACCGCACAAACTATCCGACAGACCGACCGTCCGCCCGACAAAATCTCAAAGGGGTCGGGGTCGCCAAGAAATGACTTGCGTTTGATAATAATTGGCCAACTTGGAGGTATGCGCTATTTAAGTGTTTTATTAACAGCCTGCTCCCTTACCAGTTTGCTTAGCTTTTGGTGCGGTTCGCTGAGCTTTTCTGCTCTTATAAAAAAATAAATACTCGACACAACCCCTGGTAGCAACCGAATATTCTTGGTAAGAAGACCCAGACACCTGAACACAGTGGGTCAGCTTTCATAGTTCAGATTGCGAAAATGAACACGGTACACACAGTCAGTATTCACCGCCATCCGAGAGACGACGGACGAGCGAGACGGATCCAGACGCTTCCGAATTTCTCATCGTTCGGAAACCCATGGGTCGACGTCTCGCTGTTCAGTTCACTGTTACCGCAGGGCTCTGCCGCGCTGTAGAGCGGCATTTTGCACGCAGTTAGGATGCATAATTACGGAAACAACTCGGTGGTTCCAAAATAATCGCGACCGAGCGAAGCAACGCGATTGCATCATGGCGTTCACGGCTACAGTATCTATATGATTATGGTGTCCTGCCGGTGGTGGCGCCACTGCGTTAGGAACAATTAACCACCGAATTAACAGGTGCAAACGGGAAATCGCTTTGTTCGCTTTTAAAATCCCTTTTCTTGGGTTTATGAACAAGAGAGAGATGTTGCTCAGGTGGTGATGTGACGTGCCATTTACCCAAGTAATAAAATTAGGCCACAAATATGTTTCCGAACCACTTTAAACCGATTAAAATTTATGCTGTTCGCTGTAGAAGGTGGAAGCTTCTATCGATAGTGAGAGGTTTTAGGAATAGCACAACTGCAAACAGAAGTAATATTGCATGCAGGCATGTGTGTATATGGAAGATTACAATTTCTACCCGTTCTCAATCCAGAGAAACAAATATTAGAAAGAGATGAACGGTGTTTGTATTCCCGTTTCAAATAGTTCTATAAAAATAATTTGTATAACTTTATGATGAAAATTTGGGAATACAAAATAATCTGTTCACGAAAGCTTTGTGACTTTGTGTATGCCTTCTTTGATCAAACAAGCCTTACCTTTCATCTCCAGTCGGTACGCCTTGACAAAGTCGAAGACAGGATTACTGAAAGTAGTTGCTGCGTTATTGCACGCTCTATATATATATGCTCAAAAAGGCGCACCTACCTTGTTAGCAAATAAACTACATCACTATTATTAAAGAAACTTTGATTATTTGCCCATTCCCTGAACAGTGCAAGCGTGAGGTGAGCATCGAGAGATCTTCCCCTGCTTTCCGTTGTGTTTTTAAATCTCTCGAATTTCGATTCCACTTCAGTCTATTAATAAAAAAAAATTAGAATCAGTTATAATATTGAATATAATTATAATTCGTAGAAAAACTAAAATTTATTTTACAATCAGAAGTAACAACAGTAAAACAGTAAAAGAAATTGAGATAAAGACGTTCCTTTAACTACCAACAGAGAAGTTCCAAGAAGCTAGGATTTTATTGTGCCTGATATAAACGTTTCAGACAGAATTAAAATTAGTTTGTCAAAGAGCGATCTAAAAACTTTAAAAAATCCTTCCTCTTGTTTTGTAGTCTGGTTTGTCACAACCAATATGTGTAACTGCGTACTTTTAACCGAAAAGTGCGACCTCAGGCAGCAGTCGTTGTTCATCTGCTTTCATGCCGTCTCCTTCATCTGTCCACGAATTGTCAATTTAAAATATTGTTTTTTGAGCAAACAGTTGTGATAAAACGCTCTCTTCCTTTGGACATACCTGTGCTATTTTCCGTTTATCTAGTACTCTCAGAAACAATCACTTTAGGGCTTTTTGCACTTATCCATGCATCTTATAACATACCCCGCTTCTTTCCACTGCCTATATATCGTGTTGTACAGGCAGTTGTTTGAAACTGACAGCTCCTCTTAAATGTAGAGGGTGCTTCATGGCTGGCTTGTTGAGACGAAATGCCTCCTTTTTCTAAAAACTCGCAATAAATAGAGTGATATGATTGCCTTTAGAAATTTGGTAGCACGCATTGGAGCAGCCAAAGGTCCAGTGTGGGGCAGCAAAAAGTACTCTTGAAGCACAGGAACACACTTATTTTTATTCATATAGCAATAAAGGATGTATGTTAAGATTCGTCTGTTGGCCTATCCAACTAAATATATGCCTTCCAACTTCTGCGCAAGTTTCGTTAGCATCAACTGCACTGCAGGTTTGATTCCCTCGAACACTAAATTAGGCGTTTAGCTGCACGTACAAACATTATGAATTGCAACAATATGCTGATTGATAAAGTAGAGTATGAACTGATGTGAATGCTTATTTTAGGTAAAAAATGAAGTGTAATCCAAAAAATTATATTCCACGGAAATGATGTTAAACTAATCTTGATCACATAAATTGATGTTTCATTTAATGTCTAATTATTGTAGTAAAACTGAAATTCCTAACCCAATCTGCACATTAACAAAATATTTTGTCATATATAGTTATGAACATAAATTACATTTTGAATGTAGAACACATGATGTCAATAATCGGCGTATGGACGATAATTGTGCCTTCTTAGAAGAATCTATCCAAACTCTTCAAGGTTATTCCCAAGTTTCCTTTCACTCCTTGATAAAAATTAGTTTTAATTTGTTTTATTAACTGTACCTCGAACACCTAATATATATAACGGTGAGGGCAAAACAAGAGAGTTCAAATAAAATAAATCATATAGAGAAGTTTCCATACATTTTCTCGCTAATATCCTTGCCAAATCTTGAATTAAGAAAAAGAACATATCGTCAGAATATCGCAGTCTATCATAAATAATCGTAGGGGTTTTATTAAAACATTTTTACTGCAACCACGGCTGCTACAAAGCACTCAACAAGTTCTATATTTAAAGCGCAGCTCTTAAGCGCCCGTTTACGGCTTGAGCGGCGTCGCCGTCCGTGTCGGCGTAACCGCGTGGTTCATAATGGGACATTTCCCAAGATGCAACGCGCGGGGAGGAGAAGGAGGAGGGGGAGGGGCGGGTAGGAGAGGGAGAAGAGGAGAAGGGGAAAGAGGAGGAGGGAGGAGAGGAGGAGCTTGAATTATGAGGGGAGGAGGAGGATGAGGAGGAGAAAGAGGAGCGAGGAGAAGAGGAGGAGTAGGAGGGAAGATGAGGAGATGAGGAGGAGGGAGGAGGGGCATACCCTCCCTTCAGCACCCTTTAATCCTCCTCCTCAGGAGCTGCGCTCTAATTCGGCATTGCAGGGTGTTGTAAACGTCTCATTTTTTAATATATCTGACATCCGTGGTTTCACGCTCAGTGTGCCATATACTTGTTAGCGATTATAACAGTAATTGCATAATAACAATATCTGAACAAAACTTCCAATACCGACTGGCACATTCAAATAAACTCTCAGGATTTTGTTTGGTAAAAGTTCGTACTCATGTTTCTAATTTTTTTTGAACCAATTTGGATGCAACTTGCATTGCGAAATACGTTTATACTTACAGTGAGATTCACAACTTTTATTAAGACGAGCTTGACGTTGGAGCACCTCAAGTCCGTGAAATATAGGTTTACCTGGAGTAAAGATTGAGATATTTAATATATATCTGTAGACAATTAGTTCGGGTGAGTGACGGTGAATGGTCGTCGATCAAAAACTTCACTTAAAGGTGACACATGAGAGTGATGTACTTGTTTATTGTTTGAAACGATTGAAACCGATGGCTGGACATTGCCCTCAGAATTCGAAACTCGGCAATGCAGTATTTGTAAAATAAAAAAAAAAAACAATTTCCAAATGTGGAATCTGAAGTTCCCACGCGATCCGCGCTAGTGGAATGACGTCAAATTTCGGGGGCTCCTGAGAGTCGAGTTTTTTTCGTGCCTCCGCTCTGAAACGTGTCTCCGCGACGCGAAGCGAGGAGAGAAGGGCGCCGGCGTCGCGGGAACTACCGTACCGGAAAACCGGTTTCCTGCGTGAGTGCCGTGCTGCCTATTCCTTCAAGCAGACGACGGTATCCCGGCGGTGTCAACCGAAACTACAATACTATAGATAGGATTCGGCTAAAAGCAATTCAGTGTCAGGGGTGCAGTCCACCACAACTAAACGGGCTCGGACTCGTGAGTCGTGAAGGTCAACAATTAATGTCGTTAAAAGTATGCAACTCCTGGTATTTGTCTGAGTATCGTATTCGCAAGTTCCAATAATAGAGCGCAGTCTTTCAAGGAAGTTTCTCACATTTGTTTAATCCTCTTGTCGCGCCGAGAACAACTTTATAGTGTCTCAGAAACTGTATGCCTGAGCCAGGGTGTAAATCATCTGGAACGTGGTCGACCCAAATTAAGCTATTAAAAACTCTTCTTGTCGATATCGGCGGTTATCTTTGCGACACCCAAGGAAGCTTGGAACAATATCTAGAAGAGCTGTCACTCCTCCTCCTTGAAGTCCGACGTCCCACGACCATGGAGGCGGTGAGCTGTGGTGTCACCCATACTTAGGTCGGCGCAGCTGCTGCTGCTGTTCCTCAGTGGTCCTAGGTCCTTGTCGCCAACGTTGTAACCTTGTCAGAAGCACAAACAATTTATTTAAGATAAAGCTGCTTTCAACGATGTCCGGCCGTCAGGATATTCGTCGAGCCAACGCTCAAGCCCAAGAGACGAGAGTCTGTTCGCAGGCCGATGATCCCCAAGGTGATGATCTCAGCTATTTCGTACAGTTTGAATATATAATCAAACGCATCGAAACAGAAATATTAATCATTTGTTCACCGATTACAGTTATTTTGAACAAATGTGTTATTATTTGAACTCTAAACCACTGCAGAGTTTCGTAGTATCCAATATGCCCATAGAAGCTAAGGCATTGAAAAATATGTGATCAATTGATATATCTGTTACATTTATTTATTTATATATCTATTCATTTATACTGTTTACTTGTTCGCGGTTGTTACAGAAGTGTTGATGTATACAAACAGCTACAAAACAAAGACAAACAACTTCCAAACACGCTGCGTGACTAAAAAACTACGACTGCAGTGAAGGAACAGATAATTACAGAAGAGAAACAAATAAAACCTATACAACTGGCGAAAAATTTCCGACACTTCTCAACGCACCACACACTCAGCAACAAACAACTGCCGATGGCATGAGCGTGATACCCAAACGTTTATAAAATTCCATATGAACCGCCTGCCAAACCGAAAACGCAAGTGTAAAAACTAGTGTCTGACAGAATGGTCGCCACCACAATTAGATTAAATAAAATGATCGGCTAATTAGCCGATTATTTGGCTAATTAGAAAATATTTGGGAATTAAGTTGGCTAAAGCTAGCTAACTTAAAATACATATTTGGCAGGTGCATTTTTGAAGCACTTCTACATTGTCGTTATTGAGTCTCTGTTTCGGTATAGTGTTTCAATTTCATATTATTTTAGGGGGCGATGAGCACTTATAAGAAACGTTGTTTGCTTTTTCGAGTAGAATTTGGCTGGAAAGGCTGCTTCTGAAAAACCTAAATAAGCGGGCTTTTATATAGTGATTTGTATAGATATTAAACATGTTATTTTGAGCATCCAAAAAATTATAAACAATATTTTTTTCGTAAATCAAAAAGAAACATTTTTTTTGTATTTAAGCATATATAATATTCATATTTTTTTACGTAACCATACACTTTTCGTCAATGTAAAGATAGAATAAATAAAGCCTATCAAAAATTGCTTCGAGCGAAACTTTCTCCTGAAATTGTGGAGTAAGAAAGTAAAGTTGTAAGATCACAGTTGTTTACCCTTTTCCCCGTTTTTTTTTTCCTCAGGACTGTGCGTATTGTTCTGCCTTGTGATGCCGTCTTTTGCTCTTTTTTTCTTGGTCCCTGCTTAAATTTGTTTTCTTTTGCTTGAATAAGCTATTTCGATGATGAATGAGCATATTATACTGATGTTACTCATACTGAAATTGTCACCTACTGCGCCGAGCCATATACACAAGCCCTTGAGGTTTACACCGGCTCATCATTGTACTTTTTGAAAATGTGTGTATTTGAAATAAAACTATTATATTCAATTCTATGCAAGCAAAAAATATTTAAATTTAGGAAAAAAAAAAAAAACACAAGCCAGGTCTCTGTGTCTGGTATTCGGCCTCCCCGATCAGAAACTACCCCTGACAAGCAATTGGGTGAATAAAATAAGATTCGTGAATATTTTTCTTGCATTTAGTATACAAAAAAAAAACTAAAACTTCACCAAGAACAGCCTGGCGAATTGCGAAATTATCATGAGAAAACAACAGGGAGGAAAGAAAAAAAAAACCGTACTTAACTAGATGAAACTACATATGTCCAAAGCTCTGTTAGAATTCAATTAAACTAGGCCTCCGAATCCTGTCGCCTTGACGAGATAAAAGTACCCTTATTTAGAAATCACTTTCATTCAATCAACTTAGTGGTAGTACAGCTGTCTGTTCCATCACCCAGGTTGACTTGTGGTGCTAGTTTATGTAAAAGGTGCCTATAATTGTACGGCAGGAAAAGGTGTGCATTTCGGATTATATCAGTACGCTGCTTGGAAGCGAACGAATTAATATCGAAAGAAAAGTTGTATTTGTACAGAGGTAAGGCGGTTATTTGAGAAAAAGAATACCAACCTTCTTTATTTTCTGTTGCGATCTTACCTTACGGTACTATTCCTTACCCCGTTCACAAAGAAAAGACGAGATGAGCTATATTTGAGCGAAACATATTTACAGCATCTTTATAGCTTCGAAAGCTTAGGCAAAAACCGGCGAGTGAAATGAAGAAAAGCTGACTATTGCTTCTTATGAAGTACAGTGTGTAACTTAATTACGTGTTCTGTGTTTTATTTTTTGTATGCACAAACTCGTGTTCAGTCATCGGGCTCCCAGGTTCACAATTTGTTCCAGTTCATTATGATCATCGCTTTATGTCGGTGTTAGGTAGCACATAACTATTCAATATTTCTTCATTTTCTCGCATGCAACTTACCGTTTGCACAAATGTTTCCAAGTATAAAAGCCGATTGAAACCAGAATCACATTCTTCTTTATGAAATGACGAATCGACTACCATGGTTATTCCCATGTAGTGGCGAACCGCTGAAAATGAGGAAAGTAAAATATCGCAAAAATTAAAATGACCGGAAATTAGCTCTTATTCGTCAGTTTTTAAATAAATACTACAACAAAATTTAAGCGCTTATTTCTTGGTCTATATGTGTTCACGGGAGCAGTATCAGATTGGGTACAGCAATTTCTTATTCAAAACTGCAAGAAAAATAATTTTAAAACGAAGTGAGTGATTAGCGAATTGCACTTGGTAGATGTCGCTAAAGCCTCGTTTGTCATGCCCGTCTAGGAACTTTGACAGGTGGTGACGATGCCTGTCTTGCCTAAACTACGCATGCCTTGAACGTGACATCATCCCGTCAGCTCTCTTTTTATCACGGAGGAAGAAGGAAAGGGTGTTCGCTCCTTTCACCGGGGCTCTCTTTTTTGTGTGCCAGACTTGCCCAGCGTCGCTATCGTCCCTTTACAAGATTATAAAAGATAACCCGTTACCAAAAATTTGTACAAAAGCCGCCTTGCGGTCATTTGCCCGATCGCTGAAGTGTTTCGGTCGCTTCGGTGGCTGGAACGGCTAGGGTTTTCTGTCGAAGTTTGCCTCGCCACAGCTTTCCTCGTCCCGAGACAATCTACATCACGACTGTGCCGAATGTTACGTTCTGTCCACTGGCAGCTCGCGGGGCGCTTGCCATAGTGGGCCAGATAAACCAAAAAATTCAGCTATCAGGCTCAAAATAAAAACGTGCGATTGTCATCTACGGATACTGTGGATCACAATCAGCAAATTGCTGTACTCGACGGGTATGATTCATATTTCGTTGAAGTATCCATTTAAAGTAAATATAGAGTAAATAAGCGTTCTGGAAAATAACATTTCTATGCACAATATAGCTCAGACTTTCTTACAGATACTTAGTTCTGTCTTCCTGCCATATTCCGTTTTAGTAGGCTTTGTTAATGAGAAGTTATTTTTCTCTCACTACTTAAAGTGGTGCAAGTCAAACTCAAACGCACATGAAGTGCAGCTTCTAAATGCGTGAATGTGCTACGAGACATCCGAAAAGTAACTTCAAGGAATTGTGAAACAACGTTCCAGGTGTTTCAAAACAGTCACTCTAATTAACCCTCAATATTCATCGAACCCACAAGAGAAATTTATTTTTCTGTCGGTCGATTGACTTTTAAAATCAAACAAATATTAAATCCTAATTCGCGTTCCTTCTTAAATAAACAGGCATTTGATAAACCTCAAGGATTGTGTTTTAAAATGCCGATAGACGTAAAAGTTTTTTTTTAATTACTGAGGATTTGTAAAGTGAGCCGTCAATGTGGCTTTTTGTCTAGTTTTGTGGTTTTTAGGCATTGCTTTTCCTACAATAGTTTGCATTATTTATATGTTTTAGTACTTTGCCTCAACCTTTATAGTGTCTAGAGCATTTCCGGCAAGGAAATATAGTACATTTTGTTGAATAGAACTCCACAGACTCGCAGTAACATGTCCATATAACAAAAATAAAATACGAGTTGTCGAAAGCAAATTCTACTAATCAGTACTAAGCAGAAAGCACACTAACAAAATATTTGACGTTATGCTATATTCCGCAGGAAACTGCAGCTTAGTCGTGTTTTGTGAATATAGAACTAATTGAAAACCAGTATTATTTAAACACCCCGAGATTGCAGGTAACGATACACACACTCAAAAATCTCAAAACAAAACTGTCCTGTTCATTCAAGCTGACTCTCACCGGGGGTATAGCCGGCATGGTTTGTGAACAGTCGGCGTTCTATGACACCGGGGCATATCATTCTATTTATTGAATGCTTGAACTATAAACCTACGGAAAATGTCTGGGCTATAAGAAGGTCTTGCCGCTCGCAGTAGTGTCCAGAAAATGTCAAGAATTGTTTCACATGTAAATTTGTCTGTCTGTTACCAGCCACAATTTCAATATTTTTTGAAAAAAAATATTATTATTTGTTTATTCTTAGAATAAGGGGGATTGGTGTCCGCATGTGCTGGTGCACTGCAGCCCGGAGCACGTGCAGCGAAAGCTTGCGGTGCAGATCCTAGAAATCCTGGGCTCAATCCCCACCCCGACACTCTTTGACCTCTACGATCTCTACGAGCATCGTACCAGTGTGCGGTCAAGTTGCACTACTGTTTGATGAACGTTAAAACACTTCGCCTAGCAGTGGTACTGCACTGGCTAAATTTCTAATTTCTTTTAGTCATCTCTGAACTCTTAACCCCAGCAATACATTACGAATTGCGCTCTTCTAGAGAGGGTGCGCTACTGACCTTATTGTTTAAGAAACTTGATGTACTTCGTAATAGCTAGAGATTACACAGAAATAATTAAAGTATTATTCCGTTCTTCGGCAAAGGTCACAGCTTAACTCTTATCTGAAAAACATTTGGAACACATTGCGTCTCGACGCGGTCCTGTTACCGCAATTAAGAGGCTTGCGCTCTGAATTCGCTATCGCGGAAGGTAAGACATTTGCCGGAAGACCTGAACTTATTAAGCTACATTTGATTCACAGCCTAGATTGCGATTAACTGAGTGTGCACATGTTATCCATAAACAATTGTCCGCGACATACCACTTCGGTGAAAAGACAAAAATTACCATTTTTTCAAGTAACCCGAGTTATCTTGATGAAGAAATATATTTAACTACACCAAATATTTACTTAAAACTTGGAAAGGCATCCCGAACTTAGTGTTTTAAAGATCGATGCTGTCTGACACTGCCCTGAACATGAATTTCGAAAATTTGTTTTGAATTGTACTAAAGAACTCAAGGAACATGACTGCCAATGAGTTGAAGTCTTCTGGATTCTAACAGTTGCTAAGGCTAAACTCTGTGTTGCGAATATGCGGAAAATAACTGACGAAGTTCTTCCAATGGCATGGTGACTGGGGGAATTACAAAAACACTGTGCTGATGCCATTCGAAGAGTAAACGCCACCGGGTAAGATTCGTCACGTTTTTCGTTCCATGTAGTTTCGCCTTCATGATACGTTTTGACGACGAGCAACAGATTTCTTTATAGAATATACTCGAGAAATCCAATTGTTTATTGAAATAATTAGCGTATTTTACATTATTGCCTGCTAATCATAATTGAAAGCTCATAATCGGATGTCCGTTGATGTTGATTACGTTGTAGTGAAAGAATCATTATCTGACGTGCGCGAAACATTTTATACATAAAATCAAAGATAAATTTATCCCGGAAATGTTTTGCATCAATGGGTGAAAATCAAAACTCAGGAGATCAGATTGATTGTATTACGCTGTCATATTCTTTTTAAATTGGTTTTTGTCCGTCAGAATACAAACTGCATAATAATATTGGTACTAAGCATGAAAATTCTGATTTTATTCGGCAAAACAAGACTCTGGCAACGAAACGACTGATTATTATGCCGTTCTCGCTTTGGTTACACGTTTATTCTCTGCAACATCTGAATGGCTTGAATAGCTGCTCTATAGCTATAATAGTAAAAAAAGAAACCCGTAATTTACTGAGTTTAGTGCCTTTTTGCTTCATCTTGAGGAAATAAAAGTATACCACCAAAAAATCAAGATATTAACAAAGGCCTGTGCTATAACGATTTTTTATAACCTTCTCAGCTCTTCATCTAACAAGACGTGGGAACAAATGTTTCCTTTTTATTTAGGGGCAGTTGTCAACTGAAAACTGCTTTCTTTCACGCATGAAAAACGAAGGAAGAGAATCGATTGTTACAAAAATACTCATAGGCATTAAAATGTGTACTTCCATCTGCAAATTAAGTAATTTAGGCGATACCCTCCACTCTTACATTTACCATTTTTAGAAAATTTAACGTACACAATCGCTGGTAAATGGTAATGTGTTTTTTTAATAGATCTTTCGCAGACCGAAACAATAAGAAGCGCGAGTAGGTGCCAAACCATTGCAGGCAAAGTACGAAGGGGAGCCGAGGTGCAGTGAGGTTCTTCACGATTCACCCTACCCTGGAGGTTATGAAGTAGCGCTGCTTATGTCACCGAACAAGGAATCAATACGGTTTGACTTGGGAGACTATGAGCGGCTGCTGAGTGGAGGGGACAACGCGTTGGCAACAATCAAACACTTTACTAGGGAGAACAGAGGCCATTTCGTGTTCGTCCGTTTTTTTATCGTTCCCCATCTCCTGGTTTACGAGATGTAATTTCGCTCATTTGCATTAGACAAAGCGATGGCAGTGTCGGCGCTTTGTGGCTTGGCTTGAGTCTTAGGTGCCCGAGCCGCTCCGACCACCGACTTCTTTTTTCTCGCTTTCTTACAGCCTTGTCTTTCTTCGGATAAGGTGGGCGCCAGCATCCTTGACTTGAGATAGCCGGGGGATGCGGACGCAAGGAGTTACCACGGTGAAATGCCCCAACGCAGACGTAAAGGGAAAGCACACGACGTGAATGGAACCGGGTGATGGCTTAATAATTGTTTCTGGCTATCGGATGCTCTGGCGACTGTCACTTTACCAAATACTTGATTGTTTACTTGTCTGCTAAATGTGCTTTTGTCGTCACGAAATTTCCTTAGCATTACGTCTCCTAAATTGCACTAAAGCGTGTTTATGGCTCATCACATTCCTCAGCAGCTTCACAATATTTGACGTGTCCAGCAGCTTCAAATCTGCTTGATGAAATTTTGAAATACCTCCGAAGTATTTCACTCTTACACCTAATAACCGAGTTGTTTACCTGTAACCCGTGCTAAGACCAAATGTCGCGCCCAGTTCAAGGTTGGTTGTACATAAATTTAATTAGGCCAATGTTAGAATTTGTGGACTTGGTATGGGGCCCCTACACAGGAATAAACGTTGAGCAACTAAAGAGAAACCAGAAAAAAGCGTTGTATTTTGTTTATAACTGTTACAACAGGCTGGCGTTTTGTTCCTCCACTGCATAAACTGCAAAAACTTACCTCAATTTAAAACACGCAAAAAAATTATTTACCTTATGTTTCTTTCCAACAGAGCCAATGGCAATGTTAATTTTACACTCGAAAAATACATGCAATACGATACATCTAGCCTGACACGAAACTTGCGCGAGTAAACCATTATAGTGCCACATCTAACAAATTATCTTTTAAATATTAAATTTAATTTTAATTCGTTTGTTTTCTTTCATACCCTGCACTCTTCATAAATGAAATAATTTACCTCTAAGCATTATCAATCAGCTCACAACTCCTAGCTCAATCGCGGCAGTCAGAAAACAAGCAATAGTTTTGCGTTTCAGTGTCTGGAAATTCTTTGAGTGTTGCTCTAATTTTTCTTCGAAGTTAGTATGCACTTGTAACTTTGCGTTGTCATGCCAACTAAGCCCATTGATGTTAGGTTATTTCTTGTCTACATTGTACAGTGTACATGTTGTACCACGCTCATTCTTGCCTTAGACGTCATCTAGGTGTCTGGAAATATTTCTAAATACATAAATGCATAGATAAACGACCAGAAGAAGCGGAATGGCGTGTTATGGCTACGATTATAGGAACTCTTATATCGCGGTTTATCACGCATACCTTTCTCAAAACTTCCAGTCAATGAAAATAAATTGTCTGGCGCCGAGTTGGCTGGCGCATTCAACAATTACTTCAACTTAATGGCACGTGGTGATTCGTCGGCTGCTTGCCAATATGTGAGCATTCGAAATGATTTATCAGTTTCTGTAGCCGTTCGCCGAGCATGCAGTAAAATCGGTCATAAAACACCTCAATAATAGCAGCAGCACTGATATTGACAGCCTTAAATACGGCCTGCGAAGCACGGCGTTCATACTATCGCACCGATTGTCTGTGATATATTTAACTCCTGTTTAGTGATAGCCGTTTTTTCCGTCACAAAGGCAAGTAGCTAGAATTACAGTGCATTACAAAAAAGTTGATTAAAATGATCTGGACAACTACAGATTAGTTTACATTCTGCCAGTATTTTCAAATCGTTTGATAAGCTTTTGCACACGAGACTTATTGATATCAAGATCTTATCGAGATTTATCGAGATTTATTGAGAAGCGTAACTCGCTAAAAATTCACCAATTCGCTTTCCGTAGGAACAAAACAAGCAAACTGGCTTCACTTAATTGAAAAGATTATATTCGTGCACAGTTTGAAAACAAAGCTATTGTTGTTGGGGTGTTTGTAGATTTTCAAAGTCGTTTTACTTGGTAACTCATAACATTTTGCTAGAAAATTGAACTAGTATGGCATTCGGGGTCGGGTCTTTATGCTATTAAAAAATATTTATATAATCGAAAACAAGTCGGGCAAATAAATTGTATACGCATTAAGGCTGAATGTGTGCTTTGTGGTGTGCCACAGGTAGGATATTAGGGCTACTAATCTTCAACGCTTATCTGAATGGTATTGCAAATATTAGCGCAACAGCCGAATCTATTATATATACGGATGGTACTACTATATGTTTTACTGGCTATGACATTCATGGGCTCATAGATAAATGTAATGCTGCATTGAAAACACTGGGAAAATTGTCACTATCTAATTCTATGAAAGCAAATGCAATCATAAAGACAGTTGTATTCTGATAAAAAAACAAGCCCATTCCCACACGCCATTTTATAATCCTAAACTCATGCCGGATGGAGGGCATAATGCATTTCAAGTGTCTCAGTGTTTTATTTTCCTATGGCATTTCATGGGAAAATCGCGTTTAGCACTTACTAACGACAATATCTAAAATTACTGCGTAAGTTGATTGCATTAGACACATGCTTTCCACACGAATTAAGGTGCTTCTTTAAAATTCACTTTTTAGTTCGCATATAAGATATTGCCAACTGGTGTTAGGGGGGGTGCAACAACATTTTCAAATTTAGAGCATGTTTACTTAAAACAAAATAAATATATGCGGTACAGTGATAACGCGACATATGCTACACCAAGTGCGATTTTCTTTCATCGTTTCCTCGTGGTCAGAGCCTACAAACTATACAGATATCGTTTGAGTGTCCGCTATCAATAGAACAGACACAAAATGATATTAATCGCATATGTAATGTGGCCCCATTGCAAATAAAAAGCTTTCGCTATTTAGCAAGATATGAAAAAAGAACTTGACACTACCTTCACTCGACTAAACTCTGGAACATAATGCCTCTGTTATTCATTGCCCTCCCTATTAAATAGCTATCACCTTGTTAATTTTTATATATACACATGTAGGTACACTGAAATTCGCGGAATGTACGAAAGAGTGGAAAGCTAATTTTGTTTGTGCTTTTAAGATATGCTAAAATAATTTTGTTAATTTTTGTGTTCAGCTCTCTAATTACTGTCTTAATGAATTAAAATGTTACTGTTTTCGATACGTTTTTGGTGGCTTTCGTTGCTTTTGTGATTGAATTGCCTCTATTACTGTGTAATATTTTGTGTAATTTTATCTTACTTTTTACCCCAGCTTTGTACTTTAAGGGGCTGACGACAACCTTCTCGGACAACTTTTCATCTTCAGTTCCCACCATACTTACATGGTAAAGAAAGCTATTATTATTATATTATCAGGTGTCACACCCCCCCCCCCCTCTCCTAGGAAAAAAAAGAAAAAGAAATGAGAAGTTTTTTGCGTATTTTTAGGGAATGCGGTAGCATGACCCATGGGAAACAATAAATTTCCCTCTTTGGGAAACCCTAGCGCTTCACTTCTCTGTTTTGAATTTTTCTGTTGGCTTTCTCATATGCTTCCTCTATTTTTGCCGTCACTTTTTGTACTCGTTACGGTGGATGTCCGCGGACTTCGCCAAGGATCATGCTAACGTATTCCCTGAGAATAAACCAATGGTTTTGCTCATTTTTAACCCTTTCTTTGTACTCTGCCTGTCAGAGCACGTCGACCCACTCGGATATGGTCATTCGTATCACTCGTGGAAAGAACAACATCCATACAACTCGTGAAAGAAACGGACTTCATATCACTCGCGGAGGGAACCGCATCCATCGTTTTACCCACGGGACACGCACCGCAACTGCGCAAATCCAGAGCGAAGAACGTCAGAGGACGGCAAAGCGGTTAACTGAGCGCGCCCGCATTCCACCGCGCCGCGGCGCCTCTTCATCTCTGGCTTCGTCTGGCTCCGCGCCAGCAATGCGACTTTCTTTTCTAGAAAACGAAAACCATAGTTTTGACGAAAACCCGGCGGTGTCCCTAGTTTGTCAGCGCCGGGGAGATAAGGAGAGGGAAAGGAGGAGGATTACGCGCCCTGCAGTTAAACCTTCTGACCAATGCGAGCGCTGCACGTGTGAGGCTCTCCCACCTTTTTCCTTCTCTCCCCAGTGCTGACAAACTAGCGACATCGACGGCTGTTCGTCAAACGAGCGTTCCAATGCTAACGAATTAAAAAATAAGTTTGTGTCGATACAGCGTAAGGTCGGTCCGCGTTTGGGCTACGGCGACCCTGATTTATGCTGCAGATGAGAAATATATCCAGCGCAGTACCACTGATACCGAAAAGAATTCCTGGAGAAGGGAAACAAGGAGGACAAACGACAAAGCATGAATCTCTAAACATAGCTTGGTGACTGGTGCGTAATCGAAAAAATCTGCCCGGTTAAGGTATCGAACCCAGGACCTCTCCATGTCCAGTGGAGCGCTCTCAAAACTGAGCTAACCAGGGGTTAGACGTCAGTGGAGCAAACAGGTTTTTTCAGCTGCCACCAGTCTAACACCAAAAAGAGGGAAAGGCTTGCATTTTAAGGTTATGATTATAAATCAATTAAATGCAAAGGCGCAAGCGATAGCTGGACAAGAATAACGAAAGCAATCCCTGGAGAAGCTGAACAAGGACGACAGAGGACAAACACAACACAAGTTGGGAGAGCGCTTCGGAAATGAAGAGTTCCCGGGTTCGATACACGGACCAGGCAGATACTTTCGGTCGCGCACCAGCCGCCTAGTTGTGTTTAACGGTTTGTGTTCGCCCTTTGTCCTCCTTGTTCCCCTTCTCCAAGGATTGTTTTCGCGTTTCTTGTCCAGCTCGCTTGCACCTTTGTATTTAATTGAATTATAACCACTGATAGCCCGGAGCTTTTAACGTGCATCCCGCACTAGTCATGCACAAACACACGCCGGCCCGATGCTTGCCCAAGTCGTTATGGGAAATAGTAGTCCTTAAATGTGTACCAAGGTAGTGCAGCGCAAGTACTCGCTTCCCGTGCTGCTAGCTGCGGTGCGCTAACACGCTTGGCGCTCGATTGTCTGGAATGGCTCGTAGCATCAGCTACGATCTGTCGCTCGCTGAAGCGAGTAGATATTTAAACCAAGAAAAAATAATATTTTTCAGTGTTTCTTTTGCGAAACAATACTTTAAAAAAAACGAAGAACAAAAAAAAATATCGACGACTGTCAGTGTGTTTGTTGGTTTGTTTCGCGATTGCATAAAAACTGTAGCCGCTATTGGAGTTGCGAAGCGACGCGAAGGCCGAAACTTGAGCAACTGGCGAATGGACGCCGATCTCCCGGAGCTTTGGACGCCTGCCTGGGGAGGATATATATTTCTTTCTGATTTGTTTTCCAGCTGCGGTATCCCGCCCGTTTTTTTTTCAGTTTTTTTTTTTTTTTTTTTGTGTGTTTTTGCCACCGTTTTACTCTCCTCTTTCTTTCTTGACTTCAATTCCGTCATTCGAGGAGGTAGTTTGCGAGTACGCGGTGGGGCGCGAGTGTCGCGGTGTCACTGTGTGCTGGCCGATTGACTTCAAATGTGAGTACTGGACTTTGGTAGAGTTTTCTAGCGTTTGTATGACCACGTAGTTTATTTGTAATTGTTTCTAAGATAAAAAGTCAAGGTCAGAAAACAAAATTAAGCACATTTTGGCTTTGTTCTCGATTCCACGGCGCGGCGTTTGTTGATCACTTTCTGTTTTATTTTTAGTACAGATGACGCCGAGATGAACGCTATTTTGTTTTCGTAACCACAAAAAGCTGTAAATGTTTTTTTTGTTTTGTTTTGTTTTTTGCGCGGGATGGGGGGGGGGGGGGGGGGGGTCGCCAGGCGACTTTGGTCTAAGCTATAGATATTAATCGGTGTGAACCGGTTCGCGCTTGTTTATACCGGTTACCGAATTGATATTTGGAAGACATCACTGAACCGGAGTGGGACCGCAACAAAATGCATAGCTACTGAACTCAACCGGAATCCAACCGCTGTAATGGTCGGTTAAACACCCTGATGAGAACGTCGTGCTCCACACTTTGTAGTATTATCCAGGGACAAATATCATGAAAAAACTTTTTCGTAACAGCGTACCCTTTGTGCATACGTTCGTCCAAAAAGGATCCTCTGTAGTCGCATCACCACTCGCAATTTCTGGATCTAAAACAAAGATATATAAAGTTTGATTTTTTTAGACTCGGACAAACGACACAGGAAACAACAACCTGCTAAGGTAAAAAGTTTGCGACGTCTGTCTTAACTGACTACCCTTGATAACGCTTTTAATCTTGCCATTAGCCTCTCCTGCTATTTCCGTATATAACAATTACCGGCTATTAGGCATATCTTATCAATGTGAAAACGGGCGATTACTTTCATAGATTGAGTAATGCACCTGTAATGCAGCAAGAAGCGATGCAGCAACTAACGTGTCTTGGCTGCGTTTAAAGAGTATTATTGCAATTAAGGCGGGTAAGACCTGAAAATAAATACGAAAATTATTCTGGAAATCGAATGCTCATAAATACATTTTTGAATTTTTTCCCTAATACAAGTATTTTTTGGTGTTTTCTTTTATTTTGTGGGGAGATGAATGATTATTTTTTCTTGGATTCCGCAATTGTTGTGCAAACAGGTACAATTGTAACCAATTTAAGCAGAAAACACGTGTTCCTAAAAAAAAAAAAACAAAAAGAAAGAAAAAACGAAAAAACGAAACTTTAGTTATAGGTCACTTAGCATGTACAGCAAGTTTTCCGATTTTTAGAGCTCTAGTAATTGCACTACCCAATGTAAGAAGATCCCAATTTACGATCCTTTACGAGAGGTAGAACGTGTAGCTCCCGTAAAAGGATCTTGGCGTGTGTGTTGACTGCGCTTTAACTTTCAAAAATCATGTGTCTTTACTCGACGGAAATGCTTATAAAGTACTAGGAATAGTATCTCACTTTACGCCTAAATTTAAAGAACCCCTTTCATTGATACACCTTTTTAATTTCCTAGTGAGGTCGCGACTTGAGTTTGCTTCTGTCAAAAAGAACTCGATATCTAAGACACCGGCTTTAACAACCGAACATGTTCAGAAATATTTTATCCGAATTGTTTACGATATGTACTTTGAGAGGCGCTTTTGCTGTAAGTATGAACATCCACTTCAAATGTTTTTACTTTCACTTCTGTCTGCCAGAAGATCTGTTCGAGACTTTGTTTTTCTGCACAAGGTTGCTAATAGCGCATTTGATTCTCCGCAACTCCTTGAAAGGGTGAATTTTTATGCTCCTTCACGTTTAACCAGACATTTCGTTTGCTTCTATGTTCACTCACTGTGCAACGCGTCACCTCTCTCTCGGATTCAGTCAATATATAACGTCGTCGCTCCACCCCACCTTGATATATCTGCACCTGTTACAATGTACCGTCGCCATTCGGATAATTTTACATTTGTCTCTTAACTTTCTGTGTGTTTAGGATTTTTCGCTTGCTTGCTGGTTTTATTGTTTCTGTTGGTGCACCAAGGGGAAGACCGATGTGGTTGTTTTCAGGCAGCCAAAATAAAGTTACTATTATAATTATTATTATTATATAGAGCGTTGGTCAATTTTGTCCCGCGACCAGGCAACACTGCCCCAGTCAGTCACGTCCGGTGCCCATAAATCACGTGATCAAGGTATTTAGTTGAAGGCTTACTCATTGCAGGTGCCCCATTCTGGCCCAGCTCGCCTTGTCACGGTGCGATCGCACACACTCACGCTAATTAGCTACTTCAACGTACACTCTTGCTCTCGTCCCCTTGCCCTTTGATCTTCCAACCAGCTTGCACGTGGGCGATCGTCTCGGGCGTCGGCGAGTTCGTTCCTTGCGATCTCGTCATCATCGCTGGAGCAGGTCGCGAGCCGGTCGAAGTCGAAATGACCGTCCCTGGCCCAGCTAAGACGGAGCGATTTCTACCAGCTACTTGATGTCGCACCACCAGCTTAATGTCGCAACCCGCGTCCACACGCTGAAACCGAATGGCTACGATTTGACATCACCATTAAATTTCAATATTGTTTTGCCCTATTGAGACACAGTTAATCGTTACAAACGTGTTTTTCCATTCTTAAATGTCTTTAAGAATACTAACTCAACTCTCTCTAACGATTTCATTTCAAAAGCGATGTATTTCAAACCAGAACCAAGTCTTTAGTTGCTATCATCACCGCCACAGAAGTGTCACATGAAAATATCGAATCTCTGATTGGCTGCTGCCAGTTAAAACGTCTCCGGGTTGTCCGAGTTGCTCCTCCGTTTTGAGCCGGGCTCTATCTCTGCAAATCATGTTGCAGCGCAAGGATCTAGGGAAACCTAGGGAATAACTCGCCAGCAACACCGAAATCGCTGGGAGACATTGCCCAGTCTTAAGCGGGCCTAAATCCGGCTTCAGGCAGGGCGATTTCTCCCAGCAACTCCATTCATAATCTAGGGAAAGCTAGGGAATCAGTCGACAGAAACAATAAAATTGCTGCGAAAGTTGCCGCCTGAAGCGGGCAATACGTTTGATAATGTCACTCTGATCGCAGCTGCGATCAGTGGCGAAGACTCTTACAAAGCGACTGCTGCCGTACCGTCACCGTCTCGAAACGGAGTGCTTCACACGTGAAAGGTAAACTTAAAAGCTGAAGTGTGAGATGCCGAGAGAACCTAGTCCGCGAGTGCGGGCAAAAGGACGACGCGCGTTGGGCGTGTGACCTCAAACACCCAAAAAACACGGCAACACTTTTCGAACGGGGCGGATTCGAGGATCCCGCCTATAAATCGATGTACCCCAGAAACTATGGCGCCCTTTTCATACCAAATTCAGCAGGATTATAGGAACATAAAATGGGTCCTAGCAGTATACCAATCTCACATTTTATGTTCGGCGTGTCCTAACCCCTTTACGTGCACATCAAGCCGACCGGTATATTTTTGCGCAACATATAACCTTTAGGTAATCTCATAAAAAATTTCCGTTTTAATGTAGTTTTTGTAATAAAGGAAATTTATAATTTATAATTTAAGACACCAACATGGGGAGGCTCAAAGATCTTCAAAATTCAAAACAGAACAATTAAAATATTTCCAAATCCAAGGTAGGGACAAAATATAAAACCGATCTCCTGATTTCCGTTGGCCTTAGCAGCTGCTTCCAAATTTTAGTCTCAATCATTAATGCGGATTGCCGAATAGTAAATCTTATACCACGTATGCAGAAAAAAAAAAGTGTTCTCCAAAATGTAAGGAATTATGGTATAGATGTTTTAACGTTTCATTTCACCCTAAGTCAGGGTGAAATCAAGGGTTAGAAGGCGTGCGTGCCCAGAGCTCGGACGGACATACATAAAAGAAGTAACACAGCCCTTTTGACTTGATTGTTTTAGCCGCTGAGAGTAGGCGCACAAATAGGCGACGGACACTGTAACGTTAAGATTTCTTTTACGTCAGGATCTTTTTTTTTTTTTCTTTTTAGATAGCAATGTCGTTTATGTTTTGGCCGGCAATGTATATGAAATGTTTCGGACACTAACGAAGCTATAATTTTTCGTCACTCGACTTTTCTATTGCTATTGTTATTATAGTGCGCTTATTTGAGTACTTTTCGTGTTCCAAAAATTAATACATGGACTTAAAATCAACTTGATTTCAAATTGGGGAGAGAAACCACTTTCTGAAAATTCCAAAAAGCAAGGTCAAAGCCCAAATTACTGAAATACTATAATGGCGAGAGCTGTGAAGGTTTTGTGTAAACGAGTTATGTGAACTTATACATACCGGAAACGCCCAAGAAGATTGTTGAAGCAAGGATCAATACTCTGCAATCCACTTTCATGGTTGTTAGAATATCTACAATGATAGGCGACTAGTCGGAACTGCAAGTCTGTGAAAAAATATTTATCCCAACTTCGGTAATGTGAAATTTAAAGCCCCCCATTTGGTTGATTACGTCATGCTGATCTTTGAAGCTAAGCGAAGGAATGTTTTATAATTTTATTTTATTTGTAGCTGCCTGAAAGTCTGAAGCCCCACGTTGTTGTTCGATCATAGCTGTCTAAAAAAACAGTATATTGTTTTCGTACGTGACCTTTGAAGGGCACGTACGATCTTTGTCAATGGTCACTTATCGCAAGCAAAAGAAACAACTGTTGGGCGCAGTTATCGCGGGGAAAAAGAAAAAAAAAAACTGGAAGCACGTTTGGACGAACGAACGTCGTTGTTCCGTACGGCGAACGTGAAACTTGGAGGTTTTGTTCATTTCCTCCAAACAAGATATTGCAGGATCAATCTAAGTTGTAATAAGTAATGACGGCGCGGGAGGGGGATGGACTGCTGATGCGCCCCTGTTATTTGATGTAGCAGCGTTCAATGCGTTTATTTGCAAAACGACTAACACATTTTCCATTCTTCATTTCAGTGCTAGAAGATCGCTCAGCAACGTTGATGAAGTTGAGTGTTTTGTTAATACCTCAGAAATGATATTTGATGTTTTAGCATTTACCGAAACTTGGTTTTGTAACAGTGATGTTTATTTAGATGGGTAGAGCTGTGAATATGTAAATCGACCCTAGAAGACCGGTGTTTGGGTGGCGTTGCACATAAAAAATATATAAATATTTATTTAATCACAAATTTCTCTGTATGAACCCCAGATTATGAATGTATCACTATAAACTGTCTAGGGATACTCGCTGTTCTTTTGCATCGCCCTTTTGATAGAAATAGATGACCACTTTTCTTAATTTGTTGGCTCTGTTTTACAATATGCGAGCACTCTTAGTCTCAAAATGATTCTTGTAGGGGAAATAAACAATGACCTACTCGTAGAAAATCCCCTGGAGATATAATTCCTAACTCTTATTCGATCATTAAGATGCTACAATCAAATTCAAATTTCCACCTGCGTAACATCCACTTCATCCAAATTATTAGATCTATACGTAGCAAACTTTGAATTAGACGGTATACTTTCAGCAGCAATAACCACTAAAATATGTGATGATATGCCCTTTTGATTTTTTATACCGCCGAAAAAAGTGCTATAAATAAACCGGTTTTACGAATGTACCGTTACATACCAGAGGAAGCATTGAGCACATTAAATGCCTCCTTACTGGACTACAACTGGGAAAATGTCTTGTGTGAAAGGAACCCATCAATATCTTATAAAGTTATTTACGAAACTCTAGAAAATGTGAGGAGGTGTCATTTCCCTCGCGATTAAAATAGCAAATGAAAAAAAAAATTAGTAAGAGTTGCATCAAGAAAGTATGTTCCGTAGGATAGAAGAAATAAATATTCTCGATTTATTCTAACCCGAGATACCATAAATTTAATGGAAATAAAAAAGAAATATGTTGAAATCTCTTCAACTCGAATATTCGAAAATCAAAATTAATTTTTCTTCAGACAAAGGTCACATACTTACAGAAGGATCAAAACCTAATATGGGAGTCGCTTAATGGAATTATTAGACATAACCGCGGCATAACGATCTCCCTGGTTTAAAAATCAATGATGAAAATTTATCACGTGCCTAACCAGCTAAAAGGATTAATCCACTTTTCTTCTTTCTTTTGTTTTGCGGCAGGTGAATTCCCGCTTACAAGTCAACCTAGCGATAATGCAAAAATACCTAAAATATACCCTTCCAAGTTCAATCGTTCTATGTCCTGTCACTCAACAGGAACTAATACTGCTTATAATGCCTCTAAAGATATTACAACATATGATGTCGATAACCTTAAAGTAGTGCCTATAATATTTTATCTCACATTATTTCACTCCCCTTCATATATGCAAATGTATCCTTGAAAATGATTTATTTCGTGATCAACTAAGAATAGGGTTAGTTTCAACAATCAGTAAGGGCGACTTCAAAAATGACTTTGGTAACTACAGTCTACTATCAATGTTGCCTCTGAAATCATAACTAGATCATAGAATTAGTAACGAACGATTCCGAAAATTGTTTGACAAGTACAATGACATATTCAAGCAACAATATTGTTTTATTATGGTAAAATAGGTGAATTGAAATTTTCCAAATCAAAGATACATAACTTAGAAAATCAACTCTTATTAATACATAACTTAAAATATCAACTCTTATTAATACATAACTTAGAATATCAACTCTTATTAATACATAACTTAGAAAATCAACTCTTCACAATTAGCTTATTTATCGATTTCCATAAAGCCTTCGACTCCATAAAACACAACCTTTTTCTTTCAACGCTCGAGGCATAAGGCACACGAACTTACCACTAATTTCATCACATCTTGTACACAAAATACAATCTATAATAACTCAAAATCACCTCTAGGATTATTAAAATATGGTGTGCCACAACGCTCGATATTGGGACCTTTGCTGTTTCTGATTTTTATAAATTATATACCTTATGTACCAGTTAGCGAAAATTAAGTATTATGTGCCGATGATACAAGCCCATTTTTTTCAGCGAAACGTAGCGAGCTACAGTGTACAGGCGAAAATTTTTTATTCGAACTCTCATCCTGGCTGATTACAAATGGTCTATCGTTAAAAACAAAAACTACAAAATATATACTATTTTCATCGGTGAAGAGGGCCCTCGATACAAATATTAATCTTCCATTCAAAAATACTCAAACTGAACGCGTAGATCATAACAAATTTATTGGAGTATGGTTTAATAAACATCTAAACTAGACTAAGCACGTAACACAAAAAAAAAAAACGAAACGAAATCTTAAAATCAGTTGGCTTGATTTCGTCTCCTAAATACCTCCTACCGGAATGGCTCAAGTACCAGCTCTATTATGCATTATATAGCCATGTCTACGACTGCTTTCATGTGTGGGGTAACACGAAAAAGAAAAACACATCTACATATTGCAGAAAAAAAGGCTGCTCAGTTACTCGATACCGAATTGGAAAAGCTAAATAAGAAATGGTTTATGGTATCCCACTATACGCTTATTGTACAACAAAAGTTAATTGTCATCCGCTAAGCCCAATAAACCCGATAATGTCACCAGTGACACCGCTAGACCGTCCGGACCAAAGCCCTTAGGTCTTTCGTTGCACCCCCCCCCCCCCCCCTTCATTTCCCGAGTTCGCAATTGTACTCATTTCACACATCACGAACCGCAGTAAAAAACGTGCGGCTCCTCGGGGAGGGTTACTAATTTCCTCCTTTATTTAGAGAGCTAAAATATATGTAGGTGCATGTTAGAGTAGATATATGTCGCCTTATGAAGAAGCAGAGATTTGAAACACCGAAAGCACCGCTTCTTCTCCGACAATCAAACCTTGTAAGAACTACTTCGTGCGACGTATGGACGATGCGTCAAACTTACTTTTTTCTTGAGCTGAAACCGAGCCCTATTGAAAATTTTTCTAAAGGGCCCCTCAGCCTTGAAGGATTATGGGACCTCACAGGCCTTCAAAACCCTTCAAAAATACCCAACACAAAAACCCTTCAGGGATGCCCCATAGAAAAACCCTTTAGCCCCACAGCCCTTCAACCCGTCAGACCCTTTAGCCCATCACCCCTTTAGACGCGCAAATGACTGTGAACCATAGACAAAATGCAGTCCAAAACATTATTCAAAATTTATTGCAGACATTTAGTTTTACATGCATATTATAACTCAAAAAGGTGATAAAAAACAACGTTTGTTGAAACCCGGCGCAAGGAGCGGTAGACGAAAGAGATCACATCAAACAGGGACAACTGACTTCTTTATCACAAAGAAAAATATATTTCGAAGTACTCACATTGCCGCTGGGTATATTCCTGATGTGCGGTAGTTTAGCTAACAAAACCGAGCAGGTGCACCTCACGTACACATACACAGTCTTAGTAAGCGCGTTTAGCGAAAACCACAAAGTCGCAAGCGCTAGCACCCGCCGCCGTTGAGAAATCCCGAGCACAGTCACGGTTTCGTCCATGATGACAATACGCCGGCGTCTTCGGCGTATTTTTCGCTCGCTGGATGCTTCTGAAGTCGGACGGACGAAGAGGCGCAAAAACCAAGTCTGGACAGCGACCGTCATCCACCGTCTCAGGGCCCACAGCGCCATAATCCCGGTGCGCAGGCACAACATGCGGTGGGACGCTGACCCCGACTGCCAGGCTTTGCAGCGAGTAAGCCGACACCGGCCACCATCTCCTTGAATGCGCTGAACACGACGGCGCTCGAACGGTGCTGAAGGCGGCCAGCGCCGAACTATGGTGCACCTGCGGAACCAAGGAAGAATCAAAAGAGACCAAGGGGCGAGCCCTGAAAGGCATGCATGCTCACCTTGCTGGAGGAAATTGGTCCGCTCCAAAAATCCGCTGTGTGGGCTAACCGGAACTGTGCACGAGCAGAGAGAAAATGGCTAAACTGGCGGCTGGCCTCCCCCGCTTGCACACACCACCCTCTCCCGCCGACTGCTGGGCTGGCAGCCCTGCACCCTCTCCCCATCGCCGGGCGGAAAGAGGGGCAGTGTGACTTGCTTTTGGGGACCGTCTCCCGTGGAAGAACCGGTTCCCGGAACGAGTCGCTCCCGCGTGGGTCCCTCTTTCTGGAAAGCGCGCAGTGCTGTCAGCTTGTTTATTTATTTTTTTTATTTATGGTTCCACGGATTTCGTCTCCAGCGGACAGGATTGCGTTCGCCTCAAAACGCCGCTCGGTCAACGCCACTCGGCCAGCGGCTCGTTGATTCTCTACGTGGGGCGGTCGCCCTCAGTGGCCTCCTTGGCGACCGAACCCCCGGGCAGTGACAGACGGCCCACTCGTATTTGATAGAAGAGCAGCACTACAAATGTGACCGTACATACATACGATCGGCATTCTCCAAATACTTTTTTCCCCGTAGCGTACCATAAGGCTATATTCTAATTCTGCGAAATGTGTTTTCTCGACCTAAGCCGTGGCCCGCCGACATCTCAAGAAGCCTGAAGGTTTTCCCGACCCCATTAGAAAAGTTCTTGACAGGCTTCCAGGCATTTCAAGGCATTGTAAAGGGGACTTCAGACATTTCAGGAGAGCCTCTGACGGGGCCAACGAACCCACCAGGAAATATCGGTGCACCTTTCAAACATCACAAGAATTCCTGAAGTCCCTTTCACACCCTTTAAAAAAATCCTGAAGTCCCATCAGAGCGATTTTCAATAGGGAGTATAGTAAAGCAGGAGGAGGGGGGCGAATGACGCCAGAGGTAGCACCTCCCCCCCGGCCCCCATTCACTCCCCGAGGTTGCAGCTATAGTCGGTGACAGGTCAAGAAGGAAGTAGAAGCTCCACCCAACTCTTTCCACTTTAGCAGAGCGAACGCTGAGGAAATGCGACCTGCTCTCCAGCGTTTGCTCTGCTTTGGTGGAAGAGGTGGGAGGAGCCTCCTCTTCGTTCTTCACCTATCACCGACTATAGTATAGCTAAAGCGGGGCGAGGATGTCACCAGAGGTGCGCCCCCCCCCCCCCCCCCGTGACTGAAACGCCTGGTACCGTCGCCTTGGCCCCGGGCCCCCAGCCCCCCCCCCCCCCCCCCCGCCCACCCCCTCGTTGCTACGCCACTGAACATTACATATTAAAACACAATTCATCTCTATACGATAAAGACGTTAATGGTGTAGGGCGACAATATGGGATACATTATGCCGTGTACCCCTCTGCTCATTTTAATGTTTGTGCAACAACGTCGGCTGCACGACACAAAGAACAAAGTAGAGAGATTTGAGAATTTCCTTGCATATATCTCGACGTGCGCACAATAATATTTATCGGCACTAACACGTCCGAACGCTGATAAATTTATTCATCGTCTTGAACTAAACCACAAATCATTTCAAGAAACTAGGAGTTCGTATTGAATAAAAGGTTAAAAGGCGCGAACAAGCAGGACGAAAAAAGGCACACGTACGACACGGACAGGCGTCGTGTTTTCAGAATCGAGTTTCGCAGTCTCGGATACTGACAATGTGGGTCGCTAAAACGAAAAATCAGAAACTATATTCCCATGTTGTAAGATAACGTAATGAGGCAGGCGAGCTGCTTAAAGTAAAACATTTTAAAGGCCAAGACGGGGGCTAAAAAGAGGGGACCAATACAAGACATCCCTAAAATAGCTACTAAACTTTTATTCAGGACACTTCTTTTGTACCCGAAATTTCCACACCGTCCTCCAACTGCACACGGCCAGAAGGCTCGCTACAGTTCACACCCGACTACAAAAGAGAGTCATAGGGTCCACAGGAATCGAAAACACCACGTCCTCAGTACATGTAAACAATGGCCAAGATCACTTCAGACCACCGACACAACCTCCCAATACCCTCTGAAAAAAAAAAATAATTGCTACAGTTTATACAAGATTACAAGAGATGGTCTAAGGTTGACATGAAATGATACGACCACGCTCCCGGTACATATACGCCCATCTTTCCGCTAGTTCAAAGCTACACAATGATCAAAATTACTTCCAACCATAAACAAAACATTCAGCATGCTTTAAAAGAAAGATTGCAGATTACAACTGCAAAGGATTCTTTGTTACACCAACTATTGTTGCTGAAACCAAACAATTCTCATATCTAACAGTTAGTGAAGTCAACAACTGACAGCTGTAGAAAACATGAATTGTCGCAAAAATTTATTTACTCGGCGTCAACTGTTTTGCGCAAAGTTGTCAAAGCTAGCTTAGCTTTCACGGTGTTCTAACAGTGCAAAAGCTAGTTGTCGAAGCGCATGCCACTGATTCGCAAAAGATAGTGCCACGCGCTCTCGCAGCACGTCGGTACTACTAAGCAGTGGAGGCTACGTTAGACTTGACAGTGCAGCACAAAATGGTTGGAGCAGATTATAGTACAAATTACTACCGAATCTTATTGTTATTAAGCAAGAAAAAAAGTTTTGATGGGATATTAAAGGTGAATACTTAAACATTACAAGGAATGTCTCAGAAAAATAAATTCACAAACCTAAAGCACGTGTCAACATCACCCTTCAAAAATTTATCGCAGAAGCATCTCTCCAAGAACCCGTCCCTGATGGTAATCCAGTTTTTCGCAAATCGTTAGAGCACTGGAACCCACAGCCAGCTATAGAAAGAATACACAGGCACTCGAAAGAGTAGTCTGGATGGACGCTGACGCTGTACATGAAATATGCGCTCATCATGCAACACGGCTTCCACAGTGCAACTCCTCGCTCAAAGACGAGGGGTGCTCTTCGCCTCCGAGCACTGCTCGGTTTCACTTTACGATGGACCGCAACGGACGCTACGACTATCCACAGCCAATCCACAGCTCAGAGGTTGTCAGGTGCCTTTTCGGTTATGCGAAGTACGCCCGGAGAGTGAAGTCACGTGTCACTAGCGGAGCTCTGGATTGAGTAAGATATGGCTCGTGGCGTGCGTTGCCTTATATCGTAGAACGAAACAGAAGACTGCTCTCTTTCTCATTCCGCGGCCTGCCTCCATTCTCTCTGACTTTTTTTTTTTATTTTTCAGGGGAATTTCGCAAACCTTTTCAAGCACCGCAATCGGCCTCGCTCAAGGGTAGGGTATTACCGTCACCTTGCCCATTCGAAAATGGCTTCTGGACATTTATGGAATATTATATGATGAGTTATCACCCTATGTTGACCCTTTAGGGTCAGCCATAAGAAACCATAAAAACACGCTATAGCAGCCTACAGAATGATCTATGTATTCAAAGCTATACAATGTCGACCATTCAAATGTTTATGGCTTGCTATTGTTAACTCCGTAGACGTTTCGGGTAATATAACTGGCTTTATTGTTAATGTAACGGCACGTTAACGTCCGCTCTTCTTCGCTGCTCCAGCGAGAGAGTGTTCTCCTCTCCCCTTGGGTTTGCGCCGCGCGCGCCGGATGGATGGATGGATGAATACGGCTGAGCCCTTTGGATCGGGCGGTAGCTTACGCCACCTAGCCATTTTGTTTTACCATTTAAGCTTAGAATATTTAAATGTGAAATCTATATTCACTCCGCAGTGCAAAGAAAGTGAGGCTATGAAACCCCCTTGCCATCAGTGGATAAGAAAATACCTAGTTTTCTCTCGATTTCTGCCACCATTTCTGCCGCCGATTCTGGCAAGGTAGCGCCATCTCGTGGCCCAGTGGCGAACCGTGGGTCACACTCGGCCCTCCTGCTTTACCGGCCGTTCGGGTCGGAATCTTCGTCAAAATCTTCGGAGTCGGAGTCGTATGCATTCCAGGGCTTCGGCTTGTCCACAGGAGCGATGCTGCTGTAGTCTCTCCGTGTGCGCTGACTACCGGAAAGGTCTTCGATAGGGTAGCGGTCGTTGGGCAGTCGCTCCGTGACAACAAACGGTCCCTTGTATTTTTTTCCCTCAATTTTCTAGATTCTCCGCTGGCCGTATACTCTCGTTCGACGAGCTCCACATCTCCCCACTTGTAGATCGGCGCTTGAGGTCTCGTCTTGTTGTAGCGCTCTTGCTGTTTCCTTTGGTCGTCACGGATCTTTTCAATCGCCGCGGCTCGTCTCGCTTCCAGCTCGCGGTCAAATTCTTCCGAAAGGGAATCTTCCATGCATTCACCGGTAATACTCCGTGGGCGGTAGTTGAAAATGAGTCCAAACGGAGCAGTGTTCGTCGCCGAATGGAATGTATTATTCATTCCCCACTGGACATGAGGCAATGTCCAGCAGTGTTGCGGACAGGGTGTCGAACCGAAATTTTTATCGGTTCGGTTCCGGTTCGGGTTCACGGCTTTCGGTTCGGTTCCGGTTCAGTTCCGGGAGCCAAAAATAACGGTTCAAACCGGTTCGAACCGGTTTGAACCGCTAAATTGAGAATATATTTTCCGCGTTCTTTTGGCAATATACACTACTTCCGTAGTGAAACGATTAACTATATAGTTTCTTCGATCGTCCGTGCAATTTACTTTTGTTCTTAGGTACCAAAAATATTATATTCAGTTATTTATTTTGACGCAAGAGTGGAAGAAAATCTACATTAACATACTAACGTCGTGTTCATACGACTCAATATCTATTTGTTTACGAGTAAAATATATATTGCCTGAATCAAAATGTTTAAGTACAAGAGTAAAGAGTTGAGCTTGTTGGTACATACCTGTAAATAGATCAGCTTCTAATTTAGAATTATACTGTATTTTCTTGTCCTTTGTTTGTGTTAAAGTAAAATTCTAAAGTTCAAGCTGATCTATTTACACGGTATAAAATGTTGTCGCGAAGTGTGGTAGGTCGTCTAAAATACACGTGATTGGTACAACTCTGTGTGTCAGTATTAAAAGTGAAATCGTGTCATTGAACTAAGGAATTAATTACATCACATATAAATATGAAATGAGCATGCACCTTGTGACCATATATCATAAAATAAGGTTTACTAAATACACTTCACAATATATATATATATATAAATATATATATATATATATATATATATGATGACGACCCAAGTGAGCTAAAAGCAATGAAATTTTCGAAATGTAACAAAGTTTTAGGACAACTCCTTTCAGTCTATCTTTTATAGAAACACCGAGCGGCAATCCAAACGCCTGTTGTTCTAACTAAACATTGTTTACACTCAGCACCGCACGCATGCTACTAATCAAGGAGCAAGGAGTAATTGCAATTGTTCACTCTAATATATACGCACCTTCGCACTCAGATCGAATCTGGCCCAAAATAGCGCTTGCCCATGTGAACATTTTCTTATACAGAATAAGCTGGCATAGCCTGGCTGTTGAGGTTTGTTGTTGACAAGATGCCGGACAATTTAATTTGCAAATGAGCATCACCCTTGCTAATTGATGATTTTAACACGATAGCGTTAACGAGCTCATGTCGCAGAAAAACCGATGTCGGTGGCGTGACTGGAAAATCCTGATTGGTCGATAGGGTCATGACGTCAGAGCTACATACCCTAGCGCAAGAATTTCAAACAACCCAGAATGCTTACGTGAAACGTGACATCAGGCGTGGAATGAGGGTGATTAAAACATGATATGTAATGCGAAATAAAGGTCACCGTATGTTTCAAATGATTTCACTTTTGAAAGTAATTCCTTGCCTTAAAGAAAAAATTAAAAATTTTAGGCAGGATTCGAACCCACAACCCTTTAGTTACGAGTCAAACGCTTTTCACTAGGCCACGCGAGGCACGCTTGCGCGGCAAATGAGAATGCGATGCAAATGAGGCCCGTTGACGCGATCGCGTTCCACTTTTAAAGACGAAGCTTAAGCGTCCTTCAAAATTATTTTTTGTTTAGTAAAACGAAGTAGTATTTCACGTTCTACTCGACAAGGCAGCTGCTTAATTGGACACTTTCTGAGGGTTTGCGTTCGTAATCATCATAGTTCCACCTCGCGCCCCTGTTTACTTTCTTTTCGTCCAGCCCACAGACACATACAACTAATGTTCACCAGATAAAAAAGGCAATAACAGACTTCTATACGTTCGAGAAGTTATATGTGTGAGGAACGCATAGTTATTTAAATTAGCTTCAAAATCAGAAATGTATGTAAGGCCGTCCCATATCACTTACAACATGCCTGTCGAGGATAAAAACGTGGGAAAAGATTGGCAGAACCGCTTTCAAATAAATTGGTGGGCATTGCTTTAGAGTGGTCGGCCCTCTATTTATGTTGTCAAATATTCAATTAGTAATTAAATATATTTTATATTGATAAAAAAATTTACTTTATAAAGATCACATAACCGCTTGAGACCGACTTGGAAGGACGATACTCGAAACTAAGCGAGCTGTGGAGTCTACGTAAAAGTGTTTTTCTGTTTGCTGATAGGCAGTGTGAAACATCGGGTTGCAGGGTACGCTAAAAAGGACTCTATGCTCACATGATGAATTAGAAGTCAAATACACTAAATGTTCAAAAAGAGAGAGATAATTAATGTTAGGTTTTCCAAATAATTCCTTCAAGAACGCCTTACTGCAAAAAGAGATGCGTAAAGATGCACGCAATGATATTCATGATTTTACATAAATAGCGCGAAGGACAGACAAAGATTCTTGAAATCTTAGTATATTACATTTCATCAGCTTGCATGAGCTCGGAACTTCCGAAATACTGCCTCGGGAGGCAAATGTTATATTCGGTTTTACCTGCACTTGTTTTGAACCCCCACTTTACAACACTATGCTAGAATAGTCATGCGTTCTAACATTTCTCTAAGCTACCATATCTCATCGCGAGACTGCTATAAATACTTCACAAATTTACAATTAGGACATCTATGGCCAGTGTTGCGAACATCATATTTCACCAGAAAGCTGAACTATTTAGCATGGTATGCACGTGACGTTATCACACTATAGGCTGGTGGTCATTCTGATTCCTTCTTGCTGAGAAAGTCGAATTTGACGGTGCAAAAGGCACGCTGCAGGAGGTGCAAGCTCAGTGAAAGCAAAGTATTTGAAAGGCTAGTATTATTATTCTTAGTGCATCGTCGTGAGGAACGGCGCCAGCGTCTGGCACGACAAAAACGTGCTTTTTGGCAAGAGCGCTTTTCCAATCAAAGCAGTTTCCGGGGTCACGCTTTTTGGTCTGCGCCAAAGATGCAGGGAAGAGGAACCTTTACAACACAGTATGTTTCTAAAACTCCCCCCTCCACCCCCGGCCCCACACACAGACGCACTTCTTTATACAGCGGTGCTGTTAAGGGCTAATCATGCGTTACCGCCATCTATAAATGGCGACGGCAACCAGACAGCCGGCTTGCCAGTTGTTTGGTTGCCACCGTCGCTCATAAATGGCGGCAACCCCCCAGCCTTCTCAGTCTGGCTTGCCGACTTGCTGCCGGCCATTACTTCATTCCCACCATAGTACAGCATTTCTGGCCTTCCTTCTTCACCAGAGTGGAAAGGCTGAAAGTATTCCTGAGGAATTGCCTCCTTCGTTTGTGTCTGTTAATTCGACAATTTTATTTGACACTTGTTAACCGCAACCTTGCATTGCTTTTATTTTTCATCCCGTGAAGTTTAAAGGGGTCATGAAACAATATCGGGTTGGAATGTGCTTAACTTTTCCGAGGCGTACTGGTCCCCTGGTCCAAGTGTACTCGCACAGGGCGCCACTGATTCAGAAGCTTCTTTGTCTCGGTGAAATTGCGAAGCCAAAATGAGACTATTTCTTTTAGTCTTGCCTTTGCAAAGATTGATGTCGTAATTGTGGGATCAAAACCACCCGCCTGTTGACAGTCGAGCGCGACTCATGGATTGGGCAGGAGAACTGTGTGAGCACCGTACATCGGCTCGTAACAATCAATGCCTCGGCGGACACTTGGGTAGTGGCTCGTGTCCAACCACTGTGGTGATGAGAATAGTCGAACTCTAACAATGCCTGGAGCTGCAGCACGCGTTTTCTTCCTTTAAAACTCCAGCGCGGGGATTTGATTAACGTGGGCGGCATAGGATAGGCACCAGGCCACGTGGCCGCTTCTGGCTCCGAGTTGAGGGGATGAACGATGCTCATATTTCTCTAATTTTTTCGGCGACTACCATTGCCTAGAAAAAAGAGCAAAGCCAAGTTCAATCAGTTACTAACGTTAGGGACTGATCCTGAGTAGTATTTAGTAATGTATAGCAATATGTTATAGCTCATTTAAACAAAATACAGAGGGGTCGAAACTTGGGTAATAACTTGAGAACGACGCTTGTGTGAGACTTACAGCGACTGCCAACGTTAGGCTGTTCCTCTCACGTCACTAAAATATCTTATTTTTTTAGGTATTCCTTCCGTACACACGTGTAGTTCTATGTAACGTCATATTAACAGGTCGCATTTAGTCATTTCAAAACTTCTATTCTCAGGGACATCTTTCGGATATACTTCAGCAACAACGAAAAAATGTTTGAATGCCTCAATAGTGTACAATTGGTCTTGCAACATTTCAAATCAAATCAAATCAAATCAGTTTATTTTCACCTTGTACAAAGATGAAGGAGCTGTGGAAAAAAGCTGCAGCATTGCAGCTTGACGAGTCCACAGACCCTTAGTATTGGCAGCTAAGCAGCATCCTGTAAAGTACTTACAAAAGAGAGAAAAATAGAGAAAAACAAAAGAAAAAGGCGGGAAGAAAAGTAATCTTAACAATACATTGCAACAACACACTCACCAAAGAACAAAACAAAAAAACATTGTGATCATAAATGTTTAGGGCGCACACAATTAAACAAAAAACAAACCGTAAAAAATCATACTTTGTCAGTTTCATACATTCTACGGAGTTCACTGTACTTACAGGTAAATAAATCAAAATGCACAAGATGATATTCATTTAATAAAGACGGCAGTATGAAACTTAGGCAATCTTTTCCATAGTTCGAACGAGGTGTATGCACTACCCAATTTTCTCTATGTCTTGTTGAGTAACTAATTATGTTCTTTATTTGAAGATGAGCCAGATCACGTAAGTTAGTAATATTGTTTCGTGTTTCTAATTTATATCTGGTACTTAATCGATATCTATACAAGTTAAATGCACTAATCACATGGGAGCGGTGGAACAAGTTAGTACTTGGCGCTCCATAAGGCTCATTGTAAATATGACGAAGACATTTTTTTTGTAATATATGAACACGTTGAAGGTTTGAAATTGTTGTTGTTCCCCATACCAATTGACAGTAGTTTAATTGAGAGTAGAAGAGCGAATTATAAAGGAGTAACTTACTTTTTGTGCGAAAGAAGGTATTTAATACGACCTATAATGCCTGTGATCTGGGCTATCTTAGTTACTATATGGCGTATGTGGCTATCCCACGACATAGTGGAAGAAAATACGATGCCAAGACACTTAAAATGTTCAACAATTTCTATAGAACGTGAATTTAGGATGATATCTTTATGTACTGGAATTGGCTTGTTTTTTTGTTTTGTCTGAATATGACTGCTTTAGTTTTTACTTCATTTATCTGCATGGAATTAGAAACTGACCACTTTTCTATTGCTTTCATTGTAAAATTACATTTGTCTACAAGTTTGTGGATGTCATTACCAGAAAAGAAAATACTTGTGTCATCCGCGTATATTATGAATTTGGCAGTAGGGTTGATGTTCACAATGTCATTAAGATAAATGTTAAAAAGTAGCGGCCCCAATATACTACCCTGAGGCACGACACAAAGGACGGGTTGAACTTTGGAGCACATATTATTTATTTGAACGACCTGCTTTCGATGAGATAAGTACGACTTCAAAAGCAACAATACCTGTCCACGAATACCGTAGCATGCAAGCTTTTTTAACAATGTATTATGATTTACCAAATCGAAAGCTTTCGAATAATCCACAAATATACAAACAACAATAGCTTTGCTTTCAAACTGTGTAAGTATGTATTCTTTTTGTTCAAGTAATGCTATTTCAGTAGATTTGTTTTTACGGAAGCCAAATTGGTATGGGGTTAACAAGTTACATTTATCAATAAGATTGAAAGTTTTGAATGTAAAATTTTTTCAAATATTTTTGAAAAAATGGGCAGAATAGAGACTGGCCTATAATTAGCCAAATTATTTCTCTCCCCTTTTTTATAAAGAACAGTTACTCTTGCAACTTGCATCCTTTCTGGAAAAGCAGCAGCCGCTATACATTGATTAAATATCTTAGCAAGAATCGGTGCAAGGATGTGAACTACGTGCTTCACGGGCTTAATTTGTAAGCCGTCGATATCGCAGCTATTACTGTTTTTTTTATATTTTTGATTACTGTTATCACTTCTTCCTCGGTAATAGGATGCAAAAACATAGATCTGTCATTTTGTACATTTACATAATTGCAACACTTGCCAGGCGAGTCATCGCCGACAGCCATACTTGTAAAAAAATCATTAAATGCGTCAGCTAAATCTCTTCCGGATAATTCTTTTCCACTGACTTGCAGTTTTGAAAGGGGGGCATGTGAGGAACTGCGGTGCAGGACTGAATTTAATCTAGACCACATCACGTCACGTCTGCAGTTCTTATCGTTTATAAATGAGGAGTGATATTCAGTTCGCGCACATCGTAGTTTCTTTGTTATTTTGTTTCGATACCACTTGAAAATGGTCAAATCATCGGGTGTGCGAGTATTTAGAAATTTCTTATACAAGTTATCTCTTATTTTCATTTCCTTCTGTAATTCAGGCGTGATCCACGGCTTACGAATTTTTCCAGTTAGCCTACGCACTTTTACAGGGAAGTGAGTACAATATAAATGTTTGAAACTGCTCAAAAAGGTATTATAAATCTCGTTTGGCTCTTTTAAATTGCTTATATAGCTCCAATTTGTATGCAAGATTGCATCCCGGAACGCATTAAGTGCTGTCTCCGTAATTGATTGGTAAAGTATTTCGGATGATTTGTTTACAGCTGGCCCATTTTTTTCAACGTAAAGAAACACAGGAAGATGGTCACTAATGCAACACGACATGCTCTTACAGAGGAAGGGCACAAGACTAACAAAATAACAATTCCGGTGGCCGTGGCAGCAGCAACATGGGTTAGCTGAAGGTAAAAGGTGCGGACTACCAACCTGTAACAGGCGTTTTTCTCAGATCAGATGTGTTGACTGGATGCTGCCGCCGCTGCCAAATGACTGCCCGCAGGAAACGCGCTGCTTATCTGCTCCGATGTGCATGTGCTGCGCCTGCGCTGTTCTTGTCCGCCGCTCTTGCAAAGCGATGTGGTGAAGCAGCACTGTAGATCCCTGAAGCCTCTGCGGTGAGGTCAGCAAAACGATGATGAACGCAGCACCCACGGGGCAGAAGGGCCGAAGAAGCAGACTCTCGCCGTCGATCACCACCATTTCCAGGGCTTCCGAGGCGGCAACTGTAACAGGCGTTTTTCTCAGATCAGATGTGTTGACTGGATGCTGCCGCCGCTGCCAAATGACTGCCCGCAGGAAACTCGCTGCTTATCTGCTCCGATGTGCATGTGCTGCACCTGCGCTGTCCTTGTCCGCCGCTCTTGCAAAGCGATGTGGTGAAGCAGCACTGTAGATCCCTGAAGCCTCTGCGGTGAGGTCAGCAAAACGATGATCGAACGCAGCACCCACGGGGCAGAAGGGCCGAAGAAGCAGACTCTCGCCGTCGATCACCACCGGTTCCAGGGCTTCCGAGGCGGCAACTGTAACAGGCGATTTTGTCAGATCAGATGTGTTGACTGGATGCTGCCGCCGCTGCCAAATGACTGGCCGCAGGAAACTCGCTGCTTATCTGCTCCGATGTGCATGTGCTGCGCCTGCGCTGTCCTTGTCCGCGCTCTTGCAAAGCGATGTGGTGAAGCAGCACTGTAGATCCCTGAAGCCTCTGCGGTGAGGTCAGCAAAACGATGATGAACGCAGCACCCACGGGGCAGAAGGGCCGAAGAAGCAGACTCTCGCCGTCGATCACCACCATTTCCAGGGCTTCCGAGGCGGCAACTGTAACAGGCATTTTTCTCAGATCAGATGTGTTGACTGGATGCTGCCGCCGCTGCCAAATGACTGGCCGCAGGAAACTCGCTGCTTATCTGCTCCGATGTGCATGTGCTGCGCCTGCGCTGTCCTTGTCCGCGCTCTTGCAAAGCGATGTGGTGAAGCAGCACTGTAGATCCCTGAAGCCTCTGCGGTGAGGTCAGCAAAACGATGATGAACGCAGCACCCACGGGGCAGAAGGGCCGAAGAAGCAGACTCTCGCCGTCGATCACCACCATTTCCAGGGCTTCCGAGGCGGCAACTGTAACAGGCGTTTTTCTCAGATCAGATGTGTTGACTGGATGCTGCCGCCGCTGCCAAATGACTGGCCGCAGGAAACTCGCTGCTTATCTGCTCCGATGTGCATGTGCTGCGCCTGCGCTGTCCTTGTCCGCCGCTCTTGCAAAGCGATGTGGTGAAGCAGCACTGTAGATCCCTGAAGCCTCTGCGGTGAGGTCAGCAAAACGATGATGAACGCAGCACCCACGGGGCAGAAGGGCCGAAGAAGCAGACTCTCGCCGTCGATCACCACCGGTTCCAGGGCTTCCGAGGCGGCAACTGTAACAGGCGTTTTTGTCAGATCAGATGTGTTGACTGGATGCTGCCGCCGCTGCCAAATGACTGGCCGCAGGAAACTCGCTGCTTATCTGCTCCGATGTGCATGTGCTGCGCCTGCGCTGTCCTTGTCCGCCGCTCTTGCAAAGCGACGTGGTGAAGCAGCACTGTAGATCCCTGAAGCCTCTGCGGTGAGGTCAGCAAAACGATGATGAACGCAGCACCCACGGGGCAGAAGGGCCGAAGAAGCAGACTCTCGCCGTCGATCACCACCATTTCCAGGGCTTCCGAGGCGGCAACTGTAACAGGCGTTTTTCTCAGATCAGATGTGTTGACTGGATGCTGCCGCCGCTGCCAAATGACTGGCCGCAGGAAACTCGCTGCTTATCTGCTCCGATGTGCATGTGCTGCGCCTGCGCTGTCCTTGTCCGCGCTCTTGCAAAGCGATGTGGTGAAGCAGCACTGTAGATCCCTGAAGCCTCTGAGGTGAGGTCAGCAAAACGATGATGAACGCAGCACCCACGGGGCAGAAGGGCCGAAGAAGCAGACTCTCGCCGTCGATCACCACCATTTCCAGGGCTTCCGAGGCGGCAACTGTAACAGGCGTTTTTCTCAGATCAGATGTGTTGACTGGATGCTGCCGCCGCTGCCAAATGACTGGCCGCAGGAAACTCGCTGCTTATCTGCTCCGATGTGCATGTGCTGCGCCTGCGCTGTCCTTGTCCGCCGCTCTTGCAAAGCGATGTGGTGAAGCAGCACTGTAGATCCCTGAAGCCTCTGCGGTGAGGTCAGCAAAACGATGATGAACGCAGCACCCACGGGGCAGAAGGGCCGAAGAAGCAGACTCTCGCCGTCGATCACCACCGGTTCCAGGGCTTCCGAGGCGGCAACTGTAACAGGCGTTTTTGTCAGATCAGATGTGTTGACTGGATGCTGCCGCCGCTGCCAAATGACTGCCCGCAGGAAACTCGCTGCTTATCTGCTCCGATGTGCATGTGCTGCGCCTGCGCTGTCCTTGTCCGCCGCTCTTGCAAAGCGATGTGGTGAAGCAGCACTGTAGATCCCTGAAGCCTCTGCGGTGAGGTCAGCAAAACGATGATGAACGCAGCACCCACGGGGCAGAAGGGCCAAAGAAGCAGACTCTCGCCGTCGATTACCACCGGTTCCAGGGCTTCCGAGGCGGCAACTGTAACAGGCGTTTTTGTCAGATCAGATGTGTTGACTGGATGCTGCCGCCGCTGCCAAATGACTGGCCGCAGGAAACTCGCTGCTTATCTGCTCCGATGTGCATGTGCTGCGCCTGCGCTGTCCGTGTCCGCCGCTCTTGCAAAGCGATGTGGTGAAGCAGCACTGTAGATCCCTGAAGCCTTTGCGGTGAGGTCAGCAAAACGATGGTGAACGCAGCACCCACGGGGCAGAAGGGCCGAAGAAGCAGACTCTCGCCGTCGATCACCACCGGTTCCAGGACTTCCGAGGCGGCAACCGTAACAGGCGTTTTTGTCAGATCAGATGTGTTGACTGGATGCTGCCGCCGCTGCCAAATGACTGCTCGCAGGAAACGCGCTGCTTATCTGCTCCGATGTGCATGTGCTGCGCCTGCGCTGTCCTTGTCCGCCGCTCTTGCAAAGCGATGTGGTGAAGCAGCACTGTAGATCCCTGAAGCCTCTGCGGTGAGGTCAGCAAAACGATGATGAACGCAGCACCCACGGGGCAGTAGGGCCGAAGAAGCAGACTCTCGCCGTCGATCACCACCATTTCCAGGGCTTCCGAGGCGGCAACTGTAACAGGCGTTTTTCTCAGATCAGATGTGTTGACTGGATGCTGCCGCCGCTGCCAAATGACTGCCCGCAGGAAACTCGCTGCTTATCTGCTCCGATGTGCATGTGCTGCGCCTGCGCTGTCCTTGTCCGCCGCTCTTGCAAAGCGATGTGGTGAAGCAGCACTGTAGATCCCTGAAGCCTCTGTGGTGAGGTCAGCAAAACGATGATGAACGCAGCACCCACGGGGCAGAAGGGCCGAAAAAGCAGACTCTCGCCGTCGATCACCACCGGTTCCAGGGCTTCCGAGGCGGCAACTGTAACAGGCGTTTTTGTCGGATCAGATGTGTTGACTGGATGCTGCCGCCGCTGCCAAATGACTGGCCGCAGGAAACTCGCTGCTTATCTGCTCCGATGTGCACGTGCTGCGCCTGCGCTGTCCTTGTCCGCCGCTCTTGCAAAGCGATGTGGTGAAGCAGCACTGTAGATCCCTGAAGTCTCTGCGGTGAGGTCAGCAAAACGATGATGAACGCAGCACCCATGGGGCAGAAGGGCCGAAGAAGCAGACTCTCGCCGTCGATCACCACCGGTTCCAGGGCTTCCGAGGCGGCAACCGTTACAGGCGTTTTTGTCAGATCAGATGTGTTGACTGGATGCTGCCGCCGCTGCCAAATGTACTTTTTGTACTTTCAATAAACAGTGTTAAGAAATAACCCCTGACGTTGATAGGTTGCGGAAACATCCATTCGTTTTCCCCTAATAACAGATGCAGAAAAAATAAAGGACAGAGACAGCTGTCGATATCTCCTCAACTCGCAATTTGAACAAGCGGCCACGTGGTCTGACCCTAATTATATACCGCCAGTGTTCATCGCAGTCATGCCCTAGGCTGCAAGGGTTCGCAAGGCAAAAGCTTGGGCTGAGCTTCGGATATTGTTAGTGTTGGCCTATTGATTATCATATCTAATTGACATGAGCCGTTACCTGAATGTTGGCCATGCTGATTGTCATGAACCCGAGCACTCGACTAGGGGTTATGAAAATCGCTTACGTCACGGTGTCACGTGACTCTCGGTGCGAAATCGTGATGTCATGTTACGTCATGCTGTCAACAAGGTTAATACATCTAGTGACTTTCTCACATGAAATCGATTTAACGCAGTGAGTTACGTGACGTCACGAGGCCACGTGACATTACATGACAACATGTATTGACACCATGACGTCACGTGACAACTTGACACATGGTTAATCATAGTGCCAGCAAAGGTGCCATGAAAACCCACAATTTATCATACGTTGCAATTATGTATATGACGATTCGATCAACAGATAGAAATACAGCCGCGAATTGTTTATTCCGATATGTTCATTTTGTGCTACTAGCAAAGAAGAAAAAAAATATTACCGTGAACCGTTTTAAACCGGTTACCGTTATATTTTTTTTCGGTTCGGTTCCGGTTCAGTTCCAAGATGGCGGCGAAGATTTCGGTTCGGTTCAGTTCCGGTTCAGCTAAAAATAACGGTGCTGTTCCGGTTTTCGGTTCGGTTCGGTTCCGGTTCGACACCCTGGTTGCGGAGTTGTCACTCGGGAGTTGAAATGATTCTAAAACCATTCCGCATTTTCGCGACCCCGGAATGGAATAGGAATGGAATCGCGGCAACGCTGAGGGAAATGAAATGGGCCCGGTTCTTTGTATTTTTTTTTACCGTTTTAATCATTTATTTACATATATATATATATATATATATATATATATATATATATATATATATATATAGATAGATAGATATTTTATTTTTATTCATTTTTTTTTGGGGGGGGGGCACGTTCAGCTATACCAAGATAATCAGCGAGTCAGTTGTTCAAGAATAAAATTATTACAAAAAAAAAGCGTCAAAGCAAAGAGCAGAGGGGGGAGAAGGGGGGGGGGGGGCGGTCGACGGTGGCGCCTTTCACGGACGCGCTAGCGACGGGCTTCACTGGTGTTACACGAGAGCGAAACAAGAACCCAAGCACCAATCAAAAGAAACGTTTTTTTTTCTGACTGCATAGAGAAATCACGCGCGCGCAAAGACTGAGATTTGGGAGCGGGGGGCGACTCATAACCCGCAGAGCTCTATTAACCCGTTGACTACCGCGCCACCGAAAGATGATCAGTTATTGTTTGCTTATAGTTCGAGGAGCGCTGTTTAGCAGGTGGCTAACCCTGCTGCCATCCACGTTCATTCGCGCGCACTCCTTTGAAGTAATGAATCTGGGTTTGCTTCGGCTTTAAAACAAAGCGAGATTCACTTCTCTCTCCTGTTGCTCTTTGCTCCGACGCTTGTTTTTATACGGCATTTTTACTTGTAAGTCCGACTTTTACTTGGCCTTAGTTCCGATGCTTGTTTTCTGTGTCATATTTTTTTCACATTGAGGTGGGTTAGGGTTACAAGCAAGCTAGCGACTTCCCGTTCATTTCCTTTGACTTTAGTCTCTGCACACTTTGTTTTACCTTGCAATGGACATCTGCGTACGCTACGAGTGACCCCAGGCAATCCAGCATCGCGAGCTTAGTAAAATCAGTGCTTTTTTGAGGCATTTAGCATTTTTGTTTTGCAATTGTCCATGCGTTTGATAATGTCAGCTTTCAACTGCTTACGCCGGCAACACTACAAGGTTGGGAAGTATGGAAGTATCGTATTTCAGCAATACATTTCGTATCTGTATTTTTCTATGGCAATACATTGGTTCACCAATATCTCTATTGCTGTATCAAATACATGTGGAATGTTACTTTTTATCGCGATACAATCAGGATGAAATGTATTTCGTAACATGTATTTTGTAACCTCGTGAAGGTCGTGACCTTCGTTGTGACCTTCATGAGGGACCTCTGTGACGTCACATGTTACGTTATTATGGGACATGTCCCATAATGCAACGCGGGATTACGCCGACGGCGACGGCAACGCCACTCAAGCCGGAAACCGGCGCCTAAGAGCTGCGCCCTAAAATAGGTTTTTATTATGCCTGTGTTCATTTAGGCGTCATTACTTGTGGCGCTTTTAATTTAGTTCAACGATTGGTTTAGGACCTAAAGCCAGTTAACACATACATCATAGTGCCTTATCAATAGTAAAAATCATGATGATGTAGCCCCTTCTTGAACCTAAGCTACTATTCATGAAGATCATTCTCAGTGATGTATCATTGATATTGTGCGTAGTCAGCGCTGCGCCAAAAAAGTAAGCACTAGTTACAGCGCTGACTAACAGCACTGAGGTGCCAAGTTAGTGAATGAGCGAACAGGCCTTTACCATGAGGCCCAACGGCGATTCAACATGATATTCATAACTTTTTTTTTTACGCTCGACCACAAGAACTAAAGGAACTCGTTGTGCCGCCATTTTTGATATAATGCCACGTATGCGAAGAATTCAGAAAGGGCCGCGCTCTTGCATCGGGGTAATTGTTTATCTTGTCAAGCAAAGGACCGTTCACGACAAACCGCGATCTGCAATGACGAAGTGGTGTCGCATTGTGACGTACACGGGTCCATGGCGAGAAATATACTCGAGCTTGTTTCGAACTGAGCAGTGCTCTGTTGCGTTCCCGATATGATATAATTGCCCGTAAAATGCATATTTTTGTTCGCCTATTTGCTCATAACAGGAAAGTGAAAATGTCAGCGTTTGATATTTGCTTTCTCGTACCCGTGTTTGAAGCGGCTCCTGATCATTAAACGTGAACCAAGATGGAACCACCTAAACACTCCACTCACTATAAACTCTACAGAATTTTTTTACGCGGATTATGTTATGTTATTTTTGGTAACCCGAACCAGTGCATCTGGTGAAAACGACCGTTTTTTTCCATAATGTGTCGAAGAAGGCATCCATATTTCAGCTATGGTTTCTCAGACGTCACACCGGCAACACATACCAAATCTACCGCGTAGGAATTCCCTCAAAATAACAAACATGGCTCTCTTGTGTTGATATTTTTATAATACATTTATTGAGATGCCACCTCAAACAATCAGTATGATCAGAATCACTATTTAGATCCTTGACCTCTCCAGTGGAGATTCTCTTGGCTCCTATCAAAAAAGCGAGATCGTGGTTCAAAGCAAAATCCCAATGAACGGCTACTACGGTCGTCCGGAAGCTACTTTAGAAGTCCTGAGCAGAGATGGCTGGCTTCGCAGGGGTGAGTTTGAGGATGCTCTTTGTGATACTCAATTTTAAATTTATCCAATGGGCCTAACCAAGGCCGTGTCGCGCCCCACTTGCGAGTGCTCGTTGTGGTCTAGTATTCGCTAACCAGTCTCCTACTTTAATCGTGTGTTTCCTGAGCAGTGCCTTTACAGAAATTCGTTTCTTTTTCCGAACCGTTTGCGTGTAAGAGACCGTTCTATTTGATAAGCTCTTAAGATATCCAAATTGCAGTATTCGTTTATTTTTTCTCAACCAAGTTAAAAGGTGTCCTTATAAACAACCATCTGTTTGCTGTACGAGCGTGTTTCCCCATAATAGTCTTGTTCGATTTAACTGCACCGCCTGCACCGGTGCAGAAAAGTGTAGGGAGTGCACTTCCGGGATGTGTACTGAGATATTGCAGGAAGTACACCATACTACACTTTTCTGCAACGGTGTGAGAGGTTCAGTTAAATGAAACGAGCCTATCTCCTTAGATATGATTGAACCGATCTATAGCGCGGAGTCTTCTAAGCAATTATTCTCAGCAATTAGGTGTGTTGTTCAATTAATGCTTTATACTGGCTAATTAAAGCAGTGGAGAGATATGGGTAAAATACGACAAACAGAGACGCCTTAGAAATGCTAAAGAAAATAGATACGGCCTCAGAAATGCGAGGAAACAGAATACGCTGAAATTTCCAACGTCCAGATAAACATTTCTCAACAATTTGTGATGCAAAAAAAAAAAAAAAAAACAGTACTGCGAGGATAGAACGTGGTTATTTTATTTTTCCCCCAGCGTCTTGTCTTTTTGTACTGGTTTTGCCGGCAACCGAATGGAGGCGAATTTCAGGTGAAATATAGAATGTCCGACTCCGAATTGGCAATATAACCCACGAAGAAAAGGTCGAGGAAAGATCGAAAAAATTGTCAAGGTGCATGCGAGCTGGTGTATGTTGATTATGATGTTAAAATCCTGAGACTGGGAACGATATTTGAAAGAACAAGTGCAAGAAGACCGAAAAAGAAGGCAGGGTCACGAGTGACGTCACGAAGAAGGAAAGATCGTTTTGAATCGCATGCCTGAGGGAACAAATTGCCATATTTTCAATGACATTAATCCTGCAGTGAAATGCTAAATATAATATAAATTTAAACATATAAATAAAACATTTTCTTATTTTGCAGAATGTGCACGACGTAAAGCAAGCAAAGTTCTTTGACATTATTAAAATAAAGACAAATTAACTGCTGGTTATATTTTAATCTTTCAAGAACACTGCAGGCTGGTTGGCCTCAGGCAAAGCATAAAGTCTAAAGCATCAAGGCATGAGCATTCAAAACTGCACAATAGAAAAAGCAGACATTGAATGTTTTCAAAAAAATATCTGTTAATACCACACATATTATTTAGTAATTTAAAACCAAATGAAATGATGATAGAAAACTAATTTGAAAGAAAAAAGCCTCTAACGCCACGACGCAAATAATTTCAGGGTCGGACGGAGCTAGGAAATATATTATATATGAAAAAGTTACTGCACTGAAGCTGGTGATCACGTATCTCATGTGCATGCCATGAACCACAAAAATCATTGTATTTCAGATAACTGTCGTGATTTATGCATTTCTTCGCAGGAGATTTTGGTACTATGACAGTAATGGAAAGATCTACGTCGTGGATCGGATCAAGCAGATGATAAAATGTACGGGAAACATTGTAACTCCTGCCGAATTGGAAGAAATCTTGACCACGCACGAGGCGGTTCTGGAAGCCGCTGTGGTCGGCATACTGAGTTTGAAGTACGGGGAAGCTCCGGTTACTTGTGTCGTTGTCAAGGGATCCCAGGAAGAATGCCTAGAAAGTCGAGAACAATAACTGAAAGAACTCGTAGCAGGTAGGCTGTCGATCTGCTTTGTATAGCCGATCCACCCAATAATTGTTTAATTATATTAATACGCATTTGTATCCGGAAGAAAATATTAGTTTGAGGAAATTTGACATGAAGGCTCAAAATAGGGATGATTATCTCAAATACGAATTGATTGAAAATGTTTTATCTTCGGTAGAAATTACAGAAAAAAACTCAAACTAAATTTCAATAAAAAAAACCGTGTTTTAGCCAAACCGCTTTAAATCACAACACTGTTAGAACTATATTGCGAAATATCTAAAATATAGGCACAAACACTTAGATGTTCAATTGGAGAATTTGCTCTTGGCAATGATGAATGTAAAGGCCCGAATAGAATGTAGTGACAAACAAAGACGTGAGGGTGCGCCACTCCACCGCTCAACCCTTCACCCCTCCTTCACCCATGAAACTATTTCAGTCGGAGGTGCGTCTATGGGGTACCGCAAAGAAAACAGCCCAACTAATCACAAATTCACCAGATGAAAAAAAAAATTATCACATCCGCGTATAAATACAAAATACACCAAAACACCACAAACCACAAAGCATCCCCTTCCCTACCCAATCTATAAACTACGAGGATAAGTAATCTGTCGGCCTTGTTGTTCTAGCTTCAACGTGATTAAACATCGGAACTTCCTTCAGTTGTGCCTAGGAGGGGAGCGAAGCTCACACAAGATTTGTCCCCTTTAGAAGAGAAGGAGGCGGTCAGGCTCTTTTTAAGGGTTGATTTTGTGCTTATATATTATATGACCTGCGAGTAAAATACTCTCAAGCCAACGATATACACAAAGAGAAGTTATTGATTAACCCTATGCCCCATTTGTAGCCGCACATATTTTTGCTGAACGTTCTTTAACTGTCGTTGATGGTAAGTTGCTACTGTGTCGTTCGCAACTCAAACATCAATTCACAAGAACCTGTACGGCGGCGTGGATTTTATGAATTCCCTACCGAAATCAGAAGGCAGGAACATTTTGAGGCAGGAGCTGAAGTCAAGAATATTGTCCGGAAATGTCTAGTATTGATCGAAAAGCCAGCGCGTTCTTCATCAGTTTGACATATTAATCGAGTTAAAATAATATATAAATAAAATATTTTCGTCTCTGACACAGTCAAGTTCTGGGGTAATGTTACAGATTTCTGAGTAACCAATACAAACGTGTTTTTTTATTTAGACCATTATATTGACCTATATGTTCCAGTAATTATACAAAATCAGGTGTGGGATTTTTGTGTTCATATCGGGCCTCATTTTTACATGAACTGACGGTCTGGGATTTGCACAGACACCGTCCACCTCACAGTCACTCCTGACCAAGAGACCGTGATGGCCCCGAAACGTCTGGATTTTCGTGTTTATCAGTGATATGATGAATACAACTAAATAATAAAATATGCAATCAAACGACAAAATGGCAAATATTTTACGGTTGTTGGGCTCCGTTATTACTGTCTGACACACAACACACCTCAGAATATTCCTTACAAAAAGTCCACAAAATAGTACATAGAATTGACATTCAGAATTACCAGGAAGCTGTTACCAAGGACCACAATTCAATTTAGTTCTTATACAAAATTAGTGCAATTATGAATGGCCAATGAACATACCGGCTTATCACTTTAAACGTACTTCCAGACTTACATCGTACGATTTAAAAAAATGCAAAACCTAGAAAAGGCTACTGTCATAATCCAATCAGAAGCAGTGGTGGCTTTGCGCGAGACCTGATTCACACTCCTGTACGCGTCTGGCGGTGGGTGATTTTTTGCACCACTGCGTAGGACGGCCACCTTTTAATGCACCAAAAGAATGGCGTCCACTAGCATTTGTGAATAGGCTAGAATACAAATATATTGTTAGGTACACACCTTAAAGTACTATGCTAGAAGAATTAGGCTCAATGAACTTCACTTTCAACAGTGAAATTTTTGAGCATATTTACTGGTTTAACATTCACTAACGAGTGCCTGAAATGTGTCTCACTGCATGTCGTCATTTCATAAGTCAGAGTCACTCTCCAGCGGTTCTCCGCTACGAACATTGCTACCCAAACATTTGAATAACCATCCTTATAGAGCATTAGCTTTCTGTAGCCATCATGTCGTTAACGTTGTTCTGCAACATAAATACTGCAAAAAGGAGATAATTTAGGTCTTGTAATATATCAATTCTGTTTTCTGCATGCGAATTCTAGAAATGAGAAAAATTGGACCACATGTAAGAGGTCAGTCTATTTGCTGCTCGTTCAGCGTTCTATAATTCCCTCACACATATATTTGATTGATTGTGGGGCGAAGTAGATGAGGAGACCACGAAAAGATTTCACCCCAAAAATTTGTCCCAATCGATGAAGGAAACAGGAAGTCTCGCCAAATTCAAGTGACATCAGGAGGATCTCGGGCTTTTCAAAATTATCTTTCCATGAATAAAATGCAGACACTGTTTACCACTAAAAGCTCAATAAAGGATTATAAACAACCCGCCTTCATCAAGCTAGGGACGATCAGTGATGTCGTCATTGACACAGATCGAATGGAGTGAGTTGGAGTTGTGGGCGATGTTAATAATGTTACGCATCAGGGACTTGCGTTTGGCTAGCAAAACCTACTTAAGGACATTACTAGTGTGAGGTTTAAGGTGCCTAAACCACCCGAGACTGGGTAGAGCATGAGGAGGATACCAAGTGGAAAAGAAAGAAAGAAATTGGCATATGCAACATCTCAAACTAAGCTGTGTTTGGGACGTAGCCCTTTGTCATTCTTCTAATATAGAGTCTTCTTGTTCTCCACTCAGTTTTGGTTGGCTGTGCGGTATTTTCTGAATCAATCACGGAAGATCTAACACTTCACAGTGTAGCAGACATTTTTACTGCGGATCTTTTTGGAACCTCAGTAGCCGTTGAACACAGACCCTGGTAAATAATTTTAGGAAAGCAATTCTATTTGTTGATTCACAAAGTCGCCCTTTCCTCGCGACTTTTACATAAAAAAGTCTTACACAGCATGTATGAGTTGAAATAATTTAGGCTTTTTAACTTAGAAGTGCCATGAACCTTTGTTGGTCACCAAGTCATGTTAAGATTCCAGGGAATGAGGAAGCGGATGAATTTGCTTCGTCTGCCAAGGAATCACTGTAGGCAGTGACTGGATAAGAGTACAGGAAAGGCTTCTATCGCCGCTTTTCACTTTAGCAGAGCGAATGCTCTGTAGCATATGACCTCCTCTCCAATATTGCCTCTGATACAGTGGAAAGGTGCTGGAGAAGATTCCCCTCTATTCTTAACATGACACCGACTACAATAACAACGCGTGGTTCACCCCACCGAGATGTGAATCATATTTTAGAGAAATCACTTCGTATGGCATGCCAATTAGGGTAGGACAAAAAGTCTGACAACAGCCTCTTGTGATTAAACCTACCTTGGCACTGTGGGTGAGCCCGTGTCACAAGGAACGCCGTGCCGAGGTTCGGCTCTGCAGCCAAAGTTTCGGCCATGCACTTTGAGGGGCTTGAAGGATAAAGATAATCCTGGGGCACCCGAGACTGGCTGTGCTCGTGAGAGCACGGCGAGCACAAGCAGTTGCGTTTGGACAACAAACGAACGACATCGTTTATTCTCACACATCGCCATCCGGGCAGTGGTACAATAGTTCCGCTGGAAATAGGCTCCGCTGGTTCCGGTGTGTAAATGTCGATCATTTTCGTCGGGAACTGTACCTGGCAGGCAGGCCCCAAGGAACAATTCTGGAAACGAAGTAAGCCGCCAATGGGAAGGAGCGGCGGAGATGCCCCCGGTGGTACCAGCATCGCTGCTTTTCCGGAGGTTGCCACGGAGAGTCTCTCGGCTGCGTCCCGGTCACCGTCGAAACAACTCCGGGTGGCAGACACGGTGACACCGGCAGCTACTCAGAGCAGGTGCGAGCGGCGTGAACGGCCGCCGTCCACCCGCACGCCGAGAACACGGCTGGTGCGACAGCGGTGGCGCTGCCTGCTCGGGAACCCGAGGACAAGCTGTGAGGTTCACGGTGGAAGCCGAACATCGAGCCTGTGACAGGACGGTGACCTGGGTGGGCCTCCAAGTAACAATTGTTTTCGGCCTGTCCCTCTCCTTGGGGCTACTAACAACCACGGTGTCGTGCATCAGGCTACTGAAAGTCTGTGACCAACTGGTGTGAAAGGTTTATTGCTTTCAGCCACTACTGCATACCACCCCTTAATTCCAAATGCCACCACAGAAATTTTGTAAGAGAGCTATGCATAGTCGTTAAAATTGCGGGCCAGCAAATCGCAGTGCTTTTTGATCGAGGAGCAGCGATTTCACTTTCCTAGGCTTCGTCAGAAAACTGTGTAGTTACCGAAATTTCTCGATGCGGTCTTCTCAATTTAAGCCACGTATGGTGTCGGGTCAAGTTATTTCTCCTACTGTAGGAGCTCGCCTGTAGTTGTGTTTCTATAGGAGGGAATGTCGACAACACATTACATACTTGCCGTGTTTTGCCTGCCATGTTATTCTCGGACGACATTTTATCGGTCGAGAAAAAATTGTTCTTGATTTGGAAGATGAAGAACATCGATATGGAAGGCAGTCGGAACCTTTCAAGTTTGCAGCAACACCGAATAACGCGGCCACTAATCTTATACAGGGTGCGATACGTGAGCAGTTCCCCTGGTTCGGAGTGCCCTTGCGTGGCAATGGCAACATTCTGTGGCACTGACCCGCACTGCTTTTGCTTGAAAAAAACACTTGGGGACATTCTTCTTTATGTTGACACATACAACTTGAAAGACTGACATTCTTGAGTACGAAATGAATACTGGAGACCCTTGGCCGATCCAATTTAATGCTCGCCTATCGAATGTTCACAAGCGAATGATCCTGGACGGAGCACTAAACGAAGTGTTACAGACTGGTGCAGTGCGCCCTTCAAAACGTTCTTTCGGCTTTCATCTGGAGAATTGGTTTTAAACATTTCATCTACACTTCAAGCCGCGGTGCCAATGTGGCCCTTTTTTATTATTTTTTTATAATTCGGAAGTCCCCTGAGTTGTCTAAGACGGGAGAATTACCTGGTGGAGTTTGCCATAAAAAGTCTCTATAGTGCAGTGGGTAATCGTTGCAGATGATATTAGAGCTTCGCTGTCAAACCACCTTCACAGCGTGGATTAGATCCTAAACTTTTTTTTTAATTTTGTTCGCGCCTAAGAAGGATGGGACAGCAAGGCTCTGGTAAATTACCGTCGTCTAAACGCGGTCAGGAGGCGAGATTAATAGCCTTTTTTGGTCCGTATACTCTATAATCTGTGCATTGGGATCTGCACATATGCTCGCCATTCTCGATTGCAGCTGAGGAGCAGATCCCCGTGGTTATAGATGACGTCCCAAAAGGGCATTTGTTTGTCAGAGAGGTTTATCTGAATTTGTCTGCCTTCCCTTTGTACTATCTAAATCTCTCGTGGGCAACCAAATCGGCAGGTACATATCTCACAGTGAGGATGGGCTCCGTCTTCGCCACATACACCAGGCAGATGAGGCCGGTCCCACAACATCTCCTTTCCGTGTGGTTGTACCACAGGCGCTGAAGCAGAATTTTGTGCGGTATTTTCATGGCAGTGTAGTGGCGGGTCAAAGCGATGGCAATAATAACTTATCGAAAGTTTTGTTGTGCTGCCACTCGGCCGCAAATGCGTCAAAATGTACTCAAATACTCTCGCAGCTGCCCCAGCTGACAAGCAAAACCTAAACGAGGCAACGCACTGGGTTTTATGCAGTCGATGCAAAGCCGTTTTTCTTGTGAAGTTGTTGCTTGTGACATAAAAGGTCATTTTACTCGCATCCCCAGTGGAAGGAAGTACCTCCTGGTGACCACCGACTACTTCCTAAGGTTTGAAGAGCTGCACCCACTAAGTTACTTGAATTCCAGAAAGATCTGGATAAAATTAAGAGATAGCTTTACCCGCTTTGACTTCGTTCTCAAATAATTACTGACAACGCGTCTAATTTCATAAGTAAGGTTTTTTGAGTACTGTTGCATGGCACTGGGCATCTAGCACAAGTGTACCACACCGTATCAAACTTAAGCCAACATAGCCAAGTCAACAACAAGCTGAAATCAATGCTGATTGTATACACAGCTGGAAAAAAACTGGGACAAATATTTTTCTGAAATGGCTTTCCCGACAAAAACTACTGAGTATCGTACGACAGGGTTCGCACCAGAGCTACTCAACTATGAACACGAGTTGAGATTTCCTCTCCAGAACAACTTCTACGACTCCAATATTCAATCCAGTACCTCTTACGCAAGACTCGCTCAGGAACTTCATGACAAGATCACAGAAGCTGTGCGGGAAGCTCCAGGGAACACAGAGCTAGCACAAATGCATCAAAAACTCCAGTACGACCAAGGCAGGAAATATTTTAATTTTAGTTAGCAGACCGAGGTTTTCGACGCGCGCACCCGTGGAGTAATGCAGCCAGTGAATTTGTGGCATACTTAGCGCCCCGCTGGGAAGGTAATCTAAAAAAGTTTAAGAAATCTCGCCATTGGTGTACAAGCTACGGCGTCTAAACGACGGGTCTCTATTTGGGTCGGTCGAGATTAGTGACTTGAAGCCATTTGTGTATCAAGACGAGCCGGTCGCGCAACCAACTCGGCAATAAACTGAATACACAACGCACTGCACTGAACTCGACAGACGAACTTGAGGCGAAATTCGAGTCGGTACTTTCGGAATTGGCCATTCTCAAGCGTCGTTCCGATGACGCAGAGTGTCGTGCCCGTCGATCCAACTTGCTTTTCTTTGGCATAGATGACTCGGCTAAGGAAACGTGGGCTGAATCGGAAAAGCTGCTCTTGGATGTGTGCTCAGATAAGCTTCATTTCATTTCATTTCATTTCATTTATTCAACCCTTAAAGGCCCAATGGGCATTACATAAGAGCAAGGAATATAAAATCAAAAATACGAAACACCGCAGGAAGCGAAAGAAAACAAACAAAAAAACACATCAATTATACATTTGTATACGCTATACAAATAGCAGGGAAAACCCACACAGAAACAAATGAGGTCAAAAATCAGCAACATATTGTCTATGTAAGCACTCGACTAAAAAAAAAATAATATTAAAAGAATAAAACAAAATAAAAAATATATAATAAAATATAAAAATAAGGTAGCCAACTATGAAAACAATGTAGAAATCGCCTCACGGAACAGGCCGGTGTCACTAATGTCGACTATGGTGTTGGGAAGGTCGTTCCAATCGCGGATGCCTCGCGGGACAGCGGAGTTAATAAACGCATTAGTTTTACCGGTTAGGTGCTTGAAACTTTTGCTATTAGTGGTTCGATGGGAAGATCTGTTAGGAGGCTCAAGAAAAGGTATATTATTATCGTGATAGTAGAGCTTATGGATGAGGCACAGAAGAGCAATTTTACGGCGGTTTTCGAGTAGAGGGAGAGAACACTGATTTTTTAGAGTAGAAACACTTATGTTATAGGAATAACTTGATGTTATAAAACGTGGCGCTCGATTTTGGACGGCTTCGATACGTTTTGTTAAGTAGACGTGATGGGGGTTCCAGATTGGTGAAGCATAATCAAGTTTTGGGCGAACGTAAGTTTCGTAGGCTAGTTTACGGAGTTGAGGATGTGCTGCCTTGAGGTTACGTTTAATGTATCCGAGGGTTCGAGAAGCATTAGCAATTACGTTGTTAACGTGGGTGATTCATGAGAGGTTAGAAGTGAGGTGAACTCCCAGATATTTGTAAGAAGAAGCAACGCTAACAGGCGTGTTACCAAGAGAATAGGGGAATGAGGAAAGAGTTTTTTTTTGCGAGTAAAATTAAGTAATTTGCATTTTGACGTGTTTAGGGGCATTAACCATTTCTCACACCAATTATGAATATTGTTGAGACCTCGCTGAAGGATTAGATGGTCACTTGGTTGATTAATTTTTTGGTATAGCACACAGTCATCTGCAAACAAACGTATGTTAGAGGACAGCGAATTAGGAAGGTCGTTAATATAGATAAGAAACAAAAGAGGCCCTAAGACGGTGCCTTGAGGGACTCCCGAAGTCACGTTAGAAATGTCAGATTGAAAATCTCCATTGACACTAAACTGAGAACAGAGAAAGAGAAAGTTTCCAGTCCACGAGAGAGTTAGAGAATCAAGATTGAGCGATTAGAGTTTAGATATTAAACGACAATGAGGTACGCGATCAAATGTTTTAGAGAAATCAAGAAATACGGCATCGGTTTGAGGGTTAGTGTTCATATTAACATGAAGGTCATGGGTGAATTCGAGCAGTTGACTATCACACGAGAAGCCTTTTTGGAAACCACACTGATATTCATAAAAGAAATTGTTAGATTCAAGATGTGATGCAACATGAGAGAATATTATATGTTCCAACAACTTACATACAACACTAGTTAGTGATATGGGACGGTAGTTTTCCGCTGAATGACGATCACCGCTTTTGAAGATCGGAACGACCCTCCCAATTTTCCACTCATGCGGGATGCAGCCGGTGGATAATGACTGTTGGAATAATAGACTGCATATTTCACCTGCAACTTCCTTAGTATTTTTTAATATCTTTGAATTAATTGCGTCGACTCCCGGCAGAGGTGGAAATTTTAAGTTTATCTATTAAGTCTACAATCTCTGATGGTCTTATCAGGATAGCCTCCATATACCTAAAATTGAGCTCTGGTATGGAAGGTACGTTCAAACTATCCTCGTTCGTAAACGTTGATGAAAAGAAATTATTAAAAGCCGAGGGGCATTCGGCATCGGGGATAATATTACCGTCGACGCTTGTCAACTGTATTGAACGGGATGGCTCGTTAGGGGATAGAAGCTTCCAAAACTTTTTTGGGTTGTTTTTTAATATCGTTGGGAGGTCGCAGCTATAAAATTTGTCTTTAAAGAAACGCAAACTATTAATATAAAGTTCGGCCCAGGCGTTATAGTTAGACCAAGCAGTTTCAGAATTATAACTTTTTGCCACCTTAAACAGTCTTTTCTTTTTGTTACTCATTGTGCTCAGAGTTTTATTATACCATGGTTTATTGCTGTTGGTACGAATGCGAACACGTGGAACAAAGGTAGTAGTAAGTTCGAGTAGCTTATTTTTAAAAAGACTCCAGTTGTAACCAACTGTACAACAAGAAAAGCCCATAACATAAGATTAAAAAAACTCCAAAAGACCAGCATTAATCTTATCGAAATCCGCCTTATTGTAATCTAATATAAATTTGGAACCAGTAATATTCCTACTAGGTGCAAGTGATACAGTCATATGAATCAGCTTGTGATCACTAAACCCGTCGATGACAGAGACAGACTTAACTATCTCAGGGACTGATGCCAGACAAAGGTCAAGAATATTGTTTACACGTGTCGATTCATTTATCATCTGAACAAGGTTGAAATCAAGAGTTAGATCGACAAACATCTGCGCTTCTTGGGAGGATGAACTTAGAGTAGACCAATCGACGTTGGGAAAATTGAAGTCGCCGAAGAGAAAAATATCGGCGTTGGGAAAATCGGCTTTTAAAACAGATAACACTTTCTGCAGTTCACTACAAAACGTTCCATCGCAATCGGGTGGCCTATAACAAACGCCAAGAAGACACATTGTCACGTTTGAATATACCGAGACCCAAAGAGTTTCAAGATGACTTTCTACATGAACACTGTTAGTACGCAGGTCTTTCTTTGTCGCAATTAACACCCCCCCCCCCCCTTGTATCTAATCGATCGCGACGGCAGATCTCAAAGTTGAAACTGTTATTGAGTACTTCGTCATCATTGTGTTCTGGCTTCAGCCATGTTTCGGTTAGTACAAGAATATCTGTCTTGCTATGAGTTATGAACGCGCTTAGTTCGTCTCGCTTGGAAAGAACGCTGTGTATGTTAGTGAAAGATATATATAGGCTTTCCTCACGTCGTGTGTTTGCAGAAAAAGAAGGCTTTGTACAGCGCGCGCGGTTAGAGTTGCATTTGTGTTGCTATTTGGATTCCTTGACAGAACCAGAAGCGGGGTCCTATTCAAAAACCTTGTTATCGATTCTTACCCTGTCAAAGCGAAGTTTGAAAGGAACCGGTTTTACTTTCGCGAATTCAAGCAGTTTATTTCTTGCGGAACGCACAGTTTAAGAAAAATCTTTTCTGATGGCGAAAGTCGAGCCCTTTAATTTGTACCCCGAGCTTGACGTACAAATTGACCCTGCTACAATAGAACGGGCTCACTGCATCGGGAAGTTCGACACCAGCAAGAAAAGGCCTATTGTTGTAAAGTTTTCTTTCTTTAAGCATAAGGATCCGGTGCTGGGGTCGGGCTACAAGCTAAAAAATACGGGTATTTCTATCAGCGAGGATTTTTCACAAAATGTTCAACTTGCCAGAAAACGGCTGCATGAATTTGCTCGTACCCTGGGGGGTCGTTACAAACTTCATGTCGACAAATTGTATATCGGCGATAAGCAATTTTCGTTCGACCATAACACAAACGAAGTTTATGAAGCCGCCTCCTAACTAACTAGAAATAGCGCGTTTGAATCTGTCCCCTCTGAGCTAAAAAAAAACGCCGGTAAACACACGCGTAGTTCCCTTTCTTTGCCAAATGAGGTTTCAGTTCTTTTTACTAACATAAGAAGCATAATCCGCAACCGCGATGACCTGTCAATAGTTATTGGTGCATCATCAAGCGACATTGTTGTTTTGACAGAAACGTGGCTTTCAAGTGTTGTCCGTGATAATAAAATTTTTGACTCTGTTAAATGCTACAATTTTTATCGGTGTGACAGAACAGGTAGGCGTGGGGGACGTGTTTCAATCACAGTGAATAAAACCATTGAATGTTATCACGTGAATATTCTTTCTCCGTTGGAGCTTGTTTGCGTACGCCTACAGTGCGCTTATAGAAATATTATTTTGTGCGTTTGTTACCGTCCTCCCAACGCTCCTGCAAATTTGTGCTCCGATTTGCATGATGCTTTGAATGTGATTTGTTCAAGGTTCCCCCTTGCACCCATGTTTTTACTAGATGATTTTAATCTACTCTTGATCAACTGGTCTGGACCGTTTCCCGCTGCATCTAGTAGCTCTTCTGATTACTCGGATTTTATTAGTCTCTGTTCTGATTTTTCTTTTTTTCAATGTGTCACTGATCCTATTCGGATTACTGATGCGACGGCCAATTTGTTAGACCTTATTCTTACAACCGACCCTAATCTCGCTTCTTCCATCACTTATTTACCGGGCACTAGCGACCATGCTATTTTGAATTTCATCCTGCAAGCTCTTACACGTCTTACAAATATCTTGTTGTTCACATTACTTATAACGTTTCATGGAAATTACATACTGATCATATTATCGCTAACGCTAACTCTATGCTTGGATATCTGAAAGAAACTTCTCTTTAGCCCCAATATCATTAAAATTGCTTCTGTACAGAACTCTAGTTCGTTCAAAATTAGAGTACGCCTCATCAATCTGGGACGCCGGTCACACAACGCTTGTGACTAACGTTGAAGCTGTTCAAAATCAAGGAGCACGTTTTATCTATTCTAACTATCATCGCACCGCTAGTGTATCATCTATGAAAACCTCATTGTCCCTGCCTCTTCTTTCCTTACGGAGAAAAATATCTCGTCTATGCCTTTTCTACAAAATGTATCACTTCAACGCTTCACTAAAGGATAAGTTATTCCTTGACCCCGCATATATCTCTTCACGCATTGATCATCGCTTCAAGGTCGGCATTGCTCACTGTGAGACATCAGCATACAACGACTCCTTCATACCAAGAACGTCTTCTGAGTGAAACATCTTCAAGCATCTTTAGCAGCTATCCCATCACTTGATTTATTTAAAGAAGCGCTTACTAATCACTTTCGTTAATATTTTGTCGAATTGATTGTGTTTTAATCACTGCCTTTTACGTTTGTATTTTCTTTTGAGTGAATACTTATATGCCCCACCCCCTCTGTAACGCCTTATGGGCCCTGAGGGTATTGAAATAAATAAATAAATAAATATAGGGAGTTACTGGTTACGTATCCCTTTTCTACACGCATGCCACCTCGCAACACCCGTGGACGCTCTTCTCGGCGGTCCCAGAGACGATCCCCCTGCAGTCTCGGAGCCGCTCTCGATCTCCCAACCCGTGTGGCCGCTCCCGTGGCGGCCGACGACGCGATCGTCGTCGTAGACACATCGAAACTGCCGTGGCGGCTACCTAATGCGTCATGGAGTCGGGGCGCCTCATCAGCCTTTCCTTCCGTCTTTCTTGGGAATGCCAGCCCCGAGTGCCCGAGGCACTCCTTCAAGGCGGCGCCCCAGCACTCTTCCACGACAGGAAGCGGAGCGAGCGGTGCGCGCTTGACGCGACCTCGTCATACATGGAAGAAGAACGCGCCAGCCTCTGTCATCTGTGCTGCGTGGCGCTCTTCGCCCTGCACATCCATGAGCGAGGTTAGCAACATGCCGAGCGTGAAGACCGCAAATACCAAAAACAGTTGGCCTCGACGTGGCAGCTAATATCCATTTTTCAGAATAACAGAGCAATTATGGGGTTACACATAAACACACGTCACCTCCTTGTTTTGTCTACTGTGATTGTGTCACTAAGTGTGATTCTTTTTGTGCCCAGTGGTGACGTGTGTTTATGTGTAACTTTGTGCTTGCGCTGTTATTTTGAGACATGGATAACGAAATCGCCCAGGCGACCATTTTGTGCAGCTGATATCCACCGACGCGGAGGCCGCACTAAAAATAAACCCTTGGTCGTAGCCAGGAGCGGAATTATGAGTCAGGCCAGTGCGGAGCGGTAGGCATTCGGCCGGCGCGGGGCGGGGTTTGCTGAGATGTGACTTTACGGTCGAGACGTTGCCCAGATCTATTTTGTTGACCCAATATCTGCTATGTTACCAAGAACTAAACTTTCGGCAGCTGTATATCGATGATTTTATTAAAACAAAGACAACCTGGGGGAGCTTCAAAAGAGGGAGCGGTCGCACCCCCCCCCCCCCCCGCCTCCCCCGTAAATCCGACATCTGTCGTGCCCCGAGAGTCTTCTAACACCCACCGATGACGCGGACATCCAAGACGTCATGTGAACACCATACGCCTCTTCACCCCTTATGCTCTGCACCCATCCCCCTCTACGGATCATCATAAACGCTGCCAGGAGATGCGCACCCGCTAAATTCTAACATAGCTAAAACGAAAAACAAACAAACAAAACACGAAAAACAATAAGCTATAAGAACTTGTTTTTTCCGAAAATTGTGTCCAGATAAAGATGCCTTTCCTGGGACTCGTTGGTACGAATCACACCTGCTTCTCGTTTGAGAACGAAATGCCGTCGGTCCAGTTTTTTCAGGTGGCAGCGCTGCAGCAATCCCTCTCAACTTATCGAACTTTTGAACAGCGACAAAGTCTACACCGGTGATCTTATCCCCAGGAGGAAGAAGGTTGTGGGGCTGAGGCAGGGAGAATTAAGAAAATCCGGGGCACGCAAGACCGGCCCGTGTTGGTGAGGCACGGGCAGTTGCACTTGGACAAAAAAAGAGCAACATCCTTTTTGCTCACGCTGTACAACGCTTAGCAGACGTACACCTTATTTGTGACGACGATGTAAAGCTCTGTGCTCATAGTGCGAAAAGTCTGACGTTATTCCACATTTTATGGAATTGTCCCGTTCACCGCCAACTGCGGCGATATAGCTTTTCTGACTATTCAAAGGTCATCTTTCGTTTAATAATATTCTTTTTAATTAAAAACTGCCCTTTAGTGAAAAAAGGTAAAAATCGCAGTTGAACTGGAGAATGACATATATAGTAACCCTGAGATATAAGAACAATAAAAAACGGACAGAAGAACGAAGTCGCTAACACAGCTTGAAATTTATGGAAGAACCATCGACTTATATACATGTCCCAAACCTAATTCACAATTCAAACGTCCCCCTCGCCCATTACACAGTATACCCTATCAACCAATACAGACAGAAAATCGAATCTCAAAAGCATACTCTCCCGAAGCATAAAAGTGCACAGAACCAAAACACAAACGGACAACACACACATACGCACGCACGCACGTACGAACATACACACACACGCACACGCGCACGCACACTCGCACGCACACGTGCACGCACACGCGTACGCACACGCACACACAAACACGCACACACAAACGCATGAGAGGATTGCGAGAAATTCCCGCACTTGCGAGTGCGGTAATTTCTCGCAATCCTCTTATGTGTGTGTGTGTTTGTGCTTTCAGCTACCACTGCAAGACTGAAAAGCTTCGTTGGTTTTGCTGCATAATTTCGTCGATTTATACGAAACATTTTTCAAAGAGCTGGCCCAATAAACGCACTTTTGAAAAACAATACTAAGTGGCGATGGAGTACGAAAGAGGCCGCGTCCTTCGCTGATATGAAAATGCGCTCCTCGCAGAGCCTACCCTTGCCCATTTTTAGGAAACCGCTCCAGCGTCAATCCAATACGGATGCAAGTGATGAAGGACTCGGCGCAGTTCTTCTTCAAAATGATCACTCTGGGGTGGAACCTCCCATCACCTATGCCAGCCACAAGCCTAGTCAACCTGGAAGTCGTTGTTACTCCTCGGAACTTGAATGCCTTACTACTGTTTGGGCACTTGAGAAGTTCCGTTCGTTCATATGCGGGAAGTGTTTCATTGTGGTAACAAACGATTCTGCTCATTGTTGGATTCAATTCAAAAGTAATCTCATACCAAAAACTTTTATGATGGGTCACGTAACTGGATTAATAAAATTTCTTCAGTATCCATCGAAGTGGCAGGCAGTGTCAAGAAGCTGATTTGCTATCAAGAAACACAACGAGTGGCGCCATAGCCCCTCTACTTTTTGCACTGCTGAATCTGCGAACATTCCAATCAGATTATCTTAAAACATCACATATACGCCGCTTACTCACGGAAAATGGCAATGGGTCATCATTACCTCGTGGAAGTGGATTGCAGCGCTTACGAGCGCACTCCAAGATCATAGATGGCTTACTTTCCCATCGATCCTCACCTTTAAAGGGGTACGGAAACCAAACTCCAGAGCTCATGTTTTAGCTTTAATGTGTTTCATGTTGCACCCTGACCTCAAAAACACCAGTCTTTCGTTGAAAGGCACAAGAAAACTAATCTTAAAGCTAAGTAAACGATTTTTCAATGTGCACCTAATGGATGCATGCGGAGCCTATTTGGGAGGTAGTCTAGCAACGTTGGGGAACTTGCTCCGTAGTCATGACGTAGCAGATGCCATCGGAGCAGCGCCGCTCTGTGCAATTTCAGCATTTTCCTTCTTAGCTTTCCTCCTCAACTCACAAATCGCGCATTGAAATAAACAGTCCAAGAAAACGGAAAGGAGGGACTCCCCCCTTTCTCGGACCCTCGTTTGTGCACCCGGATACAGCCATTCTTCCTCTAGAAGATTAGCCAGTCGCTCAAAACTCGGACGAAAGTTGCTTTTTCCAACCCGTTCAGCCAGAAGCTGACAGTGTTGTGAAAGCTAAGTGCTCTTTAAGCCAGCCACACGCTCGTCACCCCAGTGTACTTCGAACGGCTCGGTAGTAACCAGGGTGACGAACCGGCCATTATTTCGGTTCGGTTCGGGTTCGGGTTCAGTGGAACTGTATTTTGTTCCGGTTCGGTTCCGGTTTTGAGTAGCGCACATAATATAACTCCGGCTATCGGTCTTAATAAGTGCCAACCGGTTCGAGCCGGTTCCTAACTCAACCTTTGAATATTGAACGAGCACTTCCTGCAGTCTTTAGTGAGCACGAGATGCTTGCAATAGACCTATCCCAAAACTACTCCCTCTTCAAGGAGATCTGAAAAGCCTTCACTGCATGTGATGCGCGCAAAAGACACCGTTAATGTGGCAAGGCGATTACTTGTATAATACTGTTCTCAAGTGAACTAGAATAGAATAGAATAGTTTATTTCAGACATTCAAGTGTCATACGTATGTCTGGGGGGCTGCAGCAAAAGAAGGCAAAAAAGCCCTCTGACGAGGCCGCCAGCGCCCCCCCCCCCTCCCCCTATAGCAGTCAACAGCAACAGCATACAATAATTTAGCAACAAGATTGAAATAAACATAGGCATCAGTAAACCATCCCGCTCAATATCAACCATATAAACATATGAACATAAGCAATGCGTCATAATAAAAACCAAAAAAACAAAAAAAAAAATAAAAAAAAATCATGAAACAAAAACAAGGGAAAACTGCATACATTGACATTAACATCGTCATTATCAACAAAATCATCCAACGCAAGTGCGACATTAACACATCACAACACTTCATAACACCATGAAAGAGAGATATATTAAAGCACTATATTTGCAATATGAACACATAAAAGTAACATTTTCTTACAATAATTTGAGGTAGGCGATCCGCTTCAAAGAAATATGGTTTAAACAGCATGATATTATGTTTAAAACATATATCCTATATATAAGCAATCGGCTTTCCATTTTTATGGTGTATTTTGCACACGCAGCTGTGCAGTATTTCAAAATCTGCGAGAAGAGGGTGTAGTTAATGGCGACGTGAGCGATCGAAAGCGCCGCTGTGATCGTCCTTCCCCGATGTGCCGAATGCTGACAATGACGTCAGAAAATGATCTCCTATCGACACAAATAAGAGTAATGTGAGGATTGCCATTTTGACGGTGTTGGCAGTGTTGGTTAGAGAGTGCTATGGTTTCAAGCTTCCACCATGCTCTTTACAAACACCATCAAACTTCTTGTTGACAAGATAATAACGTCACGAGAGATAACCATAGGAGGGCGCCACCAAAACATCTCGCCGCCAGCTTGTGACCGGTGCCATCTTTAGTGTTCTTACGTATAGCGCGTGCTTTCTCGCTTTTCGAAGCGACAAAACACGCACGTGCTGGGCGGTGAAGATCGCACTCCGGGCTGTGACTTTGTAAACAGTAAAAATATCTATAGCTGGATTACTTGCCCTCTGTACGTTTTGTTTGTTTTGCTCGGCACAAGTGTTTTTTTGTTGTTTTTTTTTTTTAAATGCTGCCTGTTTTCGGCACCCAGTAAGATGTCGCAGCTATGCCCCAGAGTGGCTGACAGGGGAACGAGAGGAAACAAATGTGCCGTAAGACACAGAGACAGGTACGTCGAGTGCGCAGTTGGGGTAGTTTATCGAATCCCGTTAAAGGCGTACTCCGGCGATTTCTTCATGGCCACCGATTTGCTTGAAATTTGGCTAAAATCTCCAAACATCATCGCTAAAATAGTATCCCAAATATTAGGTTAAAAAATTTTTTTTAACGAAGTTATTGAATTCACAATTTTGGTTGTCACCGTGTTTTTCAAACTGAAAGTCTCTCCTGGCAACAACGAAAAAGTGACGTCAGTGGAAGTGCAGGGATTCACTGTTTGGACTGTAGAATTTGTTACCAACTGATGTGAAGCAGCTTCATGGTGTCAAATGAATGCTTTGCAAGCTCGCTCCAGGACCCGCACTCCAGCACGGAACAAATGATTGGCATATTCAATTTTATAGACTGCTCGCTCGACTGGCGAGCCTGCTCGCCACTGACGTCACGGCACTGAAAAGGGCGGGTATATTTGAATGTTGGTTTTTGCATCATTTTCATTTGCCGATTGCGCAATAACTATTATGAATTTCGCGATACTAAATCGCTTAACGGAAAGGGTAAAGGCCGGGAAGTCAGAGAATATAGTTAGTTGAGGTAGCTAAAAAAATCGCCGGAGTACCCCTTTAAGCTGTGGTCTTGTAATACATCGCCGAGAGTGGCCGATCTGTCAATGACCGGGCACGTCAGCACGTATGTATTATACAATGTGACCACATCTTGACAGCGCTTCGGGTTCCGGCGGAAAAACGCTGTTCTAAAGACCTCGTGGCGATGCTTAGTCTTGTCACTTTGACTTTTTACCGCAAAGCAACACTCTATGCAAATGACCCGGTCTGGGGGACTGAGGAGAACAAATTACGTAGCATGAATGGTTAACATTTAATCCGTGGTTATTTTTAATAGTACTCACACTTGAAAATGTCAGCCACCGAACACAGTTCCGGTAATTCCACCGCAGCGAACGACGTTTCTCGAATGCTCAGTTGAAGGCGATGAAAGAGGACTTCGAACAAAATGCTAAATGCTTGGCAGGCGACATGCTAACCTTGCTAGTCTGACAAACCAAAAAAAAAAAAAAATATATATATATACAAAAACAATTTCTCCCCCCTCCCCCCCCCCCCCCCCCCCCCCGGGCTTGAATCATCGCCGAATAACGTTCCCTCTGACGGCCCATATTTTTAATCTTATTTTTTCTGCAATGTAACACTCCAAACACGTTGAAGGAAAGACTGCTTTTTGTTGAAATGGACCACAGGTGACCCAACAAACTATACTGCCGATGCAGCGCGGTCCCACCTTCCTTCAGCGTGTCCCTGCACTCATGCGGAAGGTCACCCCAAGTAGCACAACACACCGGGTTGGGGATGGGGCGGTATTGGCCTGCCGGGATACCGATACCGGCCAGTACCGGAAACGCCCCAAGGGGCGACATCGGCCGGGCCCAATGCCGGAATCCGGCCGGTACCGGGAACTTATTGGGAAACCGGGATGCCGGGAATACGGGATGTTCCCAGCGAGCTCCCGACACAGATCCCCGGCATGGAACCGGTGGTACGGTAGGAATCCATCAGTGTGCCAGCGTGTTTCCGGGTCAGAGCCAGTCCAATTGCGGATTAGTCCCAGCGTAAAATCAGATAAGTGCCAGCGTAATTGCGGGTCAGTGCCTGAGAAATTGCGGATCAGCACCAGCGTATGCGTCATTCAGTGTGCCCAGCATAGGACCAGCAGAATGCTAGCTGTGTCAGGCTTTAAAGCCCAGGAATGACATCCTACTGCATTTTTGAACAGCTAACTTCTCAGTAGATCAAATTGATTTAAAGGGGCGGTGCAACGATTTTATAATTAAAAGAATTTGCATCTCGTCATTTATACGTTGCTTATCGTGTCCCAGAGGATAGAGAAAACACCTCCTTTATTAAAATGTCGCGATTCCGCTGCATAATCGCAAAGCAAAAGTCGAGCTTTTTCCCCCACCTGCAGCCCCAAGTGGCAGCCGAAGGAACTACGGCGGAAAGATTACGTGACCTCGCTCGGCTCTAAGCTGCAGCCTAGTGCCCGCTAATGTACGCAGAGAAAGGGAGGGAAAGCGTCCTCCGAGATAGCACACGGGAAGCTACACGGCACTCCGAATGACGTCACTGGGAGTGCGACCACGTGTGACCCTGAAGGCTGGGAGTGAGTTGAGGGGTGCCCGAAATGCCAATCTTTATCTTTTTTTTACGCAACAACTAGGACACGCAGGCGAAATCGGTTTTCTGTTCCTTACTTCAGAAGTTTCAGGGGGCAACTTTCAGAAATCTTTGACCGAAGTCCGGAAATCGTTGCACCGCCCCTTTAAATGTGGAAATGCTAAATTTCTCAGTCCGAACTATTTTATTGGTTTTCATATCTTTTATAGATGCTGACCGTTTTTAACATGTTTTTCGGACTTGAATTGAAAAAAGCCGGTTTAGTATTTGTGCAATTTTAAGAAACAATTCTGTGTGAACAATTGACTTTCTCCATGTATACAGTATACTCATGGCAATTATTGTATACTCGTTGAGACGACATGTCCCATTCATCTGTCGCCCAGATGCATATTGTGGGTAGTGCAAGAAGGGAACATACAAAATTTTTTTTACCGTGACGTTCTTTATTGTGACTCGTGCATCCATAGCAGCTAGCTCCTCAGCCAGAGTGTCCCTCATCGTCAAAGGCGGTTGGAACCACCAGTGGAGTGTCCGTCTTTTTAACTCTATTGCCCTTGCCCGCCTCCCTGCCCGTCAGCCACTTCTGCACCGCGTCCACGCTGCACGAGTGCAACTTTGTATGGCACCTGTAAAGGGAATTGTCAGATCACACAGATTAGTCGAGGGATAGGGGAAGCCAATATCTTGCATATTAGCTACACACAAGGTGCTGTTCACACACTGCAGTTTGTGAGCGTTTCCTTTGTGTAAATATAGGTCCCTCACCTAGCCTGCAATTCAAAGGTGACAGAAAGAGAGCACCACAGAGGTGGAGATTGTGGGTTTGGCTACCACGCTAAGGTGCAGATTCTATGGAGGCATATGGCTATTTCACGCAACATCCTATTAATGTGAAATGGGGGGCGAGACGGGGCGGGGGGCAAGAAGGGGTGGGGCGCAGAGACGAGTTGCTAAAAAAAGAGCAAAACTTCCCCAACTGACACTCTACAGACCAAGGCCTCTAAATGGTCGTCATTAGATTTTCAACCTGGAAACTAACAGGATAACAAGACAAGACCAACAAAAACCTTTTTTCACAGTTCCTTCAAAACGCTGCTTTTCAGTACGAAGGTTCCGAGAATGCTAACACAGGAGATATTCATTATAAAAAATGCAAATCGAATTTAAAAAAAAAAAAAAAAAAAAACGACAGGAATTGACGACTTAAATTTTGCATATTGCAAGACTTAACGGGAAACTGAAGCTGTTCTGTATTTGAGGAAGAACACCAAAATCGTCTTGATATGGCCTCCAGGATCACGAATATCGAGTTTATTTTTTTAATCTGGTGCATGGAGGCTGCAGAAATTAATTTCTAAAGTACAGCTGAAGCCCCTCCTTCCCGGGGCGTGACGTCATGCTGGGAGTTTTCGGAATTTCTGCTCTCACTCATCTTCAGCTCCTGTCAAACCTATGCACGTGAACTCTTGAATTTGTAAAAAGGTCAGAAATAGACGCCACAACTGGCGTCAGTGTGGAAAAATACAACTGGCAAGCTTGCAATTGCACGCGCCGCCCACACGAGCGACACGTGCTTGGCGCCCCAAAGATCCTAGTACGACGTCAGGACTGCTCTGAGGCTTTTCGTGTTTTCTCGCGTCTAGTTACACCTTCGGGGAAAACGAAAGCGATATTCAGATTCACAGGACAAAAATATGCCAGAAGTCACTTATAACTCGTTTTTTTGTCAAGAAGTGTTTCAGTTTCCCTTTAATTGTCAACATATTTCAAAGATTGTGCTTGTCTATTGAGCTCCAATAGAGATACCATCAATTTAATAGCTAGTAAAGAATATGCATTACCGATGACCACCTTACACATCATGGCGTCCTTGAACCTTGACTTTCCTTGGTAGCCCAGAAGGGCCGGAGAACTGCTCCTGCACTTGCTTTGAGAACAGGCGTCCCTCCACCTCTCGCACCACCTTCTGCAGGTTCTTGCTGTCACCTAGAGACGCGAGCTGCTCCTCCTAGAAAGGCAAAATGTGTTCTCAATATGTCAATGAAGTTATTTATATGCAGATACAATGGTATGAACATGTCTCAAGTAAGAGAATGTGAATGCCCAGGTAAATGCAGCAAGCCACACTTTACATGCATCAAAATGTTACAATATTTACTAGAGAGAGAATAAAAAATATTAGAATATATGGAAACTCTACCTGTCTTAGACGAAACCAGAAAGATTAAAATATTTCCCTCCATACTCCGCTAAATCTCATTAGTCAGTCAAATTCGTTGCAACGTTCAAATTGTGCAAACGTTTTGATGGATCCTCTTTGCCCATCAGCATCCACTCGGTAATTTTAATAATGTATGTGGTTCTCAAAACAGTGCATTCAAGACCCTGCACATCTTGACTTTGTTAAAGCTTAGTCTAGCTGCCGGCTAGTCACCCTGCAAATTTATCACCTATTTTACAACTTTACGAAGACTGGAATTGAAAAAGGCATAAAAAGGCAGGAATTGACCAAAACCGTCATCATAGTTGCAAAAAATGGCAACAGCAGCACAGTATGAGTAGTTACCTTTCCATATTTTTGTTTAGTGCTGACTCAGTGTTGGCCCTGTAGGCCAATGAACCAACTTACTCAGCTCAAGCTCGCCTCGTGTAATAATCGCTTGTGCGACTACCGTATGCTATGCCTGGAGACACAGCTGCGCATGCACTCACACCCCCTGAATAAAGTGGCAGATGCAATGACAGTTACTCTTTCACCTTGGAAATTTTGATTTCCTCTCATAGGGTGATCTTCGGTTAGGACTGGTTAACATCTCATTTTGGAAATGCACTACTCATGTAAAGTAAAGATGGAGTTAAGATTTACCTGGCAATCCCTTGCAAATTTGTTTGGGCATACGCATATGGTGGGCACACTCAAAAGCGATTTTAGACCAGGCTAAAAGTTATTTTCAAGCATGTACCTTTACTTCTGTAGCAGATGCCGAAAGCACAAATGAATTTATCGCCCTAAATATTTACATCTCTTGACTATAGCCTCAAGTGAGAACAGGAACAAAACCAAAAGAAGCCCAATATATACTACAGCATCTCGGTCCTTCTGTCAAGCAAGTATTAAACACAAAAAGCACGCAGGCAGGTTTGTGCGTGCTCCGCACACATACTCACGGCAAGAGTTGTTGCAGGTGCGGAATTTAACTTCTAAGGATAAAGCGGGCAGAAGTGTCGTAGCAAATCAGCATGATTTATGATTATTTGCAGGCCGACATATTGTAAGCACCCAAAGGCAAATATGTTGGGCGATTTTACTTCCCCCGTTGTGAAATGTTTTACTTAAAAATATTTCAAGAAGCGGCAGTTGAAAAAGACTTAAAATGCCATTCAATGAGGATGCACATGAAGGCATCTTGTCTACACGACCTTCGGGTGGAAAGAACTGTTCAAAAATGTAATGATGCACAAATATTTAATTTTTGGTGGCCACCGTCTATCATTTCTCCCTTCAGTAGCCTCTATGAAATGCAGTTTAACAATTGAAAAAACTTTACGCAGGCTACTAACACTGACTTGCAAAACGTGCAACTGGCGTTGCCTCACCTTGACGCAATTCTATTGCAGGGTTCAGTTTAAGGGTACCCCTTACAATAAATAGCCTTCCATTGTGCATTGGCTGTGCATGCACTCTGCTGTTATAAATAACAGAAGGCCCGTAATGAAGGTAGCGCAACTTACTCATTTTTAATTTGCCACCGACTGTGCTTAAAACATAGTTTGGGTGGGCATCCATTTGAAATATTACGGTAAAAGGCCCAAGTTAAACCACAAAGTAAGAATCGCAGCCTTATACCCGTCAATATTGTGAAAAAGAGGACACATAAATACCGGCAGTGTCCTCTTGGTGAAGTTCTTCAGCTGCGCTTCTGCAGCACTAAGCTGTTCCATGTTGCGGAGAGGCATCAGGAACAGCTCGGGTGGCTCAGGCCTGGCCAGTTCCTGGGGCGTCGCCTGTTCCCCGGGCCTCGCCTGCTCTCCCTGGTGCTTGAAAGACACCACGTGCCCGAGCACCTGCCCAACAGACTTGCAGTTCCCTGTTCTGCTGCTGTAGGTGCCCATTCTGGATGTGCAGGTCTATCACGGCCTAAGCAGCTGAGCGTCGAAGGCTGCAAGGTAACCAAGGCATAAGAAAGCATTATCCATTTTGCTGATCAACATTATGCACTGATGATGCGAAGAAACTTTTTCAGAAACTTGGGTTTCGGGAAGTTTCAGAAGAACGCTTGAGCCTTCAAGTGTTTCGGATGGTTTGGGTAGCTTTGGAACAGTTGCCAGACACAGTGAGTGCTTCAAATTTTTGTAAAAATTTAAGAGACATTATAATTTGTATGAAATATTCATAAATTTAATTAAAAAAATGTGTTAATCAAATAAACTTTCTAAAAAGGAGACACGGCCCCAATTTTCAGAACTTCACAGTTTTGGCTTGTATGGTCAAAATGAATGCTCCCACAAAGTTTTATGATGTTTTTTGACAATCAAAGGAAATAAAAATACTGATTCGTCGGCGACGCACGCGAGACGCGCTGCGCTTGGCTGCGATAAGCGCCAGTTTAAAAATCTGATATATAGGTCCGTGCCTATTAGCCTAGCTTGGTGCCTGTACCCTTGTTGGAACTGCCATTTTCTGGGCTTTCAGGACGGCCTCATTTTTTAACTATCAACCGTCTAAGAATGGGAGAGAATCCCGTTAAGAACACTTGCCCTGGTATAGAAAACGAAATTGGCTGCAAGCGGCTGCTCTGTGGTCACATGATAGCTTTAGAATAAATTGGCACTTCCAAGTAAAGCACAGCTCATCAATTGCGCCCCTTGTTAAATAGCAGAAGTTCCCAATACAACTTTGTTTTCTAACGTTTCACTTGCAGCATACAGTGTGTAACAGATGATCCACCTTTCTTCGGTTCTGGTAGCAGACGACGCAACGGCGTCTTGTTTCCCGCAGCAAATGACACTCTAGGGCAGACAAACCCTCCCTATTTACTCACGTTAGCAGGCGACGTGTCTGTTAAAGAAAGGTCAGCTCCCTCAGTACAAGCCTGACGAGATCTCAATCTCACAAAACACCAAAATCGGGCCATTGGTACAACATTTCAAGGTACAAACAGAAGCTGCACAGCACGGTGCCGAAGCGAACTTGCTGCACCTAAAACAAGCATCTAAGCTGTCCGTCTAAAACCTCTCCAGAGTAGGAGAGCACCACGGTCGTTCTTGGCAGCATGCAATGCTTTCCCACAGCATTACGAGAAAGTTTTGTGACCAGTAGAGTATTGAAGGACTCGGTCACTACTGTAATTGTGCATGTGTCACTACGAAGATTATGGAGCTAACTAAATTCAGCAACTGCACGCAAGCTAATCTGGTCAAGCATGCTAACAGAGGGCAGATCAAAAACGTGTATTAGCACATTATCAGGACTTTAGATGAAAAGGAACAGTACAAAATAATACTTACTGCATTTCTGCAAACTTGATGCTCTGAACGAAGGCCAGTCAGGGTCTGGTGCTTGGCCCGGTCGCACACGAGGATGTCCGCCCCAGGCATTTTGCTTGGCCACCCGCCGTTGTTTCATACTCACGTCGAACCACAACAGAGGGACGGACGCCACCGTTATTTCGTCATTCTCTTCGATGAACAGTACTCCTCCTCACTAGAATAAAAGGCGTGGTCAGACATGATGTTCATTCAAATTACTTCACACTGTCAGGTCTTCGCAACCTTTAGCATATATTATAATAACTCCATGGCTATATCCCCATGCACGGCCACAATGAAACACGACGGCGTCGCATTCCGGTATACGCCAAGTAATAAAAGTAGCAGTAAAAGAGAAAAACGGTGCTCATTTCGCGTAAAGGTCTGTTTAGACCATGCTTCGTAGCTTTTTACTTGCAACGGTTTCATGATACCGAGGTTTCGTGCAAATAGCTTATTTACATCCAGTTTTTCAAGCAATGGCAATGGCGTTTCGACTATACTCCGTTCATTTTTAAGCTGATACTAGAAGCTCCGCCTTCAACGCAAGCTTTCGGCCCTTGCTAACGCAAGTGCGATCACGCAGGCACGCGCAACCAAAGCACTGCAGAAGCCAGCGAGCTCGCACTGAAGGCGGAGATTCTAGTCTCAGCTTAGGAGCGAACGGAGTATACATTCCTTGCATATGACGGCACGCTAGGTAAGGACGGGGCCCTGTGCCATGCTGGTGGTGGACTTCACAACGCGCGGTTGTGCTTACCAAGGCGTAGGATGCCGCTAACTGCCTGGACATACCATAGAATACCGTGCATCCGCCCATTCCACATTAAGCGCCCATTACCAAATTTGTGAGATCTGAGGAAATACGCACAGTACATTTATATGCAAAAATTGACGACCGGACAAGCCTCCATCCCCCATTTTTTTGCGATTATTTCCAAAGTTTGAGTGCACGCTTGCCCGGTATTTAACGGTACACCGTATTTTCTTAGAAGGAACCTAGTTTTGTTTGATGTGAACTCGGAAAGACGAGCCGAGCTTACGAAGATGACAGTTAGCCAGTACGTGCGGAATTTTTCAGCATTGGTGCGATTGCGCTACGAGCAGAAAGTTTCGATATACCGCTAAGTTATATAGCAAAAAAAATGTTTTGTCGAAAAAAAAAAAAAAGTTGTATTGCGTGCCGCAAAATTTGCCGAGCGGCTCTAGGAGTCGCCTGTAGAAAAATTGTTACGACTTTGCGAAGTATGGCAAACAATGCAAGGTTACCGCCATAATCTAAAACCTGATGCAAGGATAAATAAAATAACGGACAAGCGTCTCGCGGACGGCACAAACCGATGCCCCGCCAGCAGCGTCTCGGCGAGCTAGCATGCCTCCACCAACACGGCGCGGTCGCCCCCGGAGACCGCCTTGATCACCGGACACCGCGCGGTGCCAGCCACCAGTGCTAAAGCCCCCCCCCCCCCCACCCACCCCCCCCCCACACACACACACGCACACACACACACACACACACACACACACACACACACACACACACACACACACACACACACACACACACACAACACACAACACACACACACACTCACGGATTAAGCGCGACGATGGGATGACGAGCTAGCGGGACGGTGAGACGACGCTCCTGACGCCCGACTCATACTTCTATCTTCTCCCCTCACCCTAACCCAAGTCAGTGACAAATGCGCCTAGCGCGCGTACACGATTGACTCTATCCCCCCCCCCCCCCCCCCCCCCCTTAATTTCACTTCAACGCTTACAACAACACACGGATGCCGCCGCCGAACGATCGCCGTCTCGCCGGGCTAGCGGCGCGACATTCGTCCATACTCGGCCGGGAGCCCCGAAGGTGCGCTCGAAGCGTGGAAACAGCGCGATGCGACGAAAGGCGAAGGGCATCTACACTACGAACGGGCAGAAGCCGATGCAAAAACGTGCGCGAACGTAAACAGAAAAGTGCCGCCACTCGCCACTACGAAATAATACGCGGCCGCATCCCTTTCCTGCTGCTCGTAATTTCTCTTACTTGACGGCTACACACTTATAATTTCAACACCCATGTTCGTGTTAAAAGGGTGTTTTTCCGAGCTCACACCCTTCCTACACCATTTTTACATGATTTTTGAATATTCAAGGGTGTACGGAAAGGCCTACACCCTTCGTACATCCTTTTTACACCCTACGGCTACCGAAATCGTGTTAAGAGGGTGTTGCGGTGGTACACCCATGATTTCCGAATCGTCGAACTCGGAAACCGCCGAATTGCAGACATACGCGCCGACAGCAGAAGTCAAGAAGCAGCCTGCTCAATTTAGAGGATTTCGTGAAGTTCAAGTAAGCACAATGGGCAGCTGACATCCAAGCCAAGCCAACACCCAAGGTGTTTTCAAGCCAGATGAATGCCGGCGTTGTGTACAAGCTCCTTGGTTGTTTACGTGCAAGCGACCACGAAAATAGCATCGGTTACTCACGCACTTCTGCTCAGAATGGTGAGACCACATCGGTTCTATTATGATACATTCCTTCTTATCCTGAGATGTACTAAAGCGAAGGCTAGACGTGCGAGACGGTTCGGGCTCACAGCTTTACTGTGAGCCTGTACCGTAAAGGTCGGTTCCGACACTTGCGTTTGAGTGTGTTTGTCTGCGTTGCGTTTAGAACCGAAAACGAGTCACCGGCACATCTGTGCTTCGTATGAAGCGTGGATTCCAATTCAAAGAATCATCTTGGCACGCGATATAAGCAGCAGGGATGTCCTGGTTTCTCGCAGCCGCAACGCGGTCAAACGCAACTGTTTGAACCAGGCTTTACGTGGTTGTCCTGTGCTTGTCCCTCGCGCTTTATTCTTTCGATTTTAAGTATTCATTTTCAACTCGCTCGCTTTTAACAGTACTAGTAGATACTCAGGCTGCACGAGGGTTCGTGCAGTGCGACCATCTAGCGATGCTATGAGCTTGTGCTCGAACCTTGGCTTTAATGGGCAATCATCGGGGATATATGACACACGATGATGCCAAGTCTGTTCACGGCGGACTCTCGTGCTGTTCTGATTGGAGGGAATGGGCGTGTAAAAAATTGGCAAATGGAACATGGTTAGCGACAGCGCAAATATATGTTGGAAAAAGTTCAGAACATTGAAGTGCAGCAGCCTGAAACTTTGGAGTTAAGCAATTAGAGAATCATTTGAAGACATCTTTAGAGGTTCAGCCTTCTCTCCCCCCACACCAATATCGAAGGCTGCTAGGATATTGGTTCAGGCTAAGCCCTCTGTCTTTCAGTCAGCGAACTCGAGCCGTCCCACCTGACCTTGTTATTTCATAACAGATATGTTAGAAAATGGAATGCAGATTTTCTTTACACGGCCAAAACATAAAGTGTTATCAAATAATACCTGCCATATTCATATTCTACATTTACAGACCGGGGCTGCCCCGCCTGTGGAGGGTGAAGATGCGAGCAGCCTCGAAGCCCACCAACAGTGGTTGTGTGCTGAGAGCGAAAGCTGGTGCCTGACGAAGGCCAGATTGATCTTCGAAAGGATGCGACTGCCTGCAAATGGCTACATGTGTTGACATTGATGGGCATATAGACTGCACAGAATGCTTATCCCTACCTGATGGATGCTAGGAGGGTATGCGTTCCATATTTTTTTACTGATCTCTACGACAATTGCTAAATTGCGCTTCCCCGTTCCGTGATTGCGGCTGCCGGACGACCATCTTGGGACACGGAAAATTAACCTTTTGGAGCGTTGCAGAGGCTGGCCGGCAGCGTGCTGAAGACATGTTTTTTGCTCGTTTGTCGTCATTGGGAGCGTTAAAGTGGCCCTGCAATAACTTTTTGACTGGTTTTTAATTTGGACCGAACCTGAGCGCATTGAACGTAGTAATTTAAAGAAACTTTTCTTTTCTCAAATTTCGCTTTATTTTAAAAGTTATAGGCAAATTAGACTTACAGAAACAAGCAAAAAATAACATCCTTCATGACGTCGTAGGTCCTGGTTTGAGTGGCCGTGAAGTAGTGAGCTCATCGAGCGCTGACGGCTGCCGCACTCAGTGTCAACGGCTCGAGAGGGTGCCACTAAAGCACGTGTTGACTAGGCTGTATGAAGCGGGCGGCCAGGGCAGCTCGCATTGCATTTGCCGCGCGATTAAAGACTAATTCGGCATAACACTTCATTGGCCACAAACGACGGCAAACACGGGGTAAAGATCAGTTCAGAACGAGAGCCACTTCGCGCTGCCATACCGCCAAAGGGTCAAATCGCCAGCCAAGCCCGCGGCGAAAGCCTTGGGAACGCTCGGAACCGGTCGGATTTTCGAGCCGGTATACGACCGCAGTGCCACCGCGTACATCCGGGACCTTTCTAAGCCCATTGTTCGTCGGAGCCTCATCCCACTACGCCTTTCTAGTATGCGCCGTTTTTTTTCACCGCTTGGTGGCGGGTATGATGAGAAGTCATTTTTTGTTTCCGTACTTTATAAACTGCATTTGTTTCTTTTCTGATCTAAAATACTGAACAAAAACTACTTTCATACATAACTGAAACGGTTCGCGACACCTATATTTTGTATCGACTAAAAAAAAAAGCTTTTAGCGGCTCTGACCAGTAGTAAGCCCAGGACCAAAGACGTCACATATTCCGCGCTTTCGGCAACGCGGGTCGCCCTCGTAGGTGGAGGAGGTTTCCGCGTCGTCCGGTTAAAATATGACTCACTGATATTTAGTTATTCTCTCCGTGCCCGCTGGCTTACCCGAACCCAAAGAGACGTGGAAACCGCAAAAGAGGTAGACGCTTAAGTATGATTGCAGCTCCCCTTTAAGTCCACACTCCTTTACTCCTACTCTGACGCTCCGAGTTTCATACTCCAGGCACAGCAACTAAACGGCGCATGGCGTACACACCAAATCTATTGACGAGCCGCACAAGCTCCTTCCCACCGCACGGTTATGACGAACCTGGCATCCCGTGGATACGGGTGGGAGAAGCCAAAATTATTTCGGTGGTAAATTAATTAAAGCCAGTGTAGAGCGGCAGGGTACAAAGTAAAAGAGACGGCGACGTTATGAAGTTTCTATGAACGTTTAAGTATTTCTGAGAGGTTTGGAGACTCGCTTCGAGCACGTGCGGGGAAAGGCACCTTGGCTGATCTATTTATTGACCGTGCAAGCTGTTTATATTTGACCGTGCAAGCTGTTTTCAGGCGAGATGCACGAACAAACCTTTCCCGCAATGCTAACTGATGCTTCGGCTTTCCAATCTAAGTATCTTTATTCGCTGCAGCTGGACTAAGCAGTTTAAAAAGGGCAGCCGTCCCACTGTCTTCTCGGCAACTTTTCTGTCGCCGAGCTATCAGCACGCTCGTTCGATAGATCACTTTGTTCTCAGGCAAGGCACATGAACAAACCTTTTCCGAAATGCTAATTGCTGTCTTGGCTTTCAAATCAAATTGTTTTTACCTGCTGGATTAACCACTAATGGACTGAAAAGGAGCAGCTGTCCGGCTACGCCTTTTGTTTCAACAATCTCAACAATGGCACAGCCATCTTGTTTGTGGACGTGACATCACGGAGCGCAAAGAAGTCACTTGTGCTCCAAGAAATGCTCGGAGCACGAAGAGCACGCTCGAGTGTCAGTCTCCGGCGGCGCTCCCCTCTGTTTAGTGAAAGGAGCGCCAAACGCTCGCAATGTGTAAACAATAAGAATTTCCTTTGAAAACGCATAAAATATTTTGCAACAGGAAAAAGGCACAACTTGTCGAACGTCGAGTCTCGCCGGTCTTGCGGCGTAATCAAAGCTTCCTTGGCCTGCCAAACTGCTGCGTCTCTGTGCCTTTTCACGCTTGGATACTTATCAAGAATCAATGCCATGGCAGAGCTTTGAAGGTATGTCGTACATAGGTGTCTTCTCTATCACCCAGCTGTTCCAGCGAGTTGCTATCAATAGGAAACGAAATCGGTGGTTGCTATTATGGATTAACCATGGCTATGTTCCAAATCTACTCAAATGGATCACATGACAGCACAAATAGAGCAATGCTGTGGAAGAAGGTAGGTTTTCGAAGGCAAAAGTATGAAGCCCGTCCATATAGTTGTGTGCAATCTGTCGCCGTCGCCATAGCCTCCTACCCCTCCTTTTTCGCCACTGGATCATGCCCGCTTCTGGACTGCAAGTGCCGCAAGTTACAAATACAGTCGTAAGAGTAAAGTAAAATGCTGCTCCAGAGGCACATGCATCTTCATGCTCTTTGCACTCACGAAACAAATCCACACGGCGTTAATTCTTGATCGGTATTCAAGCGTGCGAAGACAAAGATGCAGCACTTTGGCATGCCAAGGAAGCTTTGATCATGCCGCCAGAACGGTAAGATTTGCGTTAGACGAGTTGCCCCTTTTTCTTGCGGTGCTGAGCTTTCGTAAAAATTTCCACGTGTTCTCAAACGCAATTCTCACCGTTCGGGGTTTTAACAAACTTCTTCGGTAAATGACAACGAACGAGCAGAAAACATGTCTTCAGCTTACTGCCGCGCAGCCTCCACGACGCTCCAAAAGGTTGACTGATAATCTTTGTCCCAAGGTGGCCATCCGGTGGCCGCACCTAAACTGCAACGACCAAGCGGAGACGCGCGATCCAGCAAATTGTCGTGGAGATCAATGGTATTGCTTGCACAGCGTACTATTAGTCTTCAGAGCAAACACAAGTGTCGCTGCGGTCGCCACGTCTTGATTGGGTGAGGTGTACCGTGACGTCTGGTGACGGACTCCGCTTCGCGTTCTGGCATCTAGCTGGCTTCCCTGCACCCGTTTCCTCACGATCGGAGGTTTGTGATCATGCTGACCTACTGTTCAGCGCTGCAATGCAATTTCCAAAAAGAAGCTGGTATCATATTCTACCACCCGAAAACTTCGAGATTAAAAAGAGCGTGGACAGTCAGACTAAGGATGGGAAAGGCACCGTCAACATCGGCCGTTGTGAGCTGTAAGCACGTTGAGAAGCGGGGCTTTGTTTACCCAGTGTACAAGGCGCTGGGTGAGACTTATGCCGACAGAATTTTCATAGCTTTTCCAACCGTGTTTGTCACGTTTACCCTTATAATTGGGTTATAAGTATGGAAAGCTATCGGTGGAGGCAACTCCGTCGATGAACCGCCCCCGCCCCCTCCACACGATATAAGGCGGTTGTGCAAGGGGTTGTGGAAGCGGCGGTGTAAGTGTTTCAGACACTGAAATTCTGTTCTTTGCAGATTCATGAGTTAAGCACGAGACACATGCGCGAAAAATCCATCCGATCCGACGTCCGATCCGACAGTACGACTGCCTGATCCGAAAAATTTGGTCGCTTCAGGCGTCAGATCGGCGATCCGACATGCGTCAAACGCGCCAGATAGTTTCGCACGGCGGACGGATTGTCGGATGCGTCCAGCCAATGACAGCACAGCTAGCGCGAACGTCATGATGACATACTTGGTCTGTCGGGACGAATAAGAAAACGGGACGGGCGACGGGAAGCCGGACGCGTAGATCCCGCTGATCCATTCGAGAAAGATGGCGCCGGCAAAGAATGCACGCGCTAACAAGAACGAGCTCCTAGCTTCGCTCGTGCGAGCTAAACCATCAATCTGGGACCAGAGATCTATGAACGCGGACCTCCGCTGGAGTGCTTGGAAGCAGTGTTGCGGAGTTGCCACTCCGGAGTTGGAATGATTCCGGAATCATTCCGAATTTTCGCGACCCCGGAATGGAATGGGAATGGAATGCCGGCAGCGTTGTAGGGAATGGAATGGGAATGGAATTAGATGCCTTTTTTCCGGAATGGAATGGGAATGGAATGGGGCCCGGTTATTCTATTTTTTTTTGTGTGTGTGTGTGTTTACGGTCAGCGAATTTGAGCCAGTCAGTGAGCCAGTTGCTCAGAAATAAAATGAGCGGACGGGAAGCAGCTAACCCGCGTGGAGCTCGTAGAGAGCTCCACGCGGGTTAGCTGCTTGCGTATAAGTGCACCGTAGAGGTTGCACTTATACGCAAAAAATGCAATACGAAAAAGAAGCGTCAAAGCAAAGAGCAGAGGGGGGAGGGAGGGGAGGGGGGGGGGGGGTGGCGGCGGTGGCGCCTTTCGCGCAGGCGACGGGCTTTACTGGCGTTACACGAGAGCCAGCGAAACAAGAAACCAAGCGCTAAGCAAAAGAAACGAAGGCATGGAGAATACACGCGCACCCAGACCGAGATCTGAGAGCGGGGGACGACTCGTAACTCGCAGAGCTCTGATAACTCGTTGACTCGCGCGCCGCCAAAAGATGATCAGTTATTGTTTTCTTCTAGTTCGAGGAGCGTTGTTTAGCAGGCGGCCAAACCTGCTGCCTTCCACGTTCATTCGCGCGCACTCCTTTGAAGTACGAACTGTGAGTCTGCTTCGGCAATAAAACAAAGCAAGGTTCACATCTCTCTTCTCCTCTTGCGCTTTGCTCCGACACTTGTTTTTTTATTTTGCATTTTTAAGTGCAAGTCCGCCTTTTACTTGGTCTTTGTTCCGATGCTTGTTTTCTGTGTTATATGTTTTACATTCAAGTGGGTTACGGTTACAGGCAAGCTAGCGGATTCGTGCTCATTTCGTTCGACTTTAGACCCTGCCTACTTTGTTTCACCTTGTGATGGACCGCTGCGGACGCTACGAGTCACTCCAGGCAATCCAGCACTGTGAGGGGGACTACACGCACGGCGTGTTGCTGCGCCCCAGGGTCACGCGATACTCAGAAGGCACTGGATTGGTTTCGATGGCTGTCTTGCTGTCTGTTGCGGTCCATCGTAAGGTGAAGTAGATTGTCGTCACTGCTCTTGTCGCGTGACCGAACTGACTAGACCTGCAGAAAGACTGTTTCGAGACATGGACTCTCGTGCTGCGCCGTAGAGGTTGCACTTTGTCAGAGGATGTGTTCCTGCCACTGTGCGTGGAGTCGCTTCCAGCATAGTGCTAGCCGTATTCCTGTGCAGGTATTTCAAGAATACAGTACTTATTATAGCTTATTTCTTCGCCACGCACGAACTGGATATTTTTATGGTCTTATCAAACAAACACGCTGGCCGCGTATGTCCTAGAGGAAAAATGCAAAAAATGTTTGACAAACAAAATTAGCGGATTTACATTTTGCTGTTTGTTGCGAGCCACGTGGTCGAAAGATTGATGTTTTAAACAAGCATTGACATATGAAGGGGCTTTCTGGATGTTTGCAGTACAATGTAAACACTTTGGGCCACCAGTGATCCAATTAGTAAAATCAGTGCTTTTTTTAGGCATTTTGCAGTTTGTTGCAATTGTCTATGCGTTTGATAATGTCAGCGTTATGGTGCTTATGCCGGGAACACGATGTAGATGTCAAGAGCCAATTTTTACATTTAGGAATTAGAGGAATGGAATGGAACGATTGAGCCATTCCAGGAGTGGGAATGGGCCCAGTGTCCCCATTCCTAGGAGTTGAAAGGAATTGAATTATCGCAAGCTCTAATTCCCCGGAATGGAATTGGAATGGAATGGGGGTGCCCATTCCGCAACACTGCTTGGAAGTTGGATCTCCTGGGCGGAGCCAAACGGATTGTTGTGTCGCTTGCAAGGTCGAAAGCGTGTGCGTGTGTCTCAATTCGGAGCGGCGTTCGGACTGTCGGATCGGACGATTCTGCCGTCCATTTGTCTCGCGCTTTAGGAGAACATCAGACCCCGCTTTGCGGGCATAGAAATGGCATCTAAGTCAAAGGCCTTTGGGCGGTCTCACTTGTGATTTTCTCCCCATGGCCCAGAATATATTTAACATGTTGCTCGAGCAGAGTGCAGCTTTTTCGCTGAGACGTTTTTGTTTAGAAACAAAGTTGAAAAAAACCTCATAATTTATTCAAATCATCAGCAGCGTTGATTGTGCGAGATGTAAATATACTGCAATGCTCCTGCAAGTGTGGTGGCATTTCTTCCTTTTCATATACCATCTGTGATTCATGCACTGTCTGCCCTGGAAACCATGCTCGGAATGTTGGTTGAAGTTTCGCCTGCAGCTACAGACCATACCTCAATAAGGCCGCATATAATAATTCGCATTTCCTACGTAAAATGCGCACAAAAAACAAGAAAAAAACTAAAGTAATATGCCGACAGCTAACGCCGTCTCGGCCTTTGTAGGGCGAGTGAGGGGGTAAATTTTGTCCTCAGCAGGACGTCACCCCGGCTCGCTGTAAAAGGTCGCCTCCCAAACTTCTCGGTGCGAATACTCTCACCATACAATGCACCTGTTATTTGTTTGGCCCCTGGTCATGAAATCATTCTCAGTTTGCCATTCCATCTCACCGAGAGCCCGATTTTGGTCATTGAGGTCTCAACCGGCTTGCACTGAAGAAGTATTAGCGAGTTTGTTTCACGGCACCCGCAGCGTGGAGCGGGTTCGTTTCAGCCGGCACTCCACAAGTGGTTGCACTCTCCGAGTTCGTTTCATTGCTGACACCCCACGCGTGCATGCACTCGCTGCACCGAGAAAATCGAGATTGCGCCAAAATGCAATCCCGTCGTGCCTCGCTCCGGCTAGGCCGGCAAGGTGCTGGAGCAGATGACGAAAGTTTGTCTGCTACGATGTGTCGCAGAACTGAAAGGAAAAAAAGTAGATTTCCTGATAGAAATTGCGTCCCGCGGGCAACGGAATCAAACGCGAGCTTGAACTGTGAGCGTCTCCTATTTCATGAAGGAAGCAGTTGACAAACCGTGCTTTATTTGGAGGTTTTAAGTCGCTCTGTTGCCGTAAAAACGCTGAAATATACCAGTGTGTAAAGAAATGCTCAGAACAAATGCATCAGCGGCCCCCGAGATATTTATCACCAACTTGTGCGGGTGAAAAATTGAACATTTGTCGACAAAATTGCCCCAGCAGAAACTTTGACTGCCCAATAAGCATCAGAGAAAGCTAAATTTAGTGATCTTACCCGAGGCTTGGGCAACATCATCACGTTTAACATTTACCTACTTCAGCTAACTTGCCCCGTCATATTTTGTTCGAGAAAGCTCTCGTTCTCGACGCCCTCACCAAAGCTAATATCTGATCCACCTGTAATGACGATCGAAATCGAAAAGTTTTGCTGGGTATTCCAGCAGACTAGTTTTAAGGCGTACCCTTTTAGTGGTCCACGCATAATGCCATGCTGAAATGGATCAAGCTTCTGCTCGGACAGCATCATCCATTTTCTTCAGTGTAAACGGTTATGAGAATTGAAAGATCGCAACCAGCTGCTTTGTAGACAGCTGGTTGCGGAAATTTACGCCGTCTGTAACTATCCCTATGACAGCCGAGTTGCTTGAAGTCATCGCAACTATAAACTACAGGCTGCAGCGACCAACGTTTGTAGATAAACGTTGGTAGCGACTGTACTCTCGCATTCCCACCCATCACTCCGAACAGCAAGGCGCCAGTTTCGGTTTGAGGTCGGTATTCTTTCTACAACATAGATGGCGGCAGCATCAGTCTTCCGCACTTGGTGCATTTGGCGAATTCGTTTGAGTCCAGTTCTCAGTGCAACACTCTGCGAGTGCGATGCATTCTGGGAGAGAACTCGAACGGTGCCAGTGCGTGTGAAGCGAACTCGCTATAAAATACCGCTACCAGACGCATCGTCTGCTAACATGAGGGAATAATAATGAGTTTGTTTGCTACTAGGTAGGTATCATTCTCTGACAGAAACAAAACGACGAACAGACTTGTTCGTCGATTGTCCCTTTTTGGCTCTGCGAACAGAGCCAAAAAGGGACAATCGTCTGCTATGAATTGTGTGCTGCTCAGAGTGAGATCAAAAACTAATTGAAATATGGAACATCGGCTATTTTACGGATGCAATTGTCCTGTGCTTCGTTTGGCTATGCTGATTTGTTTTCTGGCTGTGTGTAACTTGACACCCACTGGTGCTAAAACAAGAGCTTGGGACAAGCACCCACCTTACCACGATACCAATCTCACTATCCGAAAGAATATTGGATTTAATTACTGAGTGCCTTTTCCACTGACAAGAAGGCCCCAACATTTTCTAAGAACTCCAGTAGGGTTTTGTTGTTGCATCTTTATACTCGCAACTCATTCACTTTGCCAATTTCGTTTTTCTAGCCTGGCTCAGCTGGCAAGCTGAGTGGCGAGTCTGAAACTGTACCAATAATGTTTCCGGTCAGACTGTTCATTATTATTTATTGTTCTTCCCTGCTATTGTGATATGTCTGCACTGTAGTCATGACAGGGGCTTGAATGGTAGCTCCTACTTTCTACACATGGGTCCTAGGAAACATTTTGTAAGTGATGAGGTGCCCACAATCATGGGCGTCAGCAAAGTGGCGGAAAAGGGGGGGGGGGATTATTCTGAAGGGGTGTAGCTTTCAAACCTATAACTTTGAAAGAAAACAAGGTTTCCCCCCCTCCCTTTCTTTTCCTGCAAAACGTACTGCAGATGCCCATGCCCGCAATCTAGGCCAACGGTTCTGGAAAGAGGGTTTGTGGAACCTCCCTCTTTCTTTTGAAAAAAAAAATTATTGCCGGCAGAGTTTTGCAGACTCCTAAAATGCCTTTACGGAGAGGTTCCACAAACCCTCTTTCCAGAACCTCTCCGTAAAGGCATTTTAGGAGTCCGCAAAACTCTGCCGGCAATAATTTCTTTTTTTTATATATGATTTGGGGCATTGAGTTGAGCCCGGTCCGGCCATGGCACATTCACAGCTCCGGGAGAAAGAGGAATCTACAGAAGAATACCTCCTCTCACTCTTCCCCCTTTTTATTACTGGTAAACACGTTTGCAGTCCACCCCCTTCCCCTTTTTTTACACTGCCTGGCGTCTCCCATCACTTCTGCCAGTCCAAAAAGGGTTTGCCTGCCACGATTGGCAGTTTCCTTCTTTTCTCTATAGCATCCTTTCTGCTAAAGTGGAAAGAGTGTAGACGGAGCTTCTTCCCCTCACCGTACCGTCTTAACCTGCAACATACTATACTCTCGGGAACAAGATAATAGCCTTGTATCTTTTCTGCCGCCACAAATGCTCTGCTTAGCATGTTTTTGGCAGAGCCTTTTGCTGCCACCACATGCCACGCTATGAAGTGGAGTGCCACGGTGTGTGCGTGCCACCTGTCGCATAAAGCAGTGCACTTTCAAACTGCGTGGATGCAATGACGGCAGAAAAAACACCAGCAGAGCGGCAATACAGAGCATGTTATTAACAGCACTGGTTAATTCCCAATAAATCACTATCTGGATCATTACTGTAAAACCATTTATTTTTGCAAATCGGTCACAGAGGACATAATCGCGGCCACTAAATTTTGCGAATTCCAGACGCCTGCATTCAAACTCTTAAAGAGATTATAAAAGCAATTTTGAAATTTTATTTGATGTCTGAAATGGGCGTCGGGCTCATCTCAGACACTGTTGACCAAGTTCCAGCCCGAACAGAAGTTTGTGTGCCGCACCAATCAATTAAACAGTTGTGGTAATATTTGCGCGGGGACAATGCCTGAGACCCCCCCCCCCCCCCCCCCCCCAAAAGACGGCGGCAGAAAGGTGAACTAAAGTGCGCCGTCAAAGCGTGACGACAACGGGCTCCTCGTCAGGCGATTGCTTCAAACGGTTTAAACGAATGATGCGCTTTTGGTTTAGAATTCGGTAGTGAGATGTCATACAAAAAAGTAATTTGAATGTTGGATAATTTTTTTAAAGCTGTAGTTCGGAATTAATAGGTTTCATAGTGTGTATAGGAATAGGTTCCATAGCATGTGTAGCGTGTGGGATGACAAGGAAGATGACTTGTGGAAATAAATGACAGCTGCATGCTGTGCTGGTTTTGAGACGGTGGTGTGTATGTTCCTTTTTGTTTTCCTTGTCTCAAGGAAACAAAATTTTGACAGCAAATTTTGAACCCTGCTAGTGTACACGTTTCTGATCCAAAACTGACTTCGAGACCCAGTAGGTTTCAAAGCCGGTTTCAAATAAGAAAACCAACGCAAAAGTCAACTTCGAAACCTGGGATGTTTTGAAGTGATTTTTGGCATTAGTTCCCGAAAAGATATGTCATCAGCTAGGTGGCCGGGAGCTAAAAGCATTTCATGCTTAAAATCATACTCATCAGTGCGGCCTTTATTATTCTCTGACTGAATCAATTCTGCTTTAATATGCAGGAGGGAACCATTTGGCTTTTCGAAGGCTTTACTGTGGTCATGGCGGCCTACTGGCTTTTCGGCTTCGCCCATGGCCAGAAGACGTACAATAGGAGCTGCCTTCTTGAGAGGCTTTGTCTTATTCTAATCTACTCACAGCTACGGCCAGTTGCAATCAAGGTGATTAATACAATCAAGAAAACACCTGTAGCCTGATTGCTGATCACATAGTGCAATCGCCAAAGTCTGTGAAACTCCTGCCAGGATTGTTCTGATTTTCGAAATCATTAAAGGCTTTGTTTGTTTTTCTTGAGATGGCAGCTGCAAGTTGTGTGGCTCACATACCTAAGTATGCTTCAATTCATGACCAGCTTTATTCATTTATATTCATCACATTTCTCTAGTCCTCCGTGTTGTTTCCTAGTCATCAAACTATTAGGCACCTGTATGGAGTAGTTACATTTTGTTTTTACGTTTTTATCAAAACGGTTTGTGTCACCCTGTCTGGAATTCATCACCCTTGCTACGAAATGTCAAATTAATCTCACGTTGAGATACTTTTTAAAAGTGGAGATGACCAGCATTAAATTTTGTGTTTCTTTATCACTCCTGTTCATATTTTGTATATTACTTCAGTCAAAAGACACCACCAGTGTTCAATACGCCCCGTCTGAGCACAAGCTTTTCAGCCTGGATAAGGTGAGCGTGAGTGAGCACGTACTAAGCAGTACCGAAGGTAATGAGCGTGCACTGCTGCATTTTCAAAGTTTCATAAATGCTCTTTTTTAGAAAAAAAATAAAAGCCAGGCATTGTTGTGGTATATTCATAACATTGTGGCTTTCTTGAAGAATGCGGGCATTCTGAAGGTGTTGCCGAAGGCTTGCCAGGGTGACAGCGCGGTCGAAGACGACAAGTGCGAGCTAGTACACGCTCTATCGCAAGCTCTTGTTCTTCGAAAGCGCTTCTCAAAGTCGCTCTTGCATGCCTGTAGCCTTTGCTGCCCTACAGTGGTAATGGTAGGCAACTCCGGCTGACACAAGAAATCATCCAATCGCTGCCACACTCCGTTTCCCTTTAAAGGGCTGGTGAACCGAAATTTGGATTTCAGAAAACGATGCAGAAGCTGTAGGCGGGACGCTACAATCCCTAAAACACTACTCGTAGTCACAAGGCGATATCTCGAATGGACGGCCGTATTTTTGGAGAAAGAGGTTGAGACTGAACAAGGCCGATGAGGCGCGTGACGTCAAGATATCTCGTTTTCTCCTCTCTGCTTCGCCCACTCAAGGCGGCGAGGCGGAGAAGACGCGAGGTCGTTCCCTTTCCTTCTCGGAGAAACAAGACAAACAAATCTGTCAAATGCGCCTCCTATTTTTAAAAGTAAGGTCATCCATTCGAAATATCGCTGTATGAGTGATGTTTTGGTGTTTGTAGCATCTTGTTACACGCTTTTGCCGCCGTGTTTTATGGAATCCAGATTTCGGTTCAACATCCCTTTAAGTGCAAGTGAAACTGAAATGCCAAGAATGAGCACGTTGTCCTGAACGACAGTTGCACTGCACAAGCGCGCATGCTTAGCAACATTCAAAGCATGGAGCTTGCTCTTAAAGCCTCTGCATCAGGCTTCCTGTTGCAGCTCGTGGTACCGAAGCAAGCTTTTGGGCAGACACTTTTTTATAAGCAGAAACTTCACCTGGCACCGCAGAGCTCCGACCGGTACTCGGAGTACTTAGTTGCGGTACTTTAGATAAAACAGAAGGGCAACAGGTGAAGTAGAAACTTCACCTGCACCGCAGTGCTCCGACCAGTACTCGGAGTACTTAGTTGCGGTATTTTAGATAAAACAGAAGGGCATTGAGCAGTGCAAACTACGATTATTGTCAGGTAAGAAGTATTCAGTTGCAGTAATTGTTTTGCTTTACATACAAAAAGGCTGGAGTATGCTTAAATGCTGGGCTAGCAACCGATTGCTACCAGGGGCCCTATGCTACACGACGGGACCAAGCGGAATCAAGGGACCGGGAGCCATCCAGCGACCTGGATGCAAAGATGGGTTCAGCTTTCACGGGATTGGTGCCACCTGGATCTTGTCCCAAAGGGCCAGCAGCAGCTGGATAGCCTCGCATTGCGATGCGGGGATGGGGATGCCGAGCGAGCTCGGGGCATGCCGCCCACTCAGTGTGAGGGCCATGTGCTCCCACTGACTGGCTAGGTGCATGTTGATGAGTTCCTGGAAGGTGTTGTTTACACTTAGCAGCCGGAGCTTGGCGCTCGACGCGTACGGCGGCACCCCCAGTGCCAGCTAGTACCCCTTGCGAATAATCACGTCCATCTTGCCCTTACCTCTCGACAGCAGGTCAGGTTGAGATACGGATTTGCGCAGGCGATGTGGCTCACGACGAGTGGTTGGGTCAGCCGGATCAGGTCCGACTCCTAGAGCCCGTGTCTGTGACTCGTTATCCTTCTCACCATGCGCGTGACTTGCGTGGTTGTCTTGACGAGTCGGTCGACCGTGTACTTGGCTCCGCCGTCCCGCTGGAGGTGAAGGCCCCAGTATCCGAACCCGCTTCACCACCGGCACGGGGGTACCATCCTTTAACGTGAGGCGGATGTCCGCCTTCTTCTTCTTCGGGAATTGGCTTTCCCGCGCGGAGGAGCAACAGCTGAGACTTATCGGGGGCGCGCTGGAGGTTGCCGGCCTCGAGGTAGTTCTGCACCGTCTCGATGACTTCTTCGAGGAAGTCTTGCCTCCCGCTGTCCGATCCCAACGTAGCCCAAATCGTCAGGTCGTCCACGTAGAGTGGCATAGAGTGTATGCTTCATCCGGGGAATCCGTTCCAGTAGAGGAGGCGGCTTGCACATCGCCAGGTAACAAGGTGGGTGACAGGACCGAGCCTTGCCGGTTGCCCTTGCTCGGTATCGGGATGGTGCTTGTGCGGATGGACTCGATTCCGATGGTGGCCATCCAGTTGCTCAGGAAGTCCCGCACATAATCATACATCCGGGGCCCGCACCCAGTTGAGGCCAAGTTCTCGAACACCAGCGTGTGACTGACGTTGTCAAAGGCGCCCTTTATATCCAGGGCCAGGACCGCCCGCGTTGTCGTACAGGAGATTCTGTCAAGGATATCCTTGATCTGAACCAGGACATCCTGCGTGGAGGTGTGACCAGAACCCAAAAATGGTGTTCATGGTGGCATTGAGTTCAATACAGGATGGTCCCCTCAAATATCGCTGTAAACAGCTCATCAGGGCATGGGCATTTAAAAAACTGAAATGGAGTGTCCAGGTCTGTGACGCTCGGCGGTATACCTGATAACCTCTATTTCTTTTGGATCCTTTTCAAGGGAGTATATTTTCCACTTCGGGGCACTTTTCTTGTTTCTGGCACTTACTACTGCAGGAACTGTTTCACCCTCACTTTCTTCTTTGCTTTCACAGCACTCATTTGATGTTAATGTGGAAGGGAATTGGCCGGATTCCACTCTTCGTTCCTACGTAAAATGTGCTGGCGTCCAATACCTGCCACAAAAAGGGTACTTAAGATTCCAAAAATGACTAAGAGTGTGTAAACATATGATGCCAGCATTTCTTTTTTTTATTTCCAATGAGCAACATTATATTATGCCAAAACTCTCCCTAAATGCACACTGCATTTCACAGCGCGCTAAACTCTGCCGGAAAAATCGGCGCCTGCACGCAAAGGGGCGTCGTTTCCTCAGCAGTGTATTTTACCTTGTGAAATTTTAAGGCGCTCCTTTCTTTTGCAGCTAGAACATCCTTAAAAATACTAAAAATGCGTTCGCCACGGACGACCGAGTCTTCCGCTGGAAAACGCTGTCGTTTGCGCACGATACGCCTTGAAATTTTCACCCCATGGTCGATCAGGCGCCGATTTTTCCGGTTGCTTTCCCATACCTTGAGCCACCCAGAAACACCGCGCGCCCCCGTAAATAAAAAAAAAAGAAAAAAAAAAAGAATGGAACGGCATTGAGTGTTTTGTTTACTTACCGACTTTGTGCGTGGACCGCGCCACGTTGCGCTGCCTGATGCACCCGCGTTTTGGAACTAATTCAGTTGACAGATCCCTCCGAAGATGAAGCCACTGAAGCCACGGCGGTAATCGTACTGGTAGGCTGTTCCCTTTCGAACGGGCGGAAGAAGACTACGAAGAATTCGGCAGCGAACGGGCGGAAACTCGATTACGTACAGCTTCAGTAGTCGACGCTTTGTTTTTTCGATTGCGTTCGCGGCGTTCACCGTGGACTCGCGCACTCGGCCGTAGCCGAACCAGCCGAACGGCCGAACCAGCTGGACGGCTGCCGGCGCGCGTACCGACAGCGCCGCCATAGCAACCACGCCGCGAGTGTGGTTGCCAGACAGAATTCACACAATTTTTTTTTCTCGTCACTCACGTTGAGTTACTAGAAGTTAGGCGCGTATCATTATAATACATTATGCTGTAAGAAGTTATTAAGGGATATGTGTACCTACCTAAGACAAATGCAGAAAAAATATTATTGAAAAATAAAATTGGCGTAATCTTTTCATATCTTGATTAAGACTAGCGTGGTCACTGGGCTAACCGATCCGCGAAATAGGAGGGCATATATACCGCTCGGGGCAGTTGTCGGTTTGTATAAGTAGGTTGTATGTACTATTTGTTGTGTGTTGTGCTATTGATTAGTGCTTGTATGCGCGTGTGTAAGTAGAGTGTTGTGTGTATGTCGATGTCGTGAGTGAATGTAACCGCGCGGTGGGCAGCAAAAAAACTGCTGTTTTCTTTTTTCAAATGTTTATCACTTTTTGTTTTCGTCGCTAGATGGGGGTTGTCGCCGCCCAATTTGAAAAGTGTGGCGGTTGGTGATCTATAACTATTAGAGGTATTAGAGGGCTGGATGCCATTAGTCCATCCGTCGTGTTGATCGCTCCGAGTTGTTCGGTTCCGCTGGCAGCTGTGTCGCCGTGCTATGCTGCCTGATAGCAACAAAAGGAGGTTAGGCGGCTTCCCCAGCGCGTGTTCTAGGTGCTGAATGCCGCTGTTCACGCACAAACGTTCATGAGTGGATAACGCACGTAACAGAGGTGAGCACAGGCTATAGTTAATCGAGAGCCGCACGGAGCGCGAGTGCGATACCTCCTAGCCGCTGTCGACAGAGGGTGTCGGAGCGATTCGTTGTCAACTTGTCCACGGCAAGTGGGCGTTTTGTTCAATAAAGCCAGCCTGTCAGTGTTTTGTAAAGCTATCCCTTCTTTATAAGCACTTCTGATGCGATGAAAATGCGACCGGCATTGAGCAGGCCGAGCGAGACTTCGGCGACAGTCTCGGCTGTTCAGTCTCCAGCGGTTTCGGCCTTACTCGTATTATTTGCGGTGTTGGCGCTTGGACATAGAGATGTTTGGAAAGTTTTTTGCGCCTACAGATGACACCAAACGAGCGTGCGAGCCGTATGCTCTTGCTCCGGCGAGAAGCCGCGTACGGCTCGCCAGGCTCGTATCGCCTGTCGCATACTGGCCGCCATATTGTTTTTAGGGTGTTAGCAGTTAACACGATTTTCACCACCTCCGGCGGCTAACACCCTTACACGAACAAAGGCGTTAGCCAGAGGACGAGCCATTTACACGAATAAGGGTGTAAAAATTTTAAGTGTGTACTCCGTCTTGCGGGACATACCCACGAAACGATCGTCGGGATACGGCGAAGGGCCGTCAACACCGTCGAGTCAATCACCAGCAAGCGTTGTTGAGCGGAAGTTGGTTCACTAGGCCTACATACGACGAAACCGACAGAACACGAACATCAAAACCAAAGCACAGGCGGTAACTTCGAGCGACTTCTGCCCCGCAAAGATTTACTTGCAGCGCTTTCACTCGCCACCACGGTCACATACAATATTTCAACCCTGGAGCTACCGTACCTGAACCATGCCGCGAACCACGCCAACGTCCCGCTCGCCATTTGTGTTTGCTCACCTTTCCGGCTTTGGATTGGATGCTGGATCGGCTTTCTAGCAAAGTTTATCAACAGCTGGCTCGATGCTGGATGAGGTGTTTTCTAGGCTAAACACGAATTCGCAAATATATAATTGTGTTACTGTGCTACTCTAAAAAAAAAAAAACGGGGGCAGGAAGAAATACGCGACGTTTCGACGGAGTGCCCTCTGGGAACTAGTTGGCCACTCAGTTTCGGTTTCGATTGAGCAGTTTCCTTTCATGCTATCACGCCGTGACCGAATGCGCCGCTTGAGTTTTCGATTATCTGACTTTTCACGAATGTACAATACATTCAAAAGTACAATACATTGATTCATCGGGTTTATATAACTGTAGGGAAAAATAAATTATGTCTTAACGTCGGGGTCACCGTTAATCAAGTAGTAACAAGCAACATTTTTGAACCGAAACTGTTAAAAAGCGAGGGCAGACGCTATGAAAGCGGTGGCAGCGCGTGCAACTGGGTGGATCGCTTACTGAGGCCGACCGCTCAACGACCGCTTGCGCGGAGCGCTCGGTATCTGCCTGGGCAAAGGGCTGGATCGCGCATCCCCGCTTGGTCGCTGCAGCTGCAGCGCGAGAGTAAAGCCACCGATCGGTGATTTTGCATGTTGAAAAATCGCGTTTTTGGAGCGTTGCGAAGGATGGTGGTAACATGCTGAAGACACGTTTTCTACTCGTTCGTACTCATTCGTCGAAGAAGCTCTTTAAACCCCTGTGTAAGCCCTGAGACTTGCCGTTGAGAACATGTGGAAATTTTTACGGAAGCGCAGTGCCGCAGTAAAAATGCCCAACTCATCGAAAGCAAGTTTCGCCGCCACGATGCAACGCGCGGGTCACGAGTGACCCGCGCGTTGTATCATTGGACTTTTTCCATAATGCAACGTGCGGGACCCTTGTGACGTCACACGTGACATCAATTGTGACGTCATTATAGGAAATGTCCCATAATGCAATGCGCGGGTCACGAATGAGACTGCACATTGCATTATAGGACGTTTCCTATAACTCAACGCGTGGTTACGCCGACGGCGACGTTGGCGTCGCCGACCCGCGCGTTGCATCATGAGACGCTTCCCATAATGCAATGCGCGGGTCACAAATGAGACGGTGCGTTGCATTATGGGACGTTTTCCATAACGCAACGCGCGGTTCCGCCGACGGCGACGTTGGCGTCGCCGTCGCCGACTGCGCGTTGCATCATGGGACGCTTCCCATAATGCAACGCGCGGGACCCTCATGACGTCACACACGCCGTCATTATGGGAAACGTCCCATAATGCAATGCGCGGGTCACAAGTAAGACCCGCGCGTTGCTTTATGAAACGTTTCTCATAATGCAACCCGCGGTTACGCCGACGGCGACTGCGACGGCGATTGCGACGGCGATGCCGCTCAAGCCGGAAACGGGCGTCTAAGAGCTGCTCTCTAAAAAATAATAGATGTAAACCAAATTAAATTTTCATTCCACAGCCATGTTTGATACCGTCTTTTTTAACAAAACTGAAATAAGCCTTTGTTAACTGGTTTAAGGATGACGCGGCGTTAATACTAGGCCAAGGATAATATTAGGTGTCATCTTTTAGCATATTGACGACATATGTCCAACATAATGGTTATTTGTAACCATCATATTGTTTCTATATCAGCGAAAAAGCCATGTCGGTTACATATCAAAACTTGCATGGCTCGAATGGCATGTGAAAGCAGGGAGAAAATGTTGTCGGTCAGTCACCGAAAACTCCGTGGCTGAACTGGCCGGTGATTACAGAAAGAAAACGATATCGGTCAGTCGCCGGAAACTCCATGGCTAGACTGGCCGCTGGCTACAGCAAGAAAACGATGTCGGCCAGTCACCGGAAACTCCATGGCTAGACTGGCCAGTGGCTACAGCAAGAAAACGATATCGGCCAGTCACCGGAAACTCCATGGCTAGACTGGCCGGTGACTACAGCAAGAAAACGATGTCGGCCAGTCACCGGAAACTCCATGGCTAGACTGGCCAGCGACTACAGCAAGAAAACGATATCGGCCAGTTACCGGAAACTCCACGGCTAGACTGGCCGGTGACTACAGCAAGAAAACGATGTCGGCCGGTATCGGGAACTTTCCGGCTGGCGTTGGCCAGTTTAGACAACGAATCCCCGATATCGGCCGGGATCGGTTTCTTACCGGCGTCCCTGGCCGGGATCCGCCGTACAGCTCCCGGTACTGGCCGACGTAATCCCAGTATCGGCCGACATGGTGTGCTACCTGGGACGTGGTGTACTCTCGGTGATCAACTGGCTAAATGGCTCATCAACCGCAACTGCGGTCCATCTTGAGGTCAAAGTTTCGCGGACGCGTAGGCCTGCGTGCCTAGAGTGGTGCAATCCGTTCCGACACTTGGGCATTTCGTAACCAAGCGGCCAGACGGTGCTTTGAAATCGCCGCCGCCGCAACTGCGCCGCTAGGGTCAATTTAAGAAACAAAGGAAAGTTGAAGCTCTCCAGATGCCTAATTATGGGCGCGAACTGAGCAAGCTCGCTCACCATGCAGTCTCTTTGTGTCTCTGTTTTTGATGATGATGTATTTTTTGTTACTTATGCCAATAAAATGAGATGTAAACATATCTGGCAGTATGTAGGATTAGTCTTGGCAATATAAGAAAAATAAGCACGCTACTTTTCCCATTAAGACCAATTATTTACACAATTGTCCCTGGACCGCTTTCATTGAACCGGTAACCGCCACATGAAGGATTAGATTTCGGTTTCGGTTTTATACCGGTTCGGTCAAAAATAACGGTTTTCATCCGGTTTTCGGTTAGGGCTCAGGTTCGGTTTGACACCCTGGTTGTAACGCGTTTCCGCTATGGACACCACCACAACGATGACCACGCCACCAACGGCAAAGCTCATAATCACGTACAAACGTGCGATTATCATTTACGGTTATTATCCGTCATGCTTGACTCATTTCCGAACAAAATTCGAATATTTCATTTTTGTTCCGTACCCCTTTAAATCATTGGCTACCGGTGGATCCTGAGAAAACACGACAAAGGATTCTGGAAAGCGTCATGACGCGGCCACTGCTGGTCATCTTGGTCGGCACAGGACGTTATTCAAGGTTTCAGAGAGATTCTGGTGGTTCCGATGTCCGGAAGTACGTCGCGTCATTCACCACGTGCCAGCTGAGGACAACTTCATTAAAGTCAGCGAAAACAGCATTTCAAGAAATTCCTCCACCCCGCACTTCATTTGAGCTGATAGTACTATATCACTTGGGGCCATTTCCAAAATCACAGGATGGCGAGAAGTATACCAGCGTAGCGACGGACTACCTATCGAAGTAAGTAAAAGTTGAGGTTATTCCGGACATCTCATCAAAAAACTAGTAGCCTGTTTGAACAGTCACCTTGTACTGCGACATGGACGTCCACGACTGGTAATCTCCGAAAGAGGAACTTCTTTCCCCTCGCGAACTTTCGAGGGCGCTCTATGTGAGTACGGGATCTATCGCGCCGCAGTGGCACCATGACACGCGAAGACGAACGGTCTTATGGCGAGGACCAACCGGACCCTAGGGGATATTCTGGTTGCGTTCGTGCGCTCGTCTCAGAAGAACTCTGGATTACTACGTTGGAACGGCAGCCTTCGCATTGAACACGTCCTGTCAGAAACAACTGGTGAATCTCATTTTGAGATGGTTTATCGACGATTTCCAACGCCGCCAGAAGAGTCGGCAATAGACGCGGCATAGGCTCGCCGTGGCTAAGAATACAGCAACAATTTCTCGATGCGATTTTACGAGGTATGGGAACGAGCTCGGCTCGCTTTTCTACACAAACAGTCAAAGCTCGCACAGCTTCAACTGCTTGTGTAGGAAACGCACACTGCTTGTGTGTGTTCTCAGTATTATTAATTATAAAGCTCGCAGAGCTTTTTAATTAATAACCATAATAATAGTCCCTTTATGTTTTTTTCACAAACCATGGTTGAAATGGTGACAGGAGATAAAAGCTCCAAATATAGCCTGACGAGCCCCGAGCCACCCAAACCAGTAGTCGCAATGCAGGCACGAAGAAAATTATATAAAAATAAAACATGGCATGTGCACTGCAGATATGAAAAAACAAATTACAAAAGCGAACTAACACTATAAAAGATAACTAGCACATCGATGCACTTGTCTGAAATAAAATTCGAAAGTAGAGCTCCGATGATAAAACCAGGAGACCTGATATTTCTCGGGAGCCACTTCAAATGTACACAGCGCTCTGGAAATCTTCCAAGGTACTGCGGCCTTTTAAAATAAGTAGGCAGCTGGGCCCTGTTTCATACCGCCTCGAAGAACTCTCCAGGCGTCGACGATGAGAAAGACACAACGTTCTTACTGATCATCGCAGTCAGCTTAAACTTTGCGTGACGCGTCGTGAGTACCTAGACTGTCCGAAACGAACATCCTACCTGATGAGAGAGGGGCGAGTGTGAGGGGCAGTAAGAAAGAAGAAAACGAGACAGAAATAAGAGGGGAAAATACGACAATCATTGTAATCTAAGGACTAAAATAGGACGACCTGTGTTAACCGCAACAAGACGTAATAAATTATACAAAACTGCGCTTTTAAAAGGTACATTCATGCTGGATAAATGCACACGACCAAATTAGGTAACGCCTAAGTGAGCAGACGACGCGGCCGTGGTAAACAGAACAAGAGTGGGCGTCCTTCTCGACGAGGTTTCCCTTCTCCGGCCATTGTGGCATCACGACTCGGCGCGCTACGGCCTTAGCTTCTAAAGGGTGTTGGCGGGAGAGCTCTGCCTCCTCTCTCGTCACTTTGTCAAGGAGCAGCGAGCAGCGGCAAAAGACCACGTCAAACCACCGCGAAGCGAGCCAGAGCCAAAGAGCACAGGTAAGTTCTTCGGCGCTTTTTCCTCTTTCCCCGTCACTTGTAGAGACCAGCCGTAGGAGCTGACCGCCTCATTGCGAAGCGAGCGTGGACTCAACTTCCCCTGAAACGTACGGAGAAGTTACATGGGCCGCCCTTCCACGACGTCACCCTGGAAAGCCTCATCGAACCCATTTCCTTGTAGATACTTCATGCCTCACCAAACTTATGAATTCGTGGACCTAATTAACTCCTACTCCTCACGGAACTCATGAACTCAACGATCTCACGCTCCTCACCGAACTTAGTCACGCCGCTAACCGATCTGACGCCCTCAGTCATAAGTTTTCCAGGCTTACGGACTCAGTCACCCTCCCCACACACCTGATCGTTGACGGAGGATATACAACCGCTCCGAGGTGTGGTTGTATGTCCCTACTTAGAAAGTAAACCAATATCATTTAAATAAAGTGATATTTCTAATTACTTGACAGACTGTGATTGAGCAATTTTTGCCACTTCGAGATAGTTATTATACCAAACGAAAAATATCAAAGCTCATGGAGGTTAAACTGCACAAGGGCTACCTCTTACATTTTGTCTTTAGAGGGAAAATTATTTGAGGTCCTGGCACTGGACTGATTTCACACATGCTTTGCTGCGCATCACTTGGCGGTTCAAGCGGATGCGGGCCATCTTATTGAAAGATAACATACCATAAAATACCACCCGACACCATTAAGCGAGCAAAGTGGCCACTTGTAATCACCAAAAGTCCACTGTTCTTCATCACAGCATTCAAAAGTCTGCCGAAAGAACTTCCTGCCGTCTGACCTCGTTTAATCCAAAAGGCGAAGGCTTAAGATGGATGCCATCTTAGTCATCTTTTGACGCTTTATGCTTTGAAAGATCGCGAAATTGGAGAATACGTCAAGAAGAATGTCTCCCACTTAAAAGCATCACCGATATAAAAAAAAGGATTAACGCTTGGATACTGATCATTCAAAATCGACCGATGAGACGGCAAGCTCTACATTTTACCTCCAGCCAATGTTGTATCATTTATTTGTCTAATTATTTACAAATACTGACGGCAGCGGCGATGCGCAAACAGGAGGATTAGAACAGGTTTGCTAATAGGCGGTTTTGAACCGTGTCAACGCTGGAAATAAAAATGTCAGTACAAGAGTTCGAAAACTAGCAGTTAACTTTAAAAAAAAATAAAATACTGGACATGACAAGCGCTTGTCGTACCCAGTTCTCTATTTGTCTTTGCCCTTCGTGCTATTTCCGAGAAACTATTTAACTAACTAGGTCACTGACTTATTATTGAGTGCGTTATATTTTGAAAGCCTGCCAAGTGTAAGGTCGTAGAGTATTGTTGAATATAAAACTTTACTCATCTCTAGAGATCTTTGCCCACGTTTATGAGCTTGAAGGTCATTGCGCAGTCCTCAAAGTTACCTAACCTTTTGAGATGCGTATTAGCTCTCATTTAGCTAGCGAAATAATGTGACCATCTACTAGCAGTGCTTCGTCGCCGTAGTAGGAACCCATAATTTCTCGTGCACCTTCGTGACACCTGGCAGTTGATCCCGATCCGGCAATCGCTGCTGCAGTTCCTCCCAACAGAGCTCACCTGAGGTGGTAGAAATTACCGGCCGATGATTATTCTAAGTTGCCGTAAATGAGCTGTTCCAACTGGTCTCGAAAAGGCTGCAACTGTTGACGTAGGCTGTTTAACTTCAAAAGTTCATTTTCCGGCAGCTTGAACTTGAGTGCCAAGGTGGTGTCTTGGTAGTGTAGCGCACTTGATCGTTCGCCTGCTTCAATTGTTCCGTTCAGCCCCTTCACATTGAAGGAAAACGCGTTAGAATCAGTGCCGATTCAATCACTATGTTTTCTGGTTAGATTGCATTATTTTTCATTTCATGCGATGACCACAATGGTTGAATGGCGGTGTTCGTTTTGCTTAGATGGTTGTGAAACGAATTGAGACGAGCCATTAAGATGTCGAGCTCTTCTTCAAACGTTGATTTATTGCGCGAACCTGTATCAAACACTGTAAGTAACTTCCTTACCTGTGAACGCAGCGATTCTCGATTCTGTTCAAGCCTTTTCCTGAAAGCATATTTTTATCATCCTAGGTGTTGTTGGAATTGAATTTTTGTCTTGAATATTTATTAATGAAACCCTTATATCCGTACAGGTATAGTTCGGGTTTCAGCACCAAACTTCAAGAAACGAAGTGTCAATACGTGGGAAATATTTTCCCCGTAGTCACAATCACGCGAAAATGCAATATTATAACGCTCAAACTTGTCTATTTCACTGTCCTTGTATTCTTCCAGCAAGCTCGCTGAAGAGTGTTTAAATAGCGATAGCTTATACGCAATAACCGTGTCGCTCTACGTGTGCATTCCGGTTATGCTATATGTTTCTATTATTTATTTATTTTTGCTTTATGTCCTTCCGAGATTTTAATGTCTATAAAAAAGGCAGGCATTATTTGACGTGCAAGGTCGATGTAATGTTGCAAGCAACGTAAATACACAAGAAATTACTTCATCCGCGGTGCCAGCATCATCTTCAGAATTTATTATATGTTGACGGTCCATGCGGGCATTGCATAACAGGGAGAAGTCGAAGGACACTGATATACAAACCCAAACGCAAAGAAGGCAGCAAGACGTTCGGAAACGAAGAATCAAACTATGTGTTACACTAACTGTAACGAGTATAACCAATACATCCCATGTTTATTGACATCTCGGGAGCTCTTTTTTCCCCCCCTCTTAGATGACTTTCAACCCTCCCGTCAGTTCAGAGTGTCGCTGCTTTATAAATCGCAGCTCTTACCGCTCATTCACACTTGAAGCGGATCCGTGTTCGCAAAGCGGTGGCGAACGCGGTTGTATAAAGATCCAGTACAATTGCTGGCGCACTCGATCAGATTAAGTGCGCGTGTAATTGTATTGGATCTTTATACAACCGCGTTCGCAACCGCTTTGCGAACACGGATCCGCTTCCAGTGTGAATGAGCGGTTAGGCGCACGTTTCCGGATATACCGGAGTCGCCGTCGGCGTAACCGCGCGTTGCATTATGGGAAGCTCCCATAATGAAGTCACACTTGACGTCCCGTGTGACGTCAGGAAAGGTGCTTTTTCCCGTTAAGTTTGTCGGGAAAATGTTTCCGCTAAATTTAGAGGGAAAGTTTGCCCCCTAAATTTAGCGCGGACATTTAGCCCTTGTGACGTCACACGTGACGCCACACAACAGGGGAAACTTTTTCCGCTAGATGTATTGGGAAATTGTTCGGCTGAAAATAGCGGGGCAATTTTCGCTAAATTTAGCGGGAAATTTAGCGAAACCTTTTCGTTAAATGGGAGGGGAGCAGGAGGGGTGGAGAGGAGGGGCATACCCTCCCCTCCGTACCCTCCCCTCCTCTTCCTCAAGAGCTGCGCTCTGATTCGATATTATGTCTTTTATTTTTTCCAAACTCTCTCGAACCGATCTGTGCAAATCACGACATCTGCGATCATCTCTGGCTTGAGGAAGTCGTCTCTTTTCTAATTACCTATTGAATTTTTTAATCTTAAAGAGCGATTCCACCATATTTCTGCACAGATACCTCTTAAAGGTCTGAGATCATCCTTATGTCACATTACTTTTACATCGGAGCTGTTAAGGGCTAGTTTCCCCAGGATTGAGACCGGTACAAAACAAATGTCGGCACAACACTGGTTGCCGCCGTCGCTTATAGATGGCGGTAGCTGTCCAGACTCCAGAGTGTTGTGTTTGCCGGTTGTCTGCTGTCGCCGTCGCTCATAGATCGCGGGAACCTTTCCATTCTCGGCAACCAGACAACTGGTTGCTGCCGTCGCTCATAGAAGGCGACAACATTTCTTCAGAGGAAGAAGAGCGGGTAGGAAACGAGTGGCGATGTGCGCAGCAGCGCGAACGGTTCCGCAGCCGCCGTGAGGCCGCTATCGCCTAAAGTTCGACTGCATCGAGCGCTTCAGATTCCCTTGCGAAAGAAGAGCAGATCGCTCGCCTGGAAATCCAACGCCGATAACAACAGCTACAGCTCCGCTGCTCTTCCTTCTTCAACAGAGTGGAAAGGCTGAAAGTGTTTTGCGATACTTCCCGTTTCCTTCGCCAATTGGAGCAGACCTTTGTGCTGGAATATGCTCACGTCTCGTCCCCACTTCGCCCCAAAGTCGATCCAGTACTCTACGAGGAAATGTGGAACCCTTAGCGAACAGCAAATGTAATGACCTCAAACACTGCGGTCTAATTTTTGTCCCTTCTGGAATTCTCCTACAGAAAGCAGACATGCATTATTGTACAAACTAAATGATCTTTTTGTTACGGTATTTATATTGCAGGGCGACATTGAAGTCATAGGGCCTACAGACCACTCATGGCAAAAAAGGATATATTTCGAAGTTTCGCAAGCAATATCCGAAGACAGAGAAACGCTAGAGAGTGGCTCCGGCCAAATAGATGGTGACGTGCGCTGAAACGCATATCAGGAACACATTAGCGAATTTTAAATCTGTGAATGTGCTCGAAAAACGTCTCACAAACGTGCAGTTCCTGCAGCCTAATTTTTCGAACATATGTACTTCATGCTGTGCACCTCACACTATATTGTTCTTGTTTCTTTTGTTTTTTTAGTTGATTCCGAAAGCCACGAATGGGCTTTGGTACATAACAAGGGGGCTATCCTACGCAGTGGGAGAGAAAAAAAACACCGCCAAACCCATACAAGGCAGAGCAGTAAGTCTGGTGCAAAGCCATCCAAAGAGGATGCTGTTCAATACTACCTGTTGCGCATCGGACGGTAGCTTTAGCTCTGGAGATTTTTACACAGTCAAGCCACTTACTAAATGCAATGTGCATGGCTTTAATTGTAAATCTGTCGAGTTTTTTTTTTTATATGGCGCTTTATTGCTTGCAATAATGGCTGCACCACCTGTTTTGCTTGTCTCGATTTTACGAAACAATGTCATACTCGAGTTCACACATTATAAATTGAGGTTTTTTGGGAGATCGATGGGGCCAAACGTTAGAACAACGGAAGTCTGAACATGTGCAGCGACAGTTCGGGCTGCAGAACTTAGATATCCTGGGTTTAATTTCCACCCATGTCTGACTAGATATGGATGAGAAGCATGCAGGCCAGCTTTTGTGTGTCAGTACTGTGGGGCACGGAGACAATTCAAATTCTACATCATAAAGTAATTTCGCCATACCTCAAGGTACACCGACTTCGTGTTGTCTCAACATAAATGTTTATTTGCTTTGGCTCCTAGATCAGCCTTTTATAGGTGTAGGTTTTGTCCGTATTGTAGAATATAATTTTAGAAGTCAGTTTAAAATGTTAAACAGGTATCTTCATTGTCCATTCTTAGTTGCAGTCATTTTTTTCTTTATCAACTGAATTGAATTGTTTTCTTTGGTGACAGCTTTCTGGGAATCATGCATGTCTATTGTACAGTCTATTTTATTGTTTATTATTGTTTTATCACTTATTTTATTATTTTCTGGTATTCTCCATATAACAGATGAAAACGAAAATTCCGATATTTCGGGGCGAACGCGTTCTCTTTTTCACGAGTGATAGCAAGGCGGACGGCGCCTGTGCAAAAATCTTACCCGTCGGTCCGTGTGAAAAAGGCCGTTATGAGGGCACAATAAAGGTAATGACTTAAAAAAAAAAAAACTCTGCATTGTCCCTCATGAGATTTGCAACATTGTTCGTGAAGTTGACTGTGCTGGACACGAAGAATATTTTAATTTTCTTTATTTTCTATGGAATGTTAAGTCAAACTTTGGATGAACAGCGTGCTGTCTTTTCGGTGAATAACACTAGACATTTCCGGACAATATCCTTGACTTCAACTCCTGCCTCAGAATCTTCCCATTTTCTGATTTCGGTAGAGAATTCATAAAAACCACGCCGCCGTACAGATGCTTGAAGGTCGCTGTTTGACCTGCAAAGAACCCAGTAACACCTCACCAACAAAAATAGTGAAAGGGCGTTCGGCTAAAAATATGCGCAGGTACCAAACGGGGGCATAGTGTTAATCAATAACGTTTTCTTTTTATATATAGTTTGCTTCAGAGTATTCTACTTGTACGTCTCATGAAAAATAAACAGATAATAAACCCTTAAAGAAGAGGCTGAGAGCCTTCTCTTCTACAGGAGACAAAACTTGAGTGAACTCTGCAAGCCTCCCCACCACAGAAATAAATGACGATGTGTAATTTACGTTGAAGCTAGAAAAACAAGGCCGATAGATTACTTATTCTCGTAGTTTATTGTTTGGGGAGGGAAGGGGATGTTTTGTGTTTTCGTGACGTTAGTTTCTGGTATATTGTGTATTCATATGCACATGTGACATATGAATAATATGTCACAAATTTTAAATTTGGTTAGTAATCAGTCTGGTTGTTTTCATTGCAGCACACTAAAAAGGCACCTCCGAGACATATCTTTTTTTTTTTTTTTACTGGGGGAGGAAAAGAAAAGGCCGGTGGGAGTGGTGGAGTGGGACAACCTTTCGTATTAGTTCGTTAATTGTGACATTTTATCCGAGCGTTTACATCAGCCATTCCAAAGCGAAAAATTCCTCAATTAATCCTTCAACGTTCTTGTACCACTCTTCTATATACATATACATGTATATATTGACATAACTTTGTTGTATATGTATATATATATAGTTTTCTAATTATAGTTCTATTAGCGTTGCGAATCGCCGTTGCCAAGTTAAAACTATTTCGCTTCAGTTGCAGTTTAGCTTGCGTTTATATATTTTTACAGAAGATATAACATTTTTTCAATCAATTCATTTTACGCTAATGTGATCCACATTTGAGAGTCTCCATGTCCAATTAGTTTTAACTAAAAGTTACTCCCGGATACAAATGCATATTAGTATAAATAACGAACTATTGGGTGGATCGGCTGCACGAAGAAAATTGACAACCTACCTGCTACGAGTTCTTTCAGTTCTTGTTCCAGACTTTCTAGGCCTTCTTCCTGGGATCCCTTGACAACGACACAAGCGACCGGAGCCTCCCCGTACTTCGAACTGGGTATGCCGACCACAGCGGCTTCCAGAACCGCCTCGTGTGTGGTCAAGATTTCTTCCAACTCGGCAGGAGTTACAATGTTCCCCATACATTTTATCATCTGCTTGATCCGATCTACGATGTAGATCTGTCCATTACTGTCATAGTACCCGAGATCCCCTGCGAAGAAGTGCATATGTTGTGACAATTATAAAAGTACAATGATTGTTGTGGATCAAGGCAGAAACATGATCACCGCAATCACTGGTTTCAATCCATGGACTTTTTCAAATATTTTTTTCCTTGCTTCGTCCTACATTTGAATTTTTTGCGAGGTAGCGTTAAATGATTTTCTCTTTAAATATTTTTCCTTGCACTATTTGGTTTTGTTTAAAAGACAAGTTTCTATCTATGATTTTAACACACATTTCTTCAACTATTGAACATCTTTTTTTTACTGTATAGGTGTGCATATATCCTCCATTGATGTTTTATACTCCTCCATGCCTTACCTGAAAGCTGTTGGCACGCATTTGTTCTCATATAATAAAAAAACAAAAACTCGTAGTTAAGTTTTCTTTATTTCAACAAGGTTGAAGAACTTCGCTTGCTTTATTTCACGTTGCATCCGTAAATTGAAAATAAAAGTTTGATTTATGGGCTTGTATTTTACACAGTTGTTTGATTCTTGCAGAAGTAATATTGTCGGAATGGGGGAAATTTGCCCTGACTCCTGTACTTCAAGATGGTCTATCCTTGACCTTTTCATCAGAGGTAATATTGACAATAAAGATTCGGACATTCTACATTTGACCTTAACATTTCCTGCTATCGGTCGCATACCCATCGATTACAAACTACAAGATGCCTCGGAGCAAAGATAAAATAACCATATAACCTCAAAGTACGACGTTTTTCGTTACCAACAATTGTCTAGAAATTGTTTGCACGGTGGTTAAATTTGCAACGCATTGTTTCCTCGCACTTCTGAGTCCGCTTCAATTTTCCCAAGCGCCTCTAAGATGCCCCTATTTGACATCTTTACTCACATCTCTTCATTTTCTAAATTATCCAGTATAAAACATTTATTCAATATCACACCAAATTGCCGACAATATTTGCCTAAATACTGCGCGCTACAGATTAGTTGTCATATGTAAGACAATATGCTCATTACTGTTACCTGCCCCTCCTACACTGGTAAAGGAAAGTGTAGGGCGGTGTACTTCCGGATGTATCACAATACACATACCTAAAGTACAGTGCCCTACACGTTTTCGCACCGGGGCAGGAGATCTAGGTTAATAGAATGAGCCTATTATGGAGAACTCCCATCAAACTACAGATATACGGTTCAAATATAAGGCCTGCTTGTAAATTGGTTGAGGAAAAACAAAGGATTTCTACGCTTTCTATACCGTGTGAGCCTATAAAAATAGCACGGTACCTTGAACACAAAAGGTTTAGAATTGAAACCGATATCAATAAAATCACTAGTATAGAAATATAGGATTAAAAGAGGAGACTGCTTAACAAATGCTAGACCTCGACGCGCACTGACACGTGGAACACGACAGGGCCTCGGTGAAGACAATTGGACAGGGCCTCGGTGAGGACAATTGGATAAGTTTAAAAATGAGTTAACAAAAAATCATCTTTAATCTTACCCGTGCGGAGCCAGCCATCGCGGCTCAGGACTTCTAGAGTAGCTTCCGGACGACCGTAGTATCCCTTCATAAGGGTTTTGCTCTGAACCACGATCTCGCCTTTTTGATAAGCGCCAAGAGAAACTCCGCTGGAGAGGTCGATAATCTAGATAGTGATTTTGATTATAAGAATTATTCCTTCAATCGACAACTTATTAAATGTATAAAAAAAACGCGAAAAAAATTTTTTTCCACTTTTTTTAGGGGTTTTTAGACAGCAGATATGGTATGCGTTTCCAGTTTGATGTTTGACAAATCTGAGCAACAACATAGATTCCTTTTTCGACACATAAGAGAAGAAATAGGTCGCCTTTACCAGATGTGCTGGTGAGTACCAGAAAAGCATCATGTCATAATCTGAACGAAAAATTGGTATATACTTTATGGTGACTGGAATGTTTAGGTGGTCCCATAGTGCTTCACGTTTTATGATCAGGAGCCGCTTCAAACACGGATAAAAGAAAGAAATATCAAAGCCAACTTTTAATTATTGTTTGTTAAGAGCAAATAGGCAAGTAAACATATCAATTTTAGATGCAATTATATTATAATGAGAGTAAAAAAACAACTATTTCCGAAACAAAGTCATATTTTTCTTCCAATGGAGACGTGTGGCACCATGGGACACCACTTTGTCAGTGTCGATCGCGGTTCGCCTTGGAAGCTCCACTAGCTGACAAGATAAATATTTAACCTAATGGAAGAGCGCGGCGCTTGGCATGTCTGTCGCATACTTGGCCTTATATAAAAAAACGGGAGCACAGCTATCTCCTTTCATTCGTCTCGCTGAACGCTAAAAAAAAGTAATGAATACGATAAATTTTCATCGGGCCTCATGATAAAGGTCTGCTCACTCAGTCACCACCACAGCATATCAGTGCTGTTAGTGAGCGCTGAAAATAGTGCTAAGCGTTTTGACACAGCCCTAAATTTGCAAAATATTAATGATACATCACTGAGAAAGAGCTGCATCAATACTAATTTAAGTTTAAGTGAAGTCTACACTGGCGCGATTTCTAACATAGACAGAGAGCTGCGATGTTTCCTAAACCGACTTTAAGCCCTAGCCAATCGTTCACGTGAATTAGAAGGCCCTCCGGTAAAGACGTTTAAAGGGAAACTCAAGCTCATTCTCGGTTGTGAGAAAACAATGCAGCTCTTTAGTATACTTTAAAGAGACCGCATGCCAAATATTAGAACGTAATACCAGCTACAATATCACAAAACCGGCCAACAAAGACTAAGATGGCCGAAGTCACCAAACCCCGCAAATTTAGCAGGCGACGTGCGGCGCAGCCAACGTTGTGTTGCCGTTGTTGCTAATGTCTGTGTGCATGCGCAATTTTTTGTACAGCGGAGCTCTTAAGGGCTAGTTTCCCGAAGATCGTGTCCGGTACACTACACTTGTCGAGAAGAACGCCTCTGGACAGCTACCGCCATCTATAAGCAACGACGGCAAGCACACAACCAGTATGGTTGCCGCCGTTGCTCGTAGATGGCGCCAACCTTTCCAGCTATCATTGAAGAATGGATAGTTGGGCGGCGCGTTGGTGGGAATTCATCGTAGGAAACAGCGCAAAAAACAATCGACGACAAAGAAGAAGAACACGTAACGAGCGCATCGCTCGTCACGTGTGTTTCTTTGTCCTCGTCTGTTTTGCGCGCTGTTTCCTACGCTCTTATCAGTTTCGGCTTTCGGTTTAAACTTAGGATGGGTCGGCCGCGCGCCCTTTTGGGGAAAGAAGACTGGCTGCGGAAGGAGCGGCGACGTACGCAGCAGCTCGAATGGGTGCGTAACCACCGCAAAGCCGCTGTCGCCTCGACTTCCACTGCGTCGAGCGCTTCAGATGTACTTGCCAGAGAAGAGCACATCGCTCGCCTGGAAAGCCGCCGCCGAAAGCAGAACCAGCAATGTTAAGAATGCCGGCGGGCCAACGTCGCGGGCAACGATCGTGCCACGGAGGCCAAGCGCAAGCGCGAGGCCCGGCAACGACTGCACTCCACGAAGTCTGAACAGTTCCCGGGCGCGACGGCGATGTTCCGGAGGGAGTTCGTGGATTACCTCTTTGGCGTCACATGCGCCTTGTGCGACCAACTCTGGGTCGCCGGAGACGTATCCACGATCGGCGGCGTGTGGGACGAGAAGAAGCGGGAAACGGGCGCTTGCGCGTTGCGGCAGTGTATCGAGTACAGCTCCGCTGGTCCTCCTCCTTCACGAGAGTGGAATGGCTGAAGGTTTGTTGTCTTTTTTATTTTACTTTTTCAGGGATAGCTTACCAGAGAGTTACCGGCGCGCCACGTCGTTAGCCACGCCTAAACAAATAAAAAAAAAAAACGAAAAAAAACGAGCGATAAAAAAGAGAAATTAGAGGAGGGAGAGGGTGGTACGAGATGTCGTACGCTATGTTTCGCTGAGTAGCCGCCTGTGTTGCCGCCTACATAGCCTGCTTCGTCGCCGCTTGCGTTGCCTGTCCGCCGTCGCCGCTACGCCCGTCGTCTCTCCCTGCACCTCGCCCTTCCCCGTGCATTCACGTCATATCTGTGTTACCGCAGGTAGATCACGTGACCCTTTGTATCTCACGTGGGTGCGTATCTCGGAGTCGAAACTACAATGTTGCCAGGCTGTGCCGAAGTTACTGTTTCAGTTTGCTATTGTGTTAAATCACAAGATAGCACGAAAAATATTTCGGTTTTCATGAGATAAACGGTCTATGGTTTGTTTTGGAGTACTTTTGACGTAAATATCACCCACTATCTCAAACTTTGCGGGATGGAGTGGAGTTGCTCTTTAATAAACATTGAAATAATAATAAAAAATTCCCTAGATGTAACACATGTTTTAGAAGATAATTTCTGAATTAAAATATTTTTGGTGGAATTTATACGCTGCCAGACGCAATTTAGCTGGAGGCGGCCCCGCTTTAGCCCGCCTATTGTCGAAAGCTGATATTGCAGCTCTTCTTATCTTCACCGTAAGCTCGAATGCAGTCGACGCTAGGAGCTGATGGGACCACGGATGGAGCCGACACTAGGAGCTGAGGGGACCAATGAGAAAACCTTTCGGATGCCGCATGTGCAAAAATGTAGAGCGGGGAAAGCATGAGGGATGGAGGGGATGTTTTCACTAACATCTGGCACGCTTCCCCCCTCCCCTTTCCTCCTAAAGAGATACCTGCATCCGCCCCTGGTGACCGTCAGGGTTCAGCACGTGTTATAAACAGTGAACCAAACACGAGAAAAGAAGGCCCAGTGACTTCCGGCTTTAATCGTGCATTATTGGTTCGGTTACATCGCAGCATCGTAGCGTCGGCTACGTCCGGACCTAAGCTGACATGAAGTATAAGCGTCGCTTTCTGCCTTCATTTGGCTAGAAAGATAACTGACGTTTGGAATGTGTAAAATCGTTCCTACTTGACGTTAAAATTTGACATCTTTATGTTTATAACACGAACGAACTAGATAAAGCCCTGATTGTTTTTCACTAATATCACTAGGTCACCATTTTCCCTTTGATTTCAAACGGTAAAAAAAAACGATTGCTGCCGTTTATGACGGGTATGTTCTGCACACCGAATAGCTCGTTCATCTCTCATTGTTTTAGTGCGAGTCGTATCGCTTTCAGCGAGACGTTCACAGGACGGTCTCAACTGAAGTGGATTGTAGCAAACAACCACCGCAAGTACACGCCTTCGGGAACCTTTCGCGGGTGCTTGTTTTTAAAGTGGCAATGGCGTGAGCTAGCGTGATACTGGTGGTTCTATATAGCGGTGCTTCTAACGCGTCCGGCCATCTCCCGATAGGCGGAGAAAGCATATGACACAGGCTCTGTCGTCTGCTGGCTGCGCTATCGAGAAAGGGCGCCACACGTTACAAGTGTCGCTTGGAGACCCTTCATTTAAAAGGAGTGGCGTGACCTATAGACATCGTTTGCAATTCAATGGCGGAGGCCCTCTGCGCTGCTTGGTTGTATGTGATCACACATTAATCGTCTCGGCTTCAGAGTAACGCTACTTGTCCTATCTTGTTGCTAAAACCATTGTTGCCAATTACTTGAAGTTGCCGTTGAAAGAACCGTTAACGCTTTTGCTCGACCCAGAAAGGTTAAAGCGGTCCGCGAGAGAGGAAAACAACACTGATGAAACTTCCTAATTCAGTATCTCAAGATCAGCGTATCTGATCTTGGAATTGCTACAGTCAAAATGAGGAATATAAAGAAAGAGCAGCACCCTTAGGCCGTGTTCCAAATTTTACTAGATCTAACTCCAGGGTAAGGGTTTTGTACCTTGGCGTTCTAAAACCTATCCGCGTCCAGCGCTTTTCAATCTGTGATGTCACGTGACACGACCCGCCGGAGTAACCTGGATCCATTTGGGTAAGATTTGGAACACAGCCTCATATGTTTAGGTTACCCTAGGAGCCGGAGACTGTCAGCGGGTAGCTTCGGTTTCGTTCTCACCGGGTTGTTACTGCACCTTTATTTCTCACGATTTCTCACGTCAACGTAGACTCCGCTACGCTTAGGGTGGATACAGAAAGTACCCTTTTCATCTCGTCGCTGCATATCATACGCAGCGAATAACGAAACCATTACGAGTTTGCTGGCTCAAGGAGCGAGCGAAAACGCCGCATCGGCGAAGTCCCTTGAACGCAGACCGATGTACGCCGACCGCCCTGCCAGGTAAGTGTGTGTATCTGTTTGCAAACTCGAGAACAGGTTTTTCGTGATGTACAGGGAGAACAGCGCACCCGGAGAACAGTCATTCAAATCAACATACACACAAAAGAAAGAAACACTTACTCAGCTTTCTTTTGTGTGTATGTTGATTTGAATGACTGTTCTCCGGGTGCGCTGTTCCCCCTGTACATCATGAGTAACCAACTCGCCCGAACCTCTGTGTTAACTCGAGAACAGTCACTGGGAATAGTGTTCCAGTTTTATAGACGCTTTACACACGCGCCAAATTACAGCCGCCATTGCTGACCTTCTCTTGTCTTACAGAGATGCCGAGCAACTGAAACGGTAGTTGACGATCCTCTACAAAGGCCGATTCTTTAGAAAAGGACACAGTAACACTTAAAATGGCAATAACTTGGCCTGCTATGGTAATCATGAAGTGAAATAAACGGAATAAGAGGAAACAAAAACTGAAGGTCAGTTATGGTGGCGTCCATGCACACCTGCTGCAAAGCGTCTATACCACTCATACCTCACCGATCGCTCTTTTCAGGTTTTAGTTGAGCTAGTTGGAACATAATGATGGCAATCTAGTCAGTTAAACACAAAGCAAAAGAAACACGAGAAAACTGAGAAACGGACTGGACTGGAGAAAAGCGCGAGAAACTATCACATAAAGGAAAACTTCATAAAGAAAACGAAGTGTTAGGTCTAAAAGTCAGATATATAGGGAAGCTATTTAGTGAACAATATAAGCACACCAACACAACTAGTGTGCTTTGATCAATCTTGTGGCCAGTTTTCTCACAGCGACGTAGCAAGAGGTGCATCATTTGGGCTTGAAAACATTCTAGTGCGAAGAGGTTCATCATGCACCGCGTTAGCCTGATTGAAAATAGCGATCGGCGAAGCAAGGGTGCTATAGTACTAGAGTAGTAGTCTCAGTGGATGCTCTCGAGGCTGCAAACCAATGAGCGCATGAGCTAGTAACGTGTTTCGCGAACGTCGATCAGCGTTTATTTGACATTTCCGTTTACCTGACTTTTCCGTTTTCGACGAGTAATTGTAGAGTAATTCAAAACGACATTGCCGATGGCGGTGCGGAGACAATAGCAGACGACACATGCACAACCTGGCGAAACCGAAATCGAAACTTCCCGTTGCGAGTCTCCTACTCCCAGAGTGCACCTGGACCGCTAGGGGCTCTGCTGTTTTGCATATTGCCAATTTCGCCCGCTCTGCACTGTTCTACAAGATGGTGAAGCACACAAGACTACCGAAAATGCAAAGTCGATATTATCTTAGCGTAGCTTACTTGGTGGCGCAACGCCGAAATAACAAATTATGGAAAGTAATGAAAAGGACGAAGGAAGGGCGAGACATATGTTGGTTATGACTTTGCACGTCTCAGTTCGCCTCTATAAGGACAAAAATAGAGTAGAGCGCTTCCAGACCACCGGGTGTCTGTGAGAAACGATTGAATGGCTTTCGTAGCAACAGTGCATTACCCATTGCCGACCGCTCAATGCCCGCAAAATGCAGCGCAAGAAGTCGAGATCAGATAGTAAAGTTACATCAATCAGAACAAAACTCGCGCATACAACTGAAATACTTTCAATAAGAAAATGGCTGCCAAGGCTGCCTGAGAATACGTGGAAGTAAGTAACGTATTATGCGGAGATCACACCATAATTGCCCATTAAATGTTTGAAGAAAAAAAATGTTTTGGGTTTTTGATAGGATAACGTTACCATCTTATTATGACGAACCTGTTCTCGATCGTTACCGCCACATTCAGACGTATGCTGCGCTTTCCGCTATGGGTAATATTTCTTTACGATGTGAAAATCACATTTTATTTTACTAAGACCGTTCACTACTTAACACTGTTGGCCTGACTGTTTCTTGAAAAAAAAAAAAGGTTGCGTGATCACATAATGCAATGGGTACATAAGTGCGAGATGGTACTTTTTATCAGACATACCTTGACTTTGGTGCCAGCACACGGAACGCCGACGTTGTCCATGGAGATTTTTCCAGGAGGAGTGCAGCTTACAAGAGGAAACGCTTCAGTCAAGCCGTAGAAGTTTACGAACGAGTTCACACCAAAGAACTTGCATAACTCTGTTCCTAGAGATTCGGCGAGCGCCGTCCCTCCGACTATAATCTTCTTCAGACCCACCGCTGGATGGTTGTTTGTTCTCGCTTCGTTGAGAATCTCCCGTAGCCTTTCAGAAGATGCGAAAATCACAGATATCTGTGGAATAAGACTAGTATTCAACTGTCTATTTATCTTGTAGCGATGCAAACTATTCCTATTTCCGCTTCGTTTCTTGCTTTTGAATGCTGCCGGTAGTTTTAGAATGACCTAGCGCAGCTATGTCGCTCTGACATAAACCACGACCAAACGTTTTGTCCAGTAGGATGTTTCAATAAAATTTAAAAGAATCATCTAGTTAGGAGTAGGAAGATTTTGACGTAATCTAGATATTCTTGGAAAGGATATAAGAATATCAGTATTACAATCGAAAGACACAATTTTCTATACCTTATCGTTGCGTACATTGGTGGGGCTAGAAGAGCTTCACTGGAAGACCTGCGGCAATCAAGTATCACAAGAAAGAAAACGTTTTTTCTTTCATTTTATTTGGGGGGGGGGGGGGGGAGCTAAGCACAAACTCTTGCAGAATTTGCTCGTTTGGGTAATTGCGTTCATTTTTGCTAGCGTTTTTGCTTCCACCTTGAAAGACAATACCAGGGTGTGAATGCTATTGATTTTCCAGTTTCTGTTTCTCCCCCTTCCCAGTGGTCTCAAATGTGCTTATCCTAGGTTGGCTTACTTGATGTGTAGAAAGAGTTTCCAAGAAATCTGTGCACGATAGGGAAGGCTCCGTAACTATCACCGTTGCTCCCAGGCACACGCAGATGGTGTCGATCACAAACCCGGAGGCGTGGGTGAAGGGATTCCAGGCAAGAATTGCGTCATCTTCAAGAAAAAGACCTGAAGCCCTGTAACATGGCACAATAACAGGCAACCAGATTTCGAAAGTGGTACGCAGGTTAGATATTACTCGTTCATTCAATCAAAACAATTACATCTATATTACGTTGTCAAATACAAGTGGCTGGCAGTGCCGGTTCTCAGAAAAAAGGCTAATTAAAATATGTAAACACAGCAAATAGCAAATCAAAGAAATATATGTATGCCTGGCCATTCTAATGTGCGACACGCATCCGCCGGCATTACGAATCTATCTACGACCAGGATGACTAGGTCAATGCAGGCGATTCTGCGATCAAAATAAATACATTCTTTTTTTGCACAGCCTTGTTATTTTGCATGCCTGAAGGTCTACTCTCCTTCAGTTAATAGAGGGCCAATGTGTTTCGGTCTCTCATATGACTTCACCTTAGGCCCACTCAAAGGCATTCTTTTGCGACAGGGCCAACGAATTTGACGCGTCACGTTATCAGATCACGGAGGCACTTTAAGTCGTGGTGCCCCGTTGGCCAACTTCAGTGTCCATGTCTTTCTTTTATTGAACTACTAAAAACTTGATTTGAAAATATCAGCGTGCTACTTTGTTTTCTGTAGTAACATTCGTACTACGAATATTTCGATTGTCTATTGATTTATGCGCTGATTGATGCGAAAGTGGTAAGTTATAAAGGCTGAATTGTTAAAAGCCGCGTGCATCCTTATTTCTTCTACAGTTTATTGAACGATTCGGGTGAAACTTCGAATTTACCCGTTCAACCCCATTGAAAATACCACATCATCTATGATGTATTATGCGACGCTATCACCGCTTAAAGCCCTTCAATCCATCCAACCCTGAGCCTTACAAACCCCTTCAGCCCGTCAGACCATTAAACGCCTCAGGCTTTCAGAACCTTCAGCCTTATAGATCGCCTCAGCCCTTCAACACTAAGACGCCTAAATAACTGGGAAGCACTGACGCAAAATACAGGATAAAACGCTTTTGGAAAGACTGATGCAATACGCACGACGTCGTGCACCTGGACCGGGAATGACTATACGCACAATGCGGAGAGCTCATGCCATTTAGGTCACCCTTTTCGGAGGCCGTGTGGGGAACGGCGCGTCCCATGACGGCAGGTCACGTGATATTAAATCTCCCGCCAAATTTAGCACGGAGATTGAACAAGTGCGTAGGTCATGTGACGTCATATTTTTTGCTAAATTTAGTCGGGAAATAGAGTTGGGGCATAGGTCACATCAAGTCAATTTTTTTCCGCTAAACTTAGCGGGAATCTTCGTTTGCCTGTAAATTCCGTGATGTAAGGTCACATGACATATATTTTCCTGCAAATATTAGCGGAAAGCTGAATAGGTGCATAGGTAACGTGAAGTACATTTTTCCGCTTAATTTGGCGGGAAAACTGAATAGGTGCATCCGTCACGTTACGTAAAGTTTTCCGCTAAATTTATCAGGGAAACTGAAATCCGTTACGCTCACGCCGCCGCAAAACCGGGGGCGACGAGCCCGTAACAACTATCACTATAAGAACACTTGTTTAGCAAGCAACGTACATTAAAGTACGGTAGCAGGAGACGTAAGCTTTGTGGGAGACTTGCACGGCTTTTGGAAGGCCCGTGGTTCCGGATGTGTACAGCATCACGACGACCTCCTCCGTTGTGTCAGCAGGAATGTGGGGCTTCAGACTAGCCTCCGAGTAGTCTTGGAACTCGAGGATGTCAATAAAACCGGGAACTCTTCCAACACAGAACAGCTCCTGCGAAGTCGAAAAGAGACGACTCGGCTGCCGGTCGGGTCCATAATTGCAGACTCTAAGATTATAAACCAATGTTGCACAGATCCTTCTGTCAAACCAATTTGTGTCAAATTGCCTCACAATTTAGTTGTTTTTTTTTTACGACGAAGTATATTTAGTAAGATTTCGTACCGTTCGGTTCCTAAGATCATCTATTCGTCCATAATTGAAACCTGAAATCTTTTGGACTGATTCGCATAAGACCTTGTTTGCACTTCATACCGATAATAAAATTAAACCTTGATGTTGACGAAATAACTCAACGAACGATGTCTGTCATGCCCCGCAAGACTCAGGAACTTTTGAAGTGCAAAAATGTTTGAGTTGCGTGGAAATAATAAGGAGGAATAATTGCAGCGTGCTTTAACGAGAATAAACGCTTCTCCGTACATCTAGAAGTTTTGTTTATATGCTTACCGCTGGTGTAATAGATAAGAACGCCAGAATGATCTTGACTATTCAGTTTCGCCCTAGTTAACTCCCGAATATCCTATGTTGAATCTTTGAGGTGACTAGTTTAGTAGACAAGTAGCCGAGCACGATATTGTCAATTCATTAACTGATTCACTCTCCCGATAGCCATCTGCCACACCTAGTAGTAGTAGGTAGTAGTAGTTCCCGGATGCAGTTACCGTTGGGAGAGTAGAAATAGCACCTGTAGTTTACATATACCTTACAATAGCGTAGTTTAAAAGGTTCGTTACTTGCCTTACCAAAGTCAGTCAGTATTCTTCTGACATTGTGTGTTTCGATAGAGAAGTCCTGGGAAATTAAATATTAGTACCGCGAAGTTGGTGTTTAGAAGCGAACAAGTTTGCTTTAGTCTTAAAAGACGAACATTTTACAATCAACGAGCGGAACTTGTCGGCGCTAAAAGACAAACAAGCCCATGGGCACGGACAACACTTTCAAAGGAAATGTCAAGGATAATCTTGTTTTACAGTGGAGCTCTTAAGGGCTATGTTCTTCAGGCTCGTGTCCACCAGCAAAAACGTTATGACACCGAACCCTGGACAGCTGCCGCCATGTATGAGCGACGGCGGCAACCAGACAATTGGTTGCCGCTGTTGCTCATAGATGGCGGCTACCTTTCTTCGGAGGAAGAACGGGAGCGGAACGAGCGGTGATGTGCGCAGCAGCCCGAATGGTTCCGCAACCGCCGCGAGGCCGCTATCGGCTTAAGTTCCACTGCTCGACCACTTAAGATTTCCTTGCGAAAGAAGTGCAGACTGCTCGGCTGGAAAGCCACCGCCGAGAACAGAAGCTACAGCTGCGCTGGTCTTCCTTCTTCATCAGAGTGTAAGTTTGATTGCTTTTCATACTCTCACTTCTGACATCGACCACGTTTCAGACTCCGAACGGGGGTTCCATACAATCTTAAATTATCTCTGCGGGAACGGTCTTCTGATTCAGACAACCTAGCGCGTAGACTGGCGTTTTTTTTGGCAAGAGAGTGGACGGGTTGCCTTATGGCTTTTAATTCCTGCTGAACGATGTCTACGCTGAGTATATTTTGTTCTACAATAGTGACTCTGCTGTGGATATCGGTTACCTTATTTCCGATTGACTGATGATTGTTTTTGATGGCAGCCGCAATGTCAAGAAACAGGGATTTCCCTTCCTCGAGTCTAAGTGAACGGTCACTAAGGTCCTCAAGTGAGAAAATCACATCGGCCATTTTTTTGTCTTTCACATCCTTATGGGATCCGGGAGTTATCTCGAAATCACCGGACCGGACAAAACTTACCACAGGCGTGATACAGGGGGACAAACTATTTAAAAAACAATAACAGTTGTTTACATGGAAGTGCTAGGTGAGAGGGGTTGTCAGACGTTTCACAATACAACAATGTAAATCAACCAACCAGCATCAAGAAGCGAAAAGGATTAGACGACAGCATTGCTTTTCGCTCACATTCCCAAACAAATGGTAAAGGAAGCTGCCAGTTGCTTTTAACTTGCGCCGGGAGTTGTGTCGATGTTGATTCAGATGACCTGGTAAATGGGTGATGCACATTCCACGAAGCTACCAAAGGGCCACTTGCTGGGTAGGCTAAGCCAAAGTCAGATTGTAGCAGGAGGCTCGCTAAAACGCAAACATCATCGACCGCATGGCCCGAGAGTGACGCAGACAGGCCCGCGCCAAAGAACCTCGACGAACTGCATAATGATATGAAAAGAATAAGACGATTGCGTTGCTGGTATGTTTACATTCCCACTGAAGGGTAAAGGAGCCTCCCAGATGCTTTAACTTGCGCCGGGAGTGATGTCGCTGTTGATACAGATGACCTGCTGCATGGATGATGCACACTCCCCGAAGCCGCCAAGAAGCAACTTGTTGACCAGGCGATGCCAAAGGCAGATAGTAGCACAAGGCTCGCCGAAGCGCGAACGTTATCTCCAGCATGGCCGGAGAGTAACGCAAACAGGCACGAGCAAAGACGCGCCACGAACTGTAGGAACAAGAGAAAACGATTAAAGGACTGCAATGCTGGCACGCTCACATGGTCACGGAGTAACGGTGGACATGGATACTTTTACGAATGTCAGAATGCGAAACCTCTACTACGGAACGAGATCGAAAAAAACACCTTCGCGAGTAGGCGCAACCACGGTCAAGACGTCGTGGGAATTAGAAAAAAAATGAAGCGGGCAGGGCGCTTACGATGTGAAGCAATGTGGACGCTCCCTTTTGTGACGCTGCCAAGCAGTTGCCAAAAGAGCTCTATATCTGGCTCGGGCTGTCAAAGAGGAGCGGCGCGCCCCTTTATGGTGTCGCACGCTTCAAATCGATACTTGAATAGCAAAGATAATTACACAGCGTTGTTAAAATTAATGTCACCCAGTCCCTACTGAAATTCGTGGTGCGAAGTTTCCAGCTCGACTGTGGAGGCCCTTAAACAAATGAAAAGCTAATTTCCTCCCTGGAATTTACTGCAATTCACATCATAGCGTTATTGCGAACAACTTTACCGTGCTCACTATCATGAATCAATTGATATACCTTTTATATGTCGACCGCACTCACCTTTATAGTTGATGGCATGGTAATTTTGAGAAGATTTGGAGCGGTATCCATGTCTGTTAGGATGTAATCACATTCGCTGTCTCTAATCGTGTATAATACTTCCCCTAAAATAAAAAAAAAGAAAGTCGCTTAGAGTCCTTTGTAATGCCGAATTAGAGTGAAGCTCTTGAGGAGGAGGAGGGGACGGTACGGAGACGAGCGTATGACCCTTTTCGTCATCCGTACCCTCCCCTCCTCCTTTCCTGCTCGCCTCCCATTTAACGGAAAAATTTTCGCTAAATTTCTCGCTTAATCTAGCGGAAACATTGTTTCCGCTAAATTCAGCGGGAAAACTTTCTGCCAATTTTAGCGGGGAAATTTTTCCGCCAAATTTAGCTGTGAATTTTTTCCGCTCAATTTAGCGGGAAATGTGGTTACGGACGCGGACGGCGACGCCGACGACGCTCAAACCCGAAACGGGCTCCTAAGAGCTGCGCTCCAAAACACAGACATTTAAGAAATCTGGCTTGTATTATAACTCTGCTTATAATTACAACCGCCATTCATATTGTCCGGGTGACTAATTGACACTCACTTGCAACGTAGGAGGCCTTCGCCATAACAAGTGTCCCTCCAGCGAATACAACCGCCATTCCTGCGGCTATATTTTCGATGGTGTTCCGGATGTGGGTGCATACCCTCGAGCCAGGCTTCAAGCCATGTTGTTGAAACCCAACAGCGTACATTCGTATCTTCTTCAAGAGATCATTGGCGGTAAGGCTCTGCTGAGTATCAACCTGGCAAGAAGAATCCGGCATATACTGGCCTTGGTGAAATGCAAAAGGCCGCGGCATAAGTTTGACCTTAAACCATACATGCATACGTCGGTCCAATTAGATCGTCAGGCCATTTTCGTTCATTACACAAAGCACGCACATCTAACATTCGCTTCGCGGCGATTCTGCCTTCGAGCTTGGTGCTCTTTTCGTCGCTCGCTTGACTTCCGAGTGAATTCCTAATTTAGGTTGCGCTTTCTTTTTCACTAATGTACAATGTTTCTCTCTTTTACACAACTGTGGTTTCCATACATGATTGTAGGAAGCTCCCGGAAACGACATTAGGCCACCAGACGTGAAGCAAGGGGATACCTCCGGTCTGGAGGGACATGCCCCCAACGTTGACCGAGAACGAAGAAAACCAAAACACGCTATTGGACGGTAAGGACACCCTTGGGCGTGTTCCCTCCGTCGCTACCTTTACTTTCTGATTCAGATAAGGTCTTTTTTTCTTCATTTGGCTGGCTTGAGCCGGTCCGTCTCCTCCTTTTTTCCTACTTAGCTGTTCCCAGACGGCTTTTGCCCGTTGTGATCACGGCACGAACTGCCAGCGAAAACTGAAGGGACGCCACTTGTCTGTCGTCAGATGCAATGTATACATGACCGTACCATGATAATTATGGCAGTTTTATTGCATTCTATACTTTTTTAATTTCAATATCCTCATGTCCTGGAGGGCATTACAGAGAACTTTGGGTAGAAACAACAAGATAAACAAGAACAAACACAAAAAAATAGCAAAGGCCAACAATGCACTACTGCTGGAATGTAAAAAAATAGATGAGCCAAACATGCTTTAAAAAAATTATTCGATGCAACTTTAAATAAATTATGCTACCTAAAATGCTGGAAGACGGTTCCAATCAAAGTACGTTTAAGGAATAAAGGGATGAATGTACACTCTGGTGTTTCACTGAGGCAGGCCGATCTTAAAGTGATGATTGACGCGCCGCGAAATAGAATATGCGCTCAGAAAAAGTGAGTCATTCACTTTTCTGAGCGCCGCCTCACAAACACAATGTCGAGGATGAGGGCGGTCACCTCCACAATGTCGAGGATGAAGGTGCATCTAGGGCGCGCTTTATCTTGAGAATGAGCGGTGGTGACGTCAGAATTATATATTCTGTAAAAGAGACATGGACATGATTTTTTTCGGCGTAGTGAAATACGCCCTAGTGATAGCCTGGTTTTCATTGGTCATACAGTACATCTAGTTTCACCCTCAGTCCAGGCGCAGCCTACACTACGAGCTCATGGGACCAATCAGACAGCATCATAAGGGCACCATCTTGGTGGACTAATCATGAACAGAAAAGGCCTAGTGACTTCCGCTTTTGAGTCTGCTTGATTGGTCTAGTTACCTCGTAGCTTCGACTGCGTTTTCACTTAAGCTTAAATGAAGCATAGCCGTGCAATGATAGAACGGAGCGGAGGTAAAACATATAAGCAGTCGTCAAGGTGAACAAAAAGGACGTCATGAAATAAACTCCGCTCACAACCAAGAAATCCCATATTAATCAGTACTTGGTCATTTCCACCCTTTGCCTAAAAATGAAGCGCACGTTCGGTTTTGTTTTAATTGATATTGGGCAACGGGCATGTTTGCTATCCAAAATTGTAGTCACGCCCAGTTCACAACGAGCGTTCAATGTATTTAGAAACAAAACACATATTTACGAGTTATTTTTTCTTTTAATGCAACCTCAAGGTCTCTGTGTTTAGAGTGTTTAAACAAATTGTCGAACTATTCTCAATTCGAGATACTCACTTGCACGTACACGAGAAACGCAACCGATGGATACTTACAGCAATTATCTTGGTTGACCATTTCATTAAGCATTCCTGGAGCATTTGGGAAGCATGACAGTCTCCGACGTCGAAGTCAGGAAATGGCGACTGGATCACTCGTTCTCGAATGCAGGCTGTCATCCCTAGTTTTGGATTTTGTGGTCATAAAATACAATCCCGGTATTCAGCGTCAAAGCAGTTCCCTCAAATCGAAGCTGAATCGTATTTGAAGTTTGTTGATGGCCCTTCCACTTTACTGCGACCTGTCCCTGGGCACGAAATTCGAACACCGATGAAACGGGAATATTGGGTTTAAACAACTGATTTTGTGTTGAAAGAAGCAATAACGGCAATAGCAAAGGTGCACTGGCTGTGGTTCGTTTTAGCTGAAAAAGGCTGACTGACCTTAGACCACCTGAGGCGTTTTTCATCTCTCCAAAAGGGAATTTTTTCGCCGGGCTCGTATTTAACTTTTACTACATGTGCTGTTTTCGTTCGTTAATAATGACTCATATTCCGATGCTTGCCGCTGAAACGGAAATGAATATACGGGTACTTAGGTGCACATGTACCTGGGTACAAATTGAAAACGAAAGAGGGCTCCATGGAGCACTAAGGTTCATGGGTTGCCCAAATATTTATTTCTCCAATAAGCGACTCGGGCGAAATTCGCTAACTTATTTAGGCTGGAATATTTTCCTAGCGTCTTTATACCCACGGGCAATGTAGTGAAGCCAAGAGTAAAAAACGACGTCTGTCAGGTATCGAAATAATTAAATTCTGTAACTCGTATCCAACTTTCAGCCTGACGATATGGACGAGGATCATATCTAAAATTTTAGTCTTCCTTACGCGGAACTTACAGGTTCCCGTGAATAGCACGATATCTACACGCCGTGAAGGTTAACGGGCATGGCGAATTGTTGAGGGCACCTAATAAAAACCCACCAGTATGCCACGTAAAGCTGATTTGTGATTGAAAAGCCAGTTTAAAAAAAACCACGAACTGAATTTTTGGCTAGCCTAATTATGGGATTTCGCTAATCGCATACTGTTTAGTGCGCAACAATAAAGCTAGTTCACGAGCGTAGAAAGCATAAAGCTTGATTCTCGGTAGAAGAGTTTGAAAAAATAGCGGACTCTTTTTTTATCTCCCCTTCTTGAAAAGCTCTCCGGCTTTTCGCAGGGATGAAATCCCGGTGCCCAATCTTTTCAGCGGAACCTAGCTCAAGCATTGGGCACGATCACTGTGTAACTAGGACGTATGCGCTTGCCAAGAATCAATCCGTCAATGAATATTTTAATTCGCGCTCGTGGACAGTGAGTGATGCCACGGCACTTATTATTACTTGAATAGGACAAGTTTCATGGTCTGTTTAAAAAGCACGTTGGAAGCATGCAGTCTGGGTCGCGCACAAGCAATCATCACGAAATATATTGTTTATTAGCGCGATAGTCTCGCTCTTTTACACCGAAACTTCCTCGCGTCGAATCAGGCCGGTGGTGACGTCTAATGTTGTCACATATCTCGTTCATATTTCCCCTTTAAAGTGGAAACAAAGTCCCCAAGTTCACGTCACTGGATAAAGGCTTTGCTCGTAGCTCAATATTCTCGGGGATTGACCCCGTCTAGCTGGTCTGCGGACTTGTTGTCTTTGCTGTAGTGTGCTAGAGCTTGATGCGGTCGGTGAGTTTGTTGGTGGTGACAACAGTGGTAACGGTGGGATAGGAACCTCTGGTGCTTGGCCAGTAGAGTCTCGTCGTCATCGTTACTGTCATCGTCTCCATGTACGGAAAATGGTACTCATGTTTTCTTGTGATGCCGCCTGTTTCTTCTGAATATCTTGTTGTATTCCGACAAACAGCATACGTTCTTGGTGCAGTCAAAAAAAAATACCATCACTTTAATAGTACAGCCAATCGGGGAAGCAACTTTGACGGTATCATCTGGCCGGAGGTCCTGCAGACAATGCCAACTTTCATGGTGCTCGTGTTTCCTCACTTACGGTCCCGACGTTCTTCCAGTGGAGTGATTTGATAATTAACAACACCCAGCTAAAAGTCTTCTTCACCTTCGGATGTTTTCACGAGAATGAGCTTGGCTATTTGGGCGCTCCTTTTCCCAGTCCGTTAGAACTTGAGAAACGAGGACATGATGTGGTATGCTGGAAGTCATAGGCGAAAAAAAAAAACGTTCTAAACTATCTTGATGAAAATGGGGTCCATGATCTCAGCAAACGTCGATGGGGAGATCATGTGTTTCAAATGCGGCCCTTAATGTCTCAATTATAGTTTGTGATGTAGTGTCCTCATGGAGCTCAATCTCCAGAAAGTTTGATTGTGAGTCATAAATAATCAAATATGGATCGCTTGCGTACGCAAATAGGTGTACCCCAAGACTGGCCCACGAACGTGAAGGGTTTTGGGCCCTAGTAGTTCATTCAGTTTCTAAAAAGCATGTCGCTTACAGGCGCTACGTTTACTGATTATGGATTCTTCTTCCGAATTTAGGTCGGACCAAAACAACAAGGCTACGCGCTTTATCTTGACATTTATAAATTTTTGGTAGCCATCAGGGACGCGAGTTAATACTTCTGAGAGCATTCATTGGAGAATATCTACTCGGCTGCCTTTAAACACAATACCTTTGAGAACAAACAATTTTGACATCATGAGACGTACGAGTAAATTATTCTGAAACAAACAATATATGTAAAGAGAGGTTAGTGACTAGCACTATGCCCCAATTTTGTAACCGCAGATATTTTAGCCGAACGCTTCTTCACTATCCTTGTTGGTGTGGCGTTACTGTGTTGTTCGCAGATCAAACATCGACCTGCGAGCACCTGTACGGCGGAGTGGTCTTTATGAATTCTCTAGCAAAATCAGAAAGTGGAAAAAGTTTGAGGCAGGAGCTGAAGTCATGGATATTTTCCGGAAATGTCTATGTCTAGTGTTAATGACCGAAAGGCCAGCAAATTATTCATGACAGTTTTTCAAAATATTCGAGAGAAAATAAATGAAAATAAAATATTCTTCGTGTCTTGTACAGTGAACTTGTTTGACAATGTTGTAGATCACTGAAAGGAGCATAACAATTTTTTTTATTTAGATCATTAGCTTTATGTATATGTTCTATAAATTATACTCAATAAGGCATGGGATTTGTGTGTCCATATTGGACCCATTCGTACATGAACCGACGGGATGGAATTTGTACGAACACCGTCCATCTCACAGTCAGCCGTGACCAAGAGACTGTGTTGGCCCCGTAACATTGGGATTTTCATTTCCATCTGTTACATGAAGAATACCATAAAAATAAAATGAATGATAACACAACAAACTATAAAATAGGGTACTGTATTTAGACCGCATTAATACTGGTCTGACACATTACAGTGATGCGAAGGTCCCTTGCAAAGCGACCTCAATCGCTTTGTAAGCACAATAGGAATGCATAATTTTGAAAAAGCTTTTACCAAGGGCAACAATTCAATTCAGTTGATAAAGAAAAACATATTTCAACCAAGAATAGCCATGCGAAGATGGCTTGTAGCATTTTCAAACAGTTAACAGCCGCCTCCTTTTTATATGACTGCACCATATTTGCTGCTTTGCCTTGCATGAGTCTGGCGGTGGGTAGTATTTTCTGCTACTGCGTAGGATGGCCACCCAGGCAGCACGAAAAATGTGTTGTGTGTCTGGCCAACCTTTGGCCACTCTCCGGCCAGTTCGGCACTGGCCCCCAGAGATCAAAAGATCACCGGCATGCGTATGACAAGAAACAACTGTTTTCTTTTGGCCACTGGTGATAAAAAACTATTGGCAAGCATCTGGCCACAGACAACTCAGTTTTTCTCTGGCCGCCGGTGATAAACAAAAAGACCGGCATGCATCTGGCCACAAAGCACTCACTTTTCTTTTGGCCACCGGTGTTCGAAAGATTATCCGTAAGTGTATGGCCACTGTTGTATCATTTCTACTCGGCTACCAGAGACAAAAAGATGTCTTGCAAGCATCTGGCACCAGCGCACACTGTTTTCTTCTGGCCACAGGAGTTCAAAGGATCTGACAGTATGTGGCCACTGATGCAATATTTCTGCTCAGCTGCCAGAGATAAAAAGATGCCTGGCAAGTATCTGGCCAGAGAGCACTCTCTTTTCTTCTGACCACAGGTGTTTAAAAGATGATAGGAAAGTGTGTGGGAACTGGTGCGTTAGTCCTCCTCAGCTGCCAGAGACAAAAAGATATCTGGCAAGCATCTGGACACAGAGTACTTTTTTTTTTCTCCTGGTCTTCAAAAAAGTATCCGAAAGTGTGAGGCCACTAATCAACATTCAACATGGTTAACATTCATCAGCTCGCCAGCACGCTTACCATTTTATCACTATTGCAATATTTCTGCTCAGCTATCAGAGGCAAAAAATGTCTGCCAAGCATCTGGCCACAGGGCACTCTCTTTTCTTGAAGCCACATGTGTTCAAAAGCTGATCCGAAAGCGTGTGGCCACTGATGCATTATTTCTGCTCGGCTACCAGAGACAAAAAGATGCCTGGCAATCATCAGGTATCATTGTCTCAGCTTCTCAGCTTTGACTCGTGCTTCGACTGCGATCGAATTTGTTTTCTGTACTCATTTTATAATATCGTGGCCCGCACTAAAGCAGGCACGCTTCTACTTGAGTGGCAGTTTCGGGCACTCAAATCTGTACTACGCAAAGCAAGTCCTGACGAGCCACATTTTGCGACCCTCCCTGGGTAGTGCAGGCGGCCACTCAAAGCAGCAGAGAAAGATTGATTGCTTTGTCCAACCCCCTCTGACCTCGTCTTCTGATAAGCCTCTACACCTTCTTTTGTGTCTTCGTGTGGCTGTGAGTGAGTGCGAAGGCCGCTTCCAGCAAATGAGAGGGGTGGTGCGAAACACGTGACCGCTCTCCGTGGGACAAAAACGCTTGGACTAAAATTTGTCATGTGACTCGCTCTGACGGGCTCACTGGGGCCGTAGTTTTTGCCGTAAGCCAGGTTATGGTTAGATGTAGGGGCAACGAAGGTCCGGTTTCCAAAAAGCGCCCGCCAGTGTTCCCCTGATTTTTGTGCGTTCCAGTCGCAACCGTGAGTTTTCGTCGTGAAAGGTCGGAATGCAACCATGCCAAATTTTCGGGAATGGCCGTTTATTTCTTCGAACTCCATGGAATTATTGTGCTGTGTCTGTTGGACGCCTTTCGATAAAGAGCTCCTCATCGGCAACCGCAAGACTTCCGGTGATTGTGAGTGACCGCCTTCATCCTCGACATTGTGTTTGTGAACCGTTCTGTGCTGCCCGAATCGGATTAGGCATCGATCACGGATTACATGGGATCGCTGTTCTATTTGTCAGTGCTCTGGAAGCATGCTTCTTAGAGTAGACACCTTCTCAGTAGAAACTTTTACTGTTTACAAACATGAACTGCCGCTTACGTCCCAAGGAACACATAAAAAAGGAAAAATAAAAGAAATAAGTGGAAGTATCAAAGCCGTTTTTCAGCTTTATTTCTAGGCTTCCTCTAGAAAGAACTGGCTCTGGCTAAAAAGGCATAGCTGTTCTTTAGCCAAATGGTTGCTCAACTTTGACCAGAGACTAGGCCTTTAGATTTCTGGACTCTGGTCAAAGATGAATGACCTGAGTCTGGTCTCGATTGAAATATCCTACGCATGGTTTTGCTTATGAAATCGGCCTCACCGGCAAACGCTCGACAGCCTGGTTCTGGCCGAAACAAAATGGCCTTACTTTGGCCATGGTTGCATAGCCATAACCTGGTCAATGATGAAAGATCTCAATCTGGCCAAAGGTGAGTGATTTTTATTGAGTAGGACGACCATAATCTTGCCAAAGCTGAACGGCCTCAACCTGGCCAAATGTGCGCGGCCTTAATTCGGCCAGAGTACGATGGCCTTCATCTGGCCAAAGCTGAACGGCCTTTATACGGAAAACGTTGAACGGCCGTAATTCGGCCCGAGAAAGACGGCCTTCATCTGGCCAAAGTTGAACGGCCACAATAGGGCCAGAGTTGAACGGCTTAACAGCGGCCGAGGCTGAGCGGCCAGAGGATAGCCAATTAAAACCAGCCAATGAACGGCCACAAGGCGGCCGTCCTTTGGCCAGTCACATTTTGAGTGTCCGGCCATCTTTCGGCCTCTCTTTGGCCAGATTTTGGCTGTTCTACTTTCACTTGGCCAAATGACCATGTCGGAGCATCTTCTGAACATCTCTGGCCGGACACTGGTCAGACAAAAATGAATGGCCAGAGGATGAGTGGCCGAAGACTGGCCAGACAGTTAGCGCTGTCTAAGTGCACCTTGTGATGCACCAAAGCACCGTGCCCACTCGTGTTTGAGAATAGACGGAAAAACAAATATACTGTGAGGCACACAGCATGAAACTCCATGCTGGAAAAAAATAGGCTCTAGGAACTAAACTTTTAACAATGAGGTTTATCGAGCATATTTATTTTTTCAGATACACTAACGTGTGCCTGATATGCGTTTCACCGCACGTCACCATCTCGTTGGCAGGAGTCACCCTCCTGCGTTTTTTCTGCCTTCAAGCATTGCTGATAAAATTCGAACGAGTATACTTATTAAAAAAAAATAATGGGTTGTATGTGTGTTCATACAGCCTAGAACTTGGTCTGCCTCAACGGGCGACGAGTCTCCCAGCTGTAGATGAGAAATTTAGCCAGTGCAATACAACCGCAAGCCTGGGATTTTTAACGTACATCACGCAGTAGTAGGGACCCTTAGCAAACCGTTGCCGTGCTCCGCGTACCGTACTACTGGAGCCTTTGAATCATGCTTTTATCCGCGCGCCCCGCGGTCATTGTACCTCCCGGGCGCGTGCTTAAAAGCATGCTTCAGGGGCTCAGGTAGTGCGGTACGCCGAGCACGGCACCGGTTCGCTACAGGTTACTAGGGATACACGACCGCACGCTAGTACGATCCTTGTCGAGGTCGAAACGGTCAGGAGTTGGTTTAAACCCAGGATCCCTGGGTTTTGCAGCGCGAGCTTTCGCCCCACATCAGCAGGCCTGTCTAAGAATGGTTCTGAGAACTACAATCAAGAGGTTTCAGAATTTTGTTTGCACATGCTTGCAGCTTATTGTCGTCGTTTGTCAACAGTGAAACAATATGTCCTAAGGAAATGGAAGTTACCAAACGTCGCTCAGCTATTGGCTGTATATAATCGGCTTCAGATCACGTGGCCGCTTGTTCTGGCTGCGAGTTGAGAGTGTGAACATTGCTCATATTACTTTAGTATGCTTTTTGACGTTCATTCCGTGGGGAGAAAAACGAACGCGTGTTCCATTGGTCATAAACGTCAGGGATTCGTTCTAAGCGGTATTCGTGCAAAGTACAAAAATTGTTGACCGACCCTTTTATATTTCGTAAGGGAAGACAAAGGTGATGTATGAACCAGCGTTTAGCGGGCTCACTCGATTTACCCGCACGATCTTGCAAACAGTGCAGAAAAAATGTAGCGCGCTTCAGAAAAACGCAGTGCACTCTACTTCTGGTTGTGTTTTCAGGCAGCTTGCACTCTTATATCGAATACGGCAGTGTGCACCAAGTGCAGCTGAGGCAGGAGGTGGAGGTCAATCGAATGAGTGTCTCGTGTGGTCGGAGCGTGCACGTTCAGCCAAAGTTCCTCGGAACGCAAATATCACTTGCTGAAGGCCGGTTATCAGATGTAGACCAATACTACCTGGATGACAAGGCATGTGCATGATGTCATGATTAGTGGATCCCCGATCCGCGCCAATCGGCAAACACCTCGAACCTTGACGAGAGTATGGGCCATGTCAGAACTACGTCACAGCGATTAAAGCGAAACTAGAATTATGAAGCTTGGTTTGTTTTTCGGATCGCGCTTGGTTTTTCTGTGCACTCCACATTTGCTGCGGTATGTATTGTAGGCTGGTCGTTCAGTGGCAAAACGGCTGCCTTGGATCTTGATCGCGTCTAGGACATGTTCTATGAGCAACCGAGTCCATTTGAAGCTTGAGACACCCGTCACAGGCCGAGACCAGTTCTACAACACGGTAGGAACCGTTTCTTTTTCTTTTATTTTTGAGCCGATATCGCTCCGGATTATGCCATCCTTAATACATCATACCAGGACTAGGTACTGATCATCAAGCGAATTCCAGAAACGAGACTTGGAATGCTATGGAATGTGTAGAAACATCACTGGCAGGAATTCAGAGCAGTTAGCTAGTCATTCCTGTGTTCATTGAGTAATTTGGCGGCATTTCCCAATAACTGTGCCGTTTCATGCAGCTTGTGCTCGCCTGCACTCAAAATATTTCAAGCGCCGGCGTAACGCCATAAGCTGCAGCTTGCCGAGTAAATGCCTGTTTCGAAATCTGCGTCGGCTGCGTACACAGCTACGAAAACCACCACGACACATTCGCCGGTACAACCGCGACTTACGATTGCTTGTCGAAGTTTCTACTTCCCCTGCTTGCCACGTTGTGCACGACAAATTGTATTCCTGGTGCAGAGGAAAACGGTTGGAACAACATGCTTCAAACGCCTCGGACTGTCAAGAGGGGCCTGGAGGACTTCCAGTTCTGGTATCAGTGTACTGTGTTGATGGGACGATAAACCTTTCTTGCTGCACACACCTAATGAAGATAGTGGATTTAACTGTGTAATGTGATTGTTATTTTTGTTACCTGGGTAAAGTTTACACTAAAACTTGATGTGATCAATAAGCATATCAAAATAAGCAGTTACTGGTCAGGCATTACTTTCCTAGTTATGCTCAGGGGACATAAGTCATATTTGCAAAACCAAATCGGATTATTATAAGCAGTACTGACATATTGAGGTTGCAACATGTTTCTACGGGTCTCGATTGCACTGTTTATAAATGTAAAAAAATAACGTGTAACTCAAGCACTGCTCAAAACTGAGGTTTAGAACCAATAATTTTTTTCAGAGCTCTAAATAATTAAAAACAATAACAATAATTAAAAACAATAACAAACAATAGGGAACTACACTTCCATTTGGTAAACAACAGTGAAATTCACAATTCTGTAGTATGTTTAGTTGCAGGGTATTCTGCCAGCTATGTTGAATAGAAAAAAAATGAAAGTTCGGTTAAGTGTATCGATTCACTGGAGTGTGTTTTTATTTATTTGTTTGAAGTTAAAATGTAAAATCTCCAGTCAGGCTCTGGACAAACGTCTTTCACAAGTCCCAGAGTGAAAGGTTGGAGTGATTGCTTTCTCATTCGCGTTTGAGCATGCTACGTAAAATGCGCCGGCAAATAAACATGCCCGTTCCTACATCACTGTTTCTTACGCTTGAGAAGGCACATCTCTGGTTAAAATTGCACGTACCAAGTTTCTTATCTACCTGGTTGTAAAGTTGCGTACAAAACGCGGATATCTCTTTGATTTGAGATCTTATCTCGACTCCATGACACGTTCCCTTACACCACATGAAACCCGTTTGTCCTGGTAATTCACTATTTCTCCTCCACGTAAGCAGTTGTGACGTAGAACAATGCAGTTCTCAAAACGGCGGTGAAATATGCGTATACACCAACTCAACTCTCCTACGTCACGCCGCGGTGGTGGCGCGACGGACGCACTTCCGGTCTGGGGCGGTGGGCAGAAGTCGCTGTGCCAGACATGCGTTCCTGTGTTCCTTTGGAAGAAACGAGACAAAAAACCTGTCTTCTCGTCAAAATGCTGCGATGGGGGCTGTACCAAGAAAGTCTGGAAAGGCTTGAAGATCAGTTTTCATGTGTTTCTGCCCCCTCCGTTTGTCCGAGAACGTGGATAGTAGCCGTGAAAAGGGCAAACCAGACGCTGTCGAACTACGATTGCGTGTGAGGGCAACACTTTGTGGGCGCCAGATGTATTTGCTTTGTTCCAACATGAGCGAGAAAAACCGCCAAGTTGTCCGGACCACCCACGGGTTCAGTGCGTCTTCAAATTCTCACGGCCGCCTGATCGTTCGAACTTTCGTCTACTCTTTCAAACTTGTCTGCTTTTTGTCGTCTGCTCGTTCAAACAAAAGCGGCCCGTAGACCAAACTTTCACTCCGTGATTGCAATAAAAAGTAATTGCAGGCCTCAAAAGACTTAAGTAGGCTCGGTGTAAACAGTAGATACAAGATGTTGATCATTGGCACCGGTGGTCATGACCGACTTGTTGCGCTTGGTCTGTTCCCGCTTCCGATTTTCAGTATCGACGTCGATCATCTCTGCTACCTTCTACACTTTTGCAACACGAGCGACGTCGCTACCGAAAATAGCTGGAAGAATCTCATCATGGTTTTGGCGTCCATTCTGCGGCGTTCATGCGAATTAATCGCCGCACGTCAAATTTTTTACGGAAAGTTTAGCGGCGTAACGAGCCTTGATAATTTCGCTTAAGCGATTAAAGTGGTAAGACATTGCGATGAGGACGTAGAATCGACAATTCCAACGCGAAAAAGAGTAGGCAGACTCACACAGACGCCGACAACGTGACATTCGAGTGGTTTGTTGACGCGGGACGGCGGTGCTTCTTGCCCGTACCCCATTACGCATGCGTTCGAACTGTCGTCTGCTCTTTCAAACTTGGCTGCTTTTTGTCGTCAGCTCGTTCAAACGACAGCGGCCCGGAAACCAAGCGTTGACCCGGTAATTGCGATAAGAACTAAATGCAGGCCTCAAAACACTTTTGAAGGTTGGTTGGGGTAAGTAGGCTAAGTGTAAACAGATACAAGAAGATGTTTATCATTATTGTTACCAGTGGCCATCACCGACTTGTAATGCCCGATCCTGCTTGCGGTTTTCAGTATCGACGTCCACCATCTCAGCTACGGTCCACGCTTTTGCAGTCCGAGCAACGTCGCGTCTGAAAACAGCGAGCAGAATCTCATCGTGGGAGTCAGGCTTAAGGGCCCATTCTGCGGCGTCCACGTGAAATGAATCGGCGCACGTCACATTATTCACGCAAAGTTTTGCCTCGTTAGTTTTGCTGAAGCCGCTCAAGTAGTCAGACATTGTTAGGAGGACGTAGCATCAACAATTCCAACGCAAAAAAAGAGCCCGGGGACTCCCACCGACGCCGACAACAACGCAACTCAATGGTTTGTTTATGGGCGACGGCGGGCTTCTTGCCCACCATCCACCGCGCATGCGCGGCGCCGGTGGCGTCCGCTAGGGGCGCTCCGGTTTGTTTGTAAACATGAGTTGGTGTATATGCAACCTGTACTACTGTTTGGTTTGGAACTATCTGGCGACTGATGAAAAAAACATTGGGTTTGCCTGGAAGTGGCGGCTGCATTGTTCAAAAGTGAGCTTTTACTCTGGTGGAGCTGCTTAGGCCTAGTGCCAGAATAAAAAAATACTGCGTATGCCCTGGCGGGACAATCGGAACATAACTATTCATCACCGCAGTGCGCTCCTACAGCGATGAAGAATCAGGCTTTTCGATGCATCATGCTCCAATATGTGTGCATGTTGCTCGCATATGTAGCGCATATCGATTCCGTCGGCACGCAATGTGGGTCTTATTGTTCACCCTGTCAAGTTATACCGTGACAAGGTATAACAGTGGGCCCTCACTCTTCTGGCGCCTCCTGGCTATTTCCGGCTGGCTATTGCCACGCGAAACCGAGGAAACAACGCTCGGTCATGGACTTCTAGAAGATTCATATTTATTCTTAATCTGGACGTAACTTTGATCATTTCTACCTACTGTCTTTTTCTCGAAAGCGCCTGTTCATTCTCACCCCGAGGGCTCAATGCTCAAAACTTCTGGCACGAATTTTCGAGATGCCGCCTCAAGGTATTTAAAAAGGTATTTGTGACCTTGTCGAGTCACTCTCACTCTCGCTTGCTGTTCCGAATTGCACCAGCTTTTCTGCTGCTTCGGCGCTCGTTCTTTATTTTGTTTGGCAGAACTTCGCCCATTACTCCTTCAGTTTGAAACGAGATTTTCGACGAACGCTCCTCCTGCCATTTGTGTCAGCATGAGCATTACGATGCTCTTGTGCAATATTGAACGCTGGGATACAACACTGTCCTTCGGAAGTGCTTGTAACTACTGCTGCCTTTGTGGTTCCTACATCGGGAAGGCAAAAACTGGTAAAGCCATGTCTCGGTAATATGAACCCCGTTATTATGGATACCTTACTATACTGACATCATTTTCCAGGACAAACTGCCGAAATACGTGCATTTTTGTCTCGTTATTATAAACAACTCACATTATGAACGCTTTCTTTGCGGGAACGGAGGTCTCCACACGAACGAAACAACACCGTATTGCGCACTGAAAACTGCGCTAATTTGCTTTGCAGCCCTTCGCACAGCCGTAAGGCATGTTCGCGCAAGCATTCGACGCTCCACCGTAAGCGTCTAATTTCATTGCCCGCTACAGACACTCGGTGTGAGCGGCTGTCTCATTATCTCGTACAAAGCCACTGAAGCAGGCGATGTTGGAGACGATGGTGCTCATCCGGGTTACCTAGGGGGCGCTGAGTTGATCTAGTAGTGATGACGTTTAGAGGAGGAATTGCGAGCGCGCGAGGAGGCCAGTAAGCCGCACTCTGAATGAAATGATTGATGGGTAAGCGCATAGCCTAGGGCTCTTTATCTCTACTCACTCTACGAACGCGCTTGAACGCCGAACGCTGGCCTCCGGCTTTCGGAGGTCGCAATCGAACGTGTTCGAACGCCTTCGCAGGACGAGTTGAGACAAAGAGATTTGCGTCAACCCACTAATATTTCCAGCTAGGCTCTCTGGCGTCCCCAGCGCGATCTCCGATCTTCTCACCCCGTTCAGATTATACGCGCACGGTCCATAAAGTAAAGGAAGGTATCGGCTTGAGTTCCAGATCCGTGCGTATGACGTGTGGTTTGCTCGCTTTCCGAATCCAGGAACACACGGGTGGTGGGGTGTGGAGACGGCACGCCGGGTTCTGAAATTGCGAACATTCAAATGCCGTACAGCCATGCATAAGTTCTAGCGCGTGCAGTCTAAGAAATACAATTTTATATATACTTTATGTATTTCGAATCCCATTGTTGCGCATCATGTAAAGATCGGGCATTCTCCAACCTTGTGTTTGTTGGAAAATAAAGATAGTTTTAACTTGTGATATTATTATTGTTTTCACAACTAACAAAAAAAATAAGTTTGCAAAACAAAATTAATTAAAATGCACAAGGCGATGTGTGCGTCGAATCGCGGTAACGTCCTGCAAGATCCTGCTTGAAATCATGGCAACTATACTTCGCGTCCTCTTCAGTACAGACGCAGCCGACGCTACATGGTGATGCAAACAATCAGAGAGTGTGAACGCCTACCATCCTGAAAAAATTGTAAGGGTGCAGGCGAGCTGGTGGAAGTTAACCATAGTTTTGTTTAACCCGAGACTGGGGTATTTCGGAAAAGGGACGAGAAGAAAAGAGGCCACAAGGAGGCGACGTCTCAAACACAGCTAAAAATTTTATTCCATCGTGTGCACTTTTATACACACCACGTCCACACACCACCAACCAAGTCGACCAATGACAACATAACACCCGGAATACACTAAGCCAAACATAGGCCCAAAACATTACAAAAGAAAAATCTTTCAGCCAGACAAAAGGACAAGATAAGCCTCCGACTACACAAAGTCAACAAAGAACCGTTAAAAGGTTTTTTCAAACCTGCAAACACACGGAACCAAAGGGAAAGAGGGCATACAAGACCTAATTACACAAAGCCAAGCAACAAACCATTAAACTAGCCGGTACTTAGACACCGTAAAGCAAAAAAAAAAAAAACGCAATTGGTCATTCTAACCCGCACTACACATTGAAGGAAAGCGGAAGAGGGTAACCATGAACCAAAATACACAAAGGGGAGAATGCAAAAGTTCCAACCTCAACTACACACTTGAAAGAAGTAACAAGGAATACCAGAACAAACAATATGTCGTGCACCTGTACTGCATCTTTGTAGGCAGCGCACAAAGTGCTGGATAGCTAAAAAAAAAAAAAGAAAAAAAAAACAAAAAACGGGGGGTTTACATCTTGAGGAATTTTCTTGAGCTTTCTCCTAAATGCATTGATGGCTGGCTAATACAATTTCCCATTGACTTAATTCGGGCTGTTTCCTTCACTACCCTTTTTATCTCCCCTACTGAAAAAAACCATTTGAAATTCAAACGGGTGGCAAACTGGTCGCCCGTTTTAATCAAACCTGTCGATCCGTTTGGATCAAACGTGATTATGGGATACGGGTACCCGTTTGGAAACGGTACCTGTTCGAAACGGTACCCGTTTGATACGGGTGCCGTATTGTACGAGTACCCGTTCGACATGGCACGTGACCACACGTTTGAACGTGTCCTTCGAAATGGCAAATTATGTGCTAGCCCTAAATGGGTATCGTCTGGGAGGTTGGTTATCTTAAACATATTTAAGACGTCCCGAAACTCATAAACGTATTTGTAACATGGAGAAAACACGTAGAACAAATGCACTCGCGTAGGTGCTTGTAAGTGGACAGGAAAACCGACACAAAAGATTGTTTTCAATTCTCCTCGAAGTTTATTACCTCTTCTGTAGACAAGTACAAGCATGAAAGCGATCTGTGAACACTATACAGGTAGGCTTTCGGGGAAATTATTCTCCTGGCTGCCGCGCGAATAGGCGCTGAATAATTTTTTAGATAATTTAGAAGAGTACGCGTAGAAGAACGGTCAATCGTTGCCAACACGTAGGTTGCAGTGCACTTACCATAACAATAGCGGACTTGAAAGAGGTAATCCGTGATATTTGTCGACACGGTCAAAGCAGGACAACCACACAAACACAAACGAGAGGGAACGGCTCCTTGGAAGTTTCAACACGATGCGGCGCACAAGCTGTCATTTGCCGAACCCAACCAAACCGCGAGAAGTCGCGACTTGTTTGAAGAATCGCTGGTTGCCGACATACACGTGGGTCTTTTCGAACACTGATAGCTTTGATGCACATCCAATACGTTGTCGAGAGACATCCCAATAAGACCGCAGGGTAAGGCGACAGATTGAAGCAGGTAGGACGTGCGAACTTCGAGCGGCAACTGACAACAAGCAGACAAAGAAAAAAGCGTCTGCAAGGCGCGCCCTTCCGGATCTCGATGCTTATCAGCGTGTAGCCCGCGCGCTGCTGTGGGTCACGTGACAGGGGTGACAAGAGAGGAGGGAGGGGGCGAGGTCAAGGCCCTGGGACCACCGGGACAGCCCCTCTCCCTCTCCCCAGGCATTCCAGGGAGATGCGTTTTTGTAGTCCCGAAGAACAAACGCGCGCGCGCGCGCGCGCTCGAACTTTGGAAATGGCGGCGGGGCTGCCAGTAAGTAGCTCGGCTTGCGCCCGAGCGAAGAAAGAACTCAGCGCAAGCTCGTAGTTTGAGTGCTGCAACGGCGGGCGTGCTCTCGCAATGCTCGATGTTCTTGCAGCCGCGTGTGCGCGTGCTACCTTCGCTGCGTCTTGAATTAAAGTGAAACGGAATCTAGACGTACATTCTTTCACGCGGTCGCGTCTTCTGCGAGAGAGATTCGAGCTGAATAAGTAAATTGAGGCAACAAAGATGGACAAAGTATTAAAGGTCTGTCAAAAATATCGGCTCACCAACGTCGCGCGTTTACGTAAAACAAAAAAAAAAAGGTGTTAGTTTTAGTAGCAATATGATCGAAAATCAGCGCAATTGAAATATAAATATAATTACTTGCATTACGCGGACGATCTGAAATCGATGAACCGGCGCTCCCAGCCTTCCGGAAAACATTCGCTGCCACGGCTGAAACGCTAGGCGTGCCCACGCCGCCGATCTGTACGTTCAATATCAAACGGGCTCCGGAGAGCCGTTTGATTAAACCGGTGCAGTTTGCAACATGGTCGCCGGTTTGAGCAAACGTGCGACAACTTTGCCCAAACGAGTCGCCCATTTGCCCAGACGAGCGACCCGTTTGCCAAATAGGTGACCGTTATGGCTCATACGGGGGACCCCTTTGAGCCATACGGGCGACCCCTTTGACAAATTGGCGACCAGTATGGTTAAACGGTTACCGGTATGGACCCGTTTATTTTCATATGGGCGCCAAATGGTTTTTTTCAGTAGGGTCATTTTCCTCTCGATGTATTACCTCCGTTTCCGATCAAAACACCTTACAATTGTTGCACTCAGACACGTACTTGGCGATCTTCGAGTTCGGTGCCCCGTTTTTTACATTTCTTTTATGCTCGGTCAGTCTGTCATTCACGCACCGCGAAGTTTGCCCCACGTATCTAAAACCACATGCTAAGGGTATCTCATAGACTACACCTCCTTTGCAAGCCACTGACCTGTCCTGATGTTGCCTTCTGCATTCCTTTGGAGGTGCAAAGAATGGAGTCATCCTGTTTAATTTGTAATCAGATGAAAACACTACGTCAACTCCAAATCTGTGAGCACTCGCTTTAAGGTTATGCGAAACACTGTGGTAGTACGGGACTACGGCAACCTTTTTACTTCTTTCTCTCGTTGTTCCATTTCTCTCGCCGAAACTTGGGGAGAGCTGCCTCGTGATGAAATGTATCATAACCCGCATCCTCTAACCTCACCCACTGCCTTTTGAGGGCTTGGCCTACATAATGAAGACATGACATCTTTAGAGCGTTTCCGATTATTGATTTGACCACCCCAGCCTTCACAGTCTTTGAATGGCAGCTTCTAGTACTTAAAACTGGCTTTGCCGATTCTTTTCCGTACTCCCAGCACACTCCTTCTTGCACGTGAATACGTAAATCTAAAAACTGCAAAACTCCTCTGTCTGGCCCTTCAACAGTAAAGGTAAGTTCCGGTGCTGAGGCTCTCACCAGACTCTCTATTGCTCCCGTATCCTTCCCATGAAAGCTCATGACCACAATGTCATCAACATACCTTCTCACTAAAACTTCACCCGACCCCCAAACTGCCAGCCTTTCCGAGATCGCGTTATCCAAAGAGTTTAAATAAATTTCTGCCAAAATAGGTCCCACCGCAGACCCGATACACACACCCTTCTTTTGAATCCACATGCGTTCCTTGAACTCCACTACCGTGGCTTTAAGATAAAGATCCAGGATCGCTAAAAAACTATCGACCGGAATCCCCGTACCTGATTGAAATTTTGCCAAATTACGCTCCAAAGCCTCTCTAACCCTACTCATCAACAGCTGTTTTTCAAGAGTACAATAGTACAGATCTTTAATGTCCATCGAGATCAACGAGCATTGCCTCCCATGGTGAGCATCTAAAATCTGAACAAAATCGTCTGAGTTTCTTAACGAAAGACTGTTTTCCAATCTAGCGAAGTCTAAACCTTTTTGAAGAAACTTCGAAACCATGCTCTGCCACGCTCCGCTCTCATTAATAACCGTGCGGAACGGCATTTCCGGCTTGTGGTCCTTTAAGAAGAATTTTAAACTTAAAGTGCTTCTCGGCTGATTCAGGACTTTCCTGGCTAAGGTCTCCAAACCCTCGTCTTTAAGTGTAGCTGAGATGTCCTTCCTTAATTTTCCCAACTTGCCTTGCCATGCCATGAATACCGAGTCCAATGCCTCTGTTGACTTTTTTTCAAAAACCGCCAATGGTAGGACGGCAAACATACCGCTCTTATCGGTCTGTAACAATTCCAGTGATCTAGATTTAAAGTCCTTTCTTATTTCTGTGATAGCCTGAAAATTCCTCCTGTCTTTTTTATACGAATCATCCACAACTCTTTCCATTCTACTGACCGCGTAGTCCACAAAAGCAACCCTTTCGTCTAACCCTACTTTTCTAGCAATAATCTGGATCGCGGAAAAAACATCTACTCTCGACGGTTTTACATTTACACAAAACTTCGGTCCTCCTCTCAACAATTGCTCCGTCCTCTCTGTAATTGCGACTTTACAAGGATTCACAATACCGCACCTCCGAGCCCCAGCGGATTGGTCACCATTCACAAAACTACAACTATTTCCAAACCCAACATTCGACCTTTTTACAGCGTCCAACACTAATCTTCGTCGCACATACCAGTTTCGTTCAAAATGCTGTCTTCTTCCTGTGTACCACAGTCGAAACCTCTGGTGGTTCCTGTAACGTAGAGTTGACGTAGTGGAGTTGACGTAGTGTTTTCATCTGATTACAAATTAAACAGGATGACTCCATTCTTTGCACCTCCAAAGGAATGCAGAAGGCAACATCAGGACAGGTCAGTGGCTTGCAAAGGAGTTGTAGTCTATGCGATACCCTTAGCATGTGGTTTTAGATATGTGGGGCAAACTTCGCGGTGCGTGAATGACGGACTGACCGAGCATAAAAGAAATGTAAAAAACGGGGCACCGAACTCGGAGATCGCCAAGCACGTGTCTGAGTGCAATAATTGTAAGGTGTTTTGGTCGGAAACGGAGGTAATACATCGAGAGGAAAATGAGATAAAAAGGGTAGTGAAGGAGAGAGTCAGAATTAAGTCGATGGGAAATTGTATTAGCCAGCCATCAATGTATATAGGAGAAAGCTCAAGAAAATTCCTCAAAATGTAAACCACCCGTTTTTTTTTTTTAGCTATCCAGCACTTTGTGCGCTGCCTACAAAGATGCAGTACAGGTGCAGGACATATTGTTTGTTCTGGTATTCCTTGTTACTTCTTTCAAGTGTGTAGTTGAGGTTGGAACTTTTGCATTCTCCCCTTTGTGTATTTTGGTTCATGGTTACCCTCTTCCGCTTTCCTTCAATGTGTAGTGCGGGTTAGAATGACCAATTGCGGTTCTTCTTTTTTTTTTTTGCTTTACGGTGTCTAAGTACCGGCTAGTTTAATGGTTTCTTGCTTGGCTTTGTGTAATTAGGTCTTGTATGCCCTCTTTCCCTTTAATTCCGTGTGTTTGCAGGTTTGAAAAAACCTTTTAACGGTTCTTTGTTGACTTTGTGTAGTCGGAGGCTTATCTTGTTCTTTTGTCTGGCTGAAAGATTTTTCTTTTGTAATGTTTTGGGCCTATGTTTGGCTTAGTGTACTCCGGGTGTTATGTTGAAATTGGTCGACTTGGTTGGTGGTGTGTGGACGTGGTGCGTATAAAAGTGGATACGATGGAACAAAATCCTTAGCTGTGTTTGAGACGTCGCCTCCTTGTGGCCTCTTTTCTTCTCGTCCCTTTTCCGAAATACCCCAGTCTCGGGTTAAACAAAACTATGGTTAACTTCCACCAGCTCGCCTGCACCCTTACAATTTTTTCACTATCAATCCCAGAAGCAGGCTTATTCCCCTTTTCGTATGGACCCACGTTTTCCCCACCACCGACTACGCTACTGGTACAAGCGTACACGATTTTGGACATTTTGGGACGCCGCCTTGCCGTCCTACAGGCAGACATGGCGTTCTTCGGGATCTCTCTGAGAAAGCGTCACGTGGACCCTGGGCTCTTCGGACATCTTTCGGCGACCCGGATTCCCTGGAGCTGCAAAAAGAAGATCATCAAGGCGTACAGGGATGCCACAAGTGGCAGGGTGCTTGAGCTGAACAGGGCATCGGTTCGGCTTTGGACGATTCTACTCGGAGAGGGTTACAGGAACCACCAGAGGTTTCGACTGTGGGACACAGGAAGAAGACAGCATTTTGAACGAAACTGGTATGTGCGACGAAATTAGTGTTGGACGCTGTAAAAAGGTCGAATGTTGGGTTTGGAAATAGTTGTAGTTTTGTGAATGGTGACCAATCCGCTGGGGCTCGGAGGTGCGGTATTGTGAATCCTTGTAAAGTCGCATTTACAGAGAGGACGGAGGAATTGTTGAGAGGAGGACCGAAGTTTTGTGTAAATGTAAAACCGTCGAGAGTAGATGTTTTTTCCGCGATCCAGACAATTGCTAGAAAAGTAGGGTTAGACGAAAGGGTTGCTTTTGTGGACTACGCGGTCAGTAGAATGGAAAGAGTTGTGGATGATTTGTATAAAAAAACAGGAGGAATTTTCAGGCTATCACGGAAGTAAGAAAGGATTTTAAATCTAGATCACTGGAATTGTTACAGACCGATAAGAGCGGTATTTTTGCCGTCCTACCATTGGCAGTTTTTGAAAAAAAGTCAACAGAGGCATTGGACTCGGTATTCATGGCATGGCAAGGCAAGTTGGGAAAGTTAAGGAAGGACATCTCAGCTACACTTAAAGACGAGGGTTTAGAGACCTTAGCCAGGAAAGTCCTGAATCAGCCGAGAAGCACTTTAAGTTTAACATTCTTCTTAAAGGACCACAAGCCGGAAATGCCGTTCCGCACGGTTATTAATGATAACGGAACGTGGCAGAGCATGGTTTCGAAGTTTCTTCAAAAAGGTTTAGACTTCGCTAGATTGGAAAACAGTCTTTCGTTAAGAAACTCAGACGATTTTGTTCAGATTTTAGATGCTCACCATGGGAGGCAATGCTCGTTAATCTCGATGGACATTAAAGATCTGTACTATTCTCTTGAAAAACAGCTGTTGATGAGTAGGGTTTGGAGCGTAATTTGGTAAAATTTCAATCAGGTGCGGGGATTCCGGTCGATAGTTTTTTAGCGATCCTGGATCTTTATCTTAAAGCCACGGTAGTGGAGTTCAAGGAACGCATGTGGATTCAAAAGAAGGGTGTGTGTATTGGGTCTGCGGTGGCACCTATTTTGGCAGAAATTTATTTAAACTCTTTGGATAACGCGATCTCGGAAAGGCTGGCAGTTTGGGGGTCGGGTGAAGTTTTAGTGAGAAGGTATGTTGATGACATTGTGGTCATGAGCTTTCATGGGAAGGATACGGGAGCAATAGAGAGTCTGGTGAGAGCCTCAGCACCGGAACTTACCTTTACTGTTGAAGGGCCAGACAGAGGAGTTTTGCAGTTTTTAGATTTACGTATTCACGTGCAAGAAGGAGTGTGCTGGGAGTACGGAAAAGAATCGGCAAAGCCAGTTTTAAGTACTAGAAGCTGCCATTCAAAGACTGTGAAGGCTGGGGTGGTCAAATCAATAATCGGAAACGCTCTAAAGAAGTCATGTCTTCATTATGTAGGCCAAGCCCTCAAAAGGCAGTGGGTGAGGTTAGAGGATGCGGGTTATGATAAAGTTTTCATCACAAGGCAGCTCTCCCCAAGTTTCGGCGAGAGAAATGGAACAACGAGAGAAAGAAGTAAAAAGGTTGCCGTAGTCCCGTACTACCACAGTGTTTCGCATAACCTTAAAGCGAGTGCTCACAGATTTGGAGTTGACGTAGTGTTTTCATCTGATTACAAATTAAACAGGATGACTCCATTCTTTGCACCTCCAAAGGAATGCAGAAGGCAACATCAGGACAGGTCAGTGGCTTGCAAACTTGCAAAGAAGGTGTAGTCTATGAGATACCCTTAGCATGTGGTTTTAGGTATGTGGGGCAAACTTCGCGGTGCGTGAATGACAGACTGACCGAGCATAAAAGAAATGTAAAAAACGGGGCACCGAACTCGGAGATCGCCAAGCACGTGTCTGAGTGCAACAATTGTAAGGTGTTTTGGTCGGAAACGGAGGTAATACATCGAGAGGAAAATGAGATAAAAAGGGTAGTGAAGGAAACAGTCCGAATTAAGTCGATGGGAAATTGTATTAGCCAGCCATCAATGCATATAGGAGAAAGCTCAAGAAAATTCCTCAAGATGTAAACCCCCCATTTTTTTCTGTTTTTTTTTAGCTATCCAGCACTTTGTGCGCTGCCTACAAAGATACAGTACAGGTGCAGGACATATTGGTTGTTCTGGTATTCCTTGTTACTTCTTTCAAGTGTGTAGTTGAGGTTGGAACTTTTGCATTCTCCCCTTTGTGTATTTTGGTTCATGGTTACCCTCTTCCGCTTTCCTTCAATGTGTAGTGCGGGTTAAACTGACCAATTGCGGTTTTTCTTTATTTTTTTTTTTGCTTTACGGTGTCTAAGTACCGGCTAGTTTAATGGTTTCTTGCTTGGCTTTGTGTAATTAGGTCTTGTATGCCCTCTTTCCCTTTGGTTCCGTGTGTTTGCAGGTTTGAAAAAACCTTTTAACGGTTCTTTGTTGACTTTGTGTAGTCGGAGGCTTATCTTGTCCTTTTGTCTGGCTGAAAGATTTTTGTTTTGTAATGTTTTGGGCCTATGTTTGGCTTAGTGTATTCCGGGTGTTATGTTGTCATTGGTAAACTTGGTTGGTGGTGTGTGGACGTGGTGTGTATAAAAGTGCATACGATGGAATAAAATCCTTAGCTGTGTTTGAGACGTCGCCTCCTTGTGGCCTCTTTTCTTCTCGTCCCTTTTCCGAAATACCCCAGTCTCGGGTTAAACAAAACTATGGTTAACTTCCACCAGCTCGCCTGCACCCTTACAATTTTTTCACTATCAATCCCAGAAGCAGGCTTATTCCCTTTTTCGTATGGACCCACGTTTTCCCCACCACCGACTACGCTACTGGTACAAGCGTACACGTTTTTGGACATTTTGGGACACCGCCTTGCCGTCCTACAGGCAGACATGGCGTTCTTCGGGATCTCTCTGAGAAAGCGTCACGTGGACCCTGGGCTCTTCGGGCATCTTTCGGCGACCCGGATTCCCTGGAGCTGTAAAAAGAAGATCATCAAGGCGTACAGGGATGCCACAAGTGCCAGGGTGCTTGAGCTGAAAAGGGCATCGGTTCGGCTTTGGACGATTCTACTCGGAGAGGGTTACAGGAACCACCAGAGGTTTCGACTGTGGGACACAGGAAGAAGACAGCATTTTAAACGAAACTGGTATGTGCGACGAAGATTAGTGTTGGACGCTGTAAAAAGGTCGAATGTTCGGTTTGGAAATAGTTGTAGTTTTGTGAATGGTGACCAATCCGCTGGGGCTCGGAGGTGCGGTATTGTGAATCCTTGTAAAGTCGCATTTACAGAGAGGACGGAGGAATTGTTGAGAGGAGGACCGAAGTTTTGTGTAAATGTAAAACCGTCGAGAGTAGATGTTTTTTCCGCGATCCAGACAATTGCTAGAAAAGTAGGGTTAGACGAAAGGGTTGCTTTTGTGGACTTCGCGGTCAGTAGAATGGAAAGAGTTGTGGATGATTCGTATAAAAAAGACAGGAGGAATTTTCAGGCTATCACGGAAGTAAGAAAGGACTTTAAATCTAGATCACTGGAATTGTTACAGACCGATAAGAGCGGTATGTTTGCCGTCCTATCATTGGCGGTTTTTGAAAAAAAGTCAACAGAGGCATTGGACTCGGTATTCATGGCATGGCAAGGCAAGTTGGGACAATTAAGGAAGGACATCTCAGCTACACTTAAAGACGAGGGTTTAGAGACCTTAGCCAGGAAAGTCCTGAATCAGCCGAGAAGCACTTTAAGTTTAAAATTCTTCTTAAAGGACCACAAGCCGGAAATGCCGTTCCGCACGGTTATTAATGAGAACGGAACGTGGCAGAGCATGGTTTCGAAGTTTCTTCAAAAAGGTTTAGACTTCGCTAGATTGGAAAACTTTCTTTCGTTAAGAAACTCAGACGATTTTGTTCAGATTTTAGATGCTCACCATGGGAGGCAATGCTCGTTGATCTCGATGGACATTAAAGATCTGTACTATTCTCTTGAAAAACAGCTGTTGATGAGTAGGGTTAGAGAGGCTTTGGAGCGTAATTTGGTAAAATTTCAATCAGGTACGGGGATTCCGGTCGATAGTTTTTTAGCGATCCTGGATCTTTATCTTAAAGCCACGGTAGTGGAGTTCAAGGAACGCATGTGGATTCAAAAGAAGGGTGTGTGTATTGGGTCTGCGGTGGCACCTATTTAGGCAGAAATTTATTTAAACTCTTTGGATAACGCGATCTCGGAAAGGCTGGCAGTTTGGGGGTCGGGTGAAGTTTTAGTGAGAAGGTATGTTGATGACATTGTGGTCATGAGCTTTCATGGGAAGGATACGGGAGCAATAGAGAGTCTGGTGAGAGCCTCAGCACCGGAACTTAGCTTTACTGTTGAAGGGCCAGACACAGGAGTTTTGCAGTTTTTAGATTTACGTATTCACGTGCAAAAAGTTGTGTGTTGGGAGTATGGAAAAGAATCGGCAAAGCCAGTTTTAAGTAGAAGAAGCTGCCATTCAAAGACTGTAAAGGCTGGGGTGGTCAAATCAATAATCGGAAACGCTCTATGTCTTCATTATGTAGGCCAAGCCCTCAAAAGGCAGTGGGTGAGGTTAGAGGATGCGGGTTATGATAAAGTTTTCATCACGAGGCAGCTCTCCCCAAGTTTCGGCGAGAGAAATGGAACAACGAGAGAAAGAAGTAAAAAGGTTGCCGTAGTCCCGTACTACCACAGTGTTTCGCATAACCTTAAAGCGAGTGCTCACAGATTTGGAGTTGACGTAGTGGTTTCATCTGATTACAAATTAAACAGGATGACTCCATTCTTTGCACCTCCAAAGGAATGCAGAAGGCAACATCAGGACAGGTCAGTGGCTTGCAAAGGAGGTGTAGTCTATGAGATACCCTTACTATGTGGTTTTAGATATGTGGGGCAAACTTCGCGGTGCGTGAATGACAGACTGACCGAGCATAAAAGAAATGTAAAAAAAAGGGGCACCGAACTCGGAGATCGCCAAGCACGTGTCTCAGTGCAACAATTGTAAGGTGTTCTGGTCGGAAACGGAGGTAATACATCGAGAGGAAAATGAGATAAAAAGGGTAGTGAAGGAAACAGTCCGAATTAAGTCGATGGGAAATTGTATTAGCCAGCCATCAATGCATATAGGAGAAAGCTGAAGAAAATTCCTCAAAATGTAAACCCCCCGTTTTTTTTTAGTTTTTTTTTAGCTATTCAGCACTTTGTGCGCTGCCTACAAAGATGCAGTACAGGTGCAGGACATATTGTTTGTTCTGGTATTCCTTGTTACTTCTTTCAAGTGTGTAGTTGAGGTTGGAACTTTTGCATTCTCCCCTTTGTGTATTTTGGTACATGGTTACCCTCTTCCGCTTTCCTTCAATGTGTAGTGAGGGTTAGAATGACCAATTGCAATTTTTCTTTTTTTGCTTTACGGTGTCTAAGTACCGGCTAGTTTAATGGTTTGTTGCTTGGCTTTGTGTAATTAGGTCTTGTATGCCCTCTTTCCCTTTGGTTCCGTGTGTTTGCAGGTTTGCAAAAACCTTTTAACGGTTCTTTGTTGACTTTGTGTAGTCGGAGGCTTATCTTGTCCTTTTGTCTGGCTGAAAGATTTTTCTTTTGTAATGTTTTGGGCCTATGTTTGGCTTAGTGTATTCCGGGTGTTATGTTGTCATTGGTCGACTTGTTTGGTGGTGTGTGGACGTGGTGTGTATAAAAGTGCATACGATGGAATAAAATCCTTAGCTGTGTTTGAGACGTCGCCTCCTTGTGGCCTCTTTTCTTCTCGTCCCTTTTCCGAAATACCCCAGTCTCGGGTTAAACAAAACAATGGTTACGATCCTGATGTTCGTCATGTTTCTTTACAAGTTCCATCATTGCTGAACCGAACAAAGCATAAACAGAAATGGCCTAGTCATTTGCTAGGGAGTTTTCGTAGACCGCATCCCCCCCCCCCCCCCCCCCCCCCCCCCCCAAACGATAAGCCCTGCGCAACAAAGAAGCCGCTACCGCGCCTGCGCGTTGATGGCCTTGACTATAGAGTTTCGGGTATCCTAGCGGGTTCCGGAGAGCGCTGAGGGACGGCAAAAGCTATATACAAAAACTCCTTGTTACCTCGTAGAGTCGGCTGCGTGTGGAATTAAAGTGGTCATGAAACGATTTTTCTACTTTCGCTAAAACTACTTCGAATCGCTCCCAAATGTTAATACCTGAATAAACGTGTCTTAGTTTTTTTTTCTACACTCTCAACAAAAGGGTTTGTCGTAGGGTACTACACTTGGGGTAGTCAGAAGCCGTCACAGATATCGCTACCCCCCCCCCCCCCTTCCTTATACTAACAACCCCATGGGCAGTCACACGGCACGCAATCAGCAGGTAATCACAGTGAGCACCCCCAAGAGCAACATGGCGGCTGGCAAGCGACAGTGGAGCAATACGAGTAAGGCCTAGCGAGCTGGACTGCTTTTTGCTAAAATACGATTCTCATGTGCGTACGCCCGTTCGCTGCCTTCCGTGCGCACAAAGCACTCCGAAACGCGCCTCGAAGCACCGGCACCGCACCTAATACGAGTAAGGGCGACGATGTGAGGGGGTGGGGGGGGGGGGGCGCATTCGAGGGGGTGTGTCCGCGATTGCTTTCGCGAGGCTGGCTGCATTTACTTCGCGGCGAGAAAACATTCAAAGAAGGAAACAAAACAGCGACAAATGGAATGATGTCTTTATTGAACAGAGCATCTGCTTGCTGTGCTTGCTGCAAGTGATCCGGCGTTTTCGGTTGACACGGCGAGGCGAAGCATCACCGATTTAAGCGGCGTCGATTCCGATCGTTCAACGCTCCTGCTCACCTGCTAGCATTCGTTATCCACTTTCAAGTCCCTGGTAATCCTCACCGCGTCTGTGCACGCACTTCGCGCTATTCACTGCACGGAACACCCATTCAACTGGCTATGGGACTGATCCCATTTGGACGAGAGGCCGAGAACCGAACCAGAGCGATCCCTTTGTGGCTGCTACGTGGAGCCATGGAACGCCTCCATGTTTTTCACTCAAATAAGTAGACATAAACGCGTGACTCCTTGAATTGGGCGGCGACACGCGCCACTTAACGGACAGCGCTCAAACTAAGAAAAAAGAAACCAACAGTCCTTCCTCTCAGCGCCTCGCCAGACAATGCCGTATGTACATATACCACGCCACACTTCACTCATACGGGACATACAGACACCATCTAATATTATACATCACCGTGTACACAAACAGCGCAAGGTAGAACATGAGATATTGGCACTCTACATTCCTAGACACACGACTAGTCGACACCACCAGCTTATATACTGCTGTATTTTCTGTTACCGATTAGAATGGTGACCACTGTCATAATTTGCATAAACCCGAAAAGACTGTGCAAGATTTGTCCGTATATAATATTTTCCTCTACTGCCCTTAGGGAAGCACTCGTATCTCTAATGTAATCTATTGCAAAAGTGAACTGCAAGTTATAAATCAAATTGAATAGTCGCTACACGTCACGTTTTGATCAGTTTCGTTTTCTCGCTTGCCTACACTTCAAGAATACAGATGCCTGTTTCAGTATTTGTATTAATTATCGAAACCAATTTCTCCAATCACAACTTTCTGAACACGCTGATGCATTTTCTTTTCTTGTTTTACATATCCGAATGACTTCAGCGGCGGTTGAGTAAATGTTGAGTACACTGAGCACGCGCAGGTGATTCTAGCGAAGCACATCCGCCAATCCTCCCCGAAGCGTTGTTTCAGTTTTCTTCTTTTCGCTACAATCGTTTCTGCTCAAGCGCGTGTCTTTCAAATATACGTTCTATCCGCTCGCGCTTGCGCCAAGAGGACAGTGGAGAATTGTATTTTTTGGGCCCGTGCCTTCACCTACAGACAACGTTACTAAAACACTCAGTTGGGAAACTCGCCGTCGAAACCTGGACCGCTGGCGTCCACCGAGACCGAGCTAAATGTGACAACAGCGCCACTCTTTATCGTTTGTCTGTACTGTGGTCACCTTCAGCTTTTTGAAAGCCTGTTTTTGCGTAAAAACAAACGGAAAAGACTCTTTTTGTATGAAATTTATTGGAGTTTAGTACAAAAAGAGGGGCGCGTTATGTTTTTAAAATCTTTAGTATGCAGGGTTTTGCAGCACAATTAATATTGTTCTTATACAACCATGCCTCAGCGGTACTTTCAGGTAGCGCGTCCCGACCTAGATGCATTTTAACTTCGGTATTTCGATGCGGCGCGTCCGCCGGGGAGACGGGGGTGGCACCCCTGTAACCTCTTCCGCTGTATCTGTTCTTAAAGCCAAAATAGAAGTCACGTGCAGTTCCTCGAGTGGCCGCTGCGGGAGAAATGGTGGCGTTGTGTTCGTCATTACTTCGGTGCTCGGAGACAGATTGGCGCCACTTTTTCAAAGCTGTCTCTATGGGAGTTTTCCAACTGAGTGTTTTAGTAACGTTGCCTACAGAGAACGCGAAATACGTATCCTAAATTATCTGAAGCCTGGTTCAGACAGTTGCGTTTGACTGCGTTCCGGCATCGAGAAACCAGGATATCCCTGCTGTTTATATCGCGTGCAGAGACGATTCCTTGAATTGGATTCCACGCTTCATACGAAGCAGAGATGTGCTGGTGAGTCGCTTTCGGTTCTCGACGCAAAGCTGTTGTAGCCCCCGAGCTACAAGGACGAGAACGACAGCGAGATCGGTGTGTTTCGGCGCCACGCGATTCGTGGCGGGTGCCACGAGAGTCAGTGAGATTCGGGGTGACGTGGTGCACGGACGTTCTACGATGGCCCGCTCCTGCATCGCAACTAACCATTTGTAAATATTGTAAATATAAATGTAGTTACACAAAACCAAGCACGCTACATTTCTGGTGACCCGGACATCCGCCGCCATGGCTACAGGAGCTGACCAAGACGTCCCCCTCGCCATTGGAGCTACCACTGTCCTGACTCTTCCTAAGTTCTGGGCAGAAGATCCAGCACTCTGGTTCGTGCAGGTGGAGAACAAGTTCCGCCTGCACCGAATAACCTCCCAGATAAGGCAGCACGAGCTCCTGATCGACGCCCTCCCACCCCAAGCCGCCACCGAGGTTAGAGACATCCTCCTCTCGCCGCTCGGCGACACTCCGTATGACACACTCAAGGAGGCTCTCGTCAGTCGCCTCGTCGCTTCAGAGCAGCGACGCCTCCAGCAGCTCCTTAGCGCTGAAGAACTGGGTGACCGTCGCCCATCTCAGTTCTTGCGTCACCTACAACACTTGCTAGGCGACAAGGCGGCCTCCCTCGACGGAGCCATCCTTCGAGAGCTTTTCTTACAGCGGCTCTCGTCTCCCGTTCGCGTCGGCTTAGCTGTGGCCCACAGTCTTCCACTCCTGGAACTCGCCGAGCTAGCTGACCGAATCATGGAGGTCAACAGCCCTACCATCGGCGCAACACAGCGAACTTCCGACCTTACTTCGGACATCGCCGAACTCCGGAAGGCCATGGAGAAACTGACGGCAGGGGTGTCCGTGCTTCGACGAGAATCCTCCCAACGTGCTCGGTCGACGGGACGGCGCTCGCGAGACCGTGCAGGCCAACGCTTTGGTCGCGACAGCTCCCGTCAACCCTCACCATCTCCCCCGCCTTCTACAAAGTCGCTGTGCCGATGCCACCGACAGTTTGGCTCTGAAGCCCGCCACTGTCGGGCTCCCTGTTCCTGGGACCAGGGAAACGGGATGGGCGGTCGCTAGTGGCGGCCAGCGACCCATACCAGCCTACTAGCCGCCTTTTCCACGTTCGCGACAAGATCAGCGGCACACGTTTCCTGGTCGACACAGGTGCAGAAGTAAGTGTCATCCCTGCCTCTACTTTCGACCGCAGAAATCGTACCCAAACACCTTCGCTGCAAGCCGTCAACGCTTCCCTCATTGCTACCTATGGACAAAAATCACTGACCCTAGACCTCGGTCTCAGACGTCGGTTTCAGTGGTTGTTCTGGGTAGCTGACGTAGAGCACGCGATCGTCGGTGCCGATTTCTTGCGAAACTTCAATCTCCTCGTAGACATGAAGAACAAACGACTGATCGATTCAAACACCAAGATATACGTCTCGGGAGTCCTATCGCGGGCTCCAACGCTTAGCCCAACTTTCGTGAAGCCGCCCGCAAACGAGTTCACCCGAATCCTGCAGAAGTATCCCGATCTGACAAAGCCAAGAAACTTCGAGGAGACGCCGAAGCACGATGTAACGCATCACATTCTCACGACCGGACCGCCAGTTCATTGCCGACCACGTCGCCTTGGACCTGACAAGCTGCGCGTCGCTCGTGAAGAATTCGAGCATATGCTTCAACTAGGTATTGTCCGACCCTCATCCAGTCCCTAGTCATCCGCCCTTCACATGGTGCCCAAAACGTCTGGCGACTGGCGCCCCTGTGGTGACTACCGCGCCCTCAACGCCGCAACAGTGCCGGGCCGCTACCCCATCCCAAATGTCCAGGACTGTACATCGTTTCTGACGGGCACGACAATATATTCCAAAATCGACCTCATCAAGGCATACCATCAGATCCCCGTTGAGCCATCCGACATACCGAAGACCGCCATAACAACACCTTTTGGCCTCTTTGAATACGTTCGGATGCCATTTGGGCTTCGTAATGCGGCCCAAACGTTCCAACGTTTCATCGACGAAGTCATCCGTGGTCTCCCCTTCTGCTTTGCTTACCTGGACGACCTTCTCATTGCCAGTGCGAACCCGGATGAGCACAAGGTCCACTTGGAGCAAGTCTTCGGTAGCCTCCACGATCATGGAATTGTAATCAACACCGACAAGTGCCAGTTCGGAGCAACCGAACTTGAATTTCTTGGCCACAAAATTAACAGTCAAGGAATCAAACCGCTTCCAGAAAAAGTTCAGGTTATTTTGGACTGTCCACCTCCAACAACAAAGCGCGCTCTACGACGATTCCTTGGCCTTGTCAATTTTTACAGGCGTTTTGTGCCACAGTGCGCAGTGTTGCTACACCCCCTGGAAGCCCTACTCTGCAGTTCCACCGCAGAGAAGTCACCCCTTGCTTGGCCCCCTGAGGCAGCATTTGCTTTCGACAAGGTTAAGAAAGAACTCGCGGACGCCACCTTGCTTGTACATCCTTCACCTGAAGCACTGACTTGCCTGATGGTCGATGCTTCCAGCGCTGCTGTTGGCGCCGTCTTGGAGCAAAAGATCGACAACATTTGGTCTCCCATCTCTTTTTTCTCACGAAAGCTGCAAGACACTGAAAAACGCTACAGCACTTTTGGTAGAGAATTGCTGGCTACCTACTTGGCTGTAAAGCATTTCCGACATTTCCTAGAGGGACGCCAATTTTTCATCGCGACAGATCACAAGCCGCTCGTTCATGCTATTCAGTCGCCCAGTCAGAACCATTCCCCGCGAGAGTGCCGTCACCTCTCCTTTATCGCAGAGTTCACCACCAACCTGCGCCACGTGAAAGGAAAAGACAACACCGCTGCCGATACACTGTCTCGTTTGGACCTCAAGTCATTGCTACAGAGAAGACGCAGTTTACCTATTCTGAGCTTTCAGAGGCCCAAAGAGATGACGACGAGCTTCCAACCATTCGCGAAGCCGGCACTTCACTGATATTTGAGGACGTATTTTTCCCCGATCACGGTGTCACCCTCGTCTGCGACAAGTCCACGGGAACACCACGACCTTACGTTCCAGAAAACTTACGTCGTGCTGTGTTTACGTCGCTACATTCGCTTTGCCATCCTGGTGTCCACGCAACGCAGGAAGTGATTACGAACCGTTTTGTCTGGCCCAAAGTCAAGGCCAACGTTCGTGATTGGGTACGTTCCTGTCTTGCCTGCCAACGTTGCAAAGTACAGCGACACGCACGAACACCGCTCGGAGCCTTTCCACTTCCGTCACTTAGTTTCGAGCAGGTGCACGTGGACATCGTCGGACCTTTGCCCCCATCACGCGGTTTCACCTATTTATTGACGTGCGTCGACCGTTTCTCCCGATGGCCTGAAGTTTACCCGCTCGAGAACATAACGGCCGAGACGGTCGCCAGAGCTTTCCTATTTACCTGGGTAAGCCGTTTCGGAGTACCTTCCACGGTGACGACCGATCGAGGACGCCAATTTGAGTCCGCTCTATTTCGTCAACTCATGTCCCTCCTCGGCTGCTCCCGTACGCGCACAACAGCTTACCATCCTGCAGCAAATGGCCTCGTGGAACGCCTTCATAGGCAGCTAAAATCAGCACTTCGCACGCAGTTGTCTCCCGATGCTTGGGTCGACAACTTGCCCATTGTGCTGCTTGGGTTGCGTTCGACGCTCAAACCTGACCTGGGGAGTACGGTGGCTGAGCTCGTCTACGGTGCTCCGCTACGCCTGCCTGCGGACATGATCGAGCCGCCTACCATACCAGACAGCGTGGATCCCCCCTCCTTCGTCCACAAGTTAAGGCAAGCAATGTCAACGCTTCGCCCAGTTCCATCACGCCAACAAACGCAACCGAAGGTTTTCCAACATCCTGCGCTGATTGAGGCTACACACGTCTTCATCAGGAAGGACGCACCGCGGAAGCCCCTGCAAAACCTCTACGATGGACCATTTCCTGTCCTGGAAAAATCACCAAAATACTATACCCTCTTGCTTCGAGGTAAACGCGAAACCGTCACAATTGACAGACTCAAACCGTCTTTCTTCTCTCCCTTCGATTCACCAACGTCCAAGCATCAGGTTAACCCACCAATACCCACAGACCACCAAACAAACTCACCTCAAGTGGCCGCAGCCACTTGTCCAAGGGGGGGCACCTGTAGCCCCCGAGCTACAAGGACGAGAACGACAGCGAGATCGGTGTGTTTCGGCGCCACGCGATTCGTGGCGGGTGCCACGAGAGTCAGTGAGATTCGGGGTGACGTGGTGCACGGACGTTCTACGATGGCTCGCTCCTGCATCGCAACTAACCATTTGTAAATATTGTAAATATAAATGTAGTTACACAAAACCAAGCACGCTACACTGTCAAACGCATCCAAACGCAAGTGTCTGAATCGGCCTCTAGCATCAAAGAACGCCGAGAACATAGTTCTCTGCGCTGCACCTGCTGGCTTCTCCAGCAGTACCTTTTGTAAAAAAAAAAAAAAAATTAAATAGCACGTGTATGTTTGCCAACGCCTTAATTTTGGAAATTTACTTGGAATCTTTTATATAGGTAAAAGGAACGCGTGCCGAAAGGCCTGAAATCCTACTCCCCTTCAAGATACTCCACTTTGGATGACACACACTTGTTTGAAGCATTTTTTATCGAGTATGCTCGCTGAAATGTGCCAAATGAACCAGTGAATGCGAATCATATATCCCAAGACAGAGAAATACTGAAATACACGAGCATAATCCCAGATATCTGAGTACGTTCGTCCTGTCCGGCCTCAATCGTGGTGTTCAATGCTTCATACTTCACTGCACTTGAAAGCAAAAAAAAATTGTGTATGACAGGCGTGCAAGTTCGGCGGAACCGAGGAGGTCATTTGGAACTGATCTGCACGCAGAACTGACCGATCACCCCTTTAATGAGAGCACGCTCTTTACTGAACCGCACAATAAAAGACGACAAGACTATCCGTCCGGCGAACATTCCAGTCAACTCACGCCTGTGCGCAGCTTCCTGCGCTTTTCTAGAGATTTGGTTAAATTCCTCCAGCACGACGCCAGCTGCCAACTGTTTACTAGCAGTACATGGTAAAACCCGCGACGGGACCAAAAAGGACAACCGCGATACTTTTTATCTGCCTCGGGTTCTAGTAGGTGCCTACAAAGGTTGCCTGTACTCTTTGGCAATGTTTGTTCTCTGCCAGTTTAGGCGAACTGAGCCACACGCCTGTTTCGACCGGTTGAAATCTGAATAAATGGTAACCAACGCACAAAGAAAACAAGTTTCAAATACTTTTTGTGATTTTTGAACTGCCTCTTACTATTGAACGACTGCGTACACTTGAATGTTCAATTCAAGAGTTTATAAAACATGACTACCCCATGCTTGTCAGATGTCAACAAGGTGGTAACGCTCAATGGCTCGAGCCCAGTGTGTAGTTAAGTAAGCCTGGGGGGTAGTTACAGCCGTCAAAACGCATGATGACTAGGGGGGGTGCTCACTTTTTCTTAAAGTGTACATAAGCTGTTTTATTAAGTTTTACCACTCGGCTGCTAAGCCGCTCGTGAAAGTTGGAATCGTCGGTCCCACGTCAGCGCTCTGTACGCTGAACTGAAGTTTTGGAATGTTATATATGGGACAAGGGCTGTAAGAATATACTATTTTTTTCTGAAAGTTTAAGTGGAAAAAAAACGGGACAGACAACACAAAGATCCCAAGCGCAATGACTGACCAAAGTAATGCTCTGTTCACACTGCGGACGCAATGCACCATTTTTCCTTGTGTGCTCAAAAGTAAGTGCAAGAAGTGGATTGATTTACTTCAGACTACACGTTGTGGGCACCCTGGCGGTTCCCCAGCCCAGTTGCCCGACTGCGGGGCACAGGTAGCGAACTTTCCTGCGTGGCGGCGGAGTCAAGTCGGCCACGCCCACATCGCGTGCGCCGCCTTGATGAGGTGGATCAGAGGCGGCGCACAGGGAGTCGCTGGCTGGACTCAGGCACCGCCGGTGCTGTCTGGTTTTCTGTTATTATTCTTCATCGTGTCGTCCACGTCCAATTAATGATATTTTCTTGTTCTTGAAGCCGCTGGGTCCGTGTTTATTCCTCCGGGTCGGGTATGCAGCAAGGCAAACCGACTACAACGCCACCATGGTCCAAACGAACTCGTTCCGCTTGTTGCACTTAGGTTTGCGCGTGTTACAAATGATCGGTATTATAAATGAATGACGATATCGAATCGGAACGTTTATGACTTTTGAAAGGCTTGCTGGGCCTATTCTGGCCCACGTATACTCGCATGAACCCCAGCTTGTTCGGACGTCTCTTCGTCGCGGTGATCTGGCGAGGATAAAAGGGGACTGTTTCTTTGAGTCTTGCCTTCGCAAAGCTTGATGACGTAATTCAAAGATCGAAACCACCTGCCTGACGGTAGTCGATTGCGGCTTATGGACTGGATACAAGAACTGCGTGAGTACTCGACTTCGAGTGCTCACACAGTTCCTCGTAACTCGTAACTCGAGGTGCGAAACATTCATTGCGTCGGCGGACACTGGGGGTGGTGGCCCGTGTCCAACTGCAGCGGTGAGGAGAATGCCCAAACTCAAACAGTGCCTGGAGGTCAGCAGGCGTTTTCTAACTAGCCAGCACAGCGGGTGGTTATGATTAACGTTGGCGTTATAAGATAGGCACCTTGCCACTGGACCGCTTGTTTTGGCTTTGAGTTGGGGGAACGAACGATGCTCCTATTTAGCGAGTTCTTTTGGCGACTGTCAGTGCCTACACTCTAAGAAAAAGTGAGCACCCCCCTCGTCATCGTGCGTTTTGACGGCTGTAACTACCCCACAGGCTTACTTAACTACCCACTGGGCTCGAGCCATTGAGAGTTAGCACACTGTTAGAAGGTGACAAGCATAGGGTAGTCACGTTTTATAAACTCTTGAATTGAACATTCAAGTGGATGCAGTCGTTCAATAGTAAAAGTCACTTCAAAAATCTCAAAAAGTACTTGAAACTTGTTTTCTTTTTTCGTTGGTTATCATTTATTCAAATTTGAACCGGTCGAAAACAAGCGTGTGGCTCAGCTCGCCTAAACTGGCAGAAAACAAACAAGTACAGGCAACCTTGGTAGGCACCTGCTAAAACCCGAGGCAGATAAAAAGTATTGCGGTTGTCCTTTTTGGTTTCGTCGCGGGTTTTACCATGTACAGCAGTAAACAGCTGGCAGCTGGCGTCGTGCTCGAGGAATTTAACCAAATCTCTAGAAAAGCACGGGAAGCTACGCACAGGCGTGAGTTGACTTGAATGTTCGCCGGACGAGATACTCTCGTCGTCTTTTATTGTGCGGTTCAATAAAGAGCGTGCTCTCAAAAAAGGTGTGATCGGTCAGTTCTGCGTGCAGATCAGTTGCAACTGGCCTCCTCGGTTCCGCCGAACTTGCGCGCCTGTCGTACCCAATTTTTTTGCTTTCAAGTGCAGTGAAGTATGAAGCATTGAACACCACGACTGAGGCCGGACAGGACGAACGTACACAGATATCTGGGATCATGTCCGTGTATTTCACTATTTCTCTGTCTCGAGGTACATGATTCGCCTTCTCTGGTTCATTTGGCACAATTCATCGAGCATACTCGATAAAAAAATTCTTCAAGCAAGGCCGGTTCAGACACTAGCGTTTGACAACGTTGCGTCTAGAACCGAAAGCCACTCACCGGCACGTCTGTGCTTCGTATGAAGCGTGGAATCCAATTCAAGGAATTATCTTGGCACGCGATATAAGCAGCAGGGATGTCCTGATTTCTTGCTGCCGCAACGCAGTCAGACGCACGCAGTCAAACACTACTGTCTCAACCAGGATTTAGATAATTTAGCATAGGTATTTCGCGTCCGTTGCAGGTGAAAGCACAGGCCCGAAAGCAGCAATTCTGCACTGTCCTTTTGGCGCGAGCGCGAGCGCATAGAACGGATATTTAGCGAAAAGAAGAAAACTGAAATAACGCTTCGGGGAGAACCGGCGGACGGGCTTCGCTAAAATCACGTGCGCGTGCTCAGTGTTCTCAACGTGTACCCAACCGCCGCTAAAGTCAGTCTGGATATGTAAAAAGAGAAAAGAAAATGCATCAGTCTGTTCAGAAAGTTGTCATTGCAGAAATTGGTTTCGATAATTAATACAATTAATTAAACAGGCTTCTGTATACTTGAAGTGTAGGCAAGCGAGAAAACGAAACTGTTCAAAATGTGACATGTAGCAACTATTCAAATTTATTTATAACCTGCAGTTCACTTCTGCAATGGCCCTACATTAGAGATACGAGCGCTTTCCTAAGGGCAGTAGAGGAAAAGAATATATACGGCTAAATCTTGCACAGTCTTTTCGTAGTTATGCAAAATATGACAGTGGTCACCATCCTAATCGGTCACATAAAATACAGCAGTATATAAGCTGGTGGTGTCAACTAGACGTGTGTATAGGAATGTAGAGTGTCAATATGTGATGTTGTATCTTGTACTGTTTCTGAATGCGTTGATGTATAAAACGTGAAAAGCATGGAGGCGCTCCATGGCTCCAGAGACGTATATTTAGAGAGTTTGGCCATATTTTGGGAAGTATAAGAGACAAATGAGGAGGCGCCATTGGCTGAAACCGGGCTGGGCGTGTTCCAGGGCGTCTTCAAAAATTGGAATGTTACCAACCAGAAGCCGGAAATAATACCCTGGCGGTTGTCGCGAGAAACAAACCTGATAACTGCAATAGAGTAACTCTCAATGACTGAAAATATGGTACACGTGGTTTTCAATCACGCTCATCAAAAACGATGGTGGAAGAGTGCGACTAGCGGAGCGATCGACATAATCTGCACGCCAAGTGCCGAGGGCCGGGAATCTGCCGTCTGAGCGGTCACACTCTGTCCGAGCAAAATAGAGTTGAGCGGCGCATTCGTTTCCTACATCTTTCTGCATGATCATGATCAAAACAACACGGGCACCCTATTTTCAACCACAAAGAGTTACTACACTTCATTCTTACGCGCTTATTAAAACCGTTTACGAACATAGATCTTTGATCAGAACTGTTTCTCGCTACCACCGCTAGGGGATTCTTTCCGGCTTCTGGTTGGTCAAGAGAGCATGCCAAGCCCCCTTTCCGAGTCTGGTGCACACCCTGGCTCTCTCCGCGCCTCCCATTGACCAAACTCTCTACATATACGGCTCTGCATGGTTCCACGGAGCAGCCACGGAAGGTTCGGTTCACGGCCTCTCGTCCCAGTGGGATCAGTCCCATAGCCAGTTGAATGGGTGTTCCGTGTGGTGAATAGTGCGTGCACAGACGCGGTGGGGATTACCAGGGTCTTGAAAGTGGATAACAAATGCTAACAGGTGAGCAGGAGCGTTGAACGATCGGAACCGACGCCGCTTGAATCGGTGATGCCTGGCCTCGCCGCTATCAACCGAAAACTTTTCAATAAAGACATCATTTAACTTGTCGCTATACGTTTCCTTCTTTGGAGTGTTTTCTGGCCGCGAAGTAAATGCAGCTGGCCGCGCGAAAGCAGTCGCGAAGAAACCCCCTCAATGCCCCCCCCCCCCCCCCCCCCTCACATCGCCGCCCCTAGTCGGAATAGGTGCGGTGTTGGTGCTTCGAGGCGCGTTTTGCAGTGCTTTAGTGCTCACAGAAGGCAGCGAACGGGTGTACGCACTTGAGAATCGTATTTCAGCAAAAAGCAGTCCAGCTCGCTAGACCTTACTCGTATTGCTTCACTGTCGCTTGCCAGCTGCCATGTTGCTTCTGGGGGTGCTCACTGTGACTACCTGTTGACTGCATGCCGTGTGACTACCCATGGGGTCGTTAGTATTACTAAGGGGGGGGGGGGGGTAGCGATATCTGTGACGGCTTATGACTACACCAAATGTAGTACCCTACGACTACCTTTTTGTTGAGAGTGTATGTTACAGACCACAAAAAGTAGTCGGTGTTTTCTGGCCCCTACCGCATAACCTCAGTGGTTTTTTTGGTTTTTGTTTTTGTAGTCTTTGATAGGTACTTTAGCTGTTTATTGGGGTATATATCACCTTTCCCAAACCCCTTGCAAAAAATTGCGGCCGTCAGTTCGACGTCAGCGCTCTTTACGTCGAGCTGAAGTTTTGGGGTGTCTTGTATGGGACAATGGGTGTACGAATATACCCCTTTTTTTCTAAGAGTGTAATGGTTCTCACGTCAGTATTAAACCAGTTTCCTTGAATGTGCTTGCACTCTTGCTTTACTTCCCCCAAGTCGAAATTTAAGCGGTCCCTTTATAAGGCCTGCCAATCTGAGGTGCCGTGTCAGCACAAAATGTGTAGGTCGGTCAGTCCGTTACCGCTAAACGATCTTAAAAAAAAACAGCAACCGGTGCCAGGAATTGAACTTTGATAACCTGCGTGGAAGCCGAGTGCGCCGCTGAATGAACTACGAACCCAGCACGCAGGAACAGGAGAAAAAGAGGAGCAGCGACAGGTGAAGCAAAAAGAGATCCCGCAACGAGGAGGAGTAAAAAGGACAGAATAGGGCGCATTCGCTCTCTTGGTGACCAAAACAATTGAGCGCAAAGGATTTGCATTCGTGTGGTGCTGAAGAGAAACGCGCGCAGTGTCACAAAATGACGTAGTTTGTTTCCATACGAAATCCTGCCCTAGGCACCACCTTAACTAAGAGCACCACTTACCCTATAAATCTAACGCCTTCAAAACATATTTTACCTATTTTGTTTACCACTGTACTTTTTACTGGTGTGCAAAACGAAAACTATTGGCACGATGTCAGTGCCCCAAAAAGATGTTCATGGTGCGTGCAAGGACGCAGATTGGAAGCAGCTTTAAGATGTAATAACACTACGAATTTCTGCTTGACAAAACTTCCTACGAAATTTGTGTGACGCCACCCATCCTACGGTTCGAAATCCGACATGATCCAGGCAAGCAAAGCACGCAAACCTGAAGAGTTGGTCTGCGTACCACAGACGGACGTCCAAAGACGGGTCCGCGGACCTAGGAAATTTTAGTGTATCACGACTGCAAAGGTTATGAAATAGGTCCGCGGACCTGTCGTAACACGTTCATCAAGATTTTAAGCTCGCTCTACTCACGCTTTTTTAAGGTTTGGCGAGGCTCGTGACAGGTCCGCGGCCTTGGCAAGCTTTGAAGAAACTAATAGACAGATCTCACCAAGCGTTTGAAACATGGGGAAAGCCGCCATAACTTTAGTTCACAAAAGGATGGTGGCAGTGCCGGACACGGCTCCTGCCGTCTCGTGCTCTTCATGTTCAATTTACCGCGATGCTCGGGCACGTGCAGAAAGATTAAAATTCCCTCGCCGATTTGCGATAGCGGGGCCGTAGTCAAACTGGCTGGTGAGGTCGGTCTAATGTGCCAGACTGCTCGCACGACAACTGGCCACACGAGCCCTCTTTTTTTGTTTTTGTTTTTTGTCTACGGTCTATTTTCTGCGTTCCTTCATATGCCTCTTGCTTAGCTGTGTTTATGTAACGGTTGACGCTTGCTGATACCTCAATGAACCGAATATAGATGTGTTATTTATTGTAATTACTGTCTACATCCCCGCTGCATGTAAATCCACTTCAAGAAACGACGACAGCCTTTCTGATTGCAAAATGCAGATATTGTTCTAAACTTTTCAACAGAAATCCGCTTCTATGAAAACAAACACCAATTCAAAATTTATTAAATACAAAAGGCGAATGTAATTCTCTCAATGCCCGAAGCAATATCAGAATACGGATGTATGCAAGTTCACAGTAAGATGTATCATCGAGCGTCAATACTACATAACAGAATAGTGGGGTCATTATTGACCACCAAAGGAAGTAGTTAAACGTGGAACATAAATTTTATTTTAAAAGAAAGTTTAATGTTACCTAACTCAATTATATATTAAACATTCAAATTTTAACTAGAGAAAATGCTTTATGAGTTCAAAAAATAATGTCATAAAAGCTGATGGCCCCTATAGATCAATAATTTTTGTTTCTGAACATGTGTTTTGCATGTGGAGAATTAGCATTTGACAGAGTAGGATACCTAGCTATTTATTCTCAGGTGGTCAGGTGATGTTTATCTAGTTCCACAATTATATGTGAAACCAAAAAAGTGTCTCGATTAATTTTAAGGTGTGACACATCACTATCCTTCAAAAAATATGAACCGCATTGTCAAAACTTTTTGCCGCAAGCCACTGGGTAATTCAATTGAACAGACCTGCACAATTTTTGGGGGAAGGCTATGTGTTTGTCTCCATTTTTTATTCCACTGACGCGTTTTGGGCACTTCCCAGGTGAGCGTGATCGCTTCTATCCCGAACCTGCTGCTCTGCACGATGGGTGCGCTCACGACTTGACAATACAGGAAACTGTCATATCAGCCACAATAAATCGTAACTTTGGCGGTCTAGTTATAATATTAACGAAAACTTTACGAGTTAGTGCCGTGTTTCTTACATACTACAAGTACCATCCCGTCACTTATTTTCCCAAACCAGTTGATAAATGCGTTTTCGACTCATTATAAGGCTTTTTACTCCACGAGGCAAAGTTTATGAGTGCACATGCTCTTCCCAACTTTCTCGTCTTGATGGATCGTTACACCGGTGCAAAGCGTGGTTGGCATTTACTAGCTTCAGCAGCTTTAGTTGGCGTCTCTTCGCATTTCAGTAAAACATAACCTCCCAGAGCAAACATAATTCGAAATATCCAGAGCGTTGTCATGATCATGTTCAACGACCACTGGTGCTGCGCAACGCGTTAACTATGCTAGCCATCAGCAGCCTTATTTGCTACACGAGTCAAAGGGTTCCATTCATTGAAAGAAAGCGTGAATACTCGTCAAGCTAAAGCAGGGTCTCCAAACCCCGGCCCGGGGGCCAAATCTGGCCCGCGGAGGTCTTCCGACCGGCCCGTGGCTGGCTGCAGTCCTCCCAATGGAGCCCGGCCCATGGCCCGCTTCCAGCACGCCCGCTGCTACTGGCGAAAAAATAAGCGCGTGTAAAACGGCGCCGCGATGCGCACCAACCGCGTAGGCGAAGTTACCAGAAAACGAGAGAAAACTGCCTACCGTAAGGCGTGTCCTGTGGTCATATTAGTAATTGGGCATTTTCATTAGCAGAATCTACACTCCTAATCCCCTGTTCCATATTTGGGTAACTAAGTACGTTAAAAATAATTTACGCCCCTATTTATATTGTTCTTGGTGGACTGGTGTCGTAGCTATTAAATATTGTCAGCGTAACTTCTATCGTTCTCACTAGTCTTCTGCCCTGTGTGAACGTGCCAAAGTTCCTATGCGCTCTGGTTTATGCTGGTGTGTTTTCTGGGCTCCAATTATTCTGTGATGTCATAAGCAGCTAAATTATTAAATTCCATTAGAAAGTGAATGCATACATCCACCTTAGAATCTTTTTGTTTCATGTTTACTCTAACTTTAAATATTGTATATTTAAATGCTTAGATATCTAGGATTATTTATTTAGATTTTCCTCATTTTCATTTGCCCATTTATATTTCCGGCCCTCGAAACAGAGACAGAGCCTCCATCCGACCCCTTAGCCGAAAAGTTTGGAGACCCCCGAGCTAAAGCAACGAGTCAGCAAATTGCCTTGGTGTTTCTCACTGCTCGGCAGATGTTTGTTCATACCCGGGGAAGCACGGGTCTGTTGTGCTCTACGTACTGGAGGCTGCGGAAGAGCTACCCATATCGTTCTCCTCTTCAACATCTTGGCCTTATTACTTTATTTGCCTTCTGCTACTCTAGCCGGAAGATGTGTCGCTTTTCTTTTCAAGCCAGCGTCTCACTTTTCGCAAGTATTAGCCCAATATAAGCCCGCAAATAGAACTGCGTGGCTCACGTGAATCAGGTGGCGTTCGATGAAATAATCCGCCATGTGAGGCCCCTAACGGAAAAAGCGCCGCTGAATTTATTCGCTGATGCCAGAGTTGGCATATCATGTTTTTGTTTGCTACACATTGTGTCTGAGGCCCCGCGGTTCTAACTGTTTTATCAGTAAAATTATTTTAAAAAATGCGGACAGTCTTGTTCCTTCCATTGAATGGAATGAAATGCGGTAGATTTAAGGCAACACCGTTTTCAAAAACAAATAGGAAAACTCGATACTCTGATGAAATGGTTGTAATATATCGTAAACATATCGAGGACGATGTCATGGACGGTGCCTAGGCCTACGTCAAGGACGACTTCTGGGGCGACCTCAAGGATGACATCTAAACTTCGTTCACCCCTAAGCTGAGACTTGAAGCTTCGCCTTCAGCGCGAGCTTTCTGCCCTTGCTGAGAGAAGTGGGTACGCGCAGGCAGGCGCAACCAAAGCACCGCTTAAGCCAGAGGGCTCGCGCTGAATGCGGAGCTTCTAGTCTCAGCTTAAATGTGAACAGAGTACAGGCAATTTCAAGCATGGCGCCCAACTAATACGCCATGAGTGCAAGCACGTGCAGCTTGCGCATGAACATAGCTTTGGCTAGCTTAAAATAGACCATTTGCTATATTACCCAAGCATCAAGGAGAATGCAGAGATTGGTGATCCACACGCCACACGCGCTCGCATTTCCTGCACAAAATATTCGAGGTAAATAACCAAAATTAAACGTCGACGAACGCGCGTGGAATATGTCATTTGTTTTAGGTGTTTGCTTTAGAAAATGTACTACTGCTGAGGCCAGCACGTGCGGCACGTTGAACACCAATCCCTGCATTGTCCTTGAAGCTTGGGTATTATAGCAAAATATCTGTTGCGTAGCCTTTTCCACACGAGCAGAGACATGGCGGCGGCCAGTGGCCTTGCTTGCAATCGTCTATTAGCGGCGAGATGTTTTGGTGGCGCCCTCCTATTGTTCCCTCTTCTGACGTCATTACCTTGCGAACTGCACGTTCGATGGTGTATGTAATTAGCGTGGTAGAAGCTTCAAATCACTGCGCTCTCAAAGCAACGCTGCAAGCACCGTCAAATTTCAACTTCTTACATTCAACTAATTTCTGTCGATGAGAAAATCCTTTGCTGACTTCATAGTCTACATTCGGAGGGTCGTGGCAGGCCGACCACAGCGACGCTTTAGATTGCGCACGGCGCCAATGGACCTTTCCAGCGACAGTCTCGAACGAAGCCATTTACAGTGCGCGTCTCTGGTTTTGGAAATGTGCGTCAGTTTTGCCCGACGGCGCTGTGTTGTGGGTTTTCTCGTCAGTGGGTTGTGGCAGCCCGCGTAGGCGCAATTTCGGGCACTGGTGGCGTCTGAAGTGCCACCTTTTATTGTTTCTCTCGTGTTGTATGCCGAATAGAATTTCTCGGAGTTTTTAAGAAAGAATAGTACTGTTTTTTGGAAACAAAAACAAACAAAGTATAAAAAGATTTTTAGCCTATGCGCAACGGAAGAAATGCAATTAAATATTTGTTTCATTCTATCTTGATACTTTACAACGACATACACTCAGCTCTGTCAATCTACAAACATGTTAACTGTCGAAAATATCTGTTCACATAGAATGGGCGAAATGCTTAGGTATTCTCCGCTCAACATGAAATTCAACGAATCTCATCAACCGAGCAAGACGTTGTTAGCACTCCTTGGTGCAGCGTTATCCCAAAAAGATTTATTTAAGAAAGATCTCATATATCACAGCATATCCCATATACGGTGCCGAGGAGTGACTTCATAACGATCGGAGGAAACCCGGCTGGTCTTTTGAAACGTTTTCAAAGGAGTTGCTTTTTTTTTGCACAACACCGAGCAAGTAAACAAACGTGTCTATTCCGTCCCCATACCCCTGGCCTCATCAACTATTTATAGCGAAGACCGGGAACATAACTGGGAAGAAGTTTCGGAGATTATCTTGACGAAAATAATTCTCGAAGGACGTCGAACGACCAAGCGTCGTGGGCTGCTTGACGTTCGCTATCTTCCTTTGTTTTCCGGCCAAGGCCGATCAGGCTACGGGTCCTGGTATTCCCTGGTTCTCAAAGTGGAAGATACACAGGAAGGATAAGCATAATGAACCGGGCAATAAGGTAGAAACTTCCAAGAAAAGCAGGCGAACTCCGAATGCACAATGCAAGTGAGTAGTCACGCTGACCAGTTTTCTACAGATCTGGCGGGGGGCAAAATTTTCTGGCCTGAGTTGCAAAACGGCGGCGGCCAGAAAGCTATTTCTGCAAAGGTCTGTTGGACGACGTCGAGGACGACGTGAAGGATAGTGTCGAGGACCACGTCGAGGATGACGTAGTAGAGGATGACATGACGAACGACCTCTAGGATCACCACTAGGACGATCTCGAGGACGAAATCAAAGACGGCATCTAGGACGACGTCGAGAACGACGTCCTATAGAAGGACGTCAAGAACGACGTCTAAGACGTGCTCCAGCACGACCTTTATGACGACCTCTGGGACGACGTCTAGAGCGACGTCGTGCGCGACGTCGAGGACGGCCACCAGCATGACCTCAGGGACGACGTCGAAGACGAAATCAAGGACGGCGTCTAGGATAACGTCTAGGACAATGCCCTAGTGGACGGCGAAATCCTAGAGGACGACGTAAAGAACGACGTCTAGAATGACCTTAAGGACGACCTTAAGGACGAGCTTAAGGACGACGTCGAGGACGACGTTTTAGAGGATGACATCAAGTACGACGTCTAGGATGTCCTCTAGGACGACGTCGAGAACGACGTGATATAGAAGAACGTCAAGAACGACATCCAAGACGTCTGAGACGTGCTCTAGAACGACCTTTACGACGACCTCTGGGACAGCGTCTAGAGCGTCGTCGTGGACGACGTCGAGGAACACCTCCAGGATAACCTCAAGGACGACGTGGAAGACGAAATCAAGGACGGCGTCTAGGATAACGTCTAGGAAAATACCCTAGCCTAGAGGACGGCAAAATCCTAGAGGACGACGTAAGAACGACGTCTAGAATGACCTATAAGACGACCTTAGGGACGAGCTTAAGGACGACGTCGCGGACGACGTTCTAGAAGATGACATCAAGTACGACGTCTAGGATTTCCTCTACACTCTAAAAAAAATCCCGTTAAATTACAGAAATTGCCAGTTAATTTTTGATGCCGGTACAATTTCCGTTGCATTGCATAACGGTCACAGCATTAACTAGGTATTACGTGCATGACAGTAATGAGGCCCTACGGTTTTTGCCCGTAACTTGACCCGTAGAAGCATGGCAGAAAACCGTAACACTCATGCACGTGATCCACAGATACGGGAATTGTTCCGGCATCGAAAATTAGCTGGCGTGTTGTCCGTAACTTGCGAAAGCAAAAAACCGTAACAGTTAATGACTGAGCTGCACGTGATGTGCAACGACTGAAATCGTTCCGGCATCGAAAATTAGCTGGCGTGTTGTCCGTAACTTGCAACGCAAAAAACCGTAAATCTCAATCACTGAGCTGCACGTGATCTGCGAAAACAGGAATCGTTCCTGCATACAAAATTAGCACGTGTGTTGTCCACACCTTGCAGCGACGGCCACAGCCTGTTGAACTGCTAGCTGCAGTGACTTAGCAAAAGGGATGTCTAAGTGAACAATAAATATAGCATTTTACTGCTCATTTATTGTTCACTGAGATATCGGTTTTGTTAAATCACTGCAGCTAACATTTTAACAGGCTCTGGCCATTGCTGCAATGTGCGGACAACACGCCAGCTAATTTTCAATGTCGGAACCATTCCCGTCGTCACTCATGATGTGCAGCTCAGTGATTGAGAGTTACAGCTTTCTGCCGCTGCAAGTTACAGACAACACATGAACTAATTTTTGATGCGGGAACAATTCAAATTAAATATCTAGTGCCCAGGGAATGTGACTAGGCTGCGGTTCCAAGTTCTTTCAGGAGTTAATGCCAGCTGCGCATCCCAGAGATTAACAGCTGCTTAAACACGGTTTTAGAAATTTCGAGGAAGTGCACACAAGATACAGTATTAAGTAAAACATGTTCATACCTTTATTCTTAAGAAATAATTAGTGGGCATGTCCAGCTTTCCTGTGGAAGGCAATCTCTGATTTTCTGAGCAATCAAGTCCATAGGAAGAATTACAGAACCTGGAAAACAAAACAAAAAATGTGGAATGTGGTTAGGTTATGAACAGAATGTGATGACAGAATAAACCTCCCAATTTTCGCAAACTATGAGTTACATGTAAGGACATTGAAGGAGCGTCACCTGAACTCTGGCGGGCACTAAACAGTGAAACCAACTTGTGACTTGTGATATGAAACCATTTTAACAAGGGAAGTTAGAAAAATTCCTTTGAAGACAGAATTTCCGCGTCCAATAAATTACTTCAAGTTTGTTGTCACGAGTTAATTTCAGAAGTTACTGCCAGCTGTGCTTCCAGAAATAATTAAACACCGTGTTAGTGGGGTTGTGCGAATATTCGGAATTTCGAACTGTAGTTTCAAATAATACACTATTCTATATTCGCTTTGAGAAGAACTGTGCTCTTCGTGTTTTTCGAAGTATTGGTTGCAACGGGCTAGTCCCGTTGAGTGCGCTTCTTACCGAGCAACGTTGCACTGCGGAGAAGCAATACCTGCGCAAGCGAGCTCCGCGGGTGTTGCTTCTCTGCAGTGCAACAATGCTCGGTAAGAAGCGCACTCAACAGGATAACCCGCCACAATAAACACTTGGGAAAGTAGAATTATCACAATTGCGTGTTTGGAAGAAAAGCATACATTGAAAATAAATGGAAAATTTGTGACTGTGCATATCTACTTTGTAGTAAAAGTTTCAAAATTAAACTCACTGTATGCAAGGGTATATACTATGTTAGGCAGAGACAGGGTGTCGAACCGGAACCGAACCGAACCGAAAACCGGAACAGAACCGTTATTTTTAGCTAAACCGGAACTGAACCGAACCAAAATCTTTGCCGCCATCTTGGAACTGAACCGGAACTGAACCGGAAAAAAGTATAACGGTAACCGGTTCAAAACGGTTCACGGTATTTTTTTTTGTTAGTATTACAAATTTGTTATTTGGGAATAAAAAAGTTGGGACGTGTATTCCACTACGTATTGATCAAATCGTCATATACAGAATTGCAATGTATAATAAATCCTGGTTTTTTGCGGCGCTTCCTTATTGGCACTATGAGTAGCCATGTGTCACATCGTCACGTGACGTCATGATGTCAAGACATGCTGTTAAGTAATGTCACATCACGTAACCCCGTGACATCACGTGACTCACCGCGTTAAGTCGATTCAAATTGAGGACGTCGCTAGATCTATTAACGTTGTTGATACCGTGACGTCACATGACATCACAACTTCGCACTGAGAGTCACGTGACACCATGATGTACCCGATTGTCTTGATCCCGAGTTGAGTGCTCTGGTTCATGACAGCCATCATCGCCAAACATTTGGGTAACGGCTCGTGTTCAACTCAAAGATTATGATGGGCCCGAGTCCCACTAGAGCTAGAAACAGAAACAAACGACAGCGACAAGCCTCAGACACATGCAACATGTTCGCGATGGTACCTTTATACGGCTTTGAGTTGTTCGGTGCTCGCGAAGTTAGCACGAGCGTTTACAAGCCTGCAAATGGTACCATCGTGTGCATGATACTCGTGTTTGAGCATAGCCTTCTTTATTCTACAATGCCTGTCATATCGGGAAATACTCTGGTTTAAGGCTAGTTGCTGTCGTTTGTTTCTGTTTGTCGCTTTAGTGGGGCTCGGGCATTATAGCCCAACTAAAACTATATCTGAAGATCAGCCCATGCTCTCTGCTTTGCCAACCTTGCGTATGACTATGATAAACGCTGACGGTGTATATATTAGGATCAGATCACGTGGTTGATAGTTCTGACGAGAGTAGAAAGTTGGGCGAGTTGGTGATTCATAATAATTAAAAAGCGCAATTGGACAACGGACACAGAAGGAGACACAAGACACAGCGCTGTGTCTGTGTCTCCTTCTGTGTCCGTTGTCCTGTTGCGCTTTTTAATTATTCTGATAGTTCTAATTGCGAGTTGAGGAGGGGAAAGCTGTTTCATTTCTGTCTTTCAACTGTCTGCCATTTTGCGGAGGGGCAAACTAATGGATGCTTTTGCAAGTTATCAACGTCAGGGATTACATCTTAGCAGTATTTATTGAACTTAAGGTAAAAAAAAATGCTGCACGACTCATTTTACATGTATGTACACCATTGAGGCTCCCAAACATGTTTTCGTTATTGCTGAACTGCCTCAGAAAGTTGTACCGAGAACAGAAGTGTTAAAGGATCTAAATGTGACGTATTAGTCTGACGTTACATGGAACTATTAGTGTGTACGGGAGGGATACCGGAGAAGAAAGATCCTATTGGCCTCGCGGGGATAGCCGAACGTTGGTAGCAGCTCTAAGTCTCACAGGAGTGTCGTTCTCAAGTTCTCCAAGTTTCGACCGCCCTGTATTTTGTTTAAACTTCACAGTGTGGTGCAAAGTAAAAGCAAGGAAGAATTACTGTTAACAAGTGACACAAATATAATTGTCGAGTGAACACCACTGAATACGGAGCAGGCAATCCCTGAGGAATAAAAAGTATCTTGAGGAGCAACTAAAAGAAAAGGGAGTGGGGTGGGGGGTAGTTTTAAAGCACACTGGGTCGTAAAGATTCCTCTGCCCCGCATTTTCGGCGCAGACTAGAAAGCGTGGCCTGGAAACGATAGTGACAGATGGGTAGTTGGTACAACTTTTATTTGTAAAAACACTCTTGCCAGAAAGCACGTTTTCGTCATGCCAGATACTCGCGCCGTGCCATAACGACGATGCACCAACAAGAAAAATGTGTGCCTCTCAAATACACAGCTTGCACTGAGCGCTAAACGTTTGCAGCGTGCATTTTTCCCCACCGGATTTGATTTTCTCAGCAAGAACAACTCGCAATGACAACCAGTATCTAGTGCGATTACGTCACGTTCAGACCATGTTAAATACTTCAGCTTTCTGGTGAAGTGCGACGTTCGCAACACCAGCAGTAGACGTCCAAGGTGTAAAGTTGTGTATTAATTATAGCAGTCTCGCGATGATATACGGCAGCCTAATGAAATGCTGGAGCACATGACTGATAAAGAACAGAGTCGTGAAGTAAGGTCCCAAAACAAGTGCACGTAAAACCTAAGATAACATTAGCCTCCCGAGGTAGTATCTCGCGACGTTTCGAGCTGAGGCAAGCTGATGCCCAAAAGGGATTTATATTAGGATTCTAAAAAGCTTCGTTTGCCCTACGCGGAATCTATGTTTAATTAGGAATATCATTTTATGCATTTCTATGCATCTCTTTTTGCAGTAAAGCGTTGTGTTAGGGATTATTTAGAAAAGATTGTGTGACATCTCCTTATTTCTGCCCATTTCGTGTATTTGCCTTCCGATATATTGTGACCAAGTTTTTTTTTTTTTTTTGGCATACCCTGCAACCCAGACATGTGACCACAGTGTTTTTTTTTTTTTTTGGCATACCCTGCAACCCAGTATTTTACACTGCAAAACAGCTAACAAAAGCACGTTGCCGAAGCCTCAACAGGTGGCGTATTTTCGAGTATCGTCCTTCCGTGTCAGTTTCAGGCGGTTATGTGAGCTTCATAAAGTCAAATTTATCGATGATAATAAAAATATACTTAATTCCCGTCTGAAGATTTGGCAGCATAAATAGAAGATCCTCACCTCAAAGATATATAAGTAAATGCACCTTTAAATTATCTGAAAGATGTTCTGCAAATGTTTTCGGCGCTTTTATCCTATATGGACACGTTATAGGTGACTTGGAAAAGCTTTAAATACTTTTTTTTTATTTTGAAGCTAATTTAAATAACTGTGTGTTCCTCACGCATATATAACTTCTCAAATATATAGAAGTTTATTATCGTGTTTTTTATGTGTTTTTATCATCGCCTTTTTTGACTGGAACGAATGGTAGAACTATGACGATTGCACACTTAAACTCTCAGAAAGTGTCCGATTAAGTAGCTTCCGAATTGAGTAGAGCATGAAATACCATTTTGTTCTATTTAACAAAAATCACCAATTACCGAGGGTGATGCTTATTTGCAAATTAAATTGACCGGCATTTTGTCAAGAGCAAACCTCACCATCCAGGCTATGCCAGTTTATCCAATATAAGAAAATGTTAACATGGGTAAGCACTGTTTTAAGTCAGATTCGATCTCAGTACGAAGGTGCTCATAGATTAGAGTGAACAATTTCAGCCACTCCTCTTCGCATGATTCGTCGCCCGCATCATGGTGCTGAGAGCAAACAATGCTAGTTAGAAAAAAAAAGCATTGCGATCGTCGCTTAGTGTTTCTATAAACTATAGACTGGAAGGACTTGTCCCGTGACTTTCGTGACATTTTGAAAATTATATTGCCTTAAGCTCAGTCGTCTCGTCATCATTTATATATATATCTATATATATATTGTGAAACGTATCCCGTAAAACACATTTTATGGTATATATGACAACGAGGTGCCCATTTCATGATTTTATTCACTGTAATTAATTCCTTAGTTCAAAGGCAAAACCACGATTCAACATCTGATACTGCGATACAAATTTGTACCAATCACGGGTATTTTAGGCAACCTATTTCACTTCGCGAAAACATTTCGATTCAGGTACAATGTATGTGACTCTGGTGAACGAAGGGATGTTGAGTCGTATAAACACGACGTTTTGTATGTTAATGTAGATTTTATTTTCTTGTTGTGTAGGAATAAATAACAGAATTTTATAATTTTGTTACCTGAAAATAAAACTGTATTGAAGAAACGATAAAAAAAAGAAAACTATATACTGTAAACGACTTATTTTTCGTGGGCTCAATATTTCGCGATTTAGGTCAAAGCTGAAGTTTTCGAATAATTCGCGGGTTGTAATTTGCTCGACGCGGTGGAATCTTAATATAAATTTCAGTGTGTTTACATTTTACCGAAATTGTTTGCGGGACCCATTTTTCGCGAATTGTAGGTGATTCGCAAAATTCTCAAAATAGGTCCTCGCAAAAATCAGACCGTTTACAGTAGTTAGTTTCACGGTCTAAATAGTGCCTATTGACAGAAGAACGCGGAAAATATATTCTCCACTTAGCGGTTCAAACCGGTTCGAACCGGTTCGAACCGGTTTGAACCGTTATTTTTTGCGCCCCGGAACTGAACCGGAACTGAACCGAAAGCCGTGAACCCGAACCCGAACCGAACCGATAAAATTATCGGTTCGACACTCTGGGCAGAGATGCCCTTACAACCTGCGTTCCTCATGCGCGATTCATTCTTTTAGAGCACAGCTCTTAGGCGCCCGTTTCCGGCTTGAGCGGCGTCGCCGTAATCGCGCTTTGCATTATGGGAAGTTCCCATAATGACGTCACGAAGGTTACCCTCGTGAGGGTTATGAGGGTTAGGGTCACAAGGGTTATCCTCACGAGGGTCACAAGCGTTACCCTCACAAGGGTTGCGACAATTAGTTAGCCTCGAAAGGGTTACTCTCACGACGGTTACTCTCACGAGGATCACCCTCACTAGGGTCAAGAGGGTTATGACCCTTAGCAAAAAGAGGCCGTACTTCAAACGAAGTTGAAATATATTTAGTACGAATATTCATTTTGTATTTATTCTGTATTATTTTGGCCGCATTCGAAATACGCGCGTAATGTATTCAAAATGCATTATAAATATTAATCAAAAAATATTTTAGATATACCAAAAATATTATTCCTTCACACTCAAGATGCCATTTGTGGATTAAAAACCGGTTACACAATTCTTTTTTATTTTCGATTTTGTCAGCAAATGGTGTCCCTGTGGTATTTGAAGGCACTACTAAATACATCTCACAAAGCCACATTAGAAACGAACACAAACACAAACACCATGACACACTGAAGAGCTCATTCACAGTCCCGTTGACTGCTCTAGAGCCTTATATAGCCTACATATTGAAGGTAATATTTTTTTCGGTGACCACCTCTGCGCTTATTAAGGTTACGAGTATCCGATCTTCTCCTCGGGAGTCTGTCAAGGGAGAAACAGTGTTTTGAAGTTCGTGGACGATATCTCTTACTAAAAGGCATTGGTACAACTAATAACAATTCGGCACAGTCCCTAAAACAATATCCACACAAACGGCTCATGAAATACATGTTATTGCTTCTCTGCGTAGCACCACTCAGGGCGAAACGAATCAAGGCAGTTTCTTCACTTTAAAATACTGTAAACGACTTTATTTTCGTGTTCTCGCAAAGTTGGCGAATCGCCTACAATTCCGAAAAATGGGTCCCGTGAACAATTCCGGCAAAATGTAAAAACATTAAAATCTATATTGCGATCCCAGCGCGCTGCAAAAATTAGAATTTGCGAATTATTCCAAAACTCCAACTTTGACCTATATCGCGAAATATTGAGCCTGCGAAAAATAAATATTTTACAGTAGTTGTTTTGCCTTTCCTTTTTAGTAGTTGACTATTTAATATGGTAGTTAATGTCACTGTATTAAAGTCACTATTCACATCACGTACAATGGTGAGTATACACGTTCAGTGAACTAACATTGTGCTAACAAAACCATGCCAAACGTATCTGTTCACAGCACCTGCTGAAGCTTTCCAGCATCAGCAAATGTTGTGGTTGTAGTTCCCGAACCCCGTTTGTGATGGGTGTGCAAGGAACTGATCAGGTGTGTTCTTGATAGAAAAAATGAAACAATAACATAAACTGGGCTGATTTATCAGTGCGGTGCTGCGCAACTCAATTGCCAAACTAATCAAATGTATTTAGGCGCTTCAGTGTACTCCATATCTGCTTGAAGTGAACTTCAGAAGGGGAGCTTTTAAATATTTTGGTAGTTTAAGTCAAACTACCAAAGTATTGCAGTCAAAAGGTACTTAGAGTATAACACAACAGTATTTACGATTTTCAGGTATTTTAAGAGTATTCTGCACGTATTCTTGATCGCTCCATTTTTTTAGGCTTGGAGTATATTTTGCATGAATTAAATAAATATTTCAAGAAATATATGTGAAAGGTATTTTGTGCCTATTAATTTAGTATTTACATATTTCAAAACGCATGAAGGGAACTTCAAATGTAGTTTAAGTAAAGGTATTTTAAAATGATTTTTAGAAGTATATTTTAGTACTAAGTAACAAAAAAAGAAGTTTATATTTTCGGTATATTTTTCGTGTACTTACAATTATGAATTGTAATTCAAATACACTCAAGTTAGAATGTGGTATATTTCAAACGTATTAGTTTTCGCTAAGGGGAGAGTTACCCTCACGAGGGTCACCCCCCTGAAGTCCCGTGACCTGACGAGGTCACGCGACCTCAGGGAGTCACCTATCCCTCAGTACCCTTCCATCCTCCTCCTCAAGAGCTTCGCTCTTATCCGGCGTCACAGGGAGTCGTAAACAGCTTTCATTTTTTAACTCAAATTAACGAAAGATTATTTTATATAGCAAGATTAGTAAATTCACTCAATTGGGCATCTCTATAGGATTCATTTTGTGTCAAATTCATCGTTTACTTGCCATTCCATGACATCAGAACTTCTGAAGTCACAGTTCATAAATATAGATAGATTAAAATTAGCTTATAAACAAACAAGTGGATCAACGTTCACAAGTTTAGCTGGGTTTTCGTCTAAGAATTATGCCATGATAGTAAAAAGCATGGAAAAACTATTCAATATTCAAATCGAAAATATTCATCCAATTCCTCTATTTGCTTCTAACTCAAAATCATCTATTCGCACAAGACTACGTGTTAGTAAGAAATTTCAAGCAAGTGCACGTAAAATGCAGTATGAAGTGAAACACGTTCATACCTTTATTCTTGAGAAATAATTAGTGGGCCACGTCCAGCTTTCATTTGGAAGGCAATCTAACTTCCAGAGCAATCAAGTCCACATGGGGAACTACAGGACCTGGAAAACAAAAACAAAAAATGTGGAATGTGATTAGGTTACGAACAGAATGCAATGACACAATAAACCTCTTAATTTCAGCAAACTATGAGTTACATGTAAGCGCATTGCAGGAGCCTCGTCTTAACTCTGGCAAACACTACAGTGAAACCAACTTGTAACTTATGATAAGAAACCATTTTAACAAAGGAAGTTAGAAAAATTCCTTTGAAGACAGAAAATTCGCATCCAATACGTTACTTCAAGTTTGTTGTCACAAGTTAATTTCAGAAGTTACAGCCAACTGTGCATCCAGAGATAATTAAACACCATGTTAGTAAGAAATTTCAAGCAAGTGCACATAAGATGCAGTACACAGTAAAATATGTTCATACCTTTATTCTTAAGATAATTAGTGGGCCATGGCCAGCTTTCACGTGGAAAGCAATCTCTAACTTCCTGAGCAATCAAGTTCATATGGAGAACTACCAAACCTGGAGAACAAAACAAAACAATGTGGTATGTGATTAGGTTCTGAACAGAATGTGATGACAGAACGAACCTCCCATTTGCTGCAAACTATGAGTTACACATAAGCAGTGCTTGAAGTCTCCCGTAAGTTGAGGGGGGTCCCTACAAGAAGGCAGGAGGGCGGGAGGGGGGGGGGGGGTTGACGAAATGTATTAGATGCACATAAAATAAAACCGACTGCTGACTCTGTCCGCACCATACCTGCAACCCTCAAATTGCTAATCTCCAAATGTCACATTCCTGAAAACAACCTATTTTATTGCAAGATATGATTTTGATTTCACTAATGCTGGGGCTGTGGAGGAGGGTCTCAGGCCATCCTTTAAAGTCAGTGGGGGTCCGAGACCCCCTGAGACGACCCAGACTTTAAGCGCTGCACATAAATGCAGTGCAGGAACCTCAGCTTAATTCTGGCAGACGTTAGACAGTGAAACCAACTTGTGACTTATGCTACGAAATTATTTTAGCAAGGTAAGTTTGAAAAATGCCTTCGAAGATAAAGTTTGCCGCATTCACAGAGTTTCTTCAAGCCTGCTGTCGTAAGTTAATTTCAGATGTTACTGCCAAGTGCACGTCCCAGACATAAACAGGTGCTTGAAAACCATGTTAGTAAGAAATTTCGAGGAAGTGCACACAAGATGCAGTAGTAAGTAAAACACGTGCATACCTTTATTCTTGAAAATTAATTCATGGGTCATGTAAACCTTTCATGTGGAAAGCAATCTTCATATCTTCCAGAGCAATCAAGTCCATTTGAAAAACTACAGAACCTCGAAATAAAATGTGGAATGTGGTTAGGGTCTGAATAGAATGCGATGACAAACTGAACCTCCCGATATCTGCAAGCTATGAGTTACACGTAAGTGGACTGCAGGTGCCAGTGTGATTTAAGGAAGTGCACCTCCCAGAGATAAACAGGTGCTTGAACACCGTGTTAGTAAGAAATTTCGAGGAAGTGCACACAAGATGCAGCAGGGAGTAAAACACGTGCATACCTTTATTCTTGAGAATTAATTAGTGGGTCACGTCCAGCCTTCATGTGGAAGGCAATCATCATAACTTCCAGAGCAATCAAGTCCATATGAACAACTACAGAACGTGGAAAACAAAAAAAGGAAAAAATGTGGGATGTGGTTAGGTTCTGAATAGAATGCGATGACAAACTAAACCTCCCGATATCTGCAAACTATGAGTTACACGTAGTGCACTTCAGGTGCCAATGTGATTTAAGAAAGCTCTAAACCCCAAATGAAACTACTTGAAAGGGGCAGGGACACAGAAATTCGGCAAGTTAGAGTATGTGTTACATGACAACACCTATTGGACATACACGAAACATTTCAGAATATTTAAAACTCCATTATTTACCAAATTATTTTTTTTTAATGTTCATCATTTTTATCTGGGGACCAGGATACCTTGACACAACTCCTACTGTGGCGACGGCAGCTCGTCGATAAACCACGTGACTCTGATTGAGACCTTAAAGATTCTCTCTTTCTTTATTCTCTACCCGCGTTCGCCATGCCACGCCTGTCCGTTACTCAGGCTCTGTACCTCTTTCTTCTTCTTCCGTCTCCCTTAATAAGTGACGTTGAATTTGAAGAAGCAAGCTGTGCCAGATATTCCAACTTCCCAAACCTTGGGAGGGAAAAGTGGGACAAAGGAGCTTAGTTGAGGCGAGGGACGCCTGGGCGCCTTCTGATCCACGCCTGGAAGTGCATACAAGAGATCAACGAGTGGCACCGCCCCCGCAGCTTGGGACTGACTAGGGACACTAAAGGGACAAGGCAGATGTCGTCACCAAGGCCTGAAAACATGGCTGGTTCGCTGAGTAGGTGGACCTGAGGGCCCCGCAACTAATTAGAATTTCTTGTGTGAAACTAATGCATTCTTCGATAAACAAATTTGGCAGTTTTATAGTGACATGTAATGGGCTTCGGTGACATACTTAGATTTCATTTTTTCCTTTCCTGAAAAGTCTAGAACCAGTTGAATGCTAAAATAATACCTAAAGCTGTTGATTTGTTTTACACGCACACATAAACAATTGTTTATGTTACGTGAAATTAATGCTTAATCTATTTAGAATGTTGTTATTGCTGCTACAAATTCTTGTTCCCTCCCCTAATGCATTCCACGAGAATGCCCTTAAGGTAATGAACTTGAACTTGAGCTGAAGTAACTCCCATGAAGCATAACGTGGATTTTTATGGTACTCCAACAACCAAAACAGAGCCACAAGTGATCCTACTCGTCAATATAATTAGGATGAAAATGCATGGTGACTAAAATTGTAGACTGGCATGTTGATAAGTCACAAAGGAAAGATAAAAAACAGGTACGGATAAAAGTAAATCGGCAAACAAAAGGATCTCTCAGTGGCGGTTGCTACCAGGAATTACAGATAAAACAAAACATAGAAGATAACTTAATTCATATGGCACCACCTACCCCCCATGGATATCAGTTTGTGTATTGAACAGAGATGGGGAGCAAAAAAAACACCAAAAAAGGTGCATTGTATGGTGGGAACAATATGTGATCCACTTTCGCATAGCCTATGCAGGTCAAGCAAAGCCCTATATCAAAGACAGCCCTCGGTGTCGTGTGAACATTTGGCAGTACAGTTACCAGATGCGGTTGCATGACCGAGTTCAATAAGATCAGACAACTGCAGGCTATCAGGATACAATCGCAAGGATATGTGGAAGCTGGTGAAATTTTGGCTCGTGACGACCACAACTGCTTCCTCAACCGGTCCATCACTTTGTTAAAAAAGGATCTTGATTACCTTCAACCAATAAACAAAAGCAAACATCCTCAGCATTCAGATAAGGTAGGTGGCACAGGGTGATTACTTGTTGTGTAGTATGTACCATAGAAATAAAGCAGAGACGCAAATGGTGAACTGTGAGCTTAGAAATAATGTGTAACTTGTCTTTTTTTCTGTTTCTTGGGGAATCAAATTATTTAAAATCTTTCTTATCTGTGCCACTTATATATAATTGAAAATGGAGAGAACCAGATTTGTGAACATATGAAGAAAAACTATTTTCCTTGTACCGAACGACACTCCAAGTACAACTCTTAGCTACCGTAGAATACCGTGCATCCGTCCATTCCACATTAAGCGCCGATACCCAAAATTTTAAGATCTGAGAATATATGCACAGTACATTTATATGTAAAATTGATGACCAGGCAAGCGCCCATTCCCCATTTTTCGTGATTATCTCTAAATTTTGAGTGGGCGCTTCCCTGGTATTTTACGGTAATACAGTAGCCTACAATTGAACTAAAGTAGTGTTGTATCCTGCATACCAAAAGATGCACAAATGCTTGCCCAGTGTGATGCAGATGGACGCTGCGGGAAGCTCTTTGAGTTGAACATTGGAGATTCGTGTTACATTCTAAAAGTAAACAATGAAGCCCCCCCCCCCCCAGTTCAACTCCAAACCCTATAATTATCTGAGCATGTTTCAAAAGCAAGAAAACACAAGTGGATAATGTTTCCATGCATTAACAGACAAAATGTAATCATCAGTGGTGAAGCTTACAAAAGAACTGCTTGTAGCAGCTTCTGCAGCAAAAACATGGCTTTTGTAGCACATATTTCATTTATTTCACACTGCAAACTTAAGGACATGACGTCCCGAAACCAAGACCACACACAACGAAAACAGCACAACCAAGCACCGGGGCAGGATACCACTAGCAGACAATAGTTGCTTGAACGACGGCAAGTTAAAGTATTCAAATAACGAACCTGCAGCAAAAAGATGTCCGAGCGTTCCTTCATGGCTGTGGTAGCGTGCCTCGAATGACTGGCGTGGGATAGCGGCTTCTGTAGAGGCATCGTAGCTGAAGACCAGTGCTGGCAGGCTCCTAATGCTCCCAACTTGAAATCCACCAAGATGGGTCCCAGGAACCACTGTTTTCCCGTGGTTGGCTCGAGAACAATCAATTTCGTGGCGTCCTGTGGTTCGTCCAGCATATGGGCCCCGCCATTGCTGGCGATTCTCAGAAGTATAGTCTGCAGCAAAAAGATGAGTGAGCGCTTCATCACGGCTGTGGTAGCGTGTCCCCCACATTTGAGCTTTTGGAGCAGGCGATTCCGGTTTATCACATTGTAAAAAGGGATGCAAGTACTATAAAAATTCCCGCAGTTCCTCACAGTGTCATAAAAACTATTATAACTGCAATTATGACACACAATTATTCACAGCAAAAAGATTGCTGTTGGAAAAGGGGATAGAAAGCAAAAACACAGAACTTTGGCAATGACCTCATTGCCTTTAAAGCTTGATGCAATAACTAAATCAGTCCCATCTTCGACAACTGCAAAGCAACAACACTATTTAAACATAGCAAATAAGCCACACGTCACAACAAGCATTTTTCCCTAAAATGAAAATAATGGGAGGAAGATTGATTCATATGAGTGTTTCTCAAGTAATCGGTGCCACCGAAACAATGATTGACACCGCTCTTCCCCCCACACAAGGCATCAATAATCGTTCCAGCCAAGGACAAGCTACTACAAAAGAGAAAATAATGGTTGGACACTCTTCTTGGAAAGTGGCCACTTTTTGCTTAAGCATATATTTTAATAGTCGCTTTTACGTAGGCAAATATAAGCGAGTAACTTGGGGTTCCTCAATTTCATGAAAGAAAAAAATTGTTTTCGTCTATGGAAGCTGACCCTGGGACGAAAGTGGTTTGTGTACCTCAGTCCTATTTGTTATCGAACGGTAATACATTATATCTGCTGAAAGTATTTAATGAATCATAGCAGCCGAAGCATTTAGCATGTCGTCATCTGCTTCCAGCCAGCATCTAATTAAGAGCCTCAAGTAAGATTGTGTTCAACTGCTAGATCAAGGCATGTGTTTATGGGCGCCATTAAATTGCGAAATTTTACTGCTGGTTACGGGGCTACGTGTAGTCTTTCAACGTAAATCCGGTTATAAACAGATGCTTGAAGATTTTACGCGAATAATGAAATAACACTTTTCTATAGACACCATTTTTGTTCGAATAGGTTAAGCATTTTTTAGACGCAGAAAACTGTACAATCCGCCATCTTTAACGCCGCCATTAAATTGCGAACACACTCCATGGTTTAAGTTCAATGCACTCTTGAGGCTCTCTAGCATCTAATGACGTCGGTGGTGCCGTCCCATGGTACCACCGACGTCATGCACGCACAACCATTGTTCGCGTGGTAGGCCTACCTCACTGATCTCTAATATAGGGGGCTGGAAGGCGCTTAGCCTAGCTCGGAGTCGGGCACGAGTGAAGCCATCGGAAGTTCGATGCTTGTCCCAGAAGTCGAGTGTTTGCTGGGTTTTATAGTGGATTTAGTTAATGTTTTGGTTCATGCTTTTTTTGCATTTTTACGTGGGTTTTAATAATCCCTTTTAGTAATCAATCCTGAGAATGAGGCACTTGAAATTGGGGAGTGTACACTTAACTAGAATATCGAAATTCTCAGACATGAAATGGCTTCCAAGAAGACTTCTCGGGCCTGCATGAACGTTATTGCGCGACAAGCAGGCTCTATTGTTAAAACAAAATCAAATCAAGCGCCTTGGACACTGTTTGGACCACCGCTCGTAAGAGTGGGAAAGCCTTTCAAGCGCTCACTTCAGGGACAAGCTGCTTACTTCCGGTGGCTTCGTACCTGTTCGCTCAATGCGCCATCCAGCCCTCTAGTGGATATTATTGGCCCACCTCAAAACAAACTGCCATAGACAAGAACTTTTTTTACACATAAACTCACCGATCTCTATGACAATTGTTCAATCGCGCATGCCCGCTCCGCTAGTGCGGCCACCAGACGGCAATCTGGCATGTCGAACAATCGTGTTTTTGGAGCGTTGCGAAGGCTGGCCGCAGCGTGCTGAAGACACGTTTTCTACTTGTTTCTCGTCATTCGCCAAAAATGTTTTTTAAAACACTTTGTAAGCCCGAAAAAGGCAGAACTCGTCGGAAGCAAGTTTCGACGGTCTTGCGGCATGATCAAAGCTTCCTTGGCATGGCGAAGCGCTGACTCTCTGTGCCTTCGCACGCTAGATTTGTGAACATGTGAAGAAAAACTATTTTCCTTGTACCGAACGACACTCCAAGTACAACTCTTAGCTACCGTCGAATACCATGCATCCGCCCATTTCACATTAAGCGCCGATATCCAAATTTCTAAGATCTGAGAAAATATGCACAGTACATTTATATGTAAAATTGATGACCAGGCAAGCGCCCATTCCCCATTTTTTCGCTATTATCTCTAAATTATGAGTGGGCGTTTGCCTGGTATTTTACGGTAATAGAGTAGCCTACAATTGAAATAAAGTAGTGTTGTATCCTGCATGCCAAAAGATGCACAAAGGCTTGCCCAATTTGATGCAGATGGACGCTGCGGGAAACTCTTTGAGTTGAACATTGGAGATGCGTGTTACATTCTAAAAGTAAACAATGAAGCCCCGCACCCCCCCCCCCCCCCCCCCAGTTTAACTTCAAACCATATAATTATCTGAGCATGTCTCAAAGGCAAGAAAGCACAAGTGGCTAATGTTTCCATGCAGTAACAGAAAAAATGTAATCATCAGTGGTGACGCTTACAAAAGAACTGCTTGTAGCAGCTTCTGCAGCAAAAACATGGCTTTTGTAGCACATTTTTCATTTATTTCACACTGCAAACTTAAGGACATGACGTCCCGAAACCAAGACCACACGCAACGAAAACAGCACGACCAAGCACCGGGGCAGGATACCACTAGCAGACAATAGATGCTTGAACGACGGCAAGTTAAAGTATTCAAATAACGAACCTGCAGCAAAAAGATGTCCGAGCGTTCCTTCATGGCTGTGGTAGCGTGCCTCGAATGACTGGCGTGGGATAGCGGCCTCTGTAGAGGCATTGTAGCTGAAGACCAGTGCTGGCAGGCTCCTAAAGCTCCCAACTTGAAATCCACCAAGATGGGTCCCAGGAACCACTGTTTTCCCGCGGTCGGCTCGAGAACAATCAATTTCGTGGCGTCCTGTGGTTCGTCCAGCATATGGGCCCCGTCATTGCTGGCATTGCTCAGAAGTATAATCTGCAGCAAAAAGATGCGTGAGTGCTTCATCACGGCTGTGGTAGCGTGTCCCCCACATTCGAGCTTTTGGAGCAGGCGATTCCGGTTTGTTACATTGTAAAAAGCGATGCAAGTACTATAGGAAATCCCGCAGTTCCTCACAGTGTCATAAAAACTATTATAACTGCAATTATGAACACAATTATTCACAACAAAAAGATTGCTGTTGGAAAAGGGGATAGAAAGCAAAAACACAGAACTTTGGCAATGACCTCATTGCCTTTAAAGCTTGATGCAATAACTAAATCAGTCCCACCTTCGACAACTGCAAAGCAACAAAACTATTTCAACATTGCGAATAAACCACACGTCACAACAAGCATTTTTCCCTAAAATGAAAATAATGGGAGGAAGATTCATACGAGTGTTCCTCAAGTAATCGGTGCCACCGAAACAATGATTGACACCGCTCTTCCTCCCACGAAAGGCATCAATAATCGTTCCAGCCAAGGAGAAGCTACTACAAAAGGGAAACTAAGGGTTGGACACTCTACTTGGAAAGTGGCCACTTTCTGCTTGAGCATATATTTTAATAGTCTCTTTTACATAGGCAAATATAAGCGAGTAACGTGTGAATTTTTACGGAAGCACGGTGCCGCAAGAGAAAGGCAGAACTCGTCGAAAGCAAGTTTCGACGGTCTTGCGGCATGATCAAAGCATGCCAAAGCGCTGAGTCTGTGCGTTCACACGCTAGGATACCGATCAAGAATTGGTGCCGCGAAAAAGTTTTGCAGGTGTGTCGGGCATAGATGTCTTTGCATCTTATATCGGCTAAAGAGTTCTGGAGCATCCAGATGTTCAGGCGAGTTGCTATGAATAAAGGGGGGAAAGCAATCTGTACAGTTGCTCTTATGCACTAATAACCATGGCTGTGTTCCAAATCTACTCTAATAGATCACATAGCAGCACAAATAGAGCAACGCTGTAGAGCAAGGAGGGTTTCGAACGCAAAAATACAAGACGGCGAGAATGAAGATTTTTGAAGCGCGGTCCATATGGTCGTGTGCAGTCTGTTGACCAATCACAATTAGGCGAGCCGTGCTCAAACGTAAAGTGAAAATAAGTAGGTTGATAATGAGAGACCGCTGATCATTGATGAGGAGCTGTTCTGCGCGGTATTCTCTAAACCGTCTAACAAAAAAAAAAAAGAAGTACCTTTCCCCCTTCTTTCCTCGCCACTTAGTTACAAATACAGTCGTCAGAGTAAAGTAAACCGCTGCTCCAGAGGCACATACAGCTACAGGCACATTGCAATCGCAAAACACATTCACACGGTGTCGATTCTTGACCGGCATCCAAGCGTGCGAAGGCATAGAGACGCAGCGCTTCGGGGTGCCAAGGAAGCTTTGAACATGCCGCGAGACCGGCGAAACTTGCGTTCGACGAGTTGTGCCTTTGTTCTGCTGCACTGCGCTTCCGTAAAATTGTCACGTGTTCTCAAGGCAAGTCTCACGTCTTACATAGAGTTTTAAAGAACTTCTTCGGTGAATGAGGACGAACCAGTAGAAACCGTGTCTTCAGCACGCTGCCGCCAGCCTCCGCAACGCTCCAAAAACGCGCTTTCTCAACATGCAAGATTGCCGTCCGGTGGCCGCACTCGGGCGGCAGCGATCAAGCGGGGGTACGCGATCCAGCAATTGACCTAAACGTCAGTGTATAAACTAGAGAAAACACGACATACCCTTAAATTCATTACGCGACAGCGCTCATTATGATTATTCAACGAGCGCGATTCAGTCTTTCATGTTAAATTCTGATTTCTCCGGTTCTTACCGCGCCCGAAAGCGAAAGGGTAACGGCGCCCGAAAGCAAAAAAGGTACGAACAGAAGTTCGGGAGAGCCCACTCAGCCCAGAGCAAACCAAACACTCATGGCGATGAGCCCTGCGCCTGCACACGTCCATCGAGTCGAGTCTGATGCGTGGATAGGTTTCCCTCGCGCAACTGAGTCGGGACGCTAAAGCAAAAAATATGGCGCGTTTTCTCACTCAGCCTGCGCCATTGCGTTAAGTAACGCGTCTTTGATTCCTTCTGCACTTCGGTTATCTCGCAAGGCGCATGCGAAAATGAGCTAGCTTACCTTCTTAGTCCGGTTGAATGGTGAAAGATGATCGCCGCGACGACGAAGAGTGCTGCCGCCGTATCCAACCGTGGTGGTTCACGCGCGAGCAAGCGTGCGGACCGGGAAGTGAACATCACGTGATGGGCGGCGCTCCTCGCTCGGTTGTCGTCGTCCGCGAGCTGAGTGCGCCGGCCTTCGGGTGGGTCTCCCTCCGCCGTTCGAAAGAGATTTTAGCATTGGCTCGAATGGCACGTAACATGAGACATCTGCCAACAAGAAAACTATCTCTAGAGCAAACGTGGCGTGTGTTATCTGTTTTTACTTGAAAGAAAAGGGATCACAGACCTGAACTAAGAAATATGTGAAGCCGTACATTTACGGACTCGTGCCGTCATGTCGCCTCTAGGGCGTTTTGCCCGTGCGCGCCTCTCACGGCGCTTTCCAGGTTTGAAAAAGGCTGTTAACTTACGGTTTTTTTTTTACAGTGTAGGATGACGTCGAAAACGACGTCAGGAGCGTCAAGTCACGTCAACTTCATTTGCTGGCACTTACGAGCTAACGCGACCGAACTATACCTGAACGGAGTTTGCGCAACCGGCGCCCTTACCGGTTCTATATTTTAAAAAAAGAAAGAACACTTTAAGAGCCTTCATTCAGCCTCCAGGATCACGAATATCGCGATTATTTTTCAATTTGGTGCATGGAGGCTGCACAAATTAATATGCGGAGTACCACCGAAGCCCCTTCTTTATGTGACCTGACGTCATACTAGGAGTTTTTGTAATCTCTGCTCACGCGGCGAATCTTCAGCGCCTTCTAAGCTATGCCCGCGCACTCCTGCTATTTTCAAAATAGGTCAGAAAAAGACGTCACGACTGGTGTCAGTGCGGAAAACTATACCTGGCAAGCTTGCAATCGCACGCCCTGCCCATACGAGCGACACGGGCACGGCGGCCCAAAGGTGCTACCTTGTATGACGTCACAACTAATCGGAGGTTCTTAGAGTTCCCCCCCCCCCCCCCCCCCCCCCCCACGTCAAGTTCTATATTCACAAAACAAATTTGATATTCAGAATCACGGGATAAAAATGTGCCACAATTCATCTCTAACACATTTCTTTTCAAGAAATGAGCAGTTTAATTTTAAAAACGCCGCTTCATCGCTGGGGCCCTTCATCTTTGGCTGCGTTGCAAAATTTACTCCATCCGATTCCGGAGTAACGGAGTAAAGGTTTCGTACCTGGGCGTTTCAAAACTTACTTGCGTACCAGAAGCGGATTGTTTACTCCGGTGTAATTACTCACGCTACCCTCCTCGATCGGTGGGTAACGCCTGATCAACTCGGGTAAATACGTCACGTGATCTCTTCGCCGTCTGCTGGTCGTCCGCTTTCAGCGCCCACAGCGGTCAAAGCTCGTGTTTCCGTGTGCTTTGGTGGAAGGCGTTCGAAATAACAGAGAATGAGGTGCAGCCATTTATGTGTGGTTCTTGCGATTTGCTGTTGTCAACGCACGAATTTATCGTCCACCACGTCCAGACCGTGCATCTTCCGCAAAAAGGTATACCTGTTTTTATTATGAGAGTTCGAGTGTAAGCAGGATCTTCTCCACATCCTCGTCCTCGGCGTCGGAGGGAACTCGTACTCTTGCATTCAAGGCTGAAAATGTTCGAACGTAATAGATGTTGTGAAAGTATCTTTTCCCTTTTCCCAGAGGGTGTGTACTGAGGAGAAAACGCTTGTAAAAGCAGTGAAGGTATCGAAGATTTTACGTAAAGTACCAGTCGACCGCCCCTCCCCCCACCCCATCTCCCTCCCCAAGCAATATAGCGGTCTCGAATTTCTGGGTTTCGTCTTTGAGGGGGTACAACGTAGTAACACTGGAGGTCCGATGAGTGATTTGTTTTATCAGCGTTTCACCATCACACTTTGCCCATTGGCATAAACTAATAAATAAAAAGAACGGAAAAAGTCGGCGCTGTCTTGTCAGACAGATTCACCTAGAGGGGTCCCACGCTACCGTACTAGGCGGACTCGTGGGGAGGGGGAAGCTAAAAAAGAAAGAGGCTCCGATACCACGGCCTCCCACGACGAGAGAGTGTTGGCCCCCGTTCGCGGCCGGCTTCTTTAGCCTACGGGAAATTGACGCTCGAGGGGTGGATGGTGTGGTTTGTCCCACAGATGGGTCGCGTCCACAGTCATTCCCAAGGGTGCGCCAGAGGCACATTCACCCAAAAGGGCAAGGAAGACAGCGCCCTCTTCGAGAAATGCGGGCTCACCTCGTATCCGGGAAGCCGCCACAATAGCGGTGCCCGCGGCCTGCGCGTACTAGGCCTTGATAGGGAGACGTGGGCAACGTGGTTCCCACACTCGTCCCCCCTTAAGTCCAAGGTAGGACTAGAAACAAAATTGGCCTATTGACTCTCAAACAAAAGAAAAGAAACAAAAACAAAACTACTGCGTCCGGTACCCACCCCACATTACGCAGTTAACAAACAAAAATGTCTTCAGTGACGCTCCCGGTGTTGAAGTAAATCCGTAGCTCACCATGGCGCAGGGGCAGGACGATATCCCGGCCGAAGTGCAGGAAAGTCAAGGAAAGTCTCCCGTCAACGCGCCCCATCGTCGGCGTCGGCACAAGCGTCAACTCGCAGTGCTGCATTATATGTATGTCACGTGCCGGTGGCTTGCGGGCGGGTCCAGGCATCGGGACGGAAATCGGCAGGTTGGGGCTTTAGCACGATCGCCGTGACGGCGGAGTGTCGAGGAATGACACTCGAAGTTTTTGTAGTATCACACCAATTCCCCAGCTCCAGTTTTCCAGGGTTGGAGACGGAACCAGGTAGCGGGAGGACAGCTGACGCCATCTTGGTCAACAGCGAAAGTTGCCAGCTTTTCGGGCCGGCAAGGGGGACAGGCAGCCCCGGCGATGATGACGTCGCCCGGCATAGTTGTCGTCCTCGTGGGTCGCGCCATCTGTCCATGTGTCCAAACACAAACGTGATTTCGGAAAACGCGAATGCTCGAGGATGTTCTAACAAAGACGCGAATCATGACGTGTAACATTTAGTAAATTCGAATCAGTCGTGTTATGAAGTGAAGCGAATCGATACTGGAGCGGCCGTCAAAATTGTTCCAGAGAACCTGTATGAGTTCTCTTTTTCGCATGTGAAATGCGAACCGGCTGAACTGTCCCTCTGCACGTGCACAGCAGAGCCCGTTCAGCTCAAAAGACAGTGTAACGTCGCTTTGGCGCACAAAGGTCAAACAATTACTTTGCCCGTAGTGGTTGTCAAGAACAACGAAAAGAGGCGTCCAGTGCTGCTCGGGTGAGATTGGCTAGACCGCCCAAAAATTTAACTGGCATGAGATGGGCCAGGTTACCACGGATGACCGGGCTGAAGAATTGCAAAGGAAGTACCCTTCAGTTTTCTCAAAGACGCTGGGGATCATGAATAAGTTTGAAGTCAGGGTCGGTCCTTGTTTTTAGTCGTGCTAGACCTGCTCTAGTCGCTATGTGAGAGCTAGTTGAAAAGGAGCTGATCATCATGGTAGAAAGAGGAATGCTTCGACAAGGAGCACATAGTTGCTGGGCGACACCACTTGTCGTCGTCCGAAAAAAGGACAGTCGACTCAAACTGTGTGGACTATAAAGTAACTATAAACCCTGTCTTGTAAACGGATCACTGCCCGCTTCCCAGACCACAGGACTCGTATTTGGCCATCGCGGCGGGCAAGGAATTCCGTGAACTTAACCTTTCGGCGGCGTATCAGCAGGTGCCACTCTCTCCAGAGTTCAGACCTTATTGGACAGTTAACACCAGCTTGGTTTCTTTTTTTAATTGCAACGCCTTTCGTAAGGTGTGGCTAGTGCACCAGCGATCTTTCAGCTCATGATCGACGAAGTGCTTAAAGACATTCTGCACGTCCGATGCCACATTGGCGTAGTGATTGTGGCAGGATCTGACACGGCAGGCTGCCAAGGGACACTCCAGCGTGACTTAAAAACATTGCGTGAGTACAACATCACACTGAATGCAGATAAGTACCGCGTGTTACAAAAATCCGTGGATACTGGTGTCACACGGTGACCGCAGATGAAATTTATCCCCTGAGACAAAGGTAAGGACGATTATGGCAGCGCCAGAGCCCACCACCGCCATGGTGTTGAAGGCGTACCTTGGGAGGCTGCATTTTTATTAGAAGTTCCTAAGAAATTGTTAAACATTGGTAGAGCCGCTTTATCGTCTTTTAAAAAATACAAAAAATTGTCGCGGACAAAGGAATGCAGCGAGGCATTTGTTAACAATAAAAAGTTGTTGACGTGCAGCAAGGTGCTGATATTTTATGACGTTAACAAGCCAATAGGCATGATGTGTGACGCGTCCTTGCAGGACATTAACGCAGTTTTCTTTCACGAGACTGCTGACGGTGAAGAACGGCCAATTGCTTTTGCCCCGAGAACGTTAAAGTCAGCCGGGAAAAAGTCCGCTCAGTGTGAGCGAGATGCTTCGGCGTTATTCTTCGACCTGAAAAAAAGTTTCATCGTTATCTGTTCGACCGAGAGTTCACACTCTACACTAATCATCAGCCGCTGCTATGCATCCTTGATCCAGATCAGCCTACGCCAACCTCGACAGCAGCTCGTACGCAGCGTTAGGCTATGGTCCTCGCAGCATACCGATTCCGGCTCAACTATCGCTGAGGAAAGAACATGGAAGTGGCTGATGCTCTGTCCGAATTGCCTCAATCCGTCGTCGCAGACGAACTTGTCGATTTCATTTCTGTTTTTCAATATCTTCCTCTAAGCGTTGAGGAGATCGAGAAGTTTTCAAAACGCAGTTTGATGTTGTAGAGGGCGCAACCCTCGCGTACGTGATTGCCGCAGGCAACCCTGTGCCACCGTGGGGGCGGCTTCGTAGGTTATTTTTGAGAGAATAAAGTTACTTCTGGTTCTGGGCACGAACATGTTGACACGAGCTTTCTGCATGGTCTCCACATACGTGTTGCCTTGGAACAGAGTTTACTCTTAACGGCTGGCCGAGTCAACAGGCCCAGGAACTCAGGCCCTACTATGTGCGCCGCGATGAGCTTTGTCTCAAACAAGGTTGCGTCACTTGGGGCGCCCGAGTAGTGATTTTAAAATAGCTGACAAATCGCGGACTGAACTTGCTGCACGAGGAAGATCCCGGAGCAAGCCGCATGAAGATGCTTGCACGTAGTTTTGTGTGGTGGCTGGGATTCGATTTGGCTATAGAGCAGCATGTAAAGAAATTTCAAATCTGTCAAGCAGTTCAGCCTGCCGCCGCCCGGTATTACTTCATCCCTGGAACTATCCTTCCAAATGTTGGTCTCGCGTACATGTAGATTTTGCTTCAAAGGGTACAAATGTATTTTTGTTGGGTATCGATTAATTTTCAAAATGGATCTACGTCTGGGTGGTGACTTCTACATCTAAATCTAAAACCATCGAAAGGCTTCGGGGAGCGCTTCCTGCTTCCGGCTTCCCCGAAGTACTAGTGAGCGACAAAGGACTACAATTCACGTCAGCTGAGTTCGCTGACTTCATGAGTGCAAACGGCGTTAAACACATTCGCACGCCGCCTTATCACGCTGCCTCAAACGGTGCAGCCGAACGCGCTGTTCAAACTGCGAAACGAGCCTTGCTCAAGCAAGTGCTCGAAAGTGAAGCAACCGGTAGGCAGTGTTCGCTGCAGAAATATATTGATAGACTTCTGATGTACTATAGCAACGCAGTGAGCAGCGTGACTGGGAAGTCGCCCGCTGAACGTTTTTTGAAGTGCCATACTCAAAACCTCCATCGCTTAAATCTGATTTCGCTGAGGGCATGCGAAGCAAGCAAGCTCGTGTGAAATAACAATGCGATGTGTCGCGTGGTGCTGAAGTTTTGATCGATGTGGGTGACCGTGTTTTTGTGAAAAACACTGCGCGTCGAACGTGTCTCCTGGGAAGAAGCAATCGTGTCTCAGGTAGTGAGTGCTGAGACGTACGTTCTCAAGGTGCTCAACCAGCTTCGCTTCACGCACGCCCACCACATGCGGCCTCGACACGCGGAACCTGTTGCAGGCCCGGAAAGCGCAAAGGTTGAGGATCTACCGAGCCCGTTACCCGTTACCTGCCCTGCACAATTGCCAACACCAGCAACCAGGGCAACCGCCTCGATGTCGACGGCTGATACGACGCCTAACCCCACAGCGCCGGACCCACCTGCAGCCGCCACCCAAGTACAAGGTTCGACAAAGCCATCGACTGCAACAACATCGAAGTCGTTTGCGAAAGCGGAAAAGCAACCGCTTAGGCAAAGTTCTCGTGCATCCAAACCACCGGACCGTTTTCAAACTAAAGACTTTAGGATATGACCTGTTTGGTGTAAGGGGGAAGGAATCTTCTAGCGTGCTGATAAGCGTATCGGTCTCATCAAGGAAGCCGCGCTTGACCGTGACGTCATATCCGCTCTATATAAAATGCTGCGCTCATGAATAAAGTAACTTGTTCGACAGCAAGCCCATGTCTACGGTTATATCAATTCAGCCCATGTCTACGGTTATGCATCAATATCAACCAGATATTTGCGAGAAAATAGAGGTAAGACACAGGAAGAGGGTGTGACAATCACGCTTTCTTCGTGAATACCTTCTAGCGGCGTGTAGAGATAAAACGATGTTTTAGCACTTAACCCAGAAGTGATGACATTCATGATGGCTGCGCCCTTGTGGAAAAAGTGTATACTTAATTTGTTTCAGCTTAACTCCAGACGCAGCCGATGCTACAGGCACCCGTTCCTGACTTCAGTGCAGTACCTGCCAAGCATGCTCGCTCCCTCCTGTTCAGGGCCACATGCTCGCGCTTGTAGCCTCGGCTGTATCTGGATTTAAGCTGAGAGGAAGTAAACACTCAGCTAATTGTGAGCATAGCAGAAGCTACAGGCTTTCAGCGTTCCTGCCAAGCACGCGTACTCGTCCAGAGCAAGCATTGTGCAAAGCCACATTCTCGTGCTTGTAGCTTTGGCCTCGTTCCCAGTGAAAGGGGCCCTGCAATCATATTTAAGCGTCTACCTTTTTTTGCCGTTTTCACGTCTCTTGGAGCTCGGGCAAGCCAGCGGGCACGAAGAGAGTAACTAAATATCAGTGCGTCTTATTTTAACCGGACGACGCGGAAACCGCCTCCACCTACGAGGGCGACCCGCGTTGCCGAAAGCGCGGGAAATGTGACGTATTTGGTCCTGCGCTTACTACTGGTTAAGGCCGCTAAAAGCATTTTTTTTTTTTGTCGAGATACAAAATATAAGTGGCGCGAACCGTCTCAACTATGTGTGAAAGTAGTTTTTATTCAGTATTTTAGATCAGAAAAGAAAGAAATGTAGTTTATAAAGTACGGAAACAGAAAATGACCCGTCGACATACCCGCCACCAAGCGGCGGAAAAAACGGCGCATACTAGAAAGGGCAAGGGGTATAAGGCCCCGACGAACGGCGAGCGTAGAAAGGTCCAGAATCTACGCGGCGCCGCTGCGATCCTATTGGGCAGGAGATCGAACTATAGGGGGCGCTCTGACCCGTTTGTTTTCCCCACGCTCGGTGTTTACTCAACACAAGGCCTGTACACATGCCAACAGGCCTTATGGGCATGGCTATGTCATCTTCTACAATAGAGCGCGGGGCACAGTTCGATGTAAAAAATACTAACAATCGACGAAGCGACGTTAAGTGCCGGATCTATCTTATCAGAATGCGAGCTTGACCCACTTCGGCTTTTGTGCTAAGCTGGGATCGTGCATGCTGCATTGTTCATGCAGGCCGTCGTGGCAACAAAAGAGCCCCTCCTCCCCCTCGCCGGAGAACACGAACTCCAGTCGAACGCTGACGCCGCGTTCGGTTATGTCGGCCGAGCGCTGCGTCAATGTGTTTGTTGTCCCCATCCGTGTAGTTGATAAGTTAACCGCTTGGGGCGTAACGGTCTGTCCTCCTCCCCAATACCGGCTCGAGGATCCGACTAGTTCCGAGCGTTCCGAAGGCTTTCGGCGCAGGCTTGGCTGGCGATTCGGCCCTTTAGCGGAATGGCAGTGCGAAGTGGCTCTCGTTCTGAATTGATCTTTACCCCGTATTTGCTGTCGGTTGTGGCCAATGAAGTGTTATGCCGAACTAGTATTTAATGGCGCATCAAATGCAATGCGAGCCGCCCGTGCCGCCCGCTTCATACAGCCTATCCAACACATGCTTTAGTGTCGCCCTCTCGAGCCGTTGACACGGAGTGCGGCAGCCGTGAGCGCTCGACGAGCTCACTACCCCTCCTCTAGTTCACGGCCACTTAAGCCAGGACCTACGACGCCATGAAAGAGATTATTTTTTGCTTGTTTTTGTAATTCTAATTAGACTATAACTTTATAAATAAAGCGGAATCCGAGAAAAGCAAACTTTCATTAAGTTGCTACGTTCAGTGCACTCAGGTTCGGTGCATATTAAAAAATACTCAAGATGTTGCTGCAGGGCACCTTTAAAGGGGCCCTGCAAGGACTTCTTTACTGGTTTTTAGTTCGCAGTGAACCTGAGCGCACTGAACGTAGTAGCTTAATGAAACTTTTCTTTTCTCGAATTTCGCTTTAGTTTCAAAGTTATAGGCAAATTAAAATTACAAAAACAAGCAAAAAAAAAAAAAAACTTCCTTATGACTTTATGTCGACTGCTCGAAAGGGCGCCACTAAAGCATATTCCAGATAGGCTGTGTGAACCGGGCAACTAGGGCGGCTCGCATTGCATTTGCTCTGCGGTTAAACACTAATTTAGCATGACACTACATTGGCCACGAACGACAGCAAACGCGGAGTAAATATCAGCTCAGAACGGGAGCCACTTCGCGCTGCATACCGCCCAGCGTCCAAACAGCAAGACAAAACTTCTCGCCGAAGGCGTTCGAATTGCTCAGAACCGGTCGGATTCTTGAGCGCGTATACGACCGCAGCGCCGCCACATACATCCGGGACCCTACTAGGCTTGCCGCTCGTCGGCGCCTGATCCCGCTACAGCTTTCTAGTATGCGCCGCCTTTTCCACCGCTTGGTGGTGGGTATGTCGACGGGTCATTTCTTGTTTCCGCAGATTATAAACTGCATTTGTTTCTTTTACAATCTAAAATGCTGAAGAAAAATTACTTTTAGAAGTAATTGAAACGGTTCGCACCACTTATATTTTGTATTTCGACTAAAAAGAAGCTTTTAAGCTGGTCTCACCTGTAGTATGCCCAAGACCAAAGACTTCACATTTCGAGCGCTTTCAGCGCCGCTGGTGGCCTCCGTAGGTGGAAAGGTTTCCGCGTCGTCCGGTTAAATTATGACGCACTGATATTTAGTCACTCCTTTCATGCCCGCTGGCTTGCCCAAACCCCAAGAGACGTGTAAACTGCAAAAAAGTAGACGCTTATATATCCTTGCAGGGCCTCTTTAAAGGCGGGTGCAAGAATGTTAAGATGAATATAATTGGCATCTCGTCATATTTTCGTTGTTTCTCGTGTCCTGGAGGATAGTGACAACATCTATTTTGCTAAAAAAATTTCGAGACTCCGCTGCACAATCACAAAGGAAGTCGAGCTTTTTCCTCTACCTGCAGCCGCGAGTGGCAGCCGAAGAAACTACGGCGAGAAGCTTACGTGACCTCACTCGACTTTAAGCTGCAGCCTGACGGCTGCTAATGTCAACAGAAGAGGAAGCGTCCTCCGAGATAGCACACGGGAAGCTACACGGCACCCCGAAATACGTCACTAGGAGTGCGACCAGGGTGACCCTGAAGACTGGGAGTGAGTTGAGGGTTGTCAGAAATGCCAATATCTATCTCTCTTTTTACACAACAACTAGGACACGCAGACAAAATCGGTTTTCTGTTCTCTACCTAAGTGTCAAAGGGCAACTTCCACAACTTTTTGACCGAAGTCCAGAAATTGTTGCACATCTTTAAAATGAAACGGAGTGTAAAGGGGTCCGTTTGGGAAACTTGCTGTCCGGCGTGACATTATATTGTAGAGCGCGCGAAAGTTGGCGCAGTTGCAGCCGACGCCACGATCCGAGTGAGCCAATGAAATGGTGCCTAAAGTGCGTCGTCAGAGAGTGCGCTGTCGTCGCAGGTTCGCTGTCACCGGGACCACAGCCGACGCAACGATCTGAGTGAGCCAATAAAACGGCACCAGAAGTGCGTCGTCACAGAGCGCGCTGTTTTTGGAGGTTCGCTATCACGTTTACATTTATGCTTGGGCTTTCGCGTTCAAGTCGTCTTAGGGATAACACAAGAGACCCTGTGGGTTTTGTAGTTCATTGTCAGCAATACTATTGCTTGTAATACACTCTTTAAGAAAAAGGAGTCCAAAGGGAGTCGATGCTTCCATGACTCCCTTTGACACTTCACGACTCTCTTAGAGAGTCAATGATTCGTGTGACTCTGTTTTGACTCTTCCCCTTCTCAACGGGAGTCACAGGTCAGCAGCATTTGCCCTACCGAAAAAAAAAGTACGAATGCTGCTTCGCGGCGTCCAGCCGGCAACCCAAGCCCCGCCGTTTCCCTATGCTCCCCTACAAAATGAGTCCCATACCATTTAGTTCATAGCTTCGTCGACAACATTATTTTAGATCGCAGCTCTAAGACGCCCGTTTCCGGCGACGCCGACGGCATCGCCGACGGCGTCGGCATAACCAAGGTCACCCCAAGGTCACGTGACCCCCAAGGTCACCCCAAGGTCCTGTGACCCTCCCAGGTCATGTGACCCCCAACGTCACGTAACCACGAGGTCATGTGACCCCTCCCAAGGTCACCTGACCCCTCCCGAGGTCAGCCCAAGGTCACGTGAGACCCCGAGGTCACGTGGCCCCTCTCCCCGAGGTCACGTGACCCCCCCTCCCCCCCGAAGTCACGTGACACCCCCCCCCCCCCCCCCCCGAGGTCACGTGACCCCCGGGAGCATATTAAAGAATGGGGGGAGGAGGAGGAAAAGGAGGAGCGGTCTACCCTCCCTCAATACCCTTCCCTCCTCCTCCTCAAGAGGTGCGCTCCAATTCGGCGTTACAGGGAGTTGTAAACGGCTTTCACTTGTTTTCAATAATAATCGCACAAAAAAAAATTAAAAAGGAAGGAAAAAAATATACACGATGTTTCGTCGATATTAATTTTTCTCAAAAATAATTCTAAAAAAAAACACAAACAAAACACGTATGTTTATTTTTTGTATCGAATTTGGGTTCGCTCCGTATGAAGCGGGCATCTTTCAACATAGCTACACCTGCGAGTACTCGTTTTGAGAATTCGTTTTATACGAGATTCAACAAGTTTCGCGTCGTGCTTATTATTCGAAACCGAATCCCTGCGTCTGCATTTGACATATTTCTACATCTGTCGTGTGGTGCGTCTCTGGGAGGGAGTGAAGGTGCTGCAGCTTATTCAATACTATCCTCCGTTTCATACATAGCATGCAACGCAGTCAAAGCTAGCACACCGGTTTGCATCGCCGACCGTGTCTACGTTCACCCCATAAAATAGTGCGTCCCCTGCAAAAACACTTTCAAAGAAGTAAAAAATGTGCCCCCTTGGAGCTAGTAACTGATAGTAGCGTTATGACTTCGACGGAGCACACATTGTTTCCAATAAAAAGGAAAACATAATGTAAACTACTTTGAACTGTTTTCGTTTTCGTCCGTGCGGCAGCCGCTGCGGGTTTTCGAGTTGTGTGGCACTGGCTGCTTCTGAGAAGATAGCGTCTTACGCAGCAAGCTCAAGTACATCTCCTGCTCGGATATTTTCGAAGATTCGTTGTGCGCAGACCTTGAAAGAGTGCAGGCAGGTAATCGCCAACGTGTACGCGAGTACAAGGACGCATTTCCCGGAGAAGTCGGTCGTGAAAACCTGGAGACGGTCAGTAACAACACCGGAGTGTGCGCCCGTACAATCGCGAAGTACAAGGCGCAGTGTCTATCTGGCAAGCTGGTGTCCCCGAAGCGAAGACCTCGCCACGTAGAAGTTTCGAGCACGGGGACTGTCAAGCATGCCGAATTCACACACAACGCCATTCGCCTCAAGGTGCATAGCAAGTTCCCCGAGAGGGGGATTCCTACCCTTGACAGCTATTTCAAAATAAACTGTTCAGGCCACAACTATTGTCGATTAACGTCCTATTATAAATTTTGGGACAAGGCTGCTATCAGTGAGATTCCTAATTCCACGCTGCACGAAAGAAAAATATAACTCGGTGCTGGAGGCAAATAACACTTGCAAAGCGGCAAAGCAGATGGTAGAAATGTGGCCTCTCGCCGACTTATAAATAAAAAGCAAGAAGAAAGGAGGAATTGAAATATGCAGCTCGACAATGCGCACAATTTTGCACAAAAAGTATGTCTAAAAGAGAAGGAAAAAAAAACTTTGCGCGTCTAGTGGGTTCAAACCACTGCCGCCAAGACGTCGGTATCGCCAGAGCAGCGTTACCACTCGTCCACGAAACGCGCGGAGGAACACTTTTGTTTCTGTATTTTGATGCGTACCACTTCAGTGCCTTTGGCAGCTTTGCAAGCTATGTATGAAAAGGAGTATAAGTAAGTGCCCATTTCGAGAACCACACCACCACACTGCGAGTTGAAGCAACGCCGAAGGCTCGCGTCTCGCAGCGCCACCCGTAAAATAACCATTCGAAGAGTTTGCACACTGTGAAGGTAAGAGCGTTCACACCGAAGAACTCTCTTTAAAACGCCTACACACACAGAGAGAACTCACGATTGAAGGGGGCCACTGAGGTTTTAAGAGCCACTGATCGTAGTAATCGCATTCCAAAGACGCCGCGTTGTCCTAAATTGTTTTTCACCAGCTAGGTCCTGTAGGGATGAAGCCAAGGCAAAGCATTTGGGATTTATCGCCGGAAACGTAAGGGAACCAAGCAAACGACGTGAGGCTCGCGGACGCGGTTCGTGGGAGCCGACGACGTCTAAGCCACGATCCAAGCAGCCCTAGCAGCAGCTTTGCTTCCGAGAAGACTGGATATTCTTTCCGGCGGGCACACAATACTTCGACAGCATGCTCGCGGCTGATGCGGATTGCAGAAGGTGGGTAACAAGACAACAAATGCACAGAAAATAAGGTTGAGCACGACACAGCACGCACGGAGAACGATTGTCGCCGCCATGTTGAAATAAAACCAAGCTCAGCCAGGCCAAGCCAACGTTATTAGAACCAACTCAGTTCTGGAACTCCGCTCCGGAGGGGGTCCCTTTGCGTGGCGCCTGTTAGACTCGCTATCATCATCATTGACGGCGCGCTTGTGGTCGTTGCCATCGAGATCGTACATGGCCGTTGCATCAGGCCTACTGAGCTTACAGTTGTTCGTGGCGCTTTTTCTGAGAGTAGCAGACGACCTTCAAATTGTTTCCGCTACAGTTGGTAGTCATCGGCACATCTACAATTACAGTACGTACAAACTTGCTCTGATTGTAGCCTCCGGATTGTTATGCCGACAAAATTCGGTTGTTCGAAACGCTTCGCGCTGTCAGCACATCGAAGACAGCAGCTTTTTACAGTAATGCAAAGCGTATGCCAAAACTTTCGTAGCGCTTTTCGTGCTTCAATTGTAATTTTTACTGGCGAAAGGACAAAAATTAACCAAAAACCATGCTGAACCTCGAGAGGAGTCGGGACTCGGAAGCATTCCCGGAGCAGTAGCAGACGAAAACGCTTTGAAAAATGCGCCGGCAGCGCCACCTAGCTGCAAAAAAATCGGACACGGTTTCGGACCCCCCTCAATGTACAGCGTCTATGGGAAGTTTCATAACTGAGTTGTTCTAATAACGTTGAGGCCAAGCTACAGTTGAGTACACAACGAAACTGAGACAGGCCGAGGTTCAGTTTAGTTCACAACCAACATACTTCATTACAGAGAATTAGACAAATGTTAAAAAGTTTTTTTTTTTTTTTTTACGTTTAAGAGTTCTAAAACAGGAACATTCACGTTTCGTCAAATGAGTTTCGTCGAAACCACTGTCGGCGGAACCAGCGAACGTCGCCGCATCGCCATCACCATTGTAACCAAAAACAAAAACAAAGCAAGCTGCAAACTTTCGGGCGGTTTCAGGCCTGTGGGCTTTCCAAAAAACACCGAAGAACGTTCTTCGATAAATAAAAAGTGTCCCAGGTGCTGGCGTGCCCATGGAACCAGCTGTGGGTTTGAGTCAACTTGGTGAGTACTCGCCTATTCGTTTGACTTTTTCAGTGCTTTCTTTTCGGAGCGTTTGTGAAGTGTCCTTGTGTGTGTGTGCAGGAAGCATGAAGGCGAACGTGTGGGGCTCCTTGTCGCACACGTGCTTTGCGCATTGGATGACCTTCGAGCTTTTCCCAAGGAAATCCCGCAACCGACCTGTCAGTGAGCGAGCAGTCAGATTGCGGAAACACACACAGAGGAGAAGGTCCCACCGAAGGCGGAGGGGGGGACGGGACTTCGTAAGTGTATCGGGAGCTTTATCTCGTGGATCGGTGGACAAGACGAGTTCTACAAATCGAGTGGCGCCTTGGTGCCACCTAACTAGGCTGGTGTTTCGAGGAACCCATGACTGCTAAAGGTACCCATTACGTGCTGGCGCTCGTATTTTCACCCTGTTTGCTTTCAGTGAGGGTGTTCGAATTCTGGTTCCGTTCTTTGCATTGATGATGTTGCTTTATCTACACAAGTTATGAAAAGTTTCTGTAGCCTAGCATCTGTTTCATTCTATCTTTAAAACACATTTTGTTTGGCGCATTATGGCCACCGTTGCCGCTGCGCCATTAAAATCTTAATCCTAACCTAATGATGTTGCTTGCGAAGAGTATAAAGAGGTCTTTTTTGACTAGGGCACGAAAGTTTTATACAAAATGCTGTATAAGTTGCACTTATTTGCTAGCCCTCTGGCTGTAGTTTATTGCCAAGATTGTGGGAAAAAACGCGTATTAAATAAGTATAAATGTTTACATATACATATATCAGTGTGTCGAACCGAAAAAAATACGGGTTCGGTTACGGTTCAGGTTCAGGTAAATTAATTTTGTTCTGGTTCAGTTCCTTTTCGATTAATTCGATCCGCGAACCGGTTCGGAAATTATAAATGACAAATTGCAACATCAAAATAAATTACAAATAAAACATCTGAAATCAGCACATACGAAACGGGATACATCTTAGTGTAAGGCTCAGGGATTTCTACCAGGAATGGTTTCTTTATGTGCACTCAAAGGTTACCTCACCGACGTTTACGCATTATCAAACTCCACAGCCTTTTCTTTTCTCATTCCGATGGAAGCAAGCTTCTAGAACCCGCGCGTTCTAGAAACGTGTTATGAAATGAGCACACAGCAGCATTTAGGATTTACGAGATTGTGGGAAAATAAAATCCCGTGACGGCGATTTTTTTTTTTGTGCACAGTTTTCCAATTTGTTTTCTTCCGTGCAAGCCGCGACCAGTGCAGTACTGGTTCCTATGTCAAGATTCATGGATGCAGTGTTTGTCAAGATTCATGGATGCAGCGTTTGTCAAGATTCATGGATGCAGCGTTTATATTCCTAAGACTGAGTGGAGAAGAAAAATATGTAAGCGAGGTGTGTGTCAGTTGAGGCACTTAAAAAACAAATGGCATTGATAGAACATTCATTGTCAACAGCGCGTGGCCGAACCGTTTTGACATCAGCCGGTAGCCGTTATTTTTTTTTTCCGGTTCAGTTCCGGTTCGGGTTCATCGCGATAACAATATAACGGTTCGGGTTCGGGTTCAGTTCCGGAAAAATACCGGTTCGGTTCCGGTTTTTGGTTCGGTTCAGTTCCGGTTCGACACCCTGATATATATATATATATATATATATATATATATATATATATATATATATATATATATATATATATATATATATATATATATATAATGTAGTGTCGAGTACCGTCCGACGGCACTCTTGCAGGACGTTCATGTGCCGTGCAATGGCACTCCACTCACGTCTTCAAGTGCCGTCCGAATATATTATGTAAAGCGAATTGTCAAAATGAGTTTTTCGAAGTTGTAGCGTAGCTTAATGGAACTTGTAGCGTAGCTCAGCTCATAGGCACCGGACCCGGGTTCGATCCACGGTGTGGGCTTAATTTTTTTATTCTTTTTCTCGAACATTTTGTTTCGTCGAGGCATTTGGCGATATTTACGAATTGCTTTTTTACCATTAACACTGGGGAAAAAAAACGGATGTTGTCGACGAAACTTTGCTTAAAGGGTACTCCACTGTTTTTTCGTTGTCTCCGATTTGCTTGAAATTTTGCTAAACTAACCAACAAACATCGTGAAAATAGTATCCCAAATATTAGGTCAAAATATTGTTTTTTCGCGAAGTTAATGAATTTACAGTTTTGGTCCTCACCGTGTTTTTCAAGCTTGAAGCCTCTACTGGGAACAATGAAAAAGTGACGTCAGTGGAAGGCAGGGGTTCACTCTTTGGGCTGTAGATTTTTTTTTAACTGATTTGAAGCAGTTTCATGGTGTCAAATGAATGCTTGGGAAGCTCGCTGCAGTACCCGCGCTCCAGCACGGAATAAATGATTGGCATATTCTATTTTTTGACTACTTGCTCGACTGGCAAGCCTGCCTGCCACTGACGTCACGGCACTGAAAAGTGCGCGTATATTTGAATTTTGGTTTTTGCATCATTTTCATTTGCCGATTTCACAATACCTATTATGAATTTCGCGATTCTAAATAGCATGCCGTAGAGAGTAAAGACCGGAGAGTCAGAAAATACAGTTAGTTGAGGTAGCTCAAAAAATCGGTGGAGTATCCCTTTAAAGCGGTACTCCACCGATTTTTCGAGCTGCCTCAACTAACTATATTTTCTGACTCTGCGGCCTTTACTCTCTACGGCATGCTATTTAGAATCGCGAAATTCATAATAGGTATTGTGAAATCGGCAAATGAAAATGATGCAAGAACCAACATTCAAATATACGCGCACTTTTCAGTGCCGTGACGTCACTGGCAGGCAGGCTTGCCAGTCGAGGAAGCAGCCAATCAATAGAATATGCCAATCATTTGTTCCGTGCTGGAGCGCGGGTACTGCAGCGAGCTTCCCAAGCATTCATTTGACACCATGAAACTGCTTCGAATCAGTTTAAAACAAAATCTACAGCCCAAAGACTGAACCCCTGCGTTCCACTGACGTCACTTTTTCATTGTTGCCAGTAGAGATTTCGAGCTTAAAAAACACCGTGAGGACCAAAACTGTAAATTCAATAACTTCGCAAAAAAACAATATTTTGCCCTAATATTTGGGATACTATTTTCGCGATGTTGGTTAGTTTAGCAAAATTTCAAGCAAATCGGAGACAATGAAAGAACCTGTGGAGCACCCCTTTAAAGGGATACACAACGAAATTTTGGCGCTCATTTTTTTTGGTCTATATGTGTTCAAAAGAGCAGTATCACATGGAACATACCAATATCTTGTTAAAAAAGTCTCGAAAAGGAATTTTAAAACGAATTGAACGATTAGCAAAGAGCACCTGGTGGATGTCGGTAACGCCTCGTTTGTAATGCTCGTCTAGGAACATTGAAACCTAGTGACGGAGGTTGTCTCGTCTCCGGCCACGACGAGAGAAGGGGGGAAGGAGGAACTCCCCTCTTCCCGAGAATCCCTTTTGTGTGTCGCAGAAGTCGCTATTGTCCCCCTAGAAGATTATAGAAGATTAACCCGTCACTCAAAATTCGTACAAAAGCAGCCGCTTCGGTGGCTGGAACGACTAGGCCATCCTCTCGACGTCAGCCTCGCCGCAGCTTTGCTCGTCTTGAGACGGCCTACGTCATGATTGCGTTGGATGTCACGTACTCTAAGCTGGGCCTTCTCCGAGCGCTTGCCAGAGTGGGCCGTTTATAACGAAAAATACCGCCACCACGATCAAAATACAAACGTGCGATTGTCATTTACGGATATTGTGGATCATATTCAACCTATTTTAGAACACGACGGGAATATTTCTAATTTGGTTGAAGTATCCCTTTAAAGGGTAACTGCAAAGAAAATAAAGTTTTTTTGTTTTTGTTTTTGAACAGCCTAATTGGGACAAGCATGTCACAAAACAAATGTTCCGCAAAAAAAAAAAAGATTTTTTTTTGTCAATATTTACGCCACAGGACGTAATTTAGTAGAGTCAGAACCTCTCCACATTTGAAACTCCCGCTCTTTCGACCCCCGCGGAAGAGGAGTACGCCCCGCCCCTCACTCTCCTTGCGTTGCGGAGTTGAACGACGCAGCGTCTCGACTTCCGGCAAGATCTGGCAACTACGCCAGGCCGCGGTATTGTTGGTATTGTTTTGGTTTGACGCGGTTAGCGAGCACATGTAGCGAAGACGTGACCGGGAGAAGTGCCCCTGTGATGTTCCCGGAAGACGGAAAGATCGTTCGTAATCTTCGTGCGTGCTTTGAAAGCGAAGGGAGTCACAGAATCCACCAGTGCGCAACCACAAGCCAAGGTTCACGACAGCGCTGCGTTGGTTTCGGCGATCTCGTTCTGTTTGGTGCAACACGGCGATGCGACAGAGCTGAAACGTTCGTGGTGTGTGTAATGCGGTGCTATGTGTGTTATGCGGGGTTGACGTACAACGGGTGCAATCCCGTCGTCGTCAACTGATCCAGTAAAACTGGCCCGGGAGGACGCAGCGAGCGTTTTTAAAAGTAAATCTTCCTTTGTTCTGTTTCAAAATGTGGAAGATTCCGGACGCATACCGTGAGTAAAAAGCTGCGGGCGTTTTCAAATAAATTACGTAATTTTAATTGAACACTGGACTCCGAAATGTTCCCCTTAATCTGCCGTTTTTATGTTTCGTGTTGTTGGACTGCGTGTGCACAGCGAGGTGTTGCGCTCGTCGTGCGGTGAGAATAAATTTGGGCAAGATTTCGTACCTGTCTACAGATGCATGAACTGAGACCACTTTCTACGTAGTGAACATGGTGCTTTTTTTATTTTGTGTGTCTAGTTGTGGACGTTAGGTGCGCCCGGTGCCAATCTCGATGGAGGCCATCGAGATTGGCACCGGAGCCATCGAGATTGGCACCGGAGCGATATGACGAGAACGTAACTGGACACGTTTGTCGCTACGCGAACGCCTGATTGCCTCCAGCCAAATAGCATTCCTTTCGGGGCGACATGGCTGCTGGAAGGCTCACTGTCGGTATCACGCATCTGACATCTCCGAAAAGTCAGCATTTGCACGCGCAAACAAGCAAAACAAACACAAAAAAGCACGCTAAGCTAGCAAAGAGGAAAATGAAAGAACCGCGCTATGAAAGCCAAAACCCCGCGTCGTTTCCTATCACTAACACATGCGACAGCTGCTAAACACATACTACTTCACTTCGAGAAGTCTCACTCAAGCACCTGGGTCAGCACGAAACACTGATCACTTCGCCGAAACGATTAGTCGAGGTAGGCGAGACAGGCGGGATCAGAGACTTCGGCGGCCATGAAAGAATCGCGAAGCTTTTGCTTGTTATGATATGAATCCAAGCGGAAGTCGCCGTCTTGTAAACCTTTTGTAAAGAATAATAACTCTTATCACATGGGTTATTCTTTAAACGTAAAAAAATGCCGCTCAAAAGGAAATTGCAACAAATAACAAATGTTAAACAACCAAGATCTAAGCTGTCAATCAAACTCTTAGCCAATGAGAGCCGATTGGAATTAACGTCACGGAATCCCAACTTCGTGGCGCGCGATTTAAAACGGGCGAAATAGCCGCAAACTGAAATCAGTCTCGGGCAATAAATATTGCTGTAAAAATTTATTTTTCTCGCGGAAAAATTGTTTTTACATGATTGTGCCAATTAGGCTGTTTAAAAAAATATATATATTTTTTCTTTGCAGTTAGCCTCTAAAGGGGCCCTGCAACAACTTTTTGTCTGTTTCTTATTTGCACCGCACTTGACAGCACTGAACGTAGTAACTTAAAGAAGCTTTTCTTTTCCCAAATTTAGCTTTATTTTAAAAGTTATAGGCAATTTAGAATTACAAAACAAGCAAAAACTAACCTCCTTCATTACGTCGTAGGTCCCGGCTTGAGTGGCCGCGAGCTAGAGGAGGAGTAATGAGCCCAGCGAGCGTTCACGGCCGCCGCACTCCGTGTTGACGGCTCGAGAGGGCGCCACTAAAGCACGTGTGGATGCGCTGTGTGAAGCGGGCGGCCAGGGCGGCTCGCGTTGCATTTTCTGCGCGATTAAGGACTAATTTGGTATAACACTTCATTGCCCACAAACGACAGCAAACACGGTGTAAAGATCAGTTCAGAACGGGAGCCACTTCGCGCTGCCATACCGCCAAATGGCCAAATCGCAAGGCAAACCCGCGCCGAAATCCTTTGGAACGCTCGGAACCGGTCAGATCCTCAAGCCGGTATACGACCGCAGCGCCGCCGCGTACATCAGCCGCTTGGTGGCGGATGTACGCCGCCACTTGGTGGTGGAAAACCGCCGCTTGGTGGCGGGTTTGTCGACGAGTCTTTTCTTGTTCCCGTACTTTATAAACTGCATTTGTTTCTTTTCTGATCTAAATTACCGAAGAAAAGCAACTTTGATGCATAGTTGAAACGGTTCGTGACACTTATATTGTGTATTTCGACTTAAAAACAATCTTTTAGCGGCTCTGACCAGTAGTAAGCCGAGGACCAAAGACGTCACATATTGCGAGCATTCGGAAACGGGGGTCGCCCCCGTTGGTGGAGGAGGTCTCCGCGTCTTCCGGTTAAAATATGGCTCACTGATATTTAGTTACTCTTTCCGTGCCCGCTGGCTTGCCTGAGCCCTAAGAAACGTGGAACCGCAAAAACAAAAAAAAAAGAAAAAAAAGAAAAAAAGGTAGGCGCTTTAATATGATTGCAGGGCCCCTTTAACAAAATGGTATGGGCGCCCCTTTCTGGAGGTACATGGGGGACAGCGGGGCTCGGTATGGGACAGATGGGCTGGACGCTGCGAAGCGTCATGTGCAACGGGGCCAAGTAGGTTAGTAGTTTTGTAATTAGCAGCCGCATACTGTTGCCGCGAGGCGGCATGAATCTATGCGGGGCGTTGGTTAACGAGTTGCCCAGGGATACACGTGAGGTTCCACTTTTTTTCCGAACGGCACTTGTAGGCGCGGGTGGAGTGCCGTCGGACGGCACTGTAGACAGCCAAAAAAAAAAAAAAACAGAAAACGAGGTGTTTTGAACAACTTTCTTGAAGAGATCATGAACTGAGGTTTCAACTACTTCCTCGTCAGCTTTCCTCCTCAGTACATAAGCAAAGTGAGAAACCATGTGGTCGTATTTCACTCAAACCCAAAGTTCTGCCAGCAGTCTGAGAGCCGGCATGGACAAAGTCCTACATAAAATTCACACTTCACAATTTTGCAAGCGCAAACAACCATGAAGGGAGTGACGAGACAAGCGATGGCGACCATTTGTGCTATCGCTCAGCCGCACGACGAAGCACACTGCATGAAAGCGACAGGAGCAAGCGACCAATGTGATGAGCGACGTTTTCTAGTAATTCAAGAACCGAGCAGCGTTACAAGCGACAGTGAGAAATCTCCGTCGCTGTGTCCGATGCTCGTCTCGTTGCTCACTAAATCGCTTACATGCGGTCCATCCTTAATTGTCTGAAAGCGAGAGACACGTGCCACCATTGAGTGCCGTGCTGCCACTCACTTCCAACTGCCTCTCATTTCAGGGCTACACTGCCATTTGCATCCAAGTCCTGCACGGGCCTCCTGCTCAGGCGCTTTGATGCGACTTACGAAACTAGCACAAACTCATCAAGGGGTTTTAGGCGGGGTTAGCCATCCGGTGTGTTTGCCGCACCATTCTTTTCGGTGCATCGACAGTTCACAGTCACTTTACAGTCACAAGTTGGGACGCCATGACGACAGCGGCACTTGTGCCTGCTTGTCTTATTCACCAAAGGTTTGAAGAGCAACTGCAGACTTTCGACATCATGACACTTTCGGTTTCGTAACCGCATTGTTGCTTCCTTGGGACAACTCTTAATACATGGGAGGAACAGGATGGCAATTGCACCAGTGGGGAATACGTCCAGGTACTATACCTGTACTAGAACTCGCTTGAGCACCTGTTTATTTATGAATATGTTTACACTTGCAGCGTTACCTCCGAGGCGGAATTTCCCTACCAGAAGAAAAATTGGACTGAGCCATAGGTAAGGCCAAGTTCGACTCGCGCTGCTGATCTTGTTGTCTTGGTGCCTCTAAAAGGGCGAGGACCTGGTCAATAGGAGTGTGACAGGCCAACCTTCCAGGCGTGACAAAGTATGGCGCCGTGGGAAGAAAGCCCATTACACTTGCCAAAGTGGATGCAATTGCAGGTGCGAGCCTTGCTGCATGTCCGCTTTCCCGGCTCTAAACTATGTAGCGATTGGCAGGTTCAGCATGGTTCATTATATAGGTTTTATAGACCATACGCAAAATAAGCTCTTGGGTATCATCATCATGCCGCTCGGAGCAGACATGTGGTGGGTCTTGCTATCTTGAATGTGCAAATGCTACTATACCTCGTCTCGCCTCTGGATGAACTAACTGCGAAAGCTGTGCAAGCACAAGCGGGTAGCCCTGACGGAGGATGGAACCGCAGTATGTGTGCGTCCACAGGTTTCCGAAGTCAACGGCAGAAGCTTTCGAGGGTTTCCCAAGCATGCACCAGCAACTTCGGGAGGATGCCTGGGCACTGCTATCTTGGAAGCACTTTTCAAGATTAAAGAAAATGAACACAGTTGGCAAACACTTGAGTCTTAAGGCCCGTTCACACCCTTGCAACCGAGTACGACCGAGAGAGACGAGATCTGTTAAAACTTCTTAAAAGTTCTTTGGACCAGGGTGCACACTGGTATTCTGGCGCCACCTATGCGGTGACCCTGGAACAGCATTTTACAAGAGGAAGGTTTCGCGGGATTCCCGAGGTCAAACGTGCGTAATACTTATAAGAAAGGCGTGTTTATAACGTTGACAAAAGTGTTTCGAGCCAAGAAAGAAAGAATAATCCGCAGGAGAATTAGTAAATATGCCGGACCGCCAAGTTTACACTGCTACCCAATTGATGGCGCCAGTGTATTTGTATTGTTGATTTTTCTGGAAACGGGTGCCAGCAGGTGCGGGCATAGACAATAGTAATTATATTCGTGCATCTGTATAACTTATTTTGTTATTTTATTCTAAAGCTTGCAATTTAGTTTTGAAATAACTTCGTGGTTTCCATGGCAAACTTACAAACATTATATTGGTGCGCTCAAAACCAGTCCAAGGTCAGAACTAATGACAAGGCATGTAAAAAAATGATGTAACCAAAAACAATGTCATTTATTATGTTGTCAAGTTAGGCCTCACAAATGTTAGCCGAATCGGGTCCACTAATACTCACCCATGTAGGAGGGTGTCTTTAGTGCCCATGCTTGTTGTTTAATTAGACCTTGAACATGATTCATTACTACGGAGGACCTGCATTACGAATGAGTTTTCTAGTTAACGGTGGTGTTCCTGTTAACAAACCATTGTATTAGGTGGGTAGAAAATAAGAGTCAAGAAGTGAACTTTTGTCTTTAATGGCAAGTAGATTCATATGGAATCATTTTTGCTTCAGTGGAGGCTCAAGTATGCACGACACTGAAGAGACTTTCCTTTCAGTCGACGGAGACAAGGGTACCATAAGAGCCAGCGAGGGAAAGAGAACGGGATCTCTTGGTGTCAACGCCTTGCCGCCTGCGTAGATGTGCCCCGAACCGAGCAGTTTTTGCCGAGGTAAACAATTGGGCCATTTGAAAGTTTTGCAGATAAAAAAAAACAAAAAACATGACTCACTTGCATGCCTTTCTGTAAACAATCCAATGCAGCACTGAAATTTGCGAGCTCCAGATAATGTCACTGGGAGGATAGATCACCTCTACATTCTCAGAGTTCTGTGGACTAAGGGGCTGCCCAAATGTTACGCAGCAGGATGGCGCCCCACTACAGAGCACAAGCATATGTCGTACCATAGCCTCCTTTATACTGACGAAACCTGGCAGATTGCCACGAGAAGCGGTTGCCGAAATGGAAATGGTGGAGTGGCATACGATGGAGAAGAGTCTCGCGGCAGCGGACGCGAAACACGAAAAAAGCATGTTTCGGGGTCCTCGCTACTGCAAAACCTGGGTGCTGACGTCCAGGTTCCCCGAGGAATGGCTCTTTAATGCTCTGTGCTACAAAATCCTCACGTTCCAAATCTGTGACCAGACACTCTATGACTCCGTCGTCGAACTGACAGGCTTTGTGAATATAGAGGTGCTATAGTCATACTCTAATCGACTTTGCTCCTTTTTTTTTTTTAAGGGGAGAGCATCTTTTTGTTTGCATTCTTAAAAAAAGAGGGTTAGACTGTTGTGATTAAATGGGTGCAGACAACCACTAACAAGCTCCGTTTGCTGTCTTCAAGGCTTACGATATTCTTATCAATGCCGATCTTCGCAAAAGAAAACAAGATAGGGGAAGGGACAAGAACGAGGAAAGCCGTGCCGTTTGCGTGGTCGATGTATCTGCTGATGCTAAAGAAAATCGCATGTAACTATGGTTGTTTCAGATACATCTGTTTGAAAGGGTGTCTCCACTATGCCAATCTGTAAGCATATATTTTTTAAAGCTGGAGACCAAGTAAGATTAGTATCATCCGCTGTCTTCTCAACTGGTTATTTATATATTTTATTAGGAGTACTTGGCCATGACTTAAAACAAACGAAAAGACCAGAATCGGGCTCATGTTCGAAGGCGGTTCTTTCCTGCCAAACCTCAGAAGTATATAATAAACAAATTATTATTAGTTTTAGTGTCCCGCCATTTCTGCATGCAAAAGATGTCTATATCGGTACATCACACGAAAAATTATAGAATACTTTGTAATGCAGAGATACATTATTTTGTAACTCAGATGAAAAATTGTGATCATTACTACCTTGTAGTAGGCCTTGTACATGAAGCGTTCCCTCACGGGCACACAGATGTTAAAGCAAGCTTTAAGCCCTCTCTGAATTCCATCGTGGCTTGCTTTCGTTACAACTAAAAAGGGAGCACAATAAGATGGGGACGTGAAAGGAAGAAACAAGCGCTCAGTACCAACTAGTTTATTCAGAAAAAAAGTCTTCCCTTCCATCCTTGTCCCTGTCTTAATGTACTCTTTTTTTCATTGCAGCCACGAAGCAGCTTTCCCAGCAAAGAATTTTATAATGCTTTCTTTGACTGTACTAGACACTCTCAGTAGATAAGTCCCAGTCTTGCCTAGCACCTAGCATATCGAGAGTGCTGTACTAAAGGTACAGCTAGACTTGGTACCCTCCCTCCTTTCCTCAGTGGGGACCCTGCCCCTTGTGCTTCAAGTCCTCACGGTGCACTTACTGATTTATTACTTACGTTCTCTTTCACCCTTAAATTGATATTATTTTAAAAGAAAAAGTAGACAATAGCAGCAGCAGCCTCTCCTCCCCTGCACTCTCTATCTCTCTCCATAGGAATATTTGAGGTTCCTTCTTATGGCTGAAATAGTTTTGAATGCAGTGGTCTGCATTTTTGGTGTCCATTTGTAACCTATTACAACATCAAGGTGTCTACCAACCTGAAATTCTCAGGGAAATCGTGAAAAAGTTGGCTTCATCAGGGAAATTTATTACTAAAAGTGTATTGGCGATACGGAACAAAGCTTGACGGTTGCGCATGGAAACGACTGGGCTGAACAACGTTTCTGAATTATGATTCTTATACCCAGAAGTCGGCAGGAAGTTTTTATCAAAATAGTCTACGGAAATTCTAGAAAAGTCAAGGAATTTGAATTCAGTAATTTGGTAGACAACCTGATGCGCTGGTTCCACCGTATGAAACACTTCAGAATCAAGTGGGAATTGGGGAAAGCGAAATATAGAAAGGCATCAATGGGCGTCTGCCTCACTTGCCTTCACTCTGCTGCATGGACTTTCCATCTATGACACTGTGGGCACTTAGCATGTCCTCCACAATTTTACTTTGCTCACCTACAACTTCGTCTTACTTCCAGAACTTATTTCTTATCATCGGCTTTTTTTTCCCCAGGACTCAGGAAAGACTTTCGGGAACCCGACGTTATATTTCACTGGAAAGCACCCATGGACATCTGGCAGCATGTGCGTTGTCTGCGAGGACCTATGAATCGACGTCCTGAACTTTTCAACAGGAATCTCTCGGGTACTAGCCATGTACTTTGTGTAGAAAGGTCAGTATGTGAAGGGGAATCGATGAAGCACACTTTTTGTGCTTGAGCACCTCATGGGTAAAAAACTACAAAGATTTCGGCAAGAGCTGTGAAAGTTGTGACAGCACTCGGAGCAAATTCCTAGAACAGGGAAAAAGAATTACCAATAACGGTTACTGTTTTAATGTTTTCCATATGTATTTGGTGAATATTCGAGCTATATATATTACAAAGGTTTGCGTGTTCCATTGTGTATCAAAACTTGAGTTAGATTTCTGTTTTTTTTGTGCATCTGTTGATCTTAGGATCCAAACCATAAAAGAAGAAATTGCATAAAGAAAAACAAAGCTTTGAAAAAACAGCAAGTACGCAAACAACGCTTTTAGGAAACGTCATTTTTTTATTCTAATTTAATCCTCAACAGCAAGCAGGCAAAGCAATCCTTCACAAACCTTGTCATTGTAATTTAGTTTCGTTCTTGTCTAATAGTTATACCAGTTTTGTGTATTAGTATTATTTCTTATGAAGTTATTTGTTTAGTTATTGTGATAAAACACCTCTGATAAGCCGAATCAGGCTTTTGAGCCAATATGTATTACATTAGTTTCTAATAGAGTAATTGTTTTAAATAATTGTGGTTTGTTTTGCAGTACCTGCAAGGTAGGGCTCATAAAGTTGTACTTGCACATATGGCAGTGATAGGAACTGAGACAAAACAGCTATCTTTATTGTTAAATTTGAAGATTCCTGCAATTTAATGCCACTTACCTGTCCACTCAAAGCAGGCATGAAGCAACAGAACATGCTCGTTCACACCAGCTCTTGCCAATAATCCAGACATGCGATAAAAAAGATATACAACCTATTGTAAGTGATAGATATAGTCAAGCTAATAGAAAGTTAAGCTGCCGATTAAAAAAAAAACTTTTACTTTTTTTGTTGTGTGCGAATTCCAGTGTAACAAAACAATGTTGTCCTGAAAGCTTCTGTTGTGTTTCATGATAAATTTTAGAGCAGCATTCAGTTCAGCATCGTTAAGACCATCATCTTTCATTTTTCTATGTTTCATTACAGGAAATTGTAAGATATCAGTTCTTATCTCGACGTTTACACTTGCAGACAATTGATGCTACCGCTTCTTTTAGATGGAATCGAAGTTTCCACTTCAACTTTTTCACTCTGACAAAGTTGGTGTTACTATCCGTTTTTTAGGGAAATTCAAATTGAACCTCGCAGGCGGCAAGAAGTCTCCTAACGATCACAATGCCTCCCTTTGTTCAACAGACGGATACTTGACTAGGGCTGCTATACTCCAGACAAAGTGAGAGTGAGCACTGACTATCTTTCGGAGAGTCGCTCATACACTCCCATGACACTTTTGCGTTAGATTCGGGGGACTCTTCATAAAAGGAGGGTCCTCACAAGTCTTGTTACAGAGTCACGGGGATTACCAGGAAGGAGTCGTGTGACTCTTTTTCTCCGTTGGATAAGAGTGGTTGTGAAGGCTTAATTTAAATGAATATAGCAGAACTGGTATATAAATCACTTTTTAAATCATAATTTATATCTTCTTGATTTTTATTCTCCACCCTAAATAAATTGTGGGCGTGCATAAATTTATCATTGATTGAGCCGAGCTTAAGCGGTTATCACTTTGCTTGTTTTCCTCTTGACAAATCTGTCAACGAGAATTCCTCCAAAACATTTTTACATGAAATAATTACTGCTAGATTATAATCGCCACGTATACTACCCCCTGTACAATAAACGCTGCGTAACGTCAGCGTTGACTTTGCTAGACTCTAGTCGCCGAGTATTCGCGGCTTTAGTAAAATCCACGCGTCGTAACGGAAACGCCAAGAAGCTCCAAACGAAGGTACCGTCGCTGTTTTAGAGAGCAGCTCTTAGGCGCCCGTTTTCGGCTTGAGTGGCGTCGCCGTCGGCGTAACTGCGCGGTGCATTGCGGGACGCGTGACGTCACTGGCGACGCCATTGATGGCGTCATCGGGGACGGTGACGATGACGGCATCAGTGACGATGACGATGACGTCATTAGTGATGATTACGTCATCGTCACTGATGACGTTACGTGACGTCCCTGTTGATGTCACAAGTGACTTCACTGGTGACGTTACTGATGACGTCATCACAATGAAGTAATTCCCCGGGAGGTCACTTGCCCCTCAAAGGTCACATGACGCTCGTGAGGAGACGGCGACGCCGCTCGGAGGGAGGAGTAGCAGACAGGATGAGCAGGTGAGGAGGAGGTAGGAAGGATATACCTTCCCCTCCGTACCCTTCCCTTCCTCCTCCTCAAGAGCTGCGCTCTAATTCGGCAATACAGGGAGTTGTAAACGGCTTTCATTTTTTTTCTCGTTCTCAACAAAGCTTCATGCATTTCCATACTAAAATCAATTAAAATGACATCTCAACTGTGCCACAAGATAGGGTATCAACAAGGGCCTTAAAATGACTTCGCAACACATGTTCTCATCTGAGTCTGGTATTCAAACCGTCGTGACTTTCAAAATAGAGGTCGCCGCAAAAATTTCCTCCGCGAACTAGAAACGTAATTGATTGCTCGGAAGCTGTGCATGTATTTCCTAATCACGGATATAAATCAGGTCCCGTCCATTAAAGACATGAGTCATGAGACATCAGTCATTACGCAGGTTGTTATATGTGATCAAGATAACGTGTGGATAGGAGGTCCAGCCATTTCCCTTCTTTCAGATACTAATTTACGCGAACACCTCATTTAGGCGCATAATTAGACGCAAATATCGGTTGTGATTCTAGTGAAGCGAACCATGTGAATTGCACAAACAATATTCACTCTCCGCTTCGTTAGGAATAATTTTGAAGTCGTACAAACGCATTTATGTTTTGTTTATTTTTTTTTTAAAGTTCCCTCAGGGCCCGAAGGCATTACAGAGGGGAGCGGGTTACATCAGTAGAATTCAACAACATACAATAAATAACAACATATGAATGCAAAACAATATGTACATATTAGTGAAACGCTGAACTGTGAACATTCTTAAGGCGCTTTTTGAAAGCAACGCTGTCAGATATTGATACCACAGACGCTGGAAGGTGGTTCTACAACACTGTGGTTCGGGGTATGAATGAATTGTGAAAAGTAGCAGTGTTACATGAAGGTACGCCCATCTTGTGTCGATGATCGAGACGTGGTGATATGTAAAAAGGAGACGCAAATAACTTGTCACGCAAAGTATGATTATGATAGTAGATTTTGTGAAACAGGCACAAACGGAAAACTTCTCTACGCGATGCAAGATTAGGCAGGTTCAAACTTGATTTCATGAACGTTACGCTGGCAGTGCGGTGATAATTATTAAATATGAATCAGGCGGATCTATTTTGAATTGCTTCAACTGCAGATGTTAATACGTCAGTACCGGGGTCCCAAATTGAAGAGGCATATTCTAGTTTGGTGCGAACAAGCGTTTTGTAAAGAAGTAGTTTAAGCGATAAGGGGGCTGGTGAAAAATTTCGTTTTATAAAACCGAGCATACGATTGGCGTTACTTGAAGTTGTTACTTATTGAATATGAGTTTCCCAGGACAGATTGGATCAAATATGAACTCCCAAATATTTGTAGGTTGTTACTTGTTGTAAAGGAGTATGGTCAAGGTAATAACAAGAGACATCACTGTGAAGCCAAGAAACCCTCATTACCTTACATTTGTTAGTGTTAAGCTGCATACACCATAAGTCACACCATTCAGATACACGGTCAAGGTCACACTGAAAAGGAGAAACAGTGTATTTGTTAGTCACTTCATGATATATAACACAGTCGTCAGCATAAAAGCTAATTGAAGATGAAACACAGGAGAAGTAAGTCATTGACGTATATAAGGAAAAGAAGAGGACCCAGTACAGACCCCTGCGGCACCACGGACGCCACAGAAGCTGAAGGAGAAGACGTGTCATTCGCAAATACAAACTGAGACCGGTTAGTTAGGAAGACGTGAATCCAAGATAATGTACCGGAATCAATACTGAGTCTGCTTAGTTTATAAAGTAGTAGACTATGTAATACCTTATCAAATGCTTTAGCGAAATGGAGGAATATGCGGTCAGTTTGGGAACTTCGATCAAGTATAAGGTGAAGGTCGTTAGTGAAGGTTAGTGGCTGGGTTTCACACAAAAATGACTTATGAGAACCGTGTTGGGCGGGAAAAAAGAAGTTATTCGACTCCAAGAAGTTTACTAATTGTGAAAAAATGACGTGCTCAACAATTTTGCAAGGGATTCTCGTTAGTGATATGGGGCGGTAATTAGAAGCAGAATGTTGATCACCCGTTTTGTGTATTGGCATCACCTTTCCCACCTTCCAGTCGTCAGGAAAACACCTACAATTAAAAAACTGATTAAATAGCTTAGAAAGTTTCATAGAAGAATATCTTTGGTACTTTTTAGGAATTTTGAATTAATAGCATCTACTCCCGAAGAACACGATATTGTTTAAATTATCGATTACATTAACAATTCCACAAGCATCAATAGCAACCGGGAACATAGGAACAAATCCAGTATGTTGAAATGAAGGTAAAGATGACACGTTAACGTCTGAAAATGAAACGACAAAGGCGGAGTTCAAATTAAGGGCACACTCACTAAAAGGCACAGCATTTTCAAAACTAAACAATGATATTGACGATTTTTCATTTCGATTAATTACATTCCAAAACTGCTTTGGGTTGTTTGTTAAAAGTGATGGTAGAGTTACATTAAAATAAGTAGCCTTCGCATTTTCAATAGCACTTTTATAATTATTGGCAGCAATATGGTGTGCAGACCATTTAGACTCAACATTTGAAAATTTAGCTGCTCGAAATTTTTGTTTTTTCTCGTTAGAAAGCCTTTTTAATGTGGTGTTAAACCATAATAATCGCGGGAAAACGGAAATATTGCGCAAAGGTATATATGTACTAGTAAGATGCACAACCTACATTTTAAACAACTCCCAGTTTTCATGAATTAAACGTTCCGAAAAGAGCGGGAAGTAATCATCAAGGAAAAGAAAGATTACATTGTTAATGGTCTCGAAGTTACCTTTAGCATAGTCGCGTATTTTTTGGGATTTTTTGGAGCATTTCTAACAGGAACATCGATCACAAAATGTATTAATGCATGATCACTTATGCCCGGCATGGTGCTAATTGAAGATGTTAAAAAAGGTGACGCAGTTAAAATTAGATTCAATATGTTGGCTGTTGTATGGATAATTCTAGTAGGAAGAGTCATCAATTGACTGAAGCTGAAATCGTTATACAAGTTTATGAAGTCAGCCGCGTCTGATGAAAGTGGCTGACTAAGCATGCAAGCCAGTCCAGACTATATTTGGGTAGTTAAACTCACCCAAAAGAATGATTGGAACGGAAGGAAAGCGCATTAATAATGAGTTTATTGCGTCATGAAGACTGGTAACGAAGGAATGATTGTTAGATGGCGGACGGTAGCATACACCTAAAATAAGTTTCTGGGGATTCGAATGCAAACAAACCCATGTTATTTCCAATTCGTTAATCAGGCGCACACAAAACAATTCAATATGACTTGCAATTGCGATTAACACACCACCACCAGTCCTTTCACCTTTATCGCAAGGATAAATCTTGAAACATTTTTCACAACAATATATTTCGGAATTTTTAACACAAGAGGAAACCCACGTTTCGGTTAAAAACCACAATATCAGCACTGGATGAGTCTACAGTAGAGCTGTAGACTCAACGAGTGATTCTGTGTAGATTGACTATTAAAAAGAAATCCTTTACATATCCTTCGTTCTCTCTATTTTGTGTTTTCCATAAAATATTTAATCAAAATGCTGACCTTCGTCGTAAACTAATTATCCGGCTATTCCACATCTCTGCTCGCATTGATCATAGTCATAAAGTTTGTATGTTAAATTTTACAACTTCGTTGTTTCAATATTGTTTATTCCCCAAACATCATCCAATTGGAACCACCTTCCCACCTCAATAGCTAAGATTGCTGATATTGTTTTGTTTAAGAGGGCTCTAACTATCGTATGCACATTGTAATTAATATTTTAATGTCCACCCTCCTTTTCAATGTATTATTACCTTGAGGGTATTTGAAATAAATAAATAAATAAATAGGATAAAGGCACGCCTGCCTTAACATCTAGATTCCACGCATTTGTCGACATTTTTACAAACGTCTAGTCGGGTAGTGCTTTACTTTCACGCTCCTGAGAACTCTCGGCACAACTGATGCAATCCGGTATTGATCTGCTAACGAAAACAAACATAAACCTTTCAGTAGACCTTTCATCCAACTGACCTGGTAGAACCGGAGCACTGGTCAATTGTATGAGTTGCGGTTCCCTTTCCAGAGTCCTCGGACTGGTGGACTGGGCCAGGTTTTGTTCTCGGGGGTTTTCTTTCGACTTGTTGAACCTCTGTAGATGGAGGAGAATTAAGGCTTGTCGATGTTTCTTCTTCGAGATGAAAGAATCTGTTTTATGTTGCTAGTATTCAGAAACCTTACGGGACCATCTTGTTTGTTTGATATCCGGAAACCAATCTTTTAGTTTTTAGGTCAATGTTGTTAGCTCGCCGGTACCGGTGTAGTGGCTTTTCAGAACTAAAAACTTCAAAAAGTTTCGAGCTTGTCTAATGTTCTTTACCACAATTTAAGCATTGTGTTTTTGTTGATTCACAAAACGCCGTAACGTGTTCTGTTCGGGCTGTTCAAAACAAACAACGCCGACGTAACCGAGATGTCCGTATTTCCGGCACTACACTGGATGTTCAGTGATCATGTTCGCACGGTGTTGGATCTTACCAAGCATATATATATATATATATATATATATACGGGAGGTCGTGTGGAGGCCAACATGATCAGTATTGTCTGAGAGTGACTGAGGCATCCTACTTGGTGACGCCTAGTGTAGTGTGCAGTTTGGTCTGGAGTTCTTTTTGGGAAATTGTTTTATTGATATTATGAAGAATTTCCACGGCGGATCTATGGGAACGAGGCTCGTAATTCTTGGACATCAATTCCGCAAAACGAAATTTGTTGTAGCGATGATGCAGTGGAGTTCCTGTTTCTTGTGTCTACGGCAATAGGGTTTAATATGCTGTTCAGTCTAACCTGTTTGATGCCATATAAAAGGCAGTTCCACACTTTTGTTTTTGTTAGTATCAGATAATCATTTTGCTGAGTAATTTCGCAGGCTTTTCGAAAGTAAATAACTGTGAGGCCTTCTACTTTGGAGCTTGCCTTGAGCATGTTCCTAGTCGTCTTTCTACTGGGTAAAAAAATTAATGTCCGTCCTGCCGTGCTGTCAAGTGGAAACCTGGGAGCTCTTTCTTCTTGTCCATCCAAATGAGCAACATACTGCCATAGTGCTCACTGGTCAGGCTTCCTTGCATTCCTTACGGGGAGCGAAGTGCAAAAGGCGTTCTGGGTATATGTGTCCCTTAATTCGGAATTTTTTTGCCTCGAGTTGTCAGGGCCTGCATCCTTGGGGGTTTTGTCAAACATTGGTGCGTCAGAATTATGACGGGGCTTAGGACAACTGTACTTTGGCAAGAGTAAAAAGCGCCGGAGCTCTGGCGGTGTACTCAGACGAAGAAAATGCAAAGTTTTATCCAAAACAATATCGTGAACTTGCCTAGAACCTGTAAGGTGTAGGTATACTACCATACTATTTTCGTTAAACGTCCAATTTTTTTTTTAAATAGCGAAATGCCGGAGAGCGGTTCCTGTGGAAGCGACATCTGCCAATTGCGGAGACGTTCCGTGTACGGCGATAGGTGCAACTCGCAACGCTGTCTGGTCAATTTTGAGCCCGACGAGCGTCGGAGTGGTTTATGACCAAATTGCGGGGTGCGTCCCGTTTCTCGCAGGTGACCCTTCGAACTCCACAGTCCCTTGTATGTCAGATTGGAACCTTGTTCGTGGTTTTCTTGAGCTGTTTTTTGCCTGCTTTGATTCCTACACGCGGGGATGGGTTAGTGTAGATTCGGGAGCGGAAGGAGAAGGACTTACCACGCTCCAGCAAAACGTGCGCCGATATACTGCACGTCATTACTTTTGTACCCTTGCGTAGTTGAAAGTCTTTATATTTTTTCATTCAATCAACTTTATTCTTTAAAGCGTCTGAGTGGACGGTGGTTTTCCAGCAAGGTCAGAGCGAGCAGAATTGCCGGAGGTCCCGAGGTGCTTCAACGAGAGCGACACCCAGCGATGACACATCAATCGTCAAGAACACCTAAAGAACCTTTGCTGAACCGATCAGGGGGATAGGCAAGGTGCTTTAAATAACGGAGACGGAGTTTTTGGATTTCTACTCGAGCGATCTTCTTGTTTTTCTAAGGTTTTGTTGAATCTTTCCACGAGCCCATTGACCATATGGTGTTGAGGTTTTGTGTTTAGTTGTTTTAGTGCCAAAAGCTCTGTCACTCCCGAAAAAATGGGTTGTTTGTATATTTATAAACACTAGAACATGGTCTGTCTTAACAGGCGACGAGTCTCCCAGTTGTAGATGAGAAATTTAATCAGTGCAGTACAACCGCTAGCCTGGGGTCTTTAACGTGCATCACGCAGGTGTAATACACAACCGCACAGCGGTACAATGCCCATCTAGATTGAAACGGGCAGGGATGGGGATTGAGCCCAGGATCCTGGGCAGCGCGAGCTTTCTCTCCACGTGCACTGAGCTGGCGTGCGCTAGCCTACAACGGTTAGCGATCCCCCTAGTCTCTGTCACTTCTTATATTAGAGCAGAGGTGAAAAATGATCCCTCGTTGCTCAAAATTTTACGCCGAAGGCCCGCTCGCAAAATATTTTTACAAGTCCCTCCGCCACTTGTTATCTTCGATACTACGTACCGCAGCGGCATCAGCGTATCGCGTTCGAAAATCACCCATGGTTAAGATATATCAGATTCTTTTCTCAGAGCTTGGAGAAAGCGGGCAATTATATCTATTTTGACCCGTTCAAATCGTATTTTGATTAATAGTAACTTACTCAGGGACACTTTTCTCACCTGATATTTCGGGACTGTTCTTTGGTAGGCGTCGCGAAACTTTAAAAACCGCTTTACGTCCCCGTACAGACCCGGCCAGTAAAACTCCTACGTATATCTGATAGCCACCCATTCGATTCCCTGATGTACGGCCATGTTTCCTTCATGACATGCTTTCAAGTTCGTCTGAAAGTTCGAGTGATGACCAGCATCCTGTAAAGTGGGCGCGATGACAGCTGATTGCTCCGGAAAAACATATTATTTACCACTGTAAATTTAGGTTCGCAACACATCGGTTACACACATTTTGCACAATCCGCTTTAAAATACTTCTTTAAAGACTGCTCGATCAATTTTGCGTCAATAATTATCTCTCCATTCAGATTAGAAGATTGCGGTGATGTACGTGGCTGCTCAGCTTTTAATTCTCTCGGAGCTTGAACCACTCTCGCAAACAGACAGGATCATTTCTTCCTGTCTCCCAATTCGTCGCAGTGCTGATGTTGCATTTAGATATTAGTGTTATATGTCGGGCAACTATCCAGTTTATGGAGTCCTACACCCCGTCTCATTATCTACAGCTCAATCGACTGTTCATTCAGTGTTTGCTGTTATTCTTACTTACCCCGTCAACATTTTGCTAGAATGAAGTCGTACAAGGGGTTCGACGTACCTTTGGCGTTCACTTTCTTTACCTGTGTATAATTTTATGCCAACAAATATTTCCGCCTCTCGATTTTTTCCGCTCTCGTCTAATAGAAAGTATGGCTGGCCGTACTTGTGAAATTGTCGAGAAAGACAAGGACTATCACACTATTGCACCCGCTGCCTGTCTAGACTGTGATGTGTGGGTCACCCAACTTCCCTTGAATAATTAAGACCTCCCCAACGAAATTCATATCGTGTGCTGACCGGACACATGGCCGCTGAAGATTTGCTCCCCGTCACGAGTTCTTCAGCCTGCTCAGTGTTTCTAGACTCAACGAAACTGGGTAAGTTATTAGACACGATGCCTGGAGATAGAATGTAAGTATTTGCTGGTTGTGTTAGGCTATATGCCCAGGCTTTTTACAGTACCGGCAAATCAGTTGTCTAGGTGATTGTGTGTTGGTCCAACAATTAGCCGCATTAAGCTCAGCTTCGCTGAGAAAGAAACATATATTTTTTTATTTCAGTCACTGAGTTGCGTCATTAACCCTGACTCTTTATAGGATCTCCGGCTTCCTCAAGCATCATTCCTTGTTGTTTTTTTTTACACATGGCTGTGAACTTGCGACTCCAAATAGCTCCTAAACTGCCTTCAAAAGACGGCAGTGTCGTGCCCTATAAAATGGGATGGCAACAGTTCAGAAGTTATTCCGATTATATTTTTACCTCGTAAAACCTCAAAGGCTTTGTCCCGTCCTGTCATCTGGAGCCACGGGTAAAACAAAACACGGATCAGCGGGCGGAAGAGTGCCTTCCGGTTTCACCTTGTACGGGTTTAGCATTCCGAAAGATGTCCATATACCATTCTCTTGTGCAGCGGAAACGCTGGAGAATGACGATTTTCAGTGTGGAAAAATCCAAGTATTGAGTTGGTGTGCAACACTCTGCGTCTGACGCGTCTCTGGTTAAACATAGGATCACCTCCATCACACACTTGCTGCCACTGCTGACTTGTGGCAACCCGCTCGAGTCTTTAATGGTACGAGTCCAATTCGTCCTGTTTCTCGTCAAATAGGGCCATCAACTTGTCGCGGCTCAAGCGGGATAGTGTTGGAAGAACACCGTTTCCACACCCAGCTGGTATGAATCGTGGACAACATGCTGAAGGGCATCCCTGGAGTGACTTGCTAGTTGGACGATGTGCTAATTCCGGGCAAGACTCAAGAGGAGCACCTTGAAAGCCTGGGGGAGGTGTTCAAGAGGTTCGATGAACGGGGTGTTCGCATCAAGCGCGAAAAGTGCGTGTTCTTCTAAGACCAGCTCGAGTACTTGTGGCGTGTGATAAGCCGTAAAGGAATTCGCACGTCCGATGAGAAGCTGGCTTCCAAAACCCTATTGCAAAACCGTACAAGAAACATACCTGCTGCTTATACAGTTCTGGTATGACACCATAATAATTTCTTGTTATTATGGTGCAGCTATTTTGGTTTCGCGTTCTGCATTCTTGGAGACGCCGGCACCGCTATGACTCCGCGTCCGTTTATACAGGCAGCCAGTTTGCTTGCCGATATGATTCGGGGTGGGTGGTATGATTTTGCGTCCGATGACATAGGCGACCGCCATCTTTCCACGCAAACGCTTATACCACAGGACCACCGGTATAACAAAGCATACAGGCAGAAAGAAGACCGACATCTTCCAACTAAACGTCCATCGTTTACCACCGGTATCGTTACATATACCATACGTCGAAACAGAACGCGTTTACATGATTGCGACTTAGTCGCATCGAATCTGTTACGTTGCTGGTTAAGCTCAGGAGGATGGTATAAGCAAACTGTTTATTATGTAACATACGGGATCATAGCAGCAGCTATGGCGATTGCTCGTCAGTTCCAAACGCAACAGCGCGTGCCACACTCTGCGAGCGTGCTCAATGGATGTCCTCTTCTTCTAAGATCAGACAGCCTCATGACATCATAACAGAATCTAGTTGTCGCATTAAATGCGGTCATGTAAACGGCATAATGCGCAAAGAATGCGCATAGCATTCAAGTCGCTAGACCGAGGTGGATCGAGATGGCGAGTGCGCATTCATTCATCCAATGTAAACGGAGGTCGCATCGCATTTTGGAACGGGAAGAATTGTGGGGAGGCGCTCGCTGTAGGAGCGAGTGAACAGCTGAGAACATGGCGGCGGCCAACCTCGTCAGCGGCGCGGAGAGTGGTCCCGCAATTTTTTCCCAAGAACAAACGCGAGCTTTTATTGCGATCATAAGTAAGCGGAATATAACGGAGCTGCTCGGTGAGGGCGCCCCTGCCCAAGCCTGGCGAAGTACGACTTGCGCGTCCGAAGGGGTCCGAAAGGCTTCGGCGCCAGCACGAACGACGCCGAGAGCTCCGAGCACTGTAGAGCACTGCTTGGTAGCGCAGAACTAGCAGCTCCTACCTCGGTGCCGTTCTTGGCTCCGCAGGCGCCTTTCAGACTCGGGGTCCGGTTGGCCCGGTCGCGATCGGCGAGGTCTGGCGCGGTGAAGCGCGGAGGCGTCCTCAAAGCTTGCGCACACACGTCGCCTCCGGTTCAGAGTATCCCAGCGGCCCGGCCTGGAGCCCTAAACGCTTGGGTTTTGATGATTCTTCCGTCTCGTAACTTCTTCCACAGCACCGAAGACAGCGGGCACGATCTTTACGTTCACTGAACGCGTCGAAAGGCCTCCACGTGCGATGCACCGGAAAACGTGGTACGGCTGGTGGCGGAACTGCATAACTTCGAGCTCTGGCACGGTGTGGCGCCACCTTCGTGTAGGTCCTGGTGCCCATTCATGGAAACGTTGCCGCGTCAGCTTCGCTCGAAGAACAAGTGGAGTCAATGCGTTGAAGTGGCTTTCATGTAAACGAGGCTATAGACCGACGTTGAGCTCACACAAATTTCTCGGTCAACTCTTCACGGCGACGCCTTGGGGCGACTAGTCTCGAATGATATGCACCACAAGCTTTCGACGGCCGCACCAGCTGTACCGCATATCAACGCCAACGTGCACGGCAACAAGCCGATCGTGACACCAAGCAGCGGATGCCGCATCGCCGGTCGACATAGACAAACGGCCCGTTGCTCGTATCGTGGGCCGTGACTCGTACCCTGCCAACTCGGCTTCTTTTCGTGACTCCGAGTCTCGTCGTCGCAACCAGCCGAAAACCCACCAGGCCGCCACCGTGGCCGGCGTCGGAGAAATGCGAAACCGAAACGTAAAGCTTCCGTCCAGTGGCTTCCACTGCCGCGGCTTTTCTAACTTCCGGCTTCCACACTTCCGGTCGTCGCAGAGATGGCGAAGATGTAGCGGTATGGGGGTCGTTGGCTCGTTCTACATTTTCGGGACAAAAGTGCCAGAAGATACCCCTCAACGCCAGACACATACCAAGCAGAGCAGCAAATCTGGTGCGAAGTCATATAAAAATGAGGTAGCTGTTCAAGACCACAGGCCGCGCATCAGACGGCAGCCCTACGTCTGGGCATCCCTTGACACTCAAGCCACGTACTAAATGCAAGGTACAAGCATTTAATTAAAATTCAGTCGAGTGATTTTTTTCTATCTTTATTTTTTTGCCATAATGGCAGTACCTCCGTTTGATCTGGCACAATTTTGGGAAACAATGTCATACTAATGTTCACACATCATAAATTCAAGCTTTTTGGGGGATCAACAGAAACAAGCCTGTTAGTTCACCTGAAGTCGGAGCATGTGGAGCAAAAGTTCGGGCTGGAGAGCCTATATACACTTGGTTTAAACTCCACCCATGCTTGATTATATCTGAATGAGAAGCATGCTGGCGTACTTTTGTGTCCCTCTACTGTAACGCACGGGAACAACGTAAAATTTAATGTATAAAGCATTTTTGCCACACCTCACGGCACACCGACCTTATGCTGCCTAAACATTAATGTTTTTTTCGGTCTTTAAATCGAGATTACCCTTTTATTGTATTTGGTTACCTTTCCTATTGAACTATCTAAGTTCGGAAGTTCGTTTAAAATGCTGGACAGGTATTTTCATGAGAAAAATCTTGATTGCATTCATTGTTTCCCGAATTAACTGAATTAAATTATTGCCCTTGGAAACAGCTTCCTGGGAACTGTGCATGTTTATTGTATATGCCATTTTCAGGTCGCTTTGTAAGGAACCTTCTGATCACTGTAATGTGTCTTTATAGTAATAATGCTGTCTAAATACTGTAAAATATATTATTGTCTGTTGTTCGATAGCTGATTTTATTATATTCTGGAATTCTTCATATAGCAGATAGAAACAAAAATTTCGACGTGTTGGCATTATCTTGGTCACGGGCGAATGCAAGGTGGACGGTGCTTGTATAAATTCTAGCCCGTCGTTCTATGTGAAATTTAGGCCGATATGGACACAAAGACCCCAGACATTAATCAGTATAATTACTGCAACATATAGGTAAAACTAATAATCTAAATTTAAAAAACAAAAATATATTTATTGAACTTTTCAGCGATCTGCAACCTTCTCCAAGAAATGGACTTTGCTAGAGACGAAGAATAGTTTTTCCTTTATTTTCTCTCGAATCTCATGTCAAACTTTGATAAAAAAAAAAAAAAAAAAACTTGCTGGCTTTTCGGTCAATAACACTAGTCATTCCCGGACAATATCCTTGACTTCAGCTCCTGCCTCAGAATTTTTCCGCTTTCAGATTTTGGTAGAGAATTCATAAAGACCACGCCGCCGTACAGGTGCTTGTGGGTCGATGTTTGACCTGCGAGCAACACAGTAACAACACACCAACAAGGATTGTGAAATAACGTTCGGCTAAATATCTGCCGCGGAAAACGGGTGCCTCGTAATAACAAATAGCTTCTCTTTATGTATTGGGCAGGAGATCGAACTATAGGGGGCGCTCTGACCCGTTTGGTTTCCCCACGCTTGGTGTTTACTCAACACAAGGCCTGTGCACATGCCGACAGGCCTTATGGGCATGGCCATGTCATCTTCTACAATAGAGCGCGGGGCGCAGTTTAATAAAAAACATACTAACAATCGACGAAGCGACGTTAAGTGCCGGATTTATCCTCAGAGAATGCGAGCTTGACCCACTTCAGCTTTTGTGATGAGCTGGGATCGTGCATGCTGCATTGTTCACGCAGGCCGAGTGGAAACAAAAGAGCCCCTCCTCCCCCTCGCCGGAGAACACGAACTCCAGCCGAACGCTGACGCCGCGTTCGGTTATGTCGGCCGAACGCTGCGTCATTGTATTTGTTGTCCCCATCCGTGTAGTTGTTAGGTTAACCGCTTGGGGCGTCACGGTCTGTCCTCCTCCCCAATATCGTTTGTTCATGAGCATTTTATTCTTCTCATGTTATAGAAACACAAAATCAACGCTTAAAAAAGAGCCGGTGCGCCTTCTCTTCTAGAGGTTGAAAAATCTTGAGTGAACTTTGTCGCCCTCCTAGGCACCATCAAACTCCCGTTAAATGTAAAAAAAAAAAAAAAAAAATCGAGGCCGATAGATTACTTACTTTCGTAGTTTATAGATTGGGGAGGGAAGGCAATGCTTGGCGGGATTGTTGTGTTAGCGTTCCGGTAAACTGCCGCCGGCGCAGCTCACCAAGTAGGAAGCGCGTTCGTGGCATAACGGTTCTCGCGTGTGTCTTTCACGCAGAAGGCCAGGGTTCGATTCCTGGCCGCGTCTACGCATTTTTCTTGACGCAGTGATGTTCTCGTAAATTCGAGAACCGTCTTGATGACACGAGGTTAGAATGTTCTCCGCACCGAACCTTCAACGCCGAATGTTCCAGAAGCCAACGTGTTTACAAAAATAGGCTCCGCGTGGCAAACCGCAGTCCGTTTCACTCCAGCGTTCGATTCTTCTGTCACGCCGACTTCAAGGCCCGTGGCGCTCTTCTTTCTTCGGTTCCCTTTTTTATTTTGGGCACAAGTTCGCCCCATTAAACGTTTAGCTTCTTCAGGTATTTGTGTTTACTGTTCTATTTGTTTTTGTTCTATTGCCACCCCCTTGTATAATGCCCCACGGCCCCTCAAGGAAAAATAAATTATGATTATAGCCTCATCAATTGTCATTCGTGACAATATCTTTTATTTGTACGCACCTTGTGGGTTCGCGGTGTTTTGGTGTGATCAACATGGACATGTGACAAAATATTTTAAATTTGGTAAAGGAGGCGGAAGGTAGAGCCGTGGAGTGGTACACACTGATTATTTCTGTAATTATTACATTATATTCAAATTTGACATCTACCACTGGAAAGCGAAACCGTTCTTAATTAAACACTTAACTTTCTTATATATATATATATATATATATATATATATATATATATATATATATATATATATATATATATATATATATATATATATATATATAACGAAGTGAAAAACTCACGGTGAAAAACAACAAACAGCGGAAGTTTAATCGACAGTTTCGCGAAGAGACTCGACTTCGTCAGGAGATGACGTTCAAGTGAGGGCATATCGCCTGGGCAAAAAAGATCAAAACTAGAAAAAAAAAAAAAGAGAAAGGGGGGGGGGGGGCGCGGTGTACGCGTTTCCACATGGCAAACAAGTTGACCTGAGGCCTCTCCTCCGGCGGGGCGGCGAAATACAAAGTGCGCTTGAGCGCTCAGGACGGTGGCTACAATTGGCCTTGAACGGGCGACCTCTTCTTGGCTGATGGCCCCTAACGAGCCAATGCATCCCCGGGACAGTCACCCCTGGGGTGCCGCGCGTTTCAAGAAAACCAAAAGCATGTTTGCCCCGTCTCCCAACTAAAAAAAAAAAAAAAAGGGAGAGGATACGAGGTTAGGGAGGGGGAAGAGGGTACGTTTGGGAGATGTTAAAGAAACATGAAACACGCGTGTAAGACAGAAGCACGGGAACAGCACGGTTCCCGTGCTTTTGCCGTGCTTTGATCACGTGGTTCAATTCCAGTCGAAAATACAGTACCACTATGAAAGGGTAGTCTAGGTTAATGCTCTTATTGATGCAAGTGTTCCTGGACTCTAATTTATTCCTTTTGCTATAGCATTGAATTTGTATATGAGGTATGACTCTCGCTGTTCGCGCTTCCGGTTAGATCTAAATACAGATTCCAGTAATGTCACAGATAATTTATCGAAAGAATGCTCTGGGAGACGGAGGTGCTTTGAAAGAGGGAGGCATGGACTAGTGTTAGAGTGAGATCTGGGGTTTTTAAAGCGTAGTCTAAACGCTGTCTCGGTCTGTCCGACGTATTGCATTTTGCATACTCTACACGCTGGCAAGTACACCACGTTTGAAGAGTTGCATGTCAGTTCCCCTTTAGTTTTCATTGAGTACAGCGAATCCGTGCTCTTGGCTGTGTCTGTTTGTAGAATTTGTAGGCAGATTAAACACTGCGGTGTATTACAAGGCCTGCATTCGTTGTGTCGCGGTTTAGAGTTTAACCGAAAATCAACTAGCGTGTCTCTGTTGTTGCGTAATCGTCTATAGATGACGCCCGGTGGGGAGGGAAAAGCGCGTTTGAGGCGGTCACTTTGCTCGAGCATGTTGTAGTGTCGTCTTAAAACATTATTTACGTTAGGATAGTGAGTACTATAGGTGAGACACGGATTTGTGCGTTGTGTGTTGCTCTCTGGGGGACGGTCCTCCAGGAGATCGCTGCGGTTCAACATTCTGGCTTTATCGATCGCATTATCAATTACACGAGGTTGATATTTTTGATGTGTCAATACGTTCTTGAGGTTTTGAGCGCTCGCGTCCAAATCATTTTTGTTTGAACAGATGCGTTTGAAACGGTGGGCCTGGCTACAGGGTATGCTGTTCTTGCAGAGACGTGGGTGGTCGCTCTTTTGTAATGAAGGTAATGTTGCCGATCTGTTGGCTTGCGATAAAGCTTTGTTGTTAATTTCCCATCCTCTATTGAAAGGGTCACGTCTAAGAAGTTAATGTCGTTTGGGAGTAAGTGTGAGTGAAACGGATGTGTGGGTGGACAGCGTTGTAATTAACTATGAAGTCTTGCAGGTCCGCCTCGCTGTATGTCCAGATAAAAAAATATATCATCTATGAATCTGTTGTGCAGTAGTGGTTTTAATGGGTAATCGCATAGAAATTTTGACTCTAACTTCCCTATAAAGATGTTAGCATAACTGGGTGCCATTGCGGTACCGCTAACCGGTCTAAAATATTCATTATTAAATTCAAATACATTTAGTTCTAAAACAAGCCTTGTTAGGGTCGCAATGACGTGACCATCTGGGCTCTCTGGTTGTCTTTGGGACTCGTACATATCTATAACGAAGATGTTCCGTCGTCGTGTGGAATGTTCGTGTACAATGAAGACACGTCCAAGGTTACAAGATATGATCCTTTCGGTATATGTAAATTTGATATATCCCTGAGGAAGTGGGTCGTGTCCTTGACATGCGAATCGAGGGTTGTAGGTATGTGCCGAATCTACATAGCCCGATGGAGGTTCCGTTATTGTTCCTATCGCGGACATGATAGGACGGCCTGGATTACCACTTTTGTGAATTTTCGGAAGCATGTAAAAGCGAGCGGGGGATGGTTGTTTTGGCTTTATTATATTATATTCATTAGCGGTAATCTCACCTCTGTGTACAAGTTGTTTGAGCTCTGACGTTACGATCTGAGTGTGGCGTTTTGTAGGGTCGCCTGGAAGACGCTCATAAAATTTCTGATCGTTTAGTTGGCGGTACCCTTCCCGTACATAATCGTCAGTACTGAGAATCACAATCGCCCCTCCCTTGTCTGCAGGTTTTATTGTGATGTCTTTTCTAGTACTTAGTGATTTCAAAGAGGTTCTCTCGGATTTAGTTAGGTTGTCCCGTCTCCCTTTGCACTTGTGGTACTCTCGCATAATATCCTTTTGTACAGCTGATATGTACAAGTCCAGGCTGTTGTTCCGATGAGTCTTTGGAGTCCAATCGCTAGTTGGACGTGGCTGTGTGTTTTTGGAGTTAGACGGTTTATCTACAAAGTATTCCCGCAACCTTAAATTTCTGGCAAAGTTATCTAGGTCTCGGAGAACTTGGAACTCATCAATGTAACCAGTGGCAGGGCAAAAGTTTCGTCTTTTAGAAATAGCTTTTTCTTCTTCGGCTGATAGGGGAATTCCAGACAAATTAACGATAGTGCATGTACCACTCGCCTCGTTAATATTTGAAGAGCTATTTTCGTCTCGGCGCATGCAGTCTGTAATTCTAGTGTTTGGCTGAATACCGGCATCGTTTTGGTTTGGTACGGATGGAGGTTGTATGGGGTGTGGTACTTTGTCTCAATCGAGTTTGCGTGACTTGATTCTTTCAAGCTCGCGGCGTTTTTTTTTTTTTCAAATTCGTGTAAGGAGGTTGTTTCATGCGTCGAAAGCGGGTCGTTCGATCGGATAATAGTGGTTATTGAGGTGTTACATTTTTTTACTTGTTTATCACTATGACTGATTGCGATCTTTACCAGTTTAAGTGACGCTTCTAAAAGGACGGAATCCCATTCCGATTAGTCGCATCGATCAAGGTTTGTAATAGCCGGAGGGAGAGACAGTGACATGCCCTTCGGGGGGAACCCCGCATTCAGGTACACTTGCAGAGTTGATTTGTGGAGTTCATGTCTAATTCGCTTGTCAGTTAATTTTCGTACTTTAAGGAAGGTGGTACTGTAGTTTGTTGGAAAGGAATTGGACTCACCGGGAACAAGTCAGTCTTCGTTTGGGTGACGAGTTTGCGGGACGGTTCTCCGAAGGTTGTAGCGGTGTGTTGTGGAGGGTCTTGAGCCCCGAGGAGTCGGGACCTCTGCTCTTGGCGTCGTACTGTCAGCGAGCGCGGGGAAGTCATTGCAGTCGAGGTCAAAGACTGTGCCATCGGTTGTGGAGTGTGGTGCTCCGTGGCTCTGAACCGTATCGCAGGAACTTCAGGGGAGGGAGAGTCCTCTTCTGGAAAGGACGTCCTTGTGGGCGCTACCGCTCGAAAGGGGTGGAGAGGCGACCGTCGGTGGTTTCTTGGGTAGGAGGGCGGTGACAGGAACCTCAGATGACCATCGAAAGGACTAAACTTTTGTCCTGCCACTGGTTACATTAATGAGTTCCAAGTTCTCCGAGACCTAGATAACTTTGCCAGAAATTTAAGGTTGCGGGAATACTTTGTAGATAAACCGTCCAACTCCAAAAACACACAGCCACGTCCAACTAGCGATTGGACTCCAAAGACCCATCGCAACAACGGCGTGGACTTGTACATATCGGCTGTACAAAAGGATATCATGCGAGAGTACCACAAGTGCAAAGGTAAACGGGACAACCTAACTAAATCCGAGAGAACCTCTTTTAAATCACTAAGTACTAGAAAAGACATCACAATAAAACCTGCAGACAAGGGAGGGGCGATTGTGATTCTCAGTACTGACGATTATGTAGGGGAAGGGTACCGCCAAGTAAACGATCAGAAATTTTATGAGCGTCTACCAGGCGACCCTACAAAACGCCACACTCAGATCGTAACGTCAGAGCTCAAACAACTTGTACACAGAGGTGAGATTACCGCTAATGAATATAATATAATGAAGGCAAAACAACCATCCCCCGGTCGCTTTTACATGCTTCCGAAAATTCACAAAAGTGGTAATCCAGGCCGTCCAATCATATCCGGGATAGGAACTATAACGGATCCTCCATCGGGCTATGTAAACGACCTAATTCGGCACATACCTACAACCCTCGATTCGCATGTCAAGGACACGACCCACTTCCTCAGGGATATATCAAATTTACATATACCGAAAGGATCATATCTTGTAACCTTGGACGTGTCTTCATTGTACACGAACATTCCACACGACGACGGAATATTTTTGTTAATAGATATGTACGAGTCCCAAAGAAAACCAGAGAGCCCAGATGGTCACGTCATTGCGACCCTAACAAGGCTTGTTTTAGAACTAAATGTAATTGAATTTAATAATTAATATTTTAGACAGGTTAGCGGTACCGCAATGGGCACCAAGATGGCACCTAGTTATGCTAACATCTTTATGGGGAAGTTAGAGTCAAAATGTCTATGCGATTACCGATTAAAACCACTGCTGTACAAAAGATTCATAGATGATATATTTTTTATCTGGACACAGAGCGAGGCGGACCTGCAAGACTTCATAGTTAATTACAACGCTGTCCACCCACACATCCGTTTCACTCACACTTACTCCCAAACCGACATTAACTTCTTAGACGTGACCCTTTCAATAGAGGATGGGAAATTAACAACAAAGCTTTATCGCAAGCCAACAGATCGGCAACATTACCTTCATTACAAAAGAGCGACCACCCACGTCACTGCAAGAACAGCATACCCTATAGCCAGGCCCACTGTTTCAAACGCATCTGTTCAAACAAAAATGATTTTGACGCGAGCGCTCAAAACCTCAAGAACGTGTTGACACATCAAAAATATCCACCTCGTGTAATTGATAATGCGATCGATAAAGCCAGAATGTTGAACCGTAGCGATCTCCTGGAGGACCGTCCCCCACAGAGCAACACACAACGCACAAATCCGTGTCTCACCTATAGCACTAACTATCCTAACGTAAATAATGTTTTAAGACGACACTACAAGATGCTCGAGCAAAGTGACCGCCTCAAACGCGCTTTTCCCTCCCCACCGGGGGTCATCTATAGACGATCACGCAACATCAGAGACACGCTAGTTAATTCTCGGTTAAACTCTACACCGCGACACAACGAATGCAGGCCTTGTAATACACCGCAGTGTTTAATCTGCCTACAAATTCAGCAAACAGGCACAGCCAAGAGCACGTATTCGCAGTACTCAATGAAAACTAAAGGGGAACTGACATGCAACTATTTCCAAAGTAGTGTACTTGCTAGAGTGTAGAGTATGCAAAATCCAATAGGACGGTCAGACCGAGACAGCGTTTAGACTACGCTTTAACAATCACAGATCTCACTCTAAAACTAATCCTGGCCTCCCTCTTTCAAAGCACCTCCGTCTCCCAGAGCATTGTTTCGATAAATTATCTGTGACATTACTGGAATCTGGATTTAGATCTAACCGGGAGCGCGAACAGCGAGAGTCATACCTCATATACAAATTCAATACTATAGAAAAAGGAATAAATGAGAGTCCAGGAACACTTGCATCAATAAGAGCATTAACCTAGACTACCTTTTCATAGTGGTACTGTATTTTCGACTGGGATTGGACCACGTGATTAAAGCACGGCAAAAGCACGGGAACCGTGCTGTTCCCGTGCTTTTGTCTTACACGCGTGTTTCATGTTTCATTAACATCTCCCAAACGTACCCTCTTCCCCCTCCCCAACCACGTATCTTCTCCCTTTTTTTTTTTTTTACTTGGGAGACGGGGCAAACATGCTTTTGGTTTTCTTAAAACGCGCGGCACCCCAGGGGTGACTGTCCCAGGGATGCATTGGCTCGTTAGGGGTCATCAGCCACGAAGACGTCGCCCGTTCACGGCCAATTGTAGCCACCGTCCTGAGCGCTCAAGCGCACTTTGTATTTCGCCGCCCCGCAGGAGGAGAGGGCTCAGATCAACTTGTTTGCCATGTGGAAACGCGTACACCCCCCCCCCCCCTTTCTCTTTTTTTTCCTAGTTTTGATCTTTTTTGCCCCGGCGATATGCCCTCACTTGAACGTCATCTCCTGACGAAGCCGAGTCTCTTGGCGAAACTGTCGATTAATTTTCCGCTGTTTGTTGTTTTTCACCGTGAGTTTTACACTTCGTTATATATACACTTTCGGCCACTTGGCTCTTACGCCACCATGCCCACTATATATATATATACTTATATATATATATATATATAGAGAGAGAGAGAGATAGATAGTGCAACCAGCCTCTGATGCTTTGCGTGAGGAAAGCGCAGCAGAGGTTGGTTGCTCTATTTCTCCACGGGACGCAGTGCCGTCGGGGCCGAGATGCGCTCTAATGGCAAACCGAAACTTAAAAACCCGTCGAACTGGTGCGGTTTTTCAGAAAGCCGTAAAATACTTCACGTGCCTTTATCGTTCTGCAGTTTGTTGATTTAGTGTCTTTCAATGATTCTGAGCAATTTTCTAATTTAAAACATGCCCTTAAACGCATTGTTAAAAAGTTACTTGCGGAAAAATAATAAACAGTCTAATTATCCCGGACTTTGATAATTTTCCTAAATAGGCCCTGGCCCAGGACCAAAACGAAATGAGCCTTTGTGTTGCGACGCGTAGTTTTCGCAATATCGAATTTGTCCACTTTTTGTAAACAACCTGGATTTATATGGGATCATTTTGTTATTTATATACATAGTTTTCCAGTTATAGTTCTAACAGCGTTCTCATTCATATCTGCCAAGTTAAAACTATGTTGCTTTATTTGCAGTCTAGCTTGAGTTTTTATATTTTTACCGAAGATATAGCATGTTTCCAATAAGTTCGTTTTTATGATAATCTGATCCATATTTGTTAGCTTCCACGTCCAAGTAGCTCAAACTAACGCTTCCTCTCGGATAGAAATGCGTATTACTATAAACAAATATTTATTGGGTTATCGGCTACACGAAAAATATCGACAGCCTACCTGCTACGAGTTCTTTCAGTTCTTGTTCCAGACTTTCTAGGCCTTCTTCCTGGGATCCCTTGACAACGACACAAGCGACGGGAGCCTCCCCGTACTTCGAACTGAGTATGCCGACCACAGCGGCTTCGAGAACCGCCTCGTGCGAGGTCAAGATTTCTTCCAACTCGGCTGGAGTTACGATATTCCCCATACATTTTATCATCTGCTTGAGCCGATCTACGAAGTAGATCTGTCCATTACTGTCATAGTACCCAAGATCCCCTGCGAGGAAGTGCATAAGTTGCATATGTTACGACAAGTAAAGGCAGTTACTTGAGAAACGTAATCACTAGTTTCAATGCAGGGACATTCTCAAATATAATTATATTCCTAGCTCCGTCTGACATTGGATGTGTTTGCTCCGTATCGTTAGAGTCTTTTCTCTTTATAAATAAGTTTCTCGCACTATCTATTTTCTTAATGAGAAATTACTATTAATGGTTTAAACAGATATTTCTTGAAATATTGAACGTGTACCTTTTCTACTGTGTAGGTCTGCATACCCTGTAACCACCCTGACGTGGTGTTTTAATTTTTTTTTAAATTTTACATAGTTCAAGAATTTCGCTTTCTTTATTTCGCACTTATTCTGCAAATTAAGAAGGTTAAATTAATTGGTCTTAATGTGAAACAATTATTGCCCTTTGTTGTTAGATTACCGCAGAAAAAATATTGTTGAAAAGATGACAATTTTTCCTCTAATGCATTTATTTCAAAATGATGTATCCTTGACCGTTTCTTCACAGGTAATTTGGCAAATAAAACTCGGTCATTCAACATTTGACTTTGGTCCAAATGACTGAAATCACTAAAATGTTCCAACCATCTGTCGCATGCATATCGAGTACGAATGAAAAGATGCCGAGGAGCATAAATAAAATAATCATGTTGTAACCTCGAAGTACCAATTTTTTCTTCATCGACAATTATCTAAAAATGGTTGGCTTGACATTTGAAGTTCCAACGCATTCTGTTTCCTTGTACTTATGAGTTCGTTTTTATTTTGCCAACAATTTCTCAAATGTCCCTCTTTGTCATCTTCAACCCACATGTCTCCACTTTTTCAATTATCCAATGTAAAACATTCATTCTATAACACATTTATTTGCCGAAAATATTTGCCTCAAAAACTCCGCGTTCTAGATGGGTTCTATTCTACGTAAGGAAATGCGCCTCTTCCATTTACTTGCCCTCTTGCGCAGGAGCAGAAATGCATAGGGTTGTGTACTTCCTGTAGTTTCTCAATACACATAACTGGGGTACACTGCCCTACATGGTTCTGCAACGAGGCAGGAGGTGCAGGTTAATCGAGAGAGCCTATGATGAGCAAAAATCCGCTCGTACTGCAGACATACGGTTCAATTATAAGGCCGCCTTGAATATTGGTTGAGAAACAATGAACGAATACTAAGTTTTGTGCACCTTGTGAGCCTATCAAAATAGCATGGTATCTTACACGCAAAGGGTTTAAAAATAGAAAAAGATATCTGTAAACGCACTACTCAACTAACATAGGATTAGAGGAGGTGACTGATTTACAATGCTAGACCACCATGCGCACTCGCACGTGGGACGCTTCACGGCCTAGGTTAGGCCCATTGGATAAATTTATATTTGAGTATTACAGAGACCTTCCCCAACCTTACCCGTGCGAAGCCAGCCATCACTGCTCAGGACTTCTTGAGTAGCTTCCGGACGACCGTAGTAGCCCTTCATAAGAGTTTTGCTCTGAACCACAAGCTCGCCTTTTTGATAGGGGCCGAGAGGATCTCCGTTGAAGAGGTCGAGGATCTAGGTAGTGATTTTGATTAGACTGAATATTCGTCCAGGCGACAACTCATTAAATGTATGAAACAAAGTGAGCAACGCAGGAGACCCAAATTTCCATAAAGGAGGGAGCTCCTGGGCACTAAATACGGCAGGTTTTTCCAGTTGGATGTTTGACAAATTTTAGCAGAAACATGGATGCCTCTCTCGACAGATTTTGAAAGAAACAGTCGTTTTTACCAGATGCGCTGGTAAGGACCAGCAAAGTAAGATGCCATAATTCGCAAGACATAAATGTTGTATACATTGTGGTAACTGGAATGTTTAGGTTGTTAAAGAGTGGTTCGTGTTTTATGATCATGAGCCACTTCAAACACGGATACAAAAAGGGAAGTATCCAAGCCAACTTTTCTGTTTGTTTGTTAAGAGCAAATAAGTAAAAGTATGAAGTTTACTTGCTATTATAGTATAATGAGAGCAGAAAAAAAAATACTACTGAGCTCGAGCCAAACTCATATTTCTCTTGCCATGTAGACGTGTGGCACCATGCGACACCACTCTGTCAGTGCAGATCGCGGTTCGAGGTGGGAGAGGACCTTACAAGGTAAACAAATAACCTAATGGGAGAGCGCAGGACTTTCAGGCTTTTCACATACTTGACATTATATCAAAGGTGGAGGCACAGCCAGGTTCTTCATTTTGCGTCGCTGAGCGTGAAAAAAAATGTTTTGAATCTGATTAATTGTTGTTCGGCCTCTTGATAAAAGCATGTTCACTCATTCACCACCACAGCACATTACGGCTGTTAGTAAGCCCTGGAAATAGTGCTTATCTTGTTGGCGCAGCGAGGACTGCGCACAATGTTAAGAATGCATCACTGAGAATGGGCTGCATCAATACTAGTTTAAACTCAAGTGAGCTCTTCATCAACGCAATCTGTACTACTGATACAGTGCTGCGATGTTCCGTCATCCGACTTTAAGCCCTAACCAATCTTTCAAGTGAATTAGAAGTGCCTTCAGTAATGACACTTAAATCTACACTGAAATAATAGAACAACACTTATTTTAGAGGACCTAGATGAACACGTGTTTCAGAATATAAATTCTCAATGCTCTTGGGCAGAGCTCACAAGCATAACCGCTCTTCACAGTAACAAAAACTCCTCCGCACGTAAAGTGTTGAAGGCCTTGGGCGTTGAAGAAAGCGAAATACCTCGTCGATTACGGTTCACAAAAAAGAGCAACACTGGACGCGGCACCGCGAGCCTCCATGGTACTCGCTGTTGCCTTTCTGCGATTTCGCGGCTTCGAAGAGCAAATAAAAATAATAATAATTATTATATGTACGGATTGCCACACACCGTTGAGTGGTAAGCCGAAAGTGTTGTTTGTATCGTGTTTAATGTGCCGTAGGAAGAAGTAAGTGCCTAGGTTCGGAAGAGGATAAAATAAAAGTCAGTTGTTAGACACCGTTGTGATTGTACAGTCCTTTTCTTTCTATTCTCGTGTTTCTTTTTATGTTCAATTAACCCGATCACCAACGCTATGTTTGATCAGGCTAACGCGGTACTTCTTGAACCTCGCTGTACGAGAATTTGTTCAAGCGCCAACATGCACCTTTTGATGAGTCGCTGTGAGGAAAGAGGCCACGCGAATGACAAAAGCACAGTCGTTGTGTTGGTGTGACGATACAGTTGAATGTGCAGGTGTCTTGGGAATCCGCCTTTTAGCCCCAACACTTCGCGTTTCATTAAGTTTGCGACTATCAGATAGTTTATCGGCACCTGTTCCCAGTGATGGAACCTCACACATTCGTTAGGGTCGCACTCGCACTTTTTCGAGGTATCAATGAACAAAAGCTGTTATCCTGCAGGACGGGAAACAGCTTCCGAGAAACTATTCGATAACCGCATACTTCATAAAACACAAAGTGTTAGGGCTAAAATACGTATACCTAAACGAACTCCACATTGAACGATATTGCACATCAAAACCTCTATTGTGATTTGCTCTATCACGTAGGCAAATTTGTTTCAAAGAGACGTAGCAAGAGGTGCATGTTTGCCCTTGAACGCATTCTCGTACAGGGAGGTTCGTCTCGTACCGCCTTGGCTTGATTTAAAATAACGATCGGCAACGCAAGGGTGCTATAAGACTGGAGTGCTAGTCTCAGCGACCATTCTCCAGGTTGCAAATCGATGCACGCAGTGAGCTGGTAGCGCGTTCGGCGTACGTCGTGTATCGTTCGGTGTACGTCGTTCACTTGCCTTTTCCGTTGCGGCGTTTTTGCTCAGTCCCCGTCCCAGAAAAATCGTAATTGTTTCGTTATTGGCCGTGTTTGATATCTACCGATTGGAAGGAATGGGTACTTACTGCATCGCGCGTAAGTGTGGAGCAATCCACGACAACCTGAGCAGTGATGGTGTGGAGACGATAGCAGACGACATATACACAACCCAACGAACCCGAAACGAAATTAACTGTTGACAGTCTCTTGTTACCAGAGCGCACCTGAACCGCTAGGGCCTCCGCTATCTTGCATATCACCCATTTCGCCTGCTCTGCAATGTTCCACAAGATGGCAACACCCACAAGACTACCGAGAATGCAGAGTCGATATTCTCTTATCGTCGCTTACTTGTGGGTGCTAGGCCGAAAGATTCTATTACGGAAAGTGTAGAAAAGAACAAAGGGCAAGACATCATTTAGTTATGTCTTTGCTCGTCTCTGTTGGAATCTGTAAGAAAAATAATAAAGTAAAGAACTTTTAGACTATCGCGTGTGTGGGAGGAGAGAGAATCCAGTTGCTTTGGTGGCAACAATGCACTACGCATTGCAGAACGTTCAGTGTCAGCCGAAATGCAGCACAAGAAGTCGGGATCAGATATCAAAGTCATATCAACCAGAATCAAATAATATGTGTAAATACGATTGAAATATTTTCAATAGAAATAGAAGAGCCAACGCAGCCTGCTAATGCATGGAATTGAGCATACTCTTACTCGGAGATCGGACTATAATTTCTCATTTGAATTTCGAAAAACAAACGCACAGTGTTTTAGCATTTTAATTCGGTAACGATAAGATATTATTCTTATGAATCAGCTCTCGATCGTTAGAGGGAAAATCAGGCAAATGTTGGGCTTTCCGCTATGGGTAATATTAGTCTTACGATGTGAAAACCACGTTCTTGTTTTTGTCGCAGACGCCATACATTCTTTTTTTTTTTTTTGCCTTGTTTGCATTATTGCGCATCTTCTGACTGTTTTTTGGTCCATGGATATAAGGGTGTTCCTATTTGTCTCCGAAAACTAGGAGGATCCATTACTAAAGGCGGTTTGCCTAATTGTGTCTTTGAAAAAAAAAAAGCGTGATAAAGAACGCTTAGGGTATAGTAGTGCGAAAAATTTTTTGTTCATACATACTTGGACTTTGGTGCCAGCACAAGGAACGCCGACGTTATCCATGAGGATTTTTCCGGCAGGAGTGCAGCTTATAAGAGCAAAGGTTTCAGTCAAGCCGTAGAAGTTTACGAACGAGTTCACACCAAAGAACTCGCATATCTCTGTTCCTAGCGATTCGCCGGTCATCGTCCCTCCGACTATGATTTTCTTCAGGCTCACTGCTGGATAGTTGTTCGTTCTCGCTTCGTTCACAATCCCTCGTAGCATTTCAGAAGTGGCGAAAATCACGGATATCTGGGGAATGAGGCGAGTGGTTAACTATACATTTATGTTGTCAAGATGCAGTCCATAGAAGTTTGTTTTTTCTTTGTTTGTTTGTAAATGCTGCCGGTTATTTTAGAATGACATGGCGCAGATACGTCGATCTGACGTAAACCACGAATTAACGTTTTGTCCAGTAGAACGCGTTCAACATAATTCAATAGAAAAGTAAAGATAGAAAAACGGAGACTTTGATGTAATATACATATTATTATGAAAAGCTATAAGAATTTTAGTTTCACTGTTGAAAGAGACAATTTTTTATTCGTTATCGTTGCGAACATTGGTGGGGCTAGAAGTGATCCACTGGAAGACCCGAAGCAATCAGTTCCGCTTGCAAACAAAAAAATGTTAATTTTATTTTAATTTATTTTCTGCAAGAACAAACTCTGGCAGCTTTCGCCCATCTAAATAATTGCGCTATTTTTTGCTAACCTCTTTTCTCCCATCTTTAGAGAAAATACCGGTGTGAGTGCCTTAAATTTTTCAGTTGTCGCTTTCACCCCTTCCCGGCAGTGACAAACGTGCTTGACCAAAATTGTCTTACTTGATGTGTAGAGAGGCTCTCCAAGAAATCTTTGCACGATATGGAATGCTCCGTAATTATCACCCTTACTCCCAGGCACAGGCAGATGCTGTCGATCACAAACCCGGAGACGTGAGTGAAGGGATTCCAAGCAAGCATGATGTCATCTTCAGCGAAAACCCCTGAAGCCCTGTAACATGGCACAATAACAGCCAACCAAATTTTGGAAGACATTCGTAGGTTTAATAATTTATAACATTAATAATAAATTGTTTATTCAGCAATTCTTGTACATACTTTTGATCGAAGGCCCGCATAAGCGCGCGAGCGCTTGTGTGCGTGACCGTGGCAACCTAAGAGAGTGCTCAAAATAATTAAAACAATCGTGACACAAACATTTTTGCCAAAAACAGGCTATACATAGTTAACACAGGCAAATTGGACACCAAAAGAAGGAACAGTATGTATACACCTAAATATGACGAGAGCACCACTCCATTAATTTCTGTTTCGCGTCTTTCAGAGACGGCGGGTCGAAAAATTCTTCCGGAAGTTTATTAAAGTAGAATGGAATATAACATTTCCTTAAACGCCTCCCGTAATTTGTGTATACCATAAAAATCAAAAACGTTTTCAGAATGTCTCAGATGTTTTTGTCTTTTGACACTATACTTGAAATCGTCGGTATAATGATACTTCATTAAAACTACGTATTTCCTTAATTCCTCTACCTGCAATATTTGTTGAGAGGACAATTGTTCACCCCTATCAAGAGTTTCAAATTTCGAGCCATAGGCAATACTATCTGCAATTCTAAATATTAGTCTATTTTTTTCTTCCGGTGGGCAGAACAGGTTCCATATTGTGAACAGTGATTCCGTAACGCAAGACGGAGACTCCTAGTGCTTTGTACACTTTTTTCTTAAGTGAAATATTATAGAGATTTCTTAGTCTGTACATAAACGCTAAAACCATTCGTAGGCGCTTTACTAGAATATCGACGTGTACGTGCACTCCATCTTAGGCACTCATCAAAAGTTATTCTTAAATATGTTGTTTCGGTCGCATATACGAGCGGAGAGCAGTCGCAAGAATCACAGTCGGTATAATGCAGATAGACCGGACGTTTAAGGTTCACTCTTTTTTGATGTGTCCGGAAGCACATTAAGTTGGTCTTGGTTTTGTTTACAAATGCTTAATTCCAGGAGAACCAGTCTACTAATTTGTTTATATCACTTTGGAAAACGGAAACTGCATCTTCGTAATTTTTATGGGCCAATACAATTGCAGTGTCGTCCGCATATTGGTATAACTGAGAACTTAGAGACAATTTATCTAAGTCATTTATATAAATGTTAATAGCAGAGATAGACCCCTGCGGTACGCAGGAAGTAACCGACAAGGGTTCACTTATGCTTCCTCCTCTGCGTACACGGTGTGTACGGTTATGGAAGTAATTAATAAAAATGAAGAAAAGGTCCTCTGAAGCCCATTTTTGTTAATTTATTTAATAACAACCGTGATCAATTGTATCGAACGCTTCTCTTAGGTGGGGAAATAGAGCTAGGACTACGTAATTGTTCTCTATGTTCATTTAATGAAAACAATCAAGTTTCTATTACGCTGTCTAATACAAGTGACGGGTAGTGCCGGTTCCTAAGAAAAAGGCCAATTCAAAGTGAAAAATGGAGACAATAACAAAAGAAACAAAAAAATGGAATGCCTGGCTCTTCTAGGGTGCGTTGCGCATCGGCCAGCATCACGAATCTATCTACGACAAGGAGAACTCGGTCAGTGCAGGCAATTCTCTGATTAAAATAAATACATTCTTCACTACCACAAACTTGTTATTTAGTGCGCCTGAATATCTATGCTGCGCCTGAATATCTATGCACCTTCCGTTAATAGAGGGCCAATGTATCTCGGTCTCTCATACGACTTCATCTTATGCCCATTCAACGGTCCATTCTTGCAACAGGACCCTCGACTTTGACGTTTTATGATATCAGAGGACGAAGGCACACTAATTCGCGGTTCCAGAGTGGCCGACTTAAGTGTGCAAGCCTTTCGTTTATTGAACTACTAAAAACTATATTTTATAATACCAGCGTGAAACTTATTTTTCTGTAGTGAAATTCGTTCTACGAATATTCCCATTGAGTGTTGATGTATGAGTGAAGTGATGTGCAAGTGGTGAGTTAGGTAGGCTGAATTACTAAAAGCTGTGTGCATCCTTTTTTGTTCTACAGTTCAATGAATGATAGGCGTGAAACGCCGAATTTACCTGTTCAACCCTATTGGAAATAATACTTCAGTCATGATATGTTACGCGACGCTATCAACGCTTCAAGCCCCTTCAGTCCATTGAACCCCTCAGCCCTACAATCCCCTTCAGACCGTCAGACCTTAAAACACATTCAGTCCGTCAAAACCTTCAGCATTTATGACCCCCTCATCTCTTCAATCATTTAGACACCCCAATGACAGTGAAGCCTTGACGAAAAATACAGTTGAAAACGTTACTGAAAGAGTGAAGCTGTACGCACGACGTGGTGCACCTCGACCGGAAATGGCGATACGCACGACACGGAGAACTCATGCCAGTTAGGTCGCCCTTTTCAGAGGCGCAGTGGTGGACGGCACGTTAATTACTGGGACACGCGCTAATCCACCCGACCCCTCGTTTATACCACCTGACCCGGAAACACCACTCCGGAGCGCCCCGCCTGTCGCTGAGTCTCCACTGTCCCCCATTGCACCTCCGGAAAGGAAGCCCCATAACGGGTAGTATAGCGACGTTTGGTTGACATTTGTTTTTTACTGTGATAATTATAAAAAAAAAGATATATCGTTAATTTCGCCAAAGGTTTTACAAGCCGACGGCGTAGCTCAAACGGGAAATAGGAAGCTGCGCTCTAAAACAGGTTTTCTAGAAACAAGTATCAAAACGTCCCCCTCCGATTTGCTCCACGCACCGTCTCTCCCTCGTGAGCGAGAACTTAGCGAAGAAAAACAGTGCAAGGGGCGGAAACAAGGAACCCTGAAGTAGAGATGAGGGACCTCCTCTCCAAAAAGGTTTTTCTAGTGCGCTCCCTTTTCCTGCTCACTGACGCCGCGCCAGGCCCACGACAGGAAGAGACGGGGGAACAACTCTTGAATTTCCAAACCTCGTCGCGGCCGCCCGAACCTCTGCAGCTTCTCCTACGCGGGCGAAGAACCAGCGGACTTGTTGCCAAGATGGTTATCGGTGACTGCGAACTTACTTTAATAGGTCGATCGCACGGTTGCGGTTGTGAGCGTTTGATAGCGTTTGGAAGCGTTGCATTGTGAAATGGGTTTCAGCCCCCGGGTCGTCCCTGCTTCGTATGAGGCGTGACATCCACTTTAAGAAGCAGCTTGGTGCACGGCATGCGAGGCCCAGGTCTTGGTCCTGGTGGCTTGCGAACGCGGCGCGGTAGGGCGCGTAGGGGCTTTTAGCCTCTCCCCGCCGCTGCTGATGCTCAAGAGAAACAGCAGCCATGCATGGCATGAAATAAACACGTTTTGTTCAACTTAACTCACAAAATGACCAAGCGGCTTTCCTGACGCCTATATCATGAAGGATCACGTGATTTGTCTCACAGACCCGCTTAAATGGTCTTGATGGGTGCCGTGGTTTCACGGAAAGGATCGGGACAGACCCCACGTGTTTCTCAGAGATCTCAGACAGGTATATCGCAACCCTTGGGAATACTTAAAAGGTATGTCAGTCCCCTTACAAATCTTTGCCGGACATTTCAAACCCGTCAAACATGTTCGATCGGAACGTCAAAACATCTCAGGAACCCTAGTTTGCCTCAGGGACCAATTTTCAATAGGGAACAGTGCACATATTTTTTACCGCTTTTTAATCTTATAAAATAAATATTGAGAGACGATCATGGGGGCGTGATGTGTTGAGACAGCGCTACGTGTGCTGCTTATTTGACAATATGTCGATAACTATCATTATATCGTCGCTAAACTTTTCCGCCAAACTTAGCGGGGAAACTGAATAAGTGAATACGTTACGCGAAGTAAAGGTTCAGTAAACTTAAGTAGGGAACTTGAATTCGCCTGTCCCGTAACGACAGGCCACGTGACATAAATTTTTCTGCAAAACTCAGTGGGGAAACTGAATTGTTTCTTAGGTCACGTGACATGAATGTTTTCCCTGAATGTAGCGGGGAAACTGAATTGGTGCATACTTCACGTTACGTAAATATTTTGGGAAACGCTTTTCGGCAAACTAAATACGTATACGCTCACGCCTTCGCGAAATCGGGGGCATGAGCCCGTGACAGCTATCGCATTAAAAACACTTGTTCAACAAACAACGTACATTAGTGCACGGTAGCAGGAGACGTAAGCTTTATGGGACATTTGCACGGCTTTTGGGAGACCCGTGGTTCCTGACGTGTACAGCATCACGACGACCTCCTCCGTTGTGTCAGCAGGCACTTGGGGCTCGAGACTAGCCTCCGAGTGGTCTTGGAATTCGAGGACGTCAATGAAACCGGGTGCTCTTCCAACAGAAAACAGCTTCTGCGAAGTCAAAAAGCGACCATTCGGTTCCTGGTACGGTTCGTGAGTGCAGGCTCAACGGTTAGGAACCAAGGTTGTACAGATCCCTTCAGGCAAACCAATATGTGTGAAATTAATTAATAATATCGTTTTTTATGGCGAAGAATATAAGAAATATTTGCTACATTTCGGTTACTAAGATTGCTTATTCGCCTATAGATAAAGCCTGAAACGTTTTGTGCTGATTCACAGGTGTTCTTGTTTGTACATCAACACACAAAATAAAAAAAAAACCATGGGGTTGGCGAGAAACCTCAACGAACGATGTCTGTCATGCCCGAGAAAAGGCTGAGAAACTTTTGAAGTGCAAGGTAAATGTAACTTACTCGTAAATTATAAGGACGAATACATTGCCGCGTGCGTGAGCAAGATTAAACGTTTCTCCGAGCATCTAGACGTTTCATGATTATTCTTACTTCGAGTGCAAGAGATAAGGAGGCCAGAAGGACCTTGGCGAGTCAGTTACTTACTCGCAAACATTCTAGGTCAAATCTTCGAGATGGCGAGTTAAGCAGATAAGGAGCCGAGCGCAGCAATGCTCATTCATTCACTAATTCACTCTCGAGATAGCTAGCTGTCACGTCGACGCACCATCTCTCCCTGCTGCAGCCGTCGATGCTCGCTGCTGCTATCTCGACTGTGTCTTTCCCTTTTGTTTCTGGCGCAAGTTCGCTAATTAAACCAGTATTTTAAGTTCATTCTTCAGCATTTCGTCGCCTTCATCTGTGGCATTCCTGGTGGAGGTGCGTTGTACTTCATTCCAAGCCAAATGACAAGACAATGACGCCACCGGCTTCGAACGTTCCCTCCGTTGTCGTTATGCCTATCGCACTTCGGATGCCTGCTTCTTTCCACGGTGACATCTACAAAAACATTGAGGGCTTGATCAATCAGTACAAACGGGTGGCTGAGCGCAATGGGTGGACGCCTGAACAGAGCCTACAAGACTTCTACTTTCCTCTCGAGTGCACAGCGCGTGTGGCACTGGTTCGAGGATCATTAAACTTTATATATGCCATGGAACCACCTGAAAACAGAGCTTTGACGGATGTTTGCAGTTAGCACCGACGGAAGAAAGCCGATGACCTCTTTCGAACGAGGATGCAAGCCCCGCACAAAAGCGCCACCAGCTTCTTTGAAGATGCCTGAGATCACGTGCCGACTCAGAAGCCACAGACGGCAAGACGTTGCAGGTATTCATGCGTGTGGCGGGAGATGACATCTTTGGGGCATCGTCCGCAACCACCCGGAAACAGACGAATCTTTGTTCGCGCAAGAAACGAACCTGGAACGCGCCTTCCAAGCACGCGCCTCCTACAACAAATGAGATCCAGGCGTCGCTGCCTCGAGGCTGCTTAGCGACGGCATTGACGACAGTATCCGGGACATCACAGAGGTTGTCCGCGACGTCGTTCAGAGTCCGCAGGCAGCAACTCTCGGAGAGCTGCTGCCTGCGGCAAGTCCTCCGCTTTCCCTTTCCATCACCGAGGCTGTCTGACAAGAAGTTCTTCCGACGCTCCAACCAGGGGTTTCCGTCACCATGGTGGCGCGAGAAGAGCCGACGCTGAGCTACGCCGCCGTGGCCCGACGACCGCCCAATGCTACCTGCCAACACCAGGCGCAATCTCGAAGGGACAATCGAACGCCGCAGTATTCTCGGTGCTAGGGAGAACATGTCCATTACGCCCGCCCAGAGCGACCCAACCCCAAGAAAAACCAACCTCTGGCGAACGGCCGACCGACGCCCGCTCTACAAAAATTGCAGAGAAGGCGACCATGTTTACAGGCGATGCCCCACAGCAAGCTGGGCATGCTAGGGTTTGCGCCCAATCACCCTCGACCATGCCTTGGGGAGCGACGTCGGATAATCGAGTACTACCTTCGCCGCTCGATATCTCCTGAGATTTCTCCCCGAGAAGCATAAATAGCTCGCCTTCAGAGCGATACCCTAAATCGCCTCTTTTTAGGACCTGCCGTGAAAGCCCGTCTGCCTTGCTTTGCCGGGAAGCTACGCGTGGCGATACTGGGAGGTGGTAGGGGCAAGGGCGTACGAAGCAAATACCCTCCTCAAACGTCGGAAGGCTCTTTCTTACACTAGCGACACGACAGACTGAAACGACCCTATTGCCGCGGTGTCGAATAACCGTCGACTTTATTCTCGACGACCACGACGCGACGGCAGTCATCGACACAGGAGCAGACTTCCGTTTTGAGTGGGAAGTTCTTCCGTCGCCTTCTGAAAGTGATGACGGCATGGTACGGAATGCAAATACGATCCGCACGCGGACGTCTCATCGCACCAATGGGAAGGTACATTGCTCACATGGACATCCACCGGGAAAACTTTCCATTGAAATTCGCCTATACAAGAGATGTCACACTTACAATGGACTTCCTCTGTGAATACGGTGCCCTAATTGACCTTGGAAGGAACAGGTTGATGCTGCGAAAAACTATCCCTCCGTCGGAAGATCGCGACGCAACATCAGCCGCGGAACGAGTGCTTGCCGACCATCTGAACTGGCCACCGCGGTCAAGTGTCTTTCTGCCGGTCGGGATCACAATAGCTATGTGCGGTAAAGCTCTGTTTGAAGACAAAGTTCAAGTACTCATGGGAAGAGGAGAGATGCATCTCTAGGGCCGTAACGAATATCAAGGACCGTCGCACCAAAGCTCTTGTGCCGAACTTCCGAAACGGATCGTAGGACCTGAAAAAGGGCACAGTCGTAGGCCACGTCGAGAGAATGCAGGACTCAGCCGCAATCTCCTCCAGCTCCGATGAGTCCCCTTCATTGCTGTGCAAACAAACGCCGTGTTTGCAGCTTGAGATCGACGCGACCCTCCCAGCCAATGAACGACGACAACTGACTGATCTTCTCGTCCAAGACAGCGAATCTTTTGCCACGTCATCAAAGGAGCGCCAAACGAAGATTGCCATGCATCTCATGGTTATAGATAAACAGGCCCTTCCTATTCAACAATCGCCGTACCGTGTACCTGTGAAAAAACGAAAAATCATCCGAAACCGTGCTCCCGAGATGCTTGAGGACGATATCATTCAGCCTTCAAACAGTCCCTGGTCCTCCCCCGTCGTGCTGGTAAACAAGAAGGACGGAACGCTGAGACTCTGCGTGGACTATAGAAGGTTCAGTGCTGTGGCAAAGAGAGACGGATATCCACTTTCACGCATCGACGATGCACTCGATGGACTACGCTACGCCCGTTACTTCTGATTGACTGACCTGAAGAGTGGCTACTGAAAGATGGAAGTCGGCGCGCGTGATTGTTACGAGACGGACTTCGTCACGACCGATGGACACTTAGAGTGAAAGGCGATGCCTTTCGGTCATGCACGGCACCAGCCACTTTCCAGCATGCCTTGAGGGTGCTGGAGGGTGTGCCGGAGGGTGGGAAATGGCAGAGTTGTCTCGTCTACCTTCACGACGTCGTGGTCTTCTTAAGCCCCTTTGAAGAGAATCTGCGATGACTCTGCCCCATGTTCCAAGCCATCAAGACCACATGAGTGACGCTCATGCCTTCGAATTGTCGTTTCGCTTACAGAGAACTGTAGCCATTAGGCCACGTCATAAGCAACGAAGGTGTTTGTTCCTACTCAGAGAAGATACGCGTTGTGGCTGAATTTTCACAAACACGGCACAAGAGCGCAGTGAGAAGATTTCTCAGACCGTGGTGTTAGAACATGTATTTCGTAGGAGATTTTTGCAAAAATCTCTGCGTCGCTCATCCACCTTACGAAAAACACCGTATATTTTCCCTGCAAACAGGAGTAACAGCGTGTTTTTGATGAGCTGATACAAAGACTCCAGGCCTCGGATCTTCGGACATCTTTACCAGCATGCCGAGAGTGAGGTCCACAGAGACGCCAATAATATGAGAGTTGGCACGGTTCGGGTAGAAGTAGAGGAAGGCACAGAACGGATTTATCGCCTACGAAAGTCGGACGCTCTCCCTCTCAGAGAGAAATTACTCCACGACAAAAACATAGATTGCGGTCGTCTTGGTGATAACCAAGTTTCGTCTCCACTTGTACGGAAGTCCGTTCAGAGTGGTCGTACACCAACATCTGTTCTGCTGGCTTGCGAACATGAAGGATATGTCAGGATGCCTTGCCCGATGGACCATACGACTGCAAGAATTTGACATGTCCGTGATGTACAAGTCCGGCCTCAAGCACAGGGACGCTACTATAGGTCGAGGGACCCCGTCGATTCAACTCCCGCCGGCACCAAAGACGATGATGAGATTTTTCTCTGTGCGGTCAACATCGATGATATGGTGGCACTCCAAATAGACGAACCTGAACTGCGCTCACTGATCAACACATGGAAGGAGGAGAACTATAGTTTCACGTGTGTTCCCATGAGCCCTGGCAAGCTTCCACGTCAGACAAGGTGTGATTTACGAAGAGATCTTCGGGGACAACAATTCTACGTGGCTCCTGGTAATTCCAGCCGGTCTCCGACAGGTGATCATCAAACCTCCCACGACGACCCGATGACAGGGCATTTTGACTTCTGCAGGACACTGGCACGACCCGTAAAATACTACTGGCCCAACCTCCCAAAAGCCATCCACCAGTACACAAGCTCGTGCCACAAACTTCAACGACGCAAGGAACCAGCAACGAAGCCCGCAAGACTGTTGCAATCGATTGCACCAGTACCGTCTCGTTCCAGCAGATCGGAATGAATCTACTCGGGCCATTCTCTAAGTCGACGCAGTGAAATCGGTGGATAGTTGTCACGACGGACGACCTTACCCGATACGCCGAGACTAAAGCCCTCCTATTCGAAAAAGCTCTGGAAGTCACCAAGTGCTTCATTCAGTACGTCGTTTACCGTCAGGGCGCCCCTAAAGTCCTGATTATGAAGCCAATATCAGCATTTACGGCTCAGCTGACTTGGGAGGTTCTTCATCTCAGTCGCAGAAGCCACCGACGAACGAGAGCGTACCACTCGCAGACAAAAGGGCCCACGGAATGGCTCAGGCTCAACAAGACCCCCGCCTACAGATTTCCATATATGTCGACGTGCAGCACAAGACGTGTGACGAAGTGTTGCCGAACGACACGTTTGCTTATAACTCGGCAGTTTAAGAGGCTACCGGAGTGACACCATTTTTGCTGGTTCGTGAAAGAAAAGTGATGTCGATGCTCTACTCAATGGTGCCCCATAAGCCAGTTGACGGCGGGAGCGTAGACGCCCAGGTGATCAGTCAACGACCAGAGGAGGCGCACCAGCTAGCACGGCAGCGGATTCAAGGCCAACAACGTGTCGACGCCAGCAAGTACAACCTCCGCCGACGTGACGTTCATCCCAACCGGGAAACAGGGCGTGGGTGTGGACCCCGATACCACTCCGCAGCCTCAGCAAGAAGCTCTAGAAGCGCTACTTCCGACCTTACGTTGTGCTCCGTCGTCTTGGAGACCTGAATTGCGATGTGCTTCCAGACGGAACAGAGTCGTCAGGAGGGCGCCGACCGCGACCCGAGGTACTTCACGACGTTCGATTCTAGCCATTCCACACTTCAATGGGACTGTGGACTCTTTTCGTTCCCGATAACTATTCATTTTTAGTGTTCCTTTTGATTAGCCTTGTTTTGTTTCGCTCTGCATCGAGGCGATGCACTTTTATAGGTTGGAGTAAAGCCGCGTGCATGACACGAGAAGAAATGCTTCTTCGTGCATTTAGAAGTTTAGTGTTTATTCTGCCACGATTGCAAGAGATAAGGATGCCAGAATGAACTTGCCTAGCCAGTCTCGCCCTAGCAAACTCCCGAACATTCAAGGGCAAATACTTAAGATGATTAGTTTAATAGATAAGGAGCCGAGCATGATATTACAGATTAGTTAACTGAATCACTCTCCTGAAATCCAGCTGTCACGTCTGCTCACAGTCACTCGCTGCTGCCGCCGTCGACGCTGGCTGCTGGTTTCTCTATGTATGTACTTTCGTTTTGTTTCTGACACCAGTTCGCCGATTAAACCTTTATTTCTAGTGTATTATTCATTGTCTGTCGTCTTCACCCGTGACAATATGAACATATTTATTTTGATCAACGGGAATTCAGAAAAATAAAGACCATAGGTACGCACGCGTGGAGCACTTATTCTGATCGGCAGTTTATATGACGTCAGGACGAGCAGTGCACTCGTGAGTAATTAAAAAGAGCTCCAAAGCAATTATTATCGTTTTTTTATATATTTTCTATTGATACCCGTTGTACATTAGAATCGCTCAATTTCTGTTCAACTAGAGTAATAATACTAAGCGAATTTTAGTTATGTGTACACCACGACGCCGTGCACATACGTAAATCATTAAGGTAGCGAGGTTATAAAATAATAAATGCATTAGAGATAGAAGGTCAAAAACGACAGAGCAAAAAATAACACAGCAGCTTCAGGCACCTTCTAACATTTTACATAAATAAATATAAATTGTTTAATTCTTGGTGCCTTACTTTAACGTTGTCACTCTACATTCAATTATTTAGTGCCTAGTGCAATTGGAAGGGTGCCAAGGCGTGCACATTGATAACACCGATCCCATCCACGCGCTGGCGAAAACAGCCTCGATCATTTTATTTCCAGCACGTCTCCTAGGTCCGTCAGCTGGCGAAAAGCAATCTGATAATGAAAATTATGTTTAAAATTCGTATTTGATACATTCCTGGCTCTCCTGAATGTCGTCTAGTAGTGCTTTTTGCACAACCAAGAGCCTAAACACTTTGAAAAAACGTATTTGAACCTAGATTAACAGAAACATGGCTGTGTGGTGCCTTCGTTTCCGCTAAAACCTGCAGGGTAACCCATCGAACGCGAGCTCTCAGCAACCCTGGCGGGTCGAATGATGTGATAACATCATTCGACCCGTCTTGTTTGTCTACCTTCTTGTTCTTGTCCGTGTCCTTGCGCTGTTTTAATCTTTAATCATGAAATACCAACTATCCCAAACTTCTACTTTAGTCAATTTGATAACATACACATAGTAACGCTGTACATGGATACTTTTATGAAGGTCAAGGTACCACACCTTTACTCTGGTAGGAGATCGAGCAACATTGCTCGCATTGGACTCAACAACAACCAAGACTTTGCGAGGATTCGAAAAAAATCTGAGTGGGCAGCGCTTCAATATGAATTAAGTAATGTGGACGCTGTTATTTGTGTCGCTGCCAAAAAGTTGCCACAGCCAGAGCCATATTTGGCTCTGGCTGCCAACGAAGAGAGGCGTGCCTCCTTTAAGTGTTGCACGCACCACATTGAATATTGAACATTAAAAACAATTAGACAGCCTTGTTAGATTAAAAGTTACCTGATTGTTACTAAAATTCGTAGCGCGAAGCATCAAGCTCGACTACAGGGGTCCTCAAACAAACAAAACTATAGTCTCGTCGCTGGAATTCACTGCAGTTCACTGCACCCGCGATAATACCGCAAAAGTTTTCCGTTCCCAATATTATAATTCCAGTAATATATATGTAAAATGTTGACCACACTCACCTTAATGGTTGACGGCATGGTAATTTTGAGAAGATTTGGAGCTGTATTTTTGTCTGTAAGAATGTATTCACATTCGCTGTCTCGAATTGTGTATAATAACTCCCCTAAAAAGAGAGAGACAATTAAAAATTATGGCTCGCATTGGTTGTTAGTTTACAATTGCGACAGTCATTCATATCGTTTTCGTGACTTATTGGCACTTACTTGCAACGTAGGAGGTCTTTGCCATTACAAGTGTCCCTCCAGCGAATACAACCGCCAAACCTGCGGCTATATTATCGATTGTGTTCCGGACATGGGTGCATACCCTTGAGCCAGGCTTCAAGCCATGGTGTTGAAACCCAGCAGCGTACCTTCGTATTTTCCTCAAGAGATCATTGGCGGTAAGGGTCTGCTGAGAATCAACCTGGAATGAATGATCCGGTGTATACTAGCCTTGGCAAAATCAAAGGCCGCGGCATAGGTTCGGCCTCAAACCTTTCATGTCTACATCAGTCTACTTAAAGCGTCAGGTCATTTCATTCATATTACATAAATCGTGCACAACTAACTTTCGCTTCGCCACAATTTTGCCTTCGGGCTTGAAACTCTTTTCCTGACTCGCCTGACCTCCGAGTGAATTCATAATTTATGTTGCGCTTTCTACTTCAGTAGTATAGACGCTTTGCGGCAGCTGTGCATGGGCGCCGCCAAAACCGACCTTCAATTTTTGTTTCCTCCTGTCAAGTTTGCTTCAATTCGTCATGACCAGAGCCGGCAAAGGTTATGGACATTTTTAGATTCTACCTTGTCCTACTCCCAAGCATTTGCTTTTGTGGGATCTCGTCAGCGCTGGCTTTACAGACTCAACATCTGGATAAGGCAAGAGAAGGTGAGCAATGACGAATGTAATCTGGCGCATGTGTAAAGCGTCTATATATATTTCTCTTTTACTAAACTGCGGTTTCCAGAAGTGGAGGTAGGAGGCTTCTGGAGGTGACATGACGCCACCAGACGTGTATCCGGGGGAGACTTCTGGTCTGGAGAGACACGCCCCCAACGATGGCCCAAAACGAGCAAAACCAAAACACGTTATTGGACGAAACGTACAACTTTGGGTGTATTCCCTCGGACGCCACCTTTACTTTCTGCTTCAGATGAGACTTTTTTTCCTTTGGCTGGCTTGAGTCGGTATATCACCTCCTCTTCTTCCTACCTCCATGTTTCCAGACAGTGTTTGCCCGCTGAGATGACGGCACGAACTATCAGCGAAAACTGAAGGGACGTTATCTATGTGTCGTCGGATGCAGTGCATGCATGTCTGTAGCATAATTATAAGCCCTGTTTTATCGCATTCAATTCTTTTTTATTTACTTATTTATATAGATATCTTCAGGGTGCAGGGGATATTACAGAGGGGTGTAGGTAAAAACAGCAGAATAAGCAAGAATACACACACAAAATAGCAAAGGTCAACAATGCACCACTGCTGAAAAAAAATTGAGCCAATTATGCTTTAACAAAATAAATCACCCCATGGAACTTTAAATAAATTATGTTAGCTAAAATGCCTGGAGGCGGTTCGAGTCACAGTAGGTTCTAGGAATGAAGGAGTCAATGTATGGTTGGGGATTTTTAGTGAGGTAAGCCTATTTTAAATTGATGATCAACGAGCCGTAAAATAAGTGATGGTCGGAGAAAAGGTACGCCAGCCGGTGAAGCGCTAGAATGAAAATATTTGTAAAAAGGACAAGGCTGTAATATCTTTTGGCGTAATAGAATAAGAGGCAGTCTTATCTTAGTTTTCATTGGTGAGGCATTATATTTCGTTTCACCTCCAGTCCAAACACAGCCGAAGCTACGCTCGGAAGGGACAATCAGACGCTCTCAAAAGCGGGCCATCATGGTGTTCGTCAAGCTTTTGCATCTTTAGCTCATCGTCGATCCAATTATAAACGGAAAATGACCAATGACTTGCACGTTTGATGCTGCTTGATTGGTTCAACTACTTTGTAGAGTCGACTGCGTCATGACTTTAGCTGAAGCGAAGCATAGCCATGGGATGATAGACCCGAGTTTTGAAGGTAACACGTAAAAGCTGCCACCAGGTGAACACAAAGGACGGCATCAAGTAAACTCCGGTGACATTCAACAAAGCCGGATTAAACAGTACTTGGCCCTTTCCTCCCTTTCCCTAAAAGTGAAGCACACGTAACGTTTTGTTCTTATTGATCTTCTCCAAAGGTCATGTTTTTATTCACAATTGTAGCCACACCTATTTGGCAATGACCATTCGCTATATTTCAGAACGAGTCACATCTCAACAAGTCATTTTTAAAAGTAACTTGAAAGTCCCGGTGGTTACAGTGTTTCAACGAATTCTCGAATTATTCTCAATTCGAGATACTTACATTGTGTTTCTACTTGTACACCCGTGAGCGATATGAAAGTGAACAGCCCTCTTCATGTTTTTGACGCTCCTGCATGTTTTGGAACAAGCTCTGGTCCAGAAGAGGGCTATAACGGAAAATTTAGACCCCCAAGCCACTTACCATTTGAGACATTGAGAGTTAATATAGCTTTAGGGAGCCGTAAAACAGGCAAGAAACCAGGTAAAGTGTTCACCTTCATATTGCCGGCGGGTGTACGTACACAAGAAACGCATCGGATCCATACTTACAGCAATTACCTTGGTCGACAATTTCATCAAGCATTCCTGGAGCATTTGGGAAGCATGACAGTCTCTGACGTCAAAGTCAGGAAATGGCGAGTGGATCACTCGTTCTCGAATGCAGGCTGCCATCCTAGGTTGTGGATTTCGGTGCCGTAAAAGAGTGCGGTGAACAGCGTAAGGGTGCTTTCTTCCTATTGAGACGGAATCGTTATTTAATTTTGTCGATGCGACATTACTGCGACCTGTCCATGAGCACGAGGTTCGTACACCAATAGAATAGCGATAATGTGTTTAAAAAAGCTTGAGTTGACACACGCATTTAAAGGCGAGAACGCTGGATATACAGTACCCAAAATTGCGACACGTGATGCACTGCGCAGAAACAAGATCACACCTGCGATGACTGTGGTTGTTTTTGACCTAGAACACGTGTCTCACTTCAGACCACCTGTGGCGTTTGTTATCTCTCCGAAAACTCTTTTTTTTTTTTTTTTGCGGGCCCGTAACTTTAAACTACATGCACTGTATTCGTTCGTTAATAATGACGCCCGCTTTGATGATTCCCACTGGAATAGAAATTAATGTACGAGTACTTACGAGCGCGTGTGCGTGGGCGCAAAGAGAAAACAAAAGTGGGGCTTAATGAGCACTAAGGTTTACCGGCACATTGATACTTTAGAGCCCTGTTGTTGTAAAAAAAAAACGATCTCCAATCTCTGGTCTAAAAACTTGCTTTTCGTGCAAGGCTCGTCATATTATGAGGCGCTGAAGAAATACAGCATTCGGCGTTAAGTCCTTATTTTGAACTCTTTTTGTTCGCCTTCGCCCATTGAAAAACACGCGGGAAGGGCCTTAAAACGCACCTGCTATCGCTGCGCCGCAGCGCTCTTCTGCAACATAAAGTTCTTTCTCACCGTCACAATGGCAACGAACGCCGAATGAATGAAGCACGCACGGTACAACCGCGTGAAACCAGCAACAGCTGACTCCATTTTACGAACGGCGTCTGCTAGCCAAAGCCGAACGGGCTGTGTCAGCTCAACCGCCTCCGCCGGTGCGGCGCTGGCAAGGACGACGAAGCTGAGACACGCCGACGGCGATTGAGCAACAGCACCGCAGAACGGCTGCAACGGCGGCATTTATTGGGATCAAAGGCGCAAAATAAGCAAGAACAATTTTTATTTGAATCATAACACTCGATTTCCAAGTTAGGGACCACATACTTTTGCTGGGTCTTTCCTGTGAACTTTTTACAGACACGAGGTGCCGCATTCAGAGAACAGGTCCGTTTGCAAAATATAAGGGCCCTGAAAAGGGCCGTTTAGACCGCTACCAGAAGCTATAACTGACGTAATGAGCACTTGACAAGCGGTTAGCGCATAGGTCGTTTTTATACACGCAGGCGGGCGACGAGCTCAGCGCAGCGGATCACTCGAAGTCATCGGGGCTGTCGAAATCCTCGTCCTCCGCACTATAGGGAAGGACCCTGTCTGCGTCGGGGCTGTAGGTTTTGGCGGCCGTGGCGACGAACGACTGGATTCTATCAGTGTTTCCGCGCGCGTTCTCTCTCCTCCAAAACTTGAACTTTGCCAGGTGACCAGTGAAATGGTGGCTCTCGCGCCGTCCAAATGGAAGAGATTTTTCACGTGGGCCCAGGCGTCCTCCGCCGTATTGGTGTGCGCACGAGTGTTCGTGTCGACAAAGTGCAGTTTGTGGTTGAATGTGAGGTGCGTGAAGCGCACGTCATCTGCAAGCCTGCGATAGCCAGCCCAACAGTCAGTGATTACTCTTGCTCCCGGACCCACTCGGCTATTAGCCCTTGCAGGGATTTAGCTTCAAGGGTGTTCACGGGAACAAGAAAGCTGCACCGGCTGCCACGCTCCACACCGCCGAAAACCTACTGGCCAGGCCTTAAATACCCGCGATGGTACTTTCACCGCCCGAACATGCTCTCGTCTAGTTCTTCAGTCACGCCTTCGCCGCAAATCATCTCTCAATGCGTAAAGACGTCATTTACCACGACCTCCCGACAAAAACTCGCCCAATCATTTATTGTCTTACCTGCCACATCAGTCTCCCGCTGAATGACGGCGCACGGTAGGTTCTAGCACCAGAGGTAGATAATTTTCATGAGTTGGGGAAGCGTCAGGTGCGATCCCTCGAAAAATAAACCGCTCCGTACCGAGACCTCGCCCCGGCACTGAAACTTGACCGGCTTCCTCTTGTGCACCTCACGAGTCATCCACACACAGCATCCCCACGAGTTGCCATCCGTAGATTTAGCGCGGACTTGCAGCGTCATCGCAGCTTCGCACTCTGGGCACGCACGAGAACCCAGGAGCAGGCCCATGCCCTGAAAAAATTAATTGCTTCAAGAGAATCTTCGAAAGCGTCATGATGAAGGCACAAGTTAAACGCCTTTGCACTGCGATGCTCGCCTCCGACAGAATAAAGCTTCGAGGAAAACTGCGCGCTTCTTTGCATTTCTTATTTTTATTTGATCCGCCATTTTAAACCTCGTGACACCATTCTAACAAACTCATTGGTTAATCGGTCGGACCACACCACCGCGTGACAAAACAAACGCCAATCGTATGACCAGAAGGGTTACCACGGTCGGCATCGCTACAAAGAAGTGAACAGTCGGACCCAAAGACAAAATTAAGTAACAAAAGGAATAAAAAATAAAAGAAATGAGAAGGGAGCCGTTCACGGGCGGCGTGTTCTTTGATGAGAGGTGTTGCTCCCAATGTTTCTTGTTTGTTTTCTTTTTTATTTCTTTACCCGAGAGGCTGCCACGACCCTTATTTGAAGCTGATTTGTAAATTCAACAAACAACGCGTTGGAACGAAGGATGGAAGGAGTCTTGACGTCAGAATTTGACGTAGTCTAAAAGAAAAGTAAGAATGCACAATATATACCGTATGCGAAGTCCGTTATACTGCGCACTTGGCGAGGCCTCATGACGCCGCCGACGACCGTTATGCTATTTATTTTGTTTCTTTAGATTTTTATGGCCACTATACTTTACCGTGCCTCCGAGTTTCCAGCGGTGGTCCGGCAGTTTTTAATAATTATTATAATTGTCGTTTGAAGGGCACTCTTCCTATGCCGCTTCATCTTCGTTCCTGGCGCAATAAAAATATGTGCAGAAAAAGTTAGAGCCACGTATAAAAATAATAAAAAGTTTAGTTCATGGTTGGAATGGTTTGTGAATAAAAATAGTCCAAAAGTAATTAGCCTAATTATTAAGCTTTGTTATTAGTACCTTTTGTGTGCCTGCGTGAATTACAGCACCCAACGAGAAGTTATCAGAACTCTGCAACTGCTCGGCCATAAGAGACCATTTAATGTTACCAAAATCCTAGGCCGGAGAACACTTGGCGGTATCAGTGTATCGTTTGGAAATCGGTACAAAAACGCGTCGGGGGCACTGAACTTTTGGGCCAACTTTGAGTGCGTGCGCCTGTGATGTCTGCGTATGTCTTTCTTTCTCTTTTGATTGTAGGCGCGAAAAATCCACACGGACTAGGGCCTGAGTAATGCAGGGTTGTTACTCAGGCCCTAGTCAGTGTGAATTTTTCGCGCCTATAATCTAAACAGGAAGAATATTTTAAGGCGCCAGGAACGAAGCAGCATAGGAAGAGAGCCCTTCAATCGAAAATAATAATAATCATTAAAAACTGCCGGACGTCCACTGGACACTCTGTGGCACGGTGGACTAGTCGTCGCGATAAAAAATCTAAAGAAGCAAAATAAATAGTTAACGGTCGTCGGCGGCATCATGAGGCCTCACCGAGTGCTTAGTATAACGATCTTGGGGCATACGCTATATATTGTGCATTCTTACTTTTCTTTTCTTTTAGAATACATCAAATTTTGACTCCAAGACTCCCTCCCTCCTTCGTGTTAACGCGTTGTTTGTTATTGAGTCAACAAATCAGCTTCAAATAAGGGTCGTGGCAGCCTCTAGAGTAAAAACACAAAAAAAGAAAACAAACAAGGAACACTGCGAGCAACACCTCTCTTCAAAGAACACGCCGCCCGATAACGGCTCCCTTCTTATTGTTTTTTTTTTTTAATTTTTATTCACTTTTTACTTCATTTTGTTGTTGGGCCCGACTGTACTCTTCTTTGTAACGATGCCGACCTTGGCAACCGTTCTGGTCAAACGATTGGCATTTGTTTTGTCAAGCGGTGGTGTGGTCCGACCGATTAACCAATGAGTTCGTTAGAATAGTGTCACGAGGGATAAAGTGGCGGATCAAATAAAAATGTTGAATGCAAAGAAGCAGGCAGTTCCCCTCCGCGCTCTAGTCTGCCAGAGGCAAGCATCGCAGTGCCATAGCGTTTAAGTTGTGCCGCCTTCATGACGCCATTAAAAACTGTCTTGAAGCAAATAATTTTCCACAGGGCATGGGCCTGCTCCAAGGTTCTCGTGCGTGCCCAGAGTGCGAAGCTGCGATGACGCTGCAAGTCCGCGCTAAATCTGTAGATGACTACTCGGGTAGGTGCGGTGTGTGGATGACTGGTGAGGTGCCCAAAAGGAAGCCGGTCAAGTTTCAGTGCCAGGGCGAGGTCTCGGTACGGAGCGGTTTCTTTTTCGAGGGATCGCACCTGACGCTTTCCCAACTCATGAAAATCATCGACCTCTAGTGCCACAACCTACCGTGCTGCGTCATTCAGCGGGAGAATGGTGTCGCAAGTAAGACAATAACTAATTGGACGAGCCTTGGTCGGGATGCTGTGGTAAATGCCGGCTTTACGCACTCATAAATGATTGGCGGCGAAGGCGTGATTGTAGAACTAGACGAGGGTATGTTCGAGTGGCGAAAGTACCATAGCGGGTACTTAAGGCCTGGCCAGTGAGTTTTCGGCGGTGTGGAGCGTGGCAGCCGGTGCTGCTTTCTTGTTCCCGTGGAGACCCGTGACGCTAAAACCCTGCAAGGGCTAATAGCCGAGTGAGTCCGCCCTGAGAGAAGAATAATCACTGACTGTTGGGCTGGCTATCGCAAGTTTGCAGATGACGCTCGCTTCACGCACCTCGCCGTCAACCACAAGCTGCACTTTGTCGACCCGAACACGGGTGCGCACACCAATACCGTGGTGCTCACCTGGGCCCACGCCAAAAACTCTTTCTCATCTGGACGGCGCGAGAGCCACCATTTCACTTGTCACCTTGCAAAGTTCATGTTTTGGAGGAAAGAGAAGGCGCGCGGAAACACTGATAGATTCCAGTCGTTCGTCGCCGCTGCCGCCAAACTCTGCAGCCCCGGCGCAGACAGGGAACTTTCCTATAGTGCGAAGAACGAGGATTCTGACGGCCCCGGTGACTTCAAGTGATCCGCTGCGCTGAGTTCGTCGCCCGCCTGCGTGCATAAAACGCCTTATGCGCCAACCACTTGTCAAGGACTCGTTACGTTAATTACAGGTTCTGGTAGCGGTCTAAACGGGCCTTTTCAGGGCCCCTATATTTTGCAAACGGACTTGTTTTCCGAATGGGGCACCTCGTGTCTCTGTAAAAAGTTCACAGGAAAGTCCCTGCGAAGGTATGTGGTCCCCAACTTAGAGGTCGCGCGTTCTGATTCAAATACAAAATGAAAGTCGTTTACAACTCCCCGTAACGCCGAATTATAGAGCGCAGCTCTTGAGGAGGAGGAGGGAAGGGTACTGAGTGTCACGTGCTCTCGGGGGGGGGGGGGGAGGGGTCTGTGACCTCAAGGGAATCACGTGACCTTGGGGGGTCACGTGACCTCGGAAGGGGGTCACGTAACCTCAGGGGGGTCAGCTGACCCCCCGCCGCCCCCCCCCCCCCCGAGGTCACCGAAGGTACTCGAGGTGTCCTCCCGAGGTCCTCTCGAAGCAACCGGAGGTTCTCCCGAGGTTCTCCCGAAGGAACCCAAGGTCCTTCCTAGGTCCTCCGAGGTCCTCCTCAAGGAATCCGTCGTCCGCCCGAATGAACCCGAGGTTCTCCCGAGGTCCTCCCGAAGGAACCCGAGGTCCTTCGGGAGGAGCTCGGGTTCCTTCGGGAAATTTACCCATAATGCACCGACGTCGCTCAATCCCGAAACGGGTGCCTAAGAGCTGCCCTTTAAATTTTTCTTGCTTATTTCACGCCTTTGAACCCAATAAATGCCGCCGTTGCAATCGTCCCGCGGTACTGCTGCTCACTCAATAACCGTCGGCGTGTCTCAGCTTCGTCGTCTTTGCCAGTGGCGCATCGGCGGAGGCGGTCGAGCTGACACACCGCGTTCGACTTTGGCTAGCAGACGGCGTTCGTAAAATGGCGTCAGCTGTTGCTGGCTTCACGCGGCGGTACCGTGCGTGCTTCCATTCATTTGGCGTTCGTTGTCATTGTGACGGCGAGGAAAGAAGACGAACTTTATGTTGCAGAAGAACGCTGCGGCGCAGCGATACCAGCTGCGTCCTAAGGCCCTTCCCGCATGCTTATCAATGGGCGGAAGGCGAACAAAAAGAGTTCAAAATAAGGACTTAAGCCAGAAGGCTGCATTTCTCTAGCGCCTCAAAATTTGACGAGCATTAGACGAAAAACGGCGGCGTTTTTGTCTAATGCTCGTCAAATACTCGCATTTTTTTGGCTATTCCAGGTCCTGTTCTTCTTTTTATCCGTAACATGGGTCTAAAGTATCAAACTGCCGGTTTATGAATTGTCCCGAGGTTTATTTTTCCTTTATGTGACTGGGTCAGCATTAGATAAGTTATTTAGATTACAATATTTCCCTTTCGTATTTACACCTACGGAAAACGTATTATACATAAAGACGAGGATGAAGAAAAGAACTGTAAGTTTAGTTGTAGTTTGGTCTCTGACATTTTTTAGCACGTCGAACTAAAAAAAGGTAAAAAGAAACGTACATGACTGACAAGGTAGTATGGATGACAATAGATTGCAACGGTAACACAATAATGGCCTTCAGTTTAGCAACTCTTAAGCACCAGTGATCGCAAAGTCTGCCAGAGATACCCTTTCGTGCACGCTGCACGTGCTGAGGTTTGTCGGTGTCGGTTGTTTCTTTCTCCCGTTCTAATCGGACTCCAGCATTATATTTTAGTTCCACAAAGAAAAACGTCGGTCTTCAAGAGCCATTATAATTGCACCCTTTTCGAGGCGAGGATAAAAATGACGTCTCTAAGATATCGAAATATTGAATTCGGTAACCCTTGTACAAGTTTCGGCCTATCCAGGTGGACGAGGACCCTATTGAATTGTTTAGTTTCTCTTAGGCAAAACTTATACGTTCCCGCGAATAGCACAATATCTACACGTCTTGAAGGTTAATGGGCTTCGGAAATTTCTGATGATGCCTCATGCAAGTCCCCAGCACGCCACCTGGAGCTGATTTGTAAAAGAAGTGTCAGTTTAAAGGGGCCATGAAAATAATTTCCGGCTCGGGTGTATGGGGACTTCACAAATTGCTCGTTTAGCGTGCCAGATTAAAACTAGTGCAAGAGCGTAGAAAGCCTAAAGCCTGCATTTTGGTACGAAAATTTGCAAAAACACCAGACTCTCTCGTACCTTTTCCCATCTAGAGCTCTCCGCCTTTTCGCTGTTATGAATCCGCGGTGCCCAAGCTCGTCAGCCAAACCCAGCCCACGCATTGCACACGATCACTGTGTAACTCGGACGTATGCGCTCGTCAACAATCCATATCTCGAGGAATACTTGAATTCGCCTTCGTGGCGAATGAGTGTCCTGATCCCACTTATCTTTACTTAAGAATGAAAAGTCCCATGGTTTGCTAAAAAGTACGGTGGAAACTTGCAGTCAGGCTCGCGCGCAAACAGTGGTCACGCATCAGTTGCCAGATATATTCTGTTTAATACCGCGATGGTCTTGTTCTTTTTGTTCTTTTACACCCAAACTCCCTGGCGTCAAACCAAGCCAGCGCTCACGTACTATGACGTCCACATATCTGAAAAAAAATATTTCCCCTTTAAAGTTGGGGCAATGTTCACAAGGTCACGCCATTTGATGAAAGCTTGCGTCGTAGCTCTTTTTTCTCGGGAGGTTACGCCGTTTTGCTGGTCTGCGGACTTGTTGTCCATGCTGCGGTGTGGTACAGCTTCTGGCGGTCGGTTGGTTTGTTGGGAGTGACAACAGCGGTAACCGTGGGGTAAGAGACTCTGGGTGCTTGGCCAGTAGAGCTTCGTCGTCGCCGTCATCGTCTACGTCACGTTGTAGAAAAAATTATACTTCTGTTGGCTTGAGATGCTGCTTGTTCCTTATAAGCATTCGGCTGTATTTCGACAGAATGGCATAGGACCTTAGTGCACCTTTACGGAATACCTTCACTCTAATGATCCATCCAGTCGGGAATGCAGCTCTGACGATATTACCTGGCAGGTGATCCTGCAGTCAATGCTCACCTTTATGTTGCTTGTGTTTTCTCGCTTGCGCTCCTGGCGTCTGTGCGAAGTCTGGAACGCGGGATTGCAGGCTTCGGTTCATAAGAAGGGCACCCGGATTACTGCTATCTTCCAGTGGAGTGGTCCTACAATTAAGAACACCCAGCCCGAAGACTTCTCCAATTTCGGTTCTTTTCTTGAGAATGCGCTTGGCTATTTGGGCTCCATTTTCGGCCAGTTTTTTTAGAACGTGGGAAACGAAGACTCGATGGGGAATGCTGGAAGTCATAGAGGAAAAAAAAAATGTTTCAAACTCTATTGGAAGAAATCGGAGTAAACAATTTGAGAAAACCTCGATGAGGAGACCATGTCTTGCAAATGTCGAACTTAATTTCTCAATTGCAGTTTGCGCTGTAGTGTCCAAAAAGGGTCGATCTCGATTAAGTCTCAGTGTGATTCATAAATAATCAAATATTGATCGGTTGCGTATGGAAATAGGTCTACTCCAAACACGGGTCCATGGGTGGCAAAGAGTTTTGCGCATTAGGAGTGGTTTACTCGTTTGAGAGTAAGCATGCAGCTAACAGATGCTACATTTACCGATCATGAATTCTATTTATGAATTCCTATTTCTGGGCCAAGAAACAAGGCTACGAGCCTTAGCTTCAGATATTCAAATGCCTTGGTGACCATTATGTATGCACGTTAACATTGCTGACCACATTGATGGGCGAATAATTAAGTATTTGGGCTTCTTTAAACACAATGCCTTTGAGAACAGACAACACTGACCTCACGTATCAAGAAGCGCTGTCAAGTGTTTTGCTAGAAATTGCGGTAACGACATCCTGCATTACCGGCTCGTGTGAATTGGCTTCTTGAAGCCTCTTAACAATTGCTATAGACAACCTGTCGAAAAGTAGATTGGTGACGTGAATCTCTACTTCGTCCCGAGCATTCTCAACGCCTGTAGCGGTTGTGGCTCTGGACAGGGTGTTGGCCAAGACCAGTTCCTTTCATGAGACAAACTGAAAGTTTAAATCATAATTTAGCAGGGAAAAAAAAAACATTGACGTCTGGGTGGCACGTCCCCTACCTCAGTTTCGGCTGTGAACTTGATGCCGGGGACAAAGGCGCGATATCTGTCGCGGCCAAAGGTTAGAGCAATGGTCTCCTTTTGAATTTTTGTATATCGAGACTCAGCATGAGTCAGTACTCGAGAAGGATAATTTAGAAAAAAAGGGCTTCACTACGAGGCAGTAACCTGAAATTTAGAACGCCTGTAGAGGCCGCTTTTTTACTGAGATCGATATCTTAGTGGTTGATTTAACCAGGGATATTGCTGCTTTGGGCGTTTTTTTATTTCACCTTTGGTTTAAATCGTCCAATTATTACTTCCGCTTAATTTTACTTTCTCATTTTGGACACTACATCAAAGACATGTGAGCTCCTACATATTCAGATTAATGGCAGTTAGGTAAACTCTACAGAGAGTGCACAACTGGAGTGATATTAACGTGCTTTTTTAAATGTAAAAGCAAAACTATAAAAATAAGATTATGTGATAGCATGAAATGTAATATTTCATTATCGAAAGTAAAACTGAACACTGACTAGATTAGCACCATGTAAATACTTGGGCATTCTGAAATTCATATGAAAGATATTACTAAAAATACTCTTGTCTGATTTGAGCGCAGCAGTTGATCGATCTCAAAAAAAAAAAATAACTATGACTAGCGTAGCAAACCACATGAACACTGAGCCGTTATAAAGACACATCCCAGATGTTGCATCAAACGTTCTTTTTTGAGCCAGATAATATGTTATTCTCGAGCAAATTGAGGTGTGCCTAGCAGTGCACCAGGTAAAAACTGGTCTATTATAGCATATATAACACCGATGTCGCGCCGAACATTCTTTTTATTTACCCAGAGAAATTCCTCAGTTTCGGAATAATTAAGTGGTAACTAACAGTGCACCGTGGAAACACTGGGTCCCTACAAAATATACATTATAAATGTTGCGTCGAGCATTATTCTTATTTGAGCAGAGCAATATTTTACTTTTGAAAACAAACTGACTTCTGACTCTTTTGACACTCTGAAAACAAATATATCACCGATGTTGCGTCAAAAATAATTCCCTTATTTGAGCACATTATAAAGCACACCGTCTCTAGATTGCATTTTGCCACGCATATCAAATAACGTACATGAACGCATACTATATGCAAGACAACGTTAAAGGTAGTAAGACAAATATTTATGCAACAGCAAGAAATACGAAGATCAAGTTTCTTGCTTAGGTACTTGAGAGAAGATAAATGTAGTTGCTGTTGCAACCCATGACTAGACCGCAAGCCTATTAAGTCCTCAACAAAAAAAAAAAAAAAAAATCTGCACGCACACGACAAGGTGCTCTTCACTAATGAATATAAACTAGCTGTGGCTACTCGACAAACTTGAGACGTGACTAGCTTTAGCATAAATCCTTCTTTCATGGCTGTTGCCCAATCAATATATTGCCGCGGATGAAGGCGACGAGACAATGAATACTTAACTGAAAATAAGGTTTAATTGCGAATGTGTGCTAGAAACAAGAAACTAAAGAACACGCGTCGAGAATACAGCAGCCAGCGTCAACGGCGGCAGCAGGAGGCGACGATGCGTTGGCGCGACAGCTCGTTATCGCGAGGGGGAATCAGTGCTTGAATCGGCAACACCGCACTCGGGTCCTTATCTACTACACCCATCATCTGGAAATTTCAACCTAGAATATTCGGCGTCAGCTAGCGCGAGATTAAAGTCCCTTGATGATTGATTTTCGGAGTGGCAACAAGCAATACAAAAGACAAAGCTCATTTCGCTGGAACCAAATTGCGTCATGCACTTTAGTCTTCTGCTATGCACCGCCACTCGTTTCTTAAAACCTGCACAGTTACGCAGTCGGTGCCACAAAAGAATGTCGCTACTTGTAGGAAGCTTTTAAGTAAGACCTTTTGACGAAACTGACCATTCAAGGCTACGCTGGCTTTCTCATCCACGTCCGGGATAAGAATAAACGCGAAACTTTCAGATGCACGGAGAAGCGTTTTTTCTCGGCCATGCACGCGACATAACTACATCCTTTAAATATGCATCGTTCTCATGCAACCTTAAGAAAAATAAAATAAAAATAAAACAGCAATCCGTAAACTGCGTCGTCGTCTGCACCTTAAATAGATCTCAAACTTATCGAGTGCAGAATGGCTGGAGTCGAACGACGTGAACAACTTGGGGTCGTGGTCAGCTTTGTGATGCTGCTTATATTGTCACGAGTGATAAGTGACGAGGCAATTATAGCTGAAGAAACTAAACGTTTAATGGGGCAAAGTTGTGCCCAAAAATAACACAAAAAAAGAGACGATAACAACAGAGCGTTGCAGGCGTCGAAGTCCGCGTGACAGCAGAGTCGAACGCTGGGCCGAAACTGACTGCAAAGCGCCCCGTGGAGCCCCTTATGTACGCGCGTTGGCTTCTAGAAGAATCGGCCTAGAGCGTTCGGCAACGAGAACATTCGGAGCTGATCAGTCGAGAATCTTCTCGAACTCACGAGAACGCAATGTTGAATGAATAAATAAATGAGCATTCCACCAAATGGAATCGAACCTAGACCTTCCGTTCGACAGTCAAGCGCGGTAACCACTCGGCACCGCACACGGTCGCTCGCCGACGCTCGTGGCAATATTCTCTGGGGCACCCCTTCGTAGTTGAGCTTTGCAAGGCGACGAAGCACCTTTACGGCCCGAAGTACCGTTTCACAGTTTCTCGCTGAGGCTGTGGTGACTGATGGGTGTCCACATTGAGACCTTGTCTCCGGGCTGGAAGTGAACACCCCGACGACGAAGGTTCTAGCGGCCACCGTCGACACGTTGCTGATCTGGAATCTGGAATCGGGCGAGCTGGCGAAATTCGGAAATTCGGCCCGCTGAGAAACCACATGGGTGTCGTCGCTCCCATTGTCCGCTGGCTCCTGGGGCAGCATCGCATCAAGCACGGTTGTTACCATGCTTCCGACCATGCACCGTCTTGAAAGGTGTAACGCCAGTTGGCTCTTGAACCGCAGTGCTGTAGGCAAACGGGACGTACGGTAAAAATTTATTTCACGTTCTGTGCTCCACGTCGACGTAGTACATCGAGACCCTGTCGGCAAGAGCTTTGTTTAGCCGCTCCGTCAGCCCGTTGGTCTGCGGGTGGTACGCAGTGGCTCGACGGTGGCTTGCGTTGCGGAGTTGAAGAATTTCCTGCGTCAGTTGCGCCTAAAACGACAACCCTCGATCTGTGATCCGCACTTTGGGGGTACCACGCCGGAGGACGACTGATTCAACAAAAAAATTGGAAAATTTAACAGCAGTCCACGACAGAAGCGCTTTTGTTTGTGCGTACCGTGTGAGATAATCAGTTGCGACAATTATCGAGCGGTTTCTAATCGTGGACGTTAAAGAGGGACCAAGTAAATCCAATCCAATCTGCTGGAAGGTCGCATTTGACGCAGCGATCGGTTTAAAATGTCATGCTGGCAGCCAGCAGGACTCTTTAAATTTGTGGTTTAAAGCAGTGTTGTACACGTTCCTAAAAAAAAGGAACGGAAGCTCGTTCCTCGTTCCTTCTGATTTTTGGAACGCGTTCCCGTTACAAGTTCCATTTTAGAGCGCAGCTCTTAGGGGCCCGTTCCCGGCTTGAGCGGCGTCGGCGTCGCCGTCGCCGTCGCCGTCGGCGTAACCAAGGTCATCGCAAGGTCACTTGACCCCCAAGGTCATCCCAAGGTCACGTGACGCCCAAGGTCACGTGACACCCAAGGTCACGTGACTCCGCAAGGTCACGTGACCCCTCCCCCAGAGTCACGTGACACCCAAGGTCACGTGGCTCCCCAAGTCACGTGACCCCCGGGGTCACGTGACCCCCGATGACGTCATCAGTGACGTCACTGATGACGTCATCGGCATCCGCATCGTCAGCGTCATCATCACTGATGACGTCACCGGCATCCGCATCGTCATCGTCATCATCACTGATGACGTCACCGGCATCCGCATCGTCATTGTCATCATCACTGATGACTTCATCAGTGACGTCACTGATGACGTCACCGGCATCCGCATCGTCATCGTCATCAACGCTGATGACGTCATCAGTGACGTCACTGATGACGTCACCGGCATCCGCATCGTCATCGTCATCATCACTCATGACGTCACTGATGACGTCACCGGTATCCGCATCGTCATCGTTACTGATGACGTCATCGGCATCGTCATCGTCACGTGACCCCCTAGGTCACGTGACCCCCACCCAAGGTCACTTGACCCCCCCCCCCCCCAGTACCCTTCCCTCCTCCTCCTCAAGAGCTGCGCTCTAATTCGGCGTTACAGGGAGTTGTAAACGGCTTTCACTTTTTGAAAAAGAAACTCGTTCCCGTCACAGTTTAAGAAATGGAACGTATCGTTACATATACGTTACATTTGTATTTTTGCTAATTACCATATTTAGTTCAATCAACCAGTTTTTTTTATCTATCCCTTTAATAGTCAACATACGAGTTTGTATGTCGTGATGGAAGGGCACCAGGAGTAGAAAACACGCGGAAGTAGGGTTTCAATTGTTGATATATTAATGTTAAAAATCTCAGCTATTAACCATGTCCATGTTTGTAGTGGACAATTCTGACGAGCCAAATGTAATTTTACCCAAGATTGCACGAGCGTTTTACAACAACCTCACACGCATCAATTTGACAGAGTCCCGTGTTATAACTTAACAACAGTTGCTTCTCTATGTTGCTGTCCGCAAGACGAGCAAGTGAAGCAGAGGGTAGGGCTTTTGGAAAGTCAGTCTTGAAAGCTACAAATACTTCGTTCTGAACGTTGGATTTGTTGTTTAGTTTGAAAGTAGGGGACAAGAGAAGGAATAAAGGTTATTTATTTTTGTGTATCTTTTAAGTGAATAATGTTCGGGATACAAAGGGCGAGTCCGATATCTGGCAATCTGTGATCTTGTTGTAATTGTAGGTCTCGTTATTGAAGTTCAAAAATGGCTCTAGTCGGAATAAGATTTCTAGGTGTATGAGAATTCGTGGAACCAAAGTAGCTGAGTTTGGAACAACCCTCTTTCTTTGTCTTTTCCTACGACTAAAAGCTTTTTTTTGTACCGCAGTTTCGGGCACTCAAAAAAGTATCAATGCCCACCAGCTCTGCTGCACCCGAAACTGTTAGCAAGCGAGGACCACACAGAATAATCCATAATATTAGTAGCCAAAAAGTTAAAGAGATCCTGCACTTCGTAACGATATTGTTTTTGTACTTTCATGCTTTCCCTGTGAGAAATAAAATAAAAGTTACCCCGCTGGACGAAAAAAGGAACGCCGTTACTTCCGTTCCAGTAAAAATGTAACGCGTTCCCGTTCCAGTTCCACCGATGCCAAATGGAACAGCGGCGTTCTTCGTTCCTCCTAAAAGGAACGCGTTCCAGGAGCTACGTTCTTTGGAACGCCGTTCCGTACAACACTGGTTTAAAGTCGGTGGTTCCTTGTGTCTTTGACGACCATGTCATGATCGGACGTAGAGATGGACGGTCTTTGAGAGTTTGGGTCAGTAGTACTTTTCGCGAATCCTTGCAAGCGCGCTGCTGTACCGGGTGTCTAGCCATAGGGTCGTCATGACAGGCTTGGAACATTTGCTCTTGGAATCTTGTGGGGAAAACTTGCACTCGCGTTAAGTTGTTGCCACAGATGTTTTCTTTGTAGAGCTTACCATGACAAACGGTAAATGTTCTCAGGGATCGTGCAAATTCTTGTGAAATTACATTTCATTCTTCTTCCAGGTGCTCGATGAGCGCGCGCAGCTCGGGATCGTTTCTTCGTAGTGCTGCAATGTCCCTGACGGTCACTGCTCCAAGAAAAACCTCGTCGACGCCGTCGTCGTCGTCATTGCTTTCGGGCGCCAACTCGACAGGTTACCTCGATAGACAGTTGCGGTCAACTTGCTCACGGCCGGACTTGTTGACCACAGTTATGTCGAATTCTTGAGTCAGAGAATCTACCGCGCGAAGCATCCTGGTGGTTTTTTTTTAGGTTCGCGAGCCAGCAGAGCGAGTGGTTGCCTGTTACCACATTAAAAGGTATCCCATAAAACTACGGGTGGAACTTAGTTAGCGTCCAGACGGATGCGAGCCATTCCCTTCGTCGTGGAATAATTATTTTCCGCCCTTCCCAGCGTCCGACTTGCGAAGGCGATTCCTCGCACTTTACCCTCTATTTCTGGACGATTGCCGCACCCAGTCCTGTGTTACTGGCGTCCGAGTAAATTTCCGTCTCAGCAGACTGGGCGAAGTGGCCGAGGATCGGAGGGCTTTGGTCTCGTCGTTTGAGCTCGTCAAAAGTGTGCTGCTGCTCTTCCTCCCACTTAGATTTCACGGCATTTTTCGTGACGCGTGTCAGCGGAGCCGAAACATAGAACACACAACATTTTATAAGCAAGGTACTTCCTGAAAGGCATCAACAAAGTTTCCAGGAACTCAATAGTTGGATAGATTTTAGACAACATGACATCAACCTCTCTTCAAACGGTGGCTCAGTCATAAGTAGAGGAATGCAACATAGCCGTTCAATAATGATATCTTACAAAGCAACAACCCATGGAGTGTGGCGCTATTGTTCACATGGTCACTACATAACTAACCTCAATTCTGCTTGTAATTACCACTCCTATCAGAGTCCTTAACTTGGACTAATACTATTTCAAATGAATGAATATACTATAAGTAACTTTGTCACTGACATGTTTTAAGATATGTAGGGTAAGGTGAATTATTCTTGATTTACGATTTCTTATTTGGCGTTTTATTGTGGATTGCTGCTATCTCATTGGCAGCAAAGCGATAAAAGATGCCTGGGATTTGCCACGCTTTGAATTTCTTCGTCTGCCAGTGACTATAGAAGGATAAAGAAAACAAAATATACTTCAAATGCTTACTTAGTCTGCTTAAAAATTAATCACTATCTGTGCCCGGCCGGCGCTACGGTCTTGGCCGGCGCTGCGGGCTGGCCCCGCGCCAGTTACTCAAGTGCCCTGTTGGCCAGCAAGAGGGCCAATGGATTCTGGTACGCGGTGGTGTTTCCGAATTCCGATACATGATCCTGGCCATTTTGAAACGGTGCAGCCTTGGCCTGCAAGAGGTGGAAACGCAAAGAAGTTTTATTAACATTAAGCAACAACGTATTTTATACATCCAAACTCTATAGATATCTTGCTCATGCCACAAATTGTTTTTAATGCTGCGCAGTAGTGGATACGTACTGCAATCTGTGTCATCGTGGCGGCACATTGCAAAACAACCTCTTCAGTTGTAGGTGTGATCCTGTACCCTGTATCCCTGTATGGAAAAACTGGAGTAATGCCAGCGCTCAAACAACCTCGCGATAGAAGGATTGCCTCACAAAAGCAATTTCTATGACGTCGTAAAACGAAAATTTGTGACGCACTCAAATAACCCATTCCAGCTGCTGATATCGACAGCTGCCACAGGGTACCAACGTGAAAACCAGGCTATCCAAAAAACTGCGTAATATGTTTCGTGCCATGCACAAAAAGAAACGCCGTCCTCATGAAAGCAAAAAGGAAAAGGATCACTACTGAGGTTTTTGGTTTCACAGAAACAAGAACGCTGTGTTTCTCAATGAGCATCTTACGCGTCAAGACAAACAAATGCTCGGTATCGCAAAAACAAAACGTCAGGGGAAAATATGTCTAGACTGCGAGCTGGAAAGTGTTGGCACAAGAGACTGAAAGCTCGAAAATACTAAAAGTTCCTTGCGTGGCATACAGTATTTAGACAAAACGACGCAGCTAAGAATTCCTGGTTCAGTATTTGGTACTTCTTTTTTGTTTATGGAGGCTGAGCCTCGCGACAAATATACTAGTGAACATTTTATGATATGTTCAGATACCACAACTAAGGTTTTTCTGAATTTCATCTAAATACTGGGTGTACAAGTAGAAAACAAGACGGTCTTAATATGATTTGTTGATTCACTTTGTCTGCGTTTCGATGCACTGTTCACCAAAACATGGTCGCGAGAAGGTGAAGCACCATCATTGTTTTTTATAAATACAACTTTGCCAACATAAATCGAGAGCAAAAGCGTGGGGGCCGTATTTTTTTGTGTATATGAAAGCTTCTATTCCATTTATTGTCACGAAAGAACAGTCAGTAGTAAAGGCAGCTGTCTAGTGTCAGGTCCTACGGATACAAAACATTTTTTTTTACGATGTACACGCCACCAGTAGAAGACAAGGCTGTTCTTTTACTTATTTCTACACCTACAACACTTCATTAATTCAACAAACTGCCGTTCTTGATTATGGGAGATATGAACATTAACACACAGATACGCGCTATCACAATGCGCACCCTCGCCAGCGTAAACCGTCTGTACGTACGAATGTGTGCATCCCCAATATGGCAGAAGAAGTTCACTTGAGGCGTGCCTTTCCTGAAAAATTTCTCGCAAACCACTGTGAAAGGCGGCGATAATTTTCGTATTATTTCTTCGGTTTTACGCAGCGAGAGTGGGCAATTTAGAACTTTGTGCGTCTGTTTTGTCAAAACCTTCACAGCGTTTCCGTTCCTTTTCAACTGTTATACATAGTTTTGTTTACTGCAGCTTGACATTTCGGTTCTTCCGTCCTTCCGTGCGGGTTTGGTCGGAGAAAAAAAACAATCGGGGTGATTTTTTTTAACAAACTGCTTAGGCCTGCAGATTAGTTCAATTAATAATAGCAGAAAACAAAATATGCGTCCAGCTTCGACTATCGGGTACCGTCATAAGCTTATGTGTAGCAGTGGCAAGCGAGATGTTATGCCGCACAATTTGTAAGTTATTCATACTCGGCTAAAATAAAGCGGCAGCTGTTTTGTGAAAATTAGCGTCGGGCCGGGCCGGGCCGCCTGTTGGAAACATGTTTATGGTACAGGCAAACACAATATGACTTGCGTAATTTAATTAACAAATAATAAAAACAAAATGAAAAGAAGGATGACACGAGGACTTGACGCTTGTAGTATCAAACCTTGTGCTCAGGATCGAAAAGCTACGTCAAACAACGTGCGGATTTAAAAAAAGTAAAAAAGTCACCAACAGTACAGCATGCTTGTTTTTATATATATATATATATATATCTTGTTTTCTACAAAGCTAAATTTTTTTTGGAGTTTTATTTGCATTACAAGGGATGACCATGGGACAACAAATTCTGGGATTGTATTAGAAAAGTGTGTGCAGCCATTCCGAACAAACTTTTCTAATAGAATCCCAGAATTTGTTGTCCCATGGTCATTCCTTGCAATGTAGCCCGCGTCTAATCTAAAATTTCAAGGCTTGGAATCGGTAAATATATGAGGCTGGAATGCCGAATAAACCAGGTTATAACAAGGTTGGAATTTTGTTTGAATATATATTAAGTTACATAAGAAGGTTCATAACGGGATACGGTGGTGTGTAGCAAAAACTCAACGTTTTTGCTACACCTACAATTCAGCACCTACAATTTTCACAAATTTTATAGAAATATCGCGAAACCATTGCGATGTGGTCGTATCTCACCGCCATAATGTTTTTCCCAAAAATCGGGGTCACACTTCTTATACATCATACAAAAGATAGTCTGCAAACAGATTCAAACGCGAGTTACCACGAGATCTACGCTTCCAATGCCGCATGGCAGCGACTACAAAGAGACACTTGTGATGCGGTAATCGAACCACGGATATCGTGGAGACAGATATCTGTAAACTGTCTTTTGTATGATGTATAAGCAGAGTAACTCCGGCTTAGAGGTGAGTCTAGTAGAAGCAAACACGAAAATGTGATCCGCAGAAATTGCATAATAAATAATAAAAGGTAAAAAAGTGCAACATGGACTGCTCTATATAGTATTCATTCTCATGTTCAAGCCCTAAGAGCTACAAAAAAAAGTGTTGAGATAAAAAGATACAGCATGATATCTCTTATATTGAAAAATTCCAATTTTTTCTTTTTTTTTATGTGAGGAGCGAAATATTGCAGTGAAATATATCAAAAGCCGCGCTTGTAGCGCTAGCCAGAACATGTCGAGATGAATATCTAAAAAAACGAGGCACTACAACCTGTCCATTCACATCCCGCCACCAGCTCTTCATCGTTCTACTACAAGACTCAAAAATCTATAAGTAGAGGCTGCAGTAAGTCGACATAACAAGACTTCTTCATTGACTCTTCCTCCTCGCTGAAACAACTGAAACGGCGAATTCGATGACTGGGTTGAGAGCGCCTCTCCGCAGGAAGAGGACTGCCGGAGAAGCGTTCGCGCGCTTCGGGATCTCGGAGACCATGGCCTACTTGCGCATGGCCTCCGAGATCCCGAAGCGCGCGCGGTGTAATTGCGCCAACTCCGTTGCTCGAAGCGAGGTGGCGGTGTCCTCCCAGTCATAAAAAGCAGCGAGCCGTCAGCGTCGTAGGTAAAGATCTGCTCTGGCACAAGCCAGCCCGCGGGACGGGCTCGGACCTCAGGGCTACATTCATGAAGGGCCAGGGCCGGGTACGGGCCTTGCATTCAAGTCGACAAGGCGGGCTACCCTATTGGAAAATCTCGATGATAGAACGATGATGGAAAAAGCCCCACACAACCATGTCGTATTATCGGACATCTTATACCAGCGAAAAGGCGGTACAAGCATACTGGATTAGGCACGTGGAACGATGGAGGCGGGCGGAGCCATACATGCATATCGCATTATGGGACATCCTACACCAACATATTGCATGTCGATGTAGGGCATGAATCCATACAAGCATTTCGTATTATGGGATATCCTACACCAGCCGAAATATGTGATACCAACATGGCCATTCTGATATCGCCTTTTCGCTGGTATCCAGGGTGATTTTCTAAGCTTTACATATGTGTTTAAAAAAAGCCATGAAAGCTACACCTATGCAGTTTGTGGAGGTAAAGCATACGGCCAGGGGGACGTGGTATAGGAGCCTAATCGTAACGATCGACCCGATAATTAAGTAAAATTAGTTAATTAACTTTTTAAGTGGGGAAAATAAATATATGGTTTCTATTAGAAACTTGCTGAGGGTCATCGAATTAACTTTTTTTAGAAGGCTATAACGCAGGGGTAGCATTTTACGCGTTCTGAAAGAACGCTTCATTTGGACGCGTTTCTAGGTTTCCGTTTCTTATCGGAGCAGACCCCTGGGCCCGCGGTCCTGCTCCCCAATGGTTTAGGCGCCCAATACACGTGCGCCCTACTTCCTGCCATCCTGCGAGGGAGGCGGGGAGGTGACTTCGCACTGCAGCCACTGGTCAGCAGTATCGCAGGTGCAGAGACGCGCTCTGGTAAGAAACCGAATCCTAGAAACTCGTCCAGGTTGAGCGTTTTCTTAGAAATCCGTCAGATGCTGCTCCTGTCTTATGTGTTCATAACAAAAAGTTGATTTAGTGTTTTTCAATGATGTTTAGTAAGTTTCTAATTGAAGCCACGGGTCTATTTTCAATAATTAAGAATTTCAGGAATATGTACATAAAAGGAAGCTGAAGCGGTTTTGTATTTAAGGAAACACATTTAAATATTCTTCATTTTGCCTCCAGGATCTCGAATATCAAAATTATTATTATTGTTTTTTTTTTTTTTTAATTTGGTGAATCGAGGCTGCATAGTATCATTTTCAAAGTACCGCTGAAGGCTTTTTTCTCGGAGAGTGACGTCACAAAAGGAGCTGTCCAAATCTCCGGTTTCACCCTTCTTCAGCGCCTATCAAAGCTATGCATGCACACGCTATTCTTAAAAAGTGCATAAAAAAACGTCACGACCGGTGCCGCTGCGGGAGAATATACCTAGAAAGCTTGCGATTGGACGCACGGCTATCAAGTGACACGCGCTTGGCGGCCAAAAGGTCCTCTTCTGACGCCACTACTGGTCAAATGTTTTTTGTGATATATCGCGTTTAGATATATTTTCGGAGAAAACGAACATGATATTCCGATTCATGGGATAAAACTACGCTAGTATCAGCCTAAGAAGTGTTGCAGCTTGCCTTTAATAAGCCGACTCATCATTACAATTAGCCTTTTAGGCTACACCCCCCTGGCCGTATATATTACCTCCAGAAACTGCGTAAGTGTAGCTTTTAAGGCTTTTCTTCAACAAATTGTAAAGCATACACAAAAAGTACCCGGAAGAATATATCCTAATGCGATATGACTGTATGGTTCCCCCCACTTTCATCGTGCGGGAGAGACTCGCGGACATCCAGCGTTCCATTGGAACGCTGTATATCAGCGAGTCCTTGCATCAGCGAGTGCTTTTAAACAAGCATGATGTTTCCGCACGAATAAGCTCTCGTCCGAGGTCCTCGAAGAGCACTACTATACTTCGTTTCAGCTTCGGTCAGAGCGCGGCCGGTGTTATGAGCCGAAGGGCCAATCAAACGGCGAAAGAGGCACAACCTCATGGCGTGCTCTCTGCAGTTGATAGGACCAGCCGGTATTTGCAGTGTCTCTGTGTGTACTCCTCCGCCGGCTTGGCCTATCAAGCGCAGAGAGCACGCCATGACGTTACGCTTTTTGCGCTGTTTGATCGGCCTTTCGGCTCATAACATCGGCCGCGCTCGGACCTAAGGTGAAATGAAGTATAGCAGTGGCAAAATGTAGTTACTTGGTAAATTTGGTAGCAGGTATTTATTTCTAGAGGAACTACACGCAGAAAAGCTTAACTTTGCTCGAAAGATGATAATTTTAAATTCAAATCTGAGCAAAGGTGTCCCTTGAGCTGTCAGACCAAACTCCCCCTCTTGCCGCTTAGTAGCTACTGACTTGTGGGTGGAGGGTCAGCACCACCCAGATGTTTGCCGCGAGCGTACCTGCAATATAAAAATTGAATAAACATAAAATGAAAATTGTAAGACGTTCAGCATTTTTTTTAAATGCGAAATTTTTATCAGCTCCAGAGGAGGAGGATGGGAGGGTACAGAGGTGAGGGTATGCCCTTCCTTCCCCTTCCTATCCTCTCTTTCTCCTCTCTTGCTCCCCTCCCATTTAGCGGGAGATTTTTACACAATTTAGCGCGAAAATGTACCTGCTAAACATAGCGGGAAAAGTATTAATGAATTTCCTGCTAAGTTTAGCGAAAAAAAAAATTGTTCCCGAAATTTAGCGGGAAAATTTTGCCACTTAATTTAGTGACTAATTTTTCCCGCCAAATTTAGCGTGAAAAGGTCTCTGCTAAATTTAGAGGGTTAAGTTTCCCCACTAAATTTTGCGGGAAAATTGACGTTACGTGACCTCAAGATTAATTCGATTTCCCGCTAAATTTATCGGGATGGTTACGCCAACGCTGACGGCGTCGCCGCAAAACGCGGAAACGGGTGCATAAGAGCTGTGCTCTAAATAATTAAATAACTCACGTGAAATATAGTGAAAATTACAGATAATCCAAACAAAAGAAAGTCTAAGATACGGCTCTAATATCATTCATTTGTCCTTTCTACAGTGTTTTGATTTCAAGAAATATTTATCTCTTTATTCATAGCCAGAGCACCCCTCCCAGCTTCAGCATGAATGCACTATAGGTCAGTGCAGAAGACTATACGTTGTAAACCACGGTGGTCGGGAGCAGTCTGAATAAAGAGGTAGCACCGTCTATCAGTACGAGCGCCAAACGCGCCCCGTCACTCGACTCTGTCGTCTGCGTCGCCGCCCGCCGTTGACCCTGGCACGTTTCTTGGCCGTATTTTTTTTACAGAAAGGAAGCTACGCTTTGTAATCTTACAATAAAAAACCAACGTGTGAAATACACCTATGACGAAAAGCTTAGATTGCTACCTGCAGGCGTCGATTTTTACGGTCTATTTTGGATCGAGACTGGTGACTCTGGAAATCCTATAATAATTAAATACGAAACAATTATCGGCTGGCAAAATATTTTTCAACAGGCTGAGTCGACTCCGCATTTAGTCAAAGGACACGATGCGTAATAGGACAATGCAAACAAATCTATGTCTTAGAACTACTTCCTCACCCCCCCCCAAAAGATGTGCTTTTGAAGGCAGGATACACAAGGTACTTGATTTAGAAAGTGCCTCGGCAGTACAAATGCATATGCAGTAAGGGCACTCGCCAAGCCCATTCTCCTGAGCTCTGTCTATGTGAAGTCGAGCTAGATTATAGAAGTTACACGCTCATTGATACGATGATAAAGGCAGGGAGGAATCTCAGTTGTTCCGCCACCAGCCCGCCCGGTACCTTCCATGACGTTTCAGCGTCTCATGAGACTCGAGTGAGCATATCCGTCCAAAGCGGAAAAGTACAAGCGCATGCTGGAGGACGCCCAGCCATTCTCTTTTTGTCATTGGCCTTAATATATTTTGTACTATGATATATTTTTAATAAAGAGAAAACTATTTAAACATGCAGTCCACCTTTGACCATAATACAAAATTCGGATAAAGGCAACAACAGTGTATGTGTATTGCCATCCACAATTTTACAAATAGATGCTCCTGCCTATCGGAACATCTACACATGCTATGTTAGAGTGGGTTCAGGGCTGACAGGCTAGAAAACAAAGCACTCACAAGGCTTGTCTGGCCTTTTCGCAATGCTAGTACATTTGTTGGAAGCCCCTGATTTCTAGTCAAATTGTTTTAGAATGGGAAAATCTCGTTCACGCCCGAGGTAGACCACTGAATCGTGACTTCCCTGATTGTGCGAATTTTCCTTCAAACAGCGGTACAGCCTGCAAATGAACTCTGTTGTGCTGCTGCACGCGTCCATGGTGTCTACTTTAGAGGAAAAGCGTTGTTAGTGTTGAACACAACGTCCTACAAAGTGCAGGCGAAAACATTTATTGAACTAAAATAAAATTCATATCATTCAGTCGATAGAAATAGCCTGACAAGGTGACGGCATCATAATAGTTGTGGTTGGTTTTACTCTTGCATGCGAACAAAAGTGACCTCGTCGTTTCTTTGATATACAGTAAACCCCTCATCTTCATGGCCCCTCTTTTTATCGAATCGATCACAGAGGACATAATCGCGGCCACTAAATTTCACTAATTTAAAGGCCGCATTGAAAGCCTTAAGGACTGAAACTTTCCTGCGCCTTTTTTTTTTCGACATTTCAATTTGCGAAATCTGCGAAAATTAAATGCTCGCGAGCATTAAGGGGTTTACAGAACTTCCGTGTGTCACGTGATGTGAACATTTTGAAGAGACTGAACGTACTGGTTTAAGAAAAAAAATGGCCTATGCAAGAAAACGCCCTTCTTTATGTTAGGCACGCGAGGTTCTTTCGCACTACCTATAAGATGGCAGATTTGTTTTGACGTACCTTTTGGTACAACGGAGTCTCAAAACTAGCTCAACTCATAGTCAACTATTTTGTGCTGCACTGTCAAGGCTAGAGCAGCTTCCACAGTGCTTCAGCCCAGCGCTGTTGTTGGAGCATCTGGTTTACTATAGCGCTGCATCTCATTTACACGGTCTAGGAAAACTACCCTTGACGGAGTTCGAGCATTTGGGAAGCTACTCTAACCTTGAAAGCGTAGCATATTACAGTTGACGCCGACAACCATAAACTCTAGGATAGCAGAAATTTTAGGTGAGTGAGGTGTTTTAATTAAACAGAGAAATTGTTGTTTTATATGATGAATCAGCAGACCCCGTTTTGCATAAGTGCAATTGACAGGGTGTAAACAATCGCTAGTATGTGTTGGTCAAGAGGACACTCGCGGTGTATAAAGGCTTCGTTCGATTTACATGCACCTCCTGCCCCGGTGCGCAAAAGTGTAGGGCGGTGTACTTCATGTAAGCGATTTGGCGAGCGACGAGACAAGCGACAGCGACGAGGACCCCCTGTCGCTGAGTCAGCCGCGCGACGAGACACACCTTATGAAAGCGAATTGAGCAGGCGACCAGCGATGTGCGACGTTTTCTGAAATCCGAAATCCGAGCGACGCAACCAGCAACAGTAAGAAATCTCCGTCGCTCGCCGCTGACATTCGTATCTTGTCGCCGTCGCTCGTCCCGTTCCTCGCTAAATTGCTTACGTGCAGTTCAGAAAAGAGCTCAAAGTGCTTACCTGCATTGGGACCAGCCTCGGATCCAGCCATTACCATCGTTTTCTTTCTTTCCTTTTTTTTTCCTTTTTTTTTAAGTTGCTTAGGTAGAATTTTACACCGTACATTGTTTTCAAGCATGGCTCCGCGTTCATTTGCTCAATTTACACACTCGGTAAATGAAAAAAAAACGTAATTAAGCACAATTATACTAGCTCAAAATTTTCACGAGCACTTGGCGCACAAGTTTACATTGGAGCGCCTTCTGCATAAATTGAATCTAGAACGAAAAGGGGACGAGATTCGCTTACCGCTTCTTGAAAAGACGTCTTCGGTTTTGTGACGATCCTCGGCCTAACCAGGCAAACGCAGCTCCCGGCGCTCGAAAAAATACCGTAGAGGCCGGCAACGTCGTGCACATGTAACTACCCCTACAAAGTGGTCGCGGCAAAAAGTGGCGCTTTGTCGCCTGTCCGTACTGTGAAGCGAGGGTAATGCCTTACGGGAGGAACGGTCATTGTGTCGTCGGTTACAGATGCGCCGATGGGTCGGCTGGATTGGCAGTGTCGGTCCGCTAGTTTTGGTTTGTGTGAAAAAAGTCGCGGTGACGCGTCTGGTCACAAACGAGGTGGGAATATTGCCTGGAAGGTACTGCTCTGCGAGATGATGCGACACTTTTAATAAGACGCCATATTTTTCTCTGATGCTGTTCCCAAAAGGTATGGTTTCGGTTCCGAAGTTCTTTACTTCGCTACTGCGAAGTTTCGTGAGCGTGAGTTCTTGGCATATGTTATTACTATTCAATTAAGGTAGGAGAGATAGGCATCGTACACCAATTAGCCAAAAGGCCACAAGAGAACGAAAAAACGCTATCTCCGTTCAGCTCATTTTTCGGCGATCGTAATTATAAAAAAAGCGCTTGAAAAACAACGCCGTGTCTCAACGTTACTTTTTACGCTATTGACATTTGGCTGAGTAGGACTAGAGCTTGAAATACGATTGATTTCAGCTTTTCTTCCCCTTTTTTTTATTTGTTGATAAGACATAGCTGAGAATAATGATTCGTTTTTAAAACGGCAGGAAAAACAAAATAGCCCCTTTTGGCCCGCAGAAAGCATCGTCCTTGTGTGTAACTTTTAATTAAGTTTGAATTTTGCAACAAACGCACTGCCTAATTAACCAGATTCGTGTTTTTGTTTTCCAGATTTATTTGTAATGGTGTGGATTTATGTGGGCCACATGTCTAGTTTTCTTTTCTGTCTCTATGTGCCGTCTGGTGTGTAAATAATTGTATGCTATAAAATCAGTGTAATAATCTGTATGTTTGTGTTCATTGCTGTACCTCGTGGTATGTAAATAATTCAAATAAAATCAAATAAGTTTATTTTCACCTAGTAAAAATACAGATGGAGGGGCGGTTGAAAAAAAAGCTGCGCTTAGTAGCTTGACGAGCCCACTGTCCCTGTGTTAATGGCAACTATACCCATTTTCACCACAAGAAAAAAGCAAGTTTTGCGCATTGTTCATACGCGGCGCGAAGTAGTTCTCACGAGATTTGGTTGTCAGGGGAAAAAGCGATGCTTTTAGCGTTCGAAACGCTTGCGTCTTGGCAAGATAGCATATATGCAATCTAAAATTCACCTGCATATATCTTAATTATCAAGATAAAGAGGGAAATTAGTAATGCTCCGCGTGAAGAGGGACTTTTTTTACTACGGTTCTTGACGTGAAAACAGGTATAAGCAGCACTACGGTGGAAAAAATGCACACGCAATCATTTCTGCTACCATGTTCACAAAACCATGTTCGCGATTTAAGCCAAAGCTGAAGTTTTGAAATAATTCTCGGGTTCTATTTTTCGCGACGCGGAGGGAACTCAATGTAGATTCCACTGTGTTTATATTTTACCAGAATTGTTCACGGGACTCATTTTTCGCGAATTGTAGGCGATTCGCGAAATTTGCAAAAATTAGGTTCTCGCGAAAACCGAGTCGTTTACAGTATATAAAAAGGTGTACAAGAAAGCAAGAGGATAAAGCTAAGCAGACGGGCGGACGCCACCAGGGCCACCCATTCGCCGCTGAACGCTGGCCAGGTGGCGAAGGTAACGCCCGATTCAAATGAGCCAGCCGTATTAATCTATCCTCCCATCCTCTGTATTCATTCGACTACTTGCGCACTTAGGGACAGGCGTGGTTCATACATTATGTACCCCTCAAAAACCTTTCCCCTTCTTTCTTTCTTCCTCTGTCTTTATTAAATGGCAATGAAAATTAGAGAGGACGCTCCACCTTCTATCGTGGAGCGTCCCCTCCCTACTGTCCCCTCCACCTCCTCCTCTCTCTCACTTGGTCCGCGACCACATTGCAATAGCCAAGGCTACGACTTCGTAAGCCTGGCCTAACTTCGAAGTCGTCGCGGGGTCGGGTATGGCCAGCCGGCAGCGCCGCGCTGGTTGAACTATTGGTGAATTCCGCTCGAAGATCTCTAGCGCTCCAGATGCGCTCCGTTTGAAGTGTGGACATTCCGCTCGCAGATCTGGCTCTAGTTGGTCAATCTTCCGCTCGTAGATATCTGACAGCGCTTGCCCAGTGGAGCACCCCAAATCAAGCCACAACCGCTCCATGGAATCCCGCAGATATTGGCAGAAGTTGATATAAGCGCGTACGTCATTTCCTTTAACTCCGCAGTGCGCATGCGCGGCGTGGTTGGCGAGGTGGCCGGACCGGTCGGGTCGTCGAGTTCGATCTGTTCGGATGCGTCGGTTGTTTAAGCGGGGTTATGACGGCTCGAACGCTTCTACCTCGCGTAGGTCAGGGATACCAAACCGGGACTGGAGTGTGATGAATGGTCAGCGCTGACATCTATGATCGCAAGAGGAAGAACGAGAAAAAGAACGACAAAAAATCCGGAGGCAGACGCAAGGTTAGGCCTGTGCATTTTGCCGCCACTGATTGTTTACCTTTTTACAATGCATGCCTCTCGCGTTTCGCGCAGAGTAAATCAACGACACATTAGGCAACGACCGTGCAAGAGATGGTTTGTTACCTCTTTTAGTTCATTGGTCTTACCAGCAATTTGATCTCCACCAATGACGATCGCTGTGCGTGCCCCGCCGCTCCGAGGAGGCCGGTAGGTATGTGACTGTGGCGAATGCGGACGTCTTCCTCGTTATTTGTGACGCAGGCTTCACGGTACGGACATTTTCGCCAGGCCTGTGTCGCGTGTTATTTCTGCAGCTAAACAGTGACAGTTGTGACTGGCCGTAGGAAAACTCAGTCGGCTGAGGCGTTGGTCGGCTTGTCATCGTCGAACAGCGGCCATTTTGAATCGGTAGGTCGCTCCGAAAACGCGAGTCCCTCTTCCGCTCGTCGATTCGTTGCGAGTCCTAGAGTCCTTTAAGGCCAACGTGGACGACCCCAACGCGGGCCGCCGCAGACTGACGTTCGTCGGCTAATACGCCGTGCCCAGAAGCGCCCGACCGATGGTGTTAAAAGTCCAGCGTGGACCAACGCTTGTCCAGCGCGCCCCGACGAACTGCCCCACTTTGCACTTGTGTCTAACCGCATCGTCTCTACGGGTTATCTATGGGCGGTAGCTTGCGCCACCTAACCTAGGTGTAATCGGTCAGTGTGGTTCGTCCTCGTGTTGTCATGTCACGCTCCAAAACAACCATGCGGGGTAGCGTTTAGCAGTTCAAGAACAAGCGAATGCTGGTGATAACGAGTACAAACCAGCATTTATTTTCTTCTAAATCTCACAGAAATGTAAAAAAAAAATAGTGATATCGCGTCCGTCGAACATAGCAGCTTCGCAGGTTTGCCGGAATCGTGCCAAGCGACTTCGGTGGTTCCGGCAGAATGCTTCGATGAAATCGATGTACTCCATATTCCACGGAGATCTCTTTCTGACAGATAGCGGGTGTGCTATCACCATAGTAGACTTTCACGCTGACTTAAGACATGGGCACTGAAGGGAGCGGACGATGCCTAAATTAAGCAATGGACGCGTTCGAAATTGTAATGCACTTTGCAAAGCGCATAGAATCCATACAGGATTCAGTCCAATTGTCATCGCGTACCGCTACTATCGTTTACAAGCTGAGACCGCTTACGATCTGAGACAGCCCAGTTCAAAATTTCTGTCCGGCTATATGGTTCAGAGGTTTTACTGTGCCACTGTTTTCGTACATTCGACGACGATTATTGGATCGGGGACGACTTCCGGTGAGTGCGACTAGCACATGATTATAAATAGCACATATATTAGGTCATCCCTAATTTTAATTAACCCTGTTTTTGGCGCGTCATGGAGCTTCCAGCTTTTGCCGGCACCCTCATTAGGTCGATAGGCCTACCGAGAATCCAGAATAGCGCATCATCAGAGCAGTCCATGCACACACTCGCCGAGTTAAGCGCACGAACGTTAAACACACGCATAAACATGGGACCACGGCAACTGCACACACGGCAAGAACGACAGGTTCAGTTCCCAGAAATCAGCATATCGCACACTCCGACTGGCTCTGACGCCCCTACGACCGGATTCCCAGATGAAGTACTCGTTCGAGGGCTTCTGGGATAGCCTCCGTCGGCGCCGTCGTCGTCCAACGTTGAACGGAGAGCATTTTCAAGTCCGTCGCAAGCTACGCTGTCGCGCGTCGAGCTGCGCGCGTTCAACTTGACGTTGAGAATAGACACCCCTTTCGCAGAAAGTGTCAGCGAACGTGAACGAGCGCGTGCGCTTGTTGACGTTATGATGGAGTATAAACAGCCCTTCACGTTTCGCCCTTCGCCGACGCCGTCGGCGGTTGCGGGGTTGCGTTTGGTTGCGGCAGCGAGAGGCGCTCCTCTGCTCTCGGTAACACGCTGACGTAGAAAAAATAACTGGACCTCTCTTTTCCGACTAAATTTCAACTCGCCCGCGCCTTTGCTGACCGTTGGGTTTGAAGTGGCTGAAGCACGTTGACCAGCGAAGACGGATCGTGGAGGATACCGTAGTATCCACAACTCAAACGTTTGCAAAGCTGACCGGTGTTCTTCGGTGCAAGGAAATCACCGGGAACGTCTGACGCAGGAATATTACGCTAAACGCCAGCCGCACATACCTGCTTTTCAACCGTAAACAAAGTGGTCGCTTATTTGCGGTGGTCCACTTATTGTGGCATGTTAGTAGGATCATAATAGTGGTAAGCATAATAATTTTATGTATGACGGCTTCTTAGTGGAATCTCGATGGTAGCATTTCATAAGCATGCCGGAAAAATACAGAAATCATTGTGGCTACATGTATAGCGATTATACGCATGTCGGCAAGATACAGGAACCGTTTTGGTTGCATGTATGGCGATAGGATTATATGTTGGATCTTGATGGAAGCACAATAAGCTTTGATAATGTAGTGATTGCGCAGGCGAGCTGGTGGATGTTAACCATTTTGTTCATAACCCGAGACTGAGGCAGGAAAAAAGGAAAGTTTCAAAGTAGAAGAAAAATGAACAGTCGAAGACACGTCTCTAACACAGCTAAAGACAAGTTTATTTGGTCACCTTGTTATATACACTCCACGAACTTAACCACAGAACCTTCTCGATCTCCAAAGCCAAAAGATAACAAAGGTCTCACATCTTTCCACCACAATTGTCAAACGACCTTGACGTTTTCCACAAAGCAACAAACACTTCTACTTTGAAACTTTCCTTTTTTCCTGCCTCAGTCTCGGGCTAAGAACAAAATGGTTAAAAATAAGCTGCTTGTTTCTTTCCGCTATTTTTTTTCTTATAGGGAGGTAACTTTAAGAACGGTATAGGCATTCGATTTTTTAATTGCTTGATTCAAATTTCCTACATTTGTATTTAAGGCCTGTACCGAAAAATAAGTGTCATACAGGAAAGACGACAGTAATATCATCGATGGTGGAGTATCATTCAATACCGGTCTTGCATAATTGCACTGGAGCAGCCTATTTTTCCCTCTGACTTCACAATGCGTGAAGAAATATTCTAGGATATAATATTGCGCCATAAAATCGCGCAATGGCACAGCCGCCTTTTTCTTGGGCACCATTGGTACGTTGTCCCCACAGCTGCGTCTTCAACTTTTCCGAAGAAACTGAAAAAATGAATGCCGTTTACAACTCCCTGTAACGCCGAATTAGAGCGCAGCTCCTGAGGAGGAGGAGGGAAGGGTACTAAAGGTCACGTGTTCTCGGAGGGGGAAGATCTCGTGATCTCGGGCTGGGGGAGGGGTCACGTGACACTTGGGGGGGGGGGGGGGTTCACGTGACCCCCAGAAAAATTTTTTCGTTAGATTTAGCAGAGAAAGTTTTTCGCTTGATTTAGCGGGAAAATGTTTCCGCGGGATTTAGCGGGGAAATTTTTCCGATAGATTTAGTGGGGGAAATTTTCCCGCTACGTTTCGCGGGGAATTTTTTCCGCTAGATTCAGCGGGGAAATTGTTCCCCTAGATTTAGCGTAAAGTTTTTCGGCTAGATTTAGCGGGGAAATTTGTCCGCTAGATTTAGCGGGTAAATTTTCCCACTAGATTTAGCGAGGAAATTTTTCCGCTAGATTTAGCGGCAAGTTCTCCCCTGGATTTAGCGGGGAAATTTTCCCGCTAGATTTAGCGGGAAGCTTTTCAGCTAAATTTAGCAGGGAAATTTACCCACAATGCACCGCGCGGTTACGCCGACGGCGACGGCGACGGCGACACCGACGGCGAAACTGCTCAAGCCGGAAACGGGCGCCTAAGAGCTGCACTCTAAAAAAGGCATGTTTTTATCCCTGGTGTTCCACCGCCCCGAAGACGCGTCTTGGTTAGTGTCGTTGCGTGGGAGTATATTTGGGTCCCACTAGTGCCGGTAAACTCGTGTAAAGTGTAAAGCATTAATATGAATGTGGTTGCACAGCCCCTCTAAGGCTGGTTTACACAGCCCGGTTTTCATACGCCATCTTACGGTGGGTGTAAGTCACCGAAACATTCGTGTCCCGTGTGCCTCGGGTTAGGTTATCTCCTTGAACTGGTAGCCACACTTAATATAAAGCACACATGTACCGGTGACTTCAACGCTAGCTTTCGTAACGCAACGTAACGCAAACAAAACGGAGCTTTGGGAACCAGCCTTAATGCACGCTTAAGTCCAGATACGACCTCGAGCAACCGGCACATCTGTGCTTTTTATTCCGCATTCAGAGTTGTTAATGCGACAGAATTAACTGTCTTATAGAGCGAGCCGACGTCATCAGCTTTGAAACCGCGCCAACCGACACCTTAAATCCTTTCTCAAAGTCTAGCCAGTTCCCGGCTATGAAACCACGCGCAAAGCCAGCCAACGGCACATTTTACACTTCGGTCCATTGAATGGCGCGCGTCGACGAGGCTCCCATTCGCCTAGAGTGGTGCCATTCTGAAGCCAAGCACTGCGGGAAGCCACGGTCGGTTTTCGCAGGGGACACGAAGGCACAGACGCGAGGCGGCGTGCTGCGGCGTGCTGCGGCGCGCTGCGTAAGGAAAATAGTGCGGCGTGCGGCGACAAGCCGCGCATGCACCGTATCGCTCTCCCATCGTTTCCTGTTTCCCTCTCGATTGCAAGAATCGCACCCGCGGGTTCCCCGGGTCGCGTGTGAAATGAAGTAACCAAGTCGCTGTTGCCGGGACGCATATAGCACCGTGAGCCCGCTGTCTGCCCGACTTTTGGAGGACCTTTCGCCTCGAGCGATCGCAAGACGCAAAAGAACGCAGGCCTGCTTATTTTCCCCTTATGTTTAATCGAAGAGCAAATGCCGCTGCTAAACCTGTAACTTCTTTTTTTTTTTTTTTTAGCAGGCAGTTTATTTGTTTTAATGTAGACTGAGCTGTGCTTTATCTTCGTGCGTCCCAATTATATGCGAATCAGAAAAGTCGAGTACCCGCACTTTCATGCTAAAATAGTGTACAACTTTTTTTTTTTCTTTTTTATCCAAAGGTTTTGCCATTTCGCGAATTCGAGACGCCCGAATAGAGTTCTTGGAGTTCGTGTCTCGCCATCGGAATCCATTATTAGCTCTTGCCGCTGTCCGCTCGATTTGTGCACTTCGTAACACTGCAGCCTGTCATTTTCAGGGAGCTCTTTCCGCGCGCATGCAAAATTTATCGCGATCGTCGTCCGTGTCGTCTGCTTCACATACATTGGAAACGAATGTCCTAAAACATCACTAGCGTTATAAAAAAAAAACAGGGTTGTACTGTACCCAATGACGCACATAATGTTCAATGACTTAGGAAGCTTTCGGTTCATTCGAGCTTAGTCTAGGATCTGTATTTTTTTAACGCAAAGCGGAAAATATGTTACCCCGAAGCGGTGCTTTGGAAGGCCGCTTTCCCGCACGAAGATCGATCCAGTTCTATCCACGTGACCACTCCTCCGCCAATGCGGAGATGGCGGCGAAAGGAAAAGGAACGCGATACTCTGGCTCTGCAAGCAGAGCCTATACAGTTACTCTACATTTGCCGAACACGCAGCGCCAGCACGCGGAGAGGATATATGATGTACAGTCGTCGGCAAAAGTTCGCGGGCGCAGTAGCGTCAGCCGAAATGACTGGTTGCGCCTTCTGACGGCGCGTGGCTGCTCTCAAGATTCACGCTTCGAGAATTTGCTTCCTTTCGTACTCGAAGTCATGTCTTCTTTGCTCTCTTCCGCCCGACGTGCACGAGATAACCGGGACCGGCGGAAGGTGCCGCCATGACAGCCGTCATGCCGCGCGTCTGTCTCAGCCACCGTGATGGGTGACGGAACTCGCGCATGCTACAGATGACATTTCGCGGCACCTTGCGCCAGTCCCTGTTATCTCGTGGGTGTCAAACGGAAGCAAGCAAAAAAGACATTACCACGAACAACAATGGAAGCGCATGCGCAAAGCGTGAGTCCCGAGAGCGGAAACACGCCGTGAGGAGGCGCAGCCAGTTTTTTCTGTACTGGCGCTCCCGTGCCCCACAAACTCTTGCTCCCGACTGTACATGGTTTCGCATTCACAACTCATAAGAAGTGCTTAAGTGCACCTCGAGCCCTATTCTTTAACTAGTTTCAAGGCTTTGTAAAAAGGACCAATGTACAGGAGACTAGCGGCATATCTCGCAATAAGCATACGTAAGTTTCATAACGTAATAAGACGGTTCTGTGTAAACCATTCATTAAGCGTTGCCGAAAGTAGGACGCTCGCGCTGGAGTCGGAGTAACTAGAACTTCTTATTTTTTCGCTCTCATCTTCTTAGTTACTATAGTGTGAAATATTCATAAGGTTTCGTAACAGCCGAACTTCTAGAAAAAATGAAGCCCGGCATTCAAGACACATTTTAAAGTATGTGGTGCCCACGCCTGTTGCGTAAAGGCCTGTTGGCACATTCACCACAGCGCTACCTCAGTTCTGTTGGCCAACGTTGGCAATAGCGCTACGGTGGGCTAGAAGGGGGAGGTGTGACGATGGTGCTTGCGCTTGTGACTCAGTAATTTAGCATGCGGAGCTGTAGTGTGTTTTAGCGGGGCGGATAGCCATCGATAAGTAGAGTTACTGTACAGGCTCTACTTGCAGAGCCAGGGTATCGCGTTCCTTTTTCTTTCGCAGCCAGCTCCGTACTGGCTGAGAAGCAGTCACGTGCACCGAGTTGAATCCGGCCCTCTTTGCAGGAAAGTGACCTTGCAGGCGTCGAGTTTTGCGTGGATCATGTTTCTCGCTTTGCGTTTGCGAAATATGCATGCTACACTAAAATAGAACAAACTGGAAGGTTCCCTGACCACACAACATTACGTTTAGCCACTGGATACAATACAATCGCGTTGTTTTGTAACGCGAGCGATAATTTAAAACATGTTTTCAGAGTCTGGGAAGAAGACAAAACAGAAGACTATCGCGTAGCTCCCGCATCCGGGGCTCTTGCAGAAATGACAGTCGCTTCCCGCAGCGCGGCCTTGGATCCAACTCGGCCACCCTGGAAGCACCAGTTCGGTACTCTGGTTCGCAAGGCGGAGCATATACAGTTCCTCTGTCAATAAGTGGATAGAAGCGTCACCCTCCACTGCAGGAAATAGAAGGTGAAAAAAGTACATCAAGCAGCATCGCAAGACCACCATAGCTGTCTTCATTGCATCCCACTCAGTGTGTCATGCCAAATTTAATTTTGGCTAGCGAGGAAATATTCATTGTGTGGCACTTCACAAATCTGATCATTTCAGTTTAAAGAGCGTTTATGATACCACGAGCATGGAAATGGTTGTGAGAGTGCATCGGTGGCTAATAGTCGAAGCTGCATCCGACATACAATTTAAAACATATTTACACTAAATAAAATAGTCCAGCTTTTCCTTGTGGAGGAAGTCAAGGAGACTTCGCAGGATCTTTTGTTGTTGGTTCTCATATCCAGGTAGATGAGTCCAGCCTTCCAGAGCGGCGATGTTCTGAAATCGGAATTTCGCACTTTCTGCATGATACTTGGGGCGCACTCACACTTGGTTGTATGTGTCCGCCCTAGCGTTCACGTCGCACTGCGAACAAAAGCCAGACACTTGCCTGTGTTCCACGACACGAGTCCCGCGGGTAATAGAGTTATATCTGTGCGCACTTATGTGAGCAGAATCTGCCCTCGTCGTCCAAATCCCCGTGAAGGTTGAAGGGGATGTGTCGGTTGGGGCTGGGCTTTTCAAGTTTCGCCAGGTATTCAATTTTGATCCCCTCCCTTTCTTCGGCGGGGTCATATACTTGCGACTGGCAATCAACGTAGGATGCTCGATCTCGAGCGGTCACGCCATATAGGGGATCTTAAATTGGAAGCGTTTCGTCTCCGGTCCCGCGGAAGGAAGGGGTAGTAAGGGCGTCGCGTGCCAGTTGATGGGCTTCTTCGATGCTTGGGATCCCTGCATGCCCAGGGACCCACTCGATTCTTATAGTGATTCCCCTCGACCTAAGTGTCGCGGCGAGCTTCTTAATTTTGCGTACTTGTACGCTAGGGGTATTCTTGCCTCGACACTCTTTCACCGCCTCCGAGGAATATGTAATGATCCTGAGGTTCCCTTGGAGGTAGATGGCTTGAGTGACGACCGTCTCTAATGCAATGCAAATGGCTGTCAGTTCTCCTCCCTTAGTCGGCCCCGTAGAGGCCGACTAAGGGAGGAGATGCTTCAATTTTCTTGAGTCAAAGTGCTGGGAATACTACGACAGTCAACTTGAGGGTGACGGGGCCTCCAAGCGATGCAGTGTCTGTATAAGAAGCAACTACGGTCTTGCATCGCTTCCAGTTTCAAAAGATGAGCCTTTGGAACAGTTCTTTTTAGGTTTAAATACCAAGATACAGTCATGCAAGTTCGAGAGCGTTTCAGATCCGATGCTTTGAGACCAAATCGTGATTGAAATTCTTAACGAAAGACTGTGAAGGAAGCTTCTGCGAGAAACCGATCTCACGCTTGACAGAGCGATACAAATCTGCCAAGCTTCTGAAATTTCAAAAGAGCAGAGTAAAGCATTAGAACCAAATGAGATGCAGTCCGATACAGTCAGTAGAGTAAATGTCCGAGAGATGCGCGTCAAGCAAAGAACTCGTTGCAGTCATTGTAACTTTGTTCATGATTCCCAATGCTGTCTCGCCATTACCAAAACCGGCCACGTCTGCGGGAAAATTAATCATTTTGCAGCGTGCTAGCTGTCTCGCTTGACGACACTTTGCGTGCACGAAGAACTGTTTCATGAGCGAGGACATTAAAGCGGGATGCCGCGAACAGCTTCGTGGTAATTATGACTTTGGCATCCTGAATGATGGCCTCAAGAAGCTGAAAAGTCAGACAGATTAGATGGTAAGCGCGCCAACCTTTGGAGGAGGAATAATCAAGCGAAAGTGGATACTGGGTTTTAGGAAAACCCTCTGCCTAACGCACTGTACATCAACAGCGTCAAGTACTAGATTTGAAGCCCAGTCAAGCTGCACCTTGAACTTACGACGGTGAACCGATAAAGCACTTCGGCGTGACACGACTCCTGTTCAACATCAATATAAGAAGAGGTTACATCGACTTTTTTCTTGTGAAGAATAGTCTCCAAGGACTTTTAGGACCGGGCCAACGAGGTCTTTAAGCTGGTTTCAGGTGTGTGTACCATCCATACAAAATCATCTATTGCAGACGAGTTCCCCCAAACGTTTGAAGAACCAGGATGTGTAAAGTGGCCCTACCACATAGTTTTTCGGGAAGACGCCAAGCCATTTTTACAGTATTTTCGACAAGTACCTTTGGCGCTATGTACCTTGCGCACTGCACTTGGGCGGATGAAGAATGCAGGGATTATCTATTGAGTTGACGAACCGACTGACTGGGTGAGTCTGCTCGTAGTCGTTCATAGTCGTTCAAAAGAAGAAAAAGATAGATGCCTGTGGGTATGCATGAACCCAGTAAGGGCAAATGAAAGCATCAATAGTGAGCACTATCAGCTACCACGTAGAAAAGATATAGAGGCGGAACTAGCAGAAGCGAAGTTTTAACGGCTTTATATGTCAAATCAGGTTTCTCTCAGTTCCTTATAGGAGAAGAAACATCCAAAATTTGCTCGTTTGCTACGCCATTTGGCCAATACCGCTACTTCCGTTTTTCTTTTGACATTTCATAGGAACCTGAGGTATTTCAAAAGGCAATGAGGAAACGTTCATGTGTATTGATGATATTTTGATTTAGGGTTGTACCCAACAGAAACATGACATTAGATTAAGGGAAACCTTGCAGGCAACTCAACAAGTCGAGTTAACGTTCAATGCCAAAAAAATACAAACTTTCTCGAACAGAAGCCGTTTTTTTGGGGAACGTTTTCAGCTCAGTATGCATCAAGCTCAGCCGTGCGTTAATAAGCAGTTTGTTAAACACGCCTGCGAATGAAGACAACAAAGCAGTCCAGCGTCTCCTAGGCATGATCAAATATTTCAGCAAGTTCTTGCCTCACCTAGCTGAATATAAACGTGTGCTCAGAGGGTGGATAAGACAAGGTGTTATATTTGAATGACTTACAATGCACCTTTTGCAGAAATTCCAAAGGCCCGCGCGCGCCGCGCGACGAATAATAGGAGTCCACGTTACGCCCCTCCCACTTTCTTTTCTCCTGGTACCACGTGACACAAGGGAGCAGGCATAGTTTACCAAGACAAGAACGTTCGAGCAGCTGAGTCGCACTGATCGCACGAGCGACGAGCGCACGGGAATGGGGAAGAGGGTATTGCGTTTGATACCTTGCGAAGCTATCCTTTCTCATTCATCTCCTTCGTACCGGCTCTGTTGTCTGCTGCACCAGCGCCTTGTCGAATCTAGTCAAACCCTGCCACGGCTGCGGTGCAAAATAAGTGAATTCGTTAAGACTGCAGCACGGGATGTAAGTTGCAACAAAAAAGTATTCAAATAAGTGAATAGCTGCGCCTGTCGGCGATGCCTTTACGCTGCCACAAATAGGGTATGCCCCCAACGTTGTACGACGATCCGGCAGATGGGCGGGTTGGCAGACGACTGCGACGGATGCTGGCCGTAGTTGACGCGACTCACGCTCCGTCGCGGTCGCGCAACTAGACATCGCGTGATCTGTAACGAGGGTTCCCTAAATATCCTGTCTTCGTGGCCCCGCACGTGTTGTCACAGGTATATTCACCAAAAAAATTTCGAAGAGCAAAAAGAATGTTGTCGAAACTAGTGCCGCTAAATAAGCTGCGCTTCACACTAATGACACTTATCCATCTTGCCGCTTAAAATCATGGTTGCCATGCAGTTATTTGAAGTTTTATCTGAAATCACAAGAAATGGTTTTCTGTCTTCCACTAATGTTTAAACAATTCGTGACAGAGCAGAGCGATAATGGATCAGCTTCCTAACACCTAGTGTAATGCTGATTGAGGTGCCCCATTTGATGTATGCCGATCGGCAGTTACGTCTGCTCTGCACAAGCACCAAAATGGCGGCACCCACAACACTATCGAAGAACAGAGTGCCAATATTCAAAGCGTAGATCATTTAGTGACTTTAGTCGCAATAATTTCAGATGACAATTTCCAACCCGACAAAGCAGCCCATGGTGGCTTCGGATGCATCCAGATTTAGACTAGGCTCGGTGTTGCTTCAACTTCACGGCAGGGTGGCGATAAACTGCTTGCCTTTCTCGAGTGCTAACCGATGCTGAGCACTGACATTCACAATTTGAAAAGGAAGCCCTCGCTAGAACCTTTGATTGCGAGAAATTTTACGCCTTTCTTTACCGCATCAACTTTACAGCCGAAACTGATCACAAGCTTGTGACTCATATTGTAAGCAATGCGTTAGGGGACATGCCACACAGTCTTCAGCGTTTTTTTGTTTTTTTTTTTCGCCTAAAAATTTATAACTTAACCTCCAAGTTTTTACAGGACAGAAAGTGGTATTCGCTGCCACGCTGTCCACAGCTCCATGAGCAACAGGCATCGAAGATGCTGCGGACAAAGTCGAGATTCACGTGAAAAATGTACTTTTCAACCGGCTGTGTTTAACAGCTACCAAGGGGCTTCACAAAACCACTGCACAAGGTCTGGTACTGCACGGAGTGGTTACCGATATTACTAACAACAACACGCTTGACGGCGTCTTTTGAGACATCAGATCAGACCTGTCTGTTCTCAAAGGCATTGTGTTTGAAGGAGGACGGGTAGTTAGTCTCCGATCAATACGGTCATAAATGTTAACGGGCATACATGATGGTTCTCAAGGCATTTCGAAATGTAAAGTTCAAGCTCGGTAGCCTTGTTTTTTGGCACGGCCTATATTCGGAAATAGAGTCGTTAGTCGATAAATGTAACATCAGTAAGCGACATGATTACACTCAACCGATTGCACTACTAATGCGCAGTACCCCTTCCCATTTGTAGACTCGCGTCAGGGTAGATTTATTGGCGTGCATAAGCGATCTATATTTGAATATTTATGACACACACACAAACTTTCTCGAGATCGATCTACTTAAGGACATTACAGCACAAACTACAATTGTGAAATTATGTTACACAATTGGAAGACGTGGTGTCTTCATCAAAGTTTGTTCAAATAATGAGCCCCCACTTCCATCAAGAAAGTTTAGAGCGCTTGTTTTCACTACGACCTCCAGCCTACCACATCGGGTCCTCGTTTCCGGCGTTCTAACAGACTGGCCGAAAAGGGCGACCAAATAGCCAAGCGCATTCTCAAGAAAACAACCGAAATTGAAGAAGACTTCTGGTTCGGTGTTCTTAATTATCGGACCACTCCACTGGAAGACGGCAGTAATCCGGGTGCTCTTCTTATAGACCGAAAGCATGCGATCGCGCGTGCCAGACTTCGCACAGACGCCAGGAGCATAATTGGGGAAACACAAGCAACATGACGATGGGCGTTTTTTGCAGGCTTTTCAGACAAATGATATCGTCAGAGTTCCATCCCTGACTGGCTGGAAAATTAAAGCAAAGGTATTCCGTTAAGGTGCTAGAAGGTCAAATGCCTTTCCGTTGAAACACAAGAGAATACTTCGAGGAAAGAGGCAGCATCTCAAGCCAACACCAGAATAATATGTTCTAGACCGTGACGATGACGACGACGAGGAGACTCCTATGGCCGAGCCCACAGAGATTTCTAGCCAACCGTCACCACCATTTTCACCATAAACACACCGACCGCCTCAAGCTCTACCACCCCACAGCATGGACAACAGGTCCGCAGGGCAGCTAGACGGCGTTACCCCCCGGGGAGATTGAGCTACGATGAAAGCTTTCATCAAGTGCCGTAAACTTGTGAACTTCGTCTCCAATTCAAACGGGAAAGATGTATCAGATATGTGGCGTCATCAGACGTCACTGATGGCTTGATTTTACACCAGGATGCATGGGCCATATGACGTCACTGCTGGCTTGATTTTACATTAGGGGCTATGGTATAAAAGAGGAAGTCCGTCGCGGTATGAAACAGATTATATGCGTGATCACTGCTGGCACGCGAGTCAGACAGCAAGCTTCTAAGGTGCTCTTTAGGCACACGATGAACGTCATTATTGTCATTTGATAAGTTCCGTCGTGGAACTCATTGTCCGAAACGTGAATTCAAATATTTGTCGACGGATTGATTGTTGACGAGCTTATACGTCCGAGTTACACAGTGATCATGTCCAATGTTGAGCTGGGTTCGGTTGATAGCTTGGGCACCGCAAATTCATCACTGCGAAAAGGCGGAGAGCTTTCGATGGAAAAGAGGTACGAAAAATATCCGCTATATCTTGAAATATTTGTACCGAAGAGCAGGCTTTGCCTTTCTACGCTCGTGCACTACTTTTGTTTTGGCACACTAAACGATATGCAATTAGTAAAATTTCAATTTATTGAAGCCGAAAGTTAATTTCATGGTCCCTTCAAAGTGCCTTTTCACACTCAAGTCAGCTCGAGGTGGGAGGGACGACGACGAAGCGCTCGTTCTAACGGACCTGTTTTTCCTAGCTCCGCCCACCGTTACTAGATCAACTCAGTTATGGAACTTCCTATAGACGCTGTACATTGGAGGGGGTCCGAAACGGTGTCCGATTTTTTTTTTCGCAGCTAGGTGGCGCTGCCGGCGCATTGTTCCACACGTTTTCCTCTACATCTGCTCCGCGGCTGCTTGCGAGTCCCGACTCCTCTCGAGGTTCAGCATGGTTTTTGGTTCATTTTTGCTCTTTCCCCTGTAAAAATTACAATTTGAGCATGAAACGCGCTACGACTGTTTTGGCATACGCTTTGCATTATTGTAAAATGCTGCTGCCTTAGCTGTGCTGACAGCGTGAAGTGTTTCGCACAACCCAAATTCGTCGGCGCAACAATCCGGTGGCTACAATCAGGGCATGTTTGTACATACTGTAATGCGGAGGGCAAGTTCGTCTGCTCCTTGCGCAGGGGGTAACGGTGACGTCAGAACGCCGAGCCCTGATTGGCTGATCGCGACCCCCTATTAAGCGTCGTCTGCTCCTTTGCATTGTCGTCTGCTCGCAACGTCGCCTGCACCTGTTTTACCTTTCCTGCGATTTTCGAAAGTGCCAGGTTCACAAAACGATCTTACGCCAAAAATAAGCGTAAGGCAAAACTTGATAACAAATTTGTGTTCACGAAATCGTAAGCTTTGCGCAGGTTACGACGAAATCCTACGACAGCTCCGAAGCCGTCTTACGCACTTCTTACGATCAAATCAGCATGGCCGACAGCGTCACGGTCGCAACGACCAACCGACGTTGATATTTCCTCGTGCGCTACTCACGCGTCCCGACTTCAAACAGCAAGAAAAAAGTAAAAACTACTTGAAACAGACCACAACAAACAAGAACGCTGGATCCACAAACACCCGGGAAATGCTTCAACGGCCACGATTCCACCGACAACGATCAAGCGAGCTCGGCAGATAGGCTTAGCAGGCACTCCGACTCGGCGACCGTCTGCACACTACCGGCTGGCGTGCTGAATGAAATATGCCCGCGCGACCCTTGTGAACCCTTCCCGTCTTATACTTTGATCGCTGACCACAATTTTAGATTAAGAGGTCAATCTCTTCCTCTTGTCATCTCCTTGTTTTCCGAGGCAACGGTGACTCTCGCCGGTGAAAAAGCGGTGAATCTCCCAACAGACGCAGGAAACGCAAAGCATACGACGTTAACTGCGCCAACCCGCCGACGCCGTTAAAGAGTGAGGAGTCTCGTCGCACACGAAAGGAGGTAAAAAGAATTTTGGAGGGAACTTGCGGACACTAACACGCTCACTCTTGGTTCTTAGCAAACAAACCTCGGCGCCTCGGGACACCTCGCCAGTGAGTCCTTTGAGTTCCCTCCTTGATGCGCGTCTGCTAGTTGTTTGAGAAAAACAACGTACCGCTCGAGTTATTTTGTCTGCCTTCTCTTAAAGGAGAAGTCGACTTCGCTCCGAAAGTCGCAGGAAAGGTAAGACAGACGCAGACGACGTTGCGAGCAGAGGACGTTGCAAAGGAGCAGACGACGTTGAGATAGGGGGTCGCGATCAGCCAATCAGGGCTCGGCGTTCTGACGTCACCGCTACCTCCTTTCTGATGCGCAGAAGACGAAAATGAGCCCACTTGCGAGGCGTATAGTAGATGTGCCGATGACTACCAACTGCAGCAGAAACAATTTGAAAGTCGCCTGCTACTGTCAGAAAAAGCGCCACGAACATCCGGAAGCTGAGTAGGCCAGATGAAACGGCCACAAGGGCGCCGTCAATGACGATGATAGCGAGTATTAATGCGGAGCTCGCGTCCTCTAACAGGCGCCACGCAGAGACTCCCCCCCCCCCCCCTCCCCCCCGGAGCGGAGTTCCAGAAATGAGTTAGTTCTAATAGCGTTGGCTCCGCCGAGAAATATTTATAAAGCCGAGTTCAAAAGGCACTCGCGCCCCGAGAAACTGCCTCATGGATCAAGGGGAACCCTTCGTCACCCTCCGACCCTCGATTTTGGATCTGGGAAGGAGCAGTTTGGTGAATATAAAACCCGAGACTATGAACACCTTGCTAAACCTAACGTGTCAAATACGAGGCGCGGAATGCTGCCTCAGGCTGCCGCTACAGGGACAACCGCAACCACGGCGGGCCCATCCACGGAAGGCCTTCAAGTTATACTGGACCAGAATGCCCTCGGCAAATTGAAAGAATTTGGAGTTGCGAGGAAAGATATCGGAAGGACCTTAGTAAGCATCTTGACCTACCTCGCTAGCGCACAGCATGGAAAAGGCGCGCAACCAGCCGCAGCAGAAAAGGTGAACTCAAGCCTTGGGCAAGAATATCCCATGCTAACTCGAGCAGCACAATTGACAAAGACGCCACTAAAAAGCCAGAATGCTAAACTTGACAGGACAGAAGCCGCCCCCTTGGCGAAAATTATGTAGGACAACTCCTAAACACCAGTCCAGAGCAGGCGTCACTGGAAACGCTCGCTAACGTCGGTCGAAGAACCAGAGGAGAAAGCCGCTGGGATGTTTATCGACTAGAAGCTAGAGAGTAAAACTACCTAAGCATGGTCCTTAAGCCGGTATACAAGGAAGCAGTAAATGGCTTCAAAGCCAGGGACATAAGGCCAGCCTCGGAAACGGCGGGAGTCGAAAGCCAATAGAATTTCAAAATCCAGTATCAGTAGAAAACCAACACTCTTACGCTCACTACACAAGAAGAAAGCACGGCAGAAAAGCTGCTACGGCTTAAGGCAATAGAAAAAAAACGGCAAGCAGTATACAGTTTGCCCCTACAGAGCAAAGGAGAAGAACAAGATCCCCGGTGTCTTATACCCCCGGGGGACAACAGCGAAGACACACCAGAGACGCTGCTCGCAGACATCAACTGCGACAAGGCAAGGATTATCGCCACCCGACTGATGGGTAAAGGCACTAGTGCGCTGGTAGTTACCTTCGAAGGTAACAAACTGCCCAAGAGGGTCGTCTTCTGCCAAGCCATCATGATTGTGAAAGAACACTGCCCGCGCCCGATCGTGTGCTTTAGCTGCCACGAGCTCCGACATAAGGCGGATGTCTGCCCTCGCAAGGAACAAAGGTGCGGTCGGTGCGGGAACGTGCACGACGAAGAAATGGACGAGTGCGACCGGGAACCAAAATGTCGTAACTGCGACGGCCCACATCCGGCCACCAGTAACGACTGTCCAAAAAGAAGAATTCCAGAGAAGAAGAAGATGACACCCAAACCTCCTGCGCAACGTTAAGAAGGTTACGCTGCAGATGCCAAGTCCACCACGGAGCGACCCAAGGCATCAGAGAAAAACGATCAAGACGAGCTTCCCACATGAATACGGGACTGGGAGAAACCTACCCAACGACAACCGCGAAGCCAGCTGTCGTCGGACTTCGACGCCGAAAAAGAAATGAATGAGCTCAAAAATGAGGTACATATTAGCTTCAAGATGATCTTCGAGGTCATTAAAGAGATCAAGAAGGAGCTGGCATTGCTGCGTCATGGGAAGTAGCGCCTCTAGCAGTACAGGACAGGCCACCACAGAACAGAACATACCCGCATTGTCCAATGGAATTGCTACACATTTTCAACCAAAAGTGCAGTGCAGAGGTTGAGATTCGAGAGACAGCCGCAGCCGAAGGGGACCCGATTGTCATAGCCGGGGACTTCAACGCTCGACCCAAAGATTGGGGGTGCTCCAACAGCACGAGAAAAGGCCGGCAAGTTAAACACGCAATGAAAACTGTGGGCCTTACATTTCCCAACGAGCGGGAGCCAAGGCAAGGATTAGAACGCACAGTAGGCAAAAGGACTCCACCCCGTACCTCTCCTGCGCCACTGCAAGCCTAGTGCTCGACTGGTCAACGTGGAGAGACAACCTTGACAGTGATCACTTTCCGGTAGAAATGAAGATTCACCACGGAAAACGCATCAGTGGCAAAGAACCAAGACCAGTAGTGAAATGGAGTGGTTTTAGGGAGCTGCTTGAGACAGAGGACAGCCAAGACGTCGAGGAGTGCATTCGTATGGCTCTGAGCGCAGCGAAGACCAAAGTTCTAGTAAAGGCTGGAGCCCTACACCAGACAATCACCTGCTAAACCTCTGGGCCAGGCGTCTACAAGCACTGCAGTGGTACCAAAAGAACAGGACGCTACATATTAAAATTATGTTGAAACGAGCCGCAGCGAAAGCGGGGCAGTACTCTAAACAACTCGGGCGCGAGAGGCGGAATACCCCTTTCGGGTCCTTTAACGCACGAAACGGGCTGGGAAGAGCTTGGAGAACTTACAAGGAACTGAACGGAGCAAAACGCAATACAAGAAACGTTGTGCAGAACCTGGCCCTCTAACTCAATATCAGCGAGGCAGGGATGGCGATTAGAGCTGGAGAATTGTTCTTTCCCCAACTAAGTACATTCCAGCCGTCAATTAGCACCCCCACAGGAGCCCCCGTCTACAGGAGTGGGACAGTTAGCTCAGCAAAGCCCACAGGGAACTAAGTTTGAAAGACTACTAGAACAAAATGAAGTCATCGGCCAGTGGCTAACAGACGTTCGCGCCAAATTACAGGCTGTCGAAAAGCGCTTAGAAACACAAACTAACAAAGGATATGATATAATGGCGAAACTTGATAATCAGGGCAAAACCGTTGAAGGGATAGAGACATCCTTAAACAGTCTTTCCATGCAACAGGACGAGATACTTTCAAGACTGGGTAGCCTTGAAAAAACCAATTCAGGGTCTGTAGAAAGGGACTAGTGAATTGGAGGGAGAGATTGCCAAAAGGGATGTGGAAATAAAGAAACTGAAAACCGCAGTGGACAAGGCTGAACAATATTCTAGACGAGAGAATGTTGAAATTCACGGAATCACTCAGCAGCCAAATGAGGATGCAATGAAAGTGATTAAGGAAATAGCCGTAAAATTACAATTTCCCGAACTAACAGATGAACCATTCTGCGCACTCACTACAATAACAGATGAAGTCGTTGAGGCACTTCACATGCTTAGAGCTAAGGAAGGGGAAACAACTCCTTTGTTGGTTAAGTTCACGGAAAGAAAAATTAGAGACATCTGGATTCAGAAAAGAGTGGCACTGAGGAACGAACACATTTATATCAATAAAAACTTGACAAGGCGAAGCAGGAATTTGTTATCGCAGGCTAAAAACCGTGCTAAAAAATTCCTACAAGTTTGTGTGGACCAGAAACCGGAAGATTTTTGTACGCCATAAGGAAGGTTCAGCTGTTATTCATATCGAGCACGAAAGTGACTTAGAAAAAATTTGGTAATCATGGAGAGTTCGTTTGGTTCCTTTAAACTCTGGGATTTGCCCACAAAACGAGTCTCAAGGGAAGAGGAATTCGGTGAAATAAAGTTAAACTTTCTGCACATAAATTTGAGGAGTTTAAACAAACACTGGGATCAGCTTATGGTGCTGTTATCAGAAAGATTATCTTCCTTGGACGTGCTTATTTTAACTGAGATTAATGTAGAAGAAACAGTATGCAAAACGTTCACCTTGGATGCCCTTTTTATATATTATCTATGCCGAGAAAAAAAAGGGTGGTGGACTAATTATGTTTCTTGAGAAGTGTATATCGGATAGTCTTGACATTTCATTGGAACATTCAGAAGCATGTGTTGTGTCCATCCACAAAAGCATCTTCTCTGACGTTGTCTGTGCTGTGTATAGGCCAACGAGCTCCAAGGTTAATCTGTTCATCGAAGAATTGTCCGCTTTATTTAGTAAATACAATAACATTAAATATTTCGTTCACGCCGGTGATATTAATATTGATGTTTCCAAGGAGGCTAAATACTAAGTCACGAGTTCTCTTGACACTCTCTCTTCTTTTGGGCTAGAAATTGTAATACATGACATCACTAGAGATGAATATTATGGCGATAAAATTCCTAGAACGTGTACAGATCGTTTAGTTACCAGAGTCAGTAACTTGCATATGCTATCTGGCGTCATCAAAGAAAAAGTTGCGGTTCATTACTTTACTGCATTGCTGATATGGGGTGAAAGGCAGACTGACTGTTTAGTGGGAAGTGACGGGTGGAGAATAATTTCAGATAACAGTAAAATTGACCATTTAATTAGGGCATATGATTGGAATTTGTTACTATCCCTGTACCACATTTCAGCATATAATACTGTAGTAGACATACTTCAGAATGTATATCAAAAATCGAAAAGGGAAATAAAAATCAGGCAGCGAAGACCAGAAAATGTGTGGATTACCGAAGAAATTTTAGAATCATGTCACACTAAGGACAGGAAGAGATGTGAATTGAAACCTGATGACGTGCTTTTAAAGAAGGAGTTTTGTAAAGTGCGCAATAAAGGAACAGCTAAAATTCGATTGGCAAAAAGGGAGCATTACTTCACCAAATTTAGCCAGTCGGTAAAAATCTCAGCGGCAACATGGAATCTTGTCAGTCAGTTAATTATTGGAAGGACGAAAATAAATATTAACGATTATACAATCAAGAAGCATTTCCCTGAGGCTGATGACTACACTATGTTAGCGGACTCTTTTAATAGTTCTTTTATCAGTGGCGTTAAAAATTTAAGAGAGAAAATTAAAACAGTAGAAACAAAACAATTACGATCCCAAGTTCAGGAAAACACCCGGCATACTTGCCTCCAATGTGTGAGGATGATCTTGTAACATTCATAACTTCTATGTCTATAATAAAGTCACCAGGTATAGACGAAATCCGCGTGCGAGATTTACGTTGCAATATAGATAACCTAAAACAAGTATTACAGAAAATAATTAACGGTTCCCTTACTACAGGAAAACTTCCAAAATAACTAAAAGCTGCAGCTATTAGGCCTTTTATCAAGGCAATAATAAAAAGGATTTAGGGAGTTACCAACCGATATCAATGTTGCCAGTAATTTCACATATCGTGGAAAAATGGGTTCATATAAATATTAATAACTTCTGTGAAAAATTTCCTCTTATTACTGATTCGCAGTATGGCTTTTGAAAAAAAATAATAGCACAACAGCACTTTTGGAGGTTTTTTAGGACTGCATCAACGACACATTAAATAACAATAAAATTGCTCTGGCCTTTTTCCTATATTTATCGAAAGCTCTCGATAGCATCGATCATACGTTACTTTTAGAAAATCTTAAAGGAATGGGCTTTAAAGCACCAGTTCATGATTGTTTCCATGACTACCTGACTGAGATTTTAATTGGTGAAAATAGAAAATTGTGTAAGTGATAAAACTCGGGTTCAGTGCGGTGCACCTTGGTGCACCGCACCAACAACGGGCCCAAAGTGCGGTGCACTTTGGGCCCGTTGCTGATTAATGTTTACTTAAATGAGTTAAGTCTTTTGCCGCTACAGTCTAGAATCTTTTTATATGCAGACGATACGGTTCTGCTATTACCATATGCCATATACGAAAACGCAATTACAATATTTCAAAAGGACGTGGACATGTTATTGCTGTGGTTTTCTGGCAATATTATTTCAGTAAATAACAACAAAACGAAACTTATGTTTGTTTGTTTGTTTATTTTATTTTTGACACAACTGTCAGGGAGGTTGGGACAAAAGGCGAAAACGAATCACCTGACTAGGTCCCCAACCCCCTTTACAGCACTCAGCAGCAGGGCACAGGAAATCAATCAAAAACAGCATAAATAAAAAATAAAACAATATCTGAGAAGATAAAAATATGACACTCAAAAAATGTACAATCTATTTTGATGTGAACTATACTAGGAATACACACTAGGCACATTGAAGTATACCGTAAGGTATTTTTTGAAAAGAAACACGGACGCTATTGTCTGGGCTAATTCGAATACACAATAATTTCTGTTAAGAAGATCGGGTATCTGGTAGGATATTTTTTGTGTACCGTAATTAGTTCTTATTTTAGGTTTTGAAAACCTAAAATAAGAACTAAAATAAGAACTGTTTTCGTAATCCCCATACGACGGTCATTTATTTAAATTCAGGGCAAGGCAACTCTTGCAAAAAGTATAGCACTTCCATACGAACAGTCTGTAAAGTACTTAGGCATATTTTTTGAAGAACATATTTTATGGAACCCTCACATAGAATTTATTTAAGAAAGGCTGTGCGTAGTATCAGCCTATCTATACCGGTTAAAGAGCGTCTGTGCTATAAATGTTCGTAAAACTGTTTTTATGGCCTTAGGAGGGTCGATCTTGCGATACGGTACTACTCTTTTTGGTCAATGTACAGGAAATAAAAAAAAAACTAGGAATAGATCGACTACTTAAACAGATTGTGAGTAACGTTGCGTACGGAACCAGATATGATAACCTAGTAATAGATATGAAAATGAATAAACTAAATATAATGTTTTTTTTAAACTTTATGAATATGTAATATTAACACGGCATTACTACAATAAGAACTCGAACATTGTGGTAAAAAAAAAAATCCGAGATGCACGGAAAGGTACGTAATACCCATAATATTTACGAACTACGGAAAGAGAATAAAACGGCATTATATCCCTTCCCTTTTCAATAAAATACCCTATAATTTGTTTAGTATATCATCCATGCGAACGGCAAAGAAAGCTCTTTAAACGTGGTGTCTAGAGTATAAAATCTGATTTCCTTTTTGTTTATGTGTTTTTTCCTGAGTCATTTCTGTGTTATCCGATGTTGATGTTCAATTGTTTATTATTATGGTATGTTTCACGTGAGGTCGTACGGTGTTTAGAATTTTTTAGTATTTCATTGTTCAGCAATTTGTTTGATTTTCATATGGAGAAAAGTTTCATTTACATGGCGCCAATATTGCTGTGTTTTACAATTCTGTTTCATTTTTTTATTGATAGTGCTACTTGTAATACTCTGTTCTATTCATTTTATTTGCAAAGATTTTGGCCTGCCTGGTCCCACGGACAAGCAATCTTTTTTGCTTTTGTGGGTCAGTTACTGTAAGTGTTTTTTCGAAGGAATAAAAAAAAAGACATTATTCTTATTATTCTTATTATTGGTCTAACCGCACGATCACCAGATTGGCCGAACTGGTCACCAGATTGACCGACCTGGTCACCAGATTGGCCGAACTAGTCACCAGATTGGCCGAACTGGTCACCAGATTTGCCGAACTGGTCCAGCTGGTTACCAGTTTGGCCCCTCTTTCTCACTTTTTATTGGCTTTCTCACTTTGATTATTGGCTTTCAAATAACTACGACATGATCGAGCGTTTACTTTTTACTGAGAGATTCCTCCCCTGAGCCATTCAAAGTACTCTCAAAGGTATGACATTGCTAGAAAAAAATCAACATGCTGGGACTATGTTTTATTGATTAGGCGGTCACCGAGAAATTCCGTACGTTCAAAACAACCTGTATAAAAGATGAAACGCAGAGCTCGGAAGTAGTGATCGGGTTAGTGTGCTGTTGTATTAAAGTTTGTATGTGCCCAATGTATGTTCAGCTGATGCTTGTAGTAGGCGTATTGTGCCAACATTCGTGTGTAATAAAGATCTCCAAAACACAGTGGTGGCGTGAACAAATGAAAATATTTTTTGTCGAACCAATGTGATAAGTTAACCAGTGTAGCCAGTTCAACCACCATGACCAGTTCAACCATCATGACCAGTTCAACCGCCATGACCATTCAACCAGTGTGACCAGTTCGAACCACCTTGACCAGTTCAACCATTATGAAACTGGTCAAACTGGAGCAATAACCAAGTTTCAAACTGGTACCAGTTTGAACTGGTCTTTCCAATAGGGACGATAGCCTCAGCTTGCTTTATGAGGAGGTGCTGGCGGAAAAAGACAAACAAGACCCACGGCTTGTGGTCGCCCTGGACATACGCAAGGCGTTTGATTCAGTGCCGCAGTGGGCAGTCGTCCGGGAGACGGAGGCATGCGGCATCTATGGAAGAACTCTGAACTTTATACGGGACTTCCTGCGAGACAGGAGTTTCCAGGTGAAGATCGGAGGCACTATGGACCCAGAAACGCCGATTAAAAGAAGAGTGCCGCAGGGGGCAGTTTTATCGCCGACCCTTTCCACTGTGGTAATGGCGGGTCTCCCGGCTCGGCTTCGAGTCATCCAAGGGCTGGGATTCACTATTTCTGCGGATGTGACGCTCTGAACCCGAGGGGGATCCCTGAGGGAACAAGAAAACACGATGCAGCGGGGCATAGATGAAGTAGCCATCTACCTGGTAGAGGTGGGCGTGGAAGCGTCATCAGAGAAAACGCAATATATGATGGTCGCTCGCCCTAAAGACCACAGGAAAGGAATATGATTCTCATTACGGCTAGAACTGAACGAACAAGAAATCGGTAAAAAGTCACATATCAGAATTTTTGGAGTCACCTTCGATTGGACTTCAAGAAACACGAGATGGATCCCGGAGATGGAAAAGGCGTGCGCTCAGAGTATCAAGCTCATAAAGAAAACAACAAGTAATTCCTGGGGAGCGGATGAGAAGGCTCTGCGTATCTTCAGAGAGGCTCTTTTGACGTCATGAGCACTGTAGAGTTGTAACTGACTGAATCTCAACCAGACGCCGTGGAAGAAACTCGAGATACTTAACAACCGATCCAGGCGAGTAGTCACGGGCCTTTCCAAATGCTCGCGGCTCGAAATGCTAGAAAAGGAAGCACAAATGAGCAACATAAAATACAGGGCCTAAACCTAAGCAATCGCTCAGTTTCAAAGGCTAGAGCGCACTAAACATGGATGTAGGTTCCTGCAAGACCTGGGATACAAGGCAAGGGACAAGCCGCCATTAGAAGAGGCGCTACCTCCGGGGCGGGACTCGATGATAACTGATTATTGGCCATTACCTCAAGTTCTCAACCGAGGGAAGAGTGCTAGAGCGGCAAAGATGCACGCTGCATGGTGCGAAAAGAGTGCGCCAAACGAAAACGTGCGGTACACCGACGCTTCAAAGAACGGTGACAAAGTGACATCGGCCTGTTGCGACAGGAGAGGCAGGACACTAACCGAATCACTACCGTCTGGCACGACGGTGAGGGAGACCGAATTGAAGGTGATATTGGCGGCGGCCGAGGACATTGCAGGAAAGAGCTCGACAGCACCTCACGCTAGAATTTTTACAGACTCGCAAGCAGCGATTAACGCAACACGCAGCAGCAAACAAAAGGGCCGAACAATAAAAAAAAAAAACAAGAAAGTGGCGTCGCAGCTTCGCACATGGGGCATTTACCTGATCATCACATGGCTTCCCGGGCACGGGAAAATCCCGGAAATGAGAGGGCACACAGGGCCGCAGCGGAATAAATATTTCACAGCTCCGCGACTGGCCCGACCTCTCGATCTGAAACGAAACGCACGGTAGACCCCGAACAACAGGCTGAGCTTGCCAGGCAGGCGAGGAAGGCCTACCTCAGAGGGTTGCTACCGTCACAAGAAGACAACATACCAACGAGCTATACCAGATGGGAAGCTGTCCGAATCCGACAGAACAGGACCGGAACAGCATTCACACCGGCCAAACAAGCGACCTTAGGGCTCGTCGACCTCGAGGGCTCCAGATGCAATGCCTGCGCCGGAAACAACACAGCCACACTACGCCACCTCCTCTGGGACTGTGCAGACCTGGAACGGCTGAGGAAGAAAGCGATTCAATCTCTTCGGGAAGAGGAAAGACCGCCCACGCTCGAGGAGTGGCCCGACCCCAAGGAACACCGCAGCACAGGAAAGCAATCCTCGATTCCCTGATGGGCTACATCAGGGAGACGGGGACCCATCCCCACATTTAATTATTTTTTTTTACATGATTCTTTCTTTTAACCCCTTAAGCCCCCAGGTCCTCCCCCGTTTCCTGCCTCAGGCCACCCCACTAACACAGCCGAACCACTGATCTTATCAATAAACATAATTCAACAACAATAATTCTCAAGGTGGCGTGCTTGTGGCTTTTGTTAGGCACCATCACCAATTTACCACGACCGTTAACCTTCAAGGTGTGTAGATATCGTGTTATTTGCAGACACGTTTAAGCTTCGCGTAAGAAAGTATATAATGTTAGATAGGGTCCTCGTCTATCTGCTTAGGCTAAAACTTGTAAACGAGTTACATACTTGAATTATGTAACTTTAGGGAAATAACATATAATGCTCCGGTCCCACTTGAGTGGCATACGGAAGCAACCGACACGGACAAACCTCAAACTCGTACAGCATGCATAAAATGGTATCTCTGTAAGGCTTGCGAACCCTCGTGCTTACTTCACGAGCACCAAGAGCCAAAGGCAGCTTGGCGTGCTTTTTGCATTGTCTTGAGGATTATCGATGTTTGTTGCTTCTGTTCGTCGCTCAAGCAAAATTCGAGCTTAAGTTAATATATATATATATAATGTTTTAATGTTCTTGCCCACTCTGCTTACAAAATGCAGAGTAGAAACTTGTCATTCGTATAGGCGGGACTTTGTATTGCTCAGTCGGGAACCAACTGGGGTTGAGGGGGCAAGTTACAAAACTGGAGGCTTTTATGGCGTTACAATTGCAATCTATTCTCATACATAATCTCTTGTCAGTCTCGTACGTTTCCAGTGTCCTTCAGTACGCCATGCTAAAAATGTCAAAGAACAAGTTACAAGTAAACTTACAGCTCTCGCTTTCAACCTCTTTTTAAGTATAATACGTTGTCCGTGGGTGTAAATACGCAAGTGAAATATTACAGCCTAAACAATTTAGCTGATGCTGTCGCAGTCACTTAGTGAAGAAATAAACCTTGGGGCAATCCATAAACCTTAGCGCTCCATGGAGCCCGTTTTTTCTTTTTCTTCGTGCCCACGTACATGCGCCCGTAAGTACCCGTATATTCATTTCTGTTGCAGTTGGCAGCGTCACAGCACATTGCACGTAGTACACGTTAGATACGTGCCAGAAAAAAAAAAGTCGCATGAGTGACAACAAAAGCCACAGGTGGGCTGAAGTCAGTCAGGGTTTACAAGTAAAGCAAACAACAGCCAGCGCAGCTGTGCTCTTGTGGCTGCGCTATGGATCGCGTGTCGTCTTTTTGATTGGCATATATCCAGCGTTCTCGCCACTATATGGTTTTTCCAACTCGAGCTTTGTGAGTTCAATCTTCCCCTCCCATTGTTGTCCAAACGTCGCGCCCAGAGACAGGTCACAGTAATGTGGAAGGGACATCAACAAACTTAAATACAATTCCGTCTCTATTAGAGGAAAACGCCCTTGTGTTGGGCACTGGAGTCTCTTTTACGCCCTCAAAATCCACAACCTAGGATGGCAGCCTGCATTCTAGAACGAGTTATCCACTCGCCATTTCCTGACTTCGACGTCGGAGACTGTCATGCTTCCCAAATGATCCAGGAATGCTTGATGAAATGGTCAACCAAGATAATTGCTGTAAGTATGTAACCGACGCCTTTCTTGTGAACGTAAAAATAGAACGACATTGTAAGTGCCTCGAATTGAGAATAATTCGAGAATTTGTTAAAACACTGTAAACACCGGGACCTTTAGGTTAGTTAAAAGAAAAACTTGTAAAAGTGTGTCTCGTTTCCAAATACATTGAATGGTCACTGTGAACTGGGTGTGGCTCTAATTGTGAATAACAAACATGACCGTTGGCAAGGATCAATTAGAACAAAATGTAAAGTGCGCTTCACTTTAAGGCAAAGGGCGGAAATCATCAAGTACCAATTAATCTAGGCTTTGTTGAATGTGTCCGGAGTTAATTCGACGCCGTCTTTGTGTACACCTTGATGGCAGCTTTTATTCGTTACCTTTCCAACTCCGTTCTATCACCACACGGCTATACTTCGTTTCCTCTTATGTCAAGGCGCAGCCGACGCTACGAGGTAATCGAACCAATCAGCAGCATCAAAAGCGCAGCTCACAAGGCGTTTTGTGTTTATGATTGGATCAGCGATGAGCGACACATGCTGAAGCTTGAAAAAGACCATGAATGCGATATTTTGACGCGGTCTGATTTGTCAAATCAATGCGTAGCTTCGGGAGTGTTTAGATTGAAGCTGAAACGAAGAATAGTTTTCATCAATGGAAACCCCGCTCCCACTACCTTTTATTTTACTATGTCTCTTTCCAAAAATGTATTATTATATTGCTTCAAATAACGACTCACGTTTCTCGGTCCATATTTTAGATCGGGGAGCGTCGATCCTCACTTTAAAATAGGCCTACCTCGCTGCAAAACCTCGGCGTACATTGACTCCTTCATTCCTAAAACGCACGTTGATTGGAACCGCCTTTCAGCATCCTTAGTAAATATAATTTAATTCAAGTTGTCTCAAATAATTTCTCCTTTTAAGATCAATTTGGCTCAACTGTTGTTTTATTTTGTGTTTTTGCTTCCCAGTACTAGTGAATTGTTGGTCTTTGGTCTTTTTTATGCGTATTCCTATTTATTTTGTTTATACCCACACCCCTTTGTAATGTCCTCCGGGCCCTGAGGGTGTTAAAATAAGAAAATTAAAACAGTATTGAATGCAATAAGACTGCGCTAATAATCATGCTACAGTCATATACGCCTTGCATCTGATGGCAGTTGGGTACCGTGCCTTCAAATTACACTTACGGTTCGTGCCGTTTTCTTGACGGAAAAAAGTCGTATGGAAACATGGAGGGAGGGAGCAGAGGAGGCGACATACCGGCTGAAGTCCGCCAAACTAGAAAATCCCCAGTAAAACATTTTGTCGTTTTGCCTTGCTGCATACCCGACCCGGAGAAATAACACGGAGCCAGCGGTTTAAAGAACAAGAAACTACATTTAATTGAACATCAATGAGACGATGAAGAAGACTAACAGAAAACCAACGAGCACCGCCGGGGCTTGAGTCCAGCCAGCGGCTGCCTGTGCGCCGCCTTTGACCCACCTTATCAAGGCAGCACACGCAATGTCCGCGTGGCCGGCTTAATTTCGCTGCCCCGCGGGAAAGTTCGCCACCTGTGCCCTGCAGTCTGGCAACTGGGCTGGGGAGCCGCCAGGGTGCCAACAAGCAGAAAGCAGAGGCCGCGGTCGGTGGAAACCAACAGGTAGAGGGGCTTAGAGCGATAAACTGGTATCCCTTTCACCAGGCAAAAGTGACCCCTACTTGGCAGCCGCCATGTTGTAGAATTTTGACAACTAGACACGTGACAGTGTGCAGTTGTGAAACTGAGTCGATATTTGTGTTGCGATCGCTGTAAAAAAAACATGATAAACTATTTTTTCAATACTGTTTAGCCCCAGAGATCAGAGTCTAGCTCCGATAAAAAACCAAAGTACAGCACCGCTGCTGACGGCATCTAGTGGAGGCATTGCGAAGCTGCCAGAGTTTTTGTCGTAAAACGACCTTTTGAACTTAAAACAAACGATGCATCAGTTTTCTCGTCGGTGCTTTTGTTAATGATCAACAAGGAACTATTTGTGCACGGAACGTAGTTAAAATCTAGGCGTTAAACAATAAGGTCATGTGTCTAGTGGTCAAAATTGGGCAACACGTCGTCGGCGTAATGGAGGTCACTTTCATCTCCCACTTTATCGCTCCAAGGCCCCCTATCTCGTTGGTGGGAACGAACCCAAGGGTGTCCGTTCCGTCCAAAGCATTCTTTGTTCGTTCTTTGTCATCGTTGGGAAAGTGTCCCTCCATACCAAAAGCTGTTGTGTAAAACAGAGAAACATTGTATGTCACTGAAAATAAAGCGCCACATAAACTAGGAATTCAATTACAGGTCAAGCGAGTCAGGCAAACAGCATCAATCTTGAAGGCAGAATCGACGCGAAGGGAATACTAATTGTACGTCTTTTTTTGGAATGTACAAAAACGACCTGGATGCTCTAAGTCGACCGGCCTGGACATGAATGCTTTAAGGCAAAACTTATGCCGCAGCCTTTGCATTTCACAAAGGCCCAATATAAGCCGTAATCTTCTTTCCAGGTTGATTCTCAGCAGACCATTACCGCCAATGATCTCTTGAAGAAGATACGAAAGTACGCTGTTGGATTTCAACACCATGGCTTGAAGCCTGGCTCGAGGGTATGCACCCATGTCCGTAACACCATCGAAAATATAGCCGCAGGACTGGCGGTTGTATTCGTAGGAGGGACACTTGTTATGGCGAAGACATCCTACGTTGCAAGTGAGTGTCAATTAGTCACTTGAACTATATGAATGGCGGTCGTATTTGTAAGCAAATTGCCAATGCGAGCCAGATTTTTATATGTCTAGCGTTTTCTTTTCTTTTCAGGAGAAGTAATATACACAATTCAAGACAGTGAATGTGATTACATTCTTACAGACAAGGATACAGCTCCTAGTATACTCAAAATTACCATGCCGTTAACCATTAAGGTAAGTGCGGTCGACATTTGACATGTATATTGTTGGAATGATGAAGATCGGCACGGGAAAGCTTTTCGCAATAAAGCGATGATGTGAACTGCATGAAATTCTAGATGCGAAATAATTTTTTTCATTTGTTTGAGGACCCCTTCAGTCGAGCTTCAACCTTCGCACTACAAATTTCAGTAGCAACCGGGTTACAATGAAAGGGAAGCTGGAGAGCGTTTCGCAAAAGAGAGTTAATGGTTGATTCTGACGTGTTCGTGCCTACTGAGTCCCAATATCGCAACCGTTGGACCCAAAGTAATCACCAAAAGCGAAAAAAGCGAAGAAAACAGAAGCGATCGCTGCAGCTGCACGCCATTGGCTAGCGACGCGTGACGCGCCACTACGTCATAAGAGGACCATCTCGATTCTCGCTTGCTCATTCGCTTGCGGAAGTAGCCGGGCACCGAGGCTTCTGCTCTTGTAAATCGGCTTAGGCTTCGGATTTTTTGAAATCTTTCGCTGGGTCCGAAAGAGAATGTGTCCAGACGACCCTTGATGTGACAAAGCACGCGTTCCAGCTGTTAGCAAAACAGAAAAATCAAAAATGACCCCTCGGTGTATTGAGCGCAGACACGAGGAACCGCTTGCGCGGACGCGACATTCCCGGCTTCATACGTTCAGGAACGTACTGACTGCTACTTATTGTAACGTAAAATGGTGACAATAAGCGGAGTGCTATTGACGGGGCGCGTCAAGCCGGATTAGCGTGACCCTCTCCAGAACAGTCGTCACAGGACAAGAATTCGGCACACATCGGCCTTTGTGCTTGCTGGCTGCTGGACAAGTGAGCGTGCAGGCTGCATTGTTCACCAAGGCTGAAGTGGTTTGAAGGGATAGTATAATCGGCCTCGGGCTATGCGAGAGCTTCCCCTCAGATGAGACGGGTGATGAGACAGGGTAGCAGTTTTGCTACCGCCATGTCCTTGCGTACTATGCGAGTAACTGTGCAGAAGGCCCACCCTTGTGATAGCGGTACCCCATGCTAGGCTTAGTTTGTTTGCCAAAAACTATTACGCCTTTACAGCTTTAAAAAAAAAGCGGATGTGTGTGCCCGACAGCCCTTAATTTGATGTCGAATTCGTCAAAGCTTCTTGGGCCTCTACATTCACATCTACCCAGATTTGTTGACTGCATCAGACCCCCACCAAGAAATATCATCGTCCGATCGCATTTCTACGGCATAAAGAACAATCGGATGACACAAACGTTATACGGAAAACACTGCGTAACTTGTAAAAGATGAACTCAATTCACAACAGAATGTCGCCTGCTTTGTATCTCCAGAAAGCCCTCCTGAGGAGAATATGAACATATGGAAGGAAAATTTAACAAAATTTATGTTTACATTTAAAATATGTTACCTCGAATAATATCAGCAACTGTAAAGAACAAAACAAAAAGACAATTATGTTGCACTGTGAAAGTCGCATGATGAAGTGCATGACCACTTATTAGAACAAGCCCTGCCTCCCAAGTGACTGGGTAACGGAGTAGATTAAAAACAAAAGAAAACAATCTTGGGCTACGCAAGATCGTTTTTGTTTGTTTCCCGGATTTTCCGGCCCGGAGTCGGTCACTTCAACGATACAAGAAACCAACACTAAAACACTAATGTAAGGCGGTTAACACAAAAGAGCCAATAGAGGTCCGCTAAACGCCTACGTGATTGCGGCTTTTCCAGGTCACTGCACAATTCTAATAACGTAATAGCTTTTTTTGTAAAACAGTTAACCTAAAATTGCCACCTAGTTTCGTTTCCTCTTTGCGTGTGCCTTTTAATGCGCTGCATTTCCTTTTTACCTCCAAAGATGGTCGGCAGAGTGTCGGGTTCAGACGAGCCTTCTTCAGACCCTAAATCATAAGTACATTGTTTTCACATGAGCCGTCCGAAACACGCTTCGAACAAAAAACGGTGTACTTGCTCAAACTCGTCTGTTTGCATAGCGGGAACCCACCCCTTTAAAACCTCGGTGTTGGAGTGGAAGAGGCGTTAAGCGGGAAGAACAACTGCGACGAGCGCTGTTCGTGAAAGCTTACCGCTACGCATGAGCACGGCATCGTGCAACAGCACGAGTAAGTTGGTTCGGTGCCACGAGAATTTTGAAAAGACGTGAACAAAAAAGAGAACAATCAACACGTCAGGCGATCGAGTTAATAGCACGACCGTTAAACGGATAAAAGCAAGCACTATGGAGCGCCAGAACGACGACGGCCCATAGAGTCAGTAGAGCAGCCCACGAGGGAAGCGCAGCCATTCGCGGCGGGGTCGGACCTTTTGTGACGTCGGCTGACGGGCTTCCTCCACTCTCCCTTTTCTCACTGCTTCGGGGAGGCCTGCTTCAACGTTACTTTGAAGGCGCTTTTCCGGTTAATCTCCGCAGAAAATAACCAAACGAATACGATATTCGTGATGGCTGACGACTAATTTTTTCCTCATATTTAAAACCGCTTCACCTTCCCTTTAATCTAACAAGGCTTTAATCTAACAAGATGTGTTTGTCTCTCTGTATCGCGCCTGAGATCAGTTGTGTCCGGTGATATCGAGCTAGATTCCGGTCACCCTAAGGATGTGAAAATAACAAATGGCAGATACGAATTTATTGCATCGGGGGCCGAGTTCCCATTCAGTTACACTCGAGAAAGGGCAATCCCTGCTTCTTGACACTATGGGTGTCATCAAAAACAATCATCAGTCAATTGAGAATAAGGCAAACGATTTCTGCAGCAGACTCAGTACCGTAGAACAAAATATATCCAACGTCGGCACCGTTCACCAGGAATTAAAAGCCATAAGGCGAATCGTCGACTCTCTTGTTAAAGAAAACGCCACTTTCGCGCTAGCGTGTCACTATCAGAAGACCGCTCTCGTAGAGATATCTTTTTCTTTTATGGAATCCACGATTCGTGGATTAAAACGTGGTTGATGTTTGAAGTAAAATTATGCGAAATGATTGAAAACAAAGCTTCACCTTGACATTTCCTCTGAAAGTGCTTTTCGTGCACATAAGTTTGGTCGTGTTTTTAGCGCCATCAAGTGTTCGTTTCTAAACAACGATTTCGCGGTACTAATATATTTTTTATTTTATTTTCGTAGACTTATCGAAACACGCAATGTCAGACAAATACTGACTGAGTTTGGTAAGACGAGTAACGAACCTTTTAAACTACACTATATAATGTTATATCTAAACAATTAGTGATATTTCTATTGTCCCAACGGTAACTGCTCTCGTGAACTACGACCCGACCACACTCCTAATAACACAATTCGCGACGATAAATTTACTAATAATTCCAAGGCATCATCATAATTATTAAAACAAAATAGTCACCATGATGGCCTCGCTAATTTTCTTAGTGAAATCCCAGTTTTACTTACTAATATCCGAAATGTCATTTGAACCCGTGACGATTTGGCGTCGCTAATAAATTCGTCATCTAGAGATATTGTAGTTTTGATCGAAACTTGGCTTTCTATTACAGTCCGCAACAGTGAGATCTGGAAGTGTGACGTGCACTTTTACTTTTATCGTTGTGACAGAACATCAAGAAGAAGGGGCGGGGATCTGCAAGCACTGAACGAATATCTTAAATCTTTTCATGTAAATGTTTCTGCCTCACTCGAATTTCTTTGTGTGCGACTACACTATGCACATAAAAGTGTCATCCTGTGCGTATGTTATCGACCGCCGACCGCCCTGCAAGTGTTTCGGAAGATTTACTTGATGTTTTGAATGCCATTTCTTCTTGATCCCCACCGACACCACTGTTTCTCTTGGGCAATTTCAACCTTCCGCACATTGATTGGTCCGGAGCTTTTCCCTTGCCGCTGGCAACCTTTCGCCCTATTTAGACGTTCTTAACTTTTGTTCTGATTTTAGCTTATATCAGTTTGTGACTGAGCCTACGTGAATAACCAATTCAACTTCCAATGCATTATACCTTATTCTTACTACTACTTTGTATTTTATAGCTGCTATTACAAATTTAAAAGGCACCAGTGAACACTCGACGCTACATTTCAACCTACTTGCAACTGTGCGCACTTCCCATAAAAGTATGAAGCAGTACTTTGAGTATAATAAGACTACATTTGATATAATCAACAACCAGTTAGCTCTATGTCTTCATGAATTTTACACCGCTTTCATCGGAGCTCCGTTGACGACAACTGAAATATGTTAAATGTGAAGTGAACTCACTCATTTGCTTCTTCAATCCGCTTAGATCTGTCACTTCAAACACCGCGTCCCCCTGGTTTAATGTCACCCTTAAAAGATGATCCAATAAAAATAAACGTCTATTTCAACAGCCAAGCAAATCTAACCGTGACAAACATTGGGTATCTTATCGCTGTTCAGCAAACACCTATTCGATACTTATCGCTAAAGCCAAAACAGCTTTCTTCGGTCATAAATTACCTTGACCGTAAAGCGAGTGCCTCGTTTATGAAAACTAACTTGTCCCTGCCTCTTGTGTCTTTGTGTCGCAACGTTTCTCGTCTGTATCTTTTTTCACAAAATTACTACACTAACACAACTCAAAAAAAAGTTACTTCTTCCTCCCCGCATATCTCTGCTCGCCATGACCAACAATCCAAAGTAGGATTTCATCGGCGTCGTACCAACGCCTACATTGACTCCTTCAAACCCAGAACGTCTTCCGTGTGGAAGCACCTTTCCGCACTTAAAATGTATATAGGGTCACCTGATTTGTTGAAAACTGCGATAACCAAACAGCTTGTATATAATACGTTGAGCACTCATGTTATATATTGTTTGCATCTGATTTTGTTTTCACTGAAGTTTGTACTGTATCTTGCACTTCGCCTCTATAATGTCCTAGTTGGCCACAGGCAGGGTTGGGCAGAAATACAAAAAATGTATTTGGAAACACAAGTTTGGGGTACATTAAAATAGTAGATAAAATACTGATACTAAAATATATCTGTAAAAATGTATCGCGATACGTATCGGAGATACTATTTAAATAGAGGCAGAAAGTCTTTGGAAATACAAATACACTAATACATTTGAGAGAGAGTAGAAATACAGGTACAGAAATTTTGATACTGCAAAACATTTTTCAAACTTGTTTGAGGCGCTAACTGAAATGAAGCTTGAAGTTTGAATTGGAAGTTTTTCATCCGGAAATTACTGTGTGTAGGCTTGGCACTTTGCAGTGAAGGCAGTGGTTTCGGACGACAAGGAGTCTTCAATAGGCTAAAAAAAAAGCTCCATCAAAGATAGACCGCGGTCCCTTCCCTGATATCCTGTCTTTCTGACGAGTTATGCGAAACGATTTCAGCCTCTAAACACATTCTATGTCACTCTAAATAACATCAAAACGTCACCACGCCCCTCTCCAATAAGGACGCGCTTGTCAACACTGATCACATGACGTCACAGTGGAATGAACTGCTATTCTTTATCTGCGGGTGCGACCTTGAACATGAAACTTTACCTACACTGTTGTATGAAAGGAGAATACATACAGGGTGTCACAAAAAATACAGGTATTTGTTTACCGCAAAAATAAACTAGACATCGCTGAACGCTCATTCTCCGCCCAAAGGTAGCGCTAGAGGTCACAACCAGATGCCAAAATTTCAGTGCGATCCGATACCTCATTCAAAAGTTATAACTTATAAGTGGTTTGTGGCGCCATAGAGCCCCATGTATTCGAGAACTCCGTCGGCCGCCATTTTCCCAGTGAACGTTTCAGAAAATCACTTATGACTTTTGAATAAGGTATCGGATCGGGCTAAAACTTTGGCATCTGGTTGTGACATCTAGCACTATTTTTGGACGGAGAAGGAGCGTTCAGCGATGCCAAGTTTATTTTTGCGGTAAAAAAAAACTGTTAATTTTCGTTTGTGACACCCTGTGCTTTCATTGTAGGTGACCTCGTTGAAGATCGTGCTGGCAGTGTCAATTGGAATTTTCGCGAAGAGTGAACCACTTGAAGCATCCTGGAACACATGTTTTACCTTAAGTTGCGGTTCAAAAAACGATACGGTGGCATCCCTGTTTTGAGGGTCTTTCCTGCTGACCCTCTTCCACCAACGCATGGATTGCAGTCCTCAAGTTTCGCCTAGCGTCATCCAAACAGAGACCTCGATGATTACGACCTGATATTGCCGTCACAGGTACGAGCTCTCCAAGAAACAGTGCGCTCTGGACGAGTCACAAGTGTACGAAGTCTGGTTCGGCAGAGCGAAGCCATGTCTACGTCCTTCCTTGGTTTCGGATCACCAGAGCAGCGAGTCACGTTCACGTCGACTGATGACGTACCCTTGAGTCGTGCAATATTTCGGGCGCAGCCGCAGATGCATTCGGATATGGGTTGAACTTCAGTGCGTGAGTCATCCTACTATTTGAAGTCAACCACCGCCAGGCTCGTGTTGCAACGGAATGTGACTCAGCTTTGCCGGCTGGGTGTACTGTGTACGCTAAGGCAAGAGAGACGGTTAGCAGGGGACATTGGATGCCAGCATAGAATGGCTCCCGAAATCCCTACCCAAGGACCTGAGGCAGAAGATGCTCCGACTCCACTCCTGGCACGCCACCTGGTTCGAGTCCCCGACTACGCAACACTTCTCAGAAGAGAGAAGAGGGCGCATAAAAAAAATAGTGTGGAGAATCGGAAGGAACGTTGGTCAGCCCAGTAACAATGCCCCAGCATCTCCTTACCTCTGGTGCCATCAGAAATAAAAAAAAAAAAAAAAAAACGTTCGGGCCTGTATTTTTCTTTTTGGGGGAAGTGGCGGGGGGGGGGGGGGGGGGGGGGGGGGGGCGGGTAGCACTTCTCAAGAGATGTAACGAAATACATTTCATCCTGATTGTATCGCGATACAAAGAAACATTCGAAATGTATTCGGATACAGGAATACAGATACAGGTGAAAAAATGTATCGCGATACAGAAATACAGATACAAAATGTATTTGTGAAATACTATCGCGATACATTTGTATCGCGATACCGCCCAATTTTCCCTGAGGGTACTGAAATAAATAAATACAGAAATAAATGAACAAATGAATAAATAAATGAATAAATAAATAAAGACATAAATGAATGAATGAATAAATAAATAAATAAATAAATAAATAAATAAATAAATAAATAAATAAAATATATGCTCATATCAGCAGGCCAGCCACAGTTTCTCCGAGCTCGGGTTCGGTCCGGTACCTTGAAGTTGTAAGCGGAAACGAAGGCAACACACTCCATTGTTTCTGTATTCATTTGAGTTAGAATACGTTTTTACAGATAATTTAGGCTCTCGACTGTGCAAACGTCCCTGGAAGACGACATTCGCTTGGGCCAGACGTAAATCTAATAAGAATGAGAATCATATTTTTTAATATCCCTATGCTTTTCGCTCGCTGGCGGATCAAGGAAACGTACTGGTAATAAAATAATCGCGGCAATTTTCGCCAGGGCATGGAGGCTGACACTATTCAAAATCTCCTAGGTACTGAATAAGATAACGTGGAGTGAATTATAGAAATAATGTATCAAGATTTCTTCAATTTATATTTATTTCTATAAAATATGAGAACATGCGTGAAGTTATGTTATTTTTGCTCGTTTGTTTCTTACATTTCATCTATAATGTATGTAATATGGTACAGAGTCTTTACCTTAATAATTCACAAGTATGCACAACGCGGTAGTGTAGGCATGTCGAGAATGCGCTTAGTATGATTACTCTAGCTGAAGAGAAACTGAGCGATTCTTCACAATTTCAAACAAGAGAAACTAAATAAAAAAATATAGTCATTGCATTCGAGCTTGCTTTGATTACTCCATTGTGCAATTCGCGTCGTCGCGTCATTTAAACTGAATATACGAATAACCAGTCCACCAGTAGCTATGAACTTTATTTTTCTGAACTCCGGTTGATCAAAAGAAAGTTGTTTATATCGATACAGATAAAGGCGACAATACAATGAATAATGAACCGAAAATGAAGCTTTAATCGGCGAATTAGTGCCAGAGAAAAATAAATAAAGAACACATGTCAAGGAAGCAGCCGCGAGCTCTGACAGCAGCATCGAGCGTTGACGGGAGCAGCGGCGAAAGACAGTGCGTCGGCGTCACAGCTGGCTATTGTGAGAGTGAATCAGTGAATCAATCGCCAATTACCACGCTCGGCTCTTTATGTCCTAAACCAGTCATCTCAAAGATTCAACCTAGAAGTTTCGGGAGTTAGCTAGGGGGAAGCTGACTACGCAAGGTCAATATGGCCTCCTTATCTCTTTCGTTTGCGGTAAGAATAAAAACGAAACTTATAGATGCACGGAGAAGCGTTCATTCTCCTTTATGTACGCGGCAATATATTCGTTATTATTTTCGTGCAACTCAAACTTCTTGAGCTTGAAAAGCTCGTTCGTTGAGTTTTTCGTCAGCCTCAAGGTTTAATTTTATATTGTGTGTGATGTACAATCAAGAACTTATGTGAAGCAGTACAAAACGTTTCAGGATTCATCTATAGACAAATACACAATCTTAGGAAGCGGCGGGTAGAAAATTTTACTACATACACTTCGCCAAAAAAAAAGGAAATTATTAAATAATTTTACATAGATTGTCTCGTCTGAAGGGATATGTACAACATTGATTCCTAATCGCAGAGGCTGCACTCAAGAATCCAAGCGGCAACCGAGTGGTCTCTTTTGGTCTTTGCAGACGCTGTTTTCTGTTGGAAGCGCACCCGGTTTCATTGATGTGCTCGAGTTCCAAGACTACTCGGAGGCTAGTCTGAAGCCACAAGTGCCTGCTGACACAGCGGAGGAGGTCGTCGTGATGCTGTACACGTCCGGAACCACGGGCCTCCCAAAAGCCGTGGAAATCTCCCACAAAGCTTACGTCTCCTGCTACCGTGCTTGAATGTATGTGGCTGGCTAAAAACTGTTTTTATAGCGAGAGCTGATACGAGTTTGTTCGCCGCGGCGGTAGCGTATACGAATTCCGTTTCCCCGCTATATTTAGCGGAAATATTTACATCACGTGACGTATGCACCAATTCAGTTTTCCCGCTAAATTTGACGGAAAAAATGTACGACATGTGACCTATGCACCAATTCAGTTTTCCTACTAAGTTTAACGGGAAAATTTATGTTATGTATCTTGACGTCACGGGGCCTACAGACAAATGAACATTTCCCGATAAATTTAGCGCAACAAATAACGGAGAGGCTAAACGCCCCTAGACCTAGCTGTGACCGAGAGCGCCCGGACGCGCCGCGATCACAAGCAACCAGGACATACACCCGCGCTTTGCATGCGGCGCGGCAAGCTGCTTCTTAAACTGGATGCCACGCCTCAAACGAAGCAGGGATGACCTGGCGCCTGATGGCCGTTTCGCAATGCGACGCTACCGTACGCTGCCAAACGCTCCCAACCGCAACCGTGCGATGGGCCTATTTAAGGCTGTTCGCAGTCACCCATAACCATCGGGGCGAAGCTCCGCTGGTCAGTCGCCCCCGTAGGAAAAGCAGCAGAGCTTCAGGCGGCCACGACGAGTTTCGGAAATTTAGGAGGCGTTCCCCCGTCCCTTGCCGTCGCGGGCGTGGCGCGGCATCAGCGAAGATGAAAAGAGCACGCACGAGAAAAGCTGTTGTGGACACAAGGCCGCTACTCTCCCCTTCAGCTTTCCTATGTTTGCACCCCTTGCACTGTTTTTCTTCACCAAGTTCTTGCTCGCGAGGGAAATATAGTGTGTGGGGAAAATGGGAGGGGAGTCATTTTGGTATTTGTTTGTAGATAACCTGATTTTCGTCAGTCGAAATACAGCATTTGTCAGAAGCTTTTCGCTCTGTTTTTTTTTTTCGTCAACGAGAGCAAACTAAATGCATAGCAACGAACTGAAAAACGGCTTCCCGTCCCATGCGTGGGTACATATCTTATAGAGCAGCTTGGTGTGTGGATCATGAAGGTCTCTCAGTGGCGTGTTTCTTGCGCCTCTTCATCCGTCGGGTTTCCGAAGCGAGCGAAAAAGACGCCGGGGACGAAACCGTGATTGTGCTCAGGATTTTGAGACGGCGGCGGATGTTGTTGCGTGTTCGTGGTTTTCGCTAAACTTGCTATTTACAGTGTGAATGGTCCGTGCGATCCACCTGGTCGGTTTTATTAGTTGAACTACCCCACGTCTCAGAAATTTACCCAGCGGAATTTGAGTACCTTAAAGATATTTTTTGCAATAAATAATTCGGTAGTCTTAATGCGGTTTGAGCGTTTTCGTCTACAGCTGGTTGCCTCCGGGTTTCAGCGATTGCGTTGCTCCTTATCGTCTTTTTAAGCTACAACTTGCATGTAAAGCTCAATGTCTGAAAATCACTTCCAATGGAGTAAGTCTATACCCACGATGTCGCGCACCTTGACTAGAAATAGCTATACGCACGACGCCAAAATTGTTGGGTCTCGTATAAAACAAATTTAAAAACAGTGTGCTACAGCTCTAACGTGGTCTTTTGGTAAGATAATCGATTTACACTATGCGGACCCAGGATCGAATCCGGTAGGCGGCGGGTATACTTTTTTTGTCAAACATTCGGTTGTATTAACGAACGTTTTTTTTTTTATGATTGCCACAGTAACGAACAAACGTCGAAGTCTTGTCGCTGTACGACTTGGTATGGGACTCCCTTTGTGGAGGTGCAATGGGAGACAGCGAATATTCGGCCGCCGGCGAGGCGCCGGGAAACGGCGCATATGGGTGGCCAGCTGAATTAATATTTTTTTATGAGCCATCCACAGACTGTCCATCCCAGGCAATAGAAACGGAAAGAGGGGAGGGGGGAGGGAGGGGGCGGGGCCAGGGGGGCTTCACACGCGCCCATGTAATACACGCGCCTCCGAAAAGGGTGACCAATAGGCAAAATGGCATCAGCTCTCCGCGTCGTGCGTATAGCCAATTCCGGTTGAGGTGCACGACGTTCTGCTATAGTATCATTCTTTGCAATGATGTTTCAAACTATATTTTATGTCAATTCCTCACAGTCATTTGGGCGGCTAAAGATTTTAAGGGATGAGTGGATCTGAAAGAATGAAGGTTCTGACGGGCGCAAGGGGTTTGAAAGTCTGACGGGCAGAAGTGGTTTATAGGGCTAGGGGGTTCAAAAGGATGAAGGGATTTGAAGCGTTGAGAGGGTCCCGTAACGCATCAGGGCTGAAGTACTATTATCAATAGGGTTGAACAGTTAAATTGGACATTCACTTGAATCGGTCATTAAACTGCAGGGTAAAAAAGGGTGCACGCAGTTTTAGCAGTTGAGTCTACCTAGCTCACCACTAACACATAACTTCACTCATATACCAATAAACAATCGGACCATTAGTAGAATGAATGTTATTAGAGAAAAATGAGCTGCACACTGATATTTTTCAAATGTAGTTTTCAGTAGTTCAATACACGAGTGGAATACACACCGAAGTCGGCCATTGGGGCACCTAGACTTAAAGTGCCTCCGTCTGTTGATAACCTGAAATGACAAATCCGATGGTTCTGTCCCAAGAGAGGACAGTTGAATGGGCATCAGATGAAGCGATATGACAGACCGAGAGACGTCGGTCCTACTTTTAGCGGAAGGAAGATCCCTATTCAGGCATGCAAAATAACGAGGCTGCGGTGTGTGAAGCGTGTACTTATTTTTTATCAAAAATTGTCTACGCTGACCGAGTTATCCTGGCGGAAGACAGATGCGTGATGCTGGCCGATCAGTGTCACACCTCAAATTAGCCAGACATATAATTTTTCGTGTGTTTTGCTATTAGCTAACTTGCATTTTTTTTTAAGTAGCCCTTTTCTTAAAAAACGACCCTGCCCTTCACTTGTATTAGTCAATGTAATATATATTTTTATTATATGAGCAGAGATTATTTAACCTGCGTACCTCTTACAAAGTTTTTTTGACTTGCTTTATGCCATGTTACAGGGCTTCAGGGGTCTTAGCTGCAGATGACGTCATGCTTGCTTGGAATCCTTTCACTCATGTCTCCGGGTTTGTGATCGACACCATATGGGTGTGCCTGGGAGTAAGGCTGATTGTTACGGAGCATTCCATATCGTGCAAAGATTTCTTGGAGAACCTCTCTACACATCAAGTAAGACAACCTAGGCCAAGCACATTTGACACTGCTGGGAAGGGGGAGAAACGGAAACTGGAAAATCCATGGCACTCACACCGGTATTGTCTCGGAAGTTGAAAGCAAAGGACTAAGCAAAAAATTTAAGACGTTTACAATTTTCTCTAACGCCGAATTAGAGCGCAGCTCTTGCATAGGAGAAGGGGATGTACGGAGGGGAGGGTATGCCCCCCTCTTCCTTCCCAGCTAAATTTAGCAGGGAATTTGTTTTTTTTTAATTAGCCGGAACATTTCACCCTCGTGACGTCACACGTGGCGTCACTCGAGTAAACTTAGCGGAAACTTTCTTCCGCCAAATTTAGCGGAAAATATTTTCCGCTATGCTTAGCGGGAATATTGGCAATTTTAGATGCGCGTGACGTCACGCGACGTTACACGCATCTAAGATTGTCAATATTCATACTAAATTTCCGCCAATAAGAAACATGTGACGTCATACGTCACGCACGTTCTGTAATGACGTTACACGTGACATCATGTCTTACGTCACGAAGGTTACCCTCGTCACTTCGTGAGAGTAACCCTTGTGCCCCTTTTGAGGTTAACTCTCGTAACCCAAGCGAGGGTAATCCTCATGATGCTCGTGAGGGTAACCCTCGTGACTCCCGTGACGGTAACCCTCGTGACCCTCGTGATGGTACCCTTGTTGATCCTCGTGAGGGTAACCCTCATAACCCTCGTGAGGGTAACCCTCCCCTAACGCCTCCCCCCACACCAAAAGAAAAAAAAAATAGGACATATATATTTTGCCCGCGAAACTAGATTGCTGCGGGTTTTCCAGTAAATCACTTCAAGCCCCACCAATGGTCGCAACAATACCGCATAAAGATATCTCTTTCATTAGTAAAACCAAAAATATTGGAGCCTTTCAGCTCTTGAGGAGGAGTAGGGAAATGTACTGAGGGGGGTCACGTCACCTGCGGGTAGTCACGTGACCCCGGGGGGGGGGGGGGGTCACGTGATCTCGGGGGAGGGGGGGGGTCACGTGACCTCGGGGGGGTCACATGACCTTGGGGGTTACGTGACCCCCCCCCCCCCCCCCGGTTACGCCGACGCCGACACCGCTCAGGCTGGAAACGGGCCCCTAAGAGCTGCGCTCTAAAATATTGGAGCCTTTCATAAAAATATCTATATTACATAAAAGTCTCTATATTCTTACGTTTCTTTCAAATTTTATTGAACACATTCTGCTGGGCAAAACGTTTGGTCGTGGTTTATGTCAGAGAGACGTGTCTATGCTAGGTCATTCTAAAATAGCATACAGCATTCACAAAAAAGAAAAGTAACACAAATTTCAATAGGCTGCAGCCCGACAGTATAAATATATAGTGAAATACACATCTTATTCCTCAGATATCCGTGATTTTTGCCACTTCTGAGCTGCTACGGGGGATTGTCAACGAAGCGAGAACGAACAACCATCCAGCAGTGGGTCTGAAGAAGATCATGGTCGGAGGGACGGCGCTCGCCGAATCTCTAGGAACAGAGATATGCGAGTTCTTTGGCGTTAACTCGTTCGTAAACTTCTACGGCTTGACTGAAACATTTGCTCTTGTAAGCTGCACTCCTGCCGGAAAAATCCGCTTGGACAACGTCGGCGTTCCTTGTGCTGGCTCCAAAGTCAAAGTATGTCTGATCAAAGGAACTTTCTCGCACTTCTATACCCTAAGCCTTTTTGACCACGTATTTTGTTTTTCTTTTTTAAAGAACAGTTAGTTGAACAGCTTTTACTAATAAATCTTCATAGTTTCTGGAATCAAATATGAACACCCGTATATCCATGCACCAACATAAAGTCAGAAGACAAGCAATAACAAAAACACAGCATGTGTCTGTCTGCGACAAATACACAAATAAAACGTGGTTTTCACATAGCAAGAAAAATATTAACCTTGACCGAAAACCTAGAATTTGCCCGAATTTTGCGCTAACGATCGAAACGAGATTTGTGAGATTCTATTTGTGGTTTCTTCCTCAGGTTTAAAGATCTAAACGTTATCCACTTAAAATGCTAAAATGCTGTTTGTCTGTCTTTCAAAGGTTTAACGAAAAACTGTTGTTTGGTGTCCACGTAAGACGATAGTCACTTCCACGTATTCGCAAGCTGCGTTCGTTGCTATTTTCTTACTGAAAATATTTGAGTCGTATTTACATATAATATTTGATTCTTGTAGGTATAACTTTGATATCTGATCCCGACTTCTTGCGCTACATTTGGGTGGACAGAGAGCTGTCAGCAATGCGTAGTCCACTGTTGCCACGAAAGCAACTCAATTCTCTCCACTCCCAGACACCTGTTGGTCTCGAAGTGCTCTACACTAGGGGTGTCGCGAACCGGCCGAGGTTCGAGTTCGACCTGGTTCGACTTTTTCGAACTTTTCGTGGAAATTTCGACGAACCTTGTATTGAGGTTCGACTCGTGTGCGCATGCGCGACAGGCTGGCCAGTTGGCTTCGGATTGGATGGTAATGGCTAATGGATGAATTAAGGGCACCGCTGGTTGGTTATTTCAGTTAATACAGTACAAACAAAATTAAGTTATTAATGTCTTTAGTGATTAGAAGTGGTTTCTTTTAATTCCAACTGTTCATAAAATCAAATAACCATTTGCATAAAAATAAATTCTCCAAACCTAGACATGTGTCGATCAAGGTCTGGCCACACTGTCCGCAAAGTCGAACCGGTCGAATCTGGTAAAAAGTTTCGAAGCTTCGTCGAACCGGTTTGACTTAGTCGAACCCCGAAAGTTCGACCTAAAAATCCGGTTCGACAAAAGTTCGCGACACCCCTACTCTACACTATTATCTTCCTTACAGAAGCGAACGGAGACGAGCAAATGTATAGCCAAAAGATGTCTCGACCTTCCTTCGCCCTTTTCCTTACTTTCTGTAGTTTGCTATTTCGGCTTGGCGCCACCATATATGGCACGCTTAGGGCATATCGAGTCTGCATTCTCAGTAGCCTTGTGGGCGTCGCCTTCATGTGAAACAGTGCAGAGCAGGCGAAATGGGCAATATGCCTAAACGCGGAGCACCTCGCGGCTAAGGTGCACTCTGGAAGCAGGAGACTGTCAACGCAAAGTTAAGGTTTCGGTATCGCCGGGTTGTGAGTCTGCCGTCTGCTATCGTCTCCGCACCGCCATTTCTCACGTCGTCTCGGACTGCTCCACACTTATGTGCAATACAGTAAGCACCCTTTTCTTCTCGTCGCTACATAACAGATACAGCGAATAACGAAACTCTACGATTTTGCTGGCACGGGGAGCGAGCAGGAACGCCGCAACAAAAAAAGTCAAGTGAACGCAAATCGACGTACGCCGAGCGCGGTACCAGCTCACTGCTTGCATTGGTTTGCAACCTCAATAACTGCCACTTCGGCTAGTACCAAATACCATGTAAGCCAATACTGGCAAGTCCCGCGGAGCGCGGGCGAAAGTGATCGCAGCGCACCTGTCGAGCTCGGAGTCTCCACTAGCAGACGCATTCCACGCAAAACATTGGTTTTGCCTATCTCCGTGCGAGTTGACCAATGAAAAACAATTGTCACGGGCATTCACTGCTTTGAATGTTAAAAAAAAAAAGAAAAGATAGGTGCCACATCATGAGTGAAGGACGTTCTGTTTGCGTAGGAAAGATGTTACAGCTTTCCGAGTGCCATTTTCTGGCTCTCCCAAAGAAAACACTCTTTCAAAACGTACGTAAGCCAGGCAAAACACCAGTGTACGTTCTCCCCGTTTCTTGAAAAAGGGCAGTGTACAAAATTTTTCAGAAGATAGCTACGTTTCAACTTTACTGTTCTTATCAATCAATTCGTTTTGCTGTTTAAATTTCAATTTCTTATGAATGTATAGCTTTAAAACCGTTTCGTCCAATTGGCGAGCCGGCCAATCACCCTAAGAACGTCTCCGGTTGAAGAAGCAAAAGACAATTTCGAACCACGTATGTTACTATGATTCCAGTATGCTCTGGAGGAAGTTGATTTTACACACGCAAATTTGGCACTGTTACTGAAACTAATAAAAGCGTAGTAACAAAAAAACTAACTTATCGCGCGTGCAAAAAAAAAAAAAAAAAAAAAAAGAAGAGGAGATCGTTGTAGCGCTAATAAAATGATTTCGCTGGCGGTATATACGGTGCAGAAATTGCAATTGTCAGCAGCGGGACAACTGACGTCTTTCGCACCTTCTACGATAAAGGCCGGCACCCGTTGGACAGTCGTGCACTGCCTTCCATTTTTCAGAATCTACTTACGTCTTATGTTTGAGGCGAAGCTACGCCGCCACGTTCTTTATTCCTCGTGCTTTTATCTGTGTGCGTGCGGGCGGGCGGGCGTGCTTGCTTGCTTGCTTGCTTGTTTGCTTGTTTGTTTGTTTGCCTTTTTTTGTGTTTAGTTGTCGTTCGAACTATCGTGCATTTTGCCTTGCCATGTTTGGCTTAGTTTTTACTTTCTCTCCTTCCCTTCGTCACTTACTACCGTCGGTTCGTCTGCTACGCTATGCCCGGAAATCTGGAAAGCCGTCTGCAACATTTTGCTTTTTTTTTTTTTTTTCACTGCCTTCTGCAATAACCTCCTATTCTCGTCTTCGATTGAGTTTCTAATCGGCAATATTCATATATACCTTTCGATACTTAATAAATGTATTGAAAAGTGGAAGCACGTTATATTCGGATTTTAATTGAGTACGCGGTCACGTCTGACTTGGGTCATCGTTTGTTGATCAACTGGCCGCCTTTGGGCATACACCAGCGCATACTTGGAGATAGCAGGCATGCCATGTGCTGCATACCACTGCAAAAACAAGTTTTTGCGATGTGGCGGAAAGTGCTTCTTCCCCTTTCTGAAGACTGAACAAACGTGAGTAATTAAGTAACTTCAAAGTAAACTGGAAGTGCAAAATTAACACTCACGCCTCAACAGGCGATTATGACAACTCCACGGAGATGGCGGAAAACTTCACAGACGAAAGACCAGACGCACAACTCAACACTCAGTTTTATGTAGCCGGGTGGGCAGCCTGCTAAATATCTCATCATGCGTGCAAACTCCAGCTGCAACCAGAAGCATCCCAGGTAGCACGCCAGAGGAATGCCCAACTTGGGCAAAGGTCTGGCAAACATAAGGGCCCAACTTTGCCGCAGTTAGGTTTTTGCGCCATGGCACTCATCAGTGCCAAAGTACGGTGCCTAAGTATAGCCTTAGTTGGGCGATCCTAGGGCATGCCAAAGTTTGACTCTTCTCTGGTACGCCAGAGGAGTGCCAAAGTTGGTGCCATACTTGAGCCATAACTGCCATAGTAAATCCTAAACTGGGAATGCGGGGCATGCCAAGGTTTGGCGTTTCTCTGGTCCGCCAGAGGAGCGCAAAAGTTGGTGCCATACTTCAGCCGTAGCTGCCAGAGTAACGGCTAATTTCGGTATTTGGGACATGCCAAAGTTTGGCTTTTCTCGGGTACGCCAGAGGAGCGCCAAAGTTGGTGCCAGACTTGAGCCATAACTGCCATAGTAAATCCTAATCTGGGAATTCGGGGCATGCCAAGGTTTGGCGTTTCTCTGGTCCGCCAGAGGAGCGCCAAAGTTGGTGCCATACTTCAGCCATAACGGGCAGAGCAAGGCCTCATTTCGGCATTTGGGACGTGCCAAGGTTTGGCGTTTCTCTGGTCCGCCAGAGGAGCGCCAAAGTTGGTGCCATACTTCAGCCATAGCTGCCAGAGCAACGCCTAATTTCAGTATTTGGGACGTGCCAAGGTTTGACGTTTCTCTGGTCCGCCAGAGGAGCGCCAAAGTTGGTGCCATACTTCAGCCATAGCTGCCAGAGCAACGCCTAATTTCAGTATTTGGGACGTGCCAAGGTTTGGCGTTTCTCTGGTCCGCCAGAGGAGCGCCAAAGTTGGTACCATACTTCAGCCGTAGCTGCCAGAGCAACGCCTAATTTCGGTATTTGGGACGTGCCAAGGTTTGGCGTTTCTCTGGTCCGCCAGAGGAGCGCCAAAGTTGGTGCCATACTTCAGCCATAGCTGCCAGAGCAACGCCTAATTTCGGTATTTGGGACGTGCCAAGGTTTGGCGTTTCTCTGGTCCGCCAGAGGAGCGCCAAAGTTGGTGCCATACTTCAGCCATAGCTGCCAGAGCAACGCCTAATTTCGGTATTTGGGATGTGCCAAGGTTTGGCGTTTCTCTGGTCCGCCAGAGGAGCGCCAAAGTTGGTGCCATACTTCAGCCATAGCTGCCAGAGCAACGCCTAATTTCGATATTTGGGACGTGCCAAGGTTTGGCGTTTCTCTGGTCCGCCAGAGGAGCGCCAAAGTTGGTGCCATACTTGAGCCATAGCTGCCAGAGCATCGCCTAATTTCGGTATTTGGGACGTGCCAAGGTTTGGCGTTTCTCTGGTCCGCCAGAGGAGCGCCAAAGTTGGTGCCATACTTCAGCCATAGCTGCCAGAGCAACGCCTTATTTCGGTATTTGGGACGTGCCAAGGTTTGGCGTTTCTCTGGTCCGCCAGAGGAGCGCCAAAGTTGGTGCCATACTTCAGCCATAGCTGCCAGAGCAACGCCTAATTTCGGTATTTGGGACATGCCAAGGTTTGGCGTTTCTCTGGTCCACCAGGGGAGCGCCAAAGTTAGTGCCATAATTCAGCGAGAACTGCCAGAGCAACGCCTAATTTGGGTATTTCGGACACGCCAAAGTTTGGCGTTTCTCTGGTACGCCACAGGAGTGCCGAAGTGTGCCCTACTTGAGCCATAACTACCAAAGCAACGCCTAATTTTGGCATTTCGCCCTCGCCGAGTTTGGCTTTTCTCTGGACCGCCACAGCTGTGCCAAAGTAAGTGCCAGACTTGAGCCATAACTACCGCAGCAAATCTTAGTTTGTTGATTCGGGGCATGCCGAAGTTTGGCTTTTCTCTGGCTACCCACTGAAGTGCCAAATAAGTGCCGGCAAAGAAAGCCGAAAGGCCTGCCCAAGTTTCGAATATCTCTGGTGTGTCACAGAAGTGCTCTTTCACGCATCCCAGAAGAGAAATAAATTAAATAAGCGTTGGAAACACGATGGTAAGATGTCATCACCTCCGTTCCCAAGCAGCACGGCAGTACTTTGCAGTATCGTGCCAGTGCAGGCCGAAAGTCGGTTCCAATATCGCTGAACTGTCCAGTTTTGCACCACCGTTTGATACCCGATATGTATTGCCGTACAGCTGTTTCGCCCCGGCCTAGCGTTCGCGCAATATTGTGCGAAAACTCTACGATGCGTCTGCTTCGTATTGGCCGAACGTCGTGCAAGTATGTGTACGTTGCATGTCATTTGTTGCATATCCAATCACTTATACGGACAAACAAATTTTTTTCGATCGCTCCCAGAAGTTTATTAAACAACTATCATTGAACACAGTGTATTTTCAACATATTTACAAAGGCCACACTTCTCTGTAAAACGAAAAGCAAATTATAAAATACAATTAACACTGTCCTCATGCCAAGCAAAACTCATCACACAAAAACCGCGGAGATTAAGAGGAAAGCAGGACGACTATCAGAATCATGCTTGCAGTGCACTTACTAATAAAAGAGCGATATCATGTAATCCTTGATAGATGCATAATCCAACTCAGGCACCCCACAAACACATTCGAGGATTGGAGGACTGACGTCTCGTCGTCGGCGAAGAGCAGTTTTGTCGAAGCGTGTCCAACAAACACATCACAAGTATTCCACGAACTCCGGTGCAAAGAATGGCTGTTACCGAAAAATCGGCATGGACGTATTCCGACCGTTTACGACGAAAAAATACAGCCGCGTCTGCAATGCACGAAAGCAACAGAACATTGAAGAGCAGTTCGAAAACCGGACCTACGTGGCCCGCTTATTTCTATAATTAGGCAAACGGCAAAAACTACAGCCCCAGGAATCCCATGAGCGTGACAGAGAAAGTCAGGTGAAAAATTTTCGTCCAAACGTTTTTGTCCTACGCGTTCTACGTAGAGAGGTCACGCTGGGTCACGCGTTTCGCTTCACCCTTTTGATTTGCTTAAAGCGGCTGTCGCGCTCGCTGGCAGCCACACGAAGACACAAAAGCAGGTGGGGAGGATTTGCAAAAGGCGAGGTCGAAGGGGAATCAACAACGCATAAAAGGAAAGGCCGCTTCTGCCGGTGACCTTGTCGCCTTGCCTAGTCAGTCAGCGTTCGGCTTCCATTGAGGGCCTCAGAAAGATAATCTCCTTTCTTGAGAGCGAAATGGACGGGGTGGTTATGTTTTTCGGGCTTGTCGCCATCCGATAGGCCTCAATTATTTCTGTCCCCACTCGCTCGCAGTGGCCTCCCATGGCTGTCGTGCCGGTGAAATTAGGAGCGCAAAAATACTCCAGAAGCCGGGCGAAGACATAATAAATGTAATAACAAAAACGGCTTGACATAACAAAAATAACAATTTAATTAAACGTTTCGCCTCCCATGCGGGAGGCATCTTCAGTAGAGCGCAGAGCGAGTGAGAGTCGCACAAAAGAGTTCGGCTATTTATGGATAAAGTTTGTGTACACGTCCGGCAGGGGGCCACGGTTCTTGTTTACCAGCGATGAATCACTTCCGCGTTTGTTGTTCTGGATGAACCAAGATTCCAGCAGCTTCCTCGGTCCCCACCTTTTATCCCTCGCCTTGTTAAAGTCAAATTGGTGTCCTGACGTCCATGCATGGTCGACGAGTTCGGACTTGAAGCGAGTGGCGTTCGTGGAATTGGCGACATCCCGTGCGTGTTCTTTTAGTCTTGTTTTTCTTTTTCGTTCCGTCTCTCCAATGTAGGAAGCGTCACATTCCTTGCACTGCACCTGGTAGATCACGACCCTTTCTGCCTCGGGCGGGGTCGGGTCTTTTGGCTTGGAGATAACATTGGCAATTGTTCTGTAGGTCAACCATTTCGTCGTTTACCCTGAGACTGGGTTTTTTTTAGAAGAGCAGAAGTAACAGAAAAAACAGACAGGTCTCAAACTCAGGGTAAACCTGTCTGTTTTTTAGAAGAGCAGTAGTAACAGAAAAAACAGACAGGTCTCAAACTCGGGGTAAACCTGTCTGTTTTTTCTGTTACTTCTGCTCTTCTAAAAAAACCCAGTCTCAGGGTAAACGACGAAATGGTTGACTTCCACCAGCTAGCCTGTACTTTGACTTTTTTCTGTTCTGTAGGGATTGTATACAGTCCGTACCCCCAACGGCCTACGGGCGCGTACCAATGCCTCCGAAACCCCCTTAACGTAAGGGATGCACACGACGTCACGTGTTCGTTCGGCTCGATCCGGGCGCCGACGGGACATTTGTTTCTTAACGCGATTGATAAACCGGTCGGGGTAGTTACGTTTCTTCAAAGCCTCCCGCACATGGCTAAGTTCTTGATCGCTAAGTGTTGAGTTAGATGGGACTGTTTCTGAACGATGAAGGCAACGATCTTACAACTGAGCTTTTGTGTTGAGTAGGGTGATGAGAGTGGTAGTCAAGAAAGTTTTGTCTGTCACATGGTTTACCATATACGGATATCTCCATCTTAAAGGGATACTACAACGAAATTTCGGCGCTCATTTTTTGGTCTATATGTGTTCAAAAAAGCAACATCACATCGAACATACCAATATTTTCTTTAAAAAGACACGAAAAGGATTTTTAAAACGAATTAAACGATTAGCAAAGAGCACCTGGTGGATGTAGTAAACGCCTCGCTTCTAATGCCCGTCTAGGAACCTTGACAGCTAGTGACGGAGGTTGTCTCGTCTCCGGCCACGACGAGAGAAGAGGGGCAGGAGGAACTCCCCTCTTCCCGAGAATGCCTTTTGTGTGTCGCAGAAGTCGCTATTGTCCCCCTACAGGATTACAGAAGATTAACCCGTCACTCAGAATTCGTACAAAAGCAGCCGATTCGGTGGCTGGAACGACTAGGCCATCCTCTCGACGTCAGCCTCGCCGTAGCTTTGCTCGTCTTGAGACGACCTACGTCACGATTGCGTTGGATGTCACGTGGTCTCCGCTGGGCCTTCTCCAGGCGCTTGCCAGAGTGGGCCGTTTATAACGAAAAATACAGCCACCAGGCTCAAAATACAAACGTGCGATTGTCATTTACGGATATTGTGGATCATATTCAACCTATTTTTGAACACGACGGGAATATTTCAAATTTCGTTGAAGTATCCCTTTAAAGAAAGATTCACTAGTTCTATGGACACGTACATACAGAAACGGCAAGGTACTATCGGTTTCATGTTCGCAGGTGAACTGAATTGAGGGGTGGACACTATTCAAATTGCGGTGAAAATCGGTTACGTTCTCTCTGTTAACTATTAGAAAAGTGTCATCGACATAGCGACGGTAAAACTTCACGGAGAAATCAATGCCAGACATTACCTTTTCCTCAACATATTCCAAGACGAGATTCGAGACGGTTGCGGAAACTGGACTCCCCATAGGGCATCCGCTGACCTGATGATATATGTCCCCATTAAAACTAAAATTACACTGGTTGAGACAAAAACGCAAAAGGAGTGTAACGTCATCAACAAGGAGGGTTGTGCGAGTGGACAACGACTGGTCTGCCATCAACCGGTCACGGGCGACATAAACCGCCAGGGCGTTGGGGACATTCGTAAATAATAAATCACATCAAAGGATACCATAGCCTCGTGCGATAGCAGGGTCTGAGCGCGTATAAGTTCAACAAAGTCACGGGAATTCCGGACGCTAAACTTAATGTTTCCCGTAAGAGGGCTCAGAATCATAACCAGATATTTGGAAAGGCTGTAAGTGGATGAACCAATAACATATACAATCGGGAGTAGGGGGCAACCCGGTTTGTGAATTTTGGGGAGTCCATACATTTTGGCTGTCGCGGATTCAAAGCAGAAGAGACGACGGTATAGGTCGTCACTGATGCGTCCTTTCTTTTTCAGCTCTCGAAGGTGGTCAACTAACTCTCTTTCGGACTTAGCAGCGGGATCTCTTGATAGCCTCACGAAATAGCGACTGTCATTTATAACTTCATACATCTTCTTCATGTAGTCATCCCTATCAAGCACAACGGTTCGTTTTCCTTTGTCGGCCTTTAAAATCATAATGCAGCTGTCTGACTTCAACTCATTAAGAGCAATGCGTTCTTGCTGATCTAAATTTGACCCGGCCGGTTGCGCATTGTTCAAAACACTGACAACGCGGCTTCTCGCGAGATTTACCCCTGTGACATCGTGCACATGTCTGAGTTTCTCTTCAATTTCAATTATGAAGTCACGTTTTGGAACGTACCGTGGAGCAAGGGCACAGTCCAGTCCTTTGGATAGCAGAAATAGCAAGCCAGAGTTGGTAATAGTAACATAAGGTACGTACGGCAGAATTCCCTGCCATAAATAAAATGATTTGGCTAACGCCAATGTAACGCAAAATGGGTGCAAAGAGTTTTGCGATAGAAAGCGTAAACCGAAAAAAAGGAAAAAAAAAGAAAGAAAGGCTGAAGGAAAGGAGAAATAAGAAAAAAAATCTCTGGCGACGTGGCCAAAAAAAAATTCTGTTCATGTGATTTTTCTTGTCACGTGACCAAACAAAAAAAATAAACGAAATAAATAAAAGAACACGAGAAAAAAAACCATCCCCTCCCCGGTTTCGAAGCTAGGCCCTCTTGATCGTGAAACTAGCGCGCTATCCGTTGCGCCAACATAACTTTTTTTTTTCTTTCTTTATTGCAAGTTGCGCCAACATAACTCTGCCTGTAATGCTCACGCATTCTCCCATCATAGGAGAAAGCTTAGTTGGCTTCGTAGTTTTTCATGCTTGTGTCATTTTTATTTCTGGCAAGAGTTCACGTCCAGAATGCTTTCAGAGTTTTCGAGCAAAACGAGTTTTCTTCATCCGAGTCACCTTCTACAACCAGTAGACCGCACTGGGTCGTCCGGCTAATCAAGCAGCTTTTTTCAAATTCTCTAACGTGCCCGTCCTCGGATCCGAGGTCGCCGTTTGACAAGCTTAACTTTCTTCCACCTTTTAGCCGGAACCCCCACGGCAGCTTTGTTCCGTCCCCACTCCCTCTCGAGAGGATGGCTCGCCCCGAGGCTAATCCCATTCTCTAGACGCTCTTTCCACCCAACGAAGCCCCTTTCCCTCCCCGTCCCCCAGCTTCGGGACAGAAGGTTCTTCGCTGTAGAACGTGCCGTTTGTACAGCGGCCTTTAAAGGGATACTTCAACGAAATTCGAAATATTCCCGTCGTGTTCAAAAATAGGTTGAAGATGATCCATAATATCCGTTAATCACAATCGCATGTTTGTATTTTGATCCTGGAGCTGTATTTTTCGTTATAAACGGCCCACTCTGGCAAGCGCTCGGAGAAGGCCCAGCTTAGAGCACGTGACATCCAACGCAATCGTGACGTAGGTCGTCTCAAGACGAGCAAAGCTACGGCGAGGCTGACGTAGAGAGGATGGCCTAGTCGTTCCAGCCACCGAAGCGGCTGCTTTTGTACAAATTTTGAGTGACGGGTTAATCTTCTATAATCTTCTAGGGGGACAATATCGACTTCTGCGACACACAAAAGGGATTTTCGGGAAGAGGGGAGTTCCTCCTTCCCCCCTTCTCTCGTCGTGGCCGAAGACGAGACAACCTCCGTCACTAGCTGTCAAGGTTCCTAGACGAGAATTACAAACGACTCACGAGGCGTTAGCGACATCCACCAGGTGCTTTTTGCTAATCGTTTAATTCGTTTTAATATTACTTTTCGAGACTTTTTAAACAAGATATTGGTATGTTCCATGTGATACTGCTCTTTTGAACACATATAGACCAAAAAAATGAGCACCGAAACTTCGTTGTAGTATCCCTTTAAAGTTCGGATTGTCCTGTCTGTATCGTTTCTTTTGTGTCTCCACTTTTAATGTTTAAAAAGTATCATCACGCTAAAATAGTACAATTTACGGGATTTTATTTTCATTCCCCAAGTGTGATGCGGGAGCTGCGCCACGGAGCCCCGGTCGTTTCCGCTCTTTGTTATCGCTAGGATTCGCCAGTGCTCAATCACAATGGAAGACACGCACAGAGCCACGCTCGCTTTTGCAATGCGCCGCCTAATAATGATATCTCTTGTGGAAGCGTGCGTACATCCGTCTTGCGCAGTGTTAGCTCAATGGCAGCACTTTCTGTAAAGGCGGATTCACACCGGGGATGTAAGCAGCCGCGCGATCCAACTAAATCGCATCGCAAAAAAAATAAATAAATAAAAGTAATTAGTTGGTCAATTTGGCGTGCGCGATGAGCTAGTCCAACGCCTTCGTTGGCGAGTCGCTTCTCAAAAACTCTCGCTTCGAACGCCGTTGGTTGGCTCGGCCTCTCCGCGACTAGAGTGCATCGTAAAAAGTCGGGTCAGCAAGCGACTGCTTAAAACCCGTCACTTTTTGCCCGCGATGGTCGCTTTTGCGATGACAGTTATGGCGCGACTAGATCGCATCGCCGGTGTGAACGCGCCATAATGTCGATCCAGTCTCACGGCGCGTCCCGATATTGGCTTGTGTACCTACGCGCGAGTGCAACATCTGGCACAATTTGCGTTTGCAAACCCTGCTCCAGCCGCGTCAAAACATTCAGCCAACCTTTGGACTGCAGAAATCAAGAGACACCCAAAATAAGATAAAGTTGCCAGCCGAATAAAACTTGATTTCTATTTAATTAAGATGAAGACCACCCGCGTACATCAAATACCTCATCAGCCGAACTCCAAGGCAGTAAGCCTAGTTCTGGCACTTGTTTGGCAACTTTGGCCCGCAGCTGCCAGATCACAGCCAAACTATCGGGAAGCGAAGCCTAACTTGGGCGCTCGTTTGGCGACTTGGGCCCAAAGATGCCAGATCTCAACCAAACTACAAGGTAGTAAGCCTAACTCTGGCACATTTGTGGGGATTTTGGCCCGAATGTGCCAGGTGACAGCCGAACTGTCTAAAAGTGAAGCCTAACTTTGGCATTAGTTCGGCGATTTTGGCCCAAAAATGCCAATGCTCTGCCAAACTACAAGGTAGTAAGCCTAACTCTGGCACATCTGTGGCGATTTTGGCCCGAATGTGCCAGGTCATAGCCGAACTATCAAAAAGTGAAGCCTAACTTTGGCATTAGTTTGGCGATTTTGGCCCAAAAATGCCAAAGATCTGCCGAACTACCGGGCAGTAAGCCTAAATCTGGCATTTTTTAGGCGATTTAGGCCCGAAGATGCCAGACGACAGCCGAACGACCCGGCAGCGAAGCCTAAGTTTGGCACTTGTTTGGCGAATTAGGGCCAAGATACCCAGACTGTTGCCAAGGGAGGTCAGGTTTGGCACTACTTTGGCTTCTTCGGGCTTTTTAATGCGCTAAACTGCCAGACGCAAGCCAAGTTTTGGCCCAGAACTCGGTGCTGCCTGGGATGGAACCTCTCGAAAGACATTTTGTTGAAGAACAAGAAATACTCACATGCGAAAATGACGCCGCCATACGACGCAGCTCGCCACTTAGCCTTCGACACACATTTCACTGAAATAATGAAACAAACAAGAGTTCAGCTGAAGGGGCACTTGAGGCGCTAATCGACACTCATACCAAAGCCTCGGTGTGCAATGACTGCCTGGACATGTGCGGCAACAATTACTTGAATGTACCTTTGAACTGCTTCGTCAAGCGAGCAAACAAACAACTTGCAAAAGTCATTCGGAAAAGAAATGCGAAAGCATAAGAAGGTTACACACTGCTAGCACATAGCAGATTGCAGCGTGCGACTCTTATTTCCCGGGCAGTGTGAGTTGGACTACGTTATTCCTTTCCTCCGTTTGGTGCTTAGTTCCTACCAACGCCGCGAAAGCAAACAAACTAACATGTAACGTGCAGCTCAAAATCAAAAGAGAGTGAATGTATTTTGTTTTTCTTAAATAGTTCCGTCGTGTTGCTTCCGCTTTGTATGTTGTGGACTGAACACGGACGGCGACCACCACCAGCTAATTTTCAATGCTCCCATCGACGCTCCGCGCGATCGTCGTCGATGAAGGATGTCTTTGCTGGGTGATTTTTATCTTTGTATCGTCTGGCTAACTTCTGTTTCTTTCGCCGTTGTTAGCGACTGTTCCAAATTTCTTTTGATTTTCATCTGTGATGGGGACCCCATCTTTTCTGCAAAGCTCGGAAAATGTTTGCACTTTAATTTTTCCCGTTACTTTTTTTGTTTTTGTAATGTTGCAGAGGTTGGTGCTTGCTCTGGTAATCTAGCATGTTGTTTGCACACGTTTTATTAATCACCTATTTAGGTAAGAAACTGACAACGCAGTTGGTAACGGATAAACAGTAACCTCTTACGACGTAGTTCGAGTGGCTGAACGCTTTTTTTTCCGCTTACCAGGTGTGCTTCAAACACGTGTGATCTACTGAGTGGAAATTGAGACCGCTAAATAAACTGATCTATCTATGCTTCTCCGCGCGTTGCAATTTAATTGTCCTTGCAGTTGCGATCGTCGGATGCCACTTTGCAACCGGACAGACCGAAATTAATTGCTTCAGCTCCCTACTGAAAAAAACCATTTGGCGCCCATATGAAAATAAACGGGTCCATACCGGTAACCGTTTAACCATACTGGTCACCAGTTTGTCAAAGGGGTCGCCCGTATGGCTCAAAGGGGTCCCCCGTATGAGCCATAACGGTCACCTATTTGGCAAACGGGTCGCTCGTCTGGGCAAATGGGCGACTCGTTTGGGCAAAGTTGTCGCACGTTTGCTCAAACCGGCGACCATGTTGCAAACTGCACCGGTTTAATCAAACGGCTCTCCGGAGCCCGTTTGATATTGAACGTACAGATCGGCGGCGTGGGCACGCCTAGCGTTTCAGCCGTGGCAGCCAATGTTTTCCGGAAGGCTGGGAGCGCCGGTTCATCGATTTCAGATCGTCCGCGTAATGCAAGTAATTATATTTATATTTCAATTGCGCTGATTTTCGATTATTCTGCAACTAAAACTAACACTTTTTTTTTTTGTTTTACGTAAACGCGCGACGTTGGTGAGCCGATATTTTTGACAGACCTTTAATACTTTGTCCATCTTTGTTGCTTCAATTTACTTATTCAGCTCGAATCTCTCTCGCAGAAGACGCGACCGCGTGAAAGAATGTACGTCTAGACTCCGTTTCACTTTAATTCAAGACGCAGCGAAGGTAGCACGCGTACACGCGGCTGCAAGAACATCGAGCATCGCGAGAGCACACCCGCCGTTGCAGCACTCAAACTACGAGCTTGCGCTGAGTTCTTTCTTCGCTCGGGCGCAAGCCGAGCTTCTGGCAGCCCCGCCGCTATTTCCAAAGTTCGAGCGCGCGCGCGCGCGCGCATTTGTTCTTCGGGACTACAAAAAAGCATCTCCTTCGAATGCCTGGGGAGAGGGAGAAGGGCTGTCCCGGTGGTCCCAGCGCCTTGACCTCGCCCCCTCCCTCCTCTCTTGTCACCCCTGTCACGTGACCCACAGCAGCGCGCCAGCTACACGCTGATAAGCATCGAGATCCGGAAGGGCGCGCCTTGCAGCCGCTTTTTTCTTTGTCTGCTTGTTGTCAGTTGCTGCTCGAAGTTCGCTCGTCCTACCTGCTTCAATCTGTCGCCTAACCCTGCGGTCTTATTGGGATGTCTCTCGCGGTTTGGTTGGGTTCGCAAGAAGTCGCAAATTCTCGCGGTTTGGTTGGGTTCGGCAAATGACAGCTTGTGCGCCGCATCGTGTTGAAACTTCCCAGGAGCCGTTCCCTCTCGTTTGTGTTTGTGTGGTTGTCCTGATTTGACCGTGTCGACAAATATCACGGATTACCTCTTTCAAGTCCGCTATTGTTATGGTAAGTGCACTGCAACCTACGTGTTGGCAACGATTGACCGTTCTTCTACGCGTACTCTTCTAAATTATCTAAAGAATTATGCAGCGCCTATTCGCGCGGCAGCCAGGAGAATAATTTCCCCGAAAGTCTACCTGCATAGTGTTTACAGATCGCTTGCACGTTTGTACTTGTCTACAGAAGAGGTAATAAACTTCGAGGAGAATTGAAAACAATCTTTTGTGTCGGTTTTCCTGTCCACTTACAAGCACCTACGCGAGTGCATTTGTTCTACGTGTTTTCTCCATGTTATAAATACGTTTATGAGTTTCGGGACGTCTTAAATATGTTTAAGATAACCAAGCTCCCAGACGATACCCATTTAGGGCTAGCGCATAATTTGCCATTTCGAAGGGCACGTTCAAACGTGTGGTCACGTGCCATGTCGAACGGGTACTCGTACCATACGGCACCCGTATCAAACGGGCACCTGTATCAAACGGGTACCGTTTCGAACGGGTACCGTTTCCAAACCGGTACCCGTATCCCATAATCACGTTTGATCCAAACGGATCGACAGGTTTGATTCAAACGGGCGACCAGTTTGCCACCCGTTTGAATTTCAAATGGTTTTTTTCAGTAGGGCCCTACTGAAAAAAACCATTTGAAATTCAAACGGGTGGCAAACTGGTCGCCCGTTTGAATCAAACCTGTCGATCCGTTTGGATCAAACGTGATTATGGGATACGGGTACCCGTTTGGAAACGGTACCCGTTCGAAACGGTACCGGTTTGATACAGGTGCCCGTTTGATACGGGTGCCGTATGGTACGAGTACCCGTTCGACTTGGCACGTGAACACACGTTAGAACGTGCCCTTCGAAATGGCAAATTATGCGCTAGCCCTAAATGGGCATCGTCTGGGAGGTTGGTTATCTTAAACATATTTAAGACGTCCCGAAACTCATAAACGTATTCATAACATGGAGAAAACACGTAGAACAAATGCACTCGCGTAGGTGCTTGTAAGTGGACAGGAAAACCGACACAAAAGATTGTTTTCAATTCTCCTCGAAGTTTATTACCTCTTCTGTAGACAAGTACAAACGTGCAAGCGATCTGTGAACACTATACAGGTAGACTTTCGGGGAAATTATTCTCCTGGCTGCCGCGCGAATAGGCGCTGCATAATTCTTTAGATAATTTAGAAGAGTACGCGTAGAAGAACGGTCAATCGTTGCCAACACGTAGGTTGCAGTGCACTTACCATAACAATAGCGGACTTGAAAGAGGTAATCCGTGATATTTGTCGACACGGTCAAAGCAGGACAACCACACAAACACAAACGAGAGGGAACGGCTCCTTGGAAGTTTCAACACGATGCGGCGCACAAGCTGTCATTTGCCGAACCCAACCAAACCGCGAGAATTTGCGACTTCTTTGAAGAATCGCTCGTTGCCGACATACACGTGGGTCTTTTCGAACACTGATAGCTTTGGTGCACATCCAATACGTTGTCCAGAGACATCCCAATAAGACCGCAGGGTAAGGCGACAGAGTGAAGCAGGTAGGACGAGCGAACTTCGAGCAGCAACTGACAACTAGCAGACAAAGAAAAAAGCGGCTGCAAGGCGCGCCCTTCCGGATCTCGATGCTTATCAGCGTGTAGCTCGCGCGCTGCTGTGGGTCACGTGACAGGGGTGACAAGAGAGGAGGGAGGAGGCGCGGTCAAGGCGCTGGGACCACCGGGACAGCCCCTCTCCCTCTCCCCAGGCATTCCAGGGAGATGCGTTTTTGTAGTCCCGAAGAACCAACGCGCGCGCGCGCGCGCGCTCGAACTTTGGAAATGGCGGCGGGGCTGCCAGAAGCTCGGCTTGCGCCCGAGCGAAGAAAGAACTCAGCGCAAGCTCGTAGTTTTAGTGCTGCAACGGCGGGCGTGCTCTCGCAATGCTCGATGTTCTTGCAGCCGCGTGTACGCGTGCTACCTTCGCTGCGTCTTGAATTAAAGTGAAACGGAGTCTAGACGTACATTCTTTCACGCGGTCGCGTCTTCTGCGAGAGAGATTCGAGCTGAATAAGTAAATTGAGGCAACAAAGATGGACAAAGTATTAAAGGTCTGTCAAAAATATCGGCTCACCAACGTCGCGCGTTTACGTTAAAAAAAAAAAAAAAAAGGTGTTAGTTTTAGTTGCAGTATAATCGAAAATCAGCGCAATTGAAATATAAATATAATTACTTGCATTACGCGGACGATCTGAAATCGATGAACCGGCGCTCCCAGCCTTCCGGAAAACATTGGCTGCCACGGCTGAAACGCTAGGCGTGCCCACGCCGCCGATCTGTACGTTCAATATCAAACGGGCTCCGGAGAGCCGTTTGATTAAACCGGTGCAGTTTGCAACATGGTCGCCGGTTTGAGCAAACGTGCGACAACTTTGCCCAAACGAGTCGCCCATTTGCCCAGACGAGCGACCCTTTTGCCAAATAGGTGACCGTTATGGCTCATACGGGGGACCCCTTTGAGCCATACGGGCGACCCCTTTGACAAACTGGTGACCAGTATGGTTAAACGGTTACCGGTATGGACCCGTTTATTTTCATATGGGCGCCAAATGGTTTTTTTCAGTAGGGTACGTCACATTAAACACGGTACAACAAACTTTTCGCCTAACACTCAGGTGTGTGTGGCAATCCGCAAATATTGTCGTTCTTTTTCGTGAAGCTTAATCGACGAGACACTCACGCAACCTTTTTCCTGTGTCTTCAATGTCCATGGCCTACAGCACTTGACATGCGAAGGGGTTTTTGTTCCTGTGAAGGACGGTTAGGCTGGTGAGCTCTGCTCATAAGCATTGAGAATTTATCTTCTGAAACACGTGTTTTGTCTAGGCGCTTTAAAATATTTTTTTATTATTTCAGTGTTAATTTAAGCGTCATTACTGGACGCCCTTCTGATTCACTTTAACGATTAGTGAGGGCTTAAAGTCGATTGACGCAACATGGCAGCACTCTATAAATAGTAGAGATCGCGTTGATGCAGAGCTTACTTAAACCTAAGCTAGTATTGAAGCAACCCATTCTCTGTGATGCATTATTCTGTTTGCGCGAAGTCAGCGCTGCGTCAACAAGATAAGCACTATTTCCAGCGCTGACTAACAGCAGTTGTGTGCTGTGGTGGGGAATGAGTGAACAGGCCTTTGTCATGAGGACCGACGACAATTCATCATAGTCAAAGCTGTCTTATTTACGCTTAGCAACACAAAATAAAAAAAAAACCTGGCTGTTCCTTCATTTTTGATTAGAAGTTCAGGTATCTGAAAAGCTGGAAAGCGCCTCCATCTTCCATTAGGTTAATAGACCGATCTCACCAAGCGTTTGGCGCATGCGCGAGGCAGCCATAACTTTAGTTCACAGGAGGCAATCGGCCGTGCACGAGCCTGTTCGTGCCCTGCACGCGCAGAGCTCCAGCGAGGTTGTCGCACGCGCAGAAAGACTAAAGTTCCCTCGATGCATTGCGGCAGCGGTGGCGTAGTCAAACTGGCTGGTGAGATCGGTCTATTGTTTATCTTTTCAGGTAGTGAACATTCCACGACTAACCGTGATCTGCACTGACGAAGCGGTATCGCATGGTGCCAAACGTCTCCATAGCAAAAAAAAATATGGGTTTGTTTTGAGTTGAGTGGTGTAATTTTGTGCTCCCATTATGCTATAGTTGCAAGTAAACTTCATATTTTCCTCATCCATTTGGTGTTATCTTTAACAAAAAGAAAATGTGGGCTTTCATATTTCCTTCCTTGTATCCGCCTTTGATGTGGCTCATGATCATGAAACAGAAACCACTCTGGAACAACCTATACATTCTAGACACCATAAAGTATACAATATATTTTTCCTGCGATATACGACATGTTACTTTTCTCGGTCTTACCAGCGCAACTGGTAAAGACGAACTGTTTCTTTCATAATGTATGAAAAAAGGCATCTCTGTTCTGCTATGGTTTGTCAATCATCAAACGCGAAGCGCACACCGTGTCTAGTGCATAGAGGCTCTCTTCAAGAAAGAAATTTGGGTCTCTTGAGTTGTTCACTCTTTTTTATATATTTAATGAGTTGTCACCTGAACTAATAATCAGCGTACTCAAAATAACTACCTAGATCCTCGACCTCTTCAGCGGAGATTCTCTTGGCCCCTACCAAAAAGGCGAGCTCGTGGTTCACAGCAAAACCCTTATGAAGGGCTACTACGGTCGCCCGGAAGCTACTCTAGAAGTTCTGAGCAGTGACGGATGGCTTCGCACGGGTGAGTTTGAGGATGCTCTTTGTGATATTTAATTATTTAATTTTATATTTATATAATGGGCCTAACCGCGGCCTTGTCATGTCCGCCGTGCGAGTACGCGTTGAGATCTAGCATTTGTGAACCAGTCTCATTCGGTAATTCAATGTAACTTGAGTATTGCGCTTACAGATATTCGTTTCTATTTTCAAACCTTGTGTCTGTAAGATACAGTGCTATTTTCGTAGGCTGAAAAGACATACACAACGTAGTAATCGTTTATGTTTACTGAATCAGTATGCAAGGTGGCCTTACACTTGAACCGCATATCTGCAGTTCTAGCGGAGTTCTGCATAAAATGGTCTTTCGATTAACGTGCACCTGCTGCTTAGGTGCAGAAAAAACTAGGGCAGTGTACCCCAGGTACGGGTATTGAGATACTAAGGGAAGTACCCCATCCTACACTTTGATGCACCGACGCAGCGGAGGCCACTGAATGGAAGGAGCATATCTCCTTACATATAATTGAACAATCCAAGAGCGCGGAGTTTTGTAGGCAAATATTCTCCAGAATTAGGTGTATTAAAGAAATACTGTATTATACGGGAATAATTTAAAAAAAACCTTAGGAGATGTGGGCTCAATACTACAAATGGGGATGTCTTAGAAATGCTTAGGAATAACATATTTATGTATCACAAGCTCTATAGAAAGGTTACAGTTGTCGTCCAGTTCTAGGGACGACAGAATTCACACCAAATTACTGAAAAACACTAAATTACACTCAGCTCGTCTTCTGTTAATTATCTTTCAACAATCTTTGTCTTCTGGCGAGCTTCCTACACGTTGTAAAATTGGCAGGGTGGTCCCCGTACAGAAATCGAGGGATCGAACCTTACCATCAAATTATCGTCCTATATCTCTAACCAGTGTGCCGTGCAAGCTTCTTGAGCACATAATATATTCAAATGTCATGAAGCATTTCGAAAATAATCTCATCCTCTTTTCAAACCACCATGGGTTCAGACAATCATATTCTTGCGAAACACAACTAGCACAACTTCTTCATGAAATGCTCCATAACATCGATAATAACATAGAGACAGACGCCATATCATTGATTTTTCTAAAGTATTGAATACGGTATCTCATAATTTACCGATGCTCAAGCTAAATGAACTTGACATTTATCCACTCTTAACATCATAGATAGGACAGTTTTTAACCAACCGTACTCAGCTTACTGTGATTAACAACCTCTCATCAGCTTATTCTCCAGTATCATCCGGAGCCCCTCTGGTTTTTTTAACATTTGTAAATAACCTACTTGATCACATAACATCCTGTATTCGATTGTTTGGTGATGACTGCGTAATTTACCTATCTGTATCTAGTCTGAACGATAACATAACCCTACAAGCTGACCTCAACCTAATAGCCGACTGGTGTAAACACTGAAAAATGACCAGTTAACTTTTCTAAAACAAATCTCGTTTCCTTCACGCGTGCTCATTGTCCTCTCTCATTATCTTACACTATGAGCAGCCAGGTAATTACCAAGTGTCCACCTTACAAATATCTGGGCGTTTACTTATCTGACGATCTCTCATGAAACACGCATATAACACACGTCCTGTCTAATGCTAACCACTCGCTTGGCTATCTTCGATGGAATCTAAAACTAGCATCACCATTTGTTAAACGACTAGCCTACACTACGCTCGTAAGATTGCAACTTGAATGCGCATCATCCATCTGGTCCCCTTGGTAACATTCAAAGATAACAAACATAAATGCACTTAAAAATCGCGCAATGAGATTCATTTCTTCAGATTACTCACGAGACATCAGCATTACTTCTTTACGAATGAAAGCTAACCTTGATCTGCTCTCACCCAGAAGAAAATGATCACGCCTGTCTCTTTTTCACAAGATTTATTATCATAACAATGACATCAGAACTTCACTATTATTCCCAGTTACTCACATATTTCCTCGAATGGATAACGTCTGTGAAGTTCGTCCAATTTTCGCCTCGCTAGTTCGTTTCTTAACTCCACCTATCCTTTAACAATAACAGACGAGCCCGCCTAACAGTTTCGTAACCCAGACAGATCATAACACATTCATATCCCAACTGACCATCTATCTGCATTTGCACTAATAGTAAAGTGAATTCGTGTTTATAGAAATGTTTCATTTGTCAATTTTATGTTTAATCAGCTGTTTTTCCTTAAAAATATTTTGAGTGTTTATATTTTTTTCCTGTTTTTGCTGCATTATGTATCAATGTTCTCCAGCATGTAACTTACTTTTTGTTTGTTCCTTTATATAATGTTTCTTCAGCACGACGCCCCCAGCTTGTGTAATGCCCGTACCCAAGTAGCACAACACGCCGGGTTGGGGATGGGGCGGTATTGGCCTGCCGGGATACCGATACCGGCCAGTACCGGAAACGCCCCAAGGGGCGACATTGGCCGGGCCCAATGCCGGAATCCGGCCGGTACTGGGAACTTATTGGGAAACCGGGATGCCGGGAATACGGGATGTTCCCAGCGAGCTCCCGACACAGATCCCCGGCATGGAACCGGTGGTGCGGTAGGAAACCATCAGTGTGCCAGCGTGTTTCCGGGTCAGAGCCAGTCCAATTGCGGATTAGTCCCAGCGTAAAAACAGATCAGTGCCAGCGTAATTGCAGGTCATTGCCTGCGAAATTGCGGATCAGCACCAGCGTATGCGTCATTCAGTGTACCCACCATAGAACCAGCAGAATCTAGCTGTGTCAGGCTTTAAAGCCCAGGAATGACATTTTACTGCATTTTTAAACAGCTAACTTCTCAGTAGATCAAATTGACTTAAATGTGGAAATGCTAAATTTCTCAGTCCAAACTATTTTATTGGTTTTCATATCTTTTATAGGTGCTGACCGTTTTTAACATGTTTTTCGGACTTGAACTGAAAAAAGCCGGTTTAGTATTTGTGCAATTTTAAGAAACAATGCTGTGTGAACAATTGACTTTCTCCATGTATACAGTATACTCATGGCAATTATTGTATACTCGTTGAGACGACATGTCCCATTCATCTGTCGCCCAGATGCATATTGTGGTTAGTACAAGAAGGGAACATACAAATTTTTTTTTACCGTGACATTCTTTATTGTGACTCGTGCATCCATAGCAGCTAGCTCCTCAGCCAGAGTGTCCCTCATCGTCAAGGGCGGTTGGAACCACCAGTGGAGTGTCCGTCTTTTTAACTCTATTGCCCTTGCCCAACTCCCTGCCCGTCAGCCACTTCTGCACCGCGTCCACGCTGCACGAGTGCAACTTTGTATGGCACCTGTAAAGAGAATTGTCAGATCACACAGATTAGTTGAGGGATAGGGGAAGCCAATATCTTGCATATTAGCTACACACAAGGTGCTGTTCACACACTGCAGTTTGTGAGCATTTACTTTGTGTAAATATAGGTCCCTCACTTAGCCTGCAATTCAAAGGTGACAGAAAGAGAGCACCACAGAGGTGGAGATTGTGGGTTTGGCTACCACGCTAAGGTGCAGATTCTATGGAGGCATATGGCTATTTCACGCAACATCCTATTAATCTGAAATGGGGGCGAGACGGGGCGGGGGGCGAGAAGGGGTGGGGTGCAGAAATGAGTGGTTAAAAAAAGAGCAAAACTTCCCCAACTGACACTCTACAGACCAAGGCCTCTAAATGGTCGTCATTAGATTTTCAACCTGGAAACTAACAGGATAACAAGACAAGAGCAACAAAAACCTTTTTCCACAGTTCCTTCAAGACGCTGCTTTTCAGTATGAAGGTTCCGAGAATGGTAACACAGGAGATATTCGTAATAAAAAATGCAAGTCAAATTTAAAAAAAAAAAAAAAATAACGACAGGAATTGACGACTTAAATTTTGCATATTGCAAGACTTAACAAGAAACTGAAGCTGTTCTGTATTTGAGGAAGAATACCGAAATCGTCTTGATATGGCATCCAGGATCACGAATATCGAGTTCATTTTTTCAATCTGGTGCACGGAGGCTGCAGAAATTAATTTCTAAAGTACAGCTGAAGCCCCTCCTTCCCGGGGCGTGACGTCATGCAGGGAGTTTTCGGAATTTCTGCTCTCGCTCATCTTCAGCTCCTGTCAAACCTATGCACGTGAACTATTGTATTTGTAAAAAGGTCAGAAATAGACGCCACAACTGGCATCAGTGTGGAAAAATACAACTGGCAAGCTTGCAATTGCACGCGCCGCCCACACGAGCGACACGTGCTTGGCGCCCCAAAGATCCTAGTACGACGTCACGACTGCTCTGAGGCTTTTCGTGTTTTCTCGCGTCTAGTTACACCTTCGGGGAAAACGAAAGCGATATTCAGATTCACAGGACAAAAATACGCCAGAAGTCACCTATAACTCGTTTTTTTGTCAAAAAGTGTTTCAGTTTCCCTTTAATTGTCAACATATTTCAAAGATTGTGCTTGTCTATTGAGCTCCAATAGAGATACCATCAATTTAATAGCTAGTAAAGAATATGCATTACCGATGACCACCTTACACATCATGGCGTCCTTGAACCTTGACTTTCCTTGGTAGCCCAAAAGGGCCGGAGAACTGCTCCTGGACTTGCTTTGAGAACAGGCGTCCCACCATCTCTCGTACCACCTTCTGCAGGTTCTTGCTGTCTCCTAGAGACACGAGCTGCTCCTCCTAGAAAGACAAAATGTGTTCTCAATATGTCAATAAAGTTATTTATATGCAGATACAATGGTATGAACATGTCTCAAGTAAGAGAATGTGAATGCCCAGGTAAATGCAGCAAGTCACACTATACATGCATCAAAATGTTACAATATTTACTAGAGAGAGAATAAATAATATTAGAATATATGGCATCTCTACCTGTCTTAGACGAAACCACAAAGATTAAAATATTCCCCTCCATACTCCGCTAAATCTCATTAGTCAGTCAAAATCGTTGCAACGTTCAAATTGTGCAAACGTTTTGATGGATCCTCTTTGCCCATCAGCATCCACTCAGTAATTTTAATAATGTATGTGGTTCTGAAAACAGTGCATTCAAGACCCTGCGCATCTTGACTTTGTTAAAGCTTAGTCTAGCTGCCGGCTAGTCACCCTACAAATTTATCACCTATTTTTACGACTTTACGAAGACTGGAATTGAAAAAGGCATAAAAAGGCAGGAATTGACCTAAACCGTCATCATAGTTGCAAAAAATGGCAACAGCAGCACAGTATGAGTAGTTACCTTTCCATATTTTTGTTTAGTGCTGACTCAGTTGTGGCCCTGTAGGCCAATGAACTAACTTACTCAGCTCAAGCTCGCCTCGTGTAATAATCGCTTGTGCGACTACCGTATGCTATGCCTGGAGACACAGCTACGCATGCACTCACACCTCCTGAATAAAGTGGCGGATGAAATGACAGTCACTCTTTCACCTTGGAAAATTTGATTTCCTCTCATAGGGCGACCTTCGGTTAGGACTGGCTAACATCTCATTTTGGAAATGCACTACTAATGTAAAGTAAAGATGGAATTAAATAAGATTTATCTGGCAACCCCTTACAAATTTGTTTGGGCATTCGCATATGGTGGGCACGCTCAAAAGCGATTTTAGACCAGGCTAAAAGTTATTTTCAAGCATGTACCTTTACTTCTGTAGCAGATGCCGAAAGCACAAATGAATTTATTGCCCTAAATATTTAGATCTCTTGATTATAGCCTCAAGTGAGAACAGGAACAAAACCAAAAGAAGCCCAATATATACTACAGCATCTCGATCCTTCTGTCAAGCAAGCATTAAACACAAAAAGCGCGCAGGCAGGTTTGTGTGTGCTCCGCACACATACTCACGGCGAGAGTTGTTGCAGGTGCGGAATTTAACTTCTAAGGATAAAACGGGCAGAAGTGTCGTAGCAAATCAGCATGATTTATGATTATTTGCATGGCCGACATATTGTAAGCACCCAAAGGCATATATGTTGGGCGATTTTACTTCCCCCGTTGTGAAATGCTTTACTTAAAAATATTTCAAGAAGCGGCAGTTGAAAAAGACATAAAATGCCGTTCAATGAGGTTGCACATGAAGGCCTCTCGTCTACACGACCTTCGGGTGGAAAGAACTGTTCAAAAATGTAATGATGCACAAATATTTAATTTTTGGTGGCCACCGTCCATCATTTCTCCCTTCAGTAGCCTCTATGAAACGCAGTTTAACAATTGCAAAAAGTTTACGCAGGCTACTAAAGCTGACTTACAAAACGTGCAACTGGCGTTGCGTCACCTTGACACAATTCTATCGCACGGTTCAGTTTAAGGGTACCCCTTACAATAAATAGCCTTCCATTGTGCATTGGCTGTGCATGCACTCTGCTGTTATAAATAACAGAACGCCCGTAATGAAGGTAGGGCAACTTACTTATTTTTAATTTGCCACCGACCGTGCTTCAAACATAGTTTGGGTGGGCATCCATTTGAAATATTACGGTAAAAGGCTTCAGTCCACATTCCAACCCCATTTGCATAAATCTTCAGATAACCCAAGTTAAACCACAAAGTAAGAATCGTAGCCTTATGCCCGTCAATATTGTGAAAAAGAGGACACATAAATACCGGCAGTGTCCTGTTGGTGAAGTTCTTCAGCTGCGCTTCTGCAGCATAAGCTGTTCCATGTTGCGGAGAGGCATCAGGAACAGCTCGGGTGGTTCAGGCCTGGCCAGTTCCTGGGGCGTCGCCTGTTCCCCGGGCCTCGCCTGCTCTCCCTGGAGCTTGAAAGACACCACGTGCCCGAGCACCTGCCCAACAGACTTGCAGTTCCCTGTTCTGCTGCTGTAGGTGCCCATTCTGGATGTGCAGGTCTATCACGGCCTAAGCAGCTGAGCGTCGAGGGCTGCAAGATAACCAAAGTATAAGAAAGCATTATCCATTTTGCTGATCAACATTATGCACTGATGATGCGAAGAAACTTTTTCAGAAACTTGGGTTTCGGGAAGTTTCAGAAGAACGCTTGAACCTTCAGGTGTTTCGGATGGTTTGGGTAGCTTTGGAACGGTTGCCAGACACAGTGAGTATTTCAAATTTTTTGTAAAAATTTAAGAGAAATTATTTTTTGTATGCAATATTTATAAATTTAATTAAAAAAAATGTGTTAATCAAATAAACTTTCTGAAAAGGAGACACAGCCCCAATTTTCAGAACTTCACAGTTTAGGCTGGTACGGTCAAAATGAATGCTTCCACAAAGTTTTATGATGTTTTTTGACAATCAAAGGAAATAACAATACTGATTCGTCGGCGACGCATGCAAGACGCGCTGCGCTTGGCTGCGATAAGCACCAGTTTAAAAATCTGATATATAGGTCCGTGCCTATTAGGCCTAGCTTGGTGCCTGTACCCTTGTTGGAACTGCCATTTTCTGGGCTTTCAGGACGGCCTTTTTTTTAAACTATCAACCGTCTAAGAATGGGAGAGAATCCCGTTAAGAACACTTGCCCTGGTATAGAAAACGAAATTGGCTGCAAGCGGCTGCTCTGTGGTCACATGATACCTCGCACCTAGGCATATGACGCTTTAGAATGAATTGGCACTTCCAAGTAAAGCACAGGTCATCAATTGCGCCCCTTGTTAAATATCAGAAGTTCCCAATGCAACTTTTTTTCTATTGTTTCACTCGAAGCATACAGCGTGTAACAGATGATCCACCTTTCTTCGATTCTGGTAGCAGACGACGCAACGGCATCTTGTTTCCCGCAGGAAATGACACTCTAGGGCAGACAAGCCCTCCCTCTTTACCCACGTTAGCAGGCGACGTGTCTGTTAAAGAAAGGTCAGCTCCCTCAGTACAAGCCTGCCGAGATCTCAATTTCACAAAACACCAAAATCGGGCCATTAGTACAACATTTCAAGGTACAAACAGAAGCTGCACAGCACGGCGCCGAAGCGAACTTGCTGCACCTAAAAACAAGCCTCTACGCTGTCCGTCGAACCTCTCCAGAGTAGGACAGCACCACGGCCGTTCTTGGCAGCATGCAATGCTTTCCCACAGCATTACGAGAACGTTTTGTGCCCAGTAGCGTATTGAAGGACTCGGTCACCACTGTAATTGTGCATGTGTCACTACGAAGATTTTGGAGCTAACTAAATTGAGCAACTGCACGCAAGCTAATCTGGTCAAGCATGCTAACAGAGGGCAGATCAAAAACGTGTGCTAGCACATTATCAGGACATTAGGTGAAAAGGAACAGTACAAAATAATACTTACTGCATTTCTGCAAACTTGATGCTCTGAACGAAGGCCAGTCAGGGTCTGGTGCTTGGTACGCTTGCACACGAGACAAGATGTCCGCCCCAAAATTTTGCTTGGCCTCACGCCGTTGTTTCATACTCACGTCAAACCACAACAGAGGGGCGGGCGCCACCGTTATTTCGTCATTCTCTTCGATGAACAGTACTCCTCCTCACTAGAATAAAAGGCGTGGTCAGACATGATGTTCATTCAAGTTACTTCACACTGTCAGGTCTTCGCAACCTTTAGCATATATTATAATAACTTCATGGGTATATCCCCATGCACGGCCACAATGAAACACGACGGCGTCGCATTCCGGTAACGCCAAATAATAAAAGTAGCAGTAAAAGAGAAAAACGGTGCTCATTTCGCGTAAAGGTCTGTTTACACCATGCTTTGTAGCTTTTTACTTGCAACGGTTTCGTGATATTGAGGTTTCGTGCAAATAGCTTATTTACATCCAGTTTTTCAAGCAATGGCAATGGCGTTTCGACTATACTCCGTTCATTTTTAAGCTGAGACTAGAAGCTCCGCCTTCAACGCAAGCTTTCTGCCCTTGCTAACACAAGTGCGATCATGCAGGCACGCAAAACCAAAGCACTGCAGAAGCCAGCGAGCTCGCACTGAAGGCGGAGATTCTAGTCTCAGCTTAGGGGCGAACGAAGTATACATTCCTTGCATAAGACGACACGCTAGGTAAGGACGGGGCCCTGTGCCATGCCGGTGGTGGACTGCACAACGCGCGGTTGTGCTTACGAAGGCGTAGGATGCCGCTAACTGCCTGGACATACCATAGAATACCGTGCATCCGCCCATTCCACATTAAGCGCCCATTACCAAATTTTTGAGATCTGAGGAAATACGCACAGTACATTTATATGTAAAATTGACGACCGGACAAGCACCCATCCCCCATTTTTTTGCGATTATTTCCAAAGTTTGAGTGCGCGCTTGCCCGGTATTTAACGGTACACCGTATTTTCATAGAAGGAACCTAGTTTTGTTAGATGTGAACTCGGAAAAACGAGCCGAGCTTACGATGATGACGGTTAGCCAGTACGTGCGGAATTTTTCAGCATTGGTGTGATTGCGCTACGAGCAGAAAGTTTCGATATACCGCTAAGTTATAATGCAAAAAAAAAAAATGTTGAGTCGAAAAAAAAGAAGAAGTTGTATTGCGTGCCGCAAAATTTGACGAGCGGCTCTAGGAGTCGCCTGCAGAAAAATTGTTACGACTTTGCGAAGTATGGCAAACAATGCAAGGTTACCGTCATAATCTAAAACCTGATGCAAGGATAAATAAAATAACGGACAAGCGTCTCGCGGACGGCACAAACCGATGCCCCGCCAGCAGCGTCTCGGCGAGCTAGCATGCCTCCACCAACACGGCGCGGTCGCCCCCGGAGACCGCCTTGATCACCGGACACCGCGCGGTGCCAGCCACCAGTGCTAAACCCCCCCTCCCCCCCCCCCCCACACACACACGCACGCACGCACGCGCACGCGCCCACACACACACACACACACACACACACACACTCACACTCACTCACTCACTCACGGATTAAGCGCGACGATGGGATGACGAGCTAGCGGGACGGTGAGACGACGCTCCTGACGCCCGACTCCTTCTATTTCTATCTTCTCCCCCACTTTTCTCCCCTCTCCCTACCCCAAGTCAGTGACAAATGCGCCTAGCGCGCGTACACGATTGACTCTATCCCCCCCCCCCCCCCCCTTAATTTTACTTCAACGCTTACAGCAACACACGGAGGCAACGCCGACCGATCGCCGTCTCGCCGGGCTAGCGGCGCGACACTCGTCCATACTCGGCCGGGAGCCCCGAAGGTGCGACTCGAAGCGTGGAAACAGCGCGATGCAACGAAAGGCAAAGGGCATCTACACTACGAACGGGCAGAAGCCGATGCAAAAACGTGCGCGAACGTAAACAGAAAAGTGCCGCCGCTCGCCACTACGAAATAATACGCGGCCGCATCCCTTTCCTGCTGCTCGTACTTTCTCTTACTTGACGGTTACTCTGTCTCGCGGGACATGCCGACGAAACGATCGTCGGGATACGGCGAAGGGCCGTCAACACCGTCGAGTCAACCACCAGAAAGCGTTGTTGAGCGGAAGTCGGTTTACTAGGCCTACATACGACGAAACCGACAGAACACGAACATCAAAATCAAAGCACAGGCGGTAACTTAAAGCGACTTCTGCCTTGCATAGATTTACATGCAGCGCTTTCACTCTCCACCACGGTCACATACAATTTTTCAACCCTGGAGCCACCGTACCTGAACCATGCCGCAAACCACGCCAACGTCCCGCTCGCCATTTGTTTTCGCTCACCTTGTCCGGCTTTGGATTGGATGCTGGATCGGCTTTCCAGCAAAGTCCATCAACAGCTGGCTCGATGCTGGATGAGGTCTGTTCTAGTCTAAACATGAAGTCGCAAATATATAATTGTGCTACTGTGCTACTCTATAAAAAAAAAAAAAAAAAAAGAAACGGGGGCACGAAGAAATACACGACGCTTCGACGAAGTGCCCTCTGGGAACTAGTTGGCCACTCAGTTTCGGTTTCGATTGAGCAGCTTCCTTTCATGCTATCACGCCGTGACCGAATGCGCCGCTTGAGTTTTCGATTATCTGACTTTTCACGAATGTACAATACATTCATTCTCGAACAAAACAAAACGAAAACTGGGGCAATTTCCTTGCACACAAATTACTGCACACAAATTACTATGATGTCTTCCTCGTGTCATCATATATCGCCCACTCAAATTTTACGCTGATAGGAAATTAGGTTTTCGCAAACGCTGAGGTCGGCTAGCTACGACAGAGGCTCTAACAAGCGTCTCCTACTCTTCGCTAAGCCTTTTGGATGAGCTTTTAATGACGCCCAAGATCTGTGTCTGAACGGTGTGTTTGAAAATATCTCCGCCTACTCAGCCAGGAAGAAAGCAAACATATAAATATTACGCCCATTAGCAACCGTCAAATGCGCTTTGAATAATTTCGTTCCTTTGGCACACCGCATAGAGGTTCACGCCCGTCCGACGCACTTCCGGCGAACGGTGCGACATTCCTCACACAATTGCTCGACTTTTGCTTTCTTAAAACGGTTTGTGTGTGGGAATGTGCCTATATGATTGCAGAAAGATTTTATGTGCGTATGCGATGTTGAATATTAGTGGAATGCAAGCGGGTGGGGACTTAGCTTCGTGCAGTGCTGCGGGCCAGTACAGATAAGAGATAAGATGTGTGTTCAAATTGAGCTTTTCAATGGCGCCTCCAAGTTTTACCTCACGTACTCAGGCGTATTAAGAAAAACAGTAGTTGCAAAAAATAATATTTCGTCTATGGACGCACAAAACAAAAAAAAAAAACAACTTCCTGACCAGCTGTAAAGGTGCGAGCTCGATGTATGCAAACTTATTGGTCGTTACAGCTTGTTGAATCGTACACAAGCAAGATACCCGAGCTACGCAGCATCGAGATTCCCAGCACTGGCTCGTTCACATATATCTCGAAACGCAAACAGAAAGGCTCGATAGTGTACAAAAATACAACAAGCTTGTGTGAAGACAAGCTATACGTCTCGGGCTTGTGCTATAGATTCGTGGTCTGGCCATTTAGGTTAGTTTAGAGACAAAAATGATGCTCTCGAGACCAAAAAACGTGAGATAACGGCCGTTAATAGTCCACGCTGCCGATCGAAACCGAAACCATGCCACTCTCCTCCCTGGCCAACTAGTTCCCAAAGAGCAATGCGCGCCGTGTTGCACGCAGGGGTTTATGGAAGTAGTCCATAGAATCCCCTAGCAGTGGTAGCGAGAAGCAGATCTGGTTTTAATAAGCGCGTAAGAGTTAAATGTAGTGACCCTTTCTGGTTGAATATAGGGTGCACGTGATGTTTTGATTGTGATCATGCAGAAAGATGTAAGAAACGAATGTTCCGCCTGAACTGTGAACTGTGTCTTCCTCGGAGAGACCGCTCGGACCCGGAGTAGTTCTCCGCGCAGCCTTTTTCGGGGGAGTACGATCTGTAGCCACTCGCAACATTTCAGTTTCGTTATCAACGTTGCCGCGGGGGAATGAAGGAGTTTCGCTGTTTTTTTTGTTTCGATTGCTGGGTGGGCTCTCTTGCTGTGCTTGCTTTCGTTCCTCTTGTCATAACCGACTGGCTCGAGCATACTGCGGCGCTGACATCGCTGCAGTTAATTTCAGGAGGTCTAAGAAAACGCAGTAGCAGCGAAATCAGCGACAGCGACGAAGATACCAGCTTAGCTCCAGCTCGAGTGACGACGAGGCAGCCGTTCTCGGCGAAGTCGCCGACTCATTCGCCTTGCCAGCGAAGAGGCCCAAGATATGGCGTTACGTCGAAGACGTTGTGCGCACCTATTCGGATGAAGAGCTAGGTATGTCGTTGGCTAGAAGACAATACGACAAATTCCCCTCAGATGGAACTCGCCTTTCGAGATGACGGTCGCTTTACGGCATACGTGTTTGGTATTGCTTAATAGACCCTTTGCAAAACGTACAGCGCCACGACGGCAGGAAATTTTGGGAACCCTCGGTACAGATCACGCGCACGCGCTTTCTCGTTGCGCCTCCGCGACTGCGCGCGCGTCCCGGCAGCTACCGCCAGCAGCCGTTGCAGCCATCCCGCCGAGTCGTACGTCGTTGCCGGCGTACCGTATCTGTGGCAGCGTAAAGGCATCGCGACAGGTGAACTCATTCCAATACGTTATTCGTCGGAACTTACCTTCACGTATTGAAGTGTCACCAAATCCATCTAGTTTGCACCGCAACCGTGGCAGGTTTCGACCAGGTTTGACAAAGCGTTGGTGCAGCAGACGACAGAACCGGTACAAAGGAGAGGGATACGAAAGGGGCAGCCGTCGGATCGTCGCTCGCCCAACCAACGGCCCAACTCGGCTGCTTTGTTGCCGTGGTAACCTGTGCCTGCTCGCGTATGCCACGTGGAAGCCGGAGGAGGGGCGTACCGAGGACTCCCATTATTTGAAGCGCGGCGCGCGCGGGCTTTTGGGATTTTTGCAAAGGGCCTATTGCATCCTGCGGCTCGTACAAAAGCACTTGTAGTTGTCTTCATCGGGTTTATATAACTGTAAGGAAAAATAAATACTGCCTCAACGTCGGGGTCACCGTTAATAAAGTAGTAACAATCAACATTTTTGTCAAAGCATGAAGTTCCGATCAGAACTTCATGCTTTCAGCAAGATAGCAATGGGAACCGAAACTGTTAAAAAGCGAGGGCAGACGCTATGAAAGCGGTGGCAGCGCGTGCAACTGGGTGGATCGCTTACTGAGGCCGACCGCTCAACGACCGCTTGCGCGGAGCGCTCGGCATCTGCCTGGGCAAAGGGCTGGATCGCGCATCCCCGCTTGGTCGCTGCAGCTGAAGCGCGAGAGTGAAGCCACCGATCGGCGATTTTGCATGTTGAAAAATCGCGTTTTTGGAGCGTTGCGGAGGCTGGCGGCAACATGCTGAAGACACGTTTTCTACTCGTTCGTAGTCATTCGTCGAAGAAGCTCTTTAAAACCCGGTGTAAGCCCTGAGACTTACACGTGGAACATGTGGAAGCGCAGTGCCGCAGTAAAAATGCCCAACTCATCGAAAGCAAGTTTCGCCGCCACGATGCAACGCGCAGGTCACGAGTGACCCGCGCGTTGCATCATTGGACTTTTTTCATAATGCAACGTGCGGGACCCTTGTGACGTCACACGTGACGTCAATTGTGACGTCATTATAGGAAACGTCCCATAATGCAATGCGCGGGTCACGAATGCGACTGCACATTGCATTATAGGACGTTTCCCATGACTCAACGCGTAGTTACGCCGACGGCGACGTTGGCGTCGCCGGCCCGCGCGTTGCATCATGAGACGCTTCCCATAATGGAATGCGCGGGTCACAAATGAGACGGCGCGTTGCATTGTGGGACGTTTCCCATAACCCAACGCGCGGTTACGCCAACGGCGATGTTGGCGTCGCCGTCGCCGACCGCGCGTTGCATCATGGGACGCTTCCCATAATGCAACGCGCGGGACCCTCGTGACGTCACACACGCCGTCATTATGGGACGTTTCCCATAATGCAACGCGCGGTTACGCCGACGGCGACTGCGACGGCGATGCCGCTCAAGCCGGAAACGGGCGCCTAAGAGCTGCTCTCTAAAAAATTAATAGATGTAAACCAAATTAAATTTTCATTCCACAGCCATGTTTGATCCCGTCTTTTTTAACAAAACTGAAATAAGCCTTTGTTAAGTGGTTTAAGGATGACGCGGCGTTAATACTAGGCCAAGGATAATATTAGGTGTCACCTTTTAGCATATTGAAGACATACCCAACCTAACGGTCATTTGTAACCATCATATAGTTTCCATATCAGCGAAAAAGCCATGTCGGTTACATATCAAAACTTGCATGGCTCGAATGGCCTGTGAAAGCAGCGAAAAAACGATGTCGGCCAGTCACGGAAAACTCAGTGGCTGAACTGGCCGGTGATAACAGAAAGAAAACGATGTCGGCCAGTCAGCGGACACTCCACGGCTGGACTGGCCGCTGACTACAGCAAGAAAACGATGTCGGCCAGTCACCGGAAACTCCATGGCTAGACTGGCCGGTGACTACAGCAAGAAAACGATATCGGCCAGTCACCGGAAACTCCAAGGCTAGACTGGCCGGTGACTACAGCAAGAAAACGATGTCGGCCAGTCACCGGAAACTCCATGGCTAGACTGGCCGGTGACTACAGCAAGAAAACGATTTCGGCCGGTATCGGGAACTTTCCGGCTGGTGCTGGCCAGTTTAGACAACGAGTCCCCGATATCGGCCGGCGTCGGTTTCTCACCGGCGTCCCTGGCCGGGATCCGCCGTACAGCTCCCGGTACTGGCCGACGTAATCCCAGTATCGGCCGACATGGTGTGCTACCTGGGTAAGGGCCTTCAAGGTTTAATAAATGATGATAATGAAATTAGAAGCTACCTCAGAAATGCGAGGAAACAGAGTGCGTTGAACCTTTAAACGTCAAGCCAAGCATTTCAGGAAATTATTGATAATGAAATAAAATCATGCTTTACGTTACTTGATTATTTTACTTTTGCTCCCCTTAAGCTCGTCGCTTTTATTCAATGTGCATGCGAACGATTTCAGGAACATTTCAATTCAACTGTATAATGTCCGAGTATTAATTGCCAATGTAAACTGTGAAGAGACGGTCAATGACATCACGTTGAATTAAATGCATCAAAGGAAATATTGCCATCTTTCCAACAATATTATTTTTGTAGTGATCAAACAATAGAAGACAAAAAATGGTTTAATATCGAAAACGATAGACTATATATATATATATATATATATATATATTTAATTTGCAGAATAAATGTGAAATAAAGCAAGAGAAATTTTTCAGAAGAAAACTGCCGGTCTATAGTTTTGAATCATGGCATGAAGGAGTAAAAAACATCAAGGCAGGATGGATACAGGGTATAAAGTACTACGCAGTAGAAAAAGTTGGTGCTCAATATTTCAAAAAATATCTGTTGAAATCATATACTGTCATTTGTAATTAAAAAAAAATCAAATAGTGCGAGTAAATAAATTATAAAGAAAAAACGCCTCTCACAATGCAACCAAAAAAAAAGCCCAATGTCGGACAAAATTGAAACTGGTTGTTACATTTGTTATGTGTCTGCCTTGAACCTCAGCAGTCAATGCACTTCAGATAATTGTCGCAACCTATGGACTTCCTCGCAGGGGATCTTGGGTACTATGACAGTAATGGACAGATCTACATCGTGGATCGGATCAAGCAGATGATAAAATGTATGGGGAACATTGTAACTCCTGCCGAGTTGGAAGAAATCTTGACCTCGCACGAGGCGGTTCTGGAAGCCGCTGTGGTCGGCATACCCAGTTCGAAGTACGGAGAGGCTCCGGTCGCTTGTGTTGTTGTCAAGAAAACCCAGGAAAGAAGCCTAGACAGTCTGGAACAAGAACTGAAAGTGCTTGTAGCAGGTATGCTGCCGATTTTCTTTATGTAGCCGATTCACCCTATAATTGTTTATTTATAATAATACGCATTTGTATCCGGGAGGAATCGTTACTTTAAGCTAATTGAATATGAACGCTCACATATATGGATCCTATTACCATAACACAAATTGCTTAACATTGTTTAATTTTTAAAGAACTCAAGGTGGACTGCAATTAAAAAAAAATGTCAACTTGGCCGCTCCAAAATAACACGGGTGCTAGAACGAGAATGGAAAAACTATGTAAATATAGCAAAAAGGGGTTGATTGTGCTTAAGAGCTGTAACAAAGACTGCGGCAAATACTACAAATCAATTTATTTCGTTTTATTGATTTTGATTAACATTGTTTATAATTACTAATTTCAAAGATTTACCATAATTTTTTTGCTCCTGTTCCGAATATTTTTAATACCCTTTATAGCAACTCTTCCTCTTCCTCACGAACATTAACAAGAAGAAGAGGACATTTCACAACCATTCCACCCTGAAGAAAAGCGGTCCCCGCTTGAAGCGTTGGTGCAGTAAACCAAGGCCTTTCCTGGAGCTCCTCCACTTTGGTTATATATATATATATATATATATATATATATATATATATATATATATATATATATATATATATATATATATATATATATATATATACAAAGTTGAAAATCCCAAGTCAGAGAAACAAAAACACGGAAGGTTTATTTCAACGTTTCGGCAAGAGTCTTGCCTTCGTCAGGAATGGCGACACAGTTCATGTCTGACGCGTTTTATCCAAATCCTTAAAACAGAGAGAGGGGGAGGGGAGGGGACAACATTTGGAGGTCACGAGAAAGCATGACCAAGCATGGGGACAATACAAAAAAAAAGGGGGGGGGGGGAGAAGCAACTAGACCGGACAAGATGACGAGGGTCACACCAGATAAATAAATATATATATATATATATATATATATATATACAGGGTGTTTCTATTTTCAAGCTTAACAAAATTTTTAAAAAGAAACCATGAAAGCTAGATTAATGCGGTCTGCGCAGGTGAGTTATACGGCGAGGGGGACATAATGGAGGAGAAAAATCGTAACGTTCAGTCGGCTAATTAGTTAAAATTTGTTTATTAACTTTTCAACTATTGAAAATAGGCATATAGTTTCAATTAGAAACTTGCTGGGCGTCATCGAAAACCCCTAAGTCCGTCATTTTCATAAAGACTTTGAGCGCGTGAGAAGCGTAGTAGTGCACTAAATTTACCACTCGTGGAGCACGTACAAAGCTAGCGGTTGCGATAAGGCACCCGCGCGATTTTTCCGTCTCTTATCTAGCCCCAGCCTTGTACCTGCTCCACGATCGGTAACTTTAGTGCACAACTACGCTTCTCACGCGTTCAAAGTCTTTCTGAAAACTACTGATTAGCGTTTTTCAATGAAGCAGAGCAAGTTTCTAATTGAAACTACATGTGTATTTTCATAAATTAAAAAGTTAATTAACGAATTTTAATTAATAAGCCCACTCATGGTTACGATTATCCTCCTCTATTATGGCCCCCTGGCCGTATAACTCACCTGCGCAGACCACATGAATCTAGCTCTCATGGTTTCTTTTTAAAAATTATGTTAAGCTCAAAAAAACACCCTATATATATATATATATTGATATGAAACAGTGGTAATAAAGTTAATTATTTCATTAGTGAATTTTTTCTTAGAACTGGTGAATGTGAAAGCCCGAATATCATGTCATATTTAACAAACAAACACGTAAGATTGTCCGATTCTCCCGCTGACCTTCCTCCCCCCCTCCCTCCTCCCCGAATAAAAAAAGTTTTTCCGGAGGTGCTTCTTTAAGGTGCTCCCAAGAAAAGCGGCCGAACTAATTTTGTGTTTATATATCTTGAGACATAAAAGTAAATACTCTGAGGCAAACAATATAGAAAAAAGTAAAAGTTGTTGATTAACACTATGCCCCAGTTTTGTAGCCAAACATATTTTAGCCGAACGCTCTTTCACTATACTTGTTCTTGTGGTATTACTGTGTTGTTCGCAGGTCAAACATCGACCCACAAGCATCTCTACGGCGGCGTCGTCTTTATGAATTCTTTACCAAAATCAGAGAGCGGAAAAATTCTGAGGCAGCAGCTGAAGTCAAGATTATTATCCAGAAATATCTAGTATTAATGACCGAAAGGCAAGCACGTTGTTCATCAACGTTTGACCTAATATTCTAGAAAAAAAATAAAGAAAAATAATATAGTCTTCCTCTTTAGGATGGTCAACTTAGAAAATCTTGCAGATTGCTGAAAGGACAATGAAGATTTGTTTTTATTTAGACCATTAGCTTCATCTATATGTTCCAGTAATTATACAAAATAATTTGTGTGATTTGTATGCCCATATCGGCCTCATTTCTGCATGAACCGACGGTCTGGAAGTTGTACAGTCACCGTCCAGTTCACAGTCTCCCTGAAAAAAGACCGTAATGGCCTCAAAACGTCGGGAATTTTGTTTCTATCTGGTACATAAATAATACCATAAAATAATAAAATAAGCCATCAAACCACAAAATATTAAGGCGAATACTGTATTTAGATTGCTTTATTATTTGTCTGACACATAACGGTGCTCAGAAGGCTCCTTACGAAGCGACCTTAAAATAGTAATAGTAGAAATAGGGACTTGTATAATTCCCGGGAAACTGTTACCAAACGCAACAGTTCAATTCAGTTGCTACATAGACAAAGAATGCTATCAAGAATGGCCAATGAAGAGACCTGTTTAGCATTTTGAACGTACTTACAAACTTACATTCTACCACAGGAGGAACACCTAAACCTAGGAAAGGCGGAGCTCGAAGGCAAAGCAAACAAACACTAATGCTTGGACATGATTAGGTCGGTGTACCGTGAGGTTTTGCGACAATGCCTTGTGTTGTAGATTTTAAGTTGTTCCCGTGCCTCACAGTAGTGACATACAAAACCACTCCAGCATGCTTCTCATCCAGATCTAATCAGGCATCCGTGGAGATTAAACCCAGTGTATGTAGGTTCTGCAGCCCAAACTTTTGTTCGATATGCTCAGACTTCAGGTGAACTAACACGCTTGGCCGTATCGATCTCCCAAAAAGCCTGACTTTATGATATGTGAACACTACTAGCACATTGTTTAGCGAAATTCAGCCAAGTGAAACAGGAGGTGCAGCCATTGTTGAAAGCAATATTGCGATATATAAAAATAACTCGACATATTTTCAATTAATTGAATGCACATTGCATTCAGTAAGTGGTTTGACGGTCTAGAGATATTCAGAGCTAAAGCTGCCGTTCAATGCGCGGCCGGGGGCCTTAACAAACGCCTTCTTTTTATATGGCTTTGCACCACACCTGCTGCTCACTCTTGTGTGGGTTTGACAGTTGGTGGCATTTCTTGCCACTGCTTAGGATGGCCACCTTGTAATGCGCCAACGCACGAACTAAAAAAAAAACATATTGTGAGGCACGCAGCTTAAAAAAACTATTCTGGAGATATTAGGCTCTCAAAACTTCACTTTTGAGAGTGAAGTTTTCGAGCATATTCAATGGTTTCAGATTCACTAACGTGTGCCTGAAATGGGCCTTACTGCATGCCATTATCTAGTTGGCAGCGTTTTTCTGCATTCAAACATTGTTAGCCAAGACTTCAAATGTTCATCCTTATTTTGCATGAGCCTTCTGAAGGCATATGGCCCTAATACTGCGCTGCAATATAAATACCGTAACAAAAATATAAGTTAGGTCATGCAATGACGGATATCTGATTTTCATAGGCGAATTCCACAAGAAGTGACAAGACTTTCTGTTTGCGGTCGTTACATTTGCTGTTCGCTCAGCGTTTCAGCACTCCCTCGAATAAAATTTGACTAACATTGGGGCGACGTGGATCAGGAGACCAGGAGAATTCTCCAGCCCAAGGATCTTCCGCAATTGGTGAAGGAAACGGAAAGTCTCGCAAAAAGTCAGATGAAATCAATTTGAACTGAGCCGTTTTGAAGATATATGTGCAGGAATAGGATGCAATCGCCGTTTACTACTAAAAATTCAAAGGAGGAATAAAAATAACCCGTTTTCTTGAATCTAGAGACGATCTCTGATGCCGTCTTTGGCACATATCTGTTGGAGGGAGTTGGGGTGGAGGCGAACTTTAATAATGTGACGCATCAGTGACTTCCTTTTGGCTAGTAAAAATTAAGTATGGCCATCACTAGTGTAAGGTTTAAGTTTGACTAAATCACTTGAGGAGGGTTAGAAAATGCGAAGAATACACATTAGAAGAAAAACGGAACAGAGTAGCATAGGCAACGTCTGAAACTGAGCTGTGCTTAATACATAGCCCTTTGACATTTTTCTACAATTCATTTTTTTTTGGTATCCACCAAGTAATTTGTTGGCTGTGCGTTATATTCTGCTCTAATCACGAAAGCTCTAAAGCTTCACAGTGCAGCAAGCCTTTTTACTGCGAAACTTTATGGCATTTGACTAGCTGTTGAACCCAATATGGAAAACTATCTGAGGAACGCTATCCTGCTTGTCGATTCACAACGTTTTCTACTCTCTGTTTCTCCACGAATTCCTACGAACAATCTTATTGCTCAACGTGTATGAGGTAATATAAATTAAGCTCTTCAACGTGTATAAGGCATTAAACTTTATTAAATACCAAAACATGTTGCGATGCGATTCCAGGGAATGATGAAGCAGATGGATTGGCTGTATCTACCAAGGAATCGCTGTAGGAGGCCACATGTGAAGAGTACAGGAAAAGCTCCACTCTCCTATTTGCACTTTAGCAGAGGGATTGGTGAAGAGGCCGCGGCCTCCTTCCACCACTCGCTCTGCTAAAGTAGAACGGGGCCTGGAGGAGATTCCACCCTACTCTTAACCTGACAAAGACTAGACAGTAAAAAAACCCGGCAAATTACTAGAAATTGCCAGTTAATTTTTGATGCCGGTACAAGTTCCGTTGTCTGGCATCACGATCAGAACATTAACTAGGTATTACGTGCATGACAATGATAAGGCCCTACAGTTTTTGTCCGTAACTTGACCCGTAGAAGCATGGCAGAAAACCGTAACTGTCATGCTCGTGATCCACATACACGGTAATTGTTCCGGCATCAAAAATTGGCTGGCGTGTTGTCTGTAACTTACGACGGCAGAAAGCCGTAACTCTTAATGACTGAACTGCACGTGATGTGCAACGACGGAAATCGTTCCGGAATCGAAAATCAGCTGCCGTCTTGTCCGTAACTTGAAACGGTAAAAAACCGTAGATCCCAATCACTGAGCTATACGTGATGCGCGACAACAGGAATCGTTCCTACATACAAGATCAGCTGACGAGTTGTCCACACCTTGCAGCTACGGCCAGAGCCTTTTGAACTACTAGCTGCAGTGACTTAACAAAACGGACGCCTCAGTAAACAATAAATATAGCATTTTACTGCAATATTTATTACTTACTGAGATGTCTGTTTGGTAAATCACTGCAGCTAGCAGTTCAACAGGCTCTGGTCATTACTGCAAGGTGCGGGCAACACGCCAGCTAATTTTTAGTGTCGGAACGATTCCCGTCGACACGCATGACGTGCAGCTCAATAATTGAGAGTTACAGCTTTCTGCCGCTGCAAGTTACAGACACCACGTAAAATAATTTTTGATGCGGGAACAACTCAAATTAAATATCTAGTGCCCAGGGAATGTGGCTAGGCCGTGGGCCCAAGTTACATTCAGGAGTTAATGCCAGCTGCACATCCCAGAGTTTAACACTGCTTGAACACTGTGTAAGAAATTTCAAGGAAGTGCACACAAGATACAGTATTAAGTAAAGCATGTTCATACCTTTATTTAACAAAAAAATATTAGTGGGACACGTCCACCTTTCATGTGGAATGCAATATCTAATTTCCTGAGCAATCAAGTCTATATGAAGAATTACAGAACCCGAAAAAAAAAGGATGTGGAATGTGGTTAGGTTATGAACAGAATGCGGTGACAGAATAAACCACGAAATTTCCGCAAACTATGAGTTACATGTAAGCGCATTGCAGGAGCCTCATCTTAACTCTGGCGAACACTAAACCGTGAAACCACCTTGTGACTTATGATACGAAGCCATTTTAACAGGGGAAGTTTGAAAAATGCTTTCGAAGATAGAGTCGCCGCATTCAATGAGTTTTTTCAAGCCTGCTGTCACAAGTTAATTTCAGATGTTACTGCCAAGTGCACCTCCCAGAGATAAAACAGGAGCTTGAACACCGTGTTAGTAAGAAATTTCATGGAAGTGCACACAAGATGCAGCAGGGAGTAAAACACGTGCATACCTTTATTCTTGAGAATTAATTAGTGGGTCACCTCTAGCTTTTATGTGAAATGCAATCATCACAACTTCCAGGGCAATCACGTCCATCTGAACAACTACAGAACCTGAAAAAAAAATGTGGAATGTGGTTAGGTTCTGAATAGAATGCGATGACAAACTAAACATCCCGATATCTGCAAACTATGAGCTACAAGTGCACTTCAGGTGCCAGTGCAATTTAAAAAAGCTGCAAACCCAAATGAAATTACTTGAAAGGGGCACCGGCACAGAAATTAGGCAAGATAGAGTATTTGTTACATGAAAGCACCATAGCTAATTGGACATACACGAAACATTTTAGAATATTTAAAACTCCCATAATTTCAAAAATATTTTTTTAATGTTCGTCGTTTTTATCTGGTGACCAGGATACCTTGACACAACTCCTACGGTGGCGACGGCAGCTCGTTCATAAACCACGTGACTCTGATTGAGATGTTGAACACTCTCTCTTTCGTTGTTCTCTACCCGCGTTCGCCACGCCAGGCATGTCCGTTACCCAGGCTCAGTACCTCGTTCTTCCTCTGCCATCTCCTTCCAAAAGTGATGTTGAATTCGAAGGAGCAAGCTGTGCCAGATATTCCAACTGCCGAAAACTTGGGTGGGAAAAGTGGGATAAAGGAGCGTTGGGACGAAGGACGCCTGGGCGCCTTCTGATCCATGCCTGGAAGTGCATACAAGAGATCAACGAGTGGCACCGCCTTGCCTCTTGGGACTGACTAGGGACACTAAAGGGACAACGCAGATGTCGTCACCGACGCCTGCAAACATGGCTGGCTCGCTGAATAAGTGGATCCGAGGGTCCGGAACTAATTAGAATTTATATGTGAAACGAATGCGTTCTTTGCTAAAAAAAAATTTGGCAGTTTTATAGTAACATGTAAAGGGCTTTAGTTACATGCTTAGATTTCATTTTTTCCCTTCCTGAAAAGTCTAGAACCAGTTGAATTCTAAAATAATTTCTACAGCTGTTTTTTTTATTTTACACGTACGCATAAGCAATTGTTTATGTGTAGGTGAAATTAATGCTTAATCGATTTAGTATGTTTTTATTGCCGCTAGAAATTCTTGTTTTCCCCATATAAGGACATTCCACGAGAATGCCCTTGAGGGTAATGAACTTGAACTTGAGGTGAATTAACTCCAATGAAACATAGTGTGAATTTTCATGGTGCTCCAACAACCAAAACAAAGCCACAAGTGATCCTACTCGTCAATATAATTAGGATACAAGTCCATGGATACTAAAATTGTAGTTTGGCTTGTTGATGCGCAACAAAGGAAACATAAAAAAAACAGGTACGGATAGAAGTGACTCGGCAAACAAAAGGATCACTCTCAGTGGAGAATTGCTACCGGGAATTAAAAATAAAATACAAAACATAGAAGACGACTTAAACCATATGGCACCACCACATGAATATAAGTTTGCGTATTGACCAGAGAAGGGGAGCGAAAAAAAAACGTTAAAAGAGAACTCACCTCCAGGTGCATTGTGTGGTGGGAGCAATATATGATCCACTTTTGCATAGCCTATGCAGGTCATGCAAAGCCCTATATAAAAGACAGCCCAAGGTGTCGTGTGAACATTTGGCAGTACAGTTACCAGATGCGGTTGCATGACAGAGTTAATTAGATCAGATAACTGCAGGCTATCAGGATAGAATCACAAGGATATGGCGAAGCTGGTGAAATTCTGGCTCGTGACAACGACAACTGCTCCCTCATCCGGTCCATCTCTTTGTTACAAAAGGATCTTGATTACCTTCAACTATTAAAGAAAAGCAAGCATCCTCAGCATTCACATAAGGTAGGTGGCACAGGGTGATTACTTGTTGTGTAGTACGTACCATAGAAATAAACCAGAGATGCAAATGGCGAACTATGAACTTAGAAATAATGTGTCACTTCCGTCTTTTTTTTTTTTTTTTGAAGATCAAATTATTTATGATCTTTCGTTTCTGAGCCCCTTATTTAAAATTGAATATGGAGGGAACCAGATTTGTGAGCATTAGGAGAAAAAATATTTTCCTTGTACCGAACCACACTCCAAGTACAATTATTGGCTAATCGAGGAGCCTACTTGTAGGCTCCTCGATTGAAATAAGTGGTGCTGTATCCTATATGCCAAAAGATGTACAAAGGCTTGCCCAGTCTGATGCAGATGGGCGCTGCGGGGAACTCTTTGTGTTCAACATTGGAGATGCGGGTTGCATTCTAAAAGTAAACAATGATGCAGTTGAACTTCAAACCATATCCTTATCTGAGAATGTTTCAAAGGCGAGAAAGCACATGTGGCAAATGTTTACATGCTTTAACAGACAAAATGTAATGATCAGTGGGGAAACTACAAAAGAACTGCTTGTAGCAGTTATTGTAGCAAAAACATGGCTTTTCTAGCCCACATTTCATTTAATTTATTTCACAGTGCAAACTTACCGACATGACGTCCTGAAACAAAGAGCACACGCAACGAAGACGGCACAACCAAATACTGGGGCAGGATACCACTAGCAGACAGTAGTTGCTTGAACGACGGCAAGTTAAAGTATTCAAATAACGAACCTGCAGCAAAAGATGTTCGAGCGTTCCTTCATGGCTGTGGTAGCGTGCCTCGAATGACTGGCGTGGGATAGCGGCTTCTGTAGAGGCATCATAGCTGAAGACCAGTGCTGGCAGGCTCCAAATGCTCCCAACTTGAAATCCACCAAGATGGGTCCCAGGAACCACTGTTTTCCCGCGGTTGGCTCGAGAACAATCAATTTCGTGGCGACCTATGGTTTGTCCCGCATATGGGCCCCGTCATTGCTGGCGATGCTCAGAAGTATAATCTGCAGCAAAAAGATGCGTGAGTGCTTCATCACAGCTGTAGTAGCGTGTCCCCCACATTTGAGCTTTTAGAGCACGCGATTCCGGTTTATCAAAACGTAAAAAAGCAATGCAAGTACTATAGAAATTCCCGCAGTTCCTCACAGTGTCATAAAAACTATTATAACTGTAATTATGACACACGATTATTCACAGCAAAAAGATTGCTGTTGGAAAAGGGGATAGAAAGCAAAAACACAGAACTTTGGCAATGACCTCATTGCCTTTAAAGCTTAATGCAATTACTAAATCAGTCCCATCTTCGACAACTGCAAAGCAACAAAACTATTTAAACATAGCGAATAAACCACACAAAAAACAACAAACATTTTTCCCTAAAATGAAAATAATGGGAGGAAGATCAATACGAGTGTTCCTCAAGTAATCGGTGCCACCGAAACAATAATTGACACCGTTCTTCCTCCCACGCATGGCATTAATATACATTCCAGCCAATGAGAAGCTACCACAAAAGGGAAACTAAGGGTTTTTTTCGTTCGTTCTTTTCGTTTTAAGTGAATGTAGATCACCAACACGTTCAAGTCTTTAATTAAACTAAGGGTTGGACACTCTTCTCGGAAAGTGGCCACTTTATGCTTGAGCACGTATTTTAATAGTCGCCTTTACGTAGGCAAATATAAGCGAGTAACTCGAGTAACAAACCAAGCGCACCCGCCCGATAAAGGTAAGTCTACCGTTTACATGCATTCGTTCGATGCTGCGTTTTGCAAGGCATGGGCCTGCCGGTTGAAGACGTGCATTCCTTTTTCTCTTGTTTATGGCAGAGTTTCCCTGCTTTTCGATTTGTGTCATGTGTGCGCGGTGGCGGTGCCCGGTTCTCCGAGAGTGCAAATGGGCACGAGATCGCGAGTATAAAATTGGCGTCGTTCAGAGCAACGGGTCCCTATCGTTTCGCCGAAAAACGTGTTTTGTGGACTAATGTTTCATGGATACGCGTTCGTCGACATTAACGTTCCATCGACACTCGTTAAGTGAATTGAGCGGTGTAGGGACATGTAGTCACGCGTGTATCCCACATGTACTCGCCGCTTTGTGGACGCAGTCTGAGGCGGCTCATTACAGAAAAAAAAATAATCTGTTTTGTCGATCAAACGATCTGTTAATAAAGAAATCTGGCGATAAATCATCGCGTATCAATAAAACGATCTGTCGATGAATCGTTGTTCAACTGCAGAGCAACATGCTCGTGCTCGCACGTATGGTTATGCAGGGCGATTTTCAATGCGGATGTTGTGACGAAGATGGCGCTTCGGGACGGTAGCCGACAGTTCCTCTATAGGCTCCCAAAGGGAGCCAGAGTTGCACGTCTGTTTTTCACGTGCCGCCGCGCCGCTATTCGCCGAGATCGATCACGTGAAAAGCAAACCCCAAAGGCCCTGCGGGAAAGCAACCGATACGGCAACTTCGCCGACGCTGCACGCGCCCTGCCGTATGTTCCCCTGCTTTTGCCACCTTCTCCTTTCCTGTTATCCACCAAAAAAAGAAGAGCGGCGGCGCGCGCGGCGCCGTTTTTCGAGTTGAATCTCCGGGCTGTGCAGGAAAGTCAGCGCTACGGGGATGAACACGCAACTCTGGCTCCCGTAGGGAGCCTACACAGGAGCTGTAGGGCATCACAGAGTCATGTGTTGGAGAGTTTGAATAGGCGAGCATCTCGCGGCCAACCACAGCGCCTAGCCGTTTTCATTAGCTCTAAAAACGCGACTCAACTAATTTAGGCCATTTTAGCATCATTAGTGTAAAAAGGTATAACTCTTGGTGACTGAAAACTTGGCGCATGTGAGGCTATCGTCCCGTCCATATTAAACGGCAGAATAAACGAACGTCCGCTTCAAACCAGAGGAAACTGCACAGTTGCGATGTGCGAGGTTGGAGGCTTCTATTCCACTCTTTAAATGTTGTTTCCAATATTGTTACGTCGAGGTGTGCTGTTTGGTCGATGCTGTGTCGCACACTTAGTTTACGCTTTAACCATGGAGGGAAAATTGAGCGCTGTCGGCGGCATTCCCAAGCAGCACCAGAAGGTGAATTTCGATCGGCCGACGGTTGGCCAGTGTCTGGACAGCTTGGCCACTTTCAGTGCTTGGCCACCGGAGACATAAACAAGGCCGGCAAGAGTTGGGCCACAAACTAGCTGTTTTTAGCTTGACCGCCGGAAACATAAACACGGCCGGCGAGTGTTTGGCCACAAGTGCTGATTTTCAGCTTGGCCGCCGGAAACATAAACCCGGCCGGCGAGTGTTTGGCCAGAAGTGCTCATTTTCAGCTTGGCCGCCGGGGACATAAACACGGCCGGCAAGTGTTTGGCCAAAAGTGCGGATTTTCAGCTTGGCCGCCGTAAACATAAACACGGCCGGCAAGTGTTTGGCCAGTAGTGCTGATTTTCAGCTTTGCTGCCGAAAACATAAACACGGCCGGCGAGTGTTTGGCCAGCTGTGCTGATTTTCAGCTTGACCGCCGGAAACATAAACACGGCCGGCGAGTGTTTGGCCAGAAGTGCTGATTTTCAGCTTGGCCGCCGGAAACATAAACACGGCCGGCGAGTGTTTGGCCAGAAGTGCTGATTTTCAGCTTGGCCGCCGGAAACATAAACACGGCCGGCGAGTGTTTGGCCAGAAGTGCTGATTTTCAGCTTGGCCGCCGGAAACATAAACACGGCCGGCGAGTGTTTGGCCAGAAGTGCTCATTTCCAGCTTGGCCGCCGTGGACATAAACATGGCCGGCAAGTGTTCGGCCAGAAGTGCTGATTTTCAACTTGGCCGCCGGGGACATAAACACGGCCAGCAAGTGTTCGGCCAAAAGTGCTGATTTTCAGCTTGGCCGCCGAACACATAAACACGGCCGGCTAATATCTGGCCAGAAGTGTTGATTTTCAGTTTCGCCGAAGGGACACCCATAATCTTAACTTTCATCACGCTGACGAAACTTTGGCATGACGACGGGCAGCGACAGAAGTATCATAATTGAGTGGTTGGCAGGATTGTAGTGCGTGCATCGCGCGAACACTGTTAGCGCAAGCGAACGATCACCGTTTTATTCAGTTCTTTTCGTTAGACTTGAAAGGCTATTGTCTTAACTAGCGCTGTCGTGTGACATGTTCATTTAGAACATTACCAGAAGTGAAAAATATTGTGCCCGTCGTTGTTCTATGAAAATAAAATACGAAAAAAGCGCCCACGTCATCTTCGCGCTAACAATACCGCTCTGTCGCTGCGCGGCCCTCTTAGCGCGAATACCACATCCGCGATTTTTCGGTTAGTGCTCCACATATTTACTTCCCAACTGAACTCGAAGAAAAAAAAGTTGTAGTCGGGTGCAACGGGCGCACATGCTCCCCTTTCCTGGAAGACGCACCCTCCGTTACCCAGCCAGTGTACTTGTACACCGACCATAAGCCCCCTTCTTTACCCTAAAAACCTATAGGTGTATCAATGCACTCAGCTTAGTAAACCGCCACGCTAGCCACGCTTCCCGATCAGCTTGTGCTTGAATCGGATAAGATTGGATATTTCAGGATTTGTGTTTTGGAAGAGCCTAAACAAGACGTCTCTCATATATTGATTAAACTTAAGCTAGTCTCGGTAATGTTTTATAGGTGCTAGGATATTGATTTCCTGAGCCAAGGAAAGCTAACAGCTTCGGTTAAAACCGCAACGGAAACGTTCAAAATCGAACCATACTTAAAAGAAAAAGTGAAAGCCGTTTACAACTCCCTGTAGCAACGAATTAGAGCGCAGCTCTTGAGGAGGAGGAGGGCAGGGTACTGGGGGGTGAAGTGACCTGGGGGGGTCACGTGACCTTGGGGAGTCACGTGACCATGCCGATGATGTCATCAGTGACGTCACTGATGACGTCATCAGTGACGATGACGATGCGGACTCCAATGACGTCATCAGCGATGATGACGATGACGATGCGGATGTCGGTGACGTCATCAGTGACGTCACTGATGACGTCATCTGTGATGATGATGATGACGATGCGGATGCCCCCCCCCGAAGTCACGTGACACCCCCAGGTCACGTGACCCCCGCCGAGGTCACGTGACCTCCCCGATGACGTCACCGGCATCCGCATCGTCATCGTCATCATCACTGATGACGTCATGTGACGTCACTGATGACCTCACCGGCATCCGCATCGTCATCGTCATCATCACTGATGACGTCATCAGTGATGTCACTGATGACGTCATCTGTGATGATGACGATGACGATGCGGATGCCCCCCTGAAGTGACGTGACACCCCCAGGTCACGTGACGCCCGCCGAGGTCACGTGACCTCCCCGATGACGTCATCGTCACTGATGACGTCACCGGCATCCGCATCGTCATCGTCATCATCACTGATGACGTCATCAGTGACGTCACCGGCGTCCGCATCGTCATCGTCATCATCACTGATGACGTCATCAGTGATGATGACGATGACGATGCGGGATCCGGTGACGTCATCGATGACATCGGGGAGGTCACGTGACCTCGGCGGGGGTCACGTGACCCTGGGGTGGTCACGTGACCTGGGGGTGTCACGTGACTTCGGGGGGGGGGGGGTCACGTGACTTCAGGGGGTCTAGTGACTTTGGGTGTCACGTGACCTTGGGGTGACCTTGGGGGTCACGTGACCTTGGGATGACCTTGGGGGTCGCGTGACCTTGGGATGACCTTGGTTACGCCGACGCCAACGCCGACGGCGACGCCGCTCAAGTCGGGAACGGGCCCCTAAGAGCTGCACTCTAAAAAGAAAATGAACATCTCGACCTAGATGTGCAGAACGCTGGTTTTGTTGTTAACAACGTGGTTGTTGGCGGGTAGTGGGCAACGCCTTGACGCTATTGACGCTGTCGTGGTGATTGACGCCAGTGATGCTCGGCCGTATTACACAGTAAAAGTTTTTACACCTTTAAGGGTGTAAAAGTGGTGTGGTAGCAGCTTACACCCTCGGCTACACCCTTTTAACACCCTAAAAACTAGGAATACAATTTCATAATTTTACCATAAGGGTGCTGTTTCGTGTTACAACCTACATTTAGTGAAGAATTTGAGAAGGCTGTTGAAGAGGGAACTAAATGAAATATGTGAAATGGTTTTGGAAAGCTTATATATGACTCTGTCCATAATGTACAGGTAAGATTTCTGCTTGAAAAGCAACAGTTGTTAGCAGTCTAATTTTTTATAATGTCAGTTGTAATTCATGCACATAGCAGATAATAAAGTGCCTCTTTTTCATACAATTTTTATGTTTGCAAACAAAATTTTATATATGTTCATATTTCATTTTCTTACAAATCACTCCATGCTCAGAAATTGGAAAGTAGGGTGAAATGCTCTGTACTAGCATTTTTTACAAATTGATGGACGTGTACAGTAAAAAAATCAGTTAGTCTCGAGTTTGTATCTGGCAACATAAAATCAAAATATAGTGAAAATGTTTGACAAATATTAATGACATGCTGCTAGAACCTGTCACATGACCATGTCAACATGAGTAAAATATTCATTTGAGAATATGGTGACATGCACAAAAACTCACACACATAAAGAGGCAAATCCCATAATAAACCAGTCCGAGACATCCCACACGAAAATGGCCTATGGTCGTCTATGGAAAATTCAATGGCAGGCTATCACCCCCTGTAGCTTTGCATAGTCGGCCTTAGAAATTTATAGATACAGCTACAGTCAGCTATAGAAAGGTTTAGGGCCCTGTGTCTAAAGACTCGGGACTATGTTTCAACAATAATAATAATAATAATATTAATAATTATAATAATAATTTTTATTTTTTGCATATGTCATACTTGGGAGAAATACGGGTTTGTCAGAGGCAGTTGAATGACTTGTGGGAAAATAATAATAATAATAATAATAATAAATAATAATTAATAATAATTTAGCATTTAGTCTAATAATAGTAATAGTAATAGTTAATTTATTTACGCTGTGTTAGTTCAAAACAGCAGAAGGCAGGTTCGACTAAGCCAACAAGGGCTTGTGGGACTGAACCTAAAGGTTATCGTGATTCACAGGAGAGTTTCAGAAAGTAATAGAAAAAAAGACAAAACTACAGGGCAATAAGAAAGCACAAATTCAGAGTCACACTTCATCAAAAGTCATATTTTAAAGGATCAAGTTCATGTCAAGCAGATTAATAGAGTATTAGAAAATGAACACGAACGTGTATTGCAGAGAAGCTAAAGTAGTTACTCGTATAGCAAGACGTTAGAGTGTGCCACTCACATACAAATAAAGAACAATAATTGATAGACAAGATAGTTTCTGCGCGAAACAATAAAAAATTTACAAAAAAATGATCACTTTGTTTCTTCGTTGATAAATATATTGCGTAGTTCTTTTTGAAGTTTTCTTTTTTTTTTTTTTTGAACTAAAGTTCGAGAGACTTGGTGGTACCTCGTTGAAAATTTGAGGGGCATAAAATGAACGCATGTTTTTCCCATGCCCTGTATAACATGTTGGAACGGCGTAGAGTGGAACTTTCCGTAATTGCCGCGTGGTGGGGTGAGGAGATTTAAAGTCGTCTTCCAGTTGTAATTGAGCACTACCGTCTCTAGGAACAAAGATCGAAAGTTCGGCATCAATAAAGTGTGAAATAAATCTAAATTGGAAACACTCATGCTATAGCACACATTTCTCAAAATTCCCCTTAAAATACCGTTCACTTTTTTGTGCCATAGTCTCGAGCAATGGCCAAATACAGTTATGCCATAGCACAAATGTGTGTAGGCTAATGAATAACCTATGCGCTTGCGCAATAATAATAATAATAATAATAATAATAATATTATATTTATTTCACACAAATTGGAATTCATGTACTAGATACGGGCATATCAAAGCCTGCAGATGGCTTGTATGATGGCGCCCATAAAAAAATTCAAAAGACGATTATCATGATTCCACAATGTAAAACAAAAAGTCGAACTATAAAATACAAAAAAGCATGAAGAAGAAAAAAAGCACCAAGAAAAAAAAGCCAAAAGCGTTAAAAGAAAAAAAGAAAGCACGAAAGAAGAAAAAAGCACTTAGAAAAAAAAAAGAACACGAAAAGTGTTAAGCGAAAACGAAGCAAAAGGGGAAATAGAAAATAAACAAAAGGCGAAACTAAGTTAAAGTTAACTTAGCTAATTACGGTTCAAGCTCGAAGCTTGCAGACACAGCAAAGATATGCTAGATGAAAACAAAGTTGGTGCACTTGAGTACTTTCTTCAGTTGTTTCAGTGATGTAATGCAAATGAAAGTGTCACGGAGGGCGTTGAACAAACACGGAACGTAGTAATCCCGAGTGCATTTACCGTACCTGGTCGAACAAACTGGCACTACAAAACGAGGAACGCGACGAAGTATTCGGGGAGAGTGAAATGGTGTTTTAAACTCATTTTTCCAAAAGCTACGGAGCACTACGTTTGTATAAAAAGAGAACGCAAATTAGGCAATTGAAGACTTCGAAAACTATCACTGTTGCTGGAAAAATTCGAATTGTATGCAACGCTTGTCAGGATTCCTTTCAATAAAGAATTAACTTTGGACTGCCAACGACCCGAACAGTTGCCAAACACCGTAGCACCGTATCGAAGGATACTGTAAGCAAGAGCGTGGACGTTTATTATTCTGATATCGACTGGCATAAAGAATTTTGTATTATAAAGCATACAAGACACAATCCGTAATTTGCTACAAATATATGACATATGTGTGTTCCAAGACATATCAAAACAGAAATGTACACCCAAGTATTTTACGTGATCGACAGACTGGATTGAAACACAATTGCATTGAGCACAACTGGAAGGGTGAAGCAATAATAATAATAAGAATATTAATAATAATAATAATAATAATAATAATAATAATTTTATTGCACAAATATAAATACAATATATACAAATGCGGGTCCGTCAAAAGCCAATAATAATAATAATAATAGTAATAATAATAATAATCAAGAAGTTAGTGTTTTAACAGTGTCCAGGGACATCCCATTTCTCGCGGGCGCAGTGCAATAGAACGCACAAACAGACGCTTGCGCGCTCGCAGTCGCATTCATACACGCGCGCACGCACGTACACACGCATGCACACGCGCAAACCCACGTGCGCGCGCAGACGCACACGCACGCACAACGAAAGACGCCCACACGCATGCACGCACACACACGCAAACAATTACGACGAAGGAAACTTTGCTTAAGTTAGTTTCGGTTTCGGTTTACACAAAAAAGAAACAACCTATAATTTAAGATTTACTCACTTTTTGTAATGTTTTACATTATTATTTTAAGGACATTCTTATTGTTACTAATATAACAATAATTTGCTTAGTATCGTTCGAAAAAAAATAACAATACATAAAAAGGAAAAGAAACTCTTGAAGAGTGCGCAAGACCATCGCTATTGCAATCAGCTTCCGCTGGGCTCGGTCGAATGGTCGTTCAAGTTCCAGAGGCTTCGGAAATCTCCTTTTTTTTGCGTTTTAGCCGTTTTAGTGGATAATTTAGATATCTTCCTTACGAATACCGTGTTCAAGAATAGCAATGGATGACTGAGAGCTGGGAGACGCTGCGTCTTGCCAACGCCCGTAAGTTCAGAACCGCCCATGCACGACTCGTGCAAACGCCAGTAAGCAACTTTCTTTTGTTTCTGCGAAAAGGGCTGCTGTTTCAAACTTTGTCGTGTACCGTGTGCTTGCTAAGCTATGCTTGATTTTAACTATGCTTCTGCCCTGTGTTATTTCGTTATTTGAAAAGAGCGTATCTTCAAAACCTGTGGCTCGCTCCGCAGTGTGAGTAAGATTCCCTTACGGCGGAACCGTTGGCATGTTCTGGGCGCCGTTGTGCGGAGCTCGTCCGACGACGCTTGTGCGGAGCGTTCAAGTGCTGTCTGACGGCAGTTCAAGCATTCAGTCGCCGTCCCAAAGTGTTAATCACAGGTCGTGCTAGTTCTGACGTCTTGTCCTAACAGCCGCTCGCCACCGATTTATTTCATAAAGCGGGAGCGAGAAAAACGTTACAAGAGCGAGCATGCAGCATGATTTTTCGCATAAGCTAATGCCTGTGCCGTAGAGACGCGCCGTCTCTTCGTCATATTTCCGAGGGTGAAGGCGCTAAAAAGAACGGACAAACAACGCCCTGTGTTGTTTGTTTCTTTTTCTTGCCCGTTGTTTTTAGAGCTTTTACCCTCGGAAATTAGGTCTCTTCTCGTTTACCGAACCGGCACACTTTTTAAGTTTACGATTGTGTGATGCAAGAAATAAAAGGAGTTTAGATGTCACGTTTTTTAGTAGTGGCGAAAGCCCTTACAAAAATCAGAGCAGCTAGAAAAAGCAAAAACATGAAAGAAGGCGGAAAAAATTAACTAATGTCAAACCTGAATATTTGATGGAGTTCAAAGGCTACCACCGTACCAGCTCGCCCGGTTATTTTTCTGTCAAAGAATAATAGCCAATAGTAATAAACAAATAAATGCAAACTATTAATAGGTTACAAAGTCGTAATTGGTGCAGTGCAGCCCTAGGTTACTCTACTCTTTTGATGATGTCAGGCAATGTGTAAATGTATAGGGCAGTCCATAGCAACCATTTATGCCCGACCCATTATATTGAGTTTTTTTTATATAAAAGTTATATGAAAAAAGTGCTCTTCCTAAATTAAGCCGCACCACTGAATGTACAATAGCGTGTAACGTTTATGTATGTTCTCAGCAAAAGAAAAGGATGCATTAAAAAAAGCCCAATCATTTTGTTTCTTCTATGTTAGAGCTTCTTTCACGTACGCGCAAAATGTGGGTGCCTACGTCTAAAAGAGTGGAATTGACATTTCCTGCAGGGCTGGAAGGCCTGACTCAGTTTGGCTAGCAGCTTGAAACCTATGGGAACCTGGGGAACTGAACCACTAAGAGTGAGAATGACACTCGCCTTGCACCTCCTGAACGATGGCACCATGATGAAGGTGGAGCTGCCCTAAAGTGAATGCAATAGCAGGTGGGTCGTTACAGTGAACCTCTATACAGATGATACCAAGCAGAAAATTATTAATAAATGTGTTATTAAAAACATAGAATGTGAATGGCACGGACAAGGAGGAGATCAACACGGCGCTGTGTTGTGTTCATATCCTCTGTTTCCATATTCTTCATGATTTTTTTTCACTAATTGGCTACCAACTAGTCCAATCATCAGCACTAGTCAATAAAACTATGCTGCTATTTATTAGTATGCATTAACACCGTGCTTGCAGTTGAGTCCTAAAGTCATTTATTAATGAACAGAAACAAAAACGAGGGTGCAAGCTAGCTAAACAGGCTAAACACATAATTTATTAAAGACGGGTTTTCTAAAGGATGACACAAACGCAGAGAAGTATCAAACACAGCTGAGTATTAATGGGCAAAAAATGAATAGGCGACCCAAAAAAGAAAACGTAGGGGAAGACATGAAGTAAGTCTTTTCAATTTCTCCTCTGCTTGCCACCACATTACAAAGGGAATTCCATCTTGGGCCTTACAGCGTTTTACTGTTCACAACCCCTGACATACCCAAGGACAGTAAACATAAAAAAGAAACCTACTAACATTTGGGTAAATGTGATTGAACAAACAACAGGGAATGCCTTGAGCTTTCAACCTAGGAAATAAAAAATATGCACAACATCAAGATTTAGAAAAGACAGACGGACGCATCCCACCTGTTTCTAACAAGAATATAGGCCAAGAAACTTTTTGCACTCGATGGCAAAACACAGGGGAGGCACAAATAGATTTCTAGGTTTCATCATTGTTAATGATTCTTTCATTGTACACTTGTGGTCACTCTCTTTAGTCAAAATTATTACATCATCTTCATTCATTAAATCATCACAGTTGTGTTCTTCAAAGGGATTGTGGACCGTAATTTGGATTTCAAAAAAACAGTGCTGGAGATGTAGGCGGGACGCTACAATCCCTACAACACTACTAGTAAGGCGATATCTCAAATGGACGGCTGCATTTTTGGAAAAGGAAGTCGAGATTAAACCAGGCCGACGAGCAACGAGGTAGAGGGGCTTAGAGCGATAAACCGAGGTTCCGGTCTGCACTCGAAAGTGACCCCCATAAGGAGGCTGCCATTGTACGCAAATTTGATCACACGTCACATGACAAAACGAAATACGTGACGTCACAGGAAAGATGGCAGCGCCCATGCAGCGGCTGGCCCCAGCGGGGCCGGAGCTTGTCGGATGCTTTGTTGGTTGTCGTTCGTCTCGGCGAGTTGATTTCAGACGCGGAAGCCGTCACATGAGGCCGGTCGAAAGCGAGTTCAGAGTTCAGCGTTGTGTTTGACGTAGGTATAACGTGAAAATACGGAGAAACGGTGTGCATTTCGATGGTGACCGACCGGGATATTGACACGGAAGAGACAATCTGACCTACGTTGCTCGGACCTCGGATTGATTCGGATACTGCTAGGATAAAATTTAAGGCGACGTTTCTGTGCTCTCGTTGACCATCGGAATCTTCGAGGTTTGCAGTGAAGCATGTGCAATATATTTGGATACACAGTTTAGCGACGGAAATTTCGTGAGTCGTGCTTGGCGGTGTGCAATCGTGGTGCAGCTTCGATCAAATGACCGAGGGCTCACTTCGGTTGTGCGGCGCACCGGAAGGCTGCCTTGAAGCTGGTAGTTCCCGTGCCGTGCTGAATGATGCTGTGCTGCTTACAAATTGTTCCGGCGTAGAAGTGCACTTTCACGGAGCACAGGTGTGCGGCGCACCGAAGAGCTGCCTTCAAGCTGGTAGTTCCTGTGCCATGCTTTAGGTGATGCTGTGCTGCTTCCGAAATTGTTGCGGCGTAGACGTGCACTTTCACGGAGCACAGGTGTGGCAGTTGGCATTGATCCCGCTGGTCTGTCGCACGTTCCGTCAACACAAACGTTTCATCCACACTCGTTAGGCGAATTGCAAGCTGTCCGGACATTTCACTGAGCGTGTTACGTATTCAGCTCACGCCGCTTTGTGGCAACAGTCTGCAGTGGCTCATTACCAGAAAAGTGGTCCCACATCCATTTCAGTTCAGTTCGTCCACGGCAGTCGCCAAACACCGAAGGAGAGGATTTGTTCGGACAGAATGCCACTAAAGCAATGCAGCTTCTTCAGTGGTCAGGATAGATTCTCTTCTGCTAGTTTTGTTATACTGTCACAGATCCTTGTTCCAGTCCTATCTTCTATCAATGTTCACTATTCTGGGACACTGCAGGTCATGCTCAGCTGTAATCGTATGTTCAGGTGGAGGTGCTGGACACTTTACCCGTAGCCCTGCACTCTGTGTGAACCCGGCGGCTCTTCAGCCGAGTTACCCGATAACGGGACACGGCTGGCGGACTATGCTGCGTCTTATACCCCTGTCGAGCCGTAGGTAAAGTCCTGACCCGAGCCTGGCAGAACAACCGCAAGACGACCCAGTACCAGAAGGAGTAACCTCGGAAATACACCACGAAGCACCTGAAATCCGAGCCAGTTGCTGCTACCAGGAAAAACCACCGGAATTCGGTCTCCTGTCAGAAAATCCGAAGCTGACTAAGCCAACAATGACAAACCTGTAGCAGCAAACCGTGTCCCCTCCCACTATTGTTTCCATGCCCGTCGCAAATCACACTCCGACGCTTTTTCACGCAAGCTGTATGAAGACGTCACGGACTGGATTGAACAATATGACAGTGTCGCCCGCCACATTGGGTGGACAGACAACCAGCTCCTGCAGAACCTATACTTCTCGTGGAAGCAACTGCCGGCGCTGGTCTGAGAACCATGGATCCTCCTTAACGTCATGGGAAGTTTGCAAGATCAAGCTGAAGCGCGCATCCGTCAGCCAACGTCAACGAAAGAGAGCCGCATTCTTGATTCTGTCCAGGACACTGCCCCAATGAGAGCGCCACCACACTCGTGGAGGATGTTTTGCGCTTGATCGAGCGCCCACGCCCACGCCCATGCCCACGCCGACCTTGATGGTACAGAAGACAAGAACCTAAGAATACCATGCGCCTCGCGTGAGGGACAACACCTTCGGCAGCCTTGTCCGCAACCCCGCAACAACAGTCGAAGTGTTCATATCACTGAGGCTTCCAACATGGAATGTGCACTGCATGCCCGAGCCTGCCACAATGAACAACTTCCCGGCGTCTCGACACTCGAGTTGTCCAGCTACTACTTCGACGCCAGCCTCCCAGGCATCCACGACGTTGTCTGGGAGGTGATCAGGAAGCTACTTCCTGCCATCAGTTGCCCGGCTTTTATTTTGATTGCCGAGATTGTTTCGGAACAAGTTTGACAGGTATTTCAACCGAGACTTCTGCGAGCGAAGCGGCATCTGACAAACCAAGGGCAACTTACACCACAATGGCACGACGACCGCCACCCGCTGCCCCTTAGTATTCAATGCCAATTCAATGAGACACTCTAACGCCGAAGCATTCCCGACATCGTGTGTAGCACTGTGTTTAACAAAGTACACCGAGGAAAACGTAGGTGATGCGAATGTGCGACCGAAAACCACTTTGCTACCCCTGCATGAAGCCGACCATGTCTACCAAAGCAGCCCGTACCATTGAATTGGTCGGCGAGGGTTCGTGCCAAACGACCCTCGATTACGTCTCGAGGAGCGACCACGGGAGATTGAGGATTACCTTCGGCGACCTTTGTCCCTGATGCCGAAGGTGCTGAATCGAAGATTCTGAATCCCTGATTACCCCAAAGCTCCTCATGTCCATCAGCTCAACAAGAGGTAAGCACGACAAAGCAGGTGAGCGGCGATGCAGTGACAGTGGATTTGGTGTCGGTTGTCGGCCAAGGACAATACCTAAAAATTTGCTGACACCAATTTTCTGTGTCCACTCCACGAAGCACACAATTTCCAACTTTGAGGGAGAATGCCCCTGAGTGACTTGAAGGAATAGAATGGTTGGTTGCTCTCAAAAGTGAACTGCAAGCATCACCAGACTTGGATAGCAAACAAAAATTGTTGCCAGTTTTCAAGTCAACGGTACAGCAAAAGGCACAGCCACGTAAGCAATACATGCCCGAGCTTGCTACATTGATGCCGAAAACTACCAGGAAAATTTTCGGATTAGAAGCCAGCCCTGCAGCTTCAGTGCACATGACGTTTGATTACAAGACAGCATCAGTCGGTCAAAGTTCCCACTCGACCAAACTGAACACCGACGTGCCAGGAGCGTCATCCGACAACAAGGTCCACAGGTACTACGACTGAACGCCTGACACGAGACTGTCGCAGAAAGAACTCGTTATGGAACCATTTACTAAGAATCAATAATTATGTAATCAAGTGGAAATAAACATATTTGATACACTAACCAGATAAACATATTTCCGCTTGCCTTCATGCCTTGAGAGTCTACACACCAAGAATTGTGTCCATTGCACGCTCTGGACCTTACGAGGACACTCGCTTCTCTGACCCTTCAATATTAATTAAGGGGCCATACCAGACTGGCAGACTTCTTGCAAGGGGCTGCACTCGTTCAACCTTTCCTGAACATCTGGTGCATCCGAAAACCAACTCTAGTGATGTGAAAATGTTATTTATTAATTTATTCCTTCCAGGGGCCTTCGTAGGCATTGCAGAGAGGATACTTAAAACTACACACATGATAATAGCATTAAAGCACACTGCTGTAATTTGTTAATTGGAAAAACAAACACACCTCTGAGCATATAGTTTAATAGTATGTGTTGATGCTTTGTTATATAGCATGACACTTTCTATATGTATGACACAATAGACCCTTTGCAGAACCTTATCAAGCAACACAACCGTCACCATTTTTTTTCGGCGCAAAGCACACGAATGGGTCCCAGTTCACGTCGAACGCCAATGCAGCATTCGAGTCCAATAGGTGCTGAGCCGAATTCACAGGGATGGCGGACATAACATTCTTGTCGAACAAATACCCAAAGTATGAAAGCCTGGGGTAATTACAGTAGTAGCTACTGTAATTTGTTTCATCAGAATTTGGCAGACGGCAAAGGCTACGGTCTCGGTGAGTCAATACACACATTGGAGAGAGGCACATGACAGCATATCACCAGAGTGCTCGTCTGCACAGATTTGTCACACACCTTCGCTCCGTCTCTCTGATTGGCTCGAGGGGGCTGTGGCGGTTGGCCTTTTCCAAGTTACGGTGATGCGAAGTATAGACAGCCCACACTTTTAAAAAGAGTCTATTGAAGAGATTGAAAGGAATGGTAGTCAACATTTTTCAACAAGACTGCTCTCCAGGCAAGGGATGAACACAAATATGAATCATCTTATCCAGGTAATTAGAACAATTAAATAATTGACCGACTAATACAATGCACTCTTGATGGAAAAGAGTATAGCTGCAATAAATCCTACAAAACAGAAAAAATGCGCAGTTAATCTATGCATGCACCAAAACAGTTGTTCATATAGCAAATCGAATAGCTTTGAAGCAGGTGCCTGCAACGATTTATTCTTCCCCATACTCAATAAAACGCCCACCTCGTAGCTGAAAATAAGGGTGCACTTCGCACTCACACAAAAAAAAAGGAAGAAAAGCGATCGAATGTAGATTCGTGGATTAGCACAAAAGGTTAAAATCGCAGGAGCTTCCTCGCTAAAAGTTGCTATGGTTGTTCGGTGACGGAGGGCTGAAACAACTTCCCTCAGGGCCTAACGCGACGTATACATTTCGCGTAGATTCTCAGATATTTCAACGTTCAAACAAAGCTACGAGAATGCGAAAATTTCATGTTAAAAGCACTCAAAGTTCTATCGATCCTCGGACACATCCCGGAATCCAAGCACCGGTACGGCGATGCAGAGCTGATGCTGTCTCACAGGCGTTAATATCCAGATGATCCAGAGCGATCTTGCGCAAAAACGGTATAAAGTCTCATTCCTTCATATTTTACATTATACCTGCGTCAGCGAGCACGAAGAAGCCCGAAGTCGTCGGAAAGCAGCTGTACATCACGGCTACCGCGCACCGAACAAACTCGCATCCGCCAGCTCTGGGCGCTGCCATCTTACCTGTGACGTCACGGCTCTTGGGAGGTCACGTGACGAGTGGTCACATTTGCGTAAAATATGGCGGCAACCGGGGGGGTGCCACTTCCGAACTTCCGGTTTATCACTCTAAGCCCCTCTACCTCGTTGCCGACGAGGCGCGTGACGTCCAAATACCTAGTTTCCTCCCCTCTTCGCCTCACTACCTCAAGGCCGCGAGGCGGAGAAGACGCGAGGCCGTTCCCTCTCCTTCTCAAAGAAACATGACGTCAACATTCCTGCCAAATGCGCGTCTTTTTTTGAAAAGTACGGTCATCCGTTCGAGATATCGCTGCATGAGCGATTTTTTGGTGTTTGTAGCATCCCGTTGCACGCTTTTGCCGCGTGTTTTGGGGAATGCAGATTTCGGATCAGCATCCCTTTAAAGGGGTACGGAAACAAAAATTGAAATATTCAAATCGCGTTCGGAAGTGAGTCAAGCATGACGGATAATAACCGCAACTGATAATCGCACGTTTGTATTTTGAACGACTGGCTATATTTTTCGTTCCAAACGGTGCACTCGAGCAAGCGCTCCAAGAGAAGCGAACGGGGAGCGCGATGCGTCGTGGGATATCCGGCGCAAACAAAAACAGAAAGAAAAGATTCCCCGCGTTCATGGAGTAGCAAGGCAAGCGCGGTTATGAGCTTTGCCCCTGGTGGCGTTGTCAGTGTTGTGGTGGTGTCAATAGCGTCAGCGCGTTACAACCGAGCCATTTGTAGTACCCGTGGCGTGACGAGCGTGTGGCTGGCCCGCCTAGGCTGGCCGAAGGAACACGTAGCTTCCACAACACTGTCACCTTAGGGCTGAACGGGATGGGGAAAGCAACTTTTGTTCGAGTTTTGAGGGACGGGCTAATCTTCTAGGGGGAGAATGGCTGTTTCCGGTTGCACGAACGAGGATCCGAGAATGAGGGGAGTCCTTCCTTTCCGCCTTCTTGGACCGTTTGGTACAATGCGCGATTTGTGAGTTGAGCCAGGAGGAAAGCTAAGAAGGAAAATGTTGAAATTCCAAAGGGCGGCGCTGCTCCGAAGGAATCTACAACGTCACGACTACGTAGCAAGTTCCTCAGTGTTGCTAGATTACCTCCCAAATAGGCTCCGCATGCATCCACCAGGTGCACATTGAGAGATTGTTTAGTTAGCTTTAAAATTAGTTTTTTTGTGCCTTTCAACGGAAGACTGATCTTTTTGAGGTTAGGGTGCAACATGCAACACATGCAAGCTAGAAAATGAGCGCTGAAGTTTCGTTTCCCTACCCCTTTAAGGCCACACAATTATTCCATTAGATCACGTGTTTTGACACAGCTGAATACAGACCCTCATTTTTCTGCAACATTTATACTAAGCTCAATCGGTCCTTAATGCAGGGTTTTGTCGCATGAAGTGTTCTATGAGTCGAGCGAGAATTTCTAGCGGTCCTTGGGACATGTCGTGCTGTAGACTCATGTATTACTGGCTTTTCTTTGTTACTTTGTGGGATATGGCAAGCGGTATTGAATTTATTGCAGGTCCCAGCTGCACCAAGCGAGTAAACTCACGGTCAAAGACCGCAAGCCGCGCAGAGTGTTCTATGAGGTGAGCAATCATGTTTGGCAGTCATTGGTACATGCAGTGCTGGGGGTTTATGTAAAACTGGCCTTGTCCGTTTGATCCAGTTTTACTTAAAAAAAAAAGTGGACCTCTATAGTGGGATGGTGCACGGATGCATGCACATGCACCCGATATTTATTATATTTATATATATATATAAATACAAAGCTTTCTATTTTGATTCAAACAAAGTTAAAAAAAAAAAAAACGGCGTGAGTGTTACTTGGATGTTGACTCCAATTTGCTTTTGCGGAGCTCAGAGGACATTACATAAGGGGAAAACCCTTAGCAGTATGTTATTCAAAACTAATTAACCAAAATTTTTAATAATGGTTTTATGGGGTATATTTCAATTCTAGTTTGAAAGGCAGTGAATATTAAAGACTAATACAATTGACACAATTTGCGAATGGCAACAAGGTTCGAAATATTCAGTGCTAAAAATCTGCCTTTTAGTCGCCCAATTTCAAAATCTTGCGCTCAGAAGGCCTCAGGATGTCGTGCAGACGTGGTTGCTTCGGACGCACCTTCACTATCCTGGAAGTATGACGCCGATGCTTCCGCCAAGGACACACTGTCGAGATAGTGACGACGTACCCGGTATGGCTAGGTCACTCTTCTGCCCATTATTAACGGCACGAAATCTTGAGCTCAGGCTGAGCACGGTTTTGCATCCGACATTAAAACGCAAAAGTTGGACAATGAATACCTCCAAGCTGCTTGGCTTTTTGTGAATGGTTTAAATAAGGATAGCCTTTAGTATTGACTGGCTTTTAACACTGCAGTTGCAACATGGTCCATAAAGCCATGAATTACAAAGCTAACACAAATCGGTCAATTAGTCAACGTACTGTAACAGTTATTCCCTTTACTAATGTCCGCCGAGTCACACGAACACGCAGTGAAGAAGACATCAACAGGACTCTCACGGCCTTTTTCTTAAAAGTTTGTTAGCTTTCAAATAGAATGCTGTGCAGTGTGTATACACGTAAAACGACTTGTAGAATGTAATCATGCACATAATTGTTAGAAAACTTTGCATTTCACCCAATTAAGTATTGCATTTATCATTGCAACCTTCCAAACATAAACAAAGCATCCAGTTTGTTACTCAAAGTGTATTCGATTCGGCAACAAATCAACGGACTACTACTTGGTTCGCCTCTGGCTTATTTTGTGAAAATAATAGGCATGTGCGAATCATGGATTTTGGTTTAAAATGGACAATAACTTGAGCATATTAACTTTTCAGTTGAATGTCACATAGTTTCTTCACCTCTCTCCAACCCCGTTAATTCTGGGTCCGTTTACATGAAGTCATCCAGCAGCCGCAGGTTACCTTTTGGGCCACCGAGATTGCTCTTCTCTTGACGGAGACAGCTCATTGTATATTTTGTCAGAACACCTTTGTCTGTCACGGATTCGAGGGGTGCTTTGAGGTGCAAACGCAACAATGTATCATAGATAGCTGTAGAAATATATTATCACGAGCACCTTTTAATATGTAATCTCCCCCTCCACCGTTGAAAACCGCAGCCGTCAACCTCGACACGCTGCATGCTGGATTTTTGCTGCACCGGTTGGTGTTCGGACGGGGGAGTTCATATGGCCGGCGACTGTACTTAAAATGTAGCCCTTGAAAATTAATTTCTACAGCTACATGCGAAACATTTTTATGTTGGCTGTTTTCTGTAACCTTCATCTTTGGGTTTTTCAGTGTAGAGGAGGAGGCAAAAAATTAACATTGGCCAAGGGACAAATATTTGCATGTACCATTATGGTCAGTCGCCAGCCCTATACGGTTCATAAATGCAGGGTGGCGAAGTGAGAAGGGTGCGTCAATGCCAAACATGGATTGTAGCACCTAAGCTTCCCGCCTCTTGTCGGTGTTTGTCCCTTTTTTTTGCAACTTGACTTCCCTTGGCTATGTTCGCTGACGCCGAAAAGAACCCATTATCGCACCCAATGAACGCTGGCGACCGATGACATCGCCTGACAAAGCGTGTCTGCCCAAACGTCCCTGCTTTTTGCCTTCTTCTCTTAGACATATTGTTTCTCATCTGTGCATTTGTTGGTGGCCTCTTACCCATACAATAACCTCAAATGTACACAGGAAGGCTGCTGTCAGCAGAAGGAAACCGGCCGCTGTAGAAGTTAAAAAGGAGAGCAAAGCAAAAAATCACTCATTGCGAAAATAAACTAGTGATGCGGCGGATTTTTCCGTGGATTTTTTTTTTCTCCAAGCCTGTCAGCTTATTTCTAACAATAAATGTAACAAGATACATAAGTCTAGCAGCGTATCATAATACGTCGCAAAAATATTTCACTACTAAAACACAAGTAGATTTCGGAAATGCATTTCGGTACAGAAATAGAGATACTCACAAGTGCCCCTAAGATTATATCGCAATACTTGAATTTTGTGATGTTGCCCCGATTGTAATTCCTCATTCGTTTTACATTGCTGCAGACGCCGGTTACTTGTTCCAACATAAGCACTGTATGCCTGTATGGAGGCTGATGTTCATGGCCTTAACTGCAGTGAATAATAGCAGTTGACAAGAGCAAACATGCTTTGGCCTTCTACATTGAAAAAAATGTTATGCTTTATCCTTTTACCAAACGCAGGACGAGAACACCCCACCGGCACCATGTGTCCTCTACAACAAGCAAGAGCTGGACGATGCAGATTTTCTTAACCTTGTTGAGGATCGTGAGCGCTTGTTCTCCGTTTTTAATGCAGAAGATGGGCTGTGCATGTTGTTGGCAGCATAATGGCTTTTCAGCACCCAGTATGAATGCAAGGCCTCCAACACACTGTTTGCTCTGGAGAGGATTTTCCTTGGCTTGAGCGACACCAAGGACAGTCGTAATTAAATTTTTGAGCAAAGTTTGTTAAAAGGTTTGTGGTTGAAGAGATGTTTTGTGAGCCGTTTTAAAAGTGTATAATCCACTTTTCTAGCCAGTATTATCTGGTTAATTTTTATTTTGCTTCCAGAACGAATGATAGAAGGTTTTATGGAGGCATGTTTTCTTTTTCTTTCTTTAAATGTTGGGCACTTTCTGTGATAACTAATGCTGACCTCCTGTAGACGAGGTGCTTAGAATTTAGCTGTACGAGTTTCTTATCCATAGTCGTCTTCCAGAACTTTATCATTTTCTTTGTATTTGAGCAAGAGGATAGTGTCTTCTACTGAAACGTTTGCTTTTTTGCCGTAGAATGCAAGTTCATTCTGTAATATTTTTAATTACACGTTTGCAGATAGCATTCCCAGAATTCCCCAACCTCTTTTTGTACATTATTGAATACCTACAGACACTAAAGATTATTTTGTTTTTATGCACAAAAGCTAACCGCGGATAAAAATGATGATCGCCTCTGCCGCTTGTTTTATTAGACCTTCCTCAAATTCACAAAAGGACTTTATGGACAAAGGGACCCTTCGGAATAGATGGGAGGGCAAGATCTGTCATGACAGCTGTAAAGTTTAAACATGATTGGGACTAACAGGAGAACACTGTCGCATGGTTGGAGCATTGCTCACAGAAAGACGGGAAAGAATCGCTATATGGAGCACAGTACTTGGGAGCTAAGCTAGCCGTGAATTAAGCATTAAAAGTAAGAAACCATAAATGTCAACAATGCCAAGTTCTTTTACGCTCCTGCAATGAAAGGCACCGAAGAACAAAGATTTAAACCTTATCTGATGTCTAAGACAAAGCCCATTTGCCCTTGTGCTAACATGACGAAGGAAGCCCCAAAAGCGGCTTGGTGCAGGTGATGGGTTGCAGTCTGAGGATGTTTTCTCAACCAGTGGAAGTGTTCTCTTTTACAAGGCATGAAACGTTGGTTTACCATGCTTTTTTAACAACTGCTGCTTCTTGACATCAGGTACTATCGCGGTAGGTATGAGCTGAAACGGCACGTGTGGTGCTATCAGTACCGCCTGGCACATTGCTGCATAAACACTGGCACCAACTGACCCAGAGACAAATCTCCTCCTGTGCTCGTGCCACAGTGCGCTTCCGGCTGTATGGTAGCGAGACAGCGGCTGCGGTATTGAGTGCGAAGGTGACAAGGTCAGACTTGCAAGGGTGGAAGCAACCTTCAGTGTTTTGGAGCAGGTCTAAGAGCAGCAAAGATGCCCCTTTTGAGCAGCTTTGCAGGAGTAAAAGTTCAGCTTTGGAGCAGCTCAGGAGCAACAAAAATCGAGTTTCGTAGCAGTATAAGCAAATCTTGGAGCTGGTAACGCGAGTCAAACTCGGTGCTGTAAGCACGCATGTGTTTTTCAAAATACAAGAATAAATATAGATAAAAAAGCATCTTCATGTGACGTTCTAGAACCTTTCATACGTTCCAGTGGCAAAAAAGTATTTGAATGGCTACCATTGGGCACTGTCCTGGTGGTATCATGCTGGTCTCTCTAATGTATTTAAAATAGTAGGCATAGACAACTAAAGAAAAACAATTTAAGCCTCATGGAAACAAAACATTTTCACTATTTAACAACCTAAATCGCACGTTCCATAAGCTAAAAGCAAAACGATTTCAAGCTGCAATAGTATGGTATGAAATAAAGTCCAATACTGACTACCGTTCATTATTAGGAAATGCAAATATTTCTAGTCCCTGTTTAGCAACCAAAAGTATTCCAATACTCAACAGAGTACAAATTAAATGTACTCCAATACTTAACAGACTACAAATCTACTCTATCTGATAAATGTACAAAGGCAAAATATTGTAAACTTTATAATACCAACTATACCTTTCCTGCTCATACATACATACTTAATTAACCATTACTAAAACAGGCATCACTGGCTAAAAAGGAACAAGAAAGCTTCTTTAGGAGTTTAAATTAGAAAAAATGGCTGACAGAACTAGCAAGTAAAACCATAAAACGAAAGGTTTTCCTGAAGTCAGTGCGGAGCGCAAGTTTGTCTGCTCCTTGCAAAGGGGTTGCGTGACGTCAAAACGCTGAGCCCTTATTGGCTGATTAAAATAAGTGGCTATACCTCAAGGCAACTAGCATTGAGGTCTACCCACTATCCTTTAAATCAAAACCAATCAGAGCTCGGCTTCGTTCTGAAGTCACCATATCTCCTGTGCAAGAAGCAGACGACTTGCTCTTTGCATTGCTTGGATGCGTTCTAACACTACGGTTTAGAATTCGTTTCGCTCAGCAGGACATTCCCGCTGTTCTCCTCGTCCTCCTGCCGACTTGCTATTTTGGTGCCAGCACGTGTATTCGCCACGCATGTCACTTACAAGAAACTCTAGAGATGATCGAGGTAACCAATTATCGATTCTATATGTTACGTTTCCGACACGAATGAGGAATACGGAAGCAGTCTCAGCAAAAAGCACCCACCCCAAACACGCAAATATAACTATATATTATGCCAAATGTATCATTTTATAAAGTAGTTATTGCTTTTCCAGAAATTAGATGATAGGTAAACAAATGCCAGCAAGCTCTTTATGCACACTTATTAAGCATACCTTGGCAGCACACAGTATTGGGCCAACATTGGATTTGATGTGGCAAAGAATGGCCCAACAATGGCCCAACTGAGCCATATGTTTCCCAATATTGGAAACACATTGGACAATAATGGACTATCAAAGCCAATGGTTTTTCAATATTGGTGATACGTTGGCATATGCTGGTCAACATTGGACTGTCAAAGCCAATAGCTTTCCAATATTGGATATATGCCGGCATAAGTTGTCCAATATTCGACTGTCGGAGCCACTAGCTTTCTGATATTGGCTATACGCCGGCATTAAGCTGTCCAATATTGGACTGTCTAAGCCAATAGCTTTCCTATACTGGATATACGCCGGCATAACCTGTACAATATTGGACTGTCAGAGCCAATGATTTTCCGATATTGAATATATGCTGGCATAAGCTGGTTAATATTAATCTGTCAAAGACAAGAGTTTTCCTATATTGGTGATGTCTTGGTATAGGCTGGTCAATATTGTACTGCCATAGCCAATGGCTTATCGATATTTGTGTCACCTAGGCTATAGACCCGCGACCCTCTTTTTTGCATTGCAGAGGTAGGAAATTGGAAAAGAGTCATTCATGAGCTTGCTCGGGTGAGAATATTATTTAGCCAACCTCATAGGGCGTACGTCGCAGGCGCTTTATAACCGCAATCACAAATACGTCCTTAGCTGCCTATAGGACTATTGCACTTTTTTGCCTGCTGCTCTCCCTTCACATTGCCTTACCTCGGCGTTCACAACTTAATTCCGTTTTTTAGATTTAAGTATTTTTGTCTTTTCCAATGTATTTTGCATGTATACGTAGCGTTAACGTCTTCTCTTTTTCCGTGCCCCTGCCATGTTTGTATTTCTTTCTGCGTGCTCTATTTTTTAAATTTAATGTTTTTGTGCCTATTTAGTCATTGTCGACGCAGGTGTCAACAAACATAAAGCCGCCACATACGCCGCAACCGAAGTGACTTCTAGTTTTAGTTTCACGAGAGTCTATTGCGCTATAAAATTATATATTAAACTCGAGTGAAGTCTCGAGAGGGTTGCTTCGACTGCCAGTGCACATGTCATCAGTGTAGGCAGAGCAACGACGTAGCAATCGCGACGCGAGAGCATACTGGGCCTCGATCTGGCCTGCCGCGCTCGCTCTGCGGAAATGTGAGCGTGGGACTCTTGAGCCCCGTTAGCTTACTGAAGCTGCAAGGCGCTACTTTGTTGTCGCGAATCATTTGCCCTTCGAACGGTCGCGAAGCCGTTGCGCTCGGATTACCCTACCCAGCATCTTTCAGAAACCGTTCGCCCATCATCGCAACCTTCTGACTGCGAGCGTCGGCGATTCATTGTGTGTTGAAAGTCGGACGATGTGCTGTTAGGGGTGTCTTTTATGTGTAACTCTTTCGTAAAAAAATATGAAGTTTAAAAAAGTGAACCTAACAGTGTACAAACAGTTTTAAATTTATTGATAAAAATATATTTATATCTTTATAGATATATTTCTGTACATCGTGCGAAAAAAATAGTCGCGCTTAGTTCTTCATTCTAAATTATAATGTGGGTTATTAGCCGGGAGAAGTTTGCGTTGCGCCCTCAAACGGCCGACGGCATTGACGTCATGCGGAGGACACTTTCCCATCCGCTCGCCGAGTTCGCCTTTCGAACGCCGTGACGCCGTAGTACTAGGCAGACTTTCGCTTCAAATTTCCTTTTTTTCACCACGTTTTTCGTTCCGAGTATTTATTTTCATTCGTGTTTACGAAAGGACAGTGACGGGGAACCGCGTCTTGGATCCTTTTTCTCCATGAACGACGCATGCAGCAGCGATCGAGTTCCAGGTAAGCAAACCCGCTCTTCGTTTTCCGCTTCGTGCGGTACCGATGCTGTGCCGGTGCCTTGATGGAAGATATTTGGCGTGGAAATGTGGTAGTGCCTGTGGTTGCTCGTCACTCTCTAACCAGCAAGTTCGTCTTATCTCTTTGCAGTTGCGCTGCCGCTGACAAGTATCGATCGCTATGTAAACAAGGCGTGCGATACGAGTCGGTGCCTCAATGAGGCCGATGATGTTTACTACGCGGGCCATGTTGTTGAGTCCGCCGTCAAAACGGTCCACGACTGCGTTTTCACCTTCCTGGCGTTTGTCCTACAAACTACCGCGCTTGGTAGTGCCCCCCACGAAGTGAGGATCACCGTGAAGATGTCGGAGGTGGATCAAGCAAGCTGCTCCTGCAAAGCAGGGTAAGCTCTGTTTACTGCCGACTTGTCGGTCAAACACCTAGGCGCGTCCTTGGTTTATATGGCAACCTGAAGTGGGGGGGGGGGGGGGGGTGTCTGGATATCCGAAAAATATTTGACTATCCGATCCTATTCGGCTGTTTCAGTGCGGTACGAAAAGCAACTCGTGCATTGTCTTTGGGGAAATCGGGAGTTGTAAAGCTCGTCCCCGGCCCCCTTCCCTCGTATTGTTTACTGGAATGGCCCGATTAGATTGGGGGGAGACCTCCTCTACCGTGATATTGCCGCGCGCGCTGGCCAAGTAGGCAGCGCGCGCGTGGCCTAATGGTTATCGCGCCTGCCTCCCACGCGAAAAGCTAGTGTTCGAATCCTGGGAGCGACGTGTCTTTTGTTTATTCCTGTAACTTAGTGTTCTGGAGAATTCGAGAATCATGTTGCTTGTTCCAGGCCCGAATGTTCTACGCGCCGAAGTTTCTACGCCGATTATTCCAGAAGACCACGCATGTACATAAGGGGCTCCGCGTGGCGAGCCGCAGTCAGTTTCGCCCCAGCGTTCGTCTCCGCTGCTACGCCGACTTCGACGCCCGCGACGCTCTTTTATTATCTTTTGTACCTTTTTATTTTCGGCACAAGTTCGCCACATTAAACGTTTATTCCTTCCTGTTTATTTCTTGTTTATTGGTCACTACCCGTGACATTTTGGTGGAGGTGCGCATGCCCGTGAAGCGTTCCCCTCCCAGGGTCCGCAGTGCAAGCCCGATTCCAAGCCCGGTGAGAAGACCACTCTACGCGGAACCTGAAACTCGGACCAGTCGCCGTACCCAAGGTCTACACCCGGAATACGGACTTCTGCCACCCCGGACTCCGACGCCATTCCACGGGGAGGTCCACGAGGACGTCGAAGATTGGCTGCAACATTACGAACGAGTTGCTCGCCATAACACATGGACTCCGGAGCAGTGCCTTCAGAACGTCTACTTCGCTCTGGAAGGCACGGCACGCACCTGGTTCGAGAACCACGAAGCGTCGATTTCGTCGTGGGAAGAATTCCAGGCCGAGCTGCGACGCACCTTTGCCAACCAGCACCGACGACAGCGTGCCGAAGAACTCCTGCGAGCGAGAACCCAAGGGCCGACCGAAAGCGTCACGAGCTTCGTCGAAGACGTTCTCCACATGATGAATCGGGCCGACCCAAACGCTTCCGAAGAGAAAAAGCTCCGGGTCTTGATGCGCGCCGTCAAGGAAAACATTTTCGGAGGCCTTGTTCGGAGCCCGCCTACCACCGTCGAAGGCTTCATCACGGAGGCAACAAACATCGAACGTGCCCTTCAAGCACGGACCTCCCATTACCAGCGACTTCCCGGCGTCGCAGCCCTCTCGACTTCCAACTGCAACAGCCCGGACCTCCGCGAGATTATCCGGGACGTCGTGCGGGAGGAAATCAGGAAGCTGCAACCTCCTGCCACAAGCCCGGCTACGCCCTCAGTCGCCGAGATTGTCCGGGAAGAACTTCAGCAGGCGCTGCAGCCAGAAGTTCTTGCCAGGGCCGCTCCTGAACCACCGAAGCTGAGCTACGCCGCAGCTACCCGACGACCGCCGCCCCCTGCTCACCCGTATACGGCGCCATCCCGACGTGAACCTGTAGCGCCGCAGTATTCACGACGCCATGAAGATCGGGCGTACGTCCGCCCAGAACAAGCTGCTCCACGAAAGACCGACGTGTGGAGAACGGCCGATCGACGCCCGTTGTGTTACCACTGCGGTGAAGCGGGCCACATTTACCGTCGATGCCCCTACCGACAACTGGGGCTCCGCGGGTTCCACCGAACGACCCGCGCCCAAGGTACGACGAACGCCCTCGTGACATCGAGGAGTACATCCGACGTTCGCCATCTTCAACGCCGCTCCGCCGTAAGTCCCGCTCACCGTCGCCCAGACGTTCAGCGTCTCCAGCGCCACGACCCCGTCGAGAGAGCCTGTCGCCCTTGCGTCGCCGGGAAAACTAAGTGCGGCAACGCCTGGAGGTGGCGTTGCCGAAGACGACCGAAGAGCCTCCAAGAACGCCAGAGTGCTCCCACTCTCTCGACGCTACGCATCACAACGACGTCCCTGCATCGGTGTCCAACAACCTAAACATCATTATCGACGGCCACGACGCATCGGCACTCGTGGACACCGGAGCAGACTACTCAGTATTGAGTGGGAGGCTCTCTCGCCGCTTGCGAAAAGTGACAACGCCGTGGGAAGTCCCTCAAATACGAACCGCCGGTGGGCACCTCATCACACCAGTCGGGCGATGTACTGCTCGCGTCGTGATCCACGGTGAGACGTGCCCTGTGAAGTTCGTCGTTCTGCAGGACTGTTCGAGGGACGTTATCTTCGGAGTGGACTTCCTCGGCGAGTATGGCGCCGTCATCGACCTCAGAGCAAACCGGCTAACTCTGCGAAAACCTGTTTCACCACCGAAGGAACCGAAAGCGACGTCATCCGCGGTCCGAGTCCTTGCAAGTCACGTAAACTTACCGCCGCGGTCGAGTGTTTTCGTACCTGTCGGGATCACCGAAGCTTTCTGCGGCGAAGTTCTGCTCGAGGGGAGCCTCCAGATGCTTCTAGGAAGAGGAATAGGCGTCGCAAGAGGGGTAGCTGAACTTCAGGATGGCCGCACTGTGATCCTCATGACGAACTTTCGAAACGAAGCGCAACACCTCACGAGAGGGGCAGCCGTTGGCCACGTTGAGGAACTCCGAAACTCCGCGGAGATCGCCGCCATTGCTGACGAATCCTCGCCACCTCAGCAAGACAGTACGTCGCCAGCGCAGCTCGACATTGACCCTAAGCTTCCGGACCCGAAACGACGTCAGCTGTTTAACCTTCTCGCCGAATACCGCGACTGCTTTGCGACGTCGTCCATGGTGCACCAAACCGCCGTTGCGAAGCACCGCATCGTTACCGAGGACGACGCGTGCCCTGTGCACCGATCTCCATACAGAGTCTCCGTCAAAGAAAGGCAGGTGATCCAGAAGCAAGTTCGAGAGATGCTGAACGACGACATAATTCAACCCTCAAGCAGTCCTTGGGCCTTGCCAGTCGTACTGGTTAAGAAGAAAGACGGGACGCTTAGGTTCTGCCTGGACTACCGGCAGCTGAACGCAGTGACGAAGAAAGACGTCTATCCACTCCCCCGCATCGACGACACGTTAGACCGGCTGCGCCATTCTCGATACTTTTCATCGATGGACCTGAAGAGCGGCTACTGGCAGATCGAAGTCGACGAACGGGACCGAGAGAAGACAGCCTTCGTCGCACCGGATGGGCTGTAGGAGTTTAAGGTGATGCCCTTCGGACTATGCACGGCGCCAGCAACTTTCCAGCGTGTTATGGACACCGTACTGGCAGGACTGAAGTGGCAGAGCTGTCTCATCTACCTCGACGACGTCGTAGTGTTTTCCGGCGACTTCGACGAGCACTTGCGACGACTCCGAGCTGTTCTCCAAGCCATACGGACCGCCGGACTCACCCTCAAGCCGTCAAAGTGTCGGTTCGCCTATGACGAACTGAAGTTCCTAGGTCACGTGGTTAGTAACGAAGGCATTCGTTCAGACCCAGAGAAGACTCGCGCCGTCGCAGCATTTCCAGTGCCAAGAGACAAGAAGGCCGTGCGAAGGTTCCTTGGGCTATGTGCCTACTATCGGCGCTTCGTTCGAGATTTCGCAAGGATTTCCGCACCGCTCACAAGCCTCACGAAGGACGCCGAGAAGTTCGAATGGGCCGAGGAGCAGCAGCAGGCATTCGACGAGCTGAAGCGACGACTGCAGGCGCCTCCTGTTCTTGGACGTTTCGACCAGGATGCGGAAACCGAGATTCACACGGACGCAAGTAACGCAGGACTTGGCGCGGTACTGGTTCAAGTACAAGAAAACACGGAGCGAGTCATCGCCTACGCAAGTCGGACATTGTCCAAGGCGGAGCGAAATTACTCCACGACTGAAAAATAATGCCTTGCGGTCGTCTGGGCAATCACGAAGTTTCGTCCGTACTTATACGGAAGCCCGTTCCGCGTAGTCACGGACCACCATTCGCTCTGCTGGCTTGCGAACATCAAGGACCCGTCAGGACGCCTTGCGCGATGGAGTCTCCGACTACAAGAGTTTAACATGACCGTAGTCTACAAGTCAGGCCGCAAACACAGCGACGCCTTGCGCGATGGAGTCTCCGACTACAAGAGTTTAACATGACCGTAGTCTACAAGTCAGGCCGCAAACACAGCGACGCCGACTGCCTGTCTAGAGCTCCCGTCGAAATACCTTCCGACAGCAGCGACGACGATGACGACGAGTGTTTTCTAGGCGCAGTGAACAGCGACGACATGGCCCGACGACAACGAGACAATCCTGAGCTGCGCGCACTAATGGAGCACCTAGAAGGGCGTGGGAGTGCCATACCACGTGTTTTCTCACGAGCCCTGCCGACCTTCGCCATTAGACAAGGAGTTCTCTACAAAGAGAACTTCGGCAACAACAACTCGACGTGGCTGCTGGTAATCCCGACCGACCTTCGAGAGGAGATCTTCCAAGCCTGCCACGACGACCCGACGTCCGGACACCTTGGTTACAGCCGGACACTGGCCCGTATTCGTGAAAAGTATTACTGGCCCAAGCTCCCCAAGACCGTCCACTTATACACACGATCATGCCATGAATGCCAGCGACGAAAGAAACCTCCAACGAAGCCGGCCGGACTCTTGCAGTCAATTCCTCCGCCAACGGCACCCTTCCAGCAGATCGGAATGGATCTACTTGGCCCTTTTCCGCCGTCGACGTCGGGAAATCGCTGGATCATCGTCGCCACAGATTATCTCACGCGGTACGCCGAAACGAAAGCCCTTCCTTCCGGAACTGCTGTGGAAGTTGCCAAGTTTTTTATTGAATCCATCGTCCTCCGGCACGGCGCTCCCGAAGTCCTGATCTCAGATCGTGGATCCTCGTTCATGGCCCAGCTTACACAAGAAGTCCTTCGTCTCAGCCACACCAGCCATCGTCGCACCACGGCGTACCACCCTCAGACCAACGGGCTGACGGAAAGACTCAACAAGACCATCGCCGACATGATTTCCATGTACGTCGACGTGGAGCACAAAACATGGGACGAGGTGTTGCCGTATGTCACCTTTGCCTACAATACGGCCGTGCAAGAAACCACCGGGGTTACACCCTTTCAACTGGTTCATGGTCGGAATGTGACGACAATGCTGGACGCAACCCAAGCAGCACGTTGTGAATGGGCCATCACTGGCAAGTGTACAATGGCCAACCAGATTTTCGATGGCCCAAGCTTGGCCAAAGTGCTCGGCAATAGAAGTGTTTTCGTCCTCGTCTGGTGACTTGCCATTCACTTTATGCCAGTCGCTGGCCATTCACTTTAGGCCAGTGACTGGCCATTCACTTTAGGCCAGTGACTGGCCATTCACCTTTGTTAGTGACTGGCCATTCACTTTAGGTCGGAGACTGGCCATTCACCTTTGGCCAGTGACTGGCCATTCACATTTGGCCAGTGACTAGCCATTCACTTTAGGCCAGTGACTTGCCATTCACCTTTGACAGTCACTTTCGGCCAGCCACTGGCCATTGACTTCCGGCGAGTCACTGGCCGAAAGTGGCTGTAGTTATACACTTAATACATAATTTATCACACACTGCCTCAGTGTTCCTCAGAAGACTCAAGAGTTTCGGGAGGTCATGTTTTATAACTCAACCCCAGAAACTCTTACATAGTAATGACACGCGAAGCTACTGCAAGGCTGCTCAATATTTATTGGACTTTTTGAGTACTAAGTCTTACGACGCTGGTTGCGACCACCATTCCAGTCGTCGTAGGTTCACGGATGGTATGTTGTCGCACCATTAAGATCCCCCGGTAGTGCAGCAGTAAAAAAAAATAAAAAGAAATAACTTTACGTGAAGGGTCAGTGCAACAATAGAGAGTTTTAGTAGATCGTTCCGATACCTCCGACAGTCCCGATAACGATACGATGCATGCGCAAGGGAGGCGGTGGCGGAGTATCGGGTATCGTTATCGGAGTCATGGCAGCGATCTACTAAAACTCTCTACTGTTCAGTTACAATATTTTTTTCACTTTACACAAGCTTACTGGCACTAATGGGAAAGAGAAGCCTTGAGTACACAGTAAAGGTTTTTACACACTTCAGGGGGTAAATCAGTTTGTCCGTGGCCTAACCCCCTTATGGCATTCAGGCAAGCACCCTTCACCAAGGGTGCTTACTAACACCCTTGGTGAAGGGTGCTTGGCATGAAATTGGCACCTGCTGGGGTGGCCCAGTGGATGCTGTGCCACCCCAGCCAATCTGGCGCCGGGAGAGTATCATGCGACGTCTTTTTTATGTGGAGTTCAAGGTAACATGACTCTCTCTCGACGCTGGATTGGCTGGTAGCGTCCGCCGCGCTCGGACGAAGGGTGAAATGAAGTATAGACTCCTATGAACATTTCATTGGAATGTGTCCAATACACATATCAGAAATTGTAAATTGTACGAAAATCATATATGGTATTGCATATTCTTATATTATTATTATATGATTAACAGCTTATCATGTTTACTGAACACATTTACACTTTTTCACTTAGAGGGATTGCCACATCACCACATACGAGGCACGTCATAAAGAAATAATGAGTCACACTGAACAAAACTCACTTCATGAAGAAGTAATACAAAAGAGCTCCTTGCAAGCCACATCATAACCCCGTGGGCACTTGGGAAGTGTCGCGACACCCCCCTTTCTCAAACTCTAAGTGAGCAAGCAGTGGCCCCAAGCATCGCACTGCACGGCTGAACCATTGTGAACATCATGGTCTGCCACAAACGAAGCATGTAAAGCTTTCCTGTTTGGAGATCAAGTGACATGTTTTGTTTGTCTCAGAGGATTGCAGGCAACACGCTTCGCTTATCACTTGTCTCCTACCCGCATCTGTTTACTAATTGGAAGCAGGGTAGAGGGGGGGGGGGGGGGTTTAGCCCTTGAGTGAACCACAGAAGTATTTCATTAGGTGAAGCTCGTTATGACATCAATTAGAATGTGTTACATTGAACATTTATTGAACCTTGAGAAATGAAAAATTCAATGTATGCCATTCCATGAAATAAAGAATGCTATCTGCAAACGTGTAATGAAAAATATTACAGAATGAACTTGCACTGTACGGCAAAAAAGCAAACGTTTCAGTAGAAGACGCTATCCTCTTGCTCAGGTACAAAGAAAATTGTAAAGTTCTGGAAGACGACTATGGATAAGGAACTCGTACAGATAAATTCTAAGCACCTCGTCTACAGGAGGTCAGCATTAGTTATTGCAGAAAGAGCCCAACATTTAAAGAAAGAAAAAGAAAACATGCCTCCATAAAACCTTCCATTATTCCTTCTGGAAGCAAAATAAAAATTAACCTGATAATACTGGCGAGAAAAGTGGATTATAGACTTTTAAAACGGCTCACAAAACATCTCTTCAACCACATACCTTTCTGCAATCTTTGTTCAAAAATTTAATTACGACTGTCCTTGTATTGGTGTCGCTCAAGTAAAGGAAAATCCTCTCCAGAGCAACCAGTATGTTGGAGGCCTTGCATTCGTACTGGATGCTGAAAAGCCAATATGCTGCCAACAATATGCACAGCCCCTCTTCTACATTAAAAACGGAAAACAAGCGCTCACGATCCTCAACAAGGTGAAGAAAGTCTGCATCGTCCAGCTCTTGCTCGTTGTAGAGGACACATGGTGCCGGTGGGGTGTTCTCGTCCTGCGTTAGGTAAAGGGATCAAGCAAAACATATTTTAATGTAGAAGGCCAAAACATGTTTGCTCTTGTCAACTGCTATAATTCGCTGCAGTTAAGGCCATGAGCATCAGCCTCCACACAGGCATACAGTGCTTATGTTGGAACAAGTAACCGGCGTCTGCAGCAATGTAAAACGAATGAAGAATTACAATCGGGGCAACATCACAACATGCAACCATTGCAATGTAATCTTAGGGGCACTTGTGAGTATCTCTATTTCTGTACCGAAATGCATTTCCGAAATCAATTTGTGTTTCAGTAGTGAAATACTTTTGCGATGTCTTATGATACGCTGCTAGAGTTATGCATCTTGTTACATTTATTCTTAGAGATGAGCTGACAGGTTTGGAGATAAAAAAAGCCACTGAAAATCCGACGCATCACTGGTTTATTTTGGCAATGAGTGATTTTGTGCTTTGCTCTCACTTTTAACTTCTACAGCGGCCGGTTTTTTTTCTGCTGAGAGCAGTCTTCCTCTGTACATTTGAGGTTATTGTATGGCTAAGGGGCCACCAACAAATGCACAGATGAGAAACAATATGTCTAAAAGAAGAAGAAGGCAAAAAGCAGGACGTTTGGGCAGACACGCTTTGTCAGGCGGCGTCATCGGTCGCCAGCGTTCTTTGGGTGCGATAATGGGTTCTTTTCGGTATCAGCGAACATAGCCAAGGGAAGTCAAGTTGCAAAAAAAAGGGACAAACACCGACTGAAGGCGGGGAGCTTAGGTGCTACAATCTATGTTTGCCACAGACGCACCCTTCTCACCTCGCCACCATGCATTTATGAACCGTATAGGGCTGCCGACTGACCACAATGGTACATGCTAATATTTGTCCCTTGGCCAATGTTAATTTTTTTTGCTTCCTCCTCTACACTGAAAAACCAAAAGATGAAGGTTACAGAAAAGAGACAACATAAAACTGTTTCGCATGCAGCTGTAGAAATTAATTTTCAAGAGCTACATCTTAAGTACAGTCGCCGGCCATATGAACTCCCCCGTCCAAACACCAACCGGTGCAGCAAAAATCCAGCATGCAGCGTGTCGAGGTTGACGGCTGCAGTTCTCAACGGTGGAGGGGGTGATTACACATTAAAAGGTGCTCGTGATAATATATGTCTACAGCTATCTATGATACATTGTTGCGTTTGCACCTCAATGCACCCCTCGAATACGTGACAGACAAAGGTGTTCTGACAAATTATACAATGAGCTGTCTGCGTCAAGAGAAGAGCAATCTCGGTGGACCAAAAGGTAACCTGCGGCTGCTGGATGACTTCATGTAAACGGACCCAGAATTCACGGGCTTGGAGAGAGGTGCAGAAACTATGTGACATTCAACTGAAAAGTTAATAAGCTCGAATTATTATCCATTTTAAGCCAAAATTAATGATTCGCACATGCCTATTATTTTCACAATGAAGCCAAAGGCGAACCAGGTAGTAGTTCGCTGATTTATTGCTGAATAGAGCACACTTTGAGTACCAAACTGGATGCTTTGCTTATGTTTGGAAGGTTGCAATGACAAATGCAATACTTAATTGGGTGAAAAGCAAAGTTTTATAACAATTATGTGCATGATTACATTCTACAAGTCGTTTTACCTGTATACACTCTGCACAGCACTCTATTTGAAAGCTAACAAAATTTTAAAAAAAGACCGTGAGAGTTCTGTCGATGTCTTCACTGCGTGTTCGTAAGACTCGGCGGACATTAGTAAAGGGGATAACTGTCACAGTACGTTGATTAATTGACTAAAATCTGTTAGCTTTGTAATTCATGGCTTTATGGACCATGTTGCAACTGCAGTGTTAAAAGCCAGTCAATATTAAAGGCTGTCCCTATTTAAACCATTCACAAAAAGCCAAGCGGCTTGGAGGTATTCATGGTCCAACTTTTGCGTTTTTAATGTCGGATGCACAAACCGTGCTCAGCTTGAGCTCAATATTTCGTGCCGTTAATAATGGGCAGAAGTGTCCCCTAGTCATACCGGGTACGTCGTCACTATCTCGACAGGGTGTCCTTGGCGGAAGCATCGGCGTCATACTTCATATAGTGAAGGTGCGTCCGAAGCAACCAGGTCCGCACGACATCCTGAGGCCTTCTAAACGCAAGATTTTGGAATTGGACGACGAAAGGCAGATTTTGATCACTGAATATTTCGAAACTTGTTGCCATTCACAAATTGTGTCAATTGCGTTAGTCTTTAATATTCACTGCCTTTGAAATTAGAATTGAAACATACCCTATAAAACCAGTATTAAAAATTTTGGTTAATTAGTTTTGAATAACATACTGCTAAGGGTTTTCCCCTTATGTAATGTCCTCTAAGCCCCACAAACACGCATTAAAGTCAACATCCAAGAAACACTCACGCCGTTTTTTTTTTTTTTTACTTTGTTTGAATCAAATCAGAAAGCTTTGTATTTATGTATATATAAATATAATAAATACCGGGTGCATGTGCATGCAGCCGTGCACCATCCCACTATAGAGGTCTACTTTTTTCTGAAGTAAAACTGGTTCAAACGGACAAGCCAATTTTACATAAACCCCCAGTATTGCATGTACCAAAGACTGCCAAACATGATTGCTCACCTCATAGAACACTCTGCGCGGCTTGAAGATAGCTGCTTGTGGTCTTTGACGGTGAGTCTACTCGCTTGGTGCAGCTGGGACCTGCAATAAATTCAATACCGCTTGCCATATCCCACAGTAACAAAGAAAAGCCAGTAATACATAAGGCTATAGCACGACATGTCACAAGGGCCGCTAGAAATTCTCGCTCGGCTCATAGAACGCTTCACGCGTCAAAACCCTGTATTAAGGACCGATTGAACTTAGTATAAATGTTGCATAAAAATAAGGATCTCTATTCAGCTGTGTCAAAACACGTGATCCAATGTAATATTGTGTGGCCTTAAAGGGCTAGGGAAACGAAATTTCAGCGCTCATTTTCTAACTTGAATGTGTTGCATGTTGCACCCTAACCTCAAAAAGACCAGTCTTCCGTTCAAAGGCACAAGAAAACTAATTTTAAAGCTAAATAAACGATCTCTCAATGTGCACCTGGTGGATGCATGCGGAGCTTATTTGGGAGGTAATCTAGCAACACTGAGGAGTTTGCTACGTAGTCGTGACGTAGCAGATTCCTTCGGAACAGCGCCGCCCTTTGGAGTTTCAACATTTACTTTCTTAGCTTTCCTCCTGGCTCAACTCACAAATCGCGCATTGTACCAAACGGTCCAAGAAGACGGAAAGGAAGGACTCCCCTCATTCTCGGACCCTCGTTCGTGCAACCGGAAACAGCCATTCTCACCCTAGAAGATTAGCCCGTCGCTCAAAACTCGAACAAAAGTTGCTTTCCCCATCCCGTTCAGCCCTAAGCTGACAGTGTTGTGGAAGCTACGTGCTCCTTGGGCCAGCTCACGTGTGCCAGCAACACGCTCGTCACGCCACGGGCACTTCGAACGGCTCGGTTGTAACGCCCTGACGCTATTGACACCACCACAACGCTGACAACGCCACCAAGGGCAAAGCTCATAACTACGCCTGCCTTGCTACTCCACGAACGCGGGGAATCTTTTCTTTCTGTTTTTGTTTGCGCCGGATATTCCATGACGCATCGCGCTCTCCGTTCGCTTCTCTTCGAGCGCTTGCTCGAGTGCACCGTTTGGAACGAAAAATATAGCCAGTCGTTCAAAATACAAACGTGCGATTATCATTGACGGTTATTATCCGTCATGCTTGACTCACTTCCGAACGAAATTTGAATATCTCAATTTTTGTTTCCGTACCCCTTTAAAGAACACAACTGTGATGATGAATTAATGAATGATGATGATGAAATAATTTTGACTAAAGAGAGTGACCACGTGTGTATACTGAAAGAATCACTAACAATGATGAAACTTAGAAATCTATTAGTGCCTTCCCTGTGTTTTGCCATCGAGTGGAAGAAGTTTCTTGGCCTATATTTTTGTTGGAAACAGGTGTGATGCGTCCGTCTGTTTTTTTAAATCTTGATGTTGTGCATATTTTTTTATTTCCTAGGTTGAAAGCTCAAGGCATTCCCTGTTGTTTGTTCAATCACATTTACCCAAATGTTACTAGGTTGCTTTTTTATGTTTACTGTCCTTGGGTATGTCAGATGTCGTGAACAGTAAAACGCTGTAAGGCCCAGGAAGGAATTCCCTTTGTAAAGTGGTGGCAAGCAGAAGAGAAATTGTAAAGACTGACTTCATGTCTTCCCCTACGTTTTCTTTTTTGGGTCGCCTATTAATTTTTTGCCCATTAATACTCAGCTGTGTTTGATACTTCTCTGCGTTTGTGTCATCCTTCAGAGAATCCGCCTTTAATAAATTATGTGTTTAGCCTGTTTAGCTAGCTTGCACTCTTGTTTTTGTTTAATAATAAATGACTGTAGGATTCCACTGCGAGCACGGTGTTAATGCATACTAATAAATAGCAGCATAGCTTTATTGACTAGTGCTGATGATTGGACTAGTTAGTAGTCAATAATTGAAAAGAAATCATGAAGAATATGGAAACGGAGGATATGAAAACAACACAGCGCTGTGTTGATCTCCTTGTCCGTGCCATTCACATTCCATGTTTTTAATAACACATTTATTAATAATTTTCTGCTTGGTGTCATCTGTATAGGGGTTCACTGGAACGACCCACCTGCTATTGTATTCACTTTAGGGCAGCTCCCCCTTCCTCATGGTGCCATCGTTCAGGAAGTGCAAGGCGGATGTCACTCTCACTCTTGTGGTTCAGTTCCCCAGGTTCCCATAGGTTTCAAGCTGCTAGCCAAACTGAGTCAGGCCTTCCAGCCCTGCAGGAAATGTCAATTCCACTCTTTTAGAGATAGACGCCCACATTTTTCATGTACGTGAAATAAGCTCTAACAGAGAGGAAACAAAATGATTGGCCTTTTTTTAATGCATCCTTTTCTTTTGCTGAGAACATACATAAACGTTACACGCTATTGTACATACAGTGGTGCGGCTTAATTTAGGAAGTGTAATTTTTTCATATAACTTTTATATGAAGAAAAAACTCAATATAATGGGTCCGGCATAAATGGTTGCTATGAACTGCCCTATACATTTACACATTACCTGATATCATCGAAAGAGTAGAGTAGCGTAGGGCTGCACTGCACCAATTACGACTTTGTAACCAATTAATAGTTGGCACTTATTTGTATATTACTACTGGCTATTATTCTTTGACAGAAAGAATAACCGGGCGAGTTGGTACGGTGGTAGTCTTTGAACTCCATCAAATATTCAGGTTCGACATTAGTTAATGTTTTCCGCCTTTTTTTCATGTTTTTGCTTTTTCTAGTTGCTCTGATTTTTGTAAGGGCTTTCGCCACTACTAAAAAACATGACATCTAAACTCCTTTTATTTTTTGCATCACACAATCGTAAACGTAAAAAGTGTGCCGGTTCGGTAAACGCGAAGAGACCTAATTTCCGAGGGTAAAAGCTCTAGAAACAACGGACAAGTAAAAGAAACAAACAACACAGGGCGTTGTTTGTCCGTTGTTTTTAGTGCTTTTACCCTCGGAAATATGACGAAAAGACCGCGCGTCTCTACGTCACAGGCATTAGCTTATGCAAAAAATCATGCTGCATGTTCGCTCTTGTAACGTTTTTCTCGCTCCCGCTTTATGAAACAAATCGGTGGCGAGCGGCTGTTAGGACAAGACGTCAGAACTAGCATGACCTGTGATTAACACTTTGGGACGGCGACTGAATGCTTGAACAGCCGTCAGACGGTACTTGAACGCTCCGCACAAGCGTCGTCGGACGAGCGCCGCACGACGGCGCCCAGAACATGCCCACGGCAGAGCTGGCAGAGCCGTATGGCCCACGGTTCCGCCGCACGAGAATCTTTCTCACACTGCGGAGCGAGCCACAGGTTTTGAAGAAGTTACTCTGTTTTCAAATAACGAAATAAGACAGGGCAGGTGCATAGTTAGAATCAAGCATATCTTAGCAAGCACACGGTACACGACAAAGTTTGAAACAGCAGCCCACTTCGCAGAAACAAAAGAAAGTTGCTTACCGGCGTTTGCACGAGTCGTGCATGGGCGGTTCTGAACTTACGGGCGTTGGCAAGACGCAGCGTCTCCCAGCTCTTAGTCGTCGATTGCTATTCTTGAACACGGTATTTATAAGGAAGATATCTAAAATATCCACTAAAACGGCTAAAACGTAAAAAAAGGAGATTTCCGAAAGCTCTTGAACTTCAACGACCATTCAACTGAGCCCAACGGAAGCTGATTGCAATTGCGATTGCCTCGCGCAGTCTTCAAGAGTCTCTTTTCCTTTTTATTTATTGTTATTTGTTTTAGAACGACACTAAGCAAATTATTATTATATTGGTAACAATAAGAATGTCCTTAGAATAATAATGTAAAACATTACAAAAAGTGAGTAAATCGTAGGTTTTATTTAAATTTAAGGTTGTTTCTTTTTTCTGTAAACCGAAACCGAAACTAACTTAAGCAACGTTTCCTTCGTCGTAATTGTTTGCCTGCGTGTGCGTGTATGCGCGTGCGTGTTTGTGCGCGCGCGTGTGGATGCGTTCGCGTGTGTGCGTCTCTGGTTGTACGTGCGTGTGCGTCTTCGCGCGGGCGTGGGTTTGCGCGTGTGCATGCGTGTGTACGTGCGTGCGCGCGTGTATGGGTGCGACTGCGAGCGCGCAAGCGTCTGTTTGTGCGTTCTATTGCACTGCGCCCGCAAGAAGAACAATTGGATGTCCCTGGACACTGTTAAAACACTAACTTATTGATTATTATTATTATTATTATTATTATTATTATTATTATTATTATTATTATTATTATTGTTGTTGTTGTTGTTGAAACATAGCCCTGAGTCTTTAGACACAGGGCCCTAAACTTTTCTATAGCTGTCTGTAGCTGCATCTATAAATTTCTAAGGTCGACCATGCAAAGCTACATGGGGTGATAGCCTGCCATTGAATTTTCCATAAACGACCATAGGCCATTTTTGTATGGGATGTCTCGGACTGGCTTATCATGGGATTTGCCTCTTTATGTGTGTGAGTTTTTGTGCATGTCCCCTTATTCTCAAATGAATATTTTACTCAGGTTGACATGGTCATGTGACAGGTTCTAGCAGCATGTCATGAATATTTGTCAAACATTTTCACTATATTTTGATTTCATGTTGCCAGATATAAACTCGAGACTAACTGATTTTTTTACTGTACACTTCCATCAATAAATATTTATAAAAAATGCTAGTATAGAGCATTTCACCCTACTTTGCAATTTCTGAGCATGGGGTGATTTGTAAGAAAATGAAATATGAACTCATATAAAAAATTTTGATTGCAAAGCGGCACTTTATTACGAGCTATTTGCATAAATTACAACTGACATTATAAAAAACTAGACTGCTAACAACTGTTGCTTTTCAAGCAGAAATCCTACCTGGACATTATGAACAAAGCCATATATAAGCTTTCCAAAACCATTTCACCTTATTTATTTAGCACCCTCTTCTACACCCTTCTCACATTCTTCACTAAATGTAGGGTGTAACACGAAACAGCACACTTTTCATTAAAATTATGAGGTTGTATTCCTAGTTTTTAGGGTGTTAAAAAGGCTGTAGCCGAGGGTGTAAGGTGATATAACACCCCTTTTACATCCTTAAAGGTGTAAAAACTTTTACTGTGTAGTACGGCCGAGCATCATTGGCGTCAATCACCACGATAGCGTCAATAGCGTCACGGCGTTGCCCACCACCCGCCAACAACCACGTTGTTAACAACAAAACCAGCGTTCTGCACATCTAGGTCGAGATGTTCATTTTCTTTTTCTTTTACGTGTGGTTCGATTTTGAACGTTTCCGTTGCGGTTTTAACCGAAGCGGTTAGCTTTCGTTGACTCAGGAAATCAGTAGCCTTCCACCTATATAAAACATTACTGAGACTATAGCTTAAGTTTAATCAATATATGAGAGACGTCTTGTTTAGGCTCTTCCAAAACACAAAGCCTGAAATATCCAATCTTATCCGATTCAAGCACAAGGTTATCGGGAAGCGCGGCTAGCGTGGCGGTTTACTAAGCTGAGTGCATTGATACACCTATAGGTTTTTAAGGTAGAAGGGGGCTTATGGTCGGTGTACAAGTACACTGGCTGGGTAACGGAGGGCGCGTCTTCCAGGAAAGGGGAGCATGTGCGCCCGATGCACCCGACTACAACTTTTTATTTCTTCGAGTGCAGTTGGAAAGTAAATATGTGGAGCACTAACTGAAAAATCGCGCATGTGGTATTCGCGCTAAGAGTGCCGCGTAGCGACAGAGCGGTATTGTTAGCGCGAAAATGACGTGGGCGCTGTTTTCGTATTTTATGTTCATTGAACAACGACGGGCACAATATTTTCCCACTTCTCGTAATGTTCCAAATAAGCATATCACACGAAAGTGCTAGTTAAGACAGTACCTTCCAAGTCTAACGAAAAAAACAGAATAAAACGGTAATCGTTTGCTTGCGTTAACAGTGTTCGCGCGATGCACGCACTAATATCCTGCCAACCACTCGCTCATAATGCTTCTCTCGCTGCCCGTCGTTATGCCAAAGTTTCGTCAACCCGATGAAAGTTTAGATTATGGGTGTCCCTGCGGCGAAACTGAAAATCAGCACTTTTGGCCGCACACTTGCCGGCCATGTTTATGTCCACGGCGGCCAAGCTGAAAATCAGCACTTCTGGCCAAACACTCGCCGGCCGTGTTTATGTTTCCGGCGGCCAAGCTGAAAATCAGCACTGCTGGCCAAACACTTGCTGGCCGTGTTCATGTCTCCGGCGGCCAAGCTAAAAGTCAGCACTGCTGGCCAAACACTCGCCGGCCATGTTTATGTTTCCGGCGGCCAAGCTGAAAATCAGCACTACTGGCCAAACACTTGCCGGCCGTGTTTATGTCTCCGGCGGCCAAACTGAAAATCAGCACTTCTGGCCAAAGACTTGCCGGCCGTGTTTATGTCCCCGACGGCCGCGCTGAAAATCAGCACTGCTGGCCAAACACTTGCCGGCCGTGTTTATGTCTCCGGCGGCCAAGCTGAAAATAAGCACTTTTGGCCAGGCGCTTGCCAGCAGTGTTTATGTCTCCGGCGGAAAAGGTAAAAACAACTAGTTTGTTGCCGGACTCTTGCCGGCCTTGTTTATGTCTCCGGTGGCCAAGCATTTAAAGTGGCCAAGCTGTCCAGACACTGGCCAACCGTCGGCCGATCGAAATTCACTTTCTGGTGCTGCTTGGGAATGTTACCTCACGAAACGGCTGTCGGCGGAAGCGACGACACCCAGGTGGTTGCCCAACGGGCAGAAGAAGTCCGTCAGCTCGCCAGACTCCGGATTTAAGCCCAACAACGTATCCACACTGACCGCTACAACCTTCGTCGCCGGGACGTCCACTTCCAGCCCGGAAACAGGGTGTGGGTGTGGACACCGATCCGCCGCCGTGGTCTCAGCGAGAAACTCCTGAAGCGCTACTTTGGACCCTACATAGTGCTTCGTCGACTCGGTGATCTGAACTACGAGGTGATGCCCGATGGAACACGGACTTCATCACGCCGCCCTCCACGACCAGAAGTCGTCCACGTCGTGCGCATGAAGCCGCACTACGCTCGATAGGACAGTGGACCTTACGTATTCCAAATGACTCTTTAGTTTACCGCTCTTTTTAGAGCGCAGCTCTTAGGGGCCAGTTCCCGGCTTGAGCGGCGTCGGCGTCGGCGTCGGGTAACCATGGTCACGTGACCCCCAAGGTCACGTGACCCCACCAGGTCACGTGACCCCTCCCAAGGTCATCTCAAGGTCACGTGACCCCCTGAAGGTCACGTGACCTCCAAGGTCACGTGACCTTCGGGGTCACATGGGGTCATCTTGGGATCACGTGACCCCCAAGGTCACGTGACCACTCGAGGTCACGTGACCCCTCCCAAGGTCATCTCAAGGTCACGTGACCCCAAGATGACCCCACGTGACCCTGAAGGTCACGTGAACCCCAAGGTCACGTGACCCCTGTGAGGTCACGTGGTCTCCTCCCCAAGGTCACGTGACCCCCGAGGTCACGTGACCCCCAAGGACACGTGACCCCTCCCAAGGTCATCTCAAGGTCACGTGACCCCAAGGTGACCCCCACGTAACCCCTCTGAGGTCACGTGACCCCTCCAGGTCACGTGACCCCTAAGGTCACGTGACCCCTAAGGTCACGTGACCCCCTGTGGTCACGTGGGGGTCACCTTGGGGGTCACGTGACCTTGAGGTGACCCCCATGTGACACCCAAGGTCACGTGACCCCCAGGTCACGCCTCCCCGAGGTCACGTGACACCCCTCCCCGAAGTCACGTGACACCCCCCCCCCCTCCGAGGTCACGTGACCCCCCCTCCCCCGGAGCATATAAAAGAATGAGGGGAGGAGGAGGAGACGGAGGAGGGGTCTACCCTCCCCTCAGTACCCTTCACTCCTCCTCCTCAAGAGCTGCGCTCCAATTCGGCGTTACAGGAAGTTGTAAACGGCTTTCACTTTTTGTTTGCTTTGTTTTGTTTTGTGCTGCATCGGGGCGATGCACTTTTTAAAGGGGGGAGTAATGCCGCGCGCGCTGGCCAAGTAGGCAGCGCGCGCGTGGCCTAATGGTTATCGCGCCTGCTTCCCACGCGAAAAGCTAGGTTTCGAATCCTGGGAGCGACGTGTCTTTTGTTTATTCCTGTAACTTAGTGTTCTGGAGAATTCGAGAATCATGTTGCTTGTTCCAGGCCCGAATGTTCTACGCGTCGAAGTTTCTACGCCGATTATTCCAGAAGACCACGCATGTACATAAGGGGCTCCGCGTGGCGAGCCGCAGTCAGTTTCACCCCAGCGTTCGTCTCCGCCGCTACGCCGACTTCGACGCCCGCGACGCTCTTTTATTATCTTTTGTACCTTTTTATTTTTGGCACAAGTTCGCCACATTACACGTTTATTCCTTCGTGTTTATTTCTTGTTTATTGGTCACTACCCGTGACAATATGTGTAATGAACCTTCTTGTCGGATTGAGGTTAATTAATTCTGTGTTCAGCGGTAATACACTGAACCAGATTTGAGGGCGAGCCAATCTAAAAATACAATGTCAACTTGTCCTGCCTTGTGAAGAATTGAAGTGAACTAAAGCTGGCCACGCTGAAACTGTGAAAATGCTAAGGTCTTCCAGAAATTTATTAATATAAATTGCTGCGATATGCTCCATTAGCTTACGATGGATGTGAGCAATTGGGCCAATAATTTGTTGCACATAATCTATCAGCCTTCTTGCTGTATGGGATAACAAAAGCTGGTTTATTCTTTACAGGAATTACAAATGCAAGCATATTGTAGCTGTCCTTCTGCACATTAATCCAGAAAGAACGTTTGAGCAGCTGTCATCAACTGACCAGGACGAGCCGAGGATAATGATCGACCTTTTCTGTGCAAAGAAGGTATGTGTTAGAGTCACAACCATGCACGTAGCCAGGGGGGGGGGTGGCCCCCCCCTTCGAAATCTTCCATTTTGCTGGTACCTCCTCTCCCCCACATACAGCATTTTGCCATGAGCCCCCCCCCCCCCCCCTCCCTCCCTCTAAAACAAAATCCTGGCTATGTGCCTGGCCACAACCTTTTCTAATGGTGAATTCCACCCGTTGATCCGGAGTGCTTTCCAAAATCCGGAAGGGAGGCAAAATCTCGCTCCGTGGGACACGTGTTAGAGCCTCGACATGGGAAACGGGGGACCAGTGAAGGTTTAAAAGGAGCGTTTAATACACGTCCGGCGGGTACGCCTGCCCAGCAAAAAGAACGGTGCGCCACGCGGGTGGTGGCGCGAGCTTGGGTCAGTCCTCTTCTTTTGCGAGGGCGCTAACACTCGGCCATCCTGAATTCAAGTGTCCTCACTTTATGTTTCTTCAATGTCAACATCAAAGGTGTTGACTCGTTTCACCTTGTCGACGGGAGCTGTTGACGCGTAGAAACGTCGAGTTCGCTTGTGGCCAGGTATATCTTCAATGCGGTAGGTGGCATTAGAAAGTCGCATTGACTTTCGGCTGCAAGTGCGACTTATTTTTCTTCTTTCTCTAGCCTCTGCTGTTGCTCACGGAAGGTTTGTTGTCGTAGCCGCCGTCGTTGTTTCGGTGCTGGTGATTCGTATTGCGGTGAGGTAGATTCCTTGGTTGTCTTCTTGCCGACGCGTTTTTGCTGTGCACCTGCTTGCGGCTGCCCTTGCCTCCTTTCTGCTTGTTCGGTGGTGCTCGCCAATTTCCTTCTGACTGTCTACTCTGATGTTGAGACTCGTGAGGGTCGTCGTAGGAAATGATGTAGGGCATAACCCGATTGCCCCTCTTCTTCACGTGGCATTGGTGATCAAATTGGCCTTGGCCTGCGCAGTTGTAGCAGTAGCATTCCTTCACTGGCCGCTTCTTGAAAGGCGCTCGCACGATAGGACCCTCTTCTGTTGTGAGATGGTATTTCCTCCACAGATCAGGGCAAAGCTGAGGTCCTGTTCGTACATCTTCCGCTTTCGTCGGTTTCAGGAGATTCATCGTGCTTCGGTTGATGGCGGTTTCAGATACTTCTGAACACCAGGGGCCTCTGGCTGCTACATCTTTTGAAATATTAAGGTCGGAATTGGATATGTTCAAAATAGGCAAAACCGTATCGCAATCTTCTGTGACGTTGATTACACAAGCAGGTAAACAGTGTTCCTTGCCTTCTTGCATCCGCAACTGTGCGTCAACAACGATCGCCTTTGCATTCTTTCCTGCCCTTGAACCGGTTGCCGCATCGGATCGGTGGGACGCTTCCCCGACGGCGGTGAGTCGGTCGTCCAAGCGTTTGAGGCACTCCAGCAGATCCTCTGGAGTAGAAAACTTGACAACGCTCAGGCTCCGAACGAGCGCTTCGTCGCTGATGCTGGACTCTGCAGGTGGTCTTGGGTCTTGCGTGTGCTGGGTTGCGGGACGAAGCAGGTCAGCCATGCCTGCGACCGCTCCTCGCACGGCAGCTTGTACAACCTCTTGTACAATAGTCTGAAGCCCAGACAGGTCACCTGTCGGTCCATACAACCCAGTCTGGATTGTTGGTGGAACGTTTGCTGGGCCTGCCAGTGGTATTCGTTGCCCCACGGTGTCGGTGTCGGAGCGTTCCGAATCTTGACCTGCCACGCCATCTTGGCTCGTGGTTGCGTCGTCGCTACCGCCAAGGCTCGTGCTCTCTGTTCCAATCGCAACGGTTGCTGGAAGTGGGGGGGGGGGGGGGGGGGCGCCGCTGCAGTCTGCCGTATTCGGTTCCGCTCGCTCCGCCGCCGCCCTTCCTCGTCCATGTCGAGGTGCTGCTCGGTGCCGCTGCTGTGACAATTCGTGGCAGCAGAAGTCGACTTGCGCTCGGTCGTGGCCACTGAATCAGGCTTGGTCCATCCCACTTCTGATATGTTACGGTCTCGACATGGGAAACGGGGACCAGTGAAGGTTTAAAAGGGAGCGTTTAACACGTCTGGCGGGTACGCCTGTCCAGCAAAAAGAACGGTGCGCCACGCGGGTGGTGGCGCGAGCTTGGGTCAGTCCTCTTCTTTTGCGAGGGCGCTAACACACGCTTTGAATCGACGAGGGGAAGATAAACTCGCATTTTTGGGGCGACCTCCCCCGCACCCCTCCCCACCGCTTCCCCCTCCGCCGTTCGAAATGGCCGCTGCTCGAATTTGACAAGCCCACCAACGCCTTAGCAAACTGATCTTTCCGACGACCAGTGACAGCTGTCACGCTGAGCTGCAGAAATAACACGCGACACAGGCGGGGTGAAATTATACGTACCACGGCGCCCATGTCACAAATAACGATGACGTCCGCGTTCGGCACCGTCACATACCTTTCGGCCGCCACGAAGCGGCAAACACGGACAGCGATTACCAGCGGTGGAGTTCAGGTTTCTGGTACGACTTTTATAAACACAGGGGTAACAAACCATCACTTGCACGGTCGTTGCCTAATCTCTTCTTGCTTTACTGCATGAGAAAACGCCGGCGGAATGCAATGTAAAAAGGTAAACAATCCTTGGCTGCAGAATGAACAGGCCTAACCTCGAGTCTGCCTCCAGCTTTTCTGTCGTGTTCCCTCTAACAATCACAGATGTCAGCGCTTGCGATTTACCACGCTCCAAAGTCCCGGCTTTATATCCCTGATCTACGCGAGGTAGAAGCGTTCGAGCCGTCATAATTCCACATAAACAACCGAAGCACCAGGTCCAACTCGACGACCCGACCTCGCCAACCTCGCCGTGCTTGCGCACTGCCGATTTAAAAGATTTAAAAGGAGATGACGTAGGGCGCTCTGTTAACTTCCGTATAGGTCTGTGAAATCCTGCAGAGCAAGCTCGGCAGGGTTTGAGGCGCTCCGTGGAGCGGGCACTGCCAGAGATCTACTAGCGGAAGATGACCAGCTCGAGCTAGATCTGCAAACGGAATATGCACGCTCCAAATGGAGCCCTTTTGGAGCGCTCGAGATCTGCAAGTGGAATTCACCATAATATTATGAGGAATGAAAAAGCAGGCGACTTGAAGGGCAACGGGGACAAGGATCTCGGACATTGACGCATGACAAGCTACCTCTAATCTTCCCCTTAAATGGAGCGCAACTCATGCCCCTGAGGCGACTAGTGTAGGACTGAACAAAACCGCCTAACCTAGGCATCTGTCCCAAGACCTCTTAATTATTTGTAGAGCATGCGATCACATGAGCCAAACAAGAGCTAGCCTGGTCCACTCATGCACCACAAGGGTGCATACCGAACTTTTAAATTGTTACATGTAAAGGTTTTGGGGGAAATCCCCAAGGCTGGATTTGTTGCATTCAGTTTAGGGGAAGTTCCCAAGGTTGAATTTGTTGCACTACATTTAGTTGGAAGATTTAAGTTATTGTGTCATACCTCCACTCCAGCTTGATGATTTTCCTGAACTTTCATCTAACAATTTAATTCGGATGCGCACACTTGTGGTGAGCACAGTTAACTGCTGGTGGCTACTGAGTTAATAGGGTCTTGAAAAATAATGAGTCAGATGTGAATTATAGCGGTTTGATGCCCGTGAACCCGAATATCTGAAACATTCGCTGCACAAGTACTGTTAAACGCGAGAAACCACGAAAAACCTGGCACTGTTCGTGATGTCCTCGACGGAGCCTTCAACTTCCCAGAGCGGTGGGGCTTCAGCCCTATTTTGAAATTGCTTTTATGGCTCTCCTGTGCGTAGAATTGAATATACATTGGTTACTCTAAAGACCATATGAACGCAATTCAAGTAGTTTTTTTTTCTTCTCGGAATGAACACTGCGCAGGCAATAAGAAAAACAGACAGTGTTGCCCAATGCAGTGGCGTCACAAGGGAGGGGGGGGGGGGTGTCGCGGCGGGCCACAGTGGCGGGGGAAGGGGGGGGGGGGTAGCGGAGGGCTAGCGCCCTGGGTGCCACTGGCCCAATGCTCGACAGGCCGCACCACACTTAAAATTCAGCAGTGGAAGCTGCGGACTTGTAATGTGGAAGATTGAAGTAATCATGGCATGACTCTAGACAGTCTTGGTGATCTCCCCTAATCATTTACATCCAGTAGCTACGCAGGCTGTTCAAACTATTTAGCTGGCGAAATCCTCCTTTTTTAAGCTTCGGTTAACGGTATTTATGTTGGTAGTTAATTTCATCTCTATGCACAAGCTTCACTCCTGCAGGTGTCTACAAGCAAATCAGGTACAGATTTTATTTTAGAAAAAAACAAAACAAGATCAGTCTTGATTTCTCAAAAGTCGTGTATATTAGCTGTCACACCTGTAATGTTACCAGCCTGGGGGTTATACTTCGAATAGCTAGTGCTTACCGTAAAATACCGAGCATGCACACATTCCCTACTAAGTGAAGTGCCCACCCTAAAATTTTGCAACATCTGAAAAACTATGCACACTAGATATATAGGTAAAATTAATGACCTAAAAAGCTCACATTCACTAATTTCTGCGATTATCTTCATATTTTGAGTGGGCGCTTACTCGGTATTTTACGGTAGTGCAAACGAAACCTTGCTTTGCTAAGCAATAAACTAGCAGCTATATATGAACTGGAAATTAACCCTTTTAAAAATTGACTATTTGAAAGCAGTGAATAATCTGATTGCCACGCCGATCATCGATCTGCAGCTTGTTTCTTGACATCTCGTTATTTGACTTCTTACAGGTAAAGATCAAAGAGGTTCCTCAACTTCAGGGAAACATCCTCCAGAGGCTCCTCAAGAATGTAGGCCATCGTTCCGCAGCGAAGATGCATTTAGAACCAGCAGTTGAAACAGGTATGCACAAGTCATCAGCTTTAGGTCTTGTGACCAGGTATGTTAATGCACCGCAAATTGCCGATATGTAGAGTGAAGCCTGTCCTGCAGAGCCAGACGTCATCAGTTTGATTCCTATTCCTGGCAGTTGAATGCATGTACATTGTACCATTGTACACGCATGTGCTATGTTTGCCACTATCAGATACAACACGGTGCTGCATGGCTTGCGGTGCTACCAGTGCCGCCTGCTAATGTTTCGAAACACTAGATGTGCTCTCGTCTGGCACAACCATTGTCATGGTGAGTGCGTTGCTTGATGTTTGAAGGCGTCGTTTTTTTTTGTTGCATAGTTTGATTAATATTTGTATTGTCAACCCGGTTAGACTTCAGCACGCTGTGTCATGCAGCATGCGAATCATTCAAAACGTTGGAAGCCGGTGTTAATGTAACCATTTTAGTTTCTTTACTAACACTTCACACAAGCAGCCCCACTACAAGTGCGTGAAATTTGAAAGCCGTTTTCCTTATGCTGCATGAATGAAGCTCCATGCCGACGTGGCTTGTTATAACAAAAAGGTATAAATCAGACTGTGCAAGAGCACACGGCATATCAATTACTGTCCTTCGTACGCTTGGTTGCATAGCAGACGAAGTGAAATTTGGCATTAGTGTTATGAACACAAATCTCGTCCTCGGCGTTCATTCAGTTTCAAGAAGCACCCAGCAGGCGGCTCAGGTAGTACGGCAAGCCAGGCGATGCAGTGTTGTATCTGATACTGGCCGGGAGAGTATCGTTTACCCATCTAACTCACAAATGTTGTGAGTCTTGCTGCACTGGCCAAAGGGTTGTTCGACAGTGAAGCCATGAGATGCCACATGTCATGGCTGACTACTTTCGGATTGTATTAATACAGAACCAATTTCGAGGGAGTTAGTTATATTGGGGTTCATAAGGCTCGTTCGCCCACTTGTAACCGAGTACGACCGAGGAAGACAAGACCGGTTTCTAAGCCTCTTGCGACGTCTTAGGACCGGCTGCGATGGTGCGGAGCTGGTCCAAAGACGCCGCAAGAGGCTTAGAAACTGGTCTTATCTCCCTCGGTCGTACTCGGTTACAAGTGCGTGAAGGAGCCTTTATGCTCATGCACATTTTGCTCATACAAGTGAGCTTACAACGAAGAGGTAAGACCAACTACGAGCTTGCTTAAAAACATTTGTGTTCAATATCTTGCTGTCACTATTTTGTGGTAAATCGGATGTGGAGCTTAGTCGGTTTTATCAATGTGTTCATAGCAGACTCATGAAAAGCGAGTGTCGAAGCTGTAGACTAGAATAGCTGGACTGTCGTGAAATAGAAGAGCCAGAAGTCCCATTCTTGCCTTTTCTGCTATTTCTGACTCATACTTTCACGGCAGAAATTAAATGCCATGCTTACTGGCTTAAGTTTTGTAAACTTTATGCAAGTAAATGTGCGATTCAAGATAGTAATATACAGGATCAAGAACGGACTCAGTCATTATTTATGTAGGTCAGAGCAGCAACAAACATTGTTGGCTGTTCGGAGACATTGAAAAACCTTAAGGGCATATGAGTGGGTCTGTTTTTGTGTACCTTATGGAGCATTCCACTGGTCATTTTGGGGCGACAACCAAATTCCGCGATGGGGCACGCGAATCTCGCGAGGCGCCCCACCCCTGAAACCACCCGCGGAAGACGACCTCTCCTCCTAGAGCGGCCTAGCTTTAGATTACCGAACGAGAGAGCGACATGCACGGCAATAGCAGATGGCCGATCTCGGCGGCCTTCACATTTCTGTTACCGTGCCTTCCAGGGGTACGTTGTCCTTTTGTGGCACCGCAAATGAACAGCCCTATTGAAAATATTTCTAAAGGGCCCGTCAGCCTTGAAGGATTATGGGACCTCACAGGCCTTCAAAACCCTTCAAAAATACCCTACAGAAAAACCCTTCAGGGATGCCCCATAGAAAAACCCTTTAGCCCCACAGCCCTTCAACCCGTCAGACCCTTTAGCCCATCACCCCTTTAGACGCGCAAATGACTGTGAACCATAGACAAAATGCAGTTCAAAACATTATTCAAAATTTATTGCAGACATTTAGTTTTACATGCATATTATAACTCAAAAAGGAGATAAAAAGCAACGTTTGTTGAAACCCGGCGCAAGGAGCGGTAGACGAAAGAGATCACATCAAACAGGGACAACTGACTTCTTTATCACAAAGAAAAATATATTTCGAAGTACTCACAATGCCGCTGGGTATAATCCTGATGCGCGGTAGTTCAGCTAATAAAACCGAGCAGGTGCACCTCACGTACACATACACAGTCTTAGTAAGCGCGTTTAGCGAAAACCACGAAGTCGCAAGCGCTAGTACCCGCCGCCGTTGAGAAATCCCGAGCACAGTCACGGTTTCGTCCATGATGACAATACGCCGGCGTCTTCGGCGTATTTTTCGCTCGCTGGATGCTTCTGAAGTCGGACGGACGAAGAGGCGCAAAAACCAAGTCCGGACAGCGACCGTCATCCACCGTCTCAGGGCCCACAGCGCCATAATCCCGGTGCGCAGGCACAACATGCGGTGGGACGCTGACCCCGACTGCCAGGCTTTGCAGCGAGTAAGCCGACACCGGCCACCATCTCCTTGAATGCGCTGAACACGACGGCGCTCGAACGGTGCTGAAGGCGGCCAGCGCCGAACTAGGGTGCACCTGCGGAACCAAGGAAGAATCAAAAGAGACCAAGGGGCGAGCCCTGAAAGGCATGCATGCTCACCTTGCTGGAGGAAATTGGTCCGCTCCAAAAATCCGCTGTGTGGGCTAACCGGAACTGTCCACGAGCAGAGAGAAAATGGCTATACTGGCGGCTGGCCTCCCCCGCTTGCACACACCACCCTCTCCCGCCGGCCGCTGGGCTGGCAGCCCTGCACCCTCTCCCCATCGCCGGGCGGAGAGAGGGGCAGTGTGACTTGCTTTTGGGGACCGTCTCCCGTGGAAGAACCGGTTCCCGGAACGAGTCGCTCCCGCGTGGGTCCCTCTTTCTGGAAAGCGCGCAGCTTGTTTATTTTTTTTATTTTTATTTATGGTTCCACGGATTTCGCCTCCAGCGGACAGGAATGCGTTCGCCTCAAAACGCCGCTCGGTCAACACCACTCGGCCAGCGGCTCGTTGATTCTCTACGTGGGGCGGTCGCCCTCAGTGGCCTCCTTGGCGACCGAACCCCCGGGCAGTGACAGACGGCCCACTCGTATTTGATAGAAGAGCAGTACTACAAATCTGACCGTACATACATACGATCATCATTCTACAAATACTTTTTTTTCCCCGTAGCGTACAATAAGGCTACATTCTAATTCTGCGAAATGTGTTTTCTCGACCTAAGCCGTGGCCCGCCGACATCTCAAGAAGCCTGAAGGTTTTCCCGACCCCATTAGAAAAGTTCTTGACAGGCTTCCAGACATTTCAAGGCATTGTAAAGGGGACTTCAGACATTTCAGGAGAGCCTCTGACGGGGCCAACGAACCCACCAGGAAATATCGGTGCACCTTTCAAACATCACAAGAATTCCTGAAGTCCCTTTCACACCCTTTAAGAAAATCCTGAAGTCCCATCAGAGCGATTTTCAATAGGGAGGCAGGCGTTTTTTTTTTAATATGGACCCAAGCTTTATTTACTTTTATTCTTGAAAAGGTGAGGCTCGCATGGCTAAATGTGAGGAAAGCGATACGCCGTTTAAAGACGAATAACACTTCAGAAGTTTGCTGAAAGCATGAATCTCACCACGTGCATTTTTCCACAGTGATGTAGAAGCAAATGCCATTTTCACCGCAATAAATCAACAGGAGATATGATTCCCAGCCCACATAATGAAATCAGTGTTCGAGATTACTTGCCCTAACATACTCGGCTCACTCTTGCAAAGAAAATGTTCAAACTTTTGTATTCTCTGTACACACTAAAACAGTACATACCAGTCTCAGCTTGAACTTGAGCACACACATGGCCACTGGCATGCCACGCGAGATTAGAAGTTGCCTCAAAACAACCAGCGCGATTCCTCCAGGCCACCCCTCGACCAGTTTGAATCCCCCCGATGTCGTCAAAGTGAGTTTTGCTTGCTCCAAGTATGGAGTTGGCCCTGCTTCGAAACGTCCAGCGGAAGACATGCGAATTAATCCCGATCGTCCAGTGGAAGACATGCGTTCCAAAGAAAGGCGAGCCCAGCGCGCGCCAAAACGGCCAGTAGAATTTCTCATTAGAAATAGGAGTTGGAAAGCAAAACCATTCCGTACGCTCCTGGGTGCTTCGGTAATCTTGCTCAATCTTCATTGTGAATAGTATAGCTGCTTCCTAGCCAAGATGTTTTCAAACAGGCTCCACTGAACTCAGTAAGTAGAGAGTTTTAGAATAATATACGCAATTTTAGCTCACGCTGACACTAAAGTTTGCGCTTACGTAAGCGCACGCGACACAATGGAGTTTTATTATAGCGTTTCTGCACTGCGACGCAAAAGCCCAAGCATCTCGCGCTTGCAACGCCACCAAGATACAGTCAGAAGTTTTATTTCACTGACGAAATGCTTTAACTGGATAAAAAACAAAATGTTTGGTTCAGAGTAACATTTTACATTTGTTTAAACGTGAGACTACAATGCGAGCCGTCGACCGGCCGTGTCCGCACGCGTCGCCTCGGCGAAAGTGCACCGACCTTTGCCGATAAACGTTCGCTCGTCGCAAGCACCAAGTTGCCGGTGATCGTTGCCCACCTACCGGGTTTTCCTAACCGACTGCCATGTCGTCCTGTATTGAAAATCACAGTCGCGAGGATGTTGCCGACGTCGCGCTCACAACGCCGCCAAAGCTGCCGCAGCCATCGTCCTGGGGGGGGGGGGGGGGGGCGCCATTTATTTAACTGTACTCGTCTTGGCTTTAGCCAACTTCACATCACGAATCACCCTTGGAGAAGCGTAAAGGCCCTTTGCGTACTCACACATTTTCCGAGAAATAGCGCAAGCAAAACGTGGATAGCGTTTGTCGCATGCGCAGTGGCGACGTCGCTATTCGTTGCGTATGCAAAGCTTTAGCGTGCGCTATTCTAAAACTCCCTAGTGTTTGTGACCTCGCACTGTCAGTTTAATCTGACCAGCTGCGTCGCGAATGGAATAAGGGGTGCAGTTTGCCTCTTATGTTTTGTAGGTTGCACAGCCATGGTCCATATCAATACGCACATGCTACTGTCTACCACTTCGTACAGGCGGTGCCCTGAAGCAATGGCTGTGCCGACTTGTAAGCCCTATCGTGTGCCTTCCTACGCTCACAAGACATAGCCTGCATAGCTTTCATGGCCAGCACCCCATGGCACTACCAGTGCAGAGCGGTCGGCAATCGCACGTTCACCTCCGTGTGAACCATTACTGTAGATTATCTGATGAGGACGCAAACAAAGTGATGCTAGAATTTATTGACAATTTTCCTGTAATTTTGTGCAGCCATGAAAACCAGTATGGATCCTGACACTGTCTCAGAACCAGCACCAAGAGACCTTACTCTGATGGGTTGCCTAGACGAGTTGAGGAGACTCGCCGGGAGCCGCGACAGTGGACTGCCGCTCGACGAGGTGCTCAAGCACTTGCATGAGAGCAAGAGCTCTAAAGACTTGAAGGACATTGAGCTAGCCACTCGCGACCAGGCGAAGTCTGGTCTGTGGATGCGCACCAGGGTCGGAATGATTACTGCCTTTTTCTCGTACAGCGTTTTCACGAGAGTGAAAACACTCCAAACAAAGATGGGTCCACACGACCTCAGACCTCTACTGAGGAAGCTGATGAGACAAACGTACGTTAGGACGCCGGCAATGTCTCGTGAAAGCGCACTTGAGGGCCCCGCGAAGGAGTGCTACAAGACCAAGCAGGCTCAGCACCAAAACCTGGTGTTGAGCCAGTGCGGGCTTTATAACATGCAAGGGCGGCCCTACATTGGTGCCAGTCCCGACGCACTGGTAGAGTGCCAGTGCTGTGAAAAGCGGGTCCTCGAGGCAAAGTGCCCAGAGAGCATGGTAAAGTTCCTTGGAGAAATCACTGAGAAGAGTGTGGGCGACATGCCAAGCATGAAGCTAAAGCACACAACCACAGTCTTCTGCCAAGTGCAGGTCCAGATGGGTTTGACCGGTTGTAACCATGCAGACTTGTTCGTGTACATTGAAGAGCAACAAAACGAGTGCATCCGTGTGGAATTTGACGAGGATTATTTTAATGATGTCGTCGAAAGAGCCTCGTTTTTTTGGAAACTACTTGATTCCACAAATTTCATTTTTCATTTCATTTATTCCCACCTTAAAGGCCAAGTCAGGGCATTACATAATGGGGGGGGGGTAGTACGACACAATAAATCAACATATAAACGCAATAAAATACGATAATATGCAGTCAGGAAAAATTGGAGTACAAGTTATACATGATGAAAACAAAAGAACACTCACAAAACATGGGTTTGAAGCGTATTCAGGAACCTGTCGCGTCGCTAATGGTGACTATCGATGATGACAACTGATTCCATTTGGATATGCCGGGAGGAAAAAGGATTCGTTATAAGCTTTGGACTTACCAAAAATTCGTTTGATGGCACAGGAGTTGTTTAGACGAGACGACATTGTTTCTGGGGGTGATAATAAGGAGTCCCTGAGGTCTGGGCAGTGGTAGTAAATTTTGTGAAGGAGGCAGAGTCGAGAAACTTTCCTTCGTAGGAGCACAGGCGTCAGTCCGAGTTAATTTTTCAAAGAAGACACACTGGTGAAATGGTCGTGTGATGATAGGATGAATGAGCGGCTTGGTTTTGCACTGCTTCTAATGTATTGATAAGGTATGCTTGATGGGGGTTCCACATTGCAGCGGCATACTCTAATTTAGGGCGAATATACGTTTCGTAGGTTAATTTCCGGACATGTGGGGGTGCATCTCTTAGGTTTCGTCTCACGAATCCGAGGGTCCTGGATGCTTCTGCAGAGATGGCTTCAATATGAGTTTTCCAAGTGAGGGAGGATGTTAGACTGATACCGAGATATTTGTACATGGGAACAGCTTCAATCACATCGCTGTCAGTGGAATATTGATATGTTAACACGGACTGTTTTCTAGAGAATTGAACTAGTTTCCACTTAGCTTTATTGAGCGTCATCAACCATTTACCACACCAGTGGCTAACCTCCTAAAGATCACTCTGAAGCTGGTGGCTGTCGTTAACCGATGAGATCTTGTTATATCTGACACAATCATCGGGAAAAAGCCGTATTTTAGAGGAAATGTTACATGGAAGATCGTTAATGATTATTAAGAAGAGCAAAGGGCCGAGGACGGAGCCCTGCGGAGCGCCTGACGTAACACTCGTTAGACTTGATTCATGATCGTTAATGGCTGTGTATTGAACACGAGATGCGAGAAAGTTTCTAATCCAGGAGAGTACTAAGGGGTCTAAATGCAGGGGCGATAACTTGGAAAAAAGACGGCGATGCGGAACACGATCGAAGGGTTTTGAAAAGTCCAAAAATATGGCCTCTGTCTGTACATGAGAGTTAAGGTTAGTATGTAACTCATAAACAAATTCGCACAACTGAGTCTCGGAAGAGTAGCCCTTGCGGAAGCCATGCTGTTGTCTAAAAAGAAAACTGTTGGAGGACAGATGAGTCAGTATGTGAGAGTATAAGATATGTTCGAGAAGTTTAGTTGATATGCATGTTAAAGAAATGGGGCGATAATTCGAGACGGAAGACCGAGTTCCTTCCTTGTAGATAGGAACTACCCTACCGACCTTCCAATCGGAAGGAAGGAAGCTTTCAGAAAGTGATTGTTTGAAGATGAGTCAGAGAAATTCGCTCAAAATTGCAGCAGAATTTTTAAGGATTTTTGCATTGACATTGTCAAGGCCACCTGAGGATGAAAGCTTGAGTTTAGCAATTAGATTATTAATGCCAATTTCGTTAACGGAAATTGGTGTCATGAAATCATTACCTTCCACAGGAACGATGGGAATATTACATGGACTTTCATTTGTAAATATGAAAGAAAAGTATTCATTAAACACTTCAGGGCATTCACTCTCTTCAACAGGTTCACCGTTGTGGTGTACCAGGTTGATAGTCGCGGGACTGCTTTTGGGCGACATGAGCTACCAGAATTTCGTGGGGTTGTTACGCAATATTGTTGGTAAATGTTGAGAGAAAAATTTTGTTTTCGATAATCTAAGGTTCTTCGTATAGTTTCTAAGTGCATCGTAGTAAGAGTCCCAAGCACGAGATGAATTAGATCGCATTGCCCTTGCAAAAAGTCGCTTTTTCTTGCTAGATAATGACCTTAGCGTTTTATTATACCATGGTTTGGATGAGTCGGTATGAATTCGTATGGTAGGGACATACAGATGCACCAGGTCAACCATATTTTTCTTATAACGAACCCAGTTTTCTTCAACAGATCTTAAGAAAAATTCGGCTTTAAATGTGCCATAGAAAGTTAATAACTGGTTGTTGATTGCTTCATAGTTAGCTTTATTGTAATCGTGAATAAGTTTAGAAACTGGTCTGCATAAGATGAACCATCTAGCATGAAATAGGCTTACCAAGCCAATGTTGTGTGTTTTTTTTTTAGTGTGTTTGCTCATTGTGGACTGTGCAGTGCGACTGCTATGCCGCAACAGTAAATGGTGAGGCAGAATTCAAACTATCTCCTTCATCCATTGCGTCCTTTCAAGCCAATTGTTGCCATTCCTATTTCGTGATCTAGGTGTCGTGCCAGCACATTCCATCTCATCTTTTGCGTGATCACTTAATGTTACCTAGTTAACTTTTTTAAATGTGTTTTTGCTGATTTGGGCAGATGAGGTACCGTAGATACCGCACATCCGCCCATTCCACATTAGGCGCCCGCCCTCAAATTTGTAAGATCTGAGAAAATATGCACAGTACATTGATATGTAAAATTGATAACCGGACAAGCGCCCATCCCCCAATGTTTTGAGATTAGTGTCTCTGAATTTGAGTGGGCGCTTGCCCAGTATTTTATGGTAATTACCGTTGCTGCAAATGAACTACCACAAATATTAAAAAAAACAAAAAAAAACACAAACGATGGATAAGAGTTAGTTTCATGTCCGCATCACTATTTCTATGGCGTAGCGGCACTGCTCCCATGATGCTCAGTTTTTTGTAAATTTTAAATTTTGTGTCCACATCACGTTAAGGTTAATCATTACTCTTAGATGGTGCTTGTTTTGCCATATTCTGCTCTGTTATTGTATTTTTGTTACTGCATTGTCACGCTGATACTAAAAGGAAACACAACATAGCAAAAGCTTTGTACTGACTACACATGCTTGAAGAAAACAGTGATACATAGCAAGGTTAAAATGATAGAAAAGTTTAATAACCATGCACATGCCACCTAACAGTGTGTTTAGTTAACAGGCGAGCCTATTATGACCACCCTTGAATAGAAACTTGTTTTCGCTAAACAAGGGCTTGGAGAGGTTCACTGTGCCTGTGATTACAGTAAAAATCATGTCAATGTATGGTACAAGATCCAGGTCGAATCGGCTTTTCAAAATACGGTAGAGCTTTATTCTTTGTATAGCTCTTTCCACATGCACACGGGCACTTGCAATCGACTGATTAGCCCTCGCTTCATCTGCTGTGAGCTGCTTTTCCATCAGAAAAGGGGGTCTGACCATTTTGATATTTTTCTCTTTACAGAGTTCATTGATGAGAAAGCCTTTGTCGACCATGACGCTGTCGACGTGTGGGGTACACTTGTGAAGTAGCTGGCAGTGTTTTGTGATATGGGTGTCGGATGCTTTCCCACCATACGCTGGGCTCCCATAACTAATCAAGCCACCTGGCGTCTCACTCACGAGAACCTTCGCTGTGTATGTCCGCTTGTAGTGACTGTAGGTCAGCAGCCTCGATATTAGGTCCTTCGGTCGCTCGATGTCTACTTCTGTGCAATCAAGCACCATCCTTGTGTCTTTGTACTCGCGGAAGTAGGTTTCGAGGCAGCTGACCACGACATCTTTTTCGGGCCAGAAATTTGCATGTCCAAGTATGCTTGAAAGAATCACAACAGACTCTTTAAAGATGTTGGAGATTGTGGTACGGCGCACACCGAACAGTACTGGCAATAGCGAAAATGTGACGTCATGGTATAACTTCATAAAGGTCAGGAGGACGGCATCATCATTGCTTAAGCAGAATGTGCGGGTTGTTTGGAGCACACGTGCCTCCGTGTACAGTTCTGTAATGTTGTAGAACAGCTCGAAGGAGCACGCTCCTGTCAATACAACCAATCCCTTTTCATCCGGAATTTTAGAGATTGTGATCAGCTGCTCCCGCTCGGATGGGCAACTAGTGGTGTCGACCTGGATCCCAATCTCTCTCTGGAATTCCTCAAGCTCTGTAGTGAGCTCTGAAGGAAAAAACAAAACAAATTTGTACGAAGAGAACAATCTACCACTTTCCGAATGGTTGGTCCGAGGGTTTTTATGTAGGAAAACAGTAGAAACACGTGCTTCCCTCCAGTGCTCGTTGATGGGGGCATGCTTCCAAGCAAAGTGCTCGCACTGGTTGGTGCCTTGCGCACAGACACTTCATACCAAAAAGCACTCGAACTAACAACTCGGAAAGTGATCAATTAGACTGTTTGTATAGCAGCAAAGTAATGACATTATATGTTTGTTACCTTCACCATTTGTGAGGTGTTCCCCAGGACTCTCGTCGGGGACCACTGGGAAATTGGATCCTGATGCAGTTGAGCCGCACAATGACGTTTCAGACGAGGTTGAAGCAGTGTAGAGTGTCTGAATCACTGCCATATGGAAATAAAGAATTTTGTACATGTCTTCGCTGTCATCATGAAAAATTTATGTTGCCCGATCTAATAGTTCAAGTGGATTGACAAGGTATGCTTATTATTTCTCCCATAAGTGCTATTCATGCCTCTTCAGCAAAAAAATAAAAAAATATGAAAAAATTTGTTGCTAGAGCAGGAAATTTACACATTGTGATGTACTATCAACATTGCGAATGCATCTGCGAGCCAGGAACAGACCTGCAGTGCCTTATGTGAAAGGCCTGGTATAATGACCAAGAAGTTAAAGAAAAAGACACGATGGAGCAGATATTTGAGTGTTAACCCTGCTTGCAAATTATTACTGCTGGGTTTCGATAAACCTCTTGGTAGTATCTGTGGTCCTGGTTAAGTTAATCATTGTTTAAAGAATAACGTGAGGCAGGATGTCTAAGCTATTGTTCGTGGTTTCTTGACAATTTATACTTTTTATACTCCAAAAATTATATTCCTGCACACTCAAATTGCCCCAGGCTAAATGAAGACCCTGAAAGGCTTGCATACACAAACTACTGTTTTCGATAAGTCCAATCTGCCGTGCTTCCGCTGCAGAATGCTCGTCTGGAGAGCTGACCGAAGCACCCTCGCTTCCCTGTGTCGTCAGGAAATCCTGCTGTGGGGAGGTTGGAAGTTGTGGCAGCGGGGGAGGGCACGCAGGGGTGCCCCTTTCACCTGAAAAATATGGACATAGATATTAAATGGTACACTACCACCACTAGTAGTTTCGATGACAACCTTCGAGCTCACAATTCTAAACAGGAAAGCGGGTGGTCACTTGTTCGTGCTAACTCCGTCGCCTCGCGTACGCGTGCGATGGAGTTAGTGCACGCAACATTAGCTGATAATGTTTTCAGCGAGGGATATTTGTATCGGAAGCTCGCGCTTCCACTCGAAGCATGCTTCGTAGCGCGTACCAGGTGTGGTAGTGGGCCTCTGAAAGCTGTCTACTCAATCTCTCTATTAGTTTACGATGGAGGTGCAATCATGCTAACATATTCCCAGCACTCACCAAACGCCAAGAACACAATTTGAAACACTTACGTCGCCGCAGCGCCGATCCCTCGCATGACCGCCCGACGTCGTGTGGACGCACGGGAAGATTCACCGACGGAATTGCGTCCGCCGAAAATTTTGGCAACTTGTAACCTAACACGAAGGAAAAGTTACAAAAGCGTTGAGAAATTGCGCCGAAATTCCTTGTTATCCGCCTTACCGAGGATCTTGTAGACCGGGTATGCGAAATCTTCCTCTTGAGAGTGCTTGCTGCATACGAAGGCGGACGCTGTTGGTGAGAACTTCAGCTTCGGCGAGTTGGTTATTCATGATACTGCTTCACAGCGCACAAGATCAGACACACTTAAAAGAAATTTCACGCATACACAGGAAGAACACTCACGCAGCGCTGACTGACAACTCAAGTGTATTGTGCATCATCTTCATCTTCCTTTACCTCCTTTACAGTAGCAACGTCCGGTGTGCAGAGAATCCATTATTTTTTCTTCCTTCTATTTTTTTCTTTCTTTTATATTTTGTTTTTGTTCATTTTTTTTTTCTTTCTCTTGCTCATATGATCATCGGTTTTTTGTTTCACTGCCATTTGCATCGGAGTAAAGGAAGATGAAGATGATGCATAATACACTTGAGTTGTCAGTCAGCGCTGCGTGAGTGTTCTTTCTGTGTATGCGTGAAATTTCTTTTAAGTGTGTCTGATTTTGTGCGCTGTGAAGCAGTATCGCTGTTGGTGCTTTCCCCATTCTTAACTTAATTACCCAAGATTTCCGTAGCCTCGATGTCTTCGGGTAGCGGTGAAAGCTAACACCGGGTACTCTTCGAGACTTACACTGTGGCACAGAGCAATAAGTAACCATAGTTATGAAGCCCGCGCGAGCCTAACTGCCGAATCTCGTAATGCGGAGTCCCCCGCCTGACGTCACGGCGCACTTCGTCCAATCAGAACGCGGCGACCTGAGCGCCGCTCCTGTTCGTTTTCCCCGCAAATACGACGTAAAGCATTCTGTCTTCAAACTTGCCCCGTTAAGAACCACTTTTGGACTGGACAGCTTCTTTAGAAGTTCGAAAGCTGACCTTCAGAGAGCTGTCCTGTTAAATCGGTATTGACAGCAGGGTAGATGCTATGCGTGTTTAAGGCCAATCGTGTCTCCGGTTAGGGTCAGATGACCACTGTTTCGAAGGTGGTAATAATGCAGAGCGCGGAACCTGCCTAAAGCCCAAAGTCACGCATAACATCTAGTGCACTATCAACCTTGGGTAGAAGTGAGAAATTCTCTCGTTGCGTTCATTGTTGAGATGCCCCTGAAGATTAGCCTTTGTAAGCGCACCCCACCGCCGTTCTGGCCTGCTTCCTTTCTACTCCTTCTCTCTTTTTTTTTCTCTCTCCCTAAGCTGAAGGCGCGGTAGACGGTGCGTACTCGCCGGACGAATGATTCGTACACATTTAATCGCTTGAATCCGCTCTCTGTGCGCGGGTAACGGCAGAAGCGTGATCACGTGGTTTGACGGATGACGCATTAGCCGTTGACAAACTCGGAATGCCTGCGTCGCAAAGACCGGACCTAGTTTCGCGCGTGATGCGGCCTGCGGGGTGCAAGCCCGCTGTGGATTTCGCTTCTGTGGTAAAAAGGTATCTTGTTCGAAAAATCCTACCCGTGTCGATTTCTTCAAAGAAGTCCAAGACATTCTTGTGAATCGCTTAGTTTTCAGTTCGGAAAAAGGAAGCGTGTGCTACATCGTGTTGAATCTTCACGGATCACTTCCTTCTGGTTTTTTTGTTTGAGTGGTTGTTCTCCCGTGCCCGTGTTGACATACAAGTCGTATTACATCTTTCAAGTCCGGTATTTTCAACGTAAGTGTGTTGCAACCTACTTGGTGATCATTGTCCGTTCTTGTATGGGTAATCTTTCAGATAACCTCTAGAATTGGGCAGTGCCTATCTCCTGGCAGCCGGGAGAATAATTTTCTCGCAATCTTACCGGCAGCCGCCTGCCATTATCAGTCTGAAATAATGTCACAACTGCAGGTATAATACTGACTTTTTTATTCTCCCTGCGTTTCGCAAAAACGCGTTTCGTGGGCACCTTTCTGGTCGACATTTACGTTTCATGGACATTCGTTACGAGAATTGCGCACTATAGGGGCATTTCGTCGCGAGTGTATTCCTGAGGCGCAACGTTTCCTCGACATGCGTTACGGGAATTGCACGCTGTAGGGGCATTTCAACGCACGTGTATTCCTGAGGCGCGTGCTCACGGAACCAGCCCACCCTTTCACGCTGCTTTATGCTAAGTCTGAAGCGGTTCATTGCAGCAAGAAAAGAAGAAAAAAAAAACCAACATATTTTGAGTTTTTTTGTGAAACATCGCGTGTTGATGAAGCCATCTGTCTATGAAATGTAGTTCGATGAACTGATTGCACCGCCAATCAGGGACGACTAGCGGTAGAATTTAGGGGAAAAAATTCTGCCAGCTGCCGCGAGACTGTACACAACCCAAGAATTACCGCGGTTGTTGTTTGCTTTGCAATCTTCATAGTTGTATCACAGCTGATTAGTACCTCTTCACATATTATAAATTGCTGAGATTGTGCTTGTCTACAGAATAAGCTGTGTGTAATAAACTGTTAGGAGATTTCAAAACAATCCCTTGTGTCTGTTTACCTTCCTTTTTGCAAACAACTTGGCGAGGGCACTTGCAAAGAGCTGGGCGAGTGCAACGATGGCCAAAAATCAGCATGACGGCCAACATTGGATAGGGTCGCGCTTCCAGTGTTGTCCAATATTACGCCGGTCTTCGCCAATGTGGGAGCACCTTGGCTGGAACCATGGTTTAGCAATTGCCCAACATTGGTACCAATGATGGGGCCGACATTGGCTGGAACGATGGCTGAACAGTGGCCCAACATTGGCATCATTCATTGCACCAACAATGGAAAGGGTAGCGCTTCCAATGTTGTCCAATATTGAGGCCGGTCTTTGCCAGTGTTAGGCCAATGTCGGACCGGCATTGGTGTGCTGCCTGGGTACCCTAGTGAAAAATACACCAGCTCGAGGGCTTGTGTGACTTGATATTACACCAGACATTTTCACAGATGTGATTTGGGATATTTCCTGGTGCCACACCAGAAATCTGGTGTTCTGCTGTGACACCGGAAATCTGATGTGTGGGTATGACACCAGGAATCTGGTGTTCTGATGTTACACCAGAAATCTGGTGTTCTGATGTTACACCAGAAATCTGGTGTTCTGGCGGGACATCAGTTTTTGTTGCAATGTGATACCAGACCACCTGTTAACTGGGTGTTGCTTTACTCACAAAAAAGGGTACAATGATAAGTTTGAGAACAACGCTGCTGCGATAATTACTTTATTCAAAAAAGCGAAAAAGCACAACAGTAAAGCTTCGGAAGCTTTACTGTTGAAGGGAGTTGGCCGTGATCGAATGGAGTTTGTCCGGAGCCACTGCCATGCGTCGAAGAACCGGACGCCCTGTAGTTCCGCAATTCTTGGCCTTTCAGCTTGCGGTTGACTCGTGTCTTAGTTACGCTGATCCGTTCCGCGTACCCCTCCACATTAGAAATTTCCTCTTCTAAGGCATCATATTCGACAGATAGCTCGATTTCCTAGTCCAGCTTTTTTAGGGAAGCCTCCCTAAGAAGAAGAACATCAGATGTTTTTTCGAGCTCACCGATGTCGGTTGGATCCGTGGCCAGCAGACGCCAATCTCGTTGATGATCTTTGTTGTGGCGGCTCGCAGGGTAATCCTCTTTCGCTTCAGGCGGTCGACGCCCTCCTCGCTCGTAGTAGGCATTTCGGCCCCAAAAACCGTAATAATTCCTAGCTTCCTTTGTTGCTTTGCTACCAAACCAAGCTCGTCGGAAGTAAGGAAAGCGCACCAACTCATCTTTTCGGCTTCGACTCACAAAGAAGACTTCTTTACTTTCTCAAACTTAAACAAGAATACCGGCGGAAAGGGAAAGAGAAACCCTCGAAGGAGGCGAGCCGGCGAGCGCCCCAAGCTGCTCAAGGCTGCCCGGGAAAGTGCTCGGGACGAGGAGGACAGTTCTTGAGCACAAAGGAGCCTGCCGTGGGTCTCCGGCGACCACCAAGACGGGAGGAAACAAGGCACCCCGTAGGGGGACGGAGCGGCACACAAACTAATAGAAAACACGCGCGCGGACGGAGGGAGAAGTCAACAAAAACACAACTCTGGTGTCATATCAAACTGCTTGGTGTGCACGCCAGGCTGCCTGGTCGGCGCATGAGCCCTTGTGGTGTGACACCAGACTCTCTTGGTGTACCCATCAGGCTGATGTGCGGGTACACCAGCATTTCTGATGGGCACACCAGGCTGTTGTGCTCGATACATCAGCATCGTTGGTGGGCACACCAGATATTCTGGTGTCGCAACAGGATTCTCTAATGTCACACCAGGATTGCCTGGTGTATTTTTCATTTGGGTAAGATCCTGAAAGAACGCCCACCCAAAATGAAAAGTTAAATGGTCTGTCTGTGTGTGTGTGTGTGTGTGTGTGCGTGCGTGCGTGCGTGCGTGTCGGGGAAAGGGCACTACATGCTATGTGAAACAGGAACTCTTCAACATCAAAGTTTCCTCTCGGGTTTTAAACATCCTCATTAACTATCTCCAGCTCGCCTGCGCACTCACTGTCTTTTCGTTACTGATACATATCGCAGGCACGGCAAACTCGCGCGTGTAGTAAGTATCTGGGATTTCACTATGAACTCCCCAGTCACGAGCACGGCAGCAGAACGCGGACGCGGCGATTTGCGCTACAGAGTGCGATATGGACGCAAGAACCCGGTCCCTTCGGTTGTGTATCGAAGTTCTCGCGCCCCGGTCCTCGCCGAGGAGTCGCATATATTGGGGTTCCCCCAGGTTGCACCAGATGGAACCACGCGTCCGGACAGCACCGAACCGGGCGCGTGTCAAGTTTCGTTTGCGCGTGCCTCGCGCGCCTGCGGACCCTGCGCCCCGCGAGACCGCGCGCGCCGCCGCCGAGCGTTGGAGGGACCCTCCAGAATGTAATCTCCGCCAGCCACACGGGCTGGTTATATACTCGAATACGTTCTTACGTAGCAAGGACACAACAACTGGCGACGAGGCAAGTGATCTCCGGACTCGCCTTCCACTTATGTACAGCGCCAGAGCGTACTACGTCCCGTTTTGCCCGTGAAGCCCTGCGCTGCGCTCCGAAACCAGATCTCTTGGGCGTGGCCGCCATCCATTGTGTTCACCTGCCCTGGACCCGACGTGTCTTCCCCGGAAAAAGATACCCCGACTATTGTGATGGCTCCTTCAGCCCCATACTTCGCCCTTGGCTGAATTTTTGCCGGATCAGCAAGCCGCTTGGCCCGTGTACCGGGAACGGCTTGAATTTCGCTTTCAGGCTCAGAACATCGTAACCGATGACAAGCGGAAAGCCATCCTCTCCAGTGCCTGGGGAGTGGACACCTACACACTCCTGCGCTTCCTGTGGGCCCCCAAGATGCCGATGCAGACACCATACGCTGACATCGTGGCTAAACTGAATACCCACTTCGTCAGCAAGCCCTCTGTCACCTTGGAATGTTTTCGATTCAGCAAACGGGATGAGCTCCAAGGAGAGACAGTGACGGCCTACCTCGCTGCACTTGTGCATCTCGCTCGTCATTGCGAGTTCGAGGACTGACTTGATCGTCTACTGTGCGACCAATTGGTATGCGGCTTGCGCGAGGAGACCCTTCAGCGGCGACTGTTGGCTGAACCAGAGCTCACACTGACCAAGGCAGTTCAGATGGCTCGGTCTGCTGAGGATGCAGCCGTAAAGACAGAACTTCGTCCCACCAGGTCAGAAGCTCGCCAAGAGCAAAACCGTGTGGCAGGGGCGCCGCGGAAACCCCCCAGTGGTGGCGCTTCCACCAACGGTCAATCTTCTCATGTTCATTGCTGGAGATACACAGGCTCACACGACGCCGCAAGTTGTTCCTTCGCCACTGTCGTTTGCCACTTCTGCGGCAACAAAGGTCACCTGCAGAGGCCTGCCGTAAAAAAGCGGCAAAAGAAAAGAAAAAACCGGGCAAGGCTTCTGAACGACCATCTGACTGCGAACGGCGGCCCAGAGGCCGTAATCACCAGCCGACAGAAGCAACCCATCCCCCAGATCAGGATGTCTACCACGTGACGCAGTCTGTTCGCCATACGGGTCAACCTGTGGAGGAGGTTCCGGTTCTTCAGTCACGGTTGACAGTCAGCTCCGTCACTCCCTCTGTCTTCGCAGACGTTGCGATCAACGGACATGCCCTATCCATGGAAGTGGACTCAGGCTCCGCCTGCACCGTGATCAGCTCAGAGACTTTCCGAGTTCTGGACCTCACGACCACTCTTCGACCCTCTCCACTCCAGCTACGATTCTACACCCACGAGCGGCTCGACATCATGGGTACACTGGAAGTTGACGTCATTTACAAGACCCGAGAGGCACGCCTTCCTCTTCTGGTGGTGAAAGAAAGCGGCTCCAGCCTGCTCGGTCGAGACTGGTTTCCTGCATTGGGAGTCGGCCTCACTGGCGTGAAGCAGCTCTCTGAAGAACGAACCCTTCGGCAGCAACCGGTCAGCGTTGTGGTAGCCGAATTTTCTGAGGTCTTCAGGATGGACTAGGAAAAAGCAAAGGACTATTTGTTCGCATCGAGGTCGCCCCTGCGGCTACACCCCGGTTCATCAAAGCGCGCCAGGTACCTGTTGCTCTACGTCCTCGCGTCAAAGCCGCCATCGACATTGTCGTCGGGCAAGGCGTCTACCAGCCAGTGCGTAATTCACGTTAGTCAACCCCGGTCGTTCAGTTGTGAAGAAAAACGGCAACCCAGCGCTCCAATGGGAGACACCCCCCTTAGCTACCACGGAGCAGCTCTTCACTAACCTCGCAGGTTGCAAGGTGTTCTCGCTCCTTGACCTAGATCAAGCATACCAGCAGCTGACTGTGGACGACGAGACCGCCGACTTGCTGACGGTCATCAGGCATCGCGGACTGTTTCCAGTCACCCGCTTTCTATTCGGTGTCGCCACAGCAGTTGCCATCTTCCAGCGATATATGGAGGAACTGCTGGCCGGACTCCCAATGGTGCACCTGGACGCCATCATCGTCGGAGGCCGAACGGAAGTAGAGCACCACCGCAACCTCCGAGCGTTTTTGAACAGAATACAGGAAGATGGAGTGCGCTTGAGGAAAGACATGTGCGCCTTTGGAGTGCCCGAAGTCGTCTTCTTGGGCTATCGCATCGACAGCCAAGGCATTTACCCGACTGAAGAAAAGGTCAAGGCTCTGAAGGAAGCTCCAGCACCCAAGGACAAGCAGCAGCTTCAGTCCTTCCTCGGGTTGTCAAACTTTTACAACCGATTCCTACGCGGAGCAGCCCACACGCTCGAACCCATGCAGCTTCTCCTCTGCAAAGACTCGCCGTGGAGATGGGGACCGGATGAGGACCAGGTGTTTATCAACGTAAAAAAGCTTCTGGAATCGTCAGCGGTGTTGAGACACTACGACGTTTACAAGCCCCTCGTTCTCGCGTGTGACGCATCGCCATACGGGCTCGGTTTTGGGCTGAGTCATGAAGATCAGCCTGGCCTGGAAGCTCCAGTCGCCTACAGATCAAGGACGATGACTCCAACCGAGCGGAACTACTCTCAAACAGACCGAGAGGCGTTGGCCTTGGTGTCGGGAGTCAAAATGTTTCACCAGTACCTGTATGGGAGACACTTCAAGATCTACACAGGTCACAAACCCTGGCTTGGGCTCCAACACCACAGCAAACCCAGGCCAGCGGTTCTATCGCCACGCTTGCTGTGATGGAATCTGCTCCTGGGACAGTACGACTACGAGCTAGTTTACCGTTTAGGTCGACAGATGGGCAATGCCGACTTCTTCAGTTGGTTGCCTCTGCCGACAAAGGACTTCCAGCCCCCACTCCTGGAGGACGTTCTCCTGCTCGAGGCTGCTCCGGAGGTGCCAGTCGACGCAGAGCGAATTGTTCGACTAACGAAACAGGATCCGAAGCTGTTTCGCGTCCTCCAATGGATCAAGCATGGTTGACTTGACGAGAAGCCATCAGAAGAGTTCCAGCAGTACTATGTGCGCCGCGACGAACTTTCCGCATACCGCGACTGCATTCTTTGGTGCAGCCGCGTAGTTGTGCCACCTAGCCTCCGCCCCGAGATCCTTAAGATTCTCCACTCTGCACATCCCGGCATGGTGCGCATGAGGGGGCTCGCCAAAGGCTACACCTGGTGGCCAGGCTTGGACAAGGGAATTGAAGAGCAGGTCCGCACCTGCGCGACTTGCCAAGTCACAAGGGACTCGCCTCCACAAGGCCCAGTGCATCCCTGGGAATGCAGCTCCAGGCCATGGTCCCGACTGCACGTGGACTTTGCGGGCCCCTTCCAGGAAAAGACCTTCTTTTTGGTCGTGGACTCGTGTTCTAAGTGGTTAGAAGTACGAATTACGAAGTCCACGTCAGCAACGACTGTCGTCCGCGAACTAAGAAGGATGTTCGCCACCCACGGACTGCCCGATGTGGTTGTCTCGGACAACGGCCCTGCCTTTGCGTCAGAGGAGAACCGCACATTCCTCGCCCGCAACAACATACGACAAGCGTTGGTGTCTCCCTACTATCCATCATCGAACGGTCGAGCGCAAAGGTTCGTCCAGGACACCAAGAAAGCGCTGACATCGATGTGCGCCTCACATGTTTCCTGTTTGAGCAGCATATTCTGGCAAGCACATCGACAGGAAGAAGCCCGGCAGAGTTGATGATGTCGCGCCAACTCAGGTCGGCTTTGGACAGCGTCGACCCAGACCATCAGCGCTACACTCTTAAAAAAACAAGAGTCGCTATGACTCTCTTTGGGGGGTATTGGCGCGCCACAGAATCGACTCCAATTTGTAGAGTCCCTCGACTATTTTTTTTTTGAAGAGAGTCGCCACGACTCCCTGGGGGGGGGGTCTTTGCGCGCTACATATTTGACTCCTCCACGACTCCAGTTTGTAGTCACTTGACTCTTATTTAAAGAAGAGTCCTGCGACTCTCATCACACTGGAGTCATGGTAGTGTATGGGCGACTCCAGGCGACGTAGTCAACTGCGTCTCTTTAACGACTCTTATCCAACGGAGAAAAAGAGTCACACGACTCCTACCTGGTAATCTCCGTGACTCTGTAACAAGAGTTGTGAGGACCATCCTTTTATGAAGAGTCGCCCGACTCCTATCGCAAAAGCGTCATGGGAGTGTATGAGCGACTCTCCGAAAGATAGTCAGTGCTGACTCTCACTTTGTCTGGAGTATAGCAGCCCTAGTCATGTGTCAGTTTGTTGAACAAAGGGAGGCACTGTGATCGTTAGGAGACTTCTTGCCGCCTGCGAGGTTCAACTTGAATTTCCCTAAAACAAGGGTAGTAACTTCAACTGTGTGAAAGTATAAAAGTTGAAATGGAAACTTTGATTCCACCTAAAAGAAGCAGTAACATCAATTGTCTGCAAGTGTAAACGTCGAAATGCAGAACTGATATCTTACAATTTCCTGTAATGAAACATGGAAAAATGAACGATGATGGTCTTAACAATGCTGAACTGAATGCTGCTCTAAACTTTATCATGAAACACAACAGAAGCTTTCAGGACAGCATTGTTTTGTTACATTGGAATTTGCACACAACAGAAAAAAAGTAAAAGTTTTTTTAATCAACAGCTGAACTTTCTATTAGTATGATTATACTTATCATTTACAATAGGTTGTATATCTTTTTTATCACATGTCTAGACTATTGGCAAGAGCTGGTGTGAATGAACATCTTCTGTTGCTTCATGCCTGCTTTGAGTGGACAGGTGGGTGGCAATAAATTGCAGGAATCTTCAAATTTAACAATAAAGATAGCTGTTTTCTCTCAGCTCATAACACTGCCATTTGTGCAAATGCAACTACATGAGTCCTACCATGCAGGTACTGCAAAACAAGCCACAAGTATTTAAAACAATTACTTTATTAGAAACTAATGTGATACATATTGGCTCAAAAGCCTGCTCCGGCTTATCACAGGGGTTCTATCACAATACCTAAACAAATAACATCATAAGAAATAATACTGATACACAAAACTGGTATAACTATTAGACAAGAACGTAAATAAATTACAATGGCAAGTTTTGTGAAGGGTTGCTTTGCCTGCTTGGTGTTGAAGATTAAATTAGAATTAAAAAAAAAATGACAACAAGTTTCCTAAAAGTTTTGTTTGCCTACTTGCTGATTTTTTTTCAAAGCTTTGTTTTTCTTTTTGCAGTTTCTTCCTCTATGGTTTAAATCCTCAAATCAACAGATGCACAAACAAAAAAACAACAACAATAAAAGTTTAGATACCATAATGGAACACAAACCTTTGTATTATAGCTGGAATATTCACCATATATATATGGAAAGCATTAAAACAGTAACCGTTATTGGTAATTCTTTTTTCCCTGTTCTAGGAATGTGCTCCGACTGCTGTCACAACTTTCACAGCTCTTACCGAAATCTTTGTATTTTTTTACCCATGAGGGTGCTCAAGCACAAAAAGTGTGCTTCGTCGATTCCCCCCCCCCCCACACATACTGACCTTTCTATGCTCAGTACATGGCTAATACCCGAGAGATTCTTGCTGAAAAGTCCAGGACGTGGATTCATAGGTCCTCGAAGACAATGCACATGCTCCCAGATGTCCATGGGTGCTTTCCAGTGAAAAGTAACGCCGGGTTCCCAAAAGTATTTACTGGGTCCTGGGGAAAAAAAGCCAATGATAAGAAATAAGTTCTGGAAGTCAGACGAAGTTGTAGGTGAGCAAAGTAAAATTGTCGAGGACATGTTAAGCGCTCGCAGTGTCATAGATGGAAAGTCCATGCAGCAGAGTGAAGGCAAGTGAGGCAGACGCCCATTGCTGCTTTTCTATATTTCGCTTTCCCCAATTCTCACTTGATTGTGAAGCGTTTCGTACGGTGGAACCAGTGCATCAGGGTGTCTACCAAATTACTCATTTAAAATTCCTTGACTTTTCTAGAATTTCCCTTGACTATTTCGATAAAAACTTCCTGACCACTTCTGGGTCAAAGGATCATAATTCGGAAATATTATTCAGCATAGTCGTGCCCATGCGCAACCGTCAAGCTTTGTTCCATATCGTCGTTCCACTTTCAGTGGTCAGTTTCCCTGATGAAGCCAACTTTTTGACAATTTTTCTGAGAATTTCAGGTTTGTAGACACCCTGATGATGTATCAGGTTACAGATGGACACCATAAAAATGCAGACTATTGCATTCAAAATTATTTTAGCCATCAGGAGGAACCTAAAATATTCCCATGGAGAGAGATAGAGAGTGGAGGGGCGGAGGAGGCTGCTGCTGCTATTGTCTGCTTTTTCTTTTAAAAGAATATCAATTTAAGGCTAAAAGGGAACGTAAATAATAAATCAGTAAGTGCACTGAGAGCACTTGAAGCACAGGGGGCACGGTCCCGACTGAGAAAAGAGGGGAGGATACTAAGTCTGGCTGAACCTGTTCTGCAGCACCCTGCATAAGCTAGGTGCTAGGCAAGACTGGGGCTTATCTACTGAGAGTGTCTAGTACAGTCAAAGAAAGCATTATAAAATTCTTTGCTGGGCAAGCTGCTTCGTGGCTGCAATGAAAAAAAATAGCACATTAAGACAGGGACAAGAAAGCAAGGGAAGACCTTTTTTTTTAATAAACTAGTTGGAAGTGAGCGCTTGTTTCTTCCTTTCTCGTCCCCGTCTTATTGTGCTCCCTTTTTAGTTGTAACGAAAGCAAGCCACGATGGAATTTAGAGAGGGCTTAAAGCTTGCTTTAACATCTGTGTGCATGTGAGGGAATGCTTCATGTACAAGGCCTACTACAAGGTAGTAATCATTACAATTTCCATCATCACTCATCAACAATAAAACAAAGAGTACATAATGCATCTCTGCACTACAAAGTATCCTATAGCTTTTCGTGTGCTGTACCGATATAGGCATCTTTTGCATGCAGAAGTAGCGGGACACTAAAACTAATAGTAATTTGTTTATCATCTTTGCTCAGATGTTTCTGAAGTTTGGTAGGAAAGAACCGCCTTCCAACGTGAGCCCGAATCTGGTATTTGGTTTGTTTTGAAGTAATTGCCAAGTACTTCTAATAAAATATTGAAATAACCAGTTGAGAAGACAGCAGATGACACTTATCTCACTTGGTTTCCAGCTTTAAAAAAATATGCTTACAGATTGGCATAGCGAAGACACCCTTTCAAACACATTTATCTTAAACAACCATAGTTACATGTGATTTATCTTTAGCATGAGTAGTTACATCGACCACACAAACGGCACGGCTTTCCTCTGCTCTTGTCCCTTCCCCTATCTTGTTTTCTTTTACGAAGATCGGCATTGATAAGAATAGCGTAGGCCTTGACGCCAGCAAACAGAGCTTGTTAGTGGTTGCCCGCACCAATTTAATCATAACAGTCTAACCCTCTTTTTTAAGAATGGAAACAAAAAGATGCTCTCCCACTAAAAAAAAAGGAGTAAAGTGGATTAGAGTATGACCATAGCACGTCTATACTCACAAAGCCTGCCAGTTCAACGATGGAGTCATAGAGTGCCTGGTCACAGATTTGGAACGTGAGGATTTGGTAGCACAGAGCATTAAAGAGCCATTCCTCGGGGAACCTGGACGTCAGCACACAGCTTTTGCAGTAGTGAGCACCCAAAACATACTTTCTTCGTTTTTCGCGTCCGCTGCGGCGAGACTCTTCTCCGTTGTATGCCACTCCACCTTTTCCATTTCGGCGACCGCTCCTCGTGGCAATCTGCCAGGTTTTGTCAGTATAAAGGAGGCTATGGTACGACATATACTGGTGCTCTGTAGCGGGGCGCCATCCTGCTGTGTAATCTTTGGGCAGCCCCTTTGTCCACAGAACTCTGAGAATGTAGAGATTATCTATCCTACCTGTAACATTATTTGCAACTCACACATTTCAGTGTTGCATTGGATTGTTTACAGCAAGGCATGCAAGTGAGTCATGTTTTTTTTATCCGCAAAACTTTCAAATGGCCGAATTGTTTACCTCGGCAAAAACTGCACGGCTCGGGGCACATCCACGCAGGCGGCAAGGCGTTGACACCAAAAGGTTCCGTTCTCTTTCCCTCGCTGGCTCTTGTTGTACACTTGTCTCTGTCGAATGAAAGGAAAGCCCCTTCAGTGTCGTGCATACTTGAGCCTCCACTGGAGCAAAAATGATTCCATACGAACCTACTTGCCGTTAAAGACCAAAGTTCACTTCTTCACTCTTATTTTCTGCCCACCTAATAAAATGGCTTGCTAACAGGAACACCACCGTTAACTAGAAAACACATTCGTAGTGGAAGTCCTACGTAGTAAGGAATCATGTTCAAGGTCTAATTAAACAACAAGCATGGGCACTAAATACACCCTCCTACATGGGTGGGTATTAGTGGACCCCATTTGGCTAACATTTGCGAGGCCTAGCTTGACAACATAATAAATGACATTGTTTCTGGTCACATTATTTTTTTTAGATGCCTTGGCATTAGTTCTGACCTTGGACTGGTTTTAAGCGTACCAATATAATGTTTGCAACTTCGCCATGGGAACCACGAAGTTCTTTCAAAACTAAATAGCAAGCTTTAAAATAAAATAACAAAAAAGTTGTACAGATGCACGAATATAATTTCCATTGTCTATGCCCGTACACGCTGGAACCTGTTTCCAGAAAAATCAACCAATTCCAAAGTAATGCACATATTATACATCGTGAAGAGGCCTGCCAACAACCTGGTGAAATGACAAGAACGCATGAACTGTTAAGTTTTCCGTTCACTGCATGGTTCTCTAAAGGCCCGTTCACACTCTTGCCACCTCTTAAAACTGGGTTCCTTAACACCATTAACAACGGATGGATGGATGGATGAATCCGGCTGAGCCCTTTGGATCGGGCGCTAGCTTATGCTACCTAGTCATTGTGTTTCACCATTTAAGCTTAGAATATTTAAATGTGAAATCTATATTCACTCCGCACTACAAAGAAAGTGAGGCTATAAGACCCCCTTGCCATCAGTTAATAAGAAAATACCTTGTTTTCTCTCGCTTTCTGCCGCCATTTACTTAATCTTTGCTTGGTAATCTCTACAGTCTTGAAATCCACTCTCCCTTCGCTGTCTCTAAAACCCAATGACTTTATTAAATCTGCGTTGTCTTCGGTAGGCATAGGGTGAAGCCCTTTACAGTAGAGTATCAAGTGCTCAGCCATCTCGTCCTCCTCTCTACAAGCAGTGTACACTGTATCTATTTCCTGGTAAATCGCTCTGTATGTTCTGGTTCGCAGAACACCCGCCCTCGCCTGAAACAACAATGAGTTTCCCGTAGAGTTGTCATAAATGCTTTCTTTGGCAATAACTGTTTTGTTTAATCCATAGCTTTCCAGAGCCGTCTTTGTCTGCATTCCGTCTAGCCAGCGATCTCTTTCTGTGGCCTTAACTTTCTTCTTAATTGAGACCTGCTCTTCCGTATCTCACTATAGCCTAAAAACTTTCCTCTTAATTTCCTAGTGCGCTGTCTCCACTTTGTGTCTATGCTCCTCATGCATAAATAGCTGAAAACCTTTCGTGCCCATTGGTCCCCATCCATTTGCCTCAACCGATCCTCAAATTCTATCTTGCTCACCGCTTTCCTGCTTTCAAAAGACGCCCATCCCATGTCTCCTTGTACTTCCTGGTTTGGCATTTTGCAACGTGCCCCCAAAGCCAGCCTACCTACTCCGCGCTGTTTTATTTCTAGTCTCGCATGCACTTCGGATTTCATGCATAGCACTGCGTTTCCAAAAGTCAAGCCAAGCACCATGACCCCTTTCCAAATCTCTCTAACCACCTCATACCTGTTGTAATTCCAAAGTGCTCTATTTTTCATTACAGTTGCATTTCTGTTGCCCTTACCTATTATATACTTTCCATGCTCACTCAGATATTCTGCACCATCACATGTCCATACTCCTAGATACTTGTGTTTACTAGCTCTCTCAACTGTAATATTTTGTATTTTCAGCCTCTCAACTTCATCACTGTTAAAATTCCTGACTGCTGATTTTTCACTATTGAATTCAAAACCTAATTCCTCTCCTTCCTTACCACAGATGCTCATTAATTCCTGCAACTCTGTCCTGTTGTTAGCCATTAGTACAATATCATCCGCATACATCAATCCCGGTAAGGATTGCTGAATTTTTTGGCCTAGTTTACTGTACGAAAGGTCGAATCCAAGCCCACTCTTCTCTAGTCTATCCTCCAATCCTTTTGGATACAACATAAACAGCAAAGGCGATAACGGACACCCCTGCCTAAGTCCTCGTCTTACCTCTATCTTCCCCGTCGCCTTTCCTTCCCATGTTATAATCACCTTATTACCTTTGTAAATGTTCCTTAATAGGGCTGTTAGTCCTTAATCTAGGTTTAAGCTCTCCTCTATGTCCCACAGGTTCCTTTGGTGCACATTGTCATAGGCACCCTTGATATCCAGAAATGCCAGCCAGAGCTGTCTGTTTTGTTTTTGCACTATTTCTATACACTGTGTTAGAAAAAATATATTGTCCTCCAACCTTTGTGTCCGAAACTCGTTCTGTAACTTGCCCAGTATGCCCTCGCAATCTACCCATTCTTCCAGTCTGTTCTTTATAATCCGCATTACCAACCTGTAAATAACTGGTGTCACGGTTATGGGGCGATAATTCCTAATATCAGACATGTCTCCCTTTCCCTTATATACAATACTCATTCCACTAAGCCTCCATTCATCAGGAATATTTCCTTTTGTTATCATAGTGCTCACTACATCCCGTAGTTTTCCCTTAGAATTTAGGACCCAAATACTTCTCCAGCTTGATTCGGATCCCATCTGTGCCTGTCGACGTGCCACTAGGGACTCTTCGTTTTGCCTTTTCTCATTCTCTTTGTCCAAAATCCGCAATGTCACAAGCTGGACTGCTACATCCTTCGGTTCTTCTATCTTTCACATGTACCCGTTCCCAAAATTTCTCCTCCATTACTGCCCCTATATATCGTATCGCATCATCTCCCTCTAATTGATCTCCCTGATGCGAGAGTATGAACCTCTACCTAGCTTGCGTCGTTTCACCGAGTGAGTTCAAGTGCTCCCAAAACTTCTTAGCTGCGTTTCTATCTTTCTTGCTTACATTACTCATCCATTCGTCACATTTTCTCTGAATTTTCGCATTGATCAAACTGGATGCCTCTCGGCGACAAGTTATAAAAGTGTCCCATTTTCTCTTTATTTCAGTTTCTGAATCCCCACTGCGCTTGGTATACCTGTGTTCTCCAGAGGCTTCTTGACGTTTTTGTATCGCTTGCTTCACTTCTTTGTCCCACAAGCTTTTTGATCTATGTCCTTGCTTCCCCTTTCGTTTACTCTGAACTTTGCCTAGTTCCAGAGCAAAAAGCCTGGTTAGGCTCTCATAGGTCCAATCTGTATACCCTTGCCCTGAAACTGCTTCCTCTATTCTTTCAGTAACTATTTCCAACTCTTTGTCGCTGCAGAAAGTTTGCTTTGAATTATGTTGTCTAGTTTCAGCATTTACTTCTCTGGCAAAATTCAGCTTAAGGCCAACATGAGCCCGAATCTGGTCTTCGGTTTGTTTTAAGTAATGGCCAAGTACTCCTAATAAAATATTGAAATAACCAGCTGAAAAGACAGTGGATGATACTTATCTCACTTGATCTCCAGCTTTAAAAAAAAATGTTTACAGATTGGCATAGTGAAGACACCCTTTCAAACAGATTTATCTTAAACAACCATAGTTACATGCGATTTATCTTTAGCATGAGGTGTTATATCGACCACGCAAACAGCACGGCTTTCCTCCGCTCTTGTCCCTTCCCCTATCTTGTTTTCTTTTGCGAAGATCGGCATTGATAAGCATAGCCTAGGCCCTGACGACAGCAAACAGAGCTTGTTAGTGGTTGTCCGCACCAATTTAGTCATAATAGTCTAACCCTCTTTTTTAAGAATGCAAACAAAAAGATGCTCTCCTACTGAAAAAAAAAGGAGTAAAGTGGATAAGAGTATGACCATAGCACCTCTATACTCACAAAGCCTGCCAGTTCGACGACGGAGTCATAGAGTGTCTGGTCACAGATTTGGAGCGTGAGGATTTGGTTGCACAGATCATTAAAGAGCCATTCCAGGAGGAACCTGGACGTCAGCACATAGCTTTTGCAGTGGCAGGGACCCAAAACATACTTTTTTCGTGTTTCACGTCCGCTGCGGCGAGATTCTTCTCCGTTGTATGCCACTCCACCTTTTCCATTTCGGCGACCGCTCCTCGTGGCAATCTGCCAGGTTTTGTCAGTATAAAGGAGGCTATGGTACGACATATACTGGTGCTCTGTAGCGGGGCGCCATCCTGCTGTGTGATCTTTGGGCAGCCCCTTTGTCCACAGAACTCTGAGAATGTAGAGGTTATCTATCCTACCTGTGACATTATCTGCAACTCACAAATTTCAGTGCTGCATTGGATTGTTTACAGCAAGGCACGCAAGTGAGTCATGTTTTTTTTTATCCGTAAAAACGCAAAACTTTCAAATGGCCCAATTGTTTACCTCGGCCAAAACTGCACGGTTCAGGGCACAGCCACGCAGGCGGCACAGCGTTGACACCAAGAGGTCCCGTTCTCTTTCCCTCGCTGCCTCTTGTGGTACCCTTGTCTCCGTCGACTGAAAGGAAAGTCCCTTCAGTGGAATGCATATTTGAGCCTCCACTGAAGCAAAAATGATTCCATACGAACCTACTTGCCATTAAAGACCGAAGTTCACTTCTTCACTCTTATTTTCTACCTACCTAATACAATGGTTTGTTAACAGGAACACCACCGTTAACTAGAAAACTCATTCGTAATGCAAGTCCTACGTAGTAAGGAATCATGTTCAAGGTCTAATTAAACAGCAAGCATGGGCACTAAAGACACCCTCCTACATGGGTGGGTATTAGTGGACCCGATTTGGCTAACATTTGCGAGGGCTAGCTCGACAATATAATAAATGACATTCTTTCTGGTCACATTATTAGAGCGCAGCTCTTAGGGGCCCGTTTCCGGCTTGAGCGGCGTCGCCGTCGCCGTCGGCGTCGCCGTCGGCGTAACCGCGCGGTGCATCATGGGAAATGTCCCATATTGCACCGCGCGAGCCCCCACCGGGGTCACGTGACCTCGTGGGGGTCACGTGACCCCCCGAGGTCACGTGACCCCCAAAGTCACGTGGCTCCCCTGAGGTCACGTGACCCCCTCCTCGAGGTCACGTGACCCCCGCCGATGTCGCGTGACCCCCCGATGACGTCATCGTCACTGATGACGTCACCGGCATCCACATCGTCATCGTCATCATCACTGATGACGTCAGCGGCATCCACATCGTCATCATCAGTGATGACGTCCCCGGCATCCACATCGTCATCGTCATCATCACTGATGACGTCACCGGCATCCGCATCGTCATCGTCATCATTACTGATGACGTCACCGGCATCCACATCGTCATCGTCATCATCACTGATGACGTCACCGGCATCCACATCGTCATCGTCATCATCACTGATGACGTCACCGGCATCCGCATCGTCATCGTCATCGTCACTGATGACGTCACCGGCATCCCATCGTCATCGTCATCATCACTGATGACGTCACCGGCATCCACATCGTCATCGTCGTCATCACTGATGACGTCACCGGCATCCACATCGTCATCGTCATCATCACTGATGACGTCACCGGCATCCACATCGTCATCGTCATCATCACTGATGACGTCACCGGCATCGTCATCGTCATCATCACTGATGACGTTACCGACATCCGCATTGTCATCGTCATCATCACTGATGACGTCATCAGTGACGTCACTGATGTCGTCACCGGCATCCGCATCGTCATCGTCATCATCACTGATGACGTCATCAGCGACGTCACTGATGACGTCACCGACATTCGCATCGTCATCGTCATCATCACTGGTGAAGTCATCAGTGACGTCACTAATGACGTCATCGGTACCCGCATCGTCATCGTCACTGATGACGTCAGCAGTGACGTCAGTGATGACATCATCGGCATTGGGGGTCACGTGACCCCCCCTGGTTAGTTTAACCCCCCCCCCAGTGCCCTTCCCTCCTCCTCCTCAAGAGCTGCGCTCTAATTCGGCGTTACAGGGAGTTGTAAGCGGCTTTCATTTTTTTTTTTAGATGCCTTGGCATTAGTTCTGACCTTGGACAGGTTATGAGCACACCAATATAATGTTTGCAACTTCGCCATGGGAACCACGAAGTTCTTTCAAAACTAAATAGCAAGCTTTAACATAAAATAACAAAAAAGTTGTATAGATGCACGAATACAATTAACGTTGTCTATGCCCGTACCTGCTGGCACCTGTTTCCAGAAAAATCAACAAATACCAAAGTAATGCGCATATTATACATCGTGAAGAGGCCTGCCGACAACCTAATGAAATGCCAAGAACGCATGAACTGTTAAGTTTTCCGTTCACTGCATGGTTCTCTAAAGGCCCGTTCACACTCTTGCGACCTCTTAAAACTGGGTTCCTTAATACCTCATACAACGAGAGGACACACTGGCACCATCTATTGGGTAGCAGTGTAGACTTGGCGGTCCGGCATATTTACTATCTCTCTTGCGCATTATCCTGTCTTTCTTGGCTCGAAAAACTTTTGTCAACGTTATAAACAAGCCTTTCTTACAGGTATTACACACGTTTGACCTCGGAAATTCTGCCAAACCTTCGCTCTTGTAAAATGCAATTCCAGGGTCACCGCATAGATGGCGCCAGAATGCCAGTGTGTACCCTCGTCCTAAGAACTTTTAAGAAATTTTAACAGATCTCGTCTCTCTCGGTCATACTCGGTTGCAAGAGTGTGAACGGGCCTTAAGACTCAAGCTTTTGCCAACTGTGTTCATTTTCTTTAATCTTCGAAAGTGCTTCCAAGATAGCAGTGCCCATGTATCCTCCTGAAGTTGCTGGTGCATGCTTGGGACACCCTCGGAAGCTTCTGCCGTTGACTTTGGAAACCTGTGGACGCACACATACTGCGGTTCCATCCTCCAGCCAAGGCTACCCGCTTGCGCTTGCACAGCTTCCGCAGTTAGTTCATGCTGACGCGAGAGGAGGTATAGTGGCATTTGCACATTCAAGATATCAAAACCCACCACATGTCGCTCCGAGCGGCATGATGATGATACCCAAGAGCTATTTTGCGTATGGCCTATAAAACCTATATAATGCACGATGCTGAAACCTGCCAATTTCTACGTGGGTTAGAGCCGGGAACGCGGACATGCAGCAAGGCACGCACCTGCAATTGCATCCACTTTGACAGGTGTAATGGGCTTCCTTCCCACGGCACCATACTTTGTCACGCCTGGAAGGTTGGCCTGTCACACTCCTATTGACCAGGTCCTCCCCCTTGTAGAGGCACCGGGACAACAAGATCAGCAGCGCGAGTCTAACTTGGCCTTGCCTATGGCCCAGTCAAATTTTTCTTCTGGTAGGGAAACCCCGCCTCGGAGGTAACGCTGCAAGTGTAAAGATAATCATAAATAAACAGGTTCTCAAGAAAGTTTTAGTACAGGTATAGTGCCTGGACGTATTCCCCACTGGTGCAATTGCCATCTTGTTCCTCCCATGTATTAAGAGTTGTCCCAAGGAAGCAACAATGATGTTACAAAACCGAAAGTGTCATGCTGTCGAAAGTCTGCAGTTGGTCTTCAAACCTCTAGTGAATAATACAAGCAGGCACAAGTGCCGCTGTCATCATGGCGTCCCAACTTGTTACTGTGAAGTGACTGTGGACTGTCGAGGCACCGTAAAGAATGGTGTGGCAAACACACCGGATGGCTAACTCCACCTAAAACCCCTTGACGAGTTTGTGCTGGTTTCGTAAGTGGCATCAAAGCGCCTGAGCAGGAGGCCCGTGCAGGATTTGGAAGCAAATGGCAGTGTAGCCCTGAAATGAGAGGCACTTGGAAGTGAGTGCCAGCACGGCACTCACTCGTTGCACGTGTCTCTCGCTATCAGATAATTAAGGCTGGACTGCATGTAAGCGATTTAGTGAGCAACGAGACGAGCATCGGCAACAGCGATGGAGATTTCTCACTGTCGCTTGTAACGCTGCTCGGTTCTTGAATTACTAGAAAACGTCGCTCATCACATTGGTCGCTTGCTCCTGTCGCTTTCATGCAGTGTGCCTCGTCGTGCGGCTGAGCGATAACAAAAAGGGTCGCCATCGCTTGTACCATCGCTCCCTTCATGGTTGTCAGCGCTTGCAAAAATGTGACGAGTGAAATTTATGTAGGGCTTTGTCCATGCCGGCTCTCAGACTGCTAGCAGAACTTTGGGTTTCAGTGAAATACGACCACATGGTTTCTCACTCTGCTTATGTACTGAGGAGGAAAGCTGACGAAGAAGTAGTTGAAAAATCAGCTCATGATCTCTTCAAGAAAGTCGTTCGAAACACCTCGTTTTCTGTTTTTTTTTTGGCTGTCTACAGTGCAGTGATGTGATTGGCCTAAGCCATTTTGGAGCACCTTTTGGAGCAGCCCAACAGTGTTTTGGAGCAGCAAATGTGACTTTTGGAGTAGCCAAGAGAGTGTTCGGAGGAGCAAAAGTAGCTTTTAGAGCAGACATTCCCATAAAAATAAAAATATTCGCTTTAAGTGCTGTTCAAACGGAGGACGTTTCGTGTTGTGTTGTGTTCTGATGTGACGTGTTGTGACGGAACTTGCTGCTTGCGTTTCTACTGCTGAAACATCCCACAAGTGTACAGTGCTGTAGGCATTGCCGAGCAATTCCGAACAACCGCTGGCCCACGTTTTACTGATTCCCGACGTGCCAGAATTTCGTCAAAAGTAAGCAAACGTAAAACAATGGATTGCAAGCTTCCCGGCTGGTGCCTTTGTCGTGCAATCATGTTCGCATGCACGTGAGGGCAACTTCGGCAGGCTTGCAGTGGCGCGTGCTTCGTCGTGCGAGCGGAGATAACGGCTGTTCGATCGAAACCATGTCACTCCGCTCCGTCACCAACTGATTCCCAAAATTGTATGCAAAATAAAAAACGTCGAGCATAAAAAAAAAGAAAGTCCAACGGCGCGTGTTTTCCAGGCCGGCAAACAAGATACAATCTAAACACACACACACACACACAAAAAAAAAAAAAAAACAGAACCGGGGCGCGTTGATGCAAGACATCGCGAGCCAGGGTCAAAACGTTCTTGGAGCGCTTTGTGCAACAACGGAACTCGAGACAAACAAGCGCGCTGCGCGGGTTCAGCGTGCAGACAGTGCCTTCTTTGGTTTAGGTCACTTCTCTTAGCAACTGTCTTTCGCGTCAGATTTTTCATGCACCGAGGTCCCTCTCGAAAGAAAGCCCCCCGAGTGGAAACTAGGTAGTCAATACTTCGACACATAAGTCTTCGAGTTAAAGAGGGATTTTTGTAGCAACGTATGATTTAAACAAGAACAGGAATGTTGATGAACATGCGGCGGTATCTAGTTTCATTTTAGAAAGCGCCAGATCTGCAGTGACGTGGGAACGCCAACACCCGACATCGCGCGACCATGGTGACTGGAAGGCAGGGTCCAAACATTCTTTTCCCACGGCCGTTGCTTTCACAAACGAGTGCTTGATCAGCTCACAAAGTAACTCCCGCCGCGCAAAAACGTGGTTTCGTTTCAGAGCATGACGGCATGGCTGGTACCCGGCACGCTAACGTCGGAACGTCCGCACACACCCGCGTCTAGCATTGAAAAAATATATATATATATAAAAAAAAAAACCGAGACGAGACCCACGAGAGCGCGAAACACGAGATGGCGGGAAAACCATGCAAGCGGCCACTTGCGCCACATAACACACGCATGCTCAGTTACGGTGCTCAGTTTAGTTTTGGTTTTGAAAGCCGACCGGGGGAATTGGTTTTTTGGCGCAGGCTTGGCGCAGATTACCCATATATGGGCAAAATGTAGCAGGATGTAGCAGGATTAGCCCCTTGGCGTAGTTTGGTGCAATTGGCGCAGCAATCACATTACTGACAGTGCCGTCCGACGGCACTCCACCCACGCCTACAAGTGCCGTCCGAAAGAAAGTGGAACAGCACATGTATCCCTGGGGAGCTCGTTAACCAACCCACCGCATACATTCATTCCGCCTTGCGGCAACAGTACGCGGCTGCTAATTACAAAACTATTAACCTACTTGGCTCCATTGCACATCACGCCTCGCAGCGTCCAGCCCTATTGTCCCCCATGTACCTCCGGAAAGGGACGCCCATACTAGTTTGTTAAAGGGGCCCTGCAATCATATTTAAGCGCCTACCTTCTTTGCGGTTTCCATGTCTCGTGGGGTTCGGGCAAGTCAGTGGGCACGGAGAGAGTAACTAAATATCAGTGAGCCATATTTTAACCGGAAGACGCGGAAACCTCCTCCATCTACGAGGGCGACCCGCATTGCCGAAAGCGCGCAATATGTGACGTCTTTGGTCCTGGGCTTACCACTGGTCAAAGCCGCCAAAAACTTTTTTTTTAGTCGAAATACAAAATATAAGTGTCGCGAACCGTTTCAATTATGTATGAAAGTAGTTTTTGTTCAGTATTTTAGATCAGAAAAGAAACAAATGCAGTTTATAAAGTACGGAAACAAGAAAAAACTCGTGAACAAACCCGCGACCAAGCGGCGGAAAAAACGGCGCATACTAGAAAAAGCTTGTGGGATGAGGCTCCGACGAACAGCGAACGTGAAAAGGTCATGGATGTACGCGGCGGCGCTGCGGTCGTATACCGGTTAGAGGATCCGATCAATTCCGAGCATTCCGAAGGCTTTCGGCGCGGGCTTGGCTGGTGATTTGGCCATTTGGCGGTATGGCAGCGCGAAGTGGCTCCCGTTCTGAACTGATCTTTACACTGTGTTTGCTGTAGATTGTGGGCAATGAAGTGTTATGCAAAATTAGTCCTTAACCGCGCAGCAAATGCAATGCAAGCCGCCCTGGCCACCCGCCTCATACAGCCTATCCAGAACATGCTTTAGTGGCGCCCTATCCAGCCGTCGACACGGAGTGCGGCAGCCGTGAGCGCTCGATGAGCTCACTACTCCTCTAGTTCATGGCCACTCAAGCCAGGACCTACGACGTCATAAAGAAGGTTATTTTTTGTTTGTTTTTGTTATTCTAAATTGCCTATAACTTTTAAAATAAAGCGAAATTTGAGAAAAGAGTAAGTTACTACGTTCAGTGCGCTCAAGTTCGGTGCAAAGTAAAAACCAGTAAAAAAGTTGTTGCAGGGCCCCCTTTAAGCAAAGTTTCGTCGACAACATCCTTTTTTTTTCCCGCAGTGTTAATGGTAAAAAAGAAATGACGTAAATATCGCCAAATGCCTCGACGAAACAAAATGTTCGAGAAAAAGATTTTAAGAAGTAAGCCCACACTGTGGATCGAATCCGGGTCCGCTGCCTATGAGGTGAGCTACGCTACAATTTCCAATAAGCTACTTCGAAAAACTCGTTTTGACATTTCGCTTTACATAAGACATTTGGACGGCACTTGAAGACGCGAGTGGAGGGCCGTTGCACGGCACGTGAACGTTCTGCAAGAGTGCCGTCGGACGGTACTCGACACTACATTATATATATATATATATTATAATTACTCAATGCGCGTTTTTTTTTCACAACCTTCACAATAAACTACAGCCAGAGGGCTAGCAAATAAGTGCAACGTATACAACATTTTGTATAAAAAGTTCGTGCCCTAGTCAAAAAAGAACTCTTCGCAAGCAACATCATCAATGCAGAGAATCGAACCTGAATCCGAACACCCGCAGTGAAAGCAAATGGGGTGCAAATACGAGCGCCCGCACGTAATGGATACCTTTAGCAGTCATAGGTTCTGCGAAACACACCGCCTAGTTAGGTGGTACCAAGGCGCCACTTGATTTTTAGAACTCGCCTTGTCCACCGATCCACGAGATAAAGCTCCCGATACACTTACGAAGTCCCGTCCCCCCCTCCGGCTTCGGTGGGACCTTTGCCTGTGTGCGTTCCCGCAATGTGACTGCTCGCTCAGTGACAGGTCGGTTGCGGGACTTCCTTGGGAAAAGCTCGAAGGTCATCCCATGCGCAAAGCACGTGTGCGACAAGGAGCCCCACACGTTCGCCGCCGTTCGCCTTCACGCTTCCTGCACACACACACAAGGACACTTCACAAACGCCCCGAAAAGAAAGCACTGAAAAAGTCAAGCGAACAGACGAGTACTCACCAAGTGGACTCCAACCCACAGCTGGCTCCATGATGGGCACGGCGGCACCTGAGACACTTTTTGTTTTTGGGAGAACGTTCTTCGATGGTTTTTTCTTTGAAAACCTAAAGGCTTGAAGTTGAAACCGAGCGAAAGTGCCGAAAGTTTGAAGCTTGGTTTGTTTTTGATTTTGGTTACGGTGGCGATGGCGACGCGGCGACGTTCGCTGGTTACGACGAAACTCATTTGACGCAACGTGAATGTTTCTGTTTTAGTCGACATACATTAGAACTTTTAAACGTAAAAAAATTGTTTTAACATTTATCTAATTCTTTGTAATGAAGTATGTTGGTTGTTTACTAAACTGAACCTTGTCCTGGCTCAGCTTCGTTGTGTACTAAACTGTAGCTTGGCCTGTCTCAGCTTGGTTTTATTTCAAAATGGCGGCGACAATCGTTGCGTTAGTTGCGTGCTCAACCTATTTTCTGTGCATTGGTTGTCCTGTCAGCCACCTCCTGCAATCCATATCAGCCGCAAGCATGTTGTCGGAGTATTGTGTGCCCGCCGGAAAGAATATACAGTCTTCTCGGAAGCAAGGCTGCTACTAGGGCTGCTCGGATCGTAGCTTGGACGTCGTCGGCTCCCACGAACCGCGTCCGCGAGCCTCACGTCGTTTGCTTGGTTCCTTTACGTTTCCGGTGATGAATCCCCCAGCCTGGCCTTGGCCTCATTCCTACAGGACCTAGCTGGTGAAAAAAATCTACGACAACGCGGCGTCTTTGAAATGCGATTGCTACGATCAGTGGCTCTTAAAACCTCAGTGGCCCTTTTCAATTGTAAGCTCTGTGTGTGTGTGTGTAGGCGTTGTAAAGAGAGCTCTTCGCTGTGAACGCTCTTACCTTCACAGTGTGCAAACTCATCGAATGGTTATTCAACAGGCGGCGCTGCGAGACGCGAGCCTGCGGCGTTGCTTCAACTCGAAGTGTGGTGGTGTGGTTCTCAAAATAGGCACTTATACTCATTTTCATACATAGCGTGCAAAGCTGTCAAAGGTACTGAAGTGGTGCGCATGAAAATATAGAGAAAAAAAATGTATTCCTGGGCGCGTTTCGTGGACGAGTGGTCGGGCTGCTCTGGCGATACCGACGTCTCGGCGGCAGTGGTTCGAACCCACTAGACACGCAGTTTTTTTTTTTTTTTTTCTTTAGACATTTTTTGTGCAAGATTGTGCGCATTGGCCGAACTGCATATTTCAATTACTCCTTTCTTCTTGCTTTTTATTTATAAGTCGCCGAGAGGCCACATTTCTACCATCTGCTCTGCCGCTTTGCAAGTGTTATTTGCCTCCAGCAGCGAGTTATATTTTTCTTTCGTGCAGCGTGGAATAAGGAATCTCACTGATAGCAGCCTTGCCCCAAAATTTATAATAGGACGTTAATGGACAATAGTTGTGGCCTGAACAGTTTATTTTGAAATAGCTGTCAAGAGTAGGAATCCCCCTCTCGGGGTACTTGCGATGCACCTTCAGGCGAATGGCGTTGTGTGTGAATTCGGCATGCTTGACAGTCCCCGTGCTCGAAACTTCTTCATGGCGAGGTCTTCGCTTCGGGGACGCCAGCTTGCCAGATAGACACTGCGCCTTGTACTTCGCGACAGTACGGGCGCACACTCCTGTGTTGTTACTGACTGTCTCCAGGACTTCACGACCGACTTCTCCGGGAAACGTATTCTTGTACTCGAGTACACGTTGGCGACCACCTGCTTGCACTCTTTCAAGGTCTGCGCACAACGAATCTTCGAAAATACCGAGCAGTAGAGGTACCTGAGCTAGTTGCGTAAGACGCCATCTTCTCAAAACCAGCCAGTGCCACACAAAACGAAAACCCGCAGCGGCTGCCGCACGGACGAAAACGAAAACAATTTAAAGTAGTTTACATTCTCTTTTCCTTTTTTTTTGAAAAAAATGTGTGCTCCGTCGAAATCATAACACCACTATCAGTTGCTAGCTCCTAGGAAGCATATTTTTCGACTTTTTTATAAGTTTTCGCAGAGGACGCACTATTTTATGGGGTGAACGTAGACACGGCCGGCGATGCAAACCGGTGCGCTAGCTTTGACTGCGTTGCATGCTACGTATGAAACAGAGTATAGTCTTGAATAAACTGCTGCACCTTCACTCACTCCCAGAGACGCACCCTACGACAGTTCTAGAAATATGTAAAATGCAGACGCTGGATTCGGTTTTGAATAATATGCACGACGCGAAACTTGTTGAATCTCTTATAAAACGAATTCTCAAAACGAGTACTCGCAGGTATAGCAATGTGGAAAGATGCCTGCTTCTTACGGAGCGAACCCAGGTTCAATGCAAGAAATAAACATACATTTTTTTTTTTTTTTTTTACAATTATTTTTGAGAAAAATGAATGTCGACGAAACTTTGTGCATTATTTTTTTGTCCTTTCCTTTTTAATTTTTTTTTTGCACAATTATTATTGAAAAACAAATGTCGACAAAGCTTTGAACTAAATGGTGTCAGACTCCCTTCTAGAGGTGCATAGGGAAACGGCGGCGCTTGGGTTGCCGGCTGGACACCGCGAAGCAGCATTCATACTGTTTTTTTTCGGTAGGGCAAATGCTGCTGACCTGTGACTCCCGTTGAGAAGGGGAAGAGTCAAAACAGAGTCGCACGAAACATTGACTCTTTAAGAGAGTCGTGAAGTGTCAAAGAGTCATGGAAGCAGTGACTCCATTTGGACTTCTTTTTTTTTGAAGAGTGTACGTCGAGCAGCGCCAAGAAAAGTACACGCAGAGTAGCAGAACAACAAGAGAATTCTGCCCCGGCGACAGCGTGTTCACTCACAGCTTTGCATTGGAACGTCCACACTGGGTTCCTGCCGTCGTCTACTCTCGCAGTAGACCGGTATCATATCAGGTGAAGCTGCAAGATGGCACGCTTGGAAACGGCACGTTGACCATATTCGCCGACGAACGTCAGTCATGCCGGACATTTCTGATACGCGTGATCGCGCTCCGGATTCTGGTGGCGCGGACCTTGATTCACAGGAGACTCGTCGTGACGACGCCGGGTCGGCTGCAAAGCACAACATGCCGGGAACGTCTGGGACCGAAACTAAGGAAACACCTGCCAAGGCCAAAGTGACTCCGGCCGCTGCTCCTGGGTCACCCCCGCCCGCTGCTGCGCGACCCACAGATTCATCTGAGAACAACAACACCCCACCGACCACACTTCGCCGATCAAGTCGGACAACGCGCCATTCCGCTCATATGAAAGAATTCGTTTAGGGGGGAGGGGTGTTGTGTATTCAAGTACTCGCGCCCCGGTCCTCGCCAAGGAGTCGCATATAATCGGGTTCCCCCAGGTTGCACCACATGGAACCACGCGTCCGGAGAGCACGAAACGGGGCGCGTGTCAAGTTTCGTTTGCGCGTGCCTTGCGCGCCTAAAGACCCTGCGCCCCGCGAGACCGCGCGCGCTCCCGCCGAGGGTTGGAGCGACCCTGCAGATTGTAATCCCTGCCAGCCACACGGGCTGGTTATATGCTCTTAAAAGTTGGTGTCCTTGCTACGTAAGAACGGAACTTTATTAGAGTATATAACCAGCCCGTGTGGCTGGCGGGACGCACACGTTCGCTTTCACGCTGCCTGCACACACAAGAACACGCCATAAACGCTCCGAAAAGAAAGGACTGAAAAAGTAAAACGAATGGACGAGCACTCAACAATTAGTCTCAAAATCCACAGTTGGCTCCATGGGCACGCCGGCATCTGGGACACTTTTGTTTCCAAGAACGGTCTTCGATGAAGTTTGTCCCTCGCTTTGTTTTTTGATTTGGTTACGATAGCAATGGCGATGCGGCGACGCTTGTTGGTTGGACCACAGTGGTTAGGACGAAACTGATTTGACGCAACGTGAATGTGCTTGTTATACAGTCATGTCTCGTTAATATGGACGCCTCCGTTCCCCAGAAAAATCGTCCATAATGTGAATCGTCCATAATAACGAATCAAGGTCAAAAACACAAACATTAGGTAATAATTGTTAAAAAAGCATTGTTTATTTCGCGAAGAATGAGTTTGCACTGACGCTTTCGATCCCACTTTAGTGTCCAAAAAGCGCAACACTTCGGCCTCTTGAAGTGCACGTTCTCCGTCCCCCTCCTGCTCAAGGTAGGCGATCGCTGTGTCCAAGCCACGGCGAGCTTCACATCGAGTAACGGTTGGTCTCTCTTCATTGTCTGTTTCTGTCGGCGCAAAGTTTTCGACAAGTTGATGGCCCTGTTGAGCGGATTCACCGACAAGCTCCATGATCTGCTCGTCGCTCATAGACTCCCAGCTGTTAGTCTCTTCGTCTATATCCAAGAACGCCGATGCCTCTTCATCTGGGTTTTTCTCGCCGAGTTGTCGAAGAGCTTCACGAAGGGCCGCGAGCGGAAGTTCATTGATCGGATCCTCCACCTCCATAGCAGAGCTGTAAACAAGAATACCTGCGTGACGCCAGCAGTTCACAATGGTTCGAGGCCTCACCGCGTCCCACGCCCTCTTCAGCTTTTGAAGGCACCACCTCAAGTCAACAGTTTGCGGTTCGTTGTCTTCCGCGCAAGCGATGTAGTGCCGCACAAGTTCACCTCTGTAGTGCGCCTTAACCGCGCGAATAATTCCTGCGTCCAAGGGCTGTATTTTGGCAGTCATGTTGGGTGGAAAGAACTTCAAGGTAAGGTTTTCATAGTCCGCACGAACAGAATGGCATGATGCGTTATCAACCAACAAAACAGCCCTCCTCTTCTCAGCCTTCAAGAAGCGGTCGAATTTTGCCAAGAAGGTTTCAAATATCTTTCCTGTCATCCATGCTTTCTTGTTGCAATTGTAAGAGCAATACATGTTCGGGTCAAATGTCTTTCCAAAACATCGTGGTCGCTCCGCTTTTGCCACGACAATGGGCTTCCACTTGTGGGTGCCGCTCGCGTTGCACAAGAATCCCACCGTGATTCTCTCTTTGCTTCGCTTGTTTCCAGCCACAGGTTCGGATGCCAGAGTCGAAGATGGGCCCAACTTGTAAAAAAAGCCAGTCTCGTCGAAGTTGTAAATATCATCTGGAGAATACTGAGCAAGAAATTCCGCAAGCAGTTTCCGAGCACTGGCAACGGCAGCTGTATCCTCGCTTCCACTCTCTCCATGAATACGGTGGCTTGAAATTCCATGCGTTCTCTTAAACCTGCTGAGCCAACCCCTTGAGTAGTTCAGGCCATGAATGTCTGCATAAAGACGTGAAGATTGCAGACATTAAAATAAAACCACTGAAGTGAGAACAGTTATTTTAACGTAGATGCGTAATTGCACAAGAACGAGCAACTAGAAAAATCATTAGAAGAAACAACATTTTTGGGGAGGAATGCGTAACATTGTGAGAAAACATTTTCAAACTCAGTGCTTAAAAAGATACGCTCAGAACTCACTTACCCATCGTTGAGCCGAACTCCTTCGCCTTTTCTTGCAGCATCTCTTCGCTGACGGCGGCCCCTCTGGAGCGCATTTCCGCAAACCAGACGCTGACGGCCTCCTCCAACTTCTCAAACTTTGGGGGTCGCTGCCGGCAGGAACTGGAGCTGGCTGTGAGAACGCTCATCAATTTCTTTGATTCTTTTAGAATTGCGTGGACTGTCGATTTTCGGAGATCAACGACAAGGTTTTTTCCACTCCACTCTTTCACGTACTGAACAGACGCTGAAGGCGTTTCAATTTTGAATTTGCATATCTCCTTTTTCAGTTGAGCAGAAAGCTCTGTCCGTTTACGCTTAACACCTGTCATCGTCTCCACCTCCGAAATGACCGGAGAAGCGTCCAGCCTTGCCTCTTGCCTCTTATGCACAACGAATGTGATTCATCACGTAAGCCAACCCGGAAGGAGATGGCATTCGTTTAAGCTTGAAAGACAAGAAACAAAAAACAACAAAAAAACGACCACCTTCAGGCGCGCAGGTCTTATCTCAAGGGCGGAGGACAATAGTGAATTCCGGGTACAAACTGTGACCTCTACGATTCACTAACCTTTTCTTCTGTCGGGTATGTGGACTCGCCTTCAAAGTAACCAAACGGGGAACAAAAAGGCAATGGTGAATTCCGAGTAGTACACACTGGGGTCACTAATATTTTTTTTTTTTCGTGGACACGTGTCCATATTAACGAGACAAAAATGCCTGTATTTTCCCGTTTCGTCCCCAAAATAGCCGTCCATAGTCCGGACTGCGGGTTTCTGTATTAACGGGACAGAATTGCACGGCGGGAGACCGGTCGCCGAAAATTTCGTCCATATTGCGGGGTGTCCCGATTAACGGGGTCCATATTAACGAGACATGACTGTAGTCGGCTTACATTTGATCTTTCAAATGTAAAAATAAACTGTTTTCAGATTTATATAATTATTTGCAATAAAGCATAATAGAGTGCATTACGTACTAAACTGAAGCTTGGCCGGCTTAGCATCGTTTTATTTAATCATGGCGGACACCACCGTTTGTCCCATGTGCCGTGCTCGACCTATTTGCTGTGCACTGGTTGTCCTGTTATCCACCTCCTGCGATTCGCATCACCCACAAGCATGCTGTCTAAGTGTTGTGTGCCCGCCAGAAAAAGAATATCCAGCGTTCTCGGAAGCAAGGTCCCCACAAGGGCTGTTTGGACCGTATCTCGAACGTCGTCGGCACCCACGAACCGCGTCCGCTAGCCTCACGTCGTTTGCTTGGTTCCTTTATGTTTCCGGCGACGAAACCCGAAGCCATGGCCTTATTCCTACAGGACCTGGCTGGGGAAAAACAATCTACGACAGCGCGGGGACTATGGATTGCGAGTACTACGATCAGTGGCTCTTAGAATTTCAATCTTCGACGTGAATGGGCCTTGGCTCTCGCATTACACTAACTTTCAAAACGTGACTTCCAACTTACAAGTTGTAGAGTAGCGCAGTGTAATGCCTCTGATTTTTTACGCCGCGATCGCGGGTTCGATTCCCAGTGGGGCTCTGCTTCTTTTTTTAATTTTACTGGAATATTCTGTTTTGTTGAGCCATTTGACGATATTCACATTTCTTTTTTATGGTTAACACTGAAAAAAAAGGAACAAAAAGAGTGTTTTCGACGAAACTTCGCTGTACTAAACGTATGGGACTCTCTTTCCGTAGGGGCGTGGGGGTTCAGTAGGGCTTGGGTTCCAGGCTGGTGTATGCAAAGCGCTTATTTTCTGTCCTGGTATATTTGCAGGTATATACCCAAGTTGTTAAACTGTTTTTATTTTTTATTTTTCAATCTGATACTTTTCCTGTTTTATACAAACCGTTTTTCAGATTCCAGGTTTGTTTTTCACTATTTTTTTTTTGGGGGGGAGGGCTATTAATAAATATCTGTGAATATTCCCTTTTTTTACTTGTGATATATATCCTTTTACTTTGGTTTGATACAGAAACTAAACCTGCAAACATTTTTATTGCGTGCTGCACTTTTATGGAGATATTTTTATTTTCTTGTTCCTAATTTGCTTAAAATTTGTCAAAATCAGGTGTAATAAAACATTTCCGTTTTTCGCGAGTCAGCGGCCTTATCCCTTTAGTTATGCGTCTTCGCCGGTATGACGAACTAATAAACCGCCACAGCTTTCCCACTTATCGGTAGAGTTACCGGGTGACCCCTGTGACGCTCTGGTTCACCGGTTTAACGTACCGGGCGACCGCTTTGCTTTCCTGGAATTCCAGTAATGCCCGGTACGACCGGAGCCACAGTCCGGTGCACCAGATAGGTCCACCGGTATCAAGCTACCGGGGCTCCGGACTAAGTAAACCGGTCCTGGTGAAACATTCCGGGTCGCCGGTACGGCATCAACGGGACCCCGGACAACGTATACCGGTCCGGTGTAACTACTCCGGGCCGACGGAATGATGCTGCCGGGCCTCCGGTCTAAATATACTGGACCGGTATGGAACGGTACGATCCGGTATAACTTCATATGGGTTTTTTTCAGTAGCGAACCTACTTTAGTTTGTACATGTAATATTGGGTATGTATGAAATATAAATGAATATTATCAAATTTCCTACTTATATTAGGCTATTAAAGAATCTTCCATAAGTCATACGTATGAACTTGCCAACTTTCTAAGAAAGAATGAAAGTAACACATCTCTATTATTTTTTTTTAAATTGAATTCTTTAAAAATAGTGGTTTTTCAATTCATTAGGCATATTAAAATTTATTTCGAGAGTATCACGGACGAGTTCTAGCGCCCATATATTTAGCAATGGCATTATTAGCGAGCAAGACATGTTAGTTTCGGATTGGGCAGCTTTAATATTGAATACCCAAAAAACTAAATTATCCATGCTTGTAACTTGAGGTCTCATTCACTTTAGAAATAGTCCTAAACTTTTTTTTTTTTGCGTATAATATAAAATACTCATTTCCGAAACCTCAGTTTAATTCGGATAAAGACGTGTTTTCTGCCCCTATCCGTAATCTCATTTCTGACCGCTCACTTTTTGGTTACTTTTGAAACTGCTCCTTTGGGATACTTCTATGACACCCGAAATGGATTTTGTTATGCTGACTGAATTAACAAAAACATTGTTATATTTCAGAAATTTTTCTTGATCAAACTTTATTCCTCTGATGATATGGGCAAATTTTGACAAGTACATAAATGTTATGTATTTATCATATTTTAGTAAGCTTTACATCACCAGAAACGATACTCCTTTTCAATGCAAACTCGATATTCTTTGTATGAAATAAAATGCTTTGTATAGATTTGACTGAGCGACTATTTGCAAGTTTCGCAAAATTGAAACGAATTGAAAATACGATTCTTTATATTCCTCAAGTTTTATTAATAGCAAGGCGTGATTGTGGCTTTGCAGCAAATATAAATGGATAATCTAATAATTTGTTTGTATGACTACAATAAATAATAAATCTTGTCAATACACTCCAAAAAAATGTCTGTGCGTCTACTTTCCCGCGCAACACTCGGAGAACCAATCACCGCAACTTACGGAGGCAGCTCAGCGAATGACGATGCCGAAACATCTGTTTAGACCAAAAAACGCAGACTGAGTTGTGACATTAAGCAATGCAAAAAGTCACGCTTGTATTGCTTAATGTCACAACTCAGACTGCGTTTTTTGGTCTAAACATATGTTTCGGCATTGTCATTCGCTGAGCTGCCTCCGTAAGTTGCGGTGATTGGCTCACCAAGTGTTGTGCGGAAAAGCAGACGCACGGGCTTTTTTTTTAAGTGTATTGCATTGCGACTGCTACCTTCTATGGTTGTTATTCTCGCCAATACTGTTGCATAGAATTGTATACTTATACAACATCGATGCTTAATTTAACATCAAAGTTAGAAATAATTTAAATTGTGCATATTGTGAAGTGAAAGATATTTTCCTGTCCAAAAAATTGTACTGTTTTACAACGCACAATTAACGAGATTTTAGACTTATTACAGTCATTTGTAACATAACACAAGATATACTATATGGGTAATATATCACGTCATGCCTTGTCAATAATACAAATCAAGCAATTAGAAATGTTTTTAATCTAATATTAGTTTTCTAGTTTTTCAAACTAAATTTGCAAATACAATATTGAATATTTATTCAATAAAAATAGCTAAGGTAAATTTGTTTTAGCAGCATAAGGTAATTCAGCTATATTGAATAGGTCACACATCAGCATTTCTGAAAAGCTGCACTTATTTGTCGCCCTGTGCGGTGCCCTTCCGTGTATACCCAAACCCCGTTCTCTGGCACGGTTTTCAAAACGTTGTCCAGGACAACATTCGTACTACGCCTTGGATCACTCACACCGTCAACTATAACATATGCTCCTGCATCGCCTATCCCCCCCCCCCCCCCCCCCCCCCCCCGCAGCTCTTTCGCTTCATTCCTCATGGCTACCAACACTATTATTACAGCCCTCGTCTTAATCAGGCCATTCAGCGTCGCAAACTTACGTCCTACGGCGAGGAGGTGACATTTGGAGATCTGATGACCAGCGACCCATCTGTTTCCACTGTTGCTTACTCGGTCCCGTCGCCCGCTACTTTCGCCTCCGCCTGAATATCGATTGCAATTGCCGCTTCCTTCAATCTCACGCACGCTACTCTGGCGATGACGACGGTCGTTCTCCTGACCTCCAGCCTTCAACCCCTTTTCGAAGCGTGACAACCTTGGAGTCCAAACACCGTCTCCTTACCAGTGCTGTGCCCGTTACCGAAAATAAGCAACAAAATAGCACTACGCGTTAGATTAGACAAAAGCTACCGCAGTACAGAGCTCCATCACCATTTTGCAAATGTAACGAAATACCGGTGTCGTTACTTCCCGTGATTAACGTTACTTCTACGTTAGTTTGTCGTTATTTCGCGTTTCACTGTTAGTATATGACAGCTGTTTATAACAAACCGCCTCTATAAACTTCGGCCACAATACACATGTTCAGAGCGAGCATTTACTTATTTATTTATTTGTACTCTGCACGCCGCGGCATTATAGTACAGGAGTGGCGTACACATCACTTGTATATGTTCGAAACACACACAAATAGCACAAGCCAGTAAACGACCAAATAAACGAAGAATTCAAAACAACATACAATAATAACCTTTCAAAATTTCAATAACTCCAAATAATAACAAAGAAATTCACATTGCATTGATCAGGTTAATAATTGATTTACTGTTGGCAGGATGTGTAATGTATATCCTCGAGCACGTGACGCTTCGCGAGCGCGATTCGGAGAACTGAACCTTGCCCATAGCACCATGCCAGGGAAGAAGAAACCGCTCTGAAAAGAACGACCTAATGGATGCCACGTAACGGACGCAAAATAGACCTGTTTATATAATCAAAGTTAGTTTGGAAAAATAAACGTTATTTTATTCCTTCGCAAACCAACGTCACATTTCCAATTAACGACACCTCAGCACTCGGCCACCGCTGGCACAAATGCTTTCGTTCAAAGCGCGGGAACGTCAACGCTTCCAAACTTACAGTTTATTCTTTCTGTTGTTGACAAAAGGCGACTATATTTGTTTTGAAGAGAAGGATGTGACCAGCTAGAGTAGCTAGGGACGCTGAGGCAAAGTCCTTCGAGGTGCGGGAGCCTGTTGCCTTCTGAACGGATGTCTCTTTCCAGCAAGACGGGTGCTCAGGGTACAGCGGCGGTGATCCTAGTAGCATCTATAGAAAAGCTACACCAAGCACGCGTTTGGTTCCGTGCAGCGATAATCCCGCGCCTTTTGGTCGTGGAAACATTAAAAGTGTCTTCCGAAAGAATTTGACATTACGCCGCTTATACAGAGCTTTGTTGGAGTTTCTTTGCCCCTTTTAGAAAGTGTACAAAAACAATTCTTTTCAAATATTCATGCGGCCATTTTGAATTAAAACTGACTATTAACGGGTAAAGTAATTTGATAGGAGATACCGTAAAATATTAACGACATCACTTTAGTCTTTGCTTATTTCAAATTCTAAGGAGTACGTTAGTACGTTAGGAAAGAAATTAACGTGGTTACCTTTAACGCGTTAGATCCAACACTGCTTTTTACCCTCGACGCCAACTCTCCACGTGTCTCTCAATGCCATCGCATCTTCAAAATGGAAGAGACAATAAAACTCGCAGCTTGCGTTTTGACAGAAGTCAGGCTGCGCTACCAAACTGCGATATAAATCCTCCATGAGATTGCCCAACTGCTTTTGCGGTTGAAATTTATGGACTCAAGTCGAAAGCCCTTGTAGACACTACTACCCCCAAATTATGCATTTCTGACAGTAAGCTAGGCCTAATACACTAAGCGTTGGTGCCAACACCTGGATGGTATTTACGTATGGGAAATGGAAAGTCGATTTGACCCTCGGCTACTCAACTGTTTCAGTGACCACACGCTACGTTGTCATCATCACAGTTACTTCTACTTGTGTGGCTGATGTCATACTGGTGCGGTATTTCTTTTCATCAACTGATGATGTCATAGACTGTGGAGAACGTCAGTGTTTTTAACAGTTCTGATACGGATGAATGACATACGTTTGATAACGCTGTCCTTGGCACTGCAGCCGTTGTAGTCATTACTCCCTTGACCCATGTCCCAGAAAAGTTAAAGCTTATTTTCACTTCCAAAGGGCTTACGGACTTGCAGAGCCTTTGCTTAGCACCTTCATTCAAAAGGGTTGACTTGTGTCGTACTCTACCGACGCTCTAACAAAGAATCTAGTGCAGCGACATATTAACGACGACCTCCGGAGAACCTCTCTTACTGATTCGAAGAGCTGATATTGTAACCATCCGGACCTACAACCATGACAGCTTAAGGCCCACTCACACACTTGCGACTTCTTAAAGCCGAGTGCCCTGGAACATTGCAAAATCTCTTATGACGAGAGGACATACAGGCACCAATTATCGGGTAGCAGTGGAATACTAGGTGGTCCCGTATATTTTAAACTTATTTCGGTCACCATTATTTTTTTTTCATGACCTGAAAAACGTTTGTCAATGTTATGAACGGGCATTTCTCATAGGTATACGTACATTTGACCTTGGAAATACCGCCAAACCTTCGCTCTAGTGAAATGCAGTTCCAGGGTCAACGCATAGATGGCGCCAGCGTGTCAGTGTGTTCTCCTGTCCTAAGAGATTTTGAAAGGTTTTAAGGCGCTCGGTTATAAGGAGTCATAAGTGTGTGAACGAGCATTCAGTCATTTGTACTCACTACACGTGTAACGTCCAGTGCACGGCCGCTTCCCAGAGCGGATGATCCATTACTTCTACAACGCAGATGATCGCCAGAAATTTAAAAGATACCAACGGCAAGCTCTTTCGCTATCGTTTTAGGAACTTATAGCGATTTCTTTGACTTTTACAGGTCCCCACTACCACACAGAGTCATTGTGTACTATCAGATTAAAAGCAGAAACGTAAGTCCCTTAAACTTTGCTGTCAGAAACTCTGACCAACTTAATGGTCATTCCGCTCAGGAACTATTTTAGACGCATGGGCCCCGGAAAAGTAAAATTATTTCGGCGTACAAAGGTGACGTCTCACACTGAAAGTAAGGACAGGAAAGTCTGGGAGATTGTTTGTGTACAAACCCCGGACGATGTTGGTGGCGGAGTGGCTCCGCGGTTGCTGTCTTGCGCCAGTCATTTCATATTCATCACTACTTTCACTCAAGTGACACAGATCGCCTCTCCATCATCTGATGGAGGGATATAGTCGTCCTCTTCACTGAAATCGTCGTCACTTTCAGTGAAATCACGCAGAGAGTGACATAAAACGGGCGTGGCTGGAATGTGGCTATAACCGTCGTGCCAGCGAAGTTGAAATTTGTGCACTCCTCCGTTGCGCAAAAAAAAGTATGACATAGAACATGTCTCCTTTTTTTTTATTACTAGTCCTGCCCTCTATGAGAAGGAACTCGAACTCTTTCAAGACTGATGTGATTGAATGTTTTCCGAGAGATGGCGCCACCAATCCAGCAAAAAGAGCGAAGTAGCATGTTCAAAAGGACGCGGGAACGCATGTCGGGCGGCGCCCGACTTCTGACCGGAAGCGCGTTTCTCCGATGTCGGGCCTGGCCCGCCACCTGACCGCAAAGGGCAAGTCCGGTCAATATAAATATATTTATATACTTTTTTGTAAGTACGACAGTTTTAGGTAACCCAGTGTCCCTGCAATAAAAGCTATATTTTTCGATATTATATGTGGTTTTATAAATATTATGGCGTAAAGTTTAGCTTCGGGCGTCTACGGCGAATCCGAAACTATCTGCAAGAGGGATGGCAACACTGACCATCAGCCATACGGCCGCGACATGACGCCACAAGGTTGCTGCGGTACGCGGTACATCCAATCAACACCAGGTCCACTGCGAAGTGACGTCACAAGGGCACTTCGCCAGTGTTCCGTTACTAAAAGCTAGAAGGCTTGCCGCCCGCTAAAGACCAGCTGGTCGCATCTTTAAAATCGGAATTAGTGGAGTGCTCGGCTTCAATTTGAATTTCTGCTGTGGATATATTCCGTGCCACTAAAGTAATACCAGTAATTTACTTCGGTTCTGCTTCCGACCGCAGTTGCGGTCTAAAGAGCCGCCTGCCTGCGTAACGTAAAGTCGTCACTAAAGTGGTCCAAAACACGCGGAACGGAAAGTAGTACGAAACTTTTGAAAAGTAACGTGGTCCGAAAGCTGCGGAACGTAAAGTGTTCCGAAACCTTATTCCAGATACACTGAAAAATAACGTGATTGGGACGTTATCTTGCCCTGGGCTCTCCTCCGTGGCCCTGTGAAAAAATGGCGGCTCGTTAAGTGTTCACCTGAATTACTGGGGTCTTAACAAGGTAACATATAAATCAAAGACGTTTGCAAATCTCGATAATACGGAACTACAGCTCAGCTCTTGAGGAGGAAGAGGGTGGGGGGGGGTACGGAGGAGAGGGTATGCACCACCTCCTTCTCCTCGTCCTCTCCTCTTCCTTCTTTTCATCCTCCTCCTTTCCTCTCCTTGTCCTCCTCCTCTCTTCCATTTCCCCTTCTCCTTTTCCTTTCCTTCTCCTCTCCTTTTACCATTGAATTTGCTTATGGCCAGAAATTTGTGACAAGCTGTTCTAGTTCACTTATTTACCGACACGTGGCGTATTCACCTTTAACTTTTACGTCGTGTGCAAATTCCCGCCAAACCGAAATGCGTTCCGCGTGCAATGAATAAAATTGTGAAAAATAGAAAATAGAGCTACGTTATCAGAGCTTCTCAAACAGTACTACAGAAAGGGGGAAGATCAATCGATGGACAGCACAAAGAACACGCAGAGGGCGTGCTGACGCGGCAGTAAAACCCGCGCCAGTGTTGGTGGTTAATTCGACGAGACGGGTTGTTTGAGTGTGTCAGTGTGTGCGTGCGTCCGTGCGTGCGCGTGTGCGTGTGAACGCGCGCGCGTGTGTGTGTGTGCGTGTGTTGGGGGAGAGTGTAAAAGCAGCCTGTGAGCGCATTTTGAGGCAAACAAACGCAAGACGGGCGCAAAGAGCCGACGAGCGCGCCGTATCAGCGCCTCCCGGTTGCAAGAAGTCGATAACACTATCATTCCGCGTTTTCATATCTAGCGATATGGAAGCCAAAAAGTCAGATCTGCGGAAGAATTCCGAACAAGTATTCGAAAAACTACCTGACAATACATATGCGATATTTTTGGAAAGTTGTTTGCAGATTGGCGAGTGTGTCGAGTAAACTACAACAAAAAGGATCCATATTTTGCGTTGCCTAAATTAGGCTTCCATGAACTCCACAACCATCGTATCGCTACACTGCCTCCGCTGAAGTCATCTGGAGCGAAATATTCTCTTTGGTATGACCACTCGCTGTGCTGATGTCTGGCTTCCTTTTTTCTTGGGATTTTTCTTGAAATTGGTAAAACTGAAAAACTCCAAGTGAAATTTTTGAATTAAATAAAACCCCAGGTTAACTGGAAAAATTGCTTTACTTCTGTTGACCCCGAAAACAAACCGCCCTTTTCCGCGAGGCTGCTTCCTTCTGCTGCAATTATTGTTTCTACATGGGCCACTTAGTGATAACTGGCGCGAATAGCATTGTGTGTTGTAAAAACGCGATAGATGTGCAATAGCTTTTACGACGTAAGCCCTGATTAACCCTGATTTCTGGTCGACACCAGAAATAGATACCGAAAATAGAGAACTTTGAAAAAATGAACACCCAAAGACACCTTTAAATTTAAAAAAAGAATACACAAAAATACGGAACCCTACCTATAAGTTATAACGAAATCTAAAAGCTGCACCAACATATACGAAATCCAGCTTATAATTAAGATTCTGCGTTTTCGGAGTTTATTTCTGCTTAAAATCGCGGAGTGTTGTTTAGTGCTTATTTTTTACCATAAATTCGGAGTTCTTTGGAGCTTTCTTTCATCGTACAGAGTTTTTCGGCTTTTTCGGTGAAGTGATTGAAAGGTTGAAAACAGCAGTTTGTGAATTTAGTAAAAGTATCCTTTTCAATGAGAAATGTGTACGACGATTCCCCTTTTTTAAAATAGAAGCTAAACGGAAGTTCTTTGTGATCATACAAACGAAAGTTTATACTGCGAGGGCCTGAAAAAGGCCTGCAGTTTTTCAAATAAATAAATAAATATTAGATATAGAGAAGTAGAGCAAAACTTGTTCGAAGATCCCTGGAAAATATTAAGACCAGTAGGATTTATAGCAGTTGGCGGTCCTGAAAAATCTGAGTTTTTTGGGGAAATATAAATATTAAAATATTTTACCGGAAGTATTTTTTTGATTTTATCGAATTTGTCCGAAAACACAGAAGCATACTTATAGTACTCACGTCCGCCCCAGAAACCGGAATACGCCTAATATATTTAGAAGCCTTTATTAAGTAAATGGAGGAAGGATCTCCACGGTGACGATAAAAATGAAAAGCCGGTTTAATTATGCGAACTGTGTTAAAATAGAAGGAAATAATGAATTATTTATTTTGGAGGTATTGTTGAACTGTACCCGACCGTCATCTCGATCCTTTCAGTGCGAGCGCTCTCTCCTTCCTCTTTCTTAGTTTCTTCCGTGTCTATTTAGTCTCCGGAAGCTTGCACCTTCTTTTCCTTAGTCTACAGTACTTAATGATATCACCAAACGTACAGAATTACGCATTCAGAACCCGTCTAAAACTGTACCGCGCTATTCATATAGTCTCATTCTCGATTTATTAGCGTGTCAGATCTTAGGCAATGTAAGTTCATTCATCCTCTCCAGACTCGTCGACTAATCTCGCTCTTTTGCTTACTTCATCGGTTCCTTCAAAACTTCGGTCAGTCCAGTTCGCCTCTTTTAGAACCACTGCCGAGCGGGACAATGCCAGCTCCAACGGCAAGGCTAAGTCCGTCCTGATATTTTTTATAGCGTTGCTCCCCCCCCCTCTCTCTCTCTGTCTGTCTCTCTCTCTTTCTCTTCCTCTCTTTCTTTCTCTTTTTTTAAGAACCACCGGATTCTTTTCGTAAAAAGCAGCGAAAGCTTCCAGCGAATATTTCGTTCAGCATCCATCCTTTTAAAACCTCAGCACTTCCTCGTGCCATCCAGAACCCAAACGATCTTTCCGACAATAATTGACACCATATCAGATCGCAAAAAGTTGCGCGGTGCACTAGTTAACAGTTTCTTTCCACCAGGCTGGCACTCAACAAACTGAGTTTTTTCTTCTGTTGTTGAGCTATTGTAACCCTTACATTGTGCTCTTGCTCCCAAGGGCTTACTTATCAAAGCACGTTTATTCCGATTATCACAAAACGTTCGTCTGCCGTCGAAGGAATATTCTAAACTGTATCTTTGTTTTTTGTGTGTCACTATTGGGCTTATTCACATGTTATCACTTTTTACATTAGTGCCACATACCTCTTCCGCGGCAGACGTTTTCAGCGCTCAAGAATAAATAAAGTTGTGGCTACGCTTTCCGTGAGAAAGTCAGGAAATGCATGAAATACATTTGTTAATTGTTAATTTCTGTTTATTTATTACCTACAGTTCGTCCTTGGGGCATTATTATTTTTGTTTATGTATTACCTACAGTTCGCCTTGGGGTATTAATATTTAAATGGCGGGGAGAAGTTCGCACAAATATGTGGCCGAGGACTCGAGATTGCCTTTTCGAGTAACCAGACACTTCGTTTGTTTTGACGTTCGCTCGCTATGTAATACCTCACCTCTCTCTCGGATTCAGTCATTATATAATGCCTTTGCTATTCCATATCTTGACATCTCAGCACCAATTTCAATGTACCGTCACCATTTGAACGATTTTGTACTTGCCTCTTAGCATGATCATTTTGTTAAATATTTTACAGCGAAGCTGTATATGGCTAGGTTCTGAAATTTTTTGCGTGCGCGGACAGAGCGGGTAGATCGAGAATTTCTCCCCATACGAATATACAGACCCAATGTTGGCAGCGCGGTCGCTCGTGCTCGTGCTGCGCTGTCGTCTTTTAATATTCACCAGTATTCATCGCCCTAGCGACGTTATCAGCACTTTGAACTTGCTATGAGCAAGACGCGCGTAGTTCACTCTGAAGAAGAAGAAGGTGCCCTCAAAGAGCGACAACGACAGCAAAAGCGCGAATGGGCGCGAAAGCGACGAGAAGCCGCCGAACGCGCGGCGGCCGACGGGTCGGGAAATCGAGTAGCTGCTCTCTGACCGACGAAGAACAACAGCGTGCCCGTCTAGAGCGTCGGCGGCAGCAGAAGCGTGAGTGTGATTGTCTGTATCTGTAATCGTCGATACAGTGACCGTCGCCTTATTTAAATATAGGTAATATTCCAGAAATGTTACGTTCGTCGGGTACTATGCCTGCGCAGGAGTTTTACTGCAGTGGCTCCGTGAAAATGCATTTTCATCTTAAAAGTTTAAAATAAAATTGTAAAGACAATCAAGAGATCCAGAGGACTTGGCACCTGTTGTAGGCGTTACGGTGAATGTTGAGCCTATAGAGCGGGCGTGGCCAAACTGATGGCACAAGTAAAATTGTTATATTTTAGGAAGCCGCAAGAAGGGAAGGGAGGGGGTGGTATTGCGAGAACATCGTCCTCTCCACATGCTTTCAACGTTTGTCATTAGGCTCCCCTTATAACTTATAGCTTGACTAAATATAGGAGCTATGGTTTCACACTGCGAAGCTTTTATAATGTAACCGGTGCCTAGTTTCATTTTATTTCAAGCAAACGCTTTCGTCAAGCAGAGAATCTAGATTATACATTCCACTAGATGCGACTTACTAGTTTTTCAACTGTATGGGTGCGTAAAACATAGAGATCGATATTTAATTATAGGCAGCTGTTTTGCATTACGTATCTCTCACACCGAGTTTGGGCAAGGTTCCTACACAAAGTGAAATTATAAAATTCCAGGTTACATTTCCACCTTAGTTGCCCCCGTCTGACAATTGCATTCTGAAATGCTCATCGACAACGAAAACTACGGTAACTTTATACGCCCAGTTTCTTTTTTCCTGTTCCTCGCTGTAATGTTTTCATGAGTAAGCTCAATGCTTGGTCCCAACCATTTCAATGTGGGCGTCTCTAGATCACGTGAGGCGAATTTTGGTTTGTGACGAGCCGCATGCAGCTTGCGAGCCGCAGCATCATGACTTCTGCTCTACAGGCATCGAGGCGGAAGGATAAAAAATCAATACGAAAGAGTGCCAAACAGTATTTATTATGCTTCATAGAAACACCGTAAAATCACATTTGCGCACAAAATAAATAAATGGTTACATTCAATTAGGGGTATTATATTGACACAATAGACCGATTTCACTAAGCGTTCGGCGCATGCGTGACGCCGCCCTAACTTTAGTTGACAGAAGGCAGACGGCCCTGCCTGCGAGTGCACGTGCCGTCTCGTGCTTCCCTCGCGCTAAGCTCCAGCGGGGTTGTCGCACGGGCAGAAAGGCTAAAGTTCCCTCGATGCATTGCGGCAGCGGTGGCGTAGTCAAACTGGCTGGTGAGATCGGTCTATTACTAGCGATTGAAAAAAAGGGGATACAGGGTCCGACATACCTCACGTACCCAGGCTCACAACCAAAATGCTTTCAACGCACCCGAGTCATCAGTTAGCCTAAGTGTTCTATGCTTCCTTGCACCCCAAATGAACAGCAGTGGACGCTGCAGACCATCTCAGCCCATCCAGAATTAAGTGATTATCAAGTGAGCTTCTGGTGGGGACACTGAGGTTAAAGCTACGGTGTACTCTCAGCGCTGGAATGGCAGGATGGTTCCTAGCGTCCGATCCGTTAATTCTACGGTGAAAGGGAGCATAGTACCCAATGAGTACATCATACGAGGACAGAAGAAAACAACAACGCAGTAGAGTGAACAAAGCTTACGCAATATTTTTGATCAAGGCTAAAAGTTCGAACCGTACGAGAAGCTCTCTGACGTACTGCAGAACAAGGAAAAATAGCAGTATCACAAAAAAGTTCCATGCTGCGAAGCTTATGAAGACGCGTACATGTATACATTAACGCATTCAGGTATAGCGTTCAGGTGTGTTCTACTACAATAGAAAAAAAAAAAAAAAAAAAAGAAACAGACTGCTCTGTCCGCTGCAAAGGAACACAGGCTCGAATTTTTTGTCGTTACGTGCTATTAAAGTTTGTACAACCCACTGACGCAACAGAAACATTTAGATTGCGACAAGTGAAGTCAAAATAAAATTTAGCACTTTTTTCATAAATTCATAAAAAAAAGCCAGTCACCCACGTTTCAAATCTCGCTTGTCGCGTCATATATATACACACTGTAATCTACAATATCACGCATCAGTTTCAGTGCTACGCACAGTCCCAGCATCGTGAAACGGCCGTCCGTGTGTTAAAAATAAGAAAAGGATGGTACACTCTCACGGATCAACACTTGCATTACACGTCACGAAACGAGTGATGAACTAGAAACAAAGATACCTACGAGAACGTATGGCCGCTGGTAGAAATCACAAGACTATGAACACAAGATAAAAATAGCAAACACAATTAAGATCTCTGCAACAAGCGAGTTCCTACACTACAAGAGGATTGCCCGGCTTTGTTGTATGAACGTAGGAATAATAGTCGCGTAGGTTATTTTGGCAACAGACTACTCATTCCAGTCACAAAACCGCATCATAGATAGCGGTTGATCAGCGCTCAGAGTCCCTGAGCATTTGTTTTAATTTCTGGAAGCCCCTGGTTGATGTATTTATACGACGATGTGCCAACTCTGTTCTAATTTCACCGGAGCGCATCGCATCTAGTTTCAAAGTCCCACTAGGATTGTCATTTCGCGGAACAACGCTCCTACGTGGTCTTTTCTTTCGACTTTCTTGAATACCGCCCAGAGACCAGTACTCGCGAGATCTTTTTGTGTAGTTTCTTACTGGCGGCCTTTGAGTCTGCAATTCTCCCCGCTTCACTATATTTAAGACGTCCCATGCGGCGCCCCACTCGTTAGTTTTAGTGTGGTGCAGTTTTTTCAGCGTGTCGTTCTTCTTCTCAAGCCCCTGACTGGAATAATGGCCCAGGCAGTACAGTTGTACATGCTTTTGCGCCGAGTGCGCACAAAATATGTGAATGTAGGGAGTCACACGGTCTCGACCATATCCTTTGCGGTTTGCGCCCAGCCGCACGAAAACGTCGAGAAAAAGTTTTGTTCGCGCCGAGACGTCAGAGCCCGATGTATCATTCTTGTAAACATTAGGTACTTCTCTTAAGATGTTCCAGAGCAAAACAACATCTTCGGCTGTGTCGTGATGAAGGACATCTCGAAGACGACCAGGCAGCTTTTCTAGCAGTACGTCAACGTCAGTTCCTGTCAGTGAACTGAAGCTCCTCCCCTGATGTTTCGAATCATTTCAAGAAAAAAGATGGATGCTGACGCCACAATCGTGGATAATCGCAATAAGCTTAGCCACATGGTCCTCTTTCGCTGATGTGTTGCATACTTTTATTGAAGAATTTTTGTCTTGCATTTCAAGAATAAGGTTCTCAACAAGCCTATCAACTATTCTTATTCCCATGTGCACGATGTCAGGTACCACACGGGAGTGTTCTATCATGAGCAGCGGCGGATAACGAACAGAGTTTGTCATATTGTCGCAGTCTTTTTTCATTCCATCTAGGGTACGAGTCATCGCAGATGAATTAAAAAAGCCTGATGGGATGCTGGGATTTTAGCGTTCTTCCTTACTGGCCTTGCAGATTGGACACGGATGGGATGAAGCCGCCGACTGCATGCCTTGGAGAAGCAAAATAAACTTCAGATCCGCACCGAAGCAGAGATCCACGGACACGAATTCGTCGTCTACAAGAATACCTCTCTGCGCGGACACATCATTGACTTCTTTGATAATTTCTCCAAATCCTTCTCGAAGGGCGAAGTAGTTTTCTTTTGTCTGAATAATAACAAGAAGGCAGTGATTCTTTGGGCTGTGCCTGTCATCGCCATCTGGTGTTGAAAAGCTCAGCGTGGTCCACGCGCCCTTTCTTGTTACGTTGCATCCGTCCCCTTCGATTTTAACGATAACCGAAGGATTAGATCTACAGAATTCTTCTAAGTTGGCATGGGACTTCTCGGCAGCGGACTTAATGTACCGACAAAGCTCCCGCTTGAAGGACACTTGGGCCCCAGGTGCAGTTCCAGGTGTCCGGGAAAGTTGAAACTCTTCGTCCAGATAGTCTCTGCACTCGGAGATTGTTTTTAATGTAGGAAGACTAGGAACAACTCGTTTCAGTTCATTCCACGCAGTGTTGCTTACTGTGTGTTCATCTAGAACATACACTAAATCCTAAATACGCTTTTTCTCTGCGTTGGTCATCTCGAAGAACGAGGAATGTGGTAGACTTCTACGCACATTTTTTGTAACGCTGTCGTCCTCGTAATTCAGTTCATGCAACTGTTCATGGCTGTCTTGAACAAGCACAGAGCTCAGGTGTACTCCGTACTGTAAAACCAAGGCTTCTGACTGGTCGTAAAGCTGTGACGAAAGTTTGGAAAGAAGCCGGTAGTCCTTCCTACGGCTGCCTTGGCCAATAAGAGCGCCACTGTGTGTATAGTTACCAAAATTAACAGAATTTTGGTCTTGTTTTCTAAGCGCTTCCTCTAGCTGGGCCACCTCGCTTTCCAAACTGGAAACTGTGCTACTTAGTTCCATGTTTTTCCGTTCAAGGTCGCTTAGAGCAAGACAGGTCTGAACAGGCGGAGAACTCCCACCGACTTGAGTCGTACTCTCCGATTCATTGTCCAGATGAATGGTTGAAATGTGCTCGAACCTGTCGTGATGGGGAGTGCTGCTGCCTTGGCTGCCACTACCTAGCTCTTCAGAGCTTGCAAAGAATGCTTCACCAACTAATTCGGAAAGGTCGACTTGAAATGTCGTGTCCCTTGAAAGAAAACTATACCTTTTTCTGCCCTTTAACTTGTGGACCGTGGATAGTGTTCTTCGGTACTGTGAGAGAAATTTCTCATTGATTTGTCCTTCGTTGGCGACTCTTACATAGCTTTGGATTATAGAACTAATCCCGAGATTGGGCTCGCAGGTTAATGCTCTAACAACTGCCTCAAGTTTGCACTTGAGCAATACGCTCGCCCCCCACAAATGTGACCGCTACACTCCCTCGAAGTATGTCCATAACTGGCTCTCTTCACGAGGAAATATGTTAAGCCGTTCATACATCAAGACTCTTTCGAGTTCGCGCCTGCGTGGAAATGTAAATATGCACTTTTTCATGGGGGTACGAGAGAACCTCGCCGTCACTTCCTTGAAGTTTACGCGAAAAACGCAGTACTGGCTTCATCCTTATAGGTAAAGCAATCTGAGCACCTTCACCCGACTTACGGAACACTTCCCTCCATCCATCCGGCAAATTAAGCCGTTCAAAGTCAGACTCGTGACTATAAAGAGACCAGCCCTTCCCAAGGCTTTCACCCTTGCTAGCAAACACCCAGCGAAATACGCCGAGTTCAAAAGGAACCTTAACCAGACCACTGGATGTCTTCGTGTTGCTCAGTTTCTGGCGAATGGCGAGGACGAAACTGTCCCGCGCTGCTTCGAGGCGAGCATCTGTGGGTCTCGACGGCGTCTCGAAGCTTGCCAAGCAGCGAGCAGTCAGGTTTCGACGTGGTTCAAAGGTGCAGTTCCACTTGGAGTATCCTGTCCACTTGATGAGGTACCCCTTTCTCTGCAAAATAAAGTGCAACCCTGATTATAAAAGTGTACATTCACCCGGACGCCAAACGTTAACACTCTCTGCAGTCTAATGAGATAATATATAAAACTGGATTCATGTGGGCAGGTCAGTGGAAAGTTCGTTATAATCACAGCACATAATGTAACAAAAAGTGACAATAAAATCCTGAGGCTCCAATTTCTTCTGTCGATCGAACTGTTAAATGCAGAATTGCATTGTATAATAAACGTTGGCTTTTCGTGATATTTTATTGTCACTCTGTTCCTACACTTGGCTTTATCCAAACACTGAATAAAGCCAGATGTTTGGTGTTTTCCTTGTGCACTCGTGAAGAAGATTGAAATTTATATGGGCCTTAATACTACGTATACAGTCGATAGATGCAGAACGCTTTGTGTTTGTCAGCCTGTTTCTCCCGTCGGATTTCTGTGGCTTTATTTTTATCTTTTTTTTATCTGATATGCTTCGAAGATTTCTGACATATTTTTCACTTCATCTTCCAGTGAACGTGGTACCATTAAAGTTGGGCTGCCCTTGAATGCCGGTTCCGTGTTTGATTTCTGGCGAGGCACAAGGTCGTTTTATTTGTGCTCCATTTATTTGTGTTACCCTCTTCACTGTTACAAAGAGCCGAACCACGGTGAACACGCACGCGAAATACGGGCTTTTAATGCGAGAGCGTTAACGAGCTTGTGTCGCAGAAAAGCCGGCGTCGGTGGCGTGACGGGAAAATCCAGGATTGTTCGATAGGGTATGACGTCACAGCACATGACCTCGCGCGGGAATTTCAAACAACCCACGAAGCTCAGGTGAAATGTGACGTCACGCGTGGAATGAAAGTGATTAAAACATGAAATGCAATGCGAATTAAAGGTCGCCGCGTGTCTCAAGTAATTTCATTTTATAAAGTCCTTCATTTGCCTTAAAGAAAAAAATTGAAGAATTCCGGGCGGGATTCAAACCTACGACCGTTCCGGTGGTGAGCCAGGCAGGGTACTGACTAGACCACGCAACGCACGCTTGCACGGCTTGGGAACGAGGACTGTTGTGTCATGAGCACTATGTTGTTGCGTCACTCAAGAGCATGAGAAGCGAATGAGAAGGCGATGCGAACGGGGCCCGATAGCGCTATCGCGTTCCACTCTTAAAGGCGAAGCTTAAGCGTCATCCAAGTTTTTACGAACACAAAAGACAGAGCATGGCTATGCGATGACACTAACATTTCAACGACGTTCAAATTACTAGCTGGAAATAGGTGGATATGAGCATTAATCGAAAGCTGGCCTTAAAAGCTAAAACAAACATCTGCGGTACATTATAATATAGCATATAAAAAGAAATTAGAATTTGTCCTGTCCTATTATACACTAGTATAAAATAACATGAAACCTTACTCACCGTTTTGGCGATAACTCTCTCCACCGCGAAGTAGGGCATGAAGAGGTGGATGGCTGTTGCGAGTAGTGTTTGACGAACAGGCAACGTGCAAGTTCAACAAAGGAACCATCTCGGGGTGCATGCGTTTATATAGGAGCTTTCAGGCCCACGTGACAAGCTCCCACAATTCAGCTCAGTACGGCGTTATGACCATATCAGGAGTTCTTAGTACTTATCAGAAATTTGCACACGCCACCACGTTTTTGGAGCATGACATAAGAGCAGTAGTGAGGACTGCTGCACTGAGATTGTGAAGATTATTCACATTTCAAGAAACAGGCTGCTGCGCATGTGTGTTGTATATAATCAAAAACACGTACGTGTGGAAAAATACAAACGTTGTTCTGTCAACAACATGAATGATATTGCCTTTTTCACTTCCGCATAATTCCAGCGTAACTTTCTGATACTCCTATCAGAAAGGTAGTTCCAAAAGTGCAATGCAACGCCGTTCTTATTCTAATGTGTGAGTACTACTCCGCTGACACAGCCGCCACCGAGTGAGACTGGTTCCTGCTAGTAAGAAGAGGAAATCGGAGGATTTAGGAACGACTTTATAACTTCACAGTAAATTCAACTGAAACGAGCGGAACTCCCGAATCTTTGATTTTGTCCAAACGCCGAGGTCTAGTATAAAAACTAATTCGAGTAAATATGCGATATATTCCTGAAGTATGCAATTTTTCGGTCCTATTCCGTTAATTGCTTTAAACAGACACAGTCGTTCAAATTTGATCATATAGCATGACCTCACTACAATGATTAGAGCCTGTGTTCCTCAAGTCCTTCAAATACTCTAACAAAAACGTCGTGAGCTTATGTTAATGTCTGCCCTCACACATCATAAAGTTAAAAAAACCTTTCTCAGTTTTCACGTCGGTCGGTCTGTTGAGGGGGTGGTGGTTGCAACCACATAAGATATCGCACCTTCGGTGGTCGCACGAACACGTGATCATGATCATAAGGGATCACCTGTATATCGTCACTGAGGTCACGTGACCATAGTCCGTGGGGTCTCGTCCACCACGTGACCACATAAGAAACAGCGCACCTTTGATGGCCACACATGGTCGCGTGACTGAGTCGGAAGCAACCTGACAAAACTGATAATAGCGCACTTTTGCTGGCCACATGTTCATGCGTAAGCGTCGTTTGTTTGTGGCTGGGGGTCACGTGAACATGGCCCATCGGTTTTCGTCCACCACCTAGCCACACTAGAAATAACGAACCTGCTGGTCGCACGGTCGAGTGCCCATGATCAGTGGGGTCACACGTGACCGTCGACCACTACGTGATCCCCCCGCAGTACCCTTCCGGAGCATCTTCAGAATTCCAAAAAAACACTCACGGAAGAAGCCATATAAAGGACCTCACGGAAGTCGACAAAGATTCATAGAGGTTCCATAACAGTTCCAGACCCCTTTAACGAAGAAGCGTTTACGCCATAAAAGACGGTGCAAAATGCTGCGAGTTCCATGAGAATCTCCTTCACGATTTGGTTTATAATTTCTTATTTATAGCTATATCTCATTTTTCTCTTCAATGAACCGCAGCAAACGTTACGATTCATCCCAGCCAACCCAGCCCGGTGAGCGTGCCATATGACCAGACTTGTACGTAATCCGTTACAAGTAACGAAATTACTTGTAATCCCTTACATTTATCAGTAATTTTGTAACGGAATAATTACATATTTTCTAGAGTAATTTTAGAGTAATTCCCTTACATTTTTGACGTAACGGATTCCTTGTAATCCGTTACTTTTTTTTGTCAGAATCAACCCCCCCCCCCCCCCCGCCCCCATTCTAAATAAAGATTTTTTTTTTTTTTTTTTGTAAAGTCGAACGCAGTGACACTGTCACGCGAATCGACTAGCGTAAAGGGAGGCTTGGCACTCTTCAGTTCCTCATAGCCTTTTTTTGCAACACCAAGCCCCTGAATCTATCCTTTTTTTAGACCCTAACATCAATGTCAAAAAAATCCAAATGAACAATTCACGAAAAGAAAAAAAAAGGGGGGGGGGGGGCAAGTTATTTCCGCTTTTTTTAGTCTCTTTGTCTTTTCTTTGCGATCGAAGACGGGGAGAGGAGGACACCAAGTGATTGTGCGCCTCTTCGAGAAGCTCGAGGCGGTAAGTGCACTGAAAAGAATTAACAATGTCCTTCTCGGATATAGTGACTACGACCATTTTCATAATGTCACAACAAGAGACAACGCTCCGTCTACCCTACCCTTTTTGTGAGTCAGCTTTTTGGGAGCATTTAGAATATGGTAACAGTCTTCCTTTCTTCTTCTTCCTGTTTTGCCCTAGCAGGACGCATCTTATCTCAAGCAGATATTTTTACAAATAAAACATAATGGTGGCTGACGTAGACTTGATATTCTGGGCTTGAGGAGAGGGTGAAATTCCTGAGTAGGGCCATAGCGCGGCTTACTTAGTTCTCTACCCTTTGCTGCCCGTGGCATCAGCGGACGTCTATCTGGGGAACACCGGAGTAAACTGCAGTCGGTTCGTGCTCCGTGCGTTTTTGAACGGCACCAAGAAAGGTACACACGGCAAACGTGCGTTTACATTTCCTTGTTTTAACCGACGTTCTAGTTAATTGTTGTTATGAGTGTCCTTCTTTTTCTTTTATAACTTATATTTATACACTGGAAACTTTTTTTTATTCACCAACGTCTCAAGTGAGGCTCGAACTGTTCAGAACCGAAGGAAGAAGAATATCGAGCCAGACCTTGTTTATTATTTAATTATCACCTTACTGTTACAACTATGTTTTGTTATTGATGACTTCTACAGCTTCGCGATTTAGAGAATTGAGAATTTTAGTAGATTGGTCCGATGACTCCGATAACGATATCCGATACTTCGCCGCCGTCTTTGCGTATGCATCATATCGTTATTGGGCACCGTTATCGCGGGTATGGGAGGTATCGGAAGGATCTACTAAATCTCTCAAATAGCAGGCAACGGCTGCAACGGCGAAGCTTTGCTCTACATTCGCGAGGAAAATAGTACTCCCCTTGCTTCGCTGAAAAAGCTCAATGCAGAGCATGAAGCATTCGTGAGGAAATATATGGCACTCACATCCAGTGCCTCAGCTCAAATTGTGTTCAGCGTAGCAGTCGACATATTGAGTAAGAGATAATGCAAAATGTCTGACGAGACATATAAGAGCCAGCTGTTACTCAAAATACTCAAGGTCATTAAAAGGAACAGGTGGCAAGAATAAGAACTTGAATAACCCTCTTCCCTTTGTTTCTTACTTGATAACAATAATGTTAAAAGTAACGCCAGGAAAGTAACGGATTACTTTTTGGGGTAACGGTCAGTTACTTTCATGGGAGGGTAATTGTAATTGTAATAAATTACAATTTAGCCTTGAGTAATTGTAAATGTAATTCCTTACTATTTTTCAGTAACGTGTACAAGTCTGCACATGACTTTACATTTTTCGCACTGCTGCGCAATACCGTCTGATCACGTGGCGCACTTTCTGTGTTGGTTTGGTTCCGAGGTTCGAGAAGTACCTTTCTGTTCATTTGTGACTGAGACAGAGTAATACCCGTTTCTTCCTCAATGCTCTTTATTCCAGGGCTAACATAATTTTCTACAGCAGTACGCTTCCGGCCACCGTTTTATTGAACAAAGACTGAGGGTCTGGCTACTTTGTTAGGAAAGGGGAGATCAAAGTTAAAAGAAAAAAACATAGCTTAGCTTATCACTTCGCGTCCGCATACACGATGCACGCACGCGCGCACGTTGCGCTTTTATAATTGCTTTGAAGGCTCGTTGGGCGTTGTCGTGTTGTCCATGGGCCAAGCAGTTTGGCGAGTCTGAAAGGTTTCAGTGTTCATCCGCTCAGTTGTTGTTTCTATGATATCTCCTCTAACCTTGGTCTCTCTATACTCAAGCGGTAGACGACGCGAAATATATAATTTTCATCCCTCTAATACATGCTGGTATTATGGCAAATACTTGAAAATAACTCTGTTTTGAAAAAAAAAACCGCTTCAAAGTGGACCTGGTTTTTCAGTACTGACGGTTTCGCCCTACTTTTCAAATTTGAACACACGCGCCTTCACAGGGAACGTTTGGAGCAAGGCTCATGCACCCATTCTGGGCGAAATATATAATTTTCATCCGTCTACTACATGCTAGTGCCATGGCAAATACTTGGAAATAAATCTGTCTTGAGAAAAACCGCTCCGAAGTGGACCTGGTATTTCCGTTTCGACGGTTTCGTCCCATTTTTAAAGTTTGAGCACCCGCGCCTTCACTGGGAACTTTTGGAGCACGGCTCATGCACCCATTTTGGGCGAAATATATCATTTTCATCCCTCTACTACATGCTGGTGCCATGGCAAATACTTGGAAATAAATCTGTCTTGAGAAAAACCGCTTCAAACTAGACCTGGTTTTTCCGTTTTGACGGCTTCGTCTAACTTTTCAAATTTGGGGCTCCGCTCATCCACAAGGAACTTGTTCAGAACATTCGGGTCTTTAACTGGGAAAAATGATAAAATTTAAGTCCATCAAATCAATCATGGTACAACTGCATATCCTTGAAAATAAACCTCCTCGATGGGAATGGCGTTCGAGCGAGGACGTTACGTAGTTCTCATTTTCCAATGTTCTCCTCGCTGGATCGACCGACATGTTTTTTACTTGATATTTTGAATTTATGTGCTTGACGTGTCATGAAGAGACCATCAAGTACAGTGAGCTTCCTTGCCAAATATACACTAAATATTCCCACTTTATTCGCCTTAAATGTAGCTTCGCAAAGGTCAATAATTTCTTAATGATTAATAACAATATTTCTATACCTTTTCTTAGCCATGATAAAATTTCTAAATGAAAAAAACAAATAGTTGCTTTCTTTGTTTGGTAGTTTAGTGATCCCAGCAGCAGAATGCAGGAAACGATTCTGAACAGCTGGCTGATCGATTATGCACCTGGTTCGACAAACTGGTCTCAGGAACCCGAGCAAATAAGTTTGAGAGAAGACAGAGCGTACACTACGCTTCCTGGATGTTTTTGCCTTGTCGCAGTTATATGGCAAATCTCGTATCTTTCTGTAGTTTTAAATTAGGGAGGTTTGAAAATCACTTTGTGTGGCACGTTTGGGAGAGGTGCCCCAGAAGGATGTTTTTTCTACGCATTAGAAAACATCATACAAATCACGAAACTTTGTCATATGATTGGGGGAGGGTTGTATTTATAATATAAAATTAAAATTTATTTCACTCACCTAATAATATATTTTAAAAACCGATCAAACCTGATACCACCCATACTGGCTATGCATCAAATACTTTACTCGAATGAGGAACGTGCAGTTTATGCGCTGTAATCTTGACTTTTTTGCGGAAGGATTGGATCGTGTCAGAGATTGGACGGGTAGCATGGCAAATCTGAAAAAATGTGATGTTGAGCAAATATTGCCGTATTTCTATATTTAATACATTGCTTCTATGGGAGCGTTGCCATAATCCGCCAAGAGATGGCGCTAGCATGCGATGGCACAGATTTCTGGGGATGGGGTGACGTGGGACGAAGTCGAGACGTGTTTTTCACCACTAAATTAGAGGAGGAAACTCAATTGATGTTGGGGTCAAGTAACGTCAATTTTTCCGCTTAATGTAAAAGAAAACGTTTCCGTTCAAATATAGCGAGAAACGTTTCCCGTCATTTTAGCGGGGAAACGTCCCCTAATGCAACGCGTGCGGTTACGCCGACGCCGCTCAACCCGGAAACGGGAGCCTAAGAGCTGCGCTCTAAAATATGCCCACCCGCTCCCTCGCATCTATGACCCGCTAGACTCACTTCAGGGGCCCCCCTATGCATCTCTGTGGCGGATATTGGCAAATCCCGGTTGTCGACGGTGATAAACTCGAAACTGCGTTCGTCACTCCTGAGGGTCTCTTCCAGTTTAATGTGATGCCGTTTGGCATCTGCAAAACTCTCACGACCTTCGATTGAATGATGTACAGTGTACTGCGCAGTCTGACCTGAATCATGTTCCTTCGCTATTTTGACGATGTAGTTGTTTCTTCCTCTACGTTTCAAGGCCATATCCATTGGCTCCGGCGGACTTAGACTGTTTCTGCTCTGCTAATCTGTAGTTGAACTTAAAGATAATGCACTTCTGGATCCCGGGATATTAGAGTGTTGAGACATCTATTCAGATCAGATAGCACTGAAAAAGACCCAAGCAAACTTCAGGTCGTCCCCTCAATTCTCTGTTCCTAAAACCCGGAAAGACATTCGGTCATTTCTTTGACCCTGACACTACTTGCGGAAATGCATCCCTAGTTTCTCGGATTGCCGAACCACATAACGAGCTGCTGCAAAATAAAACCTAATTCCAATGGGAATTCCATACGCTACGGCATTTTAATCGCTGCAACGTGCCCTTACTTTTTTTCCAATCTATTGTCACTTTGAAGAGGGAGCTGACACCGAAATCCGAATGGATGAAAGTGCATAGGGCATTGCGGCTGTCTTTGCTTAAAATAGCAATGCTCGTTCAAGTGTCATTGCATTCGCTATTTCAACTCCAATGAAGTGTGAGTAGAGATGTAATAATGTTGAAGAAACCGGAAAAATTGAAAAAAAAAACTTTTTTGAGTTTTATTTCAAAGAGCTAAAATCGAAAAAAAAAACCTTCCAAATTTCCAGTCAGATTTTTGCTTCACGGTAACACTATTTTGAGCAGTCCTACTTTTGATTTTATTTTATGAAAACAATAATGTGACTCAAATAAATAGCAGAAAATAATCGAAGTGGTCATTTTCAAATGTACAAGCTCTATAACTCTTTGAAATGGCATTTATATATTTCGCTTCGTCGAAGTGGTAAATTTTCGGCGATTTTGACGGTGTGTTTCACGCGCACTTCAATATTTTCAAACATCTTCCGTTGTGGAAATTGTCTACTGGAACCAATGAGAGCTATTTTTATTACTACAAACCATCAGACGAAACCATAAAAAATGGTTGCAGAAAACCTTTTTTTTTACATCAGAAGGCTGAACACGTAAAAAAATATAAACAAATTTCCATTCACAATTATGTTTTGGCAATATCACATTTTGTGCAGTTCGGGTTTCGGTTTTGTTTTGCGACTACAAAGCGTACCTCATTGAAATCGCGGCCAGTAATCGCCATCGCCATTTTCATATTGCGTTGATCTAAAATACCCCCTCGACAACACCTAATCAAGAGACTGGAGAGTGTGCAGCGCCGCGCAACCCGCAAACTCTGCGCCTGGTCCCCTGGCACGACCGATGTGCCGCACCACTCACGGCTCAGAACCCTTGGCTGGCGGCCCCTCGATCAGAGAGGGCGGATTTCTTGAGTTCGCGTGCTGTGCCGATTGCTCGACGGGTCTCTTTCGGGGACTCGCCTATCGGCAGCCGAACGTCTCGGTAGAAGGTCAGGTCAGCCCGAACTTCTTCGATGCAGGACTGTTCGTCACAGCGAATCCCTGTTGCCTGCCGCCATTAGAGACTTCTTGACCATACCATTAGCTTCCCGTAGCCCTCTGCCCACATCATACGATGAATCTCGGGAACTTTGCAAGGTATTTGCTAGACGAATGCCTTCGCATCTGCTGCCATCATGATATTCACTCCCTCACCCCCTCTTCTTCTTGAATCATAATCATCACAATCGCCATTGTCATCAGCAACATCATCGTCAACAGCACCACCTCCATCATCACTTCCATTACAATTTTAACGCTTCTAAAGCTGGGTAGTACTGTAACTCCCAACGCACACGGCGGCAGGCTGGCAGACGCACACGCGTAAGGGTTTTCGCCTATCTGCTTTGCCTGGCACGCCGCCGTGTGCGCACCAATTTAAGTGTAAATAAATCACTTAGTTACTTACTTATTTCATCGGAGAACGTGCAGCGTGAAGAATTTTACAACATGGTTCACCGGCAGTCTAACGTTTGGAAGCATTTTAAAGTCTTACACACGTCTACCGCGGGAAAAAAACAAGGAGTATGTAAGTACTGCCAAGTGTCGCAAGGATTTCCGAGTGCTACACGCCTTACAAGGCACCTGCTGTCGTGCAAGAAGTGTCCTCGAGACGTCAAGGAGGCGTGTGCAAAAGAACATAGGAAACATTCCTCCCAGAGCTCATCAGTGCCCACATCAAGTGAGTCAGAGGCTAGTAGACGCGAAGCGAATCTACGTCGTCATAAAATGCGCGACTATTCCTTCGTTTGTTCACAAAATAACCCCTGCGCTTAAAACCAAATTGAAGCAGCTTTGGCTAGGGCGATGTACTCAGCCAACACGCCATTCTCCTTAGCGGAAAACGAGCATTGGCAAGCGGCCTTCGAGATGCTTCGACCATCGTACACACCGCCTAGCCGATACCAATTGAGCGGGCCTCTAATTGACGCAGCGTATGAGCGTGTGAAAAGTCATGTGGAGGAGACTCGGAAAGGCGCTAAGTGCCTCACACTGCTGACTGATGGGTGGACCAACATTCGAGAGGAATCGCTGATAAACTTTGTCATAGCTACGCCGCAGCCAGTGTTCTACACGTCAATTGAAACAGGCACAAACCGGCACACTGCGTCTTATATCAGCGGCGAAATATGTGATGTCATTGATTCCCTCGAAAGTGAAAACGTAGTGGCACTGGTCACGGAAAACGCTATCAACACGCAAGCGGCATGTCAAATGGTTACATGCAAATTTCCCCACATCCCAACGATCGGATGTGCTTCTGACGGTCTGAGTCTGCTCCTGAATGATCTCATGAGGCTAAAGACCTTGTAGAAGGTTCATCAGACATCCAGAGAAGTAATCAAGGATGTGAAGCAGACTCACGTAGTTGCTTCCACGTTACAACAAAAGCAAGGGTCCAGAGATAGCAAAGGAAGTTCCATGACCCTCCAGCTGCTCAGCAAGACAAGATGGGGCGGCGTTAACCTCTCAGTTCAAAGTTTGCTCAGGAACAAAGAAGCTCTGCAAGAGACCGTGATCTTGGAAGATATGAAAGTAAACAAATCAATGCGGCATGCCGTCTTGGACGAGGATGGATTCTGGAAATCCTTGTGCAGCTGTTTGGAACTGGTAACACCAATTTCCTCTGCCTTTACAGAATTGGAGTCGGACAAGGCTTTGCTGTCGGACGCTCCGGAAGTTCTCCATTCCATAAAAACCGAAGCAATCACGAAGCTGGCGACCAGCACTTTAACAGACCAGGAGAAGGCTTGCGCAAAAGAGATCATGAGCAGGCGCGGAGAGTTTTGCTTGCGACCCATTCATGTCGCTGCTAACTTGCTGGATGCAATATATAGGAGGAGGAACCTTGATGACGCACAGATTGCAGACACATTTGACTGGATCTCCAAGCAGGCTGAGCACCTTTCGCTTGTCATCGGGAAGCTGCTTTCTAATCTCGCAGAATATAGGGTGTCCATAGGTAGTTGGTCCAGGGCAGCACTTTGGGAGTCTGCGAAGCACGTGGAACCATCTACCTGGTGGCAAGGACTCTGCACTAAACAGCGAGTGACACCCCTGGCATGTCGCCTTTTGCAGATCCCCCCATCATCTGCAACGTGTGAACGAATCTGGTCTCAGTTTGGGAATGTACACACAAAACTGCGCAACCGGCTTGCAGGCGAACGTGTGAAAAATCTTGTTTTTGTGCACTCGAATTTGAACCTGAAAAAAATCTGCGACCGACCTGAACGCGAGTGTTCCTCTATCCAGCGATTCCGACTCGGAATAACAAGTGCTCGGGGGCATATGCAACGCTGTCTAGCCCTACCAAAATATGGTATTTCTGCTTAGTAAGCTGTTGTTATATTGAAACTTCCCAAATGGGCCATGCCTTATCATATTGTGTTGATGTAATAAATGCGTCCACGCAGCAATCTCAATTTTTCTAAAATTTGCAATTTTTCCTGAAAAAAACCTGAAAAAAAGTTTTTTTTTCGGGCCATCCAATATTTCACGAAATTTAACATCTCTAAGTGTGAGTGGAGCTACAGCATCACAGAGCGTGAAACTCTACCGTTTGTATAGGAGATATCAAAATTCCTACCGTTCCTTTATGCCACCCGCTTTAAAATTGTTACGAGCCAAGACGTCTTTTGCTGGCTAGCCGGCCTTAAAGATCCACCTGGCTGCCATGGACGATGATCATTGGAAATTCGAGGCTAGAACGTTAGCGTTCTATAAACGTCCGGAAAGCGCCATCGCAATGCCGACGTGCTTTCACGCTCTCCCTTGTACAGCGACATTTCTCCTCGTCCAAACGACCACGTTAATTCTATCGCTGTTTCAAACACAATTGACAACGCAGCAGCCCAAGCGTCCGCTCAAATTTTGAGGCCATTAATTTAATGCTTGAGGGGGATTCCTGGTGGTTCCATGTGGCAGATTAAAAAGAGAACACGTGTCTTCACCCTCTGGGACAATGTTCCTACACACGGAACTATGAGCCACATGAACGAACCTGGCTGCCCGTTGTTCAATTAAATGTTGAAACTTTCAAGCACACCACGACGACCCTAAGGCGGAGGAGCACCTCGGTTTTACGAAGACATGAGCAACACGTTCAAGCTAGTTCAAGAATGTCATGTATTGCACCGTCAGTAATACGTTTGTGCATGTCACCAATGTCAGCTACACAAAGCATAAGCAACCCAGCTATCCGGTCCTCTGCAATTCATTACGATAGGCAACCGATCCGTCCTGACAATCTGAAACGATTTCCTCAGTCCTTTCTCTTTGCCCACAAACGACAACAGGTGGATAATTGCCCTCATTACCTCACCATACACGCCGAGACATCTTGTGTCCCTGCCGTCAAAGCCCAAGGAGAAGCACAATTCCTTTTGCACAACATTATGTTGCGAAACGGAGCACCCCAGGTCATAGCAAGCGATCGTGGCACTCCACTTGTTTCTAAGCCTCTCGATGAACTTTTGCGCTTAGTTAACGACATTCACAAATGGACCAGTGCTTACCACCCCCAAACTAACTGGCTGAGAAAATGTGTTAACCCTACATTGTCATGAATTATATCAATGGGGCTGCGGAAAACCAGACAAACTGGTGCGTTATCGTTCCTCATGTGAGCATTGCTTACAATTTAGAGCAGACCACAACAAGCTACTAAACGTAATACTTGTTATTTGACAGTAAACCCCTTACCACCCTCAACTCCATATTGCGCTACGACCATGAACACCACACACGTCTTATCCTTCAGAGATTTTCTCCCGCGCGGATGATTCTCGAGAATCTGCACGCTTCGAAACTCTGCAGTCTCAGCAGCAACAATAGCTCCGTCACACACAGACTTGTGGCGGAGAACCTAATAAAGATGGGGGATAAAGTTCTCCCGTAAAACAGAAAGATCTAAAAAACGACTTCAGAAATGGGTTGGTATGTTTTGTATTCTCCGTCGCCTCCCTCCTACAAGCTACGATGTGGAGTCAGTCGCAGCCCCCGAGATCACATCACAAGTCCCAGGACATCGTTCATGTTTCACGCGCTGGTGGACCGGCCATTTCCCCACCCAGCTGAAGTGTTAGGGAGAAAACAATGGATCGGAGGCTTAAGGGCGAGGCAGCGAGCGCTATTAACTTGGTAACAACGAACCCGCCACTCGAACTCAACGATATCGGTGATCAACCCTCCTTAGACTGCCTTTTTCAACACCCTAACAATGTGTACTCCCAGAGTTGTGTGACAGTGATGAGGGCAATAGGTTTGAAGTTAACCGTGGTGTCACCGTTTGGAGGAAGCAAAACGCTCCAATATCTGCCAGGAAATTGCCGAAAAAACCAACAAGAAAACACAATATTTTTTTGTTAATACAATGTCTTAAGGTTTTTGGAGCGAAATTTTCGTTGGCATGTCTATGAAGCAAAAACGAAATTATATTAGTAGCCGTGGTCGGACACCACAAATAAAAAAACAAGAATAACTGGATATACAATATAAAATCATTTCTTGTCTTGGTTACCTAAAAAAAAATCTAATGAGGTGCTACATTGCATAGTCAGGTGAAAGACAAAAGTATACAGCAGTGGTAAAGGGAAGCTGAAGTACTTAATAAAAAACAAGTTAGAGTTGACTTCTGACGTATTTTTATCTCGTTCATTTGAATATCACGTTTGTTTCCTTTGAAGAAGTAAGTAAACGCGAGAAAACACGAAAAACCTCCGAGCACTCGTGACCACACACTAGGATCATGGGTCCATGGGTCACCATGTGTGTGACCCTTATATGTCAAAGTGAGCGATTGCAAGCTTGCCAGTTTTTTTCTGCGCTGACGCCAGTCGTGACATCTATTTCTGAACTTTTCAAAAATAGCAAAGCTCGCGTGAGTAGCTTTGACAGGCGCTGAAGATGCGTGAGAGCAGGGATCCCGACAGGGTTGGCAGTATCGCGATACATTTGTATCGCGATAGTATTTTAGAAATACATTTCGTACTTGTATTTACGTATCGCGATACATTTTTTTTCACCAGTATCTGTATTCCTGATTCGAAATACATTTTGAATGTTTCTTCGTATTGCGATACAATCAGGGTGAAATGTATTTCGTTACGCTTCTTAAGAAATACTCCCCCCCCCCTCCAAAAAAGCGAATCCGTACGCTTTTGCTTTACTTCTGAGGGCACCAGGGTCAAAGAGATGCTTGGGGCATTGTTACCGTACTGACCAAGGTTCCTTCCCATTCTCCAAACTATTTTTCTATGCGTCCTCTTCGCTCTTCTAAGAAGTGTTGCGTAGTCGGGGACTCAAACCAGGTGGCGTGCCAGGAGTGTAGTCTGTGCATTTTCTGCCATAGGTCCTTAGGTAGGGATTTCTTGAGCCATTAATTGCTGGCATCGAATGTCCGCGGCTAACCGTCTCTCTTGCTTTACCGTACACAGTACGCCCAGCCGGTACAGCTGATTCACAGTCCGTTTCAGCACGGCCTGGTGGTGGTTGACGTGAAATGGTAGGATCACTCAAGCGCTGAAGTTCAACAGATATTCGAATGCGTCTGCGGCGGCGCCGGTAATATTGCACGGCTGAAGGGTACGTCATCAGCCGACGTGGACGTGACCCGCTGCTGTGGTGATCTGAATCCCAGGAAGGAGGCCAGACGTGGCCTCGCTGTGTCGACCCTAACTTCGTACACCTGCGACTAGTCTCAAGCGCGCTGTTTCTCGGAGAGCTCGCACCAGTGCCCGCAAAATCAGGTCGCGGTCCAGAAGATCTCCGTTTGGATGATGCTAGGCGAAACTTGAGGACTGCAATTTATACCTCGGTGGCGGAGGATCGGCAGGAAGGACCTTCACAACAAGGATGCCAAGGAATCGGTTTTGAACCGTAACAGAAAATAAGACGTGTGTTCCAGAATGCTTCAGGTGGTCTACTATTCTCGAAAATTCCAAATGACACTGCCTCCACGATCTCCAACAAGGTAACCTACAACGAAAGTACGTATTGTTCTTTCACACAGAAGTGTGGTAAAATTACATTTTCAAGGTCACACCTATAGATCAAGAATACCAGTTCATTCCACCATGACGTCATGTGATGAATGCTAACTAGGGCGATCTTAATGGACAGGGGCGTGGTGACGTTTTGTTGGAATTTAGGATGACACAAAATTTATTTAGAGGACGAAGTCTTTTCGCATTCCTCGTCAGGCAAACATGATGTCAAGGAAGGGACCGCGGTCAGTTCTTGATGGAACGTTTTTTTGAACCCATTGAAGACTCCTCGTCGTTCGAAACCACAACCTTTAAGGCAAAGTGCCTTGAAGGTTGTTTTTTTTTTTTGTTTTTTAGCGTGATTTTTTTGCGTGACACATTTCTTAAATAAACCATAGAAAAACGCGTCTGAAAAAGCCAAACCAAGAATACAATTTATCTAAAAAAATACAACAGTGCCGGCTATGCACTCGAGGGACACTATTAGATAAGGCAGCGCACGCGCCAACCTCACCTGACACACAGCTCGCTAGAATGTGTCAGTGGTGTCGCGAAAGAAACAAAACCTATTTACTAACTGGCGAAGAAACAGGTGGGTCAACCAAAACCCTCCGTCCCGTACTCTCTTGAACAGACAGTCCCAGGCACACCCTTTCCGGACAGTTTGTCTCAGAACTAAAACAATTGAGCAAGGATATTACAGGATGCTGCATTTTTAATATGTTAAAATGCAAGGTCATTGCGCGATGACTATCAACCTTTGAATATAAAAGTGTTCCAAGTACATCTTGTGTAAATTTCATTATCATAGTAACGCTTTGTTCATTACATATTCAAGTGGTCTGTCATCATATGATACCGAGTTAAACATTTTTGAACTTTTATTTTATAAACTTACAACCTGGTACCAGGAAAGTACCACTTTATTAAAACGATAAACCGCCAGCTTTCATAGAAGCGTCAACATAAGCGTGCCTTGGGTGTGTGATAACTTTGTGACGCACAGTAGGTTAGAAAATATAAAATAAAACTTTGGTTGGGTTTAGTTGTTTCATGGTATTCAGAAGGTTAAAAGCTCGACTGAAACACGGACGAAACAAGAGTCACGCAGGGCAGGTGCAAACGCGTGTTCTTGCCGACACGAACGACAGAAACAAGCGCTTGTCCTTGTAGTACACGTTTTTTTTTCGTCCGCGTTTCAGTTAATCCTTTTAACATTTTAATGTATATAAAATATACTGTATCATTACAATTCGATATAAAATAAATGTGCGATGAGATCAAGGCCCACTATCAATAAACTACAGTGGCATTGTGTATCTCCTCTAGTATTAGCATGCTTTCTAGTATACATTTCAAAAAAAAAACTTGTAGAGCAAACTCATCTTAATATTTTAATATTTAGAAAATCAGGTGAACGAAAGTACTGATTTTGCTGGGAAGCATGCACACCCAGATTTATAGCAGATGTCTTAACGGGCACCTCACCTTGTCTACCGTTCTGACAAGGAATAACAGACTCAACAATAAATTGACTTCCTCCTGAAATGAACCGAAATTCGCGTTCTCTAGGCGACGGGTTTGCCGCTGAAAATATCGGCCTCGCCCCGGCTTCGATATTGTGCCCTTCCCAGAATTAGAAGAGCGCTCTATGAACTTAACTAACCAGGAGTAAGTTTTCAGTAAAACAAGCGGATGTTAAGAATTGTCATAAATATTAATTGCACAGAAGAAAATAGTGCATATCACACGCTTCATAAAGACATAACAGGGTATCGGAGGCCCAAAAAGGTGCTTTGCGGCAATTCTCATGCAAGTAAACTGATCCCCTTGAAGTGTATGGGTACACAAAACTTGAAAACACTGGTTTTTCAAAACAAGGCAAAAAGGTGCTGTAGAATGAACCCTCAAAAGGGTAAATGGTTTTGTTGTTTTCTAATTGGTGTGAAAGTAGTTAAACAAAAACTGGTTCTAAAAATACTTCCGATGAGACGTGTGCGGTCTGCATAGAGCAACAGGTATTTTATCGTCGGCAAGTTGTGTCCAAAAACCATGCAGTTGCTCTGTACATTCTCAGAAAGATTGGGAAAAGAGGGCAGATTGTGCAACATGTGATCCATTTGCTGGCGGTTCGAAGGTATGGAACCCCCACTATGTTCAGAAGCTTAGAATCGATTTCTTGGAAGATGAAAATTAAGAACTGAGAGTAAACTCAGCTTGAAACAAAGAAGCAAGCCATCTCCAGTGAGACCTAGCAATGCGATATCCACCTTCGTGACAGCCAGCTGCTCAACGTCTATGCCAGGGACTTGCAAGCTGCATGCGACTTGTGGCTCATTAGTAAATGCATCCTCCTCTCGGGGAACTTCTCGTTTTCCCGAGCAGGAAAGCTTCGGGTTTGTGCCACCATACTTGCAGTTAAACTGTTCTTCAGTCGTACGTGTCAAAACATCCTGTTTCCTTTATTGCTCGAAAAAGCAAGCAGCAACAATGTGTGACCCGCGCTACAATATAAAAAAGAAAAATAATATTAATGTGCAAATTGCAAATGTCACAAAACAGTGTTGCAGTCATCCGTGAAGGTTACTGCCCGATACCAAATGCTTTTAAAAAGGACAGAAGAGCAGAGTGAGGACCTGGTAAAAGTAACAGACGGTAAAATGCGTATATGAGGCTTGTAGTCTTTTGTTCCAAATATTGTTCCATGTCAGTTGAACTGCACAACTGAGTCGCACAGGCTGGTTAGTGCGCAGCAGACAAAAACAATATTGTCCAAGGTAGTTGCACGATCCTGGTCCTCTGCGCAAAGCAAATCGATTGGTGCGACACTTTTTGTAACAACATACTTATTGCGAATCAAGCCGATGATTCGTTTGACATGAATGCGGACAATTGCCAGCTTACGGGTCACCTCAACACTCCATGGTGCCAACTGCTTCTGCCGTCTCGTGAAGGCTAGCATGTGGAGGCGAGCACAATACAGCCCTACGGACACCTCGATAGTGAATCCCCGGTCCGCTAGAACACAGTCTCCAGGCTGGAGATTCTCTAGGATTCCCGAGCTCTCAGCTATCAGTTTATCACTGCTTCGCCCGCACCATCCTCGAGATATGAATGTCACAGTCCCCTGTGGTGCGATGCCGATAAAGTACTTAACAGTGTTATGATGTTTATACTGTGACCAGGTGAGTGACCTGGCCACGTGGGGTGTGGGCCGCTCTATAAATACCTCAAAGCAGTCAATAGCGACTGCAACATTAGTCCCAAACGCAGCACGAAAGCACATTGGCATTGTCCGCTTCAGCTGTTTCCTGGTTGGCCACCTCATGACTCTGTTGAGGCCCAGGTAGAAACCGTCAACCCACTTTGTAATGCTTCTAGAGATGGTTGACTCAGATACCTCAAATCTGCAAAAAAGAAGCATCAAAATATTATCAAGCAGCCATTTAGCAGCAATATATCACGTAATGTTACCTGTAGGCCGGATCTTGCAGTGGGGTGTTCAGACGAAGTCTGATAAGAGTTACAATGAACTCCTGGACCTGAGTGAGGACAATGTTTGGGCCATGTCTCACCAACTGCTTCACTACCCTATTGGAAAACCCCAATATGAACAGCGTATTATGGATATTGGTAAACATTATCTTTTTATTGTATTACAATACAATATGGACAGTGTATTGGAAAACATTACATTTATCGTATTGTATTGCAATAAGGGTTTGTTATGGGATTCCAATATACATATTACGCTGAAAATATTGGAATCCAATACCGTATAAACCCTTATTGGATCTACATGTGTCGTATGGGGATCCAATAAGGGTTTACGATTCCAGTATACTCAGCGTATTATGGATATTGGAATCCAATATATTATATCGGCTACCAATAAAACTATATACGAGTTGGAGTATCACGTTCAGCGCAACATTTCTTTGCAACGCAGTCTCTTCTTGTGTGTATTTCTGAGTGATAAATTAAAAAAATGTTGCTGTTGTCAAATTGTGAATAAAGAAGCAAAACACTGGACTTATCCATACCAAATATATTTAACATATTCCTGAACTGGAGGATCTGGCATTTACTGCAAAAGAAAGTTAATTATTTAGGACTCTCATTCAAAAACTTGATGTTTGAAAACAGATTGTGAAATCCTCACCTTAATGAAAACAGCACCTGCTAGCTGTAGCCATATAGAAACTGCAAAATAAAAATTTGTGATTAGTTTGCGACAAGTAGCAATCCTTCACCAAGCTGGATAGATTCAAAATTATATCTGCGCTTGATTGTGGAAAAATAAGCTTCAATGTCACTGCCACAGGTCATTCTGAGTTCGGTCAATTAAATATACGTATCCGCCCGTCTGACTTCACCATTCCTGCTTTGCACCTAACTAGAGTATCTGGAATGTTCACCTTTGAGGAAAAACGAACTGGTGCTTGCTTGCTTGTAGGCCGTGGAAACTGGAACAGACATTTGCGGTTAGTTGCGTCCAAGTAGCAGTTACTTTGAGTAGCCACGTAAAGTACACTAAGTCTGAAAGATTCAAAATTACATGCGCGGGACATAGATATCTTCTTGCGACGTAACTGGACACGTGTCAATGTCGCCCGCTTGTATTACAGAAAAATAAGCTACAATGCAGGAGCTCCCAGTCGTTCTGAGCTCCGTCAATTAAAAATGCTGTACTGGTCGTATGGCTTCAGTATTCCTGCTTCGGGAATCTGGAATTCTCACCTTTGAAGAAAAGCAAACTGGGACCTGCTGGCTCTTAGGCCGTGGTAACTGCCAGAAAGATTTGCGATTAGCTGCGTCCAAGTATCAATTTCTTTTACCAGCCACCTACAGCACACTAAGCCGGATAAATTCAAAATTACATGTGCGTGACATAATATGCCTCTTGTGACAAAACTGGGCACACGTTTTGTCGCCTACAGCAACACTGAAGCCAGACAGACAAGCGGTACGGCACATTTAATTGACGGAGCTCAGAACGAGTAGGGACGCTTTCACTGAAGCTTGTTTTGCTGCAATACACACGTGTATTGCAGCAAAACAACCTTCAGTGAAAGCGGCCCCAGTTGTTCTGTCAATTAAATATGCCGTACCGCTTGTCTGGCTTCAGTATTGCTGCTTCAGAGCAATCTAGAAAATCTAGAAACCTCACCTTTGAACGAGAACAAACTGGCGCCGGCTGGCTTGTGGGCCGTGGAAACTGCAAGAGATTTGCGATTAGTTACGTCCAAGTAACAATTTTTTGGGGGTAGCCACCTACAGCACACTCAAAATTACACGCACGGGACACAGATGCCTCATGCGACGGAACTCCCTTCGTCCTTGTCTTCTGTTAATTCTGCTCACCTTCGCCACTTGCCTCCAATTTCTGCGCTACTTCTTTAATCTCGATTCCCTGGTTCCCAAAGGCCATGCCAAGGCTTGCGCCAGTCACGGATCTGTCAGCTCTGCGACTGGCGCTATTGTGTAAAAGATGCCACAGCGCCTGCGCTTGATGTGTTCTTTCAATATTTTGAGCATGGCTCAAAACAGGTGGATGGGTGTCTGGTATGCCCTTTGCTTATTTGCGGATCGTTCCGAATCAGAGGGTAGGCGCCTCTGCAACCTGGGCGCATGCTCGGTATTTTACAATAGTTGAAACCGAACTCTGCAGGAATCTTGAAACATAACAAACATCATGTGCACGCCAAACGGCATAGCAAATGAAACACCCACCATCTATCTATTTTCGTTTCTTGTCCGCAAGAAGCTGTCGTATATGTAGCCTCCCTTGCTTAAGCCGTTCCTCCCTAGTGTCCCGGTTGGTTCTCGTCCTGATGAATCGTCGGTGGAGACCTGAGGAGCGGTCAACATCAGATTAGACCTTTTTGAGACAAAACCATATACTTGCTGAGAAGAAGTACTCCCAAACGAATCTCAGGCATGTCATTTATAGTGCCTTTTAAATTGAGACGCATGATGTAAAATGAGACGTCAATACTGACGCACCCCTATTGCGAACCCAAAATTTTGAAGGCCTTGTCGCCCTCGCTAGGGGGACAAGGCACATGAATCCCGGCATGTGGATGAAATTTTTGCCTTAACATCCCGACTTAATGCCCATCCCTGAATATTCGACCACCACACTTTTAGAAAAAAAAATATTTTTTTTTAGAAAACACCGAGTCATCTACCACCCCAACAAAAGCCTGAACCAAGCGTACTCGTACCGTGGCTTGTTTGCTTCGTGCCGCCCCCGAGTTAATTCGGGCTGACAATGTTTTTTTGTTGTTTTTTTTTCAAATGAAACCCACATTCTTAGTTTTGGTTTGACTTGTAGAAGCAGGTGGATACTTTTATAAAGCTTCCTCCCTATGCACTTCCGAGTCAACATTTTTTGCAATGGCCAACCCCCGGGCTTTGAATTTGCGCTCCTTGATGAATGCTGAAACTCATATAGGCGGGCAATAACTCGCCTTGAAAATACTTGCTTTTGGTGGCCGAAAACAAACTCGTCTTCCTGATTGGCAACCACTTGCTGCCAAGAATTGCTGCACATATCCTAAAGAACCGAGTCTTAGTCTAACACAGATGCTTTGACCGGACAGACACAAAAAAGCCTGACACAAGACCACTATACAGACAGGAAATAGAGTGTCTGTGAGGAATGAAACAAACAACTCAGATAGACATCAATCACTCACCTTGAAAACACTTGCCATGCGCGGCAAAAAGCAAACTTCTGGCCTTAATTGGCTAGTTCTTGCCACCAAGACCTGCATGTATAAGAAAGAACCCGGTCTTAATTAAACTTGGGTGCTTTTGCAGAAGAGAGACAACAAAATACTAATGCAAGACCACTATACATAGGTTATGGCATCCAAAAGGAATGAAACACAAAACTCATATAGGCGGGCAATAGCTCACCTTGAAAATACTTGCTCTTGGTGGCCGAGAACAAACACGAGTTCCTGATTGGCAGCCATTTGCTGCGAAAAATACCTGCACATATCCTAAAGAACCGAGTCTTAGTCTAACACAGATGCTTTGGCCGGACAGAGACACAAAAGCCTGACACAAGACCACTATAAAGACAGGAAATATTGTCTGTGAGGAATGAATCAAACAACTCAGATAGGCATCAATCACTCACCTTGAAAACACTTGCCATGCGTGGCAAAGAGCAAACTTCTGGCCTTGATTGGCTGGTGCTTGCCACCAAGACCTGCATGTATAAGAAAGAACCCGGTCTTAGTCAAACTTGGGTGTTTTTGCAGAAGAGAGAGAACAAAATACTAATGCAAGACCACTACACATAGGTTATGGCATTCAAGAGGAATGAAACACAAAACTCATATAGGTGGGCAATAGCTCACCTTAAAAATACTTGCTCTCGGTGGCCGAGAACAAACTCGTGTTTTTGATTGGAAGCCATTTGCAGCGAAGAATACCTGTAGATATCCTAAAGAACCAAGTCTTAGTGTAACACAGATGCTTTGGCGGGCAGAATACATAAGTCTGATACAAACCACAAAAAGCAGGAAATAGTGTCTACGAGAGATGAAAAAAGACCCAGGTGGAGAGGCTCGTTCTGTTTCACCTTAGTCAAATAGCGTAGCTCATTTTGCTAAAAAGATGCATATTTGCTAAAAAGTATATATATTTTGCCCCATTTAGCAGAGATTACTGCCAAGGGTACCTGCACACCAGAATAAGTCAGAATTAGCCAGTTTTTTTTTTTCTTCTTTTGATGAGCGACAACAGAATCCTAAACAAGTAATGAAACAAAATATCAGCCCAGCAAAACAGGCTAGTTTGCCTTGATACAAGCAGACTGCCTCGGCCAACCAAATGTGGTTCTATTCTTTATCACTTGTCACATTTGGTGGGAATAGTAAAGTAAATGAAAATAAGGCAATCTCTCTTGCAGCCGACACTTGCAAACAAAATTCATATACCTCGATGAACGACCTGGAAATAAAATTGGGTGGTGGCCAAGTGGTTTCAGGTGTCAAATTTCAAACTAACAGACTGTAGATTTGGTTTAAGTCCTCCTGGTGTATATTTTTATCCTTATAATTATATTTAATTTTTTTTTTATTTTTGAGGCACAAGTACCTAATTTATACGCAAATTTAACCTTTAGAAGCGTTTTAATTACACTCCGTGCCTTTCTAGTGCTCGTAATTAATTCTTGGTGAAAGCGGTCTTAAATTTTTCTTTTTTTGCTGTCGCTGCTGCTTGCTTTCTCATCTTTAGAATGCTGACAACTCGACACAAAAGTAATGAAAAATGTGTTTAAAATGTCATTAAGATCAGCATTTCCAAGCTGTACCCCTGCTTCATGCCCCGACCATGCCACCATACCATGGCTGAGTGCAGCGACAAATGGTCCCAGGTTTGTCACCCGACCGTATATGGGCTTACGGTGTGGCGTGACTCATGCAGCACCTATGCTTCGCGATGGAGCCAGTGAGCGAGGTGTGAAACGCTAGAGCTGTGCAAGCCACAGCTTTACAGCCTGCAAAGCGTGGGAAGATCCCTCTCCCTTTGCAGAGCTGGCATTAGCTCACCGAGAAGCTATTGAAAGCACTAGAAAGCCACAGAGTGTGAATAAAAGTGCTTCTGAAAATTAATTAGTGTGTGAATTATGCGTCTATATGTTAAAACTTAAAAAATGTATATATGTATATATATATATATATATATTTAAATACTAAAAAAGGCAAAAAAATGTTTCCAGATGGGTTTGCTCCCAGAGTTCCACGGCCCTTGAATTCAGTTCCCTAAAGCCCGCTTCAGACGGGGCGATTTCGCCCAGCAATTTCATGTCGCAACACCAGCAACACGGGCCGCCCGCGTTCACATGCAGCAACCGAATTACTACGACTTGCCATCATCATCATGAAATTTCATTTTTCTTAGTGTTTAGACGCACAGTTATATCCTAAAAACATGTTTTTATATCTTTAAAGTGCGCTTAGAATACTAACTCATCTTTTTGAAACAGTTCATTTTCAAAAATGATCCATTTCAAACCAGAACTAAGTCCTCAGTTGTCATCATCACGACCACAGGGGTGTCACGTGAAAATGTTGCATTCCTGATTGGCTGCTGCCGCTTCAAACATCTCCGAGTAATCAGAGTTGCTCGTCCGCTTCGAGCCGGACCCGATCTCAGCAATTCGTGTCGATCTAGGGAAAGCTAGGGAACAACCCGCCAGCAGCCCCAAAATTGCTGGAAAGGTTGCCCCGTCTGAAGAAATCCTATACTCGGTTTCATACATAGAGTGCTACGCAGTCAAAGCTAGTGCACCGGTTTGCATTGTTGACCGTGCCTATGTTCGCCCCATAAAATAGTGCGTCCCCTGCAAAAAAAATTTAAAAAGGCGGAAAATGTGCTTCCTCGGGGCTAGTAACTGATAGGGGCGTTATGATTTCGACGGAGCACAAATGTTTTTCAAGAAAAAGGAAAAGATAATGTAAACCACCTTAAACTGTTTTCGTGTTCGTCCGTATGGCAGCCGCTGTGGGTTTTCGGGTTGTGTGGCACTGGCTGGTTTTGAGAGGATGGCGTCTTACGCAGCAAGCTCAAGTACATCTCCTGCTCGGATGTTTTCGAAGATTCGTTGTGCGAAAATCTTAAAGAGTGCAAGCAGATGATCGCCAATGTGTACGGGAGTATAAGAACACATTCCCCGGAGAATTCAGTCGCGAAGTCCTGGAGACGGCCAGTAACGACACTGGAGTGTGCCCTGTACTGTCGCGAAGTGCAGGGTGCAGTGCCTATCTGGCAAGGTGGCGTCCCCGAAGCAAAGACCTCGCAACGTGAAAGTTTTGAGCACGGGGACAGTCAAGCTAGACGAGTTCACACAGAAGGCCATTCGCCTGAAGGTGCATCGTAAGTGCTCCGAGAGGGAGATTCCTACCCTTGACAGCTATTTCAAAATAAACTGTACAGGCCACAACTATTGTTCATTAACGTCTTATTATAAATTTTGGGACGAGGCTGCTATTAAAGCGATTCCTCATTCCACGCTGCACGAAAGAAAAATATAACTCGGTGCTGGAGACAAATAACACTTGCAAAGCGGCAGACCAGATGGTAGAAATCTGGCCTCTCGGCAACTTATAAATAAAAATCAAGAAGGAGGAATTGAATTATGCACTTCGTCAATGCGCACAATCTTGCACGAAAAGTATGTCTAAAAAAGAAAAAACAAACCCAAAAACCTTGCGCGTCAGATGTGTTCGAACCACGGCCACCGAGACGTCAGTGTCGCCAGAGCAGCGCCTTCTACCACTCGTCCACGAAACGCGCGGAGTAACACATTTTTTTCTATTTTTTCATGCGCACCACTTTAGTACCTTTGACAGCGTTGCACGCTAAGTATGAAACAGAGTATAAGACACCCTATTGTCTGGTACAGAGACCATTTATGAACGCTTGGGTGTTTAAACGATGTACTACACATTTTACAAAAAGAAAGAAAAAAAAGACATCGGGTGTTTAAACGTTGTACTACCCTTTTTCCAAAAAAAAAAAAAGCAACAACAACAACAATAGAAAAACACATTTCAGAAGAAAAAGTTAAGGAAAGGGAATGTACCATTATGTCAGTGAAGTTTAGTGACAAGACTCGGGACTCGAGCAGGAATGCAGTTATCCTTGGTATGACCCCATGAGACTGCCTTGCTGCCTTTGCTGGGGTTTATCTAACTGAAGTACCTGTACGAAAAGTAGAACACATGTGCATAACACTCATTATTCACAAGAAAATTTGTCAATGTCCAAAATGACCCATGAAGAAAATTATGTGAGGAATTTTCAGGCTGCGTTGGCCGAGTCACCTCTCGTGGCCAATGTTTCATTGCAACTTTAATTGTAGTGAACGGTATTAGGGTATATTAAAAACAAAGTGCAATTTGGTTTTGTAGGAAACTATAACACATAAAAGGACACCTTAATACAGTATGTTCAGGTACCTCTAAACGAACTCCAGGGTTTCATGGCGCCTCCTTCAGATACCTGATGTTGAACATGAAATATGTGCACTAAGGAGTGAGCAAAAAGCGACTTCAGATTTGTCTCAAACACCAGCGACATCTCGACAAGGAGTGCAACGTGTAGAAGGGTGTCTAGAAGTGTGTCAAGATGAAAAAGCAAGATGTAACGATATCAGGATAAGATCACACCAAAGAGGCACCATTGTGGTGAGACAATCTACGATGTTGAGACAGTAATCGGGAGTCAACCGACGTACGGCCGCGATTTACTTTGCGTTGACTGAGGTGAAACATGGAAAAAAAAATTAAAAATTAGAAAACGCGTTTTTTTTACATTATTCGTTGAGCGCAGCCGGTAGCAGAGCAGTTGGGCGGCGTCACGAAAATCTGACAGACTCGCTAGCTTTTCTCAACTTCGTACGACGCCAGTCGGCACCACAGATGAGTGGTCGGCACTCATTGTCTACCAGGGAAGAAAAAAGTACGAACTCAGAGCCCAGCGTCGATCGCGACTTTCGTAAAGAGAAGCTCCGGTAACAATTCGGCGACTCGTGAGCGTTAAACAACGCCTCTTCGAACGAGCCCACGAATCCAACACGTCGAACGGTTTGCGCCGGTAAGCACGCTGGGAGCCAGGGGGCTGGAGGTTGAATATCCGAAAGAGACGAGGCGCTGGTTTCTACGTTTATTTCGCACATGAGATAACAATATAGCCAAGGTAGCCGAGTGTAAACACTGACTGACGTTACATCAGAGTACACGCAGTCGAAATGACGTCTGCAACAGAGCACACCCAGACGCTTTCAGCAGGGGACACATGCGTTCAAATAAGCTGCGATTTCAAAACATCATGTCTCCATTCTGTCCTTCAGTGTTCACTTTGATCTTTGTATACCAAAGCACTCAATGCTGCAAGTAATAAAGTCGTCTATACGTACCTTTCGAAGCGATTGAAAGTGCGTTGGTTTCACTTGGAGCCCACAAGCAAAGTGCGCGACGAACTTGACGAGCTGTCATCCGTCGGTCCCGCCGCCGCCGCCGCCTTGCCGGGTTGGTGCGGTCAGGCGCGGTCGCGGTCGCTGCGCAGTGCGCAATCGCGCAATCTCGGTGGCTCGGCTAGGCTTGGCTGGACCGGCGGGCTCGGCGGCTCGCTCAGCCGCTCGTCTGGCTCGATAGGCTACTGCACTGCAGGCAGCGCATGCGCGCAGGCGCGCCGGCTCGCTAGGCTCGCTCGGCTTGCTCCCTTCGGAGTTCGAACTGCCTCCGAAGCTCGAGCGCTCGAGCTTTCGCGCGCGCGGGTTGACGATGGAAACTTTTCTCATAAAACGAGTCTGTAACGTATCGTTTGATGGCGCAAAGGCACGTAATTTTGACGTCGTTTTTTTACAGTGTGTGAATCTCGCGAAACAGGCGACGAAGTGTGGTGGTTGAAATGTGCTCGTGTGTGGTTGTGGATTTTGTATACGAGTAGGATTACCCAGAAAGGTGGGTCAGTATCGCCAGTATCGATAAATGTGCGGGTAAGGAGCGCGTGACCTGTCAAGCCCATTAATCCTCATTATTTTATTGTGCGAACTAACATTGTAACATATCGCGTTCGATTTGGGTTCCAACATCGGTAGCCCCTAACTTTTATTGCATTAAAACTGCAATAAACATTTGTTTGAAAACCATCACTCCGATAAGCACGTCGTTATCGGGCTTTGTCATTGAAAGGTAGTTCGCGGGTGTTCGAGTTCTGAATGGTTTGGTGGTTGTCTAGCATTTCAAGCGCTCGAGGCTGTGTGTACTGTGTGCCGTAGGTACACTTGCGCTTTCGATCAATGTGAATGTGTTCACAACGCGGAACGTTTGTGCTCTGTGTGTATCCACCTCCAATATCGTTCTCTCTCGTATTGCCGTTTGGTAACTCCTGCTGTTGTACGATAACATTCACGCGATGTCATATATGTGGGCGTACCGATATCCACATGTTGCTTTACGGGCGATCAATATTGTGTTACGTATCCTCTTAGTCCGCGGTATATGCCGACGTAATTCATGTTGGTAACTTGGAATTCGTTCTGAGATTTATCCACGCGATATTGTATTCTCCTTTGGGCACGTGATCGACGACCGATATTTATATATCGTTTGGCCGCACAGTATGTCCACGTCGGTCACCAATATGCACGCGGTGCCGTATTCTATTCCAATAACCGTAAGTTCTGTCGGGATATTGTGTTTCGATATCGTGTTGTATACCAATAACCGCAAGTTATATCGGGATATTGTGCTCCAATATCCTGTTGTATACCAATAACCGCATACTATATCGGGATATTGTGCTCCGATATGAATTCCCATCGTACGTATTGGGTTAATCGGATAACAATAAGTTTTTATTGGTTTCCATCAACTTCATTGGAATACAATATTTCCAATAAGCCGAGTTCATATTAGCCTTTTTCAATAGGGTATTTTAAATACCATGTGGAGCATGCTGAAGTTGGGGAGCCCAGTGGAGTATTTTGTCTGCTCCTCGTTATTTTGAAAGGCTTCCTCTGTGACGCTTTTCCACTCCAGATTTTAACGTAGAAAGTACACTTCCAGTCGTAGGATGTTCAGCTCTTTCTGGTATTGTACCACTTGCTTATGCGCCCCTCATCAGCTTGCATTCCTGAAAATACGCAAAATGCGAAGGACATGAAAAGCCCGGCCCTCGTACCTCCACATGGGGTTTCACCCTATTTAACCTTCAATATGAGAAACATACCCTTGTCTGCTACGGGCTTCTCCAGGATTGAGCCGACTTCAGTACGTATTGTGGTCCTGGCAGGCGGATCTGTACAATATTAATGTAAGATCAACATGAGTGTAACGATCATTTGCACTCTTCACTGAAAACTTCCGTAGTTTGGGCCAATCAAGACACAACAGATTCATGTGCCAGGATGTAAATATTTGTGTCCCTGGTGATTGCTGATTTTTTTTTAGTTCCTTACATCTACAATGCTTTGATTAGAGTTTCGAAAATCCCATAATGTGGGGCATCATCATGTGACAGAACATACCCAACCTTCTAACTAAAGTGGGGGAGGAAGCTGGGGTGCTCAGGCAGCCGAGTGATTGCCAAGTGCGTTTTGGCCCCTGCCACCGTGGGATTTGCGACCGTTGCCTTGCAAGTGCTGACAGTCAATGTTTACGCTCTTTTCTAGGTAAGCTGTCGAATCTCTTTAGATCTGAAGACGTTAAATTTTGTTCATACGGTCGCGGATCCCACGGTGCTCTTACTCTGTAAACCGAGTTGGGCGTTGACCTATCAACGTACCGAACCAGAATTGGCCGGTTTTCAACCCGCCAAAAAGCAAAGACAATGATGGGTCGGCGTTTTCATCGGTTAGCGCTCTTCATTCAGACGTGTTGTCCCACCGCAAAATTTCTGTTGCTATCTTTGTGTGCAGCTCAGCTACTAATATGCGTGGGAGATATCGAAACAAACCCTGGCCCCGATAAGCTGGATCAGATATAGAAAGCTTTGAAGGATACCGAGGAATCCAACAAACAGTACCAGAAGGAAACAACGGCAAGACTAAATGAAATAAACACTGGCATTAACGACATCAGCAGCCGCGTGACTAAACTAGAAGGAACTATAAGCGAGGTTACAAAGCTAAGGGAGGACCTTGCTGCATTGAAAGCAGAAACGCATGATGTGAAAACAGAGGTCAACATAATATCGCAAAGGCAACGAGAATATGAAGACCTCGCAGATGACTTGAATAACAGAATGCGTCGTAATAATGTAATTATTAAAGGACTAGCGGAACAAGAACGTGAGAGCTGGTCAGACTCCGAGTTCATCGCGAAGACGTTCCTTTCTACCAACTTGCATGTCAGTGTTGGCGAAATCGAGCGCGCCCACCGACTTGGCGTGAAGAAGGCTGGTTTTAACAGGCCTATTGTGGTTAAGTTCCTGAATTTCAAAAAAGAAAGACGAAATTATTAGAAACGCGTAAAAACTAAAGGACTCTACGTTGCGTGGCGTTTGGATTGAGGAAGAGTTTTCACCAAACATTCAACTAATTAGGAAGAAGCTACGCGATTTCGCAAAGCTACGGTTTGGGGTCAGCAAGTTCAAACTTTATTACGATAAACTACTGGTAAATAATACTTTTTATCGATATGACGCAGATAACGACATGGTGGTAGAAAGTATAAGCACCCCGTCGACACCGCGCACCTCACCAAACACCTGACGGGAAGGTAATAAAAACAACAAAGGCAAGATAGAATCTCGGGAACGGCTTTCTTTTATTCTCGCCAACTTCCGAAGCATTTTTCCTAAGCAAGATCATTTACTTTCCAGCATTGAAGCCTGTTCATCTGATATAGTTATGGGCACAGAAACGTGGCTTACACAGGAAGTCTCCGATTGTGAACTGAGTATATCTAGAACTTTTTGGCTGTATAGAAAAGATGGGAGCGCGTCACGAGGCGGGGGAGTTATCATCGCTGTGAAAAATGAACTGATCTCTTCCCGCATTGATATTCCGAGCCCTCTTGAAATGTTGTGGGTGACAGTGCGGTTAAATTTCAGGTCTTGCTTGATTGGTGTGTGTTACCGTCCACTCGACTGCCCATCTGATTTTGTGGAAAACTTAAACGGAAGTCTGGAACAGGTACAGGCAAGATTCCCTAGCTGCCCCATCGTACTGACTGGCGATTTTAACCTACCTGGTATAAACTGGAATATGAAAGTAGCCGATAAACTCGGTGGAAACAAACAGCAATGTATAAAGTTTCTAGATACTATGGACGCATCTCAGCTTCAACAAATTGTTAGCCAGCCAAACCGTAACGACAATATTCTAGATTTAGTTCTTACTACTCATCCTCATTCTATTGATGTTAATGTTTTAGAATATATCAGCGACCACGAGATGGTACATTCTGTTTTTACTGCCCCAGTTCAGAGACGTGACGTTCTGAAGAAACAGATATTTGACTATACAAGGGCCGACCTTCAAAAAATGTCAAATATGTTGTCTGAATTTTCTTTCGATTTTTTTAATTTGTTGAATTGCCAGTTAGTAAATGACAGCTGGGTGTCTTCCCGAAATAAAATGATTGAGGTGAAAGAGATGTGTATTCCCAAAATTTATATTTTACCTTGTGCTAGTAATCCCTGGTTCATGACAACTGTGCGACGGTGTATAAATAAGAAAAATAGACTTTATTCAAAAGCCAAGCGTTCGGACGCCCAGGACGGCAGGGAGTCTTATCGTTCACATTCAAGGTCTGGCAAAAAAGAAATCGAGAGAGCCAAACTTAAATTCTTTAACAGCGACCTGTCTAACATTTTGAAAACCAACCCGAAGAAATTTTGGAGTGTGGTGAACCCTAAACCAAAGAATTTACGCCTTTCTATTTTTTCAGAAGAGGGTTGTGTTTTGAGCACATTGGAGACAGCAAAGGCATTTAACTCTTTCTTTGGTAGCGTCTTCACGGATGAAATGCCCTTGACTAATAATATGTTAATATCTTCAACGTCCGCTAAAATGGACACTTTTATCATCACCGGTGAGGGAGTTGCCAATGCAATAGATCGACTGCCAACAAATTCAAGCCCTGGTCCGGACGGAATAAGCACAAAATTGCTGAAATTAACAAAAGACATATGCAGCAAACTTTCAGGAGCACTCTTCCAAAAGTCACTTTCTACTGGAACCCTACCCGACGATTAAAAGCTGGCCCATGTCATTTCTATTTACAAATTTGGCAATCGGAACTCCCTCACAAATTACAGACCCATCTCTCTTACTTACGTATCATGTAAATTACTGGAACACATAAATTATTCTCAGACTATGAAGTATCTCGTGACTCACAACCTTCTCTTTTCAAACCAGCATGGCTTTCAACAGGGACGTTCCTGTGAACTTCAACTTTTCGAGTTAATTACGGACCTTCATAAAAGTATTCACTCCTCCCCGGAACTGACGCAATTTTTATTGACTTTTCTAAAGCCTTTGATCGTGTTCCGCATACAAGGTTAATAAAAAAACTGAGAGATGCTAATATAGAAACGGGTGTCATTAAATGGATCTCAGACTTTCTTTCAAATAGACGTCAGTGTGTCGTTATCGATAATATAATCTCTCCCCCAATAGCCGTAAAATCTGGTGTACCACAAGCATCAGTACTTGGGCCACTCCTCTTGTTACTATACATTAATGATATTCACGTAAACATTCAGTCCACGATCCGACTTTTTGCAGACGACTGCGTCATCTGCCGAACTATATCTTCCCCCTCTGATAGCGCATTACTTCAGGCAAATCTAGACAAAATTTCACTATGATGTGTTGATTGGCAAATGAGGATAAATACGGATAAAACGAAACATATGACGTTCACTACAAAAACAAACACTCCCGAGCATACTTATCAAATAATGGTGCAGATATAGAAAAGGTGCAATCATTTAAGTACTTAGGTGTTCACCTCACAGTAGAGTTATCTTGGAAATTACATATTGAGACAATATTACGAAAGGCTAATCAAACCCTGGGATTTCTGAGAAGAAACTTGTTTTTATCTGACACAAAAACAAAGCTAATGGCATATACATCTCTTGTAAGAAGCAGAATAGAATATGCGTCAGTTATTTGGAATCCCGAGCAAGCCTATCTAGTTAATGAATTAGAGTCTCTCCAAAATAAAGCATCCCGGTTTATAACACGCAATTATTCAACCACCTGTAGTATAACAAGTATAAAAGAGTCCTTAGATTTAGCATCTCTCGAGAACAGAAAGCGAATCGCCCGTTTTTCTTTATTTCATAAAATATATCAGTCTTCTACACTTTTCCGTCAAACGCATTGTTCCAGCTAACCGTATCTTCCCACGCCTAGACCACTCCAACAAAGTAACCCCATTTTTGCCCGCAATAACCTATACAAATGCTCTCCTTTTAACCTTGCCGTTTCTGAATGGAATGCCTTACCGTATGATATCGCAGTGACAGAGGATTATCAGGTTTTTTTAAATCTCCTGATTCCTTTCATTTCACAAAAAACATAATCAGGCTTGCCCCTCGTCGCAGATAAGCCATAGTACTGCAGTGTGTCCTTCGTTTTCTTTTCGTATTTGTATAATGTTACCATTGAAGTGCAGCAATTGAACTTTGTTATTATATGTACTGCTTTTTTGTGTGCCTTGGCTTTCTTTTCTTTTCTTTTTTTTCTGTTTTCTGTGTATTACTACTGTCGACGTGTTCCTTTTTTATGAATTCCCCCCTATGTAATGCCCGAAATGGCCCTTAGGGTAAATGAATAAATAAATCTCAACATCAAGAAGCACGATGAGAATGAATGTCTTATCTCACCAGTCACGCTGTGTTATCGCAACAGATTTTGGAACATTTGAGTACTATGCGATCTTTTTTAATGGTCCTGCTGTGAAAATGACGCATGTGAAGGTTACATTGTCTCACACAATTAGCCCCAGATAACCTTAGAGGAGTTGTCAAAGAGCAAATACAAAGAATGAGACTCTGACAGATTAAATCAGTTATTCACTTCATGCTCTGATATTGATAAATAACCAAAACATGCTTGGCAATTGGTCAACTGCCCTGAGAATCAAAAATACCTCCACCTACCCCAGTGAGAAGGATGGGTATGTTCCTTTCTGTGATGGCCAGTTAAAACGATAGCCGTTAGGACAGCGCCCCCCCCCCCACACACACACACACACAAACACAAAGGTCAGGTGCTCGTAAGGCAGCATGAGGGTTGAAGAGCACAATACTATTGCATCCAATTTGAGCTGAAACGCCACGACACGTGGCGCCGAGTACTATCACAGCTGCCTGTCGGATTATTCTGCAAACCCTTAGTTTGTGCCAAGACAAATTCCTTCTGGTGCCCTTGCACCCCTCTGTGCTTCCATGTTGGCTGCAGCTTCAGTGGCGGGCATGCCAGTGGATGTTCGCTTGTCGACAGGATTACATTTCGCAGCATCACCTGTTCAGCCATGCCAGCCAGAGATTGCGATGCCCGTAGAACACTCGCCTCTCTTCACCCACCACACCCCGTCCCCTGGCCTGGCCCCCTGTCTGGGGAGGTTCACGGCGTTCCTAAAACAGCACCATTCTTAAGCATTTACCCGAAACTATTGTACCAGCTGTGTGGGCCAATTTGGGGTTGCATCCTCCGTGCACGTAACTCGCATCAAATCAGTGGTGGGGTCGTCGGCGTTAGGTACTGGCTCGGGTGTGGTGTTTGCGGTTGACCGTTCTGTGAAAAGGACAAGTACATTCAGTGCAGTATTAAACTTTACCGAAGGGTTCAAGACGGTCCTAAAACAAGCATCATTATTAAGCATTCACCCGAAACTCTCGTACCAGCTGTGTGAGTCATTGTGGAATTGCATCGTCCGTGCACGTAACCCGCATCGGGATCAGTGATGGGGTCGTCGGCGTCAGTTCCTGGCTTGGGCGTGGTGTTTGCGACTAACCGTTCTGCGAAAAGGGCAAGTACTTTCCGTGTAGTATCAAATTTTACCGAAGGGTTTAAGACGGCTCTAAAAGTAGCACCATTCTTAAGCATTCACCGGAAACTCGCGTACCAGCCCTGTGGGCCATTGCGGGGCTGGATCCTCCATGCAGGTAAACTGCATCGGGATCGGTGGTGGGGTCGTCGAGGTCAGGTCCTGGCGCGGGTGTGGTGTTTGCGGTTGACCGTTCTGTAAAAAAGGCAAGTACATTCATTGTAGTATCAAACTTTACCGTAGGGTTCGAAAAGGTCCTAAAAGCAGCATCATTTTTAAGCATTCACCCGAAACTCTCGTACCAGCTGTGTGGGTCATTGTGGAATTGTATCCTCCATGCACGTAACCCGCATCGGGATCAGTGGTGGGGTCGTTGACGTGAGGTCCTGGCTCGGGCGTGGTGTTTGCGACTGACCGTTCTGCGAAAGGGCAAGTACATTCCGCGTAGTATCAAACTTTACCGAAGGGTTCAAGGTCCTAAAAGCAGCATCATTCTCAAGCATTCACCCGAAACTCTCGTAGCAGCTGTGTGGGTCATTGTAGGGTTGCATCCTCCGTGCACGTAACCCGCATCGGGATCAGTGGTGGGGTCGTCGGCGTCGGGTACTGGCTCGGGTGTGGTGTCTGCGGTTGACCGTTTTGTGAAAAGGGCAAGTACATTCCGCGTAGTATCAAACTTTACCCATGGATTCAAGAAGGTCCTAAAAAGTAGTACCATTCTTAAGCATTCACCGAAATATCTCGTACCAGCTATGTGGGCCATTGCGGGGCTGGATCCTGCATGCACGTAACCCGCATCGGGATCAGTTGTGGGGTCGTCGGCTTCACACCCCGGCTCGGGCGTGGTGTTTGAGACTGACCGTTGTGTGAAACAGGCAAGTACAATCAGCGTGGTACCAGAGTTTGTATTGCCAATAAATATCCAGTTTTAATGTACAGAAGCAAAGCATTGTGTAAAGGTCTAGTTCACTCAGACAAAGATATCAGTGTTACCCAGATTCCCACGACTTACAAAGCCAACTTCAGGTCAACATTCGACACACTAACCCACTAACCGATAATATTATGAGCTGATCATGGATGCTAGTGAATGTTTGTGCTTCTCAAACATTTTCTTGCATGATGTTCACGACTGAGTGGACCTGTCAACCTTCTGAAATTTGTTGAAGATGTCATGTTAATATGTTGCAAAGGGTGCAATCATACTACAATGAGTAAATAAACTGAACATATTTAATGCTCAGGAGTGCAACCTGATTTCGGCACACTTGTGGAAGCCCCTTCTACAAATTAAGCGAGGGAAATGAACGCGAGCGGCAAATAGTGACATAAAAATAAGTTGTCACAAGTTATACCCACCATGCTGCGCTGGCTCTTTCTGCGATCTCGTCCTGGATTAGTCTCGCGCTTTTAGTTGATTGTACCTGTAAATTAAGTTCGTGATCTTTTGATCAGTGACAATCTGCCGTGTGTACCTCGTAACAAAATGCGACCTAACACATACGACTTATTTGCCTGGCAATTCGCCGACTAAACTTCTTCTTGTGCCCAAGCAGCAAACAAGGGGCCCAGTCTGGGTGATTAGGGTCAAAAAGAGCCGACGGTTTGCCTGGCGTTTGAAGAATCATAGGCAGAGCACATAAAAAGTTAGGTGGCAACAAACAGACGCGCTGCGTACCGCCCCCGCACGCACTCGCTGGCGACGATCGAAGGCACCGCAGCAAATGTCAATATCGTGCAAATTGAATAAACCAGTTAATCAATAGAGGTTCTTACCTGTCACGAAATGCACTCTACAAATCCGATGAAACGCAGTGGCATCCTTCATGTCGGCTCGGTTCACACGGCGGATCCATTCGGGTCGTCGGGCTGTTGACAGGTCTCGCGTCTTGCAACAGGACGTTGTGATAACCGTCGGAAATCGAAGAAATCAGACGGTAGAACTGCTCGAAGAGCCGGCTTTTTTGTGGGATCGATTACTGCATCCGAAAACAGCACAGTTTACCATAATCAAAGCAAAGGAGTGCCGGCGTGCATGTGCCTAGCTGCAGTCACGGTCGAAAAGTGGCAGTCAAGATGGCGCCCAGCGTTTCCGTCGGCTAGCCGTCGGCGGAACTGACGTCACTCACGAGACACGCCTGACGTAGGTGCAAGCCATGAATAACTTTTACATAAAACTGAGAGTAACGCCAAGAAGATATAAATACTGAAGATTGATCAACTTGTATTGCTAATATTCAAATGTTCAAGATGTAGTCTCAGATAAAGAAGAAGACCTAACTTTCGGGTTGGAATTAGCGCCAACAGAGTTATGTATACGTTTTTATACTCGTCAACATGAAAATTATTTCCTCATTCAATTTCATTAGCATGTAAAATACCTGCAGAGCCGAGAAATTGATTGAAGCAGATGACTTGACGCCCATTTATTCCAGTGCTCAGGGTGAGTGGTGCGATGAATACATCTAAGTCTATGTCCAAGTGGTATTGCGTTCTACAGCCAAGAATTTTTTGTATTTTTTCATTATGGCGTTCGCAATTCAATTGTTACACATGACTGCGAAAGCTATTGCGTTTTGTCAAACTTCGGAAGGCTCAAAATTAAACTCTTTTTAGGGAGCCCTCCTGGATCGCAGCTGATGAACGACCCAATACCATTAAATATGTGTTTTATATAAGGGGGCATCATGTATTCATTACATCAAGGAAAAAAACGATATCATTTTCAGCAAAAGGTTAAAATAAACTTAACAAAATTGTGATTTTCCTAAGATGATTTTGAAACTGTATTTTCTTGAGTTTTTGGGGTCTCGTCGGCCCTTAACCGTTCAACGAGCAATTGGTCGACGGTGGCCGCCGCCTCGGCGAAGACGATCTGTGAGTGCCTCTGCTGCCCGTAGGCCTCCTCCCTCAGGACCAATCTTGAAGATTGGCGACGGCTGCGGTAGACATCTGCGGACCCCCACCCGGATATCGTCAGCGCCCGAGGGCCACCTGCACGTGCCGCGGCAGAGCCGGACACGTTGGGGAGAGAGGCTCGTCGGTCTGGGGCACGGCGTCAGTGGGTACAATAGGGAAGAAACTGGGAGGCCGAGCGACGGAGTTGGGAAGATGGACTCTGGCTCCGGAAATTGACTACGACGGACGCTCGCGGTGGTGGCGAAAGCGACATCGACTCGGGCGACGGCCCGGTGACATGGTCCCGACTCCGACCCCGGATCCGACCTTTGACGGCGGTTTCTACGGAATGCGGTGTGGGCTAGCACCACCTGGAAGACCCGCACGCAGCTTTGCGTGGCGGCGCCCCCGTCCCAGGCTTTCTCGTTGGACTCACTTCACTCCTAACCCCTCCAGCAGAATGTGAGTGAAATAAACCTTCTCTGCCAAGAGCTATGCGTTTCTGTGTCACGTTCATCGGGAGACAGCTAGAGGATTGGGGAATCGGTCGAGAGGCCTCCATGTTATATTGTGTGAGCAAACAAACTAACAGGCATAGAATTTCAAGACTAATGGTTTTAGCGATATTAATTGAAACTGCCGGCCTTATTCTGCAACCTGCAACAACTCACCTTTTTAAGCGAATGAGTAATCTACTCCATGCAAATATTTAGTATAACTGACCCGAAAATAAATCAAATATATGGGTAATTCATGTTTTGTATGCAAGCTTTCCAAAAAACTGTTCCATGTTGGAGGCTGATAATATTGGAATTCCAAACTTCTACATCACTAATGTACACGTAGCCCCTCAAAACATAAGGTCGTATCCTTTACCCTCGAGTAAAAACCATTTTATCATTCCCATTTCTTCCGGAGTGCAGCTAAATGAAGGTACGATACGGTTCGTGACATTGAAGCCGTGGTTCTCAGCGTCGTTTATTAAAACCTAAGTTTTAAAAAGTTTTCCGTTCTTAATCTTTATTTAAATTATTATATATTTTAACAGCTTTTTTTTTTCTTTGCCCATGTTGATGGTTTCCTCAAATATCAGAAACTCTAATAAAAAATTAATTCTGCATTAAATAATATAGCGCAACCATATGACTATTGTCCACGATATAATAAAATGTGATAGCACCCATTTTCACACCTTATGTTTGCATCTGTTTGAGAGGTGATAGTGAGAAATTTATTTATGTATAAATCAGCAAACTCAGTAATTGATGTGCCACCGTTACATACTCAATTTTATTTCTTGTTATTCATAGCATATAATCAGTGTTTCCATTTTTACCTAATGATGGTTATGACGTCGGTTGTCCAATAAGAAGCTTTGGGGTTAATTCTAGCCAGTGGTAACCCGGATATTTTAATGTTTTTTCCCTTCGTAAGCTTTGAGAATTACTAGCAACCATCGTGCTCCTCTTGTATCTTTATTCGGCGGCCGACGTCGACACGTGGTTTATTGTATCCTCAGTTAGCATGAAGTTTTCTTTCGTCTCTTGACAAATGGTTGTTTTCCAACTGCCAAAGATCTGACAGCCGGTTTTATATTATTCACCCTCATTCATCTCCTCCGCAAGGTACGCAAAGGTCATTGGTTATACCCGGGGCGCTCCGTCCGAAAATATGGGATCAGAGCAATGTATGCGCCTGGGTCGTCGGACAGTTTATTAAGGCGATGGTGGTCATTGACAGCCAATCAAAGATTCGTTAAATCAGGTGGATTTGTTATCCTTCCTTGAGCAATAGAGTTAAGAAAAACTAAACAAGGTTATGAGAAGTGTCTGGGCATGGCAAAATCTGTTAATTAATCTCTTATACGTTACTAAGATCACGTGCCGGGCTAGTTGAGTATACGTTACACAAATTAAGGTGGCGCAAAAGGCGAGGACAAGTGGAAAACCTCGCAGACATGAACATGAACGCAGAGACATACAAGTATAAGCAAAAAGAGACACGCTTGGTTGTGTCTCTGTGTTCTTCTACTTGTTATCGTCGTTTGCGCTACCCTTCTTTGCGTAATCTTATACAGCACAGAAATATCGTTGAAGTGCATGCTATATATATATATATATATATAGCAAGTTTCTGCGGAGTCTTGTTGACGTTCCTGAAGCCTAAACAAACCTTTCATCAGAGTTGAAGGTTTATCTTTCTACTTACCGTCGAGACATATCGAACAACTTTGAACGCCAACGTTAACACTCGAACACTGAGACGTACTCAGAGGTAGCATAAGAAATGAAAGAAAATAACATCGATCATTTGGTGCAGTGATGCCCGTCGATATGTCGGACATTTCTCGACAGAATTGTGAAATGCTTTGTATTGTTTTACGTACAAGAAGGGAGCTGTCCTGACTAATTTGTTACGTAAATATTCCCGCTAAATCTAGCGTAGAAACTGAATTGATTCACGGGTGACGTGCCATCATGTCGTTACGTCATTTTCACCGCTAAATTTAGCGGGGAAACTGAAATGAAAGTGGGGGGACAGAGGAGAAGGAGTGGAGGACAATGGTAAGTGGAGAGGGTACGGACGAGGAGGAGGGGCATATCCTCCACCCCGTACCCTTCCCTCCTCCTCCTTAAGAGCCAGGCTCAGCTGATTTTGCATTACAAAGATTTGTAAACATCTTTCATGCTTTATGTATATTACTTTTCATATACTCAATCCACCCGATAGCTCAGCAGCTAGAGCGATTGAATGTAGAAGAAGAGGACGCCGCCATTCATATGTTGGTGGTTCGAATCTGACGGCGCATCAATCATGTGATTTATGGCGTAGCTAATGACAAAGCTGGGAGTTTTCGTAAAGGACGACCATGCGATTTACCCTGGAGGTTCCCACTAAGAGGTGTCACCTGAAAGATAATGTTTTTAAAAGATCATGTTATATATGGCAAAATGTACCTCTGTTCTATCTTACTTTTCCGCTCTACAGTCGCCGACTACCTATATATAAATAAATGGTGTAAATTAACAAGAAAGTTTCATGAACTGACCCAAAAACAAATTCTGGAAATTTTGCGTTTGAGCACTCAAAATGTCATGATAAATATTGCCAGAATCAATAAGTGCAAACAAATAGGAGCTAAAATACGTATATATATATTTATTGCAGCTTTCATTCGCCAGTACTTTAAAAAAATCAGTTTTAATATTTATGTACCAGAATGCTTAATTGCCGTTATCTATAAGCCATGGGAATTATATACAGGGTGTCACAAAAAAAAATGTACACAGTGTTATTCCAGCAAACGAAAAAAAAAAAAAAAAAACTAGGCATCGCCGAACGCTCATTCTCTGCCCAAAGGTAGAGCTAGAAGTTACAACCAGATACCTACGTTTCAGCCCGATCCGATACCTTATTCAAAAGTTATAAATGGCTTTCTAAAAATTGCAATGGGAAAATGGAGCCCATTTTTGACCGTTTTCGGTATCTGGTGTTATAGAGCCCCATGTATTCGAACACTCCGTCGGCCGTTATTTTCCCATTGAAATTTTGAGAAAATCAGTTATGACTTTTGATTGAGGTATCGAATCAGGCTGAACATTTTGCATCTGGTTGTGGCCTCTAGCGCTAGATCGGGGTGGAGAATGAGCCTTCGGCGGTACCTAGTTTATTTTTGCGGTAAAAAAAAAAAAAAAAAAAAAAAAAAAAAAAAAAAAAAAAACCTGTTATTTGTTTTTTGTGACACCCGATATATTTAACACGCTCTTCAAGTCGCAATTTATACGTTGCAGATATATGTTGTTACATTTCTCGAAATAGAAGAGTTTTTCATCCATACGTGAGTTGATATGCTCTCAAGTTGTAGGATCTCTCAATTGTAAGGACCGTATATTAAAAAGAAGATGGGTGAGCGCGAGCAACTAAGTTGCCATTGCGCTAGAAAAGTTTTTCTTCCAGGGCGTAATTTTACTACTGAAAAAAAGTAAGACATGTATCTCTTATCTGTCCCACATGATTTAGTCGCGATGCAAAACAAAAAATAACATAAGAGTCAAATCAAGGGCTCATACAGCTCACAGTTCCGACATAATATTGTTGCTTCTTGCTGACATGGTCCGCATTGAATGGTATATCTTCTCCTCGTACCCGAGGGAAACATAGCTATGTACTAGGCATGTTTATATATATGCGTTTTTGGTTTCCCGCAATCTCTCGAAACATGCTTATGGACTCCCTGCTGAAAAAAACCGTATACTTTTAGTACGGGTCCTACCCGTTTGGGTCATATGGTGTTATGGACATACAGGTCCCGTATTCAGTCGGGTCGGGTCGACCCGACTGAACCATGCTGTTTGTGGTTGGGTTGACCCGACCGTAGACACGGGTCGACCCGACCGTAGACGCGGGTCGACCCGACCGTAGACACGGGTCGACCCGACCGTAGACACGGGTCGACCCGACCGTAGACACGGGTCGACCCGACCGTAGACGCGGGTCGACCCGACCGTAGACACGGGTCGACCCGACCGTAGACACGGGTCGACCCGACCGTAGACACGGGTCGACCCGACCGTAGACGCGGGTCGACCCGACCGTAGACACGGGTCGACCCGACCGTAGACACGGGTTGACCTGACCGTAGACACTGGTCGACCTGACTGTAGACATGGGTTGACCCGACTGTAGACACGGGTCAACCCGACCTACGACACGGGTCGACCTGACTGTAGACACAGGTCAACCCGACTATAGACACAGGTCGACCTACGTAAACCAGCAGATACGGGTGCCATGCAATTCCTGTTCACAAAAGGTTAGCATCCCGAGACAGTACCACCTAGATAGGCAAGGCCCCCAGATCACTTTCATACCATCCTCACAGCGAGATTGGGTATGAGTGCTGTGACAGTGTTTGGGTTACACAGCCCTAAACATATGGCCCCAACTTGTCTCCGAGCATCGAGCTAATGACGAACACAACACCGTTTCTCCCGCAGCGGCCCCTCGAGAAACTGCCCGTGACTTCTATTTTTGGCTTAGACAGGGGTCACCCCCGACCCCCCGGCGGACGCGCCGCGTCGAACTACTGAAGTTAAAATGCACCTAGGTCGGGACGCGCTACCTGAAAGGCCGGCTGAGGCATGGTTTTATAAAAACAATATTAATTGTTCCGCAAAACCTTGCGAACTAAAGATGATAAAAACATCACGCGCCCATCATTTGGTGCTAAACTCCAATAAATTTCATACAAAAAGAGTCTTTTTCGTTTGTTTTTACGCAAAAACAGGCTTTCAAAAACCTCAGAGTGACCACAGTACAGACAAATGATAATGGGTGGCGCTGTTGTCGCATTTAGCTTGGTCTCGGTGGACGCCAGCGGCCCAGGTTTCGACTGCGAGTTTCCCAACTGAGTGTTTTAGTAACGTTGCTCTGAGGCAAACAAAACAGAGACCTGTGATGTCGTAGTGCTGCTGCAGTCAAGATTGTCGTGACTATACTCACTCAAAGTTTCTTGAAATCAGTACCGTCTTTTCTGTGTCCAGATTGGTCATGAAAGTCGCATTGCAAAGATTAATTCTATTACGAATATGTGCTTTAGATGCTCTACGACAGGGGTGGCCAATCTTCGGCTCGCCGCATGCGGCTCTTCATTGGCCAAGTGATCTCGTAATCTGAGGACTCCCAAATTAAAATAGTTGGGACGAAACACTAAGCTTGTTGATGAAAACATTACAATAAGAAACAGGCGGCAAACATGACATGAAATACAATGTTGATCAGCTTTTCTAAGTAAGATCTGTTCAGAAGGGAACAAATTAGATGAAATCATCATCTCGATTTTAAAATTCGCTACTTTGCTGCCTTCCCACCTGCTAGGTTGAGGCAGCATCAATTTTGTGTGGCAACTTGTGTGAAATTCCCCTCTACTTAACAGAAAATGAAGGTAGACATTGATCAGATAGGAAACCAAAGCTCCCTGAAACATAGTTCCTGTATGTTTTCTAAACAATCAGTTATTGCAAAGGCCAAGAGAACAATATTCCCTCCTGTCACCCCCCCCCCCCTTCCCAGTGTTGCTCTCGAAAAATTGACAATTTTGATTGCGGCTCTTGGACAGTGTAAGTTTGGCGACACCTGCTCTACAACCTTAAAACAACCTCGTGCGTAACGACATGACTGGAAAGCTGGCAGCAAACCTGAGTATCTTATTCTTGAGCAGCATTAAAAATAAAGGAGATTTGATGCTACAAATATCTTGTGGGGGCAGATTGAACAATAGATGGGTGAGTAAAAATTTCGACAATAAATACCTTTTCTGTGTCTCTTTATAAAGATCGGTGAAATTCCCTTTTTTGTACTTCTGATATATATCTTTTTGTTTTATACAGACTACAATTGCAGACATCCTTAATGCGTGCTCCACTTTTATGTAGATATTTTCATTTCATTGTCCCTAATTTGCTTTAAATTTGTAGAAACCAGGTGTATTAAAACATTTCCGTTTTTCGCGAGTCGCCGGCCTTTTCGCTTCAGTTCTTCGCCGCGGTATCACGAACTGATAAACGGCCACAGCTTTCCCGCTTATCAGTAGAGTTACCGGGTGACCGCCATGACTATCCGGTTCACCGGCTTAGCGCACCGGGCGACCGCTTTGCTTTCCTGGAGTTCCGGTAATGCCCGGTATGACCGGAGCCACAGTCCAATACACCAGTTAGGGCAACCGCTATGAAGCTACCGGGCTCCAGACTAAGTAAACCGGTCCCGGTAAAACACTCCGGGCCGTCGCTATGGCGTCACCGGGACTCTGGACAACGTACACCGGTCCCGGTAAAGCTACTCCGGGCCGCCGCTATGACCGGAGCCACAGTCCGGTACACCAGTTAAGGCAACCGCTATGAGGCTACCGGGGCTCCGGGCTAAGTAAACCGGTCCCGGTAAAGCGCTCCGGGCCGCCGCTATGGCGTCACCGGGACTCCGGAGAACGGACACCGGTCCCGGTAAAGCTACTCCGGGCCGCCGCTATAATGCTATCGGGCCTCCGGTCTAAATATACCGGACCGGTATGATCCGGTATAACTTCATATGGGTTTTTTCAGTAGGGCTGAAAAGAGCGCACTCTGATAATTACGCTTTATCAATCGAAAGATCGCTGCATATATAGATATATATATTTTTTTTAATTGCTCGAATGCGTGCTATTTATGTGATAAGTTCTCCGGTGTTTCAATCGAATTTTAAAGTAATGTATTACAAAAAAAAAAAAGCTGAAAAAAATAGTTGCTGCGCTTCTGCATGTGAGGAAACTTGTTTTGTTATTATTTACGAAGACAGGATGCTCTAAGTAGCCTGTGCTTATAGTTTAAGAAAATACGGATATCAAAAAGATAGTCTGCAGCCCGTAGATTCCTTCATGTTTCACCACACCCAGTACAAATTTTATATATGGGACCAAGAAACACAAACTTAGGTGAACAATAACCTAGTATGTATAATCCATTGCTAGTATTATACTATGTGAAACACTTACACCAGGAAGGGGCACGTATATAGCGCCTGACGTTTGATGGAAACAACCAAACGCCATCTTTTCCCCCTTATTTAGGAGGCTGAAGCCTTTACCCAAAACTACTACTGGGGACGAATGCGCTGACATGCGGATCACTATCCTAAACACTAAACTTTCGTTCTCGCCAATGCCACATTTATATAAATAGCATAAACGTAAGACGTTGATATGGACCGCTAAATTTAGCGGAGAAACCATTTTATTTTCTGAGTGGGTTAATATATCCCGCACGCAGAACGCATTAGCGATTGTGGTGATTTCTGTGCTGTTAGGCTTTGCTGATGAAGAGAAGAACGACGAGGGTTTTTGGAGATATAGAATAAACATGGCGTCTAGGCAGGAGGCTACCGGGAGCACTCTGTGTCATTAACAGCCAACAACACATGGTGTCAGAAGTTCAAGGACCCAGGACCCGAGAGGAACGGTGAGCAATGGCAAACGCCAACTCATTCCAGTGCCAACCTCCCGCGGAATTCGATTTCGCCAGCCCCGATGAATGGCCTCATTGGAAGCGGCGATTCGAACGTTTCCGCGTCATCAGTGGACTATCAGAAAAACCTGAGCCTGAGCAGGTCAACGGTCTTATCTACTTTATGGGCGACAAAGCAGACGATATCCTTTTCTCATTGAACCTTCCTTCAGCAAAGATGGAGAAGTACGAAGAAGTCCTTTCAGCTTTCGAGCGACACTTCGTAGTCCGACGAAACGTCATCTACGAGAGAGCGAAGTTCCACAAAAGAAGTCAGCGGGAAAGCGAGGGCGTGGAAGAATTTATAACAGAACTTCATAGCCTCGCCAAGACTTGCGACTTCAGCGTCCTACACGAGGAGATGATTCGAGATCGCATTGTCGTCGGGGTCCTTAACCAAAAACTGTCGGAGAAAATGCAACTAGATCCGGAATTGACACTCGAGAAGGCTACAAATCTAACTCGACAGTCAGAAGCTGTCAAGAAACAGCAAGTTGCTCTCCACAAGTCCCCAGAAGAAAACGTTGACAGAATCTTCAGAAAAGATGCAAGTCAACAGGGAGGAAAGGAAAGAAATGGGGAAAAGAAAAGTTCTCGATCGAGTTTACCAACATCCGAAAAAGTCTGTTCAAGATGTGGCAATGAACGACATAAAACGAACAAGTGCCTTGCGATAAAAGCAACATGCAACAAGTGCAGAAGACAGGGGCACTACGCACGGGTTTGCAGAAGCTCTACCACCCTGAGGGAGGTAACAACGTCTGAGACGGCATTTCTTGGCACCGTGTTCACGTCAGATGGACGGCGATGGATAGTCAAAGTTGACGTCCGACAAGTCTCCATAACATTCAAAGTCGACACGGGGGCCGACGTCACCGTGATTCCTGAGAAGACGTACAAAGAATTCTTCAATGATGTCTCTCTTCAGAATCCCAAGAAAGTCCTCAAGGGTCCAAGTAAGAAATCCTTGACAGTTCTTGGCGTCATGAACGAGACCCTTTACTACAGGGGCAAAACATTCATGACCGACATCTACATCGTAGAAGATCTGGAACAGCCACTTCTCTCAAGAGATGCAAGTGAACGATTAGGCATCGTACAGCGCCTTGATCGAGTTGGGGCCGTGCGAAGCTGCACAGTCGACCCAAAAAGAGAATACCCGAAGTTATTTTCTGGGTTGGGTCACGTCAAGATTCCGTACAAGATCAAACTGAGACCTGACGCTGTACCTTTCGCAATGATGACACCTCGAAGAGTGGCCATTCCTCTTCTCGGCAAGACCAAGACGAAGCTTGAAGAAATGGTAAAGATGGGAATAATCGAGCCAATCGAGGAGCCAACTGAATGGTGCTCTGGAATGGTGATCGTGAGAAAACCCAACGGAGAGGTCCGAATTTGCGTAGATCTAACGGACCTCAACAAGTTCGTCGAAAGGGAAGTTCACCCACTACCTGTAGGAGAACACGTTTTCGGGCAGCTCACCGGAGCACGCTATTTTTCAAAGATCGACGCCAATTCTGGGTTTTGGCAATTTGAGCTTGCTGAGGAGTCCCAAGCTCTAACGACTTTCATCACACCCTTCGGAAGGTTCAAATTCAAGAGACTACCGTTTGGAATATCATCGGCTCCAGAATTTTTCCAAAAGAAGATGTCGCAGTTTCTGAACGGTCTCGAAGGTGTTGTATGCAACATGGACGACGTTCTCATTTATGCCAGCTCCCAACAAGAGCATGATGACAGACTCCGCCTGGTTCTGGAACGTCTCCAGGAGAAAGGAATGACTTTGAATCCGGACAAGTGCGAATTTAACGTACAAAGAGGGAAGTTCCTGGGTCACATCATCGACCGCGAAGGAATTCGCCCAGACAACGCCAAAATCGAGGCTATCGTTGACATGAAGCCTCCCTCAAGCGTTCATGAACTAAGAAGTTTTCTGGGCATGGTCAATTATTTGACAAAGTTCATACCGAACATGTCACATATCGCCTACCCACTCAATTCTCTTCTGAGCTCAAAGAACCAATGGGTTTGGGCTACGGAACAGCAGAGAAGCTTCGATCAGCTCAAGCACGCACTCACCACGAGTCCTGTACTGACGCTGTTCGACCCAAAAAAGAAGACAGTGATTTCAGCCGATGCTTCATCATATGGCTTGGGGGCTGTGCTTCGGCAGATTCAAAAAGACGGGTCCTACAAACCTGTGGCGTACGCTTCAAGGACACTCACAGAGACGGAAAAAAGGTACGCACAGGTGGAGAAGGAAGGCCTAGCGGTAGTTTGGGCGTGTGAAAGGTTTCAAGATTTCATCACGGGCCTTCACATTGAAATTGAAACCGACCACAAGCCGCTTGTGCCAATCTTCATGTCTAAAAATCTAGCTGACATCACACTTAGACTTCAAAGAATGAAGATGAGAATGATGAGATTCTCCTATGTGATGAAACACATTCCAGGAAAGTCTTTAATTGCGGCGGACACATTGTCCCGACAGCCTCTAAGCGAAACTGGTGACAGAGATCTGGAGCAAGAGGTGGCTGCATATGTCAAGGGGGTGACAGCTGACCTTCCCACGACAGAAAAGAGGCTACAAGAAATCAAAGATAAGCAGGCCAGGGACTCAACATGCAAACAGTTGGCATGGTACAGCGAAAAAGGGTGGCCCATCCGAAAAGAAGTCCCTAACAGCTGCAAAGAGTATTGGCAACATCGATCAGAGATCGCCGTTCAAGATGGACTGCTCATGAGAGGATCAAGACTCATCATACCGCTGTCCATGCGTCCTGATATTCTGCTGAAGATCCACCAGGGTCATCAAGGAATCACCAAGTGCAGAGCTCGAGCCAAAGACTCTGTATGGTGGCCAGGACTTTCAACAGCCATCGAAAGTATGGTACGCAGATGTCCAGAATGCATCAAAGAAGCGTCCAACCGCCATGAACCTTTGATGCCATCCAACTTTCCAGAGCGTCCATGGCAGAAAGTAGCAATGGATCTGTTCTACCTGTCAGGAAAGAACTATCTTCTAGTAACTGACTATTACTCTAGATATCCAGAAATTGCTCTTCTGAATACTATGACATCAAACGGTGTAATAATACACCTAAAGTCAATTTTTGCAAGACATGGGACGCCTGAAGTTGTGTTCAGTGACAATGGACCACAGTTCCAGCGAATCATTGGAAGTGCATTTCAGCAGTTCGCCCAGGAATGGGGTTTTGAACACAGGACGTCCAGTCCAAGATATTCATAGAGCAATGGATTTGTTGAAGTTGCTGTTAGAATTATTAAGAGAAGCCTCAAGAAGACATCTGACAGCTACATCGCACTGCAATCCTACCGTGCAACACCATTGGGTAATGGATATAGTCCCGCCGAATTACTCATGGGTCGCAAGGTGAGAACGTCCCTTCTTCTGTTTCCTCTTCTTTGGAACCTAGGCTTGTGAATGCCAAAGAACTCCAACGGTGGGAAAGAAAAAGAACAAATCAACAAAAGGCCAACTATGACAGACGACGGGGTGTAAGACAACGCAAACCATTGAGAAGAGCAGATGTGGTCTGGATTACCGATCAGCGAAAAAGAGGAACAGTGCAATCTGCAACGGAGTACCCAAGGTCATACTTAGTGGACACCGATTCAGATACTCTTCGCCGAAACAGCTTTCATCTTACACCGATGCCTGGGAGTGAAGACACCGATAAAAGTGCAGCACCAGACATCGGATCGACTGCTCTTACACCGGTGCCTGGGAGTGAAGACACCGATAAAAGTGCAGCACCGGACATTGGATCGACTGAGTACACGACACGAAGTGGAAGAGTTGTAAAACCTGTAAATAGACTTCAGTTTTAAAAGGGGGAGATGTGCTGTTAGGCTTTGCTGAAGAAGAGGAGAACGACGAGGGTTTTGGAGATATAGAATAAACATGGCGTCTAGGCAGGAGGCTACCGGGAGCGCTCTGTGTCATTAACAGCCAACAACACAATTTCGGGGTCAACAAGGTGGGGAAGGGAAATGAAGAAGAGGAAGAGACAAGGGCGAGCAGTTTGCACGAGAAAAGAGACTGAGACGAGAGACGAAGAGGAAGTAAAAAAACGGTTTCGGGACCGACAGGGTAATCATCAAGCTCACGGGGGCTAAGGGTTACAGCCATACGCAAGGCCTTCACCCCACGTCGAAGTCTTGCAGCTTTACGTAAGACCTCGTTCCGCCAAGACGCACAACAAAACCCGGACTCCGCCGCTGCACCACCAACGAGAAAATGAACTCTGATGAAGCTCGCCGCATCCGTGAATTGTAAAACTTCCATTCGTATCGTTTCTTTTTTTTTTTCCTTTTTATTCCTGCTCTTCTGTCATTCGCACTTTAATCTTATACTTTTTGGTTTAATCATTGTATTATGTCTCGAAATCTAAAGTTTATTTTTCTTTTTATCTATCAAACTGTTCTCAATATCCTTTGTCTTCGCGTTACATACCTGCGAGAGTAAAATAGTCCACTATATTTGTGGCGTCCACGACAGGACTGCTCTTAATTTCCACCTTAAAGAGCTCCATCTCGCTAGTGTCCGTGTTGGTTGAGAATGGATCTTGAGAAGTTAACGGGAATTGGTAAGGAATTGGGTTTCTCAGGAGCTTCGCTAAAACAATGGATAGACGAAGAACGCGCACGTGAAAGAGAGGAGAGTTTGACAGAACGAGAAAGGGCTCGAGAAGTAGAAGCTCAAATGAGTGCTCGTTTAGAAGCAGAACGCACTGTGCTAGGACTGAAGTTGCGGTTACGAGAGCAGCACGAAATATTGATCACTCGGGTTCCAGATGCATCTGATGAGGGTACGTCTGATAGTTTCGCCGAGTCCACATAAACTTATACCCCCCTTTAACGAAGGGAGCGATGAATTGGATGCATACATCCAACGTTTTGAGGAGGTGGCGACAAGTCAAGAATGGCCTCTGGAAAAATGGGCCTTGTCTTTGAGCCTATGTTTGAAAGGGAAAGCGTTAAGTGTAGTAGGACGCATGGCGGCCGACGATGCCATGGACTATGCTAAACTGAAGCAGACTCTTCTCCAACGATTTCAATATACTGAGGAAGGATATCGTGTCTAGTTCAGAGAGACGAAACCAGAGAACTCCGAAACGGGAAGACAATTTTCTGGTCGTCTATTAGGTTATTTTGACCACTGGCAGGAGATGCCAAGGACGGAGCGCACGTATGACGCACTTCGGGACAAAATTGTCTCCGAAGAATTTCTGAACAAACGCCACGAGAAACTCGCAATTTTATGAAGGAAAGGGGCTGCCAAGGGCTCGGCAAACTAGCAGAAGCAGCAGACCACTACCTCGAGGCCCAGCGGTTGGTCAACCTCGGCAACAAGAAAGAAGAGACTGACAAGCCGACAGAGCAAGTTAGGATCTCTGATCCTCAAGGTGCAAAGAGAAATCTGCAGTGCTTTTTTTGCAATAAACAAGGCCATCGGGCAGCAGACTGTTGGGCCAAATCAAGAGGACCCAATCAGGAGACGAATTTCTGCTGGAAATGTCGCAAGAACAGGCATAAAGCTGAGGCTTGTACGAAGAAGACAAACAGTGGCGGACGGGCGTCATTTTCTCTAACACGTCCGAACGATCGTAACGTCTACGGATCTGGAAGTCGTCCATCCGAACGCCTTGCTGGGAAAGCTGAAGAGGACAAAACGGGAACTGACGTTCAAGAAGACGGCATGCCCACGGCTACAGGACTACTCGAGGGTCATCAGGTCACCGTCCTGCAAGATTCCGGGTGTAACGCGGTCATAGTCAAACGGTCCCTGGTTCCTGATGTTAAATTTATAGGATGAAACCGCGTTATCTTCCTGCTTAACTGGACAGAATTGTGTCTGCCTGAAGCGGTGGTTGACAATGATTCCCCCTATTTCCAAGGCAAGGGACAGCGACCTGTATGGAAAATCCTCTCTATGATGTCGTTTTAGGAAACGTGGATGGTGTGCGTGACGCCTCCGATCCTAACATTATATGAAGTAGTCAGCAAGACACGCCTCTTCAAGGAGAGAGGACAGCTCCAGTTACTGAGGCTAGCGACTGTGGCAGTTCAATAACTGAACCAGTTCTCATTGAGACGGGCCTTTCATCGGCTGCCACAGAGCCAAACGAGTCACAGGCCGCGGCCGCAGCTACGCTGGCCTCACAAAACTCTGGTCAATTGCCTGTGGCGGTAGTGAATTCATTGGCCATCAACTCGACGGAGCTGAGTGCCAAGCAGAGAGAAGACAGTAGTCTCCAAAGATGTTTTGAAGCGGTTGGGAGCAAAGTTGCTACAAGATCGGCTGACATTGAGTTCACACTGACCAACGGAATTCTGTTTCGACGGTACAGGTTGCCATTAAAGAAGGAGATGGAACAGCTCGTTGTCCGAAGCGATCTCCGGAGCTTTGTGCTAAAATGGCACGCGAGGGAATTCTCGCTGGACATCAGGGAATTAAACGCACGACAGATAGAACCCTCGAGGAGTTCTACTGGCCAGGACTTCAAGGAGAAGTTAGTCGATTTGTAAAGTCGCGCGACATCTGCCCGAGGACTGTCCCAAAGCACCTAGTAGGACGCGCACCTTTGGGCAACATGCCACTCATCGAAACACCATTCCAACGGGTCGCTATCGACATTGTGGGACCCCTATCTCCAACATCTGAGGAGGGAAACCGCTATGTACTCACCATGGTTGACTTCGCGACGCGCTACCCTGATGCGGTTGCGTTACCAAGCATTGAAACGGAGAAAGTCGCCGAGGCTTTACTAGAGATGTTCTCACGTGTGGGACTTCCAAGAGAAATCCTTATCGGTCGCGGCAGATCGTTCATGCCTGGGCTCATGAGGGAGTTCAGCCGGTTGCTTTCGCTAAAACATATGCCAACCACGCCATATCATCCTATGGCAAACGGCCTTGTGGAACGTTTCAACGGCATGCTGAAACAAATGATCCGACGAATGTGTCAGGAAAGCCTCAAGAGCTGGGACAGATACTTGGCACCACTGTTATTTGCATATCGTGAAGTGCCACAGATCTCCCTCGGGTTCGCACCTTTTGACCTACTGTACGGTAGATACGTCAGAGGACCCATGGCCATATTAAAAGAGCTCTGGTCAGGAGAGAGTATCGACGACGAGACAAAGACTTCGTACGGCTACATGGTCGAGCTTCGCAAGCGGTTAGACAACACGTGCCGAATAGCCCAAGAGCAGCTCAAGAAAGCGAAGGTGACACAGAAAACCTATTATGACAAGAAGACAAGGAGGCACCAGCTCACTGTTGGAGACAGGGTCCTACTCCTTTTGCCATCTGACACCAACAAGGTGATCCTGCCCTGGAAAGGCCCCTTCACTGTCTTAGAGATACCAAATGACGTTGACTACGTCATCGACCTTGGAACAAGAACCAGCTTGTTCCATATCAACATGCTGAAAAAGAAGGAGAGAGGACAATCGTTGATCAGACACTTCAGCAAGCTTCGGTCGCAATCTATGATGGGAATGTTGAGCAAGAAGACCTGCCGTGTGCAACACTGCAACAAAACGAAACTTATCGAGACGTGAACATATCAAGGGAGCTGACTGCCGATCAATGAGCACAAATTTCCAGACTCCTGAAAACATGCCAAGAAAGTCTGTAAGATGTCCCAGGAAGGCCCCATCTGGTAGAGTGCAAATTGAAAGTCACGACCGACACTCCTTTTCAAGTCCATCAGTACCCCATACCATTCTCCATCCAAGAAACGGTACAGGAGGAAGTAAAAGAAATGCTACAACGGGGCATCATTGAGCCCTCCGAGTCCCCTTATCGAGCACCCATCGTGATGGTAAAGAAAAAGGACGGGACAATGCGACTCTGCATTGACTTCAGACAACTGAACAAGGTCCTGTTTCCCGACAGTGAACCCATCCCAAGAATGGACATGATATTTGCAAAGTTGGGAAAAAGCCGGTACTTCTCGAAGTTTGACTTCTCTAAAGGATACTGGCAGGTTACGATGCACGAAGATTCAAAGCACATGACAGCTTTTTCTTCCACGTCTGGGTTTTATCAGTTCCGATATGTGCCCTTTGGCATCAAAACAGCACTAGCTGGATTCACCCGGCTTATGAGAAAAATGGTCTTGGGGGTCTCGAACATACCACTACTTGGATGATGTCCTCATCGCCACTGAGTGCTGGGAGGAGCATATAACGGTTCTGGAGTTGTTCTTCCAGCGCGTGAAGCAGGCGGGTTTAACGATCCGTCCCACAAAGAGCGAAATTGGCTTCGCATCTGTCAAATTTCTTGGCCACATCGTTGGACATGGTCTCCTGCGCCCTCAAGTCGAGACCCTGGAGAAAGTGCAAGCTACCAATCGACCCAAGACAAAAAAGGAAGTGCGATCATTCCTTGGCCTTACGGGCTACTATAGGGATTTCGTACCCCAGTACTCTGAAATCTCTCACCCACTCACGGAGTTGACACCTAAAAGAGCGCCAAACAAGGTGCATTGGGGGAAGAGCGAACAGGCGTCTTTTGACAGGCTAAAGGAACAACTGTCCAGCCAGCCCACCTTAAAAGCCCCAGAATTATCAGAACCTTTCCTGTTGCGTACCAACGCTTCGTCAAGAAGCATAGGAGTCGTACTCATGCAGCGCCATAATGATGTTATTCACCCCGTATCGTACACAAGTCGTCGACTGCTGCCACGTGAAGCTGCCTACTCGACAGTCGAACGAGAACGACTAGCCATTACTCGGGCGGTTAAGAAGTTTCATATGTTCTTATTTGGAAGACCATTCATTCTGCAAAGTGATTATCAGCCACTCGTTTACATCAACTCTGCAAAGGATGTAAACAGCCACGTATTACGTTGGAGCCTAATCAGTCTTGTACACGTTACTAAAAAAAAGTAATCGATTACAATTACTATTACTCTTGGCTAAAAAGTATTCGATTAGATTACTTGATTACTCGACGCCAAAAGTAATTGGACATTACTTAAAGAAGTAATCGTTACTTTTCCGATTACTTTATTGTGCGACGACACATCTTTAGTGCTTATAACAATGAACTACTTCCAACCTATATTTCGCATTTGCACAAGTATTGAAGAAGAAAAACTGGCTCCTTCTTCACAATGCGGACACAAGCATAGAATTCGTTTGAAGACGTTTAATGATTTGGGCGTTCGCCAGTGTGTGTGTGTGTGGGGGGGGGGGGGGGGGAGGGAGGGGGCGGGGCGGGGGGAAGCGGGGTTGTCGCTCAAAGTTTGCGTCGCTCATTTTATTATTGACATGTGGATGAGCTCGCATGTTATACAAAAGAGCAACAGCTTTAGGATTTGAAACGGATCATGTGTAGTAGAGTGCCTTTGCAAAGCGCACATGAAGGCTCCCTAATGTGTAGTATCCATTAGCGGAAGAGATCGCCCCGACCACTTCTCAACTCGAAACATTGCTTGTCACAAGGACCACGTAGGGGAAATGGGGAAATATTTCAACTGCCTTTGTTATATTTTGCATCCGCTTTAGGCATTCTGGTTCTGGTTCTCCTACGGGCTGCGAGTAGGTACCCTAAGCAGGATTTTTTATTTTCTTTATTTTTGTGTGTGTGAGTGCGTGAGGGGGCTAGTTTGAACGAAGGACTCACAAAGCTACATTCTGCTTCCTCAAACTTCGCCCTGAATGGCCTTTTCACACACTGTGGCTTCCCACTCCCAGTCACAGCTCGAAAAAAAAAAAAAGAACGGACATTCCACAGAAACTGTACATAGAAAGAGATTGACCTAGTTTCCTACAGCTCCGCAAAAACCTTTCTTTTTTCCGTTCGAAAAAAAAAAACAATTTTTTTTTGTCATTTCATAAAAAAAAGGCGTCTGCCGGGGGGGGGGGGGGGAGGGGGGGTGTCCCGTGGACAAATTGTAACCGTTACAAGTAATTTTATTACTTCAAAAAGTAATCAGATTACTCTTGTGATTACTGCCTAATAAAAGTAATCAACTGATTACAAAATTACTCCAAAATGTAATCGATTACAAGTAATTTGATTACTTGTAATGCGTACGGTACAAGTCTGAGCCTAATGCTCATAAAATATGACTTTACTGTTGAGTACATTAAGGGTAGTGAAAACGTGGGCGCTGATTACATGAGCCGCATGTCTGTTGCTGAATAAGGTTGTTTTTTTTTGTAATGGCCAATATCACGAATTTACTGAATTTTTTTTTAAATTGTATATGTGCCCCACGGTGCTCAGTAAGTGACTTTGGTAAATGTGTACTTTTGTGTCTGTCAAAAGTGAGGTGTTTTTCAATGTGTGCTGTGTTGTGATAGACTGCGAACAATATGACTTAAAACGTGCTAGAAGTTGTTTTAGGTGAACTACAGTCTCAAGTGGGGGTTATTGTTGTGATTTCAGGGTCAACAAGGTGGGAGCAAGACAATGAAGGAGAAAAAGAGACAAGGGCGAGCAGTTTGCACGAGAAAAGAGACTGAGACGAAAGACGAAGAGGAAGTAAAAAACGTTCTAGGGACCGACAGGGCAATCATCAAGCTCACGGCGGCTAAGGCTTACAGCTATACGCAAGGTCTTCACCCCACGTCGAAATCTTGCAGCTTTACGCAAGACCTCCTTCCACCAAGACGGCACAACCAAACCCGGACTCCGCCGCTGCACCACCAACGAGAAAATGAACTCTGATGAAGCTCGCAGCATCCGTGAATTGTAAGACTTCCATTAGTATCGTTTCTTTTTTTTTCTTTCTTTTTTTCTGTACTTATGTCATTCGCGCTTTAATCTTGCACTTTTTTGTTTTAATCATTGTATTATGTGTCGAAATCTAAAGTTCATTTTTCTTTCTATCTATTATACTGGTCACGATATCCTTTCTCTTCGCGTCGCATACCTGCGAAAGGGAAATATTCCACTACAGTGATATTCTCCCGGATGTAAGCGCTCCCGGGTGTCAATAAAACTGATAATAAACGGTTAATAACGCGAGCGTTTTATAGTAAAGAAAACAAAATATAACCGTACGAACGACGACGGCTACGAAAGAGCGGGACTGACTCAAAGCCAGGCGCTCCTGCTGATTTTACACCCGCGCTATATTCAGGAAGGCTCTGAACAAGAACACGCGCTAAGAGCAGTGATTGAACTGGAATTTCCTAGCAGAGCAACGATTGCAAAAATATTGTGGCCGAAGGAATATAAACACTGTACCACCGTGCTGAAGCCGCGCGAGCGGCCAACACCACCACGCACACAGAAACAAGTACACAAATTTGGATAGTTTGATGTCATGCCGTCACGTAACGTCACGTTGTCAATTGGGGGTATAGCGTAAAATTACACGTCACATGCAGCAAGGTTATTATATCTAAAATATTTCGGTCCGATATCCTGGTGTAACAATACACTACGTCACGTTATACCACGTTTTTATACACACAATCTCTAGATCTAATAACATTGTTTAAAGCGGGGCTTCCCGTACCATTTTAAGTATAGCGCCTGCTGTAGAAAGCCTCGCGCTACCGCGTTATGTTGAAGTGTGATTACCACTGTACAACTATGATCCACAGGACTTGGTGCAAATTCATGGTCATACATGAAATTCATGTGTATCCAGGTGATTGCATGTGCCCTTTGCAATTAAAGGCTCACGTTTAACTACACATCGCCTTCCTGAACATGGCGGCTGGCGGTCACGAACGGAGACAGCTGCGCCAATCTGTCGTGATCTTTGATGCTGTATGTTTTCGTCCTTCTCTGCCTATCTGCCTAAAGACATACACGGTAAAAACGTTACGTAAAAAAAACGTAGAGCTTCAAATTTAAAGCTACGGAGAAGCATTCGTGATTTGAAATACGACTGACTTGTCCGTTAATCTAAAGTTACGATTCCTTAGACAACAACAAAAATTGTCTGCGACAAGCTGAAAATTGCTTTCTTTGGTTTAGACTAGTAGACAATGGTTCTCACACTTTAAACAATCCTTCGTTGCACTGCCAAACAACTTATGATCAACTTCCCGAAACGAGGTGGCGCGAGTTACCGCTCAATTGAAAAGGCACGACGTAAGATTTTTGTCTAGTACAGTCGCACTGCCGCTATCTCTTCATCTACCCATCTCCGCTTTCTCGTTTTGCTACCTCGCTTGGCTTGTTGTTGTCAAGGGGTCAAACTGCTTCGTGGTTCCTAAGGTTCCCACTGTTGTACGTTAAACTACTCTGTTTTTCCAGATGGTGTACGGGCTTTCCTTGTTATCAAAACGGTGAGTTCGTTCTGCCCCTTCTATAATCATGGATTAAGGACTGTTATCTATACGTTCATATTTTTACGCTTATTTTTGGAAAGAAACTAAACCACGGATTTGCGTCGCTTTGAACTTTAAGGCATAGAGAAATATAGTACTACGTAAAGAGTGGCCACTCAAGCCGTTTCGCGGTCCCGGAGTTAGGGACTCTGCTGGCCGTTAGTAGGCGCAACCGTGCCACTTATTCTGAACATTTGTCAGATATACAATATTAATAAATACCTTCGTTGTATAAAGTAAACTTTTAAAATTATTACGAACTTTGAAAACTTTCAAAAACGACTTGAACGGATGTGGCAATGGCTGCGGCTCGACGGTTGGCTTCGGAGTCGTGGACTCGACGGAGGGCGGATACTTCGGCTGCTTGGTCTGTGTCTCTTGCCTCGTTTTTTGGGTTGAGTTGGTTCCGCAGCTTGTTGTCTCGTGCGGGTTTCTGCTCATTCTTCTATTGCGGTCATGGTACACAGTATACGTAAGAAGTATTCTGACGGTAGTTTCTTTTGACGGACCTTTGCATTCGGTTACTGAATTTAGAAGCCACTGGGCCAGTCATATATGTGCGCGTCTTTCGGCACATGGTCATTTGCGCAAGCGCCTTTCATGGAACTTGGATAGTATTTTTTTTTTAAATGCCCTCTATCATATTGCGTTTGTCGCTGTAAGTCTCGCTGTAATACAGTACTTTTTTCCAGTGTACAACTGTTGACACGTTATTCATAAATTTGGATGTATATTCCTATTTTTGTAGTGTATGAATAACATAGATCACTCCTTGTCGTCAGAGTTGATGTTTGTTTTGCTTGTTACAAGAATAAATAGTGTGTGTCAAACTCTGGTGTCGTCCCCTGTCGTCCCGTCAAGAGAGTTAGCACAAATGTGAAACTATATCATTTTCGGTCTGCGGTCAGTTGAAATCATATGTAGCGCTGGATGACTTTTCTTCTGTAGTAAATTAAAATATGCTTATAAAACAATTCTGTTTGAACAAACACCATGCTAGTTACAATAACACTGACTCGTTAAACTAGAGGGCGCATGTTACTGTCCGATACAAAAATACCACCAGAACTCGCCTTGGATCCAATCATTCATCTCGCCAGCGGTTACTGCGTGTATCCATCCATTCAACATTCAACTCAACGAGGTAGAGGGGTTTAGAGTGAAAAACCGGAAGTTCCAAAGTGGCACCCCCCCTCCCCCGATTGCCGCCATGTTGTACGCACATGTCACTACTCGTCACGTGATCTTCCAAGAGCCGTGACGTCACAGGTAAGATGGCAGCGCCCAGAGCTGGCGGATGCGCGTTTGTTCGGTGCGCGGTAGCCGTGATGTGCAGCTGCTTTCCGACGACTTCGGGTTTCTTCGTGCTCGCTGACGCAGGTATAATGTGAAAATATGAAGTAATGAGACTATACCTTTTTGCGCAAGATCGCTCTGGATCATCTGGATATCAACACCTATGAGACAGCATCAGCCGTATCGCCGTATCGGTGCCCGGATTCACGAATGTGTTCGAGGATCGATAGAACTTTGAGTGATTTTGGCATGCATTTTCGCATTCTCTTAGCTTTGTTAGAACGTTGAAGTGTCTGAGAATCGACGCGAAACGTATTCCTCGGACGTAGGGCCCAGGGAAATTTGTTTCAGCCCTAGGCAACTGCGTAATCGCAGCAACTTTTAGCGAGGAAGCTCCTGAGAGAGTTGAACAATCATGACTATTATCCCTTTCAATCTCTTCAATAGACTTTTTTCAAAAGTGTGGGCCGCCTATACCTTGTTTCACCATAACTTGGAAAAGGGCAACCGACACAGCCCCCTCAACCCAATCGGAGAGACGGAGTAAAGGTGTGTGACAAATCTGTGCAGATGAGCACTGTGATGATATGTTGTCATTGTTCTCTCTCTCCAACGCACATACTGACTGACCGAGGCTACCCTTCGCTGTTTGCCAAATTCTGATGAAACGGATTACAGTGACTACTACTTTATTTACCCAAGACCTTCATACTTTGGGCATTTGTTAGACAAGAATGTTATGTCAGCCATCACTGTGAACTTGACTCAGCGCCTATTGGACTCAAATGCTGCATCAGCCTTCGACGTGAACCGGGGGCCCATCCGTATGCTTTACGCCAGAAAAAAATTAGTGACAGATGTGTTGCTTGATGGGGTTTTCAAAGGGTCTACTCTGTCATATCTATAGGAAGTGTCCTGCTATATAACAATGCATGCATACTATTAAACTAGATTCTCAGAGGAGTGTTTTGTTTTTGCCCTCAACAAGTTGCAGCAATAAATATTTCTTACGAGTGTAATATTTGTTTTCGGTAGCTTGGCCTAGTTTGTGCTCATTAATTTGTGCTTCGATGTTATCACGTGTGTAGCTTTATGCATCCTCTCTGCAATGCCTACAGAGGCCCTTGGAGGGAATAAATAAATTAACAACATTTTCACATCACTGGAGTGGGTTTTCGGATGCGCCACATGTTCAGGAGAAGTGGAACGAGTGCAGCTCAATGCAACCAGTCTGCCAGTTTGGTATGTCCCATCAATTAATATTGAGGGGTCAGAGATGCGGTTGTCCTCAAAAGGTCCAGCACGTGCGGTGAAAACAATTCTTTGTGTAGATGCTCTGAAGGCATAAAGGCGAGCGAAAATATGTTTACCTGGTTAGTGTATCAAATGTTTATTTCCACTTAATTACATAATTGATTCTCAGAAAATGGTTCCATAACGAGTTCTTTCTGCGACAGTCTTGTTTCAGGTGTTCAGTCGTAGTACCTGTGCTCTTTGTTGTCGGATGGCGCTCCTCGCACGTCGGTGTTCCGTGTGGTCGAGTGGCTACTTTGACAGACTGATGCCGTCTTGTAATCATACGTTCTGTGCGGCCACTGACATCTGATGCACTGAAGCTGCAGAGCTGGCTTCTAATCCGCAAATTTTCCTTGTAGTTTTCTGCGTCAATGCAGCAAGCTCGGGCATGTAGTGCTTACATGGCTGTGCCTTTTGCCGTAGTGTTGACTTGATGGCTGGCAACAGCCAACAGTGTTTCTTTGCTATCCAAACCATTTCACTTCCATTTCGTAATGGCGATTTTTTCTGCATCCCGCAACCACTGCAACTTGTGTAAGTCTTGTGTGAAAGATGTCCTCTTCCCGTCCTCGTCCTCTCTGTTTCATACTTTCAGGTTGTGTGGCAAAGTGAAGTCGGGTGATGCTTGGTGTCCACTTTTGAAAACAACCAACCATTCTATTTCTTCAAATCATTCAGCGGCATTCTCCGTCAAAGTTAGAAATTGTGTGCTTCATTGCGTGGACGCAGATAATTGGCGTCAGCAAATTATTAGGTATTGTCCTTGGACGACAACCAACACCAAATCAACTGTCCTTGCATTGCCTCTCGCCAGCTTTGTTGTGCTTACCTCCCATCGAGGTGATGGGGATCAGGAGCTTCGGGGTAATGTCAGCACCAGGGGCAAAGGCCACCGAAGATGATCCCCAATGTCTCGCGGACGCTCCTCGAGACGGGGTCGAAGGTCGTTCGGCACAAACTCTTGCAGGCCAATTCATTGGTACGGGCACCTCAGTAGACATTATCGGCCTCATGCAGTGGTAGCAGAGTGGTTTTCAATCGACCATTCGTAGGACCTCCGTTTTCCTCGGTGCACTTTGTTCAGCGAGAACCTACACTGATTCTTTCCGATGTCGGGAATGCTTCGGCGTGGGTTGTCTGGTTGAATTAGCATTGAATACTAACGGGTAGCCGGTGATAGACGTCGTGACTTTGTGGCTTAGGTCGCCCTCGGTTCGTCAGATGCCGCTTTGCTCGAAGAAGTCTTCAGTTGAAATGCCTGTCGAACTTGTTCCGAAACAATCTCGGCAATCAAAATAAAAACTGGGCAGCTGGTTGCAGAAAGTAGCTTCCTGATCTCCTCCCGGACAACAATGTGGATGATGTTGCGGATGCCTGGGAGTCTGGCGTCAAAGTTGCAGCTGGATGACTCGAGTGTCGAGACACTGGGGAGTTGTTGATAGTGACAGGCTCGGGCCTGCCGTGTACATTAAATGTTGGAAGCCTCGGTGATATGAACCCTTCGACTGTTGTCGTGGTGTTGCGGACAAGGCTTCCGAAGGTGCTGTCCGTCACATGAGGGGCATCGGATTCTTAGCTTCTCGTATTCTGTAGCACCAGGGATGGCGTGGGTGCTCGGATCAGGCGTAAAATATCCTCCACGAAGGCAGTGACGCTCTTGTTGGGGCCGTGTCCTGGACAGAATCAGGAATTCGGCTCTCTCTCGCCAATGTTGGCTAATGAACGTCCACTTCAGCTTGATCTTGCAAACTTCCCATGATGTTGAGGAGGATTCGTGGTTCTCCAACCAGTGCCTGACGGTTTCTTCCACGAGAAGTATAGGTTCTGCAGCAGCTGGTTGTCTGTCCACTCACTGTGGCGGGCAGCACTGTGGTATTGTTCAATTCAGCCCTTGACGTCTTCATATACCATGCGTGAAAGGGCGTCGGTGTGTGAGGTGCGATGGGCATACAAACAATGGTGAGATTGGACGCGGTTCGCTGCTACAGGTATATCGTTGTTGGCTTAGTCAGCTTGGGTTTTTCTTGCAAAAGACCGAATTCCGGTGGTTCCTGCTGGTAGCAGCGACAGACTCGGATTTCAGGTTCTTCGTGGTGTGTTTTCGAGGTTTGTCCTTGTAGTACGTGCTCGTCTTGCGGTCTTTCTGCTGGGCTTGGGATAGGACTTGGTTCACGGCTCGCCGGGGGTTTAAGACTCGGGAAAGTCCGCCACCCGTGCCCCGCTATCGGGCAACTCGGCTGAGGAGACGCCGAGGTGCACGCAGAGGGAAGGGCTATGGGTAAAGTACCCAGCACCTCCACCAGAACATACGATGACAGCTGAACATGGCCTCCAACTTTCCAGAATAGTAAATATTGATAGAAGATAGGACTGGAGCAAGTATTCGTTACAATATAACAAAACTGACAGAAGGGAGACTACCCTGACCACTAAAGAAGCTGCATTGCTTTAGTGGCATTCTGTCCGAATAAATTATCTCCCTCGGAGTTTGGCGACTGCCGTGGGTGAACTGAACTGAAATGAATGTGGGACCACTTTTCTGGTAATGAGCCACTGCAGACAGTCGTCGCAAAGCGGCGTGAACGGATGGACTGGGTAGGTAACACATGCAATGAAATGACCATACGGCTTGCTATTCATGAAACGAGTGTTGATGAACCTTTTGTGTCGACGAAGCGTGCGACAGACCAGCGGGATCAATACCAACTGCATCTGTGCTCCGTCAAAGTGCACGTCTACGGCGGAACAATTTGGGAAGCAGCACAACATCCCCTAAAGCATGGCACAGGAACTACCAGCTTGAAGGCAGCTCTTCGGCGCGCCGCACACCTGTGCTCCGTGAAAGTGCACGTCTACGCTGGAACAATTTGGGAAGCAGCACAGCATCATTTGGCACGGCACGGGAAATACCAGCTTCAAGGCAGCTGTCCGGTGCGCCGCACAACCAATGTGAGCCTTCTACGAAGCTGCACCACAATTGTACACTGCCAAGCACGTGTCGCGCAATTTCCGTCGCTAAACTGTGTATCCAAATATATCGCACACGCTTCATTGCAGACGTCGAAGATTCCGATGGTCAACGAGAGTACACAAAAGTCGCCTTTATGTTTATCCTAGTGGTATCCGAATTAATACGAGGTCCGAGCAATGTAGGGCAGATTGTCTCTTTCGTGGCAATATTCCCGTCGGTCACCAGCGAAATCCACACCGTTCCTCCGTATTTTCACGTTATACATACGTCAGACGCCACGTTGAACTGAGAAGTCGCTTTTGACCGGCCTCATATGACGGCTTTCGCGTCTGAAATCAGCTCGCCGAGACGAACGACAACCAATAAAGCATCCGACAAGCTCAGGCCCAGCTGGGGCCAGCCGCTGCATGGGCGCTGCCATCTTTCCTGTGACGTCACGTATTTGGTTTGGTCATGTGAGGAGTGGTGAAATTTGCGTACAATGGCAGCCGCCTTATGGGGATCATTTTTGAGTTGACTCAATTACCGGCCGCTGGGTGCGCTCGCTGGCGCTGAATTGGGCCGCTGTGGCCTATGGAAGTGTCCGCGCTTTACGTAGCACTGTATTTCACTATGTTTCGGGCTCAAATGACGGTCGCCGCTATCTCAGTTCATGTTGGTGTTTGATGTTCTTCTCAAAGCTGAAAGCTCAAGTCGGGTGCTCGTTTGAACCTTGTGTCATGTCGCGAGCTCGCTGATATGCGCGGTTCGTCGTTCGTAGTGATTGGGAGGCTATTCACGCGTGCTGACTGCCAAGGGTGTAACAGCAAAGCACTTGACAACGCACTGTTCGAGTGCGCTTTACGAGTTTCGCGTCGTTGCTCGCGCGTCCTCTGGCCTTCTCCTCTCGTCGAGGGGCCCTATCGTTTCGTTTCACCGAAATTCGATTTGCGGAACTACATTTCGTGGACAACTTTTCATGGGCCCACGTTTCATCGACACGAACGTTTCATCGACACTCCTTACGTGAATTTCACGCTGCAGGGACGTTTCACCACGCGTGTATCACTGGGGTGCGCGTTATCCCACACCCCCGCCTGCGTTCAGACAGCTTCGCGGCGACAGTCTGCGGCTGCCCATTACAAAAATGATAACCCACCTAGCCGATCCGTGCACGTCGCTTCGCGGCGAGTCTCATGCAGCTATTACCCCCCCCCCCCCCCCCAGAAATTGGAAATCTATGCTGTCGATGAAACATCGCGTGTCGATGAAACTTCGTATGATGAACTGATTCCTACAGGTGTATCACCACTGCGTGGTGCAGGTTCACTGTTTAGCGCTCGTGATGCAGCCGATTAATTTCTTATTTACATGTGTGTACATTAAAGCAACATACCTCCACAGTTTGGATATGAACTGGCCAAACCCGAAATGAACCGGTTGTAGTGGAATTGTGCTGAGCAAATTGGAAATCAAACTGTCGACACTGGCCAAACTTGAAAAATGAACTGGCCAAGATGGCAGCTGAGATGGCTGAACTGTTAATTGGACGGTTCAAACTAGGTGGCTAACCAGGCAAAACTGGTAGCTTGAAATGGTGACACTGGTGTGATAATGTTCAAGCTGACAGCCAAACAGTTTGAACTGGCTGTCTGGCAGTCAAACAGTTACAACTGGCAATGAAATTGGTCTCACTTGTATTTAAATAAGTCATACCAGCGAAACTGGAGAAACTGCTCGTTTAACTGGCCACGTTAGCAGTATGCCCAGTTTACAATAATTAACCATTGGAATCGATCCCATGGACCTTTTTCATTTGTATCAAGTTGGTTTCTATCTTTCTAATTTTAACTCACAAGTGGGGAAACCCCAGTAAGCATTTTTTTCTACATGATCGAATTTGGCTTTTACACTCCAAACAATTCGCAATGAAAAACGAGCTTGACAAAAGAGGTTTTTACTAATTCTATTGACAAAGATGTATTTCTGAAATTATTCATGCGGCAGCATAGAAAATACCTAGACTTTACGGAACATTTCTTCTATGCAGATGTCGCATAAAAGACTATATAGCAAATAAAAGCTTTGACACGTGTACAGTTGTACCTTGCTCAACAAATATTAAACATGCCGGTTGACGTTTAGTTATAATAATATTAATACTAATAGTCTTTATTAATCAAAATCAACAGTACAAAATGTCAGGTCTGCCGAAGCCGGTTAGGGCTTGTGTGGCGCGACGTGGCAGTAAAAGCACATTCTTCACAACAAAACATACAACACAAATCAGCAACTTGTACTCAAAATTTAGAATGCTTATTTTTATCATTAAGCAATCTCTTCGCATGCGTGTTAAGGTGATGATTTAATTTGGAAAGAAATATAGAGTCAGGTAACGCGTTGAATATTTTTGGGAACATAAAATGCCCTAATGATTTCCCCGTAGCAACTATATATACGTGGGACTTCAAAGCGAGTATTACACCTAGTTATACGTGGTGCAATTTTTTTTGACTATAAAATCCCAGTTCCAAAAGTACGGCTAAAGGGATGTTTGTAAAAAAATGTGAATAAAAATGAAAGCCGTTTACAATTCCCTGTAACGCCGGTTAAAGCGCAGCTCTTGAGGAGGAAGATGGAAGCGTACTGAGGGATAGGTGACTCCTCGAGGTCACGTGACCTCAAGGGGGTCACGTGACCTTTGGGGGTCACGTGACCTGAAGGGGTCACATGACCTTAGGGGGGTCACGTGACCTCAGGGGGTCATGTGACCTCGGGGGTCACGTGACCTAGGGGTGTCACGTGACCTTATGGGGTCACGTGACCTCAAAGAAGTCACGTGACCTCAAGGGGGTCACGTGACCTCAGGGGGTCACGTGACTTCTGGGGGTCACGTGATTCTAAGGGTCACGTGACTTCTGGGGGTCACGTGACCTCAGGGGGTCAAGTGACCTCGGGGGGTCACGTGGCCTAGGGGTGTCACGTGACCTGGGTGGGTCACGTGACCTCGGGGAGGTCACGTGACCTCGCGGTTACGCCGACGGCGACGCCGACGCCGCTCAAGCCGGAAACGGGCCCCTAAGAGCTGCGCTCTAAAACAAGGTAAGTGAAGCGAGGCGAAGATATTGTCACTTCAACATAGCAATAAATTGTAGGACACACTTTTCAACATCCCCTTCAAAATACCATCGATTCTATCGTGCCATTGCAGGCACGATAGAATCGATGGTATGATAGATATACCATCGATCCCTGGTGATTAATTTCTTTCGAAGGAAAATAGAATGGAAAGAAAGTCAGCTCTTGAAATCGCAGGAAGAAACGCAGATGACAAAACTACATTTTTATCATAAGCATTGGGCACGTCGTACCCTGTGCTACTACAAATGGAAGAGGCAAAATGTTGAGCAAAAGAAGTAGCCGTACTGACTAAATTGGTTCCAAAGCTCATTTCCATCAGGTCAGAGACACTTTTTGGAGAGACACCACGAAGCTCGTTAATTATGGACCATGTTTCCCTAGAGTTGAAACCCGCATTATAAAGTTTCTGTGTGTAATGATTACGTCTTGTAGAGCGTATTAGTTCATTTACATGGTTCCGAGATGCCTTGTATTTCGCTCGCCACTCCTCATTTCTGGACGCACGCCAGCTACGCTTCCATAGAAGTTCATAATTTTTAATAGCCTGGAAAACGGTGTCGTTAAGCCATAGTTGTTCCGATTTACGCTTTTGACTTTAACAGTTGCTGTGCTAGAATACATAAATATTTTAATAAGCGAGACTATCTTAGGATAGAGTTGATATGTGTCTTCTTCACGTAGGAAAGACTCTCAATCAGAGGAAGAAACAAGATCGGTAAAAAAGGACCATTTTGGGCAGTTAAATGTTCTTGACACCCGAATAGGTGTTTTCCCATGTTCACTGGAATTAATCTGAATACTAATGCAGTGGTGGTCAGCTAATTTTTTGGTGATAATATGCGATTTAACTGAGTTAGCGTCAAGTGCCCTAACGTTTAGTTCATTGTAGGCATACTCTACAACACAGTATCACCATATGTCTCGCTCATATGTAGCCTCCTTTTCTTCATAGAGACCATGCGCATTCATCAATCAGACATCTCGAGACAAGTCACGTAGAAGCAGCGAGATTCGGGTCAAAAACACCTGAACAACTCAAAGAGGTCTTACGGCAGAAGCCGACCCTTCGTGACATTCCAGTCAGCTCAACAGATAAGCGTGGTTGTGACCAACAATAACAGCACGAGAAAATAAAAATACAACTGAGAATACGCTGGAATTTGTGACAGTGCTCGATTCAATATTAATCTCTTTCAAATTTGTTTGCCATGTCACACACAAAGTTATTGCTTTGGTTTGAAAACTCCATGAAAATGAAGTTAGCCATAATGCTCTCGGGTTACAGCACTTCACAGACGTCCACTTCAGAAAGAAACCATTCCTTTATATGAGAGGGAAAAAGGGGTGCCTCTCTTAGCACTAGCCGTCTGCAGAGGAGGGTGCATCCAAGATCAGGGACAAGGAGAATTCCCTGAATTCTAAAGTACTCGCCAACACAAGTCGAAATCACAGTGGTGTCACTCTTTGCAGCCCTTGTATAGGCCATGTTGCGAAATATCTGGCCCCTGTATGCAAAGCGTCGAAACTCGCCAGCCAAGCCAACGCTCATCCAGCGAGCGCTTCTCAACAGTGGTCAGAGTGGTTACTTCTTCCCGTCCCAACAGACCCACCTCATAAATGTACTGGGCATTCTGAATATGTGAAAAATTTAGAAAACTTTCGCACACACTTCGCTCGCTGGCAATGATTGCAAGGTCGTGGTTTGCCAGCACGCACTCAAGCTATTGCGACATCGCGACACGTTCCACATTCTGGTCTGGAAGCCCCTTGGCTGCGGGGGCTAGCATTAGGAGCTTTCCATTTCCTCCCTCGAACACGAAGGCTGATTGTGCCCATAACGGTCCCAACTGGCGAACTGAGTTCCGCAGATGAAGAAGCTGGTGTACGTTAAAGGTCAGTGATGCCACGCCGTAGAGGCCCTCACAGTGACCAACAAAGTCGTGCAGCAGCTCTTCTGAAAAGTGAAAAAAATAAGCATTTGCATCTTTAGATGAGAATCTAATAATGAACCAAGCTCCAGGACAAATTACCGGAAATACTACCCCGCAGGGGGCAATTGTGAAGGCAGGCGTTTGGAGATTGGCGTCTCCCCGGACCCCGAGCCATGCGGGTTCGCCCGCCCACGACTGGCTGTGCGTGGCTTTCTCGTGTCCGGGGAAAGGGGCATCCTGGTGGTTGAGTGGAGCCCGGGGTAGGTTTGTACCCTCCGGGGCCCCCAGGGTGAGGCAATACACCACTTCGGCCCCCGCTTCCCGTAGACGGGTGTCCTGGCTTGGCCCGAACAGGATGATTCAGTCAGTCGTCATATCTACTACTATCCCCTCTTTTCTTTCTTTTTCCTCCTTTCTCCTACTCTTTGTTTTCACCTTCTTTGGCGGCAAGTGCTAACCTTGGGTGGCGACAGAGCTCTCTCTTGATCCACACTTAGTTATAGCTTCCTAGTAGCACTGCTAAAGTAACATACTCAGACAAGCCAGACCTGTTATGAGTTGTTAACTATCCCCTTGTTGGACTCCGCGGTCGGTGGTGCGCTACGGATGCCGAAGTTTCTGCTCTTCATATGGGTTCCAAGCAAAAATCCTCCCCCGATCGGACCTTGAATAGGGTCCTGACCGAAGTATTTACCAAAGAGACATCAGCTGCTGGCCAGAATAGCTTCAGCCGTTTTCTGGTAATGCAATCAGAAAATGGAAAACCACTTGCGAAACTTTCACCATTTCTTATTTCAAAGACTTTGGAAAACCTAATTGGTAAAGTCTTTAAAGCGAAATAACTAGCATCTGGCGACTTGCTCATTGAGGTGGGAAAATGGAGTGCAAAGTGTTGTTCTTTTAGACTTAAACAAGATCTCAGACTACAAAGTATCTGTTACCCCACATCGCACCTTGAACAGCTGCCATGGCGTCATCTCAGGGTACGACCTGCTGGAATCTAGCGAAGAGGAGATCTTAGAGGGCCTTTCCGGGCAGGGTGTGGTCGCCGTGCGACACATCCCCATGTGCATGACGGACAGGAAAGACCATCGAAGCACTTAGTTGTCACTTTTCCTTCCACTGTGCTGCCTGAGAACATCAAGGCAGGCTATCTTCACCTGCAAGGTACGCCCCTACATACCAAACTCGAGACTATGTTTCAAATGCCAACGATTTGGTCACAGCTCTGTTACCTGTAGTGGGAACACGACATGTGCAAAGTGCGGAGCTACAGACCATCCAGCTGACACATGCGAGGGTACACTGCTCAAGTGTGTCAACTGCTCTGGTGCCCACCCCACCTACTCTCGAGCCTGCCTAAAGTGTCAGGAGGAAAAGAAAATCCTAACGCTAACGATGAAAGAAAACCTCACGTACCCTGAGGCAAGGAAGCGATTTTCCTTCCTCCAAGGAGGCACCTATGCCGAGACGGTTGCAAGGGGGGCAGCGCCGCCACTAAAGGCATCGGTGGGCACTCAGTACAGTCTTCGCGACTTGGAGTGCTCATTCACACCCCAACCACCAGCGAGGCCTCTGTGGGCCCTCAGACCCCAGCGGCCACACCCAAAGTCACACGTGCCAAGGCGGTTCCCCATCGTCCTGGCCCTAAGCCCCGAGTGGTGCTTGGTGCCACTTCTTCTCAGAGCAGCGAGGGGCCCACTCCTTCCACTTCACAGCGGGAGGCGAAAGCCATGGACGTATCTGCCAATCCGGCAGAACCACCTCAACCCGCAAAGAGAGGTACAAAACATACCCCCGAAAGGGAGGACCAAAAAAAAACAACCTCCTCGCGTCACTGCCCCAACGAGTGCAGCCTAGCTTGTGTTCACTCACAGCTGTGAACCCCACACTTTTAACAATAATTTAATTAATTTGTGATGAGTCATTTTAGGTTCATGCAGTGGAATTGTCGGGGTCTCCTTCACAATATAGGTGATGTTCACTTTTTACTTAATGAGCTACGCCGCATTGCTCTAGCATTACAGGAGACCTATTTGACATCCAGACATACGTAAGTTTTGCAAAACTATCACCTCTTCAGGTGATAGTTCATTCATCCTGTGGTGTTGCCATTGTTGTGCAGAGTGGATTGGCATGTGCCCAGGTCCCCCTTGACACGCCCGTCGAGGCTGTGGCAGCGCGAGTTCTTACGGACCTCCTCATTACTGTTGTTTCACTGTACCTTCCACCACACACCCCCGTACACATTCATGACCTTCGGAACCTTTTAACCCAACTTCCACAACCTTTTTTTAATCTTAGGTGATTGGAATGCTCATCACACCATGTGGGGCAGTGCACGAGTGGGTTTTTGGAGGAGGAGTCATTGAACGGTTTTTATTGTCTTCAAATTTATGTCTTTTAAATAACAAACCCCAACCTTTTTTAGTGCTGCCCACAACTCTTTCACCTGCATTGATTTATCTATTTTATCACCATCATTGCTTCCTTGCATTTCTTGGAAGGTTTTACATAATCCATTTGGCAGCGACCATTTTCCAGTTGTTTTAGACAGTGTGGTCGATCTCCCCACACAACAAAAGCGTATGCCTAGGTTTAAACTTGACAAGGCGGACTGGGAACGTTTTAGCCTAGCTGCTACACTTGATGCTTCACTATTAACCACTCTGTTCCCTGGTGAGGCTACCATATATGTTACTCAACAGATAGTCAATGCAGCTGAGCACTCTATCCCAGGTGCCTCCGGTATATTGCCAAACAACTGCAAGCCATGCTGGAACAAGGACTGTTCGAGCACACTTACAAGACAAAATAGAACCCGGGATGACTTTTGTAGGCACCCCACCGTGAACAACCAAATTGAATTTAAGAGACGAAAAGCGCAACCCCGCTGGACAAAAAAGCAGGCAAAAAGAAATCTTGGATGAAATATCTCTATTCTATAAGTAGTTTTGTTACGGCTAAAGAGGTTTGGGATCGTGTACGCAAATGAAACGTGACTACCGGGCTCTTACTATTCCAGTATTTAATCTGCCTTAGGGGTCAGTCAAAGATGTTGCTAAGCTTCTTGCGAAGCATTTGCATAGTGTATCTAGCTCTGATAATTGTAGTATAACTCGCAGCCATATAATGGACCCGTTACAATGCGCGAGCTAGAACAAGCTATCGATGTAAAAAAAGGTGCCTGCACCGGGCCAGACACATTGCACTATGCTATGCTTCGAAAGCTGTCACATGACTCGCTCAGAACACTCCTTTTTTTCAACTCTCTGTGGGAGTTGGCATGCTTCCCCCAGGCATGGAAGCGGGCTCACATCATACCGCTCCTGAAACATAGCAAAGGCGCTGCGCTACCTTCCAAATACCGACCCATTGCACTCACCAGCTGCCTGGGGAAAACATATGAGAGAATGATTAACAGACGGTTAATGTACCTTTAAGAAAAAGAAAATCTTTTTGCAAATAACCAGTGCGGCTTTCGTCGCGGACGATCTGCAGTGGGTCACTTAGTCCGCCTGGAAACAATAATCCCTGAATCTTTCGTGCATAAGCAACACTGTGTCTCTGCTTTCTTTGACCTAGAAAAGCGTACGATACCACATGGAGGTTTGAAATACTTAAAGACCTCTACAGGTATGGTATTCGGGGCCGAATGCTGAAGTGTATAGGATACTTTTTTACGGATAGGACATTCCAGGTTCGACTAGGCTCTACTTGGTCAGGTCCATTTTTTTTTTTATTTATTTAGACGTACTGCAGGCCTTTAACAGGCCCCTGCAGGTGTGGGGTACATACAAACAACAAAACTATACACATGAGAAACAAGAAACACATGGCAACCTTATATATTGCTTATACAACGACATATATACATATTAACGCCATAAGCATAATGAACATTCCATAATCAACACCTAATACACAATGAAAAAATTCACGTACAAACCAGGAAAGGAGAACACTCAAAAGGCGTGACTCTCAAGAGCACCATTGAAGTCGGGGGCAAAAAAAATGTCACGAGGGAGGGCGTTCCACTCCGTAATATTGCGTGGGAAAAAGGAATACTTAAAAATGTTAGTTCGAGCGAATATTGGTACCAGGGAATACTGATGATGGTGCCTGATTTCCCTAGATGGTGATGGGGATAAATATACGGTTGATTCAATGCGGAGTTTGTTACGATAAAGCAAAGACAAACATTTTAGTCTCGCAATTTTTCGACGATGCTGGAGTGATGATATATTGTTTGCTATCATCAATGAAGATGGGGAATCTAGACGATTATACTTCTCATACATGAAGCGAATAGCTCTCCTCTGAACCATCTCAAGCTGTGACGCCTCCTTTTTGGTATTCGGGTCCCATACTATGCCAGTATGTTCTAACTTCGGTCGCACCAAGGAGTTATATGCTTGTAATTTAACGGAAGGGGCAGCGCTTCTAAGTTTCCGGCGTAACAAGCCCAATTTGCGAGAAGCGGAGGAACATATATTTTGAATGTGTTGTGTCCAACGGAGATCGTGGGATATGGTTACGCCGAGATATTTGTATACATTCACATCAGATATTACATCATTGTTTAATTGATAAGAGAACTTCAGTGGCTTTACTTTTCTTGTTTTACGTAAATGAACTTTTTTCGTAAAATTTAGCTGCAATTTCCATGCGCGGCACCAATTGTAGATAGAGGCGAGGGAAGAATTCAGTGATATTTGGTAGGCAAATGTGGATATCCTTTTGAACAAAATACAATCATCGGCGAATAAACGAATATTTACGTCTGGGCTAACAACTGAGACTATATCATTTATATACGTTAAAAACAGCAACCGGCCAAGCACACTACCCTGAGGAACACCTGAGGAAACACTCAGAATACCGGAAGCATGACCACCAATGTCGACAAACTGGCTGCGATCAGACAAGTACGAGCCTATCCAATTGACAATCTCAGACGGTATTCCAAGACACTCTAATTTATAGATAAGTTTGCCGTGTGGAACTTTATCAAAGGCCTTGCTAAAGTCCAAAAAAAAATATCGACCTGACCAGATTTGTCTAAAGTAGCAGCAAAATCATGAACTGTGGTGACAAGTTGCGTAATGGTGGACAAACCCCTTCGTAACCCGTGCTGAAATGGTGTAAGCAAGTTTCTTTCTTCCAAGAAATCTTGAACATAATTACTCACAATATGCTCTATAAGTTTGCAAGAAGTACTCATAATAGAAATAGGACGATAATTACTGACTTCTGCACGATCACCCCTTTTATGAATGGGAACGACACGTGCGGTCCGCAAGTCACTAGGCAGCACACAAGAACTAAAAGAAGCGCGAAAAATGACAGTAAGAAAACGTGGCAGCGATTCTGCATATCTACGCAGGAAGGCGTTTGGGATTTTATCAGGCCCACAACTAGACTTAGTTTTCAAGTTTAGTAACATAACAAACACACCGCGAAACGAGATAAAATCGGGGTTCAATGGGGCATTAGTAGCAACGGGGGTGTACGTATCTAAATCAGAAAACACAGATTGGAAATATAAATTGAACTCTTCAGCAATTTGTTTTTTATCAGTAATAGCCACGTCGTTAACCTTTATCTGGTCGACAGGCTTTGTACTTTCTGAAAGATAATTCCAAAATTTTGCAGGATCATGTTTCAAGAAGGTAAGAAGAGTGCACGAAAAGTATTTATTTCTAGCTTCCTTGACTTGCCTTGTCATTTCATCCTGCAAGCCTTGTACGTTTCCAGTTTTGCGAGCTCTTTTAAACCTTTTGATCCGACGGGAAAGGTGAATTATTTCGCGGTTTATCCAAGGCTTCCTACGTCCCTTGCATTTACGCCGATCCGGTATGAAGCTGTCTAAACAATAGTTACACATATAAACGAGCTTATCCCACAATAAAGTCACATTGTCTTCAATAAAGTCGCTGAAACAAAAATCAAGATAATCCAATACGCTTTCATCATTGGACCTCGAAAATTCCTTCACAGTTAAAGTAACCCTTTTCCTTTGTGAGTGGCGGTTCGGATAACAGTAAAAAAGCACTAATTTGTAATCCGACTCACTCTCCTCGAGATTTACGGTATAATAAACAAAAGCGCGACTGACAAAGATAAGGTCCGAAATTGAGCGACTGGAACCACTTTCCCATGTAAATTCTTGAACGACTTGGGTTAGATCACATGCGAGCATCATGTAGAACACAATGTCATCACCGGGAGAGCTAGATAATCGCGGCCAGTCAATATGGGGGAGATTAAAATCACCAACCAGAATAATTTGCTCGCCTCTGTATTTTAACAGGTCATCGTATAGCCGATTTAAGTAGTCTGGACTAGCGGAAGGGTATCTGCATACGGCGCAAAGTATAATTTTATGGCCCCAAACATTAAGACGAAGTATTAGACTTTCGTGATCACTAATTTGATGTAATACTATAGCAGAAATAGACGACTTTATTGCAACCGCTACACCGCCGCCATGAGAGGGACGGTCCCTGCGAAACACATGATGGGATTCCGAAAAAATTTCAGCATCAGACACAAAGTCATTAAGTCACGTTTCAGTGATCACAGTGACATGGGGGTTATAATTGAGAAGAAGGAGTTAAAACCACTCTGCTTTATTAACTATACTTCGCTCATTCATGTTCAGGAGACAAAATTGTTTAGAAACAGGAAATGGTTCTCGTCATTCATCAGCAGGAGCTTTATTGGCAATGGCAACATTTACTCGTACATTTGAAGATTCATCCCAAGCAAAAAGGTCATTGCCGATTCGTAGTTTGTCGTTTACGAGAAATACTTTTAGTTTATTCGTTCTCTCGACGCTCCAGCTATTCCATAGCAGTCTTCTTTTGTTAAGTGTTTCCTGAGAATAATCGTTTTGGATGTAAATGTTGGTACCTTTAAGTTTTTTTGCATTACGCAAGATTTCAGCCTTTCCTTTGTAGTCTTGGAGAGGCAGATTAATCGGCCGTTTTCTCACGCGTTTTCCTAGGCGATGAAGTCTTTGATCAGAGGTGCAGGAGACTCCTAGTCGCCTTGAAAAAATATTTTCGACAACCTTCCCTCTTAAGTCCTGCTCGGACTCATCTGTTGCGTCTGCTACTCCAAAGATAACAAGGTTGGAACGTCGACTCCGGTCCTCTAAATTAGCAAGCTTCGCATTTTGTAGTGTTATTGTCTCCTCTGGCTTGTTAACGGTCTTTTTAAGTGCATACACCTCCAGTGACTTAACTTTTAACTCAAGCCATACCTTGTCGACGTCTGCAATTCCTGACAGTACTTCAGTAACTGATTTATCAGTGCCGAATTGTTGGATTTTCAGGTCAGCTATTTTTTTGTGAATTATTGCGTGCCCGTTCATCAACGACTCAAACATTTCTTCAACCGTTGGCCCTGGATTTGTCTCGACGTCACCACATAGCAGCAGTTTACATTCATCAAAACAGTCAACAGCAATTTCACAAAGTGTTTGTGGGCGCGGCACAACTATAAGACACAAATCATGACTCCTAAAGCATGAAGGATAACTGACCTGTACGAAAAACCACGACACGGTCAGCCAAATAATCTTGTTGGCCTCGCCGCGCCCACTGAAGTTGCAGTTCTGAAGACAGTCCTTTATGGATGCGGTTGATGATGACGTCACGAACCCGGATGAATCAAGGGGCGTTGTCAGCAGCGTATGGCTTAGAGACAGACGATGACTGGCAGAACTTGATGCCGGGAGCACGGTTCCGCCGACGTTAGCCGAGGGTACTTCGCCGAACAGAGAGTGAAGTGCCTGTACGAAAAACCACGACATGGTCAGCCACATGTTCTTGTTGGCCTCGCCGCGCCCACTCAAGAAAACGGAGTTCCTAAAGGGGGCATCCTCACTGTCACCTTGTTTGCAGTCGAGATAAACTCCGTTGCCAGAATTTTCCCGTCTTCCATCTCATACTCACTTTACGTAGACGATCTTCAAATCTCGTGTTCCTCCTGCAACACTCACCTGTGAACGCCAGGTTCAGTTGGCTTTAAAGAAACTTGGGAGTTGGCAGATGAAAATGGATTTAGGTTTTCTCAAAAAACAGTTTCTGTGCCGTTCTCCTTGCGTTGTGGGCTACCTTTGAATCCAGACCTCGAACTGAAAGCCATACGGTCGCCTGTTAAAAATGAGCACAGGTTTCTGGGTGTGATCTTTGGCAGGAAGCTTACTTTTTCTTCCCACTTGAAGTGCTTTAAGGAAAAATGTCTTAAAATTATGAATCTCTTAAAAGTATTGGCTAAGAAGACTTGGGGATCAGATCGAAGATGTCTGCTGCGCCTATAGAATTTCCTTGTGCGATCCCGTCTTGATCATGGTGCTATAGTGTACGAATCAGCGCGACAATTGGCTCTGAAAATGTTAGATTCAGTGCACCATCTTGGATTGCGACTCGCCACGGGTGCTTTCCGTACATCCCCCATTCTGAGTTCATACGCGAGTCCAACGAGTTGTCGTTGGATAAAAGACGCCAATATCTGAGTACGACATATGCCTACAAAACATTAGCTAACCATCGCCATCCAACATATGATTCCATAAAACGTTTAAGGTCCTTTAGGCTTTTTGAAAAGAAGCCCAGCATTGTACGTCCATTAAGCCTTCGCCTTGCAGACTATAATACATTTCTTCAGATTTCTCCCGATTGAATGTCCCTACTTTCACCAGTTGACTGTATTGCTCCCTGGGAGAGACTGCCGGTTTGTTGCGATTAGTTACTTACGAAATATATTAAGCACCGTGTTACTTCAGTGGTTATCCTGCAAGATTTTCAAGACTTGCAGACAGAGTATGCTGATTATTGTCAGTTATATACTGATAGTGCTAAGGCTCAATCCTTCACTGGATGTGCCGTGTATTCTGAGAACTTTTCCAGAACTAAGCGCCTTAATTTGACCGCCAGTATGTTTACAGCAGAACTGTATGCAGTGTTGTTAGCAATTGACTACATTTGATTGAAGAGAACAGCAAGTTCGATTATATATGTGTACTCGCAAAGTGTGATCACTAAAATAAGTTCCCGCAAAGACACCAAAAATATGCTTGTACATCTTGTGCGTACCAAAATTAATCGTTCATTGCAGAACGGACATCACAATATATTTTGCTGGGTTCCAAGTCATGTAGGCATATTGAGTAATGAAAAAGCTGATAGCGTGGCTTCTTCCTCCAGGAACCTTCGGCAGTCAGCAGCCTCTTTACTTTACCAGGATATCAAACCGGTCGTGAGGGAATCAATATTCCAGAGATGGCAGACAGAATGGAACGAAGAATCCGACAATAAGCTTCACTTCACCAAGCCCATTCTTGGACTGTGGGAGAGTGCCTCTTTAAAGACTCGATTTCGTGAGGTCTTGTTATGTCGCCTTCGCATAGGCCATTCTTATATTACCCACAAATATCTCCTCTGTGGAGAAGACCCACCCCGATGTATGCACTGCGGTGGTGATGTTTCCATTTCACACATTGTATGGATGTGTTCCGGTCTTGATAAAAAACGACGGCGTCATTTTCTTGAATTCTTTAGATATTGTATACCTTTTCACCCTGCTCTTTCACCCTGTTATCCCTTTTGAACAAGTGCTCTGTTTTATTTCTAGCACTGGCTTTTTACACCAGCTTTACTTCCCATGATAATGACGAGCAACGTCCCATATTATCTAGAATGTGAATAAACAACCTTGTTTGGCGCACTTTGGCCTCGGTAGCATCTTGCGCCATAAAGCCTCCAATCATCGCCATTATTACCAGAAATACTATCCACATAATTAGTAATACCAAAGTAGCTAGATGTGCAAGTGAAATTGCTATACTTTAAGAGTGTCAAACCTTGAAAAAGTATGTGCATATTTCTCTAAAGGTGGTATTTAAGGAGCAAGTTCATTCCAACTTTCACCTTTACATAATACCATATTTTCTGGTGCATAAGTCGCCTTTTTTTTCAAACGTTTTCATTGGAGCGTTTTATAGAACAATGCAACTTATATGAATTGTATTTCTTAATTCACGGTGCGACGCCATTTTTTTTTTCACCGCACGCCATCGTTTGTAGGGCAACGGAAGTATGTATCCATAGGTGGTGTTGCCCCTTCCAGGAGGCACTGCTGTCACCGCACTTGTTTACCCTCTTCTAAAATTGTCATAACTGAACGCGAGAAAGTTTACGATTTCCCCGAAGCCACTCAGTGTGGATAGGCGAGACCGTGGGAATAAAGCTTTTATAGCATGTGATCGACGTTGCCTAATACAGCCATGACTCTGTATTCTTTTGCTTCAGTCCAGCAACACTGAAAGGTAACTGGGCTGGTATACACACATTGCAGAATATTTTTCTGCGTCTTTCTTAGTTTCCATTTGATGAACAGTTATATTCTTCCATGCTAGCCCTTTTGCTACATGTGAAAGGAAGGATTGTGGGTCGTGAGTCTTTTAGTGGTACCGAAAGAAGTATGTAAACATTTATCTATCTGCCTGCCGATCGATGCTCGCGTCATCTCCAGCCCTTGACCTAGGCTAGGCCTAGTGGTCCAAAGTTTGGTTCACGAGTGTCCAACACAAAAAATACCTTTCGTTCGCTCGGCATGTGTTCGTTCGAATAACGCTGACTACCTACCCATTTTGCTGCGAAACACTCGATTTCCGCGCCAGGGAGCCTTTGCTATGGGCATTTCTTGAGAGTCGAAACAAAAAAGTTGTCCGTGAAGCATATTTAGAAGTGTTTCCTGTATTCGTGCTATTTTGCTGGTCATGAAGATTTGAAGTAAACCCAATGAAGAGAACAAACAAGTAGCAGAATACAAAAGAATTGTAAATCAGCTCGTGTGTTTGTCCTTCTGTGTGCCGTTTGGTTCGATTGATCTTGCGCTGTTACCTTAAGGTATAGAAGCATCCAATGGTATGCGCGGTGTAGCCGATTGTGCGAAACCTCGATTTTGCGATACCAATGCCCGTAAAGAAAAGAAAACTCATCGCGTGAATTGTGCAAAGAGGTGCGTCTTATACAAAGTTCGACTTATATTATATACCAACTTCTCCACGGAAACCGGTCAAGATAAGGATGTGCGACTTATACAATTATATTTTCCGGACTTATGCGGCTTATAGTCCGGAAAATACAGTACACCGTTTTCAGGCTCTATTCGTTACCCTGCACACACTACAAGAGTTTGATTTTGTGTTAGGCGAGAATGGGACATGCTGAATGGAGCTAAATTTTCCTGCAAAAGTTAACGCGACTCACAGCACATGAAGAAGCTATCAAGTTTAATTAGGAGGTGGCCTCTATTAGTGATGCAGTTTCCAGTAGGATCCTCGAGTGTTCAGAGAATTGAGGGCACATCAGGAGAGTAGGTTGGCCCATGGTGCAAAGTTCTTATGTGTGCTATATAGTTGGTGACAGGTCAAGAATTCAGTGATGCCATCGCATCACAGGAGTTCATATTCCTCTGCCAGCCAATCTTTCCCACTTGAACTCTGTAACTTCCCGCTTTTTAACGCGGCCTTTATCCTTTATCGAATGTGAATACTTGGCAGCTTGCATCGAAAAGTCGCCAAGGTATCCACATACGTTCATCACAGGTCTTTCCGAGCAGCAACAAGAAGCCAGCGGTGGCTTCTTCCTTTAAATATTCAATGCCCTCGGTGGTACAGGAGGTTGAGGTTAGGTTCAGCCGCCGAAGCGTTTTACCCGACACCCCTCTGCTTTTTCAGGGATGCTTCTCTAGAACATCCGTGTGAATCCAAGTCGTTTGTCAGGAACATTGTACGGAGAATTAGGCTAGCCAACATTAGAGTATTGTTGTCAGGAAATATGTACTCCTGGTCACATCCAGGCACGTCGAGTTCTCGAAATGTTAAAATGGGGTTGTTTACAGCATGAGATAAAGAAATGCGTTTGCACCATTGCAACTCTGGAGTGGCAAAGGATTCCATGTTCCTGCAGGTAGTGGGCGCAGCTAGTCGTTCCCTCACTGGTGATGCTGACAGGTTATAAGCAAGCAGCAGGTTTTCTCGAATTTCGCAATTCAGAATGTCACCAATGAGCTAGCTGTAGTGTAGCATACGCATATGCTCCCATTTGTGCCACAGGATGAACGAACACAAACTTTTTCCATGCTCCATAACACTGACGGCTATGCTCCGCGGCCATGTGCGGTGTACAGCACGGTACAAGATGGCAGACATGTTAAGGTGCAAAAAAGCTTTGGTTTAGTCCCACAGTTCATACTTAAACTTTATACAAAACAAACTGCATGCAGTCTTTCAGCATAAACGCTATTTTTGATTTTATTTATTTATTTATTTATTTTCATAGTCTCAAGACCCGGCGGCTCTACTGAGAGCAATGGATGATACAGAAGAAATCGTTGGCAAACTTCTTGAAGTATGTGGCGTCCTGGTTGGACACAATGGAGGCAAGGAGGTGGTTCCATTCGTTAGATGTTCTTGGAATAAAAGAGTCAAAATAGATGTTTGTCTGACATGTCGGCGTGCCAACCTTACACTGGTGATCGTTGCGAGGTGACACAAATGACGCCTGAAAAAGTAGTTGATCTTTTAGAATTGGGTTGGTATAATAGATTTTATGAAAAAACAAAGACGAAAGTATTTATGACGTAAAGCGAGGTCAGGTAAGTCCAAAGTTGTCTTCATTGATGAAACACTAGTAGTACGAGAATAATTCGAGAGAATAATACTGGCTGCTTGGTTCTGGACTGATTCGAGAATGTGTGATAATATTACATGTTCCGGATCCCAAACGGAACAGGCGTGTTCAAGTTTTGGCCTGATTATGGTTTTATGTAACTGCAGTTTGACCGGAAGATTAGCGTAACGGAAGTGGCGGTGCAAAAACCCAAGCATACGATTCGCACTATTAAAGACATAGTCGACGTGCAGGTTCTAGGAAAGGTTATGAGTTATGTGGATACCAAGATACCTATGGGAAGCAACAGCATCTAATGGTATATTATTAAGGATGTATATGGGAGGGTCAGTGTTTTTAGAGAGTCGGGAAACACGCATGCTTTTACATTTAGTAACGTTAACCTTCATTACGGTTTCAGCGCATCAGAAAGAAACGACGTCGAGGTCTGACTGTAGTATAGCACACTCTTGGAGTTTAAAAACTACACGATACAGTACACAATCATCCGCGAACAATTTAATAGAGGACATCATTTGCGATGGGAGGTCGTTAATGTAGACGAGGAACAAAAGAGGCCCCGGGACAGATCCCTGTGGTACACCGGACGTTACAGGAGTAGTAGAAGAATTATGGCTTTGACGAAAACGTATTGTGAGCAGTTAGATAAAAAGAGAACATTTAATCCAGCCGGAGACGTTATGATCAATATTAAGTGTACTCAGTTTCAAGATAAGAAGGTCATGCGAGACACAGTCCAAAGCCTTAGCAATATCTAAGAAAAAGCAGTCAACTATTAGCCCGGCATCAATAGCAACAAACAGGTCATTAGTAAACGATACGAGGTGTGTTTCACAAGAAAACAATTTTTGGAACCCGTGTTGACAATTAGTAAAAAAAGAACTGGACTCGAGAAAGGAAACAAGGTGAAAGTAAAAATATGTTCAAGTAATTTACATGGCACACTAGTGAATAATATGGCCTGTAGTTAAATGGTGAGTGAGCAGTACCTGATTTAGGAAAAATAACCACGTTCCCTACCTTCAAATCGTTGGGCAACGTCAACACTGCAAAGACTGTGAAAAAATTTTGGAAAGAATCAAAGATGGATAGCTGGCGGTGCTTTTCAGGAACTTTGAATTAATTCCGTCACAAGCGGAAATTTTAAGCTTTTCGATTAAACAGTCGACACCAAATAAATCAATACTAGCCGGAAACATAGGACTAAAATTAGCGCTGAAAACAATTGGATAACATGTAGGAGTCGTGTGGGAAAAATATGAAGCAAACACATCGTTCAGGATGTTCAAATTGACAGCAAAGCTTCCATCTGATGAACTCTGACCCTTTATGCATATGAAGGTATTATCACATGGAAGAAAGGGAAAAATGTTCCAAGCTTACCTGCACGTTTGATGTCAAGGGGTGTGATGGTCTCACGTAGCAACATCTGGATTGCTTCTGAAAACTTGGAGAGGTGCTTCCAGTATTCAAGAGGGAGGATGTCTTCGAGGCATGTCAGAGCATAAAACAACAACCAGTGTCTCCATTCTGATGCTTTCCAGAAACTGCGCTCATTCAGTGAACGAGGCAGTCTCGTCACACAGTGAGGGGGCTTGCTCGCGAGGAGGCGGCTGTTGACGCAAGCCACACAGGAGGGTTATGCTGTAAGAATCAAAGGGGATAGAATGCATTAGGTATACTTGTCTTACTTTGATAACTGCATGAAAAGAGCTTCACAGATTTGTGCAAAGTATGACAAATATAGTTGTGCCCATTGTACTGGCTTACGATGGGATGCAACTACCTACCTTCTCTACCGACCAAGGGAAGCTAGGGAACCTTGCCTGCGTTTTCTGATGCTCATTATGTGAGAAACATTCTGCCATGTTTTTTTGTTTGTTTACTGATATTCACGAGCCAACACAGAAATTTGTTTTTACATAGCATTTGTGTGTTCGACTGTTTGAGGATTCCTGCGGGACAACATTCACAAATTCGGAAAGGGAAATACGAGAAGTTTTTTCCACTGTTTTTCTTTTTATCAGACCGCTCGTCACTTATTGGTGGTACGGCTAGGCCAGTGTACGAAGTGATTTTTTTGTTTTTAATTCCTATCTTTACGGTAAAAATACCTAAGCGTAGACTACACCGTATTTACTCGATTCTAAGTACCCACTTTTTTCACACTCGCAATGTTCAAAGGAGGGGAGGGGGAGTGCTTAGATTCGGAACATGCCCCGAAAATACGAAATTTGCACGAGAAATATAAATTTATTATAATCAAAATGAAAGAATGAATGTTCTCAAGGAAATAAAGAAAGACTGGAGAGTAGCCCGCTTGCCATCAGATTGCACCACGGTCGACTAGTCGCTCTCGCGACTTGTCTTTTGAGGATGATGCAGGGCACAAGTTTCCGACCGTCGGCTGTGCAGCACAGCATAACGGTCACCCTTTGCTTCTCATAGCCAGTTGTACGCACTTTTACTTCTCGGGCGCATAATTCGTTGACGGTGCACGTCCTTGGCATGTCGATGTACACATGAGTCTCATCGGCATTGCCGATCTGCCCGAGTATGAAGCGAGATTCGCGACGGAGCTTCATCACATAACGTTGGAAGTTGACAAGCTTGTGGTCAAAGTCCACCGGTAGCTTCTGGCAGATAGTGGCGCGGCGTCTCAAAGAGAAACCGTTCCTCTTCATCATCCGCTCCACCCAGCCTCGGCTTGCACGGAACGCCGCACTCCGAACGGTTCAACAGCGCCGTGATTTCCGTTGTCTTCCGCGTAAGAAATAACCGCTCTCTTGAACTTCATCGTGTATGAAGTTCTCTTCGCACTGATGATGGACGACTTCCAAAAACCACGTGCACACGGTGAACGGAATACGATTGCGCGGCCAACGCGGACGAATAGGCTTAACAGACTAAAAAACCGACTGCAACACACGCAAGGAGACCAAACACACAAAACATCTTCGATAGAGGGTACGGCAACACACCCTCTTCCGCAACCTTGACGGATGCGAAAGTGGAATATGGCGGTATGTGCTGCCATCTATTAACTGATGTCGAAACCAAGCGCCAGCGGCCGTTGGCGACTCCGGCGCTCGGCGATACCGGCGTCTCCGATCTCAAATTTCTTGTTGGGAGGGGGGTTCTAACATTCGCATGCAAACTTCTTTTCATGCGTTTATGTTTGAAAGTGGGGAGGGAGGGAGGGGGGGGGGGGTGCTTAGAATCGGGGGGTGCTTAGGATCGCGAAAATACGGTATATCGTCATACATTTTGTGGTGGTCCTCAGCAAAGCTGACATCGCTCAGAAATAGGAACTGATAGATAGATTGTCGCTATGACACTAATAATAAATATTCACTGAAAGCTTCCTGCCTGCTTGCTTCATTCGCCAAATCCAGGTGTGTGGAAAAACATGTCCGATCGTTGCCAGCAATTTTAATTTCCACTACAGTTTCACAATTTGTGCCTGTAGCTGTGATCTTTCAACAATCGCCTCTCGATTTCCATAGACTAGCGTCGACCAGGCTTTTATTTGGATAAGTTTAAACGAAAAAAGTGAAAGCCGTTTACAACTCCCTGTAACACCGAATTAGACCGCAGCTCTTGAGGAGGAGGAGGGAAGGGTACTGGGCGGGTCACGTGACGATGCCGATGATGTCATCAGTGACGTCACTGATGACGTCATCAGTGACGATGACGATGCGGACTCCGATGGCGTCATCAGCGATGATGACGATGACGATGCGGATGTCGGTGACGTCATCAGTGACGTCACTGATGACGTCATCCGTGATGATGACGATGCAGATGCCGGTGCCGTCAACATGACGTCACTGATGACGTCATCAGTGATGATGATGATGACGATGCGGATGCCGTGACGTCGTCGGCGACGATGACGTCATCGGGGAGGTCACGTGACCTCGGGGGGGGGGGGGTGTCACGTGACTTCGGGGGGGGGGGGGGGGTCGGGGGTCACGTGACTTTGGGTGTCACGTGACCTTGGGGGTCACGTGACCCTAGGGGAGGGGTCACGTGACCTCTGTGGGTCACGTGACCTTGGGATAACCTTGGGGGCCGCGTGACCTTAGGGTGACCTTGGTTACGCCGACGCCGCTCGAGCCGGGAACGGGCCCCTAAGAGCTGCACTCTAAAAAAAAGTGAAAGCCGTTTACAACTCCCTGTAACACCGAATTAGAGCGCAGCTCTTGAGGAGGAGGAGGGAAGGGTACTGGGGGGGTGAAGTGACCTAGGTCACGTGACCTTGTGGGGTCACGTGACGATGCCGGTTATGTCATCAGTGACGTCACTGATGACGTCATCAGTGACGATGACGATGCGGACTCTGATGACTTCATCAGCGATGATGACGATGACAATGCGGATGTCGGTGACGTCACTGATGACGTCATCCGTGATGATGACGATGACGATGCGAATGCCGGTGACGTCATCAGTGACCTCCCCGATGACGTCATCATCACTGATGACATCACCGGCATCCGCATCGTCATCGTCATCATCACGTATGACGTCATCAGTGACGTCACCGACATCCGCATCGTCATCGTCATCATCGCTGATGAAGTCATCAGTCTGCATCGTCACCGATGATGTCATCAGTGACGTCACTGATGACGTCATCAGTGACGATGACGATAACGATGCGGATGCCGGTGACGTCATCAGTTACGATGACGTCATCGGGGAGGTCATGTGACCTCGGCGGGGAGGTCACGTGACCACCCCCATGTTCACGTGACCCCAGAGATCACGTGACCTACTCGAGGTCACGTGATCTCTGGGGTCACGTGAACATGGGGGTGGTCACGTGACCTCAGGGGGTCACGTGACCCTGGGGTGGTCACGTGACCTCGACGGGGAGGTCACATGACCTCAGGGGGGTCACGTGACCTCTGGGGGTCACGTGACCTTGGGGTGACCTCTGGGGGTCACGTGACCTTGGGATGACCTTGGTTACGCCGACGCCGACGCCGACGCCGCTAAAGCCGGGAACGCGCCCCTAAGAGCTGCGCTCTAAAAGTGAAAGCCGTTTACAGCTCCCTGTAACGCCGAGTCAGAGCGCAGCTCTTGAGGAGGAGGAGGGAAGGATACTGGGGATGGTCAACTGACCGGAGGGGGGGTCACGTGACCTGGGGGTCACGTGACGATAACAGTGCCGACGATATCATCAGTGACATCACTGATGACGTCATCAGCGACGATGATCATGCGGATACCGATGACGTCACTAGTGACGTCACTGATGACGTCATCAGTGACGATGACGATGCGGATGTCGGGGACGTCATCAGTGATGACGATGACGATGTGGATGCCGGTGACGACATCAGTGACTTCACTGATGACGTCATCAGCGATGATGACGATGACGATGCGGATGTCGGTGACGTAATCAGAGATGATGACGATGACAATCCGGATGCCGGTGACGTCATAAGTGACGTCACTGATGACGTTATCAGTGATGATGACGATGAGAATGTGGATGACGGTGACGTCATCAATGACGATGACGTCATCAGCGATGATGATGATGACGATGCGGATGCCGGTGACATCATCAGTGACCATGACGTCTTCGGAGGGGGTCATGTGACCTCGGCGGGGGTCACGTGACCTTGGTGGGTCGCGTGACCTCGGGGGTCACATGACCTCAGGGGAGTCACGTGACCACGGGGAGGGGGTCACGTGACCTTGGAGTGACCTTGGGGGTCACGTGACCTTGGGCTGACCTTGGTTACGCCGACGGCGACGGCGACGCCGCCTAATGGTACGTTTACACCTGAGAAGAAATCCGCTGCCGCGGGAGCGGATCCGCTCCCGGCGGCGGCGGCGACGAGCGGGTTGCGTTTACATCTATTTCCTTCGAGCGGCGGCGGCAGCGCCGGCTGCGGCAGCGGTTCCCGTAACATCTCGTCAAATATGACGAGAAGGCGCGAGAGTTCCCGCCTCGGCTCTCTCTCTCCCTTGCGTTGCTACTCCCGGAAGAACGCGTACTCGTGACGTAGGCAGCGTCGCGCCGCGCAAGAATGTCACTTTCGGTCAGCGAAACGCCTCGTCCGGCGGCAGAAATAGATCCCGGACCTGTACGCCTCGCCGCCGCGTTTTCCGCCCAGCGTTTCGCCTCAGCGGCAAAAGCTGGGCGGATTCGCTGGCGGATCCGCAAGTGTAAACGTACCATAAGCCGGAAATGGGCGCCTAATGGTACGTTTACACGTGCGGATCCGCCAGCGGATCCGCCCAGCTTTTGCCGCTGAGGCGAAACGCTGGGCGGAAAACGCGGCTGCGAGCGGTTTAGGTCCGGGATCTATTTCTGCCGCCGAACGAGGCGTTTCGCTGACCGGATGTGACATTCTTGCGCAGCGCGACGCTGCCTACGTCATGAGTACGCGTTCTTCCGGGAGCAGCAACGCCCGGGAGAGAGAGAGCCGAGGCGGGAACTCTCGCGCCTTCTCGTCATATTTGACGAGACGATACGGGAACCGCTGCCGTAGCCGGCGCTGCCGCCACCGCTCGACGGATATAGATGTAAACACAACCAGCTCGTCGCCGCTGCCGCCGGGAGCGGATCCGCTCCCGCGGCAGCGGGTTTCTTTTCAGGTGTAAACGTACCATAAGAGCTGCGCTCTAAAACACGTTAGTGTTCGATCAATACAGATTTTGCTAACCAAAAAGGGCCAACCGTGCTGCCTAAAATAGTTTCTTCATTTCCTTCGTTGCCAAAAGCTGGCAAAAAGCAGAAACGGTTCTCTACCATAACATACTGTTGCTGTCGCTATGTAATAAACGCTTTCAGAGAGCGCGAAATTTCAGCCGCCCATGACTGGCCTTCGCTTTTTTCTCCAACACCCAGCTACTGAACTGACCAACAACGACCATACACCAAGGTTGCATTTGTCATAGGAGTATCATCTCATAGGAGTAAATGACCTGTCGTGTGATCACAATGGTGAAGTAGAGCAAAGAAAATTAGATGAAGCAAAAAGTGAAGGCCAGTTATGGCACCCATGCACAACGGCCTGAAAGCGTCTATATGGTTATAAGGAAACAGAGCGAACGTTCAAACATGTTGACTAGCTGCTGATGTACATGTTTGGTAGATATTGCAGCCATGTCGTCGTGTTTCCTCTGCACAGACCATGGGAGAAACGAGGTAAACACTCTCCGATTTCTTTAGCTTCCTAATGACATGGTGCGCATATCAAAGCAAGCTGACACAAGCCAGTGCAGTCACACTTAGCAGAACTGTGTGACCCACCCTGGAGTCTGCGAACAAAACTAACAACTATTAAACATATTTATTCAGGGGGGATTACCTTTTCATAAAATTGAGTCTATGTCTTAAGAATAGGGCAGGACTAATTTTGACCACCTGGGAATCTGTCAATGCCCGAATATTGTTGTAAATAAGTGCAACTGTTAGAGACCCACTGCTTGACATCACCTACAAGAAGCTTTTTCCAATTGGCATGGAAAAGGGTTTGCGACTTTTAATAGAGATTTTTCCTACAATATTTCTACAGAACAAATACAACATTGACCTGTACGGCCACAATAAATTACATCACCATAACTCAAGGAACAGATTTTTAAGACTTTTTTAAAGTGCAACAAATCACTCTGACACAAGCGTTCGACCACATGTCCGCCGCATTTCATGAACGTGTTTGGATGTCTATATGTTCAAAAGAACGAATCTCCGTGTCCTATATGGAGATACAAAAGACTGCACATAAATAAGATGGTGATAGAGTGTTAAGGAATGCACCTACAATCTACTGAATGTCAATTTGGGAGTTGAATATTTATAATACCGAAGTATAACTCTACTATTGCCAGAATCTTATTTGTCCTGCAACACTCATGTAAAGGCAAGTGATCATGTGTCACTTAATTATGCAAGATTAGATTACGTGCTTTAGTGTTATGTGATCAGGTTAGGTGATCGGTTCTCAGTTAATTCTTTCCTGTGACGTCTTTCGCATACAGCGAGCCGACCCAGTCATCGACGGACGCGCAGAGTGAGAACAATTCGCTCAGAAATGCTTGGCATTTAATAGAAATGCCTTGGGACGGTAGGAATTTAGCAGGCATTGTCATCACCATTATGAATAACTTAATCCATATTTCTTTCTATGTAAGATTAAATAGGTTTTGCAAACTGGTTGTATTTCAGAAAGCCAACTCTAAACTATTTTATTCATCGGAATTTACCAATCTATCTAAAAACTGCAAATGAGGCTGTCGTGCAACAGTGGCTAAATAAAAGCATAGTTTGGTCACTATTTCTGATTGTGTACATTACCATGACCAACATATTAGCACACACCCGCACGAAGCCTTCGGGGAGTAAACACCTCATGATCGCAGCTAAATTTCTGCTTAAAATGTTACTTTTAATGCACCGTTCAAACATTGTTTCCAATGAATGAAAGTGGCCCTCTTGATTGCGTATAACCATTCGGCATGCTCAACTCTCCCAATTGTTTCGACATTTTAGGTTCTCAAGCTTCCAACATCAATGTCGCGTAGATACCCTCGACGTCCCACTTAGCTAAATCTGAATTAATAAGGTTCATAACATTGTTGGCAGACAATTGGAAAACCACATTTGCATATTCAAGACAAAACCTATTATGGATGACCTCAAAGCATGCTGTAGCTCACAGCTTTTCTGGCCTTTCAAAGATATAGTGCGGGTTCTTTACAATGCAAGAACTCCTTCATCTAATTCTAAGTAACACATATGAGGTCTGCACCCCTCCCTTTTGCTCTAGCACCCAGTGCCAGCCGCACTCCCACCCAGATTGCGAACCTATGCTGTGGCGCCAGCACCAACCCCGTTTCCAACACTTGCTGCTGCTCCAGTTGCAGTTTCTGCTTTGGCTTCTCCACCTACCCCAGCAGTGGCTCCAGCCCCGGTCCCACCACTTGATGCTGCACCAGTGGCAGCGCCAGCCCCAGCCCCGCTTGCCCCAGAGCAGCTGCAGCCCCGTTCCCACCACTTGATGCTGCGCCAGTAGCAGTGTCAGCACCAGCCCCACTAGCAGCCCCGGCCCCGCCACCGCGTGTTGCTGGGCCAGTAGCTGCCCCAGTACCAGTCCCATTTGCACCAGCAGCAGAACCAGCCCCGTTCCCACCACTCGCTGCTGCACCCATCGCAGCCCCAACTTAGGCTCGACCCCCCTCCCCAGCAGCGGCCTCTCTTCCCCCTCATCTTCAGGAGGTTGAAGATCTAGGTAAATTGAACCGTCAAGGTTCATATTGCAATTATGAGCTTTGTCTTTTATAAGGGTGAGCTTGTGTAAAGATTCCCTTTCAAAGCCTGGTGGGACTGGTTCCCATGATTGTCCTTACAGCAGGCATTCACAAAACTTTTGCTTAGTTAGTTTTTTTTTTATGTTTTGTCAGCTCTTCCTCACTTTTCCTACACATTGATGTTGGGAGCAAGCTCATGGTTAAGTCTTTCATCAATTGGATAGGAGTTTAATTGACGGACCCATTCATTGTTTCCTATCCATAGAGACTAACTCCCAGGGCGCTTTTTTAGGCTAGGAGTGCGAAAGAGAGTGTAGATAAGGACACTGGGGGAAGGCTTTCCGCCAGGCTGAAAGTGCTCCTTCTACGTTGGCCTATGCAGTTCAAGTACAGTAGAAGTTAAGCTTTGAGGTTCAAGTTCAAAGATAATGAAGATGAGTACAATCAGGAACACTGACTCCTATTTCCACTGTGCCATATCATCTCCTACATTTAGCAGATTTCAATTACCTAGTTTGTTCAGTACTTCTAGCCTTTTTCAATTATACTTAAAAGAACAACATTGCTTCCTCAATAACAAGAATAAAGTGGAATGACCTTTTAAGGTGTCTATTTCACGTCATCAATGAAGCAGCTGATTCAAAACAAAGCCAAATAGTATCCTTGCTCAAATTTAAGAGTAATTTGCCTTTTTCTATTTCATGGACAGGACATCAGCCATACATGAACGCTGCAGTTCGGGCCCCACGCAATCTGCCACCGCTGTATGAAGTCTTCCAGGAGAATATAAGTAAGCTTCGACGTGCTTTCATTCATTATAAAGATCACTCACTAAAAACATCATACATATTTCTTTAATAAATAAAGTTTTAAAAGTATGGAGCTGGCCCAACACCTTCTAGATACAAATAAGGCCTGTGTGTCACGTGACATAACGTTACCTCTGGGAGGCCCTCATGGGAGCTGATAGGATACAGTGCTGCGTCAGCGTTCGGCTGGGACTCCCGTCCAATCGCTGAGGGCTCTGGTCGCAGTCGAACGCCAACGCAGCACTCGTATCCAGCGTGTGTTTATGTGGGTTTCCCGGAGGTAATCTCATATCACATGATGCGCAGGTATTAACTAATACTAGGAGCTGCAGACTGATCGTAGCGCAATATGAGAACGCCACGCGTAAGCATCTTAATTGCACTGGCAAACGATTCATACTGTTTTGTAGGGAGTAGGGGACCCTGGCGGGGGGCGTAGCTAGGCTATCCGGCACCCTTATGTCTTTCGTTCCCCCCTCTTCACTCCCAGAGATTGCAACCAACAAGTAAAATGACTGAGGTGGCACGCTCCTACGTGACACCCCGGTACCCCGGGCCCCCCAGGCAGCCATGCCGCTAGACCCTGTCTCAGCCTTATGACAGCAGCAGACATTTAACCTTTCAGAAGTGTCTTACCTTTTAGCTGGTTGCTCGTAACATTGTGACTATGGCTGCATTATCGTCAGGAAGTTTATAACCCGGCCGACGTGCGAGTTTCAACTGGGATGACTGAGATTCTGTGGTAATATATGTGCGCGCAAATTTCTTGAAAGCGAAAGCTTTCCTGTTCTGCGACGCCATAATCGACAGCGGTCACGAGTTCTGAACTGCGCCACAAATGAAACTAGCGAAACCAAGAATTTTGAGCAGAACAGAAATGTATGCATGCACCGGAGAAGGAGATGAAGCGACCTGCTGCAAAAGATTGAACTCTTTTCAAGTAAAATCATGCCCGCCCAGGGGAAAGCATCGCACAGAAAGCAAGATGAGCAAAGCCAAAGAAAGGGGGTGGTCATAGCCGGCCGTCCCAATGCGTTCTGTCGGCCGCATTGTGTGACAGTTTTTGGACGTAACACCGGGGAGGCGAACACTGAAAACGTGAAATTAGTACTGTCGAGACCGGTTTTACTGAAATAGCGGCTACAGCGGAGCGATCACGATTTTCCATTCCCTTTTGCACGTTGTTAACTGACGTCGGTTATAACGAAATAGCGGATATAGCGAAGTGATCTCCGATTCCCGTTGACTTCGTTATAACTGGTCTCGACAGTACAATCATTAATATGAGAGTTCAAAGGGACCTGGCATTCATGAGTATAGCAGCCGGGAAGATATGGTCACAGGTGGTGACCAAAGGAACAATAAATAAACTGGAAGAAATAAACGTTTAACGTGGCGAACTTGTGCCAAAAATAAAAGCGTACAGAAGATAGTAACAGAGCGTCGCGGGCGTCAAAGTCGGCGAAAGAGCAGAGTCGAACCCTGGGGCGAAAACTGACTCGACAAGGTCGCGGGCGGCCTCTTGTCTAGAGTGAGTCACTATCTCGAAGATTTGGCGGAGAAAGTTTGAGCGTAGCGCGCTCGGGGCGAGAATGAACAAGTACTTTCTAGAACAAAAAAAAACCAGGGATAGACGATAGTTATATCTGCAGCAAGAATGAACGAGAACTTTTTACAAGTCCGTGACCCTGCGCGCGGCAATATCAATGACGCTCTATTGTAGAATGTACCCTTTCTACTTGCATGCATTTTCTTCAGATCCACCTCAAAGACGAAGTTTACACCTCGGAGCAAAAGATGAGGCCCGTCAAGAAGCTGCCTTCGGACCGGCGCTTCACAAAAGATGTGATGCGGTACCTTTTTGACGGCTGAGCAGCTGCAAGAACGCAGCGTCGCAGGGCAGGTCAGCCGCCGGCTGGTGAGGAGTGGAAGGGTGACGAAGCAGGCCCTCACACCGACGAAGGTGGCAGCAGTGAAAATAAGTTTCAACTTTCTCCAGTCAAAATATTGTTTCGTTCGTCTTGTCAAGATCTAAACTTCTGATCTGAAGGTGCCTATGGCTATGTTATTTTATCAAGTTCTCTTATGCTTGAGCCCAAATGTCTTGAGAAATTTCGGCTCAAAAAGGGTGGCACCATGAAAATGTGTGGCACGTTGTCAAGCGCAAGCATTGTACAACAAAGAAATCTGAAACATTGATGAGAATAATTTGGAATAGCAAACACGAGATCTAACAATAGCTATCACTATCAATATTATCAGTACATTGGCATAGGATTTTAAAAGTAGCGCCATAACATACAAGAGGAATGCGAGATGTGCAATTATGACCAGAATGAGACGTAGCCGGAGTTTGTGCTGGTCATACTTGTGGCACCGCCTACTCAAAACAATAAGCAGGGACGAAAGCCTCTGCTGGCATGTGCTGCCCCCCCCCGCCCCTTGCGTTTTGCACTTGTTCGCGTTAGAACGTACGGGGCAGAGATCATATACACAGCAGGCCTTTGGCCTGCTCTGTATATGATCTCTGGTCTTGGGTCTCGTTGGGAAGATTAGAATAGCATCTTTGCAAGCTTTATTAATCTTCAAGCTAGTTTCTTGGGGACTGTTGTTTATGGCGTTACTAGCTAGTATCAATGGTCTCAGTGAGTGACTTGTAAAATATTCAACCTGCTGGTAATCCTTATCGACAACAACTGCACCCGACTCTGACATTTTAGATCAGTGTAAGCACAATTAGAAGTGTATTTATTTGTAAAAGATGCCCTCGCAAACAACAAAAATGATGATAATCAAGTTACAGTATCGAGGCAATGAATAATTCATTTACTTTAGGCTAGAAACATGTAGTAATGTTATTGTAAGCTGAAATGTTATATGTTTAAGCGCAAGCACGTCGAAACCCTGTGAGGAAAACAAATTGACATATGCAGTCCTCGATTTGCATTCACATCGGGTATTTCAATGTCGGAGAGGTTAATTTCAATCATCAGATGCATATCAAATTGAACCTTTCAGCAATCCTCTTTGGAACAGATCTGCTAATAATTCAGCCGCCAGTGTACATACAACTTCAGAGATCCTCAACCACAGTGGTGGCGAGTTACATAGCAGACGACAGACTGGGGAGGCAAGAAGGAGCTAACAGCAGCAGGATCTTTTCACTCCTAGGCGTCGCTTTGCGTAATTGCCGCGAGACTGGCACCACATGTAGGATTGGTACACACTTCCATATTTCCTCTCATAGTGTTTATAATATTTGTTATTCGGGACATTAGTTCCCTGCCATTTTAGAACAGATGGGTGCAAATAAATCTGCCATGGTCCTAATTACTGATGTTCATTTTTCGTTGAGATGCCTTGCAGTACTGGATCAGACAGAACCGAAACCCCGACATTCCAGAGGAGGTAGATGATGTCAACAATCGGCTGGGATGCGTCACCAATATTATGACAGATTTTTTGACAGATCTACAGCAGGCGTGTTACTCTGTAAAAAAGATTTTTTTATTGCAAAAAAAAAAAAAAGAAACTAGCCAGGGCAATATATTCAATATATTAATATTTTTGCATTGTGGAGAAGTATTTTCTCTTTATTTTTGAGGTGTGAAGTATGTAGTTTTAATCTGTGTGTGTACCCTAACAGGCGTATTACTCGCAAATTTTTAATTTATATAATGAAATAAAAAATTAGGGAAATTTATGCAATATTTTAATCTTTTTTATATTTAAGGAAGTGTTTTCTGTTTATTTTGGTGGTGTGAAGTAGGCGTTTCTTTGTGTGACCTAGCAGGCGTAAGTAATATGTGTTCTTTTGTTAAAAAAAGGAAGTAGCCAGGGCAACAAATGCAATATTTTCATCTTTTTAAATTGTAAGGAAGTGTTTTCTATTTTTATTTTTGTGGTGTGAGGTATGTGTATTTTGTTCTGTGGCAATAAAGTGACTTTTACCAGTTTCAGACCTGTGTTGTCAATATGGCCAGTTAAACTGGTCTTACTGCATGGAGGGGGCCAGTATACACAGTCACACAGTATTATACACATTTTCACAGTAAGACCGGCGTGCACAGTTTCACAGTAAAACCAGTATGCACAGTTTCAGTTTCTCTAGTTCAACCAATTTAACCAGTTTTAATAGGCCTGTTTGAACTGGCCCAGTTTGCAAAAGTTTTCAATAGGGTCAATACTCGCACGGCGCTACTCAGGAGGGCACGTAATACCACCGTTCCACGGACTGTAAAAATGTATGCATTAATCTTGGCTGCTCAGTCAGGCTGTTTGTAAGGAGCATAGCCAGTGTTCTTGGTGTTACATATTGTCTGAGATGCAAGCTGTAAGCGCAGTTTTTTTCAGGAGGCGTCTTCAACAACAATTTCTTCCTTTGTCACTGACCTTCAGCCAATATTTAAGGAGCCTATGCTTTTCTTGAAGGCAGCATGCGTCCCTTTTAGAGGTTTTTACCTGTTGAATTTAACTATTCAATGGAGGCCTCGGCCACTCTCCAGTTTATTCAACGGTGAGAAAATCGTAAAATGCCTCAAGTCCACAGGATATGTCACAAAATGACATAATCTACATCATCCTCTCATTTATCGTGCTGTAACGCCTTTTTTCAAACACGCAAAAACATTTGAGCTGTACTAATTTTATAAAAAATTATGCCTTGAAAGATGGAACTTTCAAGGCAGGGAAACATCGTTATCTTTCGGAGATGTGTTCGTTCAGCAATCTTTCAGGTTTAACATGTTCAACACTCTACCGTAGTCTTACCTGATAGTAGAAAGAAGATGGCTTCACCTTCACCAGGCTAGGTATGCATGAAGCAGGCATGGCATTAATATTAGATGATGCAATATATCCTCCTAGACAAATCTTCCAAATCGACCTAGAGAAGGTGTTGAAGAGGATGGGAGCAGTGAAGCGAATGACGGCCCATCGCAATATTTTAGAGCTACTGAAAGACTTCAAATGAAGTCTCCACAGAAACCCTTGATTCCATATGTTTTTTATGGTAAGTGCAAATGCGAGTTTCTACACGTCTAGCATGTCTTTAAGAGGAAGACGTCTCTAATGTGGCTGATGCCAACCTTTTGAGAAGTGTAACGAAGGGCTTTGTGAATATTCAAATCTTGAGAATATTGAAGCGAATGATGTCATATTTTGTTTATACTTTGATCGAATAGGACTATTCGTCAGTTGTACGAATTTTCAATTTGAGAATGCTCCAGGACACACCATTATAAAAAAAAACTGAAACGACTTACAAACGCCCACGCGCAAGTCTGGAAACTGTATTGAAATAAAACTTTATTTCATCTCGTTCAGTTAAAACAGGGAGTTATCCTATAATTGTAACCAGAGATGGTTGTTCTGTAAAATGTTTGAGCCCCGAGAGCCGATACATGATTTGCTGTGATGCACTGCTGTGAACCGGTGATACCTACACGCATACTACAGTGTCAAGGCAAATGTGGCCGACATGATATACTATTCATATCCCATGTTTTCAGGAGTCTGCATCTGTACAGCAACCGGCACCTGTGATTTTACAAATTATCTCCTCGCACCGTGTTTTCCCCTTGCTCTCGCGCAAAATAATTATTCGTTTGATATTTAAATGTATAATTATTAAATAGTAATTTTTAAGTTATGAAGTGAGTGGAACCTCATGGTTCTTTCTTTTTGTTGCATAGAGGTTTCTCAAAACACAAGTCGGCCGGCCTGGCAGCCACCTCCAGCCATTCTTGCACTTCATGACTACTTAATATGTCCAGTGCCAACTGCTATTTAAGCTGCTCTAACTTGATTAAATTGACAGTCCGAGAATCTTTTGTCTTTTTTTTTTAGAAAATACATTTTGCACCTGAAAACGTAGAGCAACGTTTAATGATTTAACCATTTGAACAAGTGGAATTACGGAGTCAACTTCGCTTTTGTTTTCTTATGGTAAGTCAAAATTCTGATATCTTACAGACTGGGCACGTCCCTGAGAGGGAGGCAACGCTGATGTAGCTGATATCACGTTTTCAACAACTGTTGTAGAAATATCAACCGCATCTAATATGGAGCCTCCAAAGCTCCACTTTGAACATGTACTAAGCCTTTTTCTGATGCGTATTTTAGCAGATTATGAATCAATTTTGAAATGGAACTCCATGGTTCTTTTTTGTTTTGTAGAGGTTTTAAAGGGCACAAGTTGGCTGATCTCTGGCAGCCTCCTCATGCTTGCACTGCAGGGTTACTTTGCGTGTCCAGTGCCAACTGCAATTTAAGCCGCTCACACTTGCTTTAACTGGCATGCTGACAGTCTTGTGTATGTCTTGTTTTTCAGAAGATAGAGTTAGAATCTTGAAACGTCGAGCAACGTTTGATGATTGACCAATTTGAGTAACGGAGTCAACTTCGCTGGTGTATTTTCATGGTAAGTAAAAAGTCGTGAGTTACTACAGAGCGAGCATGACTCTGAGAGGGAGACAACTCTGATCTAGCTGATGTCACTTTTCGGACTTGTGTAGTAGTGTCCGTCACATGTGTTACAACGGACGGTGGAGTGACTCAGTTGGTGGCCAAATGCAGAACTGCTTTATTTAGCAACGAACGAGAATATAAAGGCGGCTTCCCCAATGACGTCACAGAGCGTGACGAATCACACGCGTGGCCCGCACAGGCCGTCGTATCACTTCTCCCTTTCTTTAAAGTTGTAGTCTTTGCACCGGCTTCCAGACTCTGGAGGACCTCCGCAGCTCAGGCGGAGTTTCTGAAGATGGGGCGGGCACGGCCGGCGGTGGAGTGGAAGTGCAGTCACTTGCCCTCCCTGGGCAGAGTCTCTGCGGGCTCTGCTGCTCTGGTTGCGAAGGGGTCTGGTCTTTAGGCTTCTGGACGAGCCCTGTTGGTTCTTCCAGCTTCAGAGTCCTAAGCGTCCGGCGACGTATTTGGTCGAAGTGGCGTTGAGCTGGGCCCTCTGGGGTTTCCACCGTGGCCAGGCGAGAGCCCTTCGTGCCTTTGATGACACCAGGACTCCACGCTCCCCTTGGCCGAAGTTGCGTACCCACACCGGGGGGAGAGGGAGTTGGAAAGCTTATATCCAACCGCAATCTGTAGCCCAGCAACAGTTCCGACGGTGACTTGCCACATGGTAGCGGAGCACGTCGGTAGCCGAGCAAAACTTGCGCCAGTTTCTTTTCAAGGTCGTTGATCGCAGCAAGCTTTGCAAGACCGTCCTTTACTGTCCGCACCGCGCGCTCCGGGAGGCCATTGGATTGTGGATGATACGGTGCACTTCGTATGTGCGTTATGCCGTTGTCAGCCACGAACTTCGCGAACTGCTGGCTTGTGAACTGGGGGCCGTTATCTACCGATCGTTATCTCTGTGGTTGATGACCGGACCGGAATCGCCTCTGTCTATTTTGTGTGCGAGTCTACGATTATCAACATTATGCGACCATCGACTGGTCCGGCATAGTCTATATGTAACCGGGACCATCTTGTGCCCGTTTCCGGCCAACAAACAGGCACATTCCGCGACGGCATTGGCTGAGCCTGCACACATGGAACGCAAGAGCTCGCGAGGTCGTCGATCTCACCATCCACTCCCGGCCACCAGAACAGGGTCCGAGCGAGCCTTTTCGTGTTGGAAGCTCCTTGGTGGGACTCGTGTAGAATAGCGAGCATGGCGCCTCGGGCTGCTGAGGGCACTACCACTCGGGTGCCCCAGTAGAAAAGATCTTCTGCAGTGGAGAGTTCCATCCTTCTAGAAAAGTAATGTTCAAGCTGTGCATCACACTTCGAAAGCGCTTTAGGCCACCCTTTTTTCACAAAGGTTTTGACGATGGACAGCTGTTCACCTTCGTCTGTAAGCGTTCGTAACCTGTGAGCTGGGATGGGCAAACTGTCTAGGTGCTCAATTGACAGCGTGTATTCTGGCAGGAAGTCCGACTGCTGAGCGTCGGAACTTGGCACGGGTAAGCGGCTAAGAGCATACGCATTCGCGTTGTGCGTTCCAGCCCTGTATTCAATGTGGTACTGATATTGGCCTAGTAGGAGTGCCCATCTTTGTATTCGCGCTGACGCCATTGCCGGCACTGGCCTGTCTTCCCGTAGGAGTCCCACTAGGGGTTGGTGGTTTGTGACTAACAAGAACTCTCGGCCCAACAGGTAGTCGCGGAACTTAGTTACGCCGAACACTAGCGCCAGTGCTTCTTTTTCTAATTGCGAATAGTTTCGTTCGGCCGACGACAGCGTGCGCGAACGGAACGCCGCGGGCTTCTCTACAGTCCCAACACGGTGCGATATAACAGCTCCGATGCCTGATGGAGACGCGTCGCATTCCAGTCTCACAATCTGACCCCGGTCAAAGTATGACAACATTGGAGAGCTTAACAGAGCTTCCTTAGCTTGCTGATACGAGCTTTCTTGTTGAAAATCCCACTTCCAGCTTTGTTCTGTTTGAAGTAGTCGGTAGAGCGGCGTGAACAGAGTGGACATGTGCGGTAAAAACCGGTGATAGTACGTAAGCAGACCCAAAAAGAAACGTAGCTCACTTACATTCGTGGGCCGAGGTGAGTCTCGTATAGCAGCCAGGTTCCTTTCCAGAGGATGCAACCCGTTCCTGTCGATGCGATGGCCCAAGTATACGATCGACTGTTGTCGCAGATGACACTTCTCCGCCTTCAGTTTGACTCCGTTCTCCTGGAGTCTGTGCAGAACCTTGCTCAAGATCTGGTCCTTTCCATCGGGGTCCTTTGCCACAAGAACGTCGTCGAGGTACACTTGAACGGCAGGAAGACCTGCCAGGATGGTCTCCATTCGTCGCTGAAAGATTGCCGGAGCAGACGCGACCCCAAAAGGTAGTCGGTTGTAGCAGAACAACCCTTTTTTGAGTGTTGATGACGGCCAGCTTCTTCGCTTCCTCAGCCAAGAGTAGCTGGTTGTACGCATCCTTAAGGTCGAGGGTGGTGAACAACGTTCCGCCACGAAGGGTTGCAAAAATGTCTTCGATGTTCGGCAAGAGGTATTGCTCGGTTATGCAGGCAGCGTTGATGGTGGTTTTGAAGTCACCGCAGATGCGAATGGACCCGTCCTTTTTCACCACTGGCACGATGGGTGCTGCCCACTCCGAGTGTGTCTTTGGTGACAATATTCCTTCGCTCACCAGACGGCTTAGCTACGCTTCCACCTTGTCACGAAGTGCGTATGGTACTAGAAGCGCTTTGTGAAACTTTGGTTGCACACCCTCCTTAACGTAGAATCTCACGGGAGCTCCGCGTACGCACCCCAAGCCTGGCTGAAAAAGCTCCGAAAACTTGTCCAGTACGCCGCTCGTGTATCCTGCAGGAGTCTCTTCCACAATGGCCACAACCGTAGGTGGCAGCAATGCAAACTGCTGGATAAGGTCTCTGCCGCAAAGACTTGGTCCGGTGCAGTTGACGACAACCAGAGTGGCCGGCACAGTCCTGTCGCCGAACGTTGCTGGGAGACGCAGTTGGCCCACGATGGGGGCAACTTGCCCAAGTAACAGCCAAGCTGCAGCGTGCACTTGGCGAGACGTGGTCAGTTGAGGCGCTGCTTGAGATAGACGTCACGAGATACGATGCAGAACGGCGGTCCCGTATCGATTATCATGTTCAGGGCGACGCCCCCCCATCGGATCAACCTGCGAAAGGAGGGAGTTACGCTTTGCTGGTTTTCTGTTTGCTGGACTGCAAAGGCTGTGGCGATGTCAAATTCTTCTGATTCCGGTGGTTCGCCCGTGGACTGCAACCCGTGCGCCCCCTTGTCATTCACGTCATTCGTCTGGCGGCCCGAATGCGCGCGGCATTTCTTCGCAAAATGGCCTTGCTTCCCGCAGCGAAAACATTGCGCATTTTTGTTTGTGCATTGATCGGCTCGATGCCCCCGGTCTCCGCATCGTGCACAGTCACCGGACTGCCTTATCTTTCCGGTGCTCCCTCGGGTGTAGTTATTGTAACGTGTTCTGTTACTCAGATTACATACCGATGCATTGCTGTTATCTGGCTGCGTCATGGCGCTGACTTCCCTTGCAGCGGCCTCCGCTGCTGCGGCAATGGCTTCACCTTCCGCGAACGTTAACTCGGCTCGTGCTAGCAGCGTTCGCTGGACGGTGCGGTCTCGAATGCCACAAACAGTGCGGTCACGAAACATACGCTGAAGGCTTGTACCATAGTTTCACTCGTTTGCGAGCTTGCGGAGTTCAACAATGTACTCCTGAACAGTCTCGCCGTCCGCTTGGCTCCTTGTAAAAAACTTGTAACTTGCGGCAATCTCGTTTTGTTTCGGGGCGTAGTGTTGGTTGAGTAAGGAAACCGCTTCTTCGTAACTCAGCTCATTCACTTTACGGGGAGCGCAGCTGCCCGCTAGCAGGCTTATCGTTTTCGTAGCGAGTGCGGCGACCAACAGTGCTCCTTTCTTGTCCTGTGTCGTAATGCCATTGCCTTCGAAATAGGCTTCGATGCGAGTCAAATAAATGTCCCACTTATCTTGCGCTTCGTCGAAGCTCGGAAAGCAGAAGCTTGTGGCCATGGCTTGTGGCGAACGGCGAACGGGTGTCGGCGGGAGGCTTGTGGCCATGAGTTGAAGCGCCAAAAACAATAAACTGCCGCAATGCGGGGTTCGTACCCGTCGTCGCCACTGTCACAACGGACGGTAGAGTGACTTAGTTGGTGGCCAAATGCAGAACTGCTTTATTTAGCAACGAAAGAAAATATAAAGGCGGCTTGCCCAATGACGTCACAGAGCGTGACCAATCACACGCGTGGCCCATGCAGGCCGTCGTATCATCATGTAACATTGTTTTAACCCTAGCTGGTGTTACTATACACTATAGCTAGATTCAAACATAATATTGTCATGGTCGTTGCCGGACAGAGAGTGAAGAGAAAAAGAGGACGGAAGGGAAGAAAAAAGAGGACGAGGGGCTTGTGAGAGAGAGAGCGGCACGCAGGGCTCGGGATAGACGAAGCCGAATCGCAGACCGTCCGGGACGAGCACCATCGACCTCCGTCGGGGTTCCCAGGCTCCGAGAGGCGAAACATCGGCCGAGACTCGAGCACACAGCAACGACCTCCGTCGGGGTGCCCAGACCCCGAGAGATACGATTGGGCTGCTTCCAAGCGCTCGAGGCGCCGGCCTGTACGAGGTCGACCCAGCAGCGCGGAAAGCGACCGGCGACATTAATCTGAATCTTCAAGCCTTGAACTCCGTCCGACTCGCTGACCACCCGGCTACCCAAGTGACTGACTGCTCGACCCGAACGACTGACCGACTGCCCTCCGACACTCTGACCACTCGACCACCTCGCTGACTGCCCGACTGCCTGCTCCCTCAACAAATCAACGACGTGCGCGTTCAAGTAAAACTTTTGTGCACTAATAACTCTAACGTAATTAACATTGTACATATTCTTTTTATTCAATCTCCTTTTGTTGCCCAGTGAAAACTTATATAACGCATCCAAATTGTCTCCGTGTGATTACTTAACACCTCTCAATCACAACCGACATGACAATATGCTAAATTCATTTCAATCTAGTTCCTATAGCTAAATTGAAACCCACTAGGTCATCTACTGCTGGCTTTTTGTAGCCGATAAACTTGCCACGTTTTAATCACAGTTAGTATTAAGTATTACCACGTTGCAAGTAACATAATAATTTAACAATTGTTTTCTTGGTAACGTTTAACCGCCACACGCTAAGTTTTTAGGAAGTATGTTCTGTAACACAATATTCGTTTGTTAATATTGAGGAAAGCAGCACTGTTCTTTCGTAGTTAACTTTCTAATCTTTATGATTACAGATACATTGAGAAGCATAATCTGATGCATACCTTAAATCTAGATTGTCATGGATAGACAACAACCAAACAAAAAAAATATGCATTTCAGGTCATGGATGGCGAGCGCCAATGAGAAAGCGCAGCTTTCAGTTCAGAACAAACACTGACAACTAATAGACGAGGAGAATATTCTTGTCAACTTCCCCCATGTGTTGTGCATACTGGTGAGGTGCGCTGGTACAGGAAGGTAACTTCGGAGGCAATGACTTTGTGTATCGTTAAGGTCTTAACTAGGAACAAATCCTTGTGTGTGCAAGCCATTCCACCGAGTGTGCCAGTTGAAAGCTTGTTCAGCGATGGAAATAGATGTGCTTGCCTTCAGAAAAGTAAAACTTTCGGACGAAAATTTTGAAAAGCAACTGCTGCTTTAGTATACAATGTAATAACACGGACACGGGCACTTTGTGCAATAAACCTGAGCATAGTCGGTTCCTACTTTTCCTTGTTTATTTCTTTAATAAGAAAGTAAGGTAAAGTAATGGAATTAACTTTAGGAGTAACTGTTATAGCCTAGTTGCTTTTTGTGAACTAACATAATTAGGTAGTTTTTTTCACATAAAGTATCTTGCCCAATGCGTCAAATATTACAAGTGTCCTTTAAATGCAGATGTTTTTCGTTTAGTTTATGTCGATGCCTGCAATGTCTTGGCATAAGAAGATTTTAAATATGTTTTCTTGTATATTTCAGCACATTATAAGGTAACCTTTAAGTAAAGGAAACTGCGTGGTTCTTTTCTTGTTTGTAGAAATTTCTTGGAGCACAAGTCAGCTGATTTCTGGCAGTCTCCTGTGGCCATTGAACTAGAGGATTACCTTGTATACCTATAGCCAGCTACAATTCAAACTACTCTCAATTGTTTAAATTGACATTTATGTTTGTCTTTTTTTTCAGGAACTACATTTGGAATGGTAAAACGTCGAGCAACTTTTGACGATTGAGCACTGTGAAAAAGTCAGTTTGCGGAGTTGGCTGCACATGTTTCTTTGCAGGCAAGTAAAAAGTTAAGTTTTAAAATCTTGCATGTCTCTGAGAGAAAGGCAAACCTTATGTGACTGACAGCACCCTTTTGAAAACTCTTAGGACAATACTGGTCAGATCTAACGAGGGTTCTCCCCACGGTGGGCGGCAGTGGCTTCACTGCCCACTAGTCCTGCTAGCCGCCTAATTCTTTGATGTCCTGCCATCTCTACGTTTTGCCGCGACTAGACACTGCAGATTGATTTTCCAAAGGTGTACTGTTTTAAATTGTTGTGCTCGGCAGATTGTTGTGTCCATACTCGCTGTCAGCTTTCTGTGGCGATGAAGTCGATGCAAGGAGAGAGGGTGCATCAACCGCCGTACACGCGATTTTCTCATCTCTTCCGATTGCCGCAGAAAGTTGACCGCGAGTATAGACAAGGAGGAACAGGTCCCCAAAAACCAAAATAATACAATATGGTCGAGGTGCAGGGAGAAGAAAGCTGCAGCTGCCGCCTATGTCCCTCTCCCCCTCTCCCCCACAGTCGTAGTCGGACGTCTATTTATTCAGATTTTATGGAGAAAAATCCGCATCTAACATTTATTTTGTCCTAGCGTGTACAGCTACACTAGATCAAAGGCCACAGTTTTTAACACGGCCTTCCACACGATTGGCTTTTTCCTCTTTATTTGTGCAGACCCCATTATTGTATCTATATATTAATTTTAACCGGTTGGGTTCTCATATTTATTTCTTGTAGATGTAAAATAGCTGATGTAATGAAGGTTCCCATGGTACTTTTTTAATGGGTTGCTTTTCTCAGCTTGTCCTGTTTTGATATTAAATGCAAAAGCATTTGTGAGCGAACCTTTTATCGCTTTTTATCGGTCGGTTGGTCTGCTGGACGGTTCGTGTGACCGATTTGACTCTAGCACAGACAACGGCACAGGCACATGAGGACAGCTTGGTTTGTATGAACACTCACGCAGAGAGAACGCTTTTTATAATCGGGCGTCTGACCCTATGCCTTTGTCAGCACCGAAGCCAACTTCTGAAGTGGGGTATATGGCATGCAGGTGCAACAAAATGTATCGTCTGCACACATCAGACCACGCTCTTGGAGAAAATTATAAAGAAGGGCCCGTCTTTCAATGGGCAACGAAAAACGCGCAGTAAAAATGCGCTGACGAGGTAGCCAAGCGAGCTCGTGGAGTGCTAGGCACTTGGGGTAAACAGAGTAGCGTGATCGTATTTTGGGGGTAATCAGGTGCACAAAGTGTGCAGCTTGCAAACAGACTTCCATGCCATATAAAAATACTCTAAAATTTTACCACTCTATCAACTTAAAAGCATGTGCACAGGTCGGCTCAAACGTGGACAGGCTGGAGCTCCCAAATCGTGAGACTGGGGACTGGGAAACAACTGGGGACTAAGCTACTGCTTAGTCTCCAGTTTTTGATAGCAGTTTTAGTACGAATACACTCTTTCGCTCTCTCTGTTCTGTGAAAACCTTACTCCAGCGATATATAAAGACCGGATAGTTTCTAATGTTCACACTCTCTAAGCACTCGAAGCTGACCACCCGATTTAATAGCGAGAAAGAGTGCAACTAGCCCTTGGTCCTAATGGGATATTTTGAGTGGCTGTCCGAATTTATAAAAGTCTGGGATATCAGCTTAGCCAGTTTTACACAGAATCTTCTGCAACATCTCTTGAACCTTATAAATAAAGCATTACTCAGACTGAATCAAGTTTTCTGGCCGGTTCATGAATTCTCAAGAAATGATTCAGATTATAGAGCAAATCGCTGTTGTGATTCCGGCGTTGCATTTGTTTTTCAGTTTCGAGTGAATTTAAGCTTGAAGTCTCTCGGTTTTGCTTAAGGAGCAGGACAACAAAACTCTGAACTCAAACATAGGTTTTCGATATCGAATCACGGGATGAACCATTTCTGGTAATGTACATTTGACTTTTGTATAAAATGCAGAGGTAATGATTCAATGGGCTGAGGGGCCGTATCTTATGCACAAAGCTCAATTTGCACATGTTGATCTCATACAGATATTTAATTATTTTTCTTTGTTTTTTTTTCTTTCTTGGGACATCATGTTACATGCAGCATCTGAAAACAAAAGCAAAACACCACGGGGATCCAATTTGGCTTTTCAATGACCAAAATAAAAGTTTCCAAATACTTTTATTATTTTCTGATCAATTATTCAGAGGACATTCTACGATTGCTGCAAGCAACAAAAGTAAGATGACTCGATATTCTTTTAAAGAGATCCTTTTCCAATTCGAAATTCTATAACCTTTTTTTTATAAAACACCTGGTTGTATCAGCTTCATAATTAACATTACTCTATGCATAGGGCAACATCACTAAGGGACTGGCTGTAAAATTACCTGGAGAAATCTGCTCCTATAAGCATTGAGCTCATATTCTTAGCAAAGGTCTATTTTAGCAGTGAACACTGGGGGATCGGTGACCGAGTGGTCTAGTGCACACCAGCTCGGAGCACGTGGAGCGAAAGCTCGCGCTGCAGAACCCAGGGATCCTGGGCTCATTCCCCGCCCCTGCCCGTTTCGATCTGGATGAGCATCGTACCGGCGTGCGGTCTTGTATCACTACTGCGTGGTGCACGTTAAAGTCCCCAGGTTAGCGGTTGTACCGCACTGGCTAAATTGCTTATCTACAGCTGAGACACCAGACGCCCACTGAGGCAGACAAACTTCCGGCTGTATAAACATACACGCAACAATTTGCAATGAACACTATTTCCACATGTCAAGGCACAGCTTTGTCTCTGTGGAATGTGCAAACAGCATTATATTTTCAAGTATGTGTTCCCGCGCAGATGACTGAGTGTTACGTTTGGTGTTTTTGAGAAGGTGCTTTATATCGCCGCTTAAAATTCAATGACTGCAGTGGTCGATCATATTGCAGATCAGATAATGTTTTGTAATCCCACTACCTTCTATAATAGTGCGCGTTGATCTGAATGCCAGAACTAAGAGAAGAAAAAGCGACTGACATAGAGGAAACTTGCTGGAGATGCATTGCTCAGCTGTATTGCCTACTTTTCACAAGAGGTGGCGGCACCTCGACAAGAGCGCTCAACACGGCTCAGTTGTATACATCGGTGCCCATTTTCAAAAATTTAAATAATGTGGTTTATATTTTTCACAGGATAGAGTTGCATCTTAAGAATTTTCACTGTAATCTGTGTCACAAGAAGCGAACCTTTGATAATAAGTTGAGCTTGCTAAGTAAAGGCATTGATACTTCTAGCTCATTTTACAGCCCACCTTTCTATTGGCACCGCCCTATGCGGGGAGAAAGTCGTCTGCTTCTTGCGCAGGCATTGCGGTGACGTCAGATGGGCGCCGAGCTGTCATTGGTTTTGATCGAAAGAATATAGTGGGTAGATTACAATGCTAGACACCTTAAGGTCTACCCACTATTTGTTTTTGTACAATCAGCCAAAAGGAGCTCCGCGTTCTGACATCACCGCAACCCCTGTACAAGAAGCAGACGAACTTGCGCTCTGTATAGGATTACAAATACTCAAGAGAGCTTTCCGTAATATCACTTACGGAAAGCCTACTCTGTTTGCCCTTTTACGGACAAATTCTAAACACCCTTACGGTTATTAGAGCAATTTCCGTAATAGGCTTTACGGAATCCATACTCCAGTCCGTTGTTTTACGTACAGCTCTTGAATATCCTTGTGAATAGTAGAGCACTTTCCGTCAACCGTTTTGCGGACCGTCTCTTTATTTGCGGACTGTGTCCCTGTTTAAATGGACCTTTCCGTTACTAGGATTACGGATGATCTTTCAGGCAGCATAGGTGCCAGAGAATTTCTCAGGGTTTTAAACATCACAATCATCTTGAACACCCAACACTGTTTTAGGAAATACCGGGTTTGAGAGACACTGCTCTCTCTCCTGACCATGATCTGAGTAGCGCTCTTGATATCTTCTAATAACTCAAAACAAGGGAGGTCCTAAAACCGAACCTTGTGGTACTCCTGAATAGTTCATATCTGGTTTGGCCAGTTCACATCCAAACTGTTTTCAAATCGTTTTTTTAAGTGGAGACAGCCGTAACACTCTGCTCGGTCTCCAGTACGTCATTTATGTCTTCCTGGGACAAATATACTTCCATGAAGCTAAGGCAAGGATCCAGGCGGCATTGTTAGGAATTGACATTTTTTAACCCTATGAAGCGGAGAACCAGAAATACATAAAAACATGAATTTCAACACACAGCTGAAGTTTATTTCACAAAACACATCCCCATATAAAAACTAAGACAAATGTCGCGAACAGACCATGTAAGACATTGATGAAAATGTGGACGTCACGCGTACCTATACCCTGATACACCTATCTAAAGAGTGTACACATCAACCCCAATCTACGTCTCCGCAACTAGGAGAGGTAGATTTCACCGTGATACGTGCAAGGCAAACTGAGAGGTGCAGGGTGTCTCTTTAAGCTTTAAAAATAAAAAACGCCGTGAAAGATACACTTATGAGGTTTGTGCAGGTGAGTTATGCGGCAAATGTTACATACGATACGGTGGTGATTATTATGATTAGTCGTTAATTGTGTAAATGTTGTTAATTAACTTTTTTTTTTATAGAAGAGAGATGATTCTAATTAAAAGCTTGTTGAGCGTCATTCAAAGCCACTAAATCAATATTTCATAGAAATATTTTGAGCGCGTGGGAAGCGTAGTACTGCGCTAACGAACCAGTACTGCAAGAAGTACAAGATTGCGGGGCTATGATAAGAGACGGGAAAATTGCGCGGGCACCTTTTCGCACCGATATCATTGCTCCTGCTGCACTAGTAGTAAATTTAGCGTACTACTGCGCTTCATACACGCTCATTTTAAGAAAATGACTGATTTAGTAGTTTTAGACGACGCTCAACAAGTTGTTAATTGGAACCTAATCTCTGTATTCATTTATTAAATAGTTAATTAACACATTTTACCTAATTAGCCGACTGAATGATACGACTAACCCCGTCAACAATATCTCTGTCCTCATTTATAAGACAAAGAAAAAGAAAAGGAATAAAGGAGAGATTGTCGGCAGCACGAAAAAAGAAGAAGGATAAAGAGGCGCGAAAAGGGTTCGAAGCAACCCTACGAGGCGCGAGATATGACGGGGTTGCGGAGCTCAGGTCGGCTATGTCCCGTCCTCGAAATCGACTCCGCCAAGCTTGGATCACCGCGCTCGGTATCGTCATCTTGGTCCGAAGGGCACCAGCGGGCCGAGCATCATTCTCCGACGACCCGGCCAACGACGATCCACCCGCCACATCCCATGGTGACTATACAGGGTGATGACTATTTGTGTTGACAGTATATATCCCTACTTTTGAATGCAATATTTATTTCATTTATCCGACGCTGATCATATTCAAGTTTTTTGTTTTCCTTTTTTTTTTTTCTTTTTACAGTAAAGTACGTTTGAGTTCTCCCGCTGGGTCTGGTCCCCATGATTCTCTCTCACCTTTCCGAACGAACCTGACAGTCTCACTGTTCGTATAGTTCACCTGCGCCAACCGCATAAGTGTAGCTTTAACGAGTTTTAAGCAGATCTGTAAAGCTTAAAAAAAAACACCCTGTATATTCAAGTTGAACAACCGAATGAACGCTAAGCAACAAAAGGAAATAGGTCAATCAACTACAAACAGATACACAGATAGAAAAGCACTACAATATCCCCTTCCCCCCAAACAAAAAAAATGAAGAAACAGTAAATGGAAGACAAGGAATACAACGTGACGCCAGGCGTAGCGAAATATAAAACATCTATACAAGGAAGGTAGACAATAACCCCCAAACCAAGACTCCGCAAGAAATCAACTTTAGGTAACACCTTAGTGCTGATAAGAGCAAAACTATTCAAGGTGAAAGACTCAATGACCGGTAAGCAGCAAAGGGGTGGGATAAAAAATACGGTTATATTATAAGAAACGCCTTCATGCTATTGCCTAGAGCAGGGGTGGCCAGGCTGACCCGGCCTAAGAGCCTCAAACAAAACCACAAAACTTCCAAGAGCCGCGGGGGAGGGGGGCAAACTTTCGTCCAGTTCAATAAGCGAAACTCGAACAGCTTTCAATATATCCTAGTCAAAACAGGCTCAACTGTAGACAATGTAGTAGTAGCACAATGCTACCATACCACGGAACCTGTCTTTCGATTTAAAACGCGTTCCGTATGACCGGGAGCGAAGGGGAAGGGGGGAGTGGAAAGGAGCCGCGAGCCGCAGTTCAACACGCAAAGAGCCGCATGCGGCTCGCGAGCCGCAGCTTGGCCACCCCTGGCCTAGAGAAACATAGATGTTGCTAAAACAATTAACATCCCTTTCAATCATCGACGATTTTCCCAAACGACACAATTGCTGCAAGATGTGCGATGATTTGCTAATTATGAACCCTATCATTTGTTCTGTATCGTTCGCTTGTGTTTGACCTGTTATTGAGACACCTAGCCCTTTAACCTACACAGTAAGAACCACATTTCACAGGGATGTTGTACATTCAACTTAGATCGTAATCCACCAAAAACTCTGTTTCTTTTTTTTTCTACGTTTAGTTTTGAATTAGAAAAAAGTAGTAAGGTCGTCGATATGAAAATCAGGTTTAAAAATAACTGTCCAAAAAGTAAGAGGACACCTTAACACTTCTTATGAGTTGTGAAGGCGAACCATGTCGTTCTTCCGCTCCCTTAGTTCGGCTGTGGCGTAGAGACGTGGAAAGCCAAGTTTCACGGGCGGACGGCCGAGCGCGCGCTTTCGTGACGTGGCCTCGCCGCGCTGAGCCAATACCAGCTAGAAGACAAGGCCTGCGCGTCTCCTCCTCTAAGCGACATCACTAGTAGATTTCCTTAGCCCCCCCCCCCCTAGCTAGCCCGAATGAGCAACATTGCCTGCTACATTGTCTGAGACTTCGTCTGCTCCATCGCTTTCTTGAGTAGTCATGCTCAGAGCGAGCTCACATTAATAGGCTGTTAAGACAGGCAATCTCGATTGTGGTGCACGAGCGTTGCCATCAAGCTCGCTATCAGCTTGCGCCAACGTTCACGTTCAGCCGTTGCGGCCGCACGTGGCTCATACTCTCGTCATGCTTCAGTCTGTTTGCGGCTTGGAGCGGGTCGGAGATAAACTACCGAGACGTCATGTGTAGGCCTTCTTTTCTAGGTCGTGCTAGCTGAGCCCGGCCATGCAGCCTCTCTGGAGTCTGCCCAGACGGGTTCTGTTGACTCTGCCGCCACCTCTTCTCTTACCGGTGGCCGCGCCGCTGTGTGGGCTGCGTCGCCATGATGGGGGCTTATGTGGTGATTTTGTTTTGGAATTGCGCAGCACGAGGGCCAATAGGAGCCTCGTTCCTTCATGACGCTCGTGAGCCAATGGGAGCATAGTCTATCAGAAATCGGCTTCACTTAGTAAAGGGGATTTTAGGTGCCGTTTGGCCAACGTTTGGCGCAGTTTAAAAGCTAATAACGTTGGTTCGCTCCATGGGACGGCTAATGCTTTCGCATTGAAAAGCAGATAAAGCTTGCCACAACTTTGTTTAGAGCACAGCTCTCAGGAGACCAAAGACGTCCGCTTCCGGCTTGAGCGGCGTCGCCGTCGCCGTTCGCGTAACCGCGCGTTGCCTTATGGGGCGTTTCCCATAATGACGTCACGTCTGACGTCACAGGGTCACGAGTGACGTCACGAGCGTCACGAGGAGGGGAGGAGGGGGAAGTAGGAGGGAGGAGGATGAAGGGGGAGGAGGAGAGACGGAGGAGGGAGGAGCAAGAGGAGGAGAGGAGAACGGGAGGGGAGAAGGAGTAGCAGGGAAGATGAGGAGGGAAGAGGGAGAGGAGGAGGAGGGAGATACCCGCTACCCCTTGTACAGGCAAGTGATATCACCCTTCATAAATCACAGGAAGGCACGTATGAAAACGTAGTGTACTCGTTATCCAAGTGGTCATCTGCATGGGTATGGGTCTATGATGTACCCATCGATCCCTGTGGCTCGTCAGACGAAATTTGCCAATTTTTCGTCACCAGGGTCAACAACAGCTTCATCGTGGCACCTGTGTATCTCTCGCCTACAGCACTCACCAAATATTTATTGCAAAACAAAGAACTTCATACCAGTAATGGAGGAAAACATCCTATTGGCCCCGAGGGACGTCCACCAGCTGCTCTGCTCTGCCATCTCGGGGGAGCACGCTCAAGACTAGTGCTGAGAAAATCAAAAACGCCGGGCAGTCTTCGATGGAGCCGCGAGAAAGTAGGATGACATCGACAGTATTATGCGCTTCTTCAAAGGGTTAACTCTAACGCTGTGTCGTTCTCCCGCCTTGCTATTGCTGTCCTCTTTCCAGGCATCGGCAGAACTTTGACAGAACGGAGACATATTTCCTTTCTCTAGACAAGCGGTGAGCGAGAATACCACAATATATATATATATATATATATATATATATATATATATATATATATATATATATATATATATATATATATATATATATATATATATTGAAGCGAAGAAGAATAGCGAGACAAGAAAAGTGGTGTAACTGCAGGCACTGATACGAGTCAGATTTTATAAAAGACGCGCGCGATCGTCGTTCTTCTTTCTGGGCTCCAGGCTTGTCGTCTTCTTCGCTACATTTGCCCCACGCTTAGGGGGCTGCCATCCTGGCAGCAGTAGTTGTAGAGGGGGCGGTCGGGTCGGGCGGTACATACGGTTTCATTCGTGACACATGAACGGTCTCTTGACGGTGATGGCGGCGATCGGTGGGGAGGGTAACGGGTTCGACGCGGTAGTTGACCGGCGAGGTAGCTGTCAGCACTTTGTATGGGCCATGATATCTTCGAAGGAGCTTTCAAGATAGTCCAGGCTTCTTGATGGGCATCCAGATCCACACTAAATCCCCATCGTTGTAGGTGACAGAGCGGTGACGGGCGTCGTAACGACCCTTTTCGACGTTCTGGTGCTCGGATGTGCGACAACGGGCTAACTGACGACATTCTTCAGCTCGACTGATTGCTTGATCAAGAGTTATGTGCTCCGTTATATCTGGCCGATAAGGTAAGATAGTATCGAGCGTACATGATACTTCGTGGTTATACGTGAGCATGAAAGGTGAGAAGCCTGTCGTAGCTTGAGTAGCGCTGTTATAAGCGAAAGTAATGTATGGGAGAATTCGATCCCAGTTATCTTGATCCTGAGAGACATACATTGAAAGCATTTCATAAAGGGTACGACTAAGACGCTCCGTAAGTCCATTTGTTTGGGGATGATATGAAGACGTGCAAAGATGAATAACATTGCATTCTCTCAAGATGCCTTCGATGAGTTGTGATAAAAAAACTGTTCCTCGATCACTCAGTAGTTCTTGAGGCGAGCCGTGACGCAGTATAATATTGTTTAAGAGAAAGCTTGCGACTTCATGAGAACCTGCGGCGGGCAGGGCGGCAGTCTCGGCGTATCGTGTCAGATGGTCAATTGCGACGACCACCGAATGGTTGCCCTCAGATGATTTGGGTAGAGGGCCATACAGATCTATTCCGACTCGTTCGAATGGCTTGTCGGGAAAAGGTATGGGTTGGAGCAAACCCGGAGGACTCTGAGGTGGGTTTTTTTCGTTGTTGGCACAATAAGCAGGAGCTGACATATTTTTGCACAAAGCGACACATGCCGGTCCTGTAATATCGGCCACGTAAACGATTATATGTCTTCAAGACCCCGAGATGTCCCGACGTTTGGTCGTTATGGAGGCACTGTAGCAGGTTGGAGCGAAGCTGTCGTGGCACTATTAACAACCATCGCTGACCGTCTGCTGAATAGTTTCGATGAAACAAGAGGCCATCTGGGACAGAAAAATGCCGTGCTCGTTTGCAGAACTTGCGGTTGTTGGAGATAACAAGGCCTGTAATATGTTGCACCAGGGTCTGGGTGTAGGGGTCTTGGAGCTGGTTTTGTGCCACAGCATCCAGAGAGAGAGCAGCGAGTGTAATCGGATCTTCGTCCCCGTCAGGAGCAATCATTGGCAAAGGGCAACGTGAGAGGCCCTCAGTATCTTGATGCTTGCGTCCGGGCCTATAAGTGACGGAGAAGTTGTACTCCTGGAGGCGAAGAGCCCAACGTCCCAAACGCCCCGAGACGTCTTTCAACGACGTTAACCAACAGAGAGCGTGGTGATCTGTGATGACACTAAAATGGCGTCCATACAGGTATGGTCGAAACTTAGAAATAGCCCAGATAATAGCTAAGCAATCTTTTTCGGTTGTAGAGTAATTAGGTTCACACTTTGACAGGGTGAGACTGGCGTATGCCTACTCTCTCGGGTAGGGGCGCCGATTCCATACCCGCTGGCGTCTGTATGGATCTCTGTAGGAAGTGAGGGGTCAAAGTGGCATAAAATCGGATCGCCCGTCAGGAGAGCAGTTAGCTGATTAAAGGCAGACTGGCATTCTGGAGACCAATGAAAAGGCTTGGCTGTATTATGTAAGGCGTGTAAGGGGGCGGCGATCGTTGCGAATCCTTGGACAAATCGGCGAAAATAGGAGCAAAGACCCAAAAAGCTGCGAAGTTGTTTAGCTGTAGTTGGGATGGGAAATTCTGCGACTGCTCTAATTTTGTCAGGATCGGTTCAGACACCTTCCTTCGATACTAGATGTCCAAGAACTCGAATTTCTTTTGTCGCCAAATGGCACTTCTTGGTGTTCAGTTTCAAATTTGCGTTTGCAATACACGATAGAACAGTGGCCACACGTTCGAGATGTTTTTCAAACGTCGGTGCAAAAATGACAATGTCGTCTAGATAGCAAAGGCAGATTTGCCACTTCAGACCTCTGAGAACACTATCCATCAGCCTTTCAAACGTGGCCGGAGCATTGCAAAGTCCAAATGGCATCACTCTTAAATTCATAGAGACCGTCTAGGGTGATAAAGGCCGTTTTAGATTTATCGGTTTCTTTCATTGGGACTTGCCAATATCTCGATTGTAAATCCAGAGAGGTAAAAAATTCAGCGCCCTGAAGGCAGTCGAGGGCATCGTCAATGCGTGGCAATGGATATACATCTTTGGTGGTTTTCCTGTTGAGTCGTCGGTAATCTACACAAAAGCGAATGCCGCCGTCTTTTTTCTTTACTAGGACAACAGGAGAGGACCAAGGACTTGAATAATCTCTGATTGCTCCTCGTTGTAGCATCTCTGCGACTTGTTGTTCTGTGAGTTGCCTTTCTTTCATTGAAACCCTGTAGGGTCGTTGACGAATAGGAGCTTGGCTTTGCGTGTCGGTGGAATGTTGACCGGTTGAAGCGGCGCCCAAATGTGTTTCATGTAAGTCAATAACGTCTTTGTACAAGTCTAGGAGAGTTATCATTTTTTGCCTTTGAAGATCAGTAAGATTCCTATCGATGGTAGAGGAAAGCCGCCCGGATTCATCATTTTCTTTGGTGTAGTCTGTTGAGAGTGCGTTGGTCTGAATATTGAACAGGTCGTCGAGGGAAACTGTATTAATGTCAGTCGCTAATGTGACGGTGGCCAGAACGGTCTGTTCCTGGATCAGTACAGCCTCTGACGTAACGTTATTTACGAAGATGAACGTTGTCAAGAGACCAATATTGGCGAGGCCATGGGGAACCAGCAAAACTTTTTTGGTCAATAAATTAACTGTGGGCGCGACTGAATAGTTTCCTGGTGGCAGTGAAGAGCACGTAGTGGGAACTAACGATGAATTATGAGGCGTAATTATAATTTCTTGTAATAAGCGGAGTTTGTTGTCTTGTAGAGTGGCATCTTCCACGGGTCCAGGCAGTTCGTGAAGAGAAAGCTGTGCGCTCCCGCAAGAAGTAATTGCATCAGTAGTAGAAAGAAAATCCCAGCCGAGAATTATGTCATGCGTGCACGATGAGAGTACGACAAACTGAACTAAGTACAACGCCCCTTGTAAAAAAATACGAGCGGTGCAAACCCCAACGGGTTTGAGTAGGTGGGATCCTGCAGTTCTGAGGTTACCTTGATACGGTGTGACGACTTTCTTGAGACGACGACAAATATCCTAATGCATGACTGAAATCGTAGCAACCGTATCAACTAAAGCTTGAACATTGTGACCTTGAATTTGAACCATGACGATATTCGAAGGGAATGTATGAGGGCTTGAGCGGTGTGATGATGTCGCAGCTGGTGCCTCAGAAGCTACGGTTACAAGTTTTCCCCTTGTGCTCGAGGAGTGGGCTCTGCTCGTAGCATAGGCGATGTCGATCGCGGGCGCCGTGGTGAAGGCGACTGTCGACGTGGTAGGCTTGACGAACTCCCAGGGAACCTTGACGCTGGGGATGACGATCGGCCGACTCGTCAGCTTGGCGACGACGGCACACGCGGAAAACATGACCCGGTATTCCACAATAATAGCATACAGGGCGGCTATTCATCAGTTGGTGAGCAGACTGCATGCGTGGCTGGGAGTAGCCAAACGGTTGAACAAATGGCACGCCGCCAGCAGGGTAGGGGGGGGGGGTAAATGTTGGTGCAGCTATTTCTGCATAGGTCGGCCGCATGGTTTGCAGCGGCAATGGAACCTGCGACGGAATAGAAGTAGCCAGCTCGGTTTGGAAGAGTGACCGCAGCGCAGACTCTGTTGATGTAGGTGATGTTAATGTCGGGTGGAGAGCTCGATACACCTCCTCTCGAACAATTTGCTGAATCAATTCGCGCAAACTGGTGCTATTGATGTCTGGGCATACTGTTGTAATTGAGTTTATGAACCGCCACCAGGGTGCCCCTTTTCCTTTAATCGCCCTTGTGCGCGTGAATAAAGAAGAAGTGTAGCAGCGTTCGTCGGGGCTGGACGTGTCCTTTTTTTTCCTTCGGCGTGTCCGCTTGGCCGCGGGCCGCCGCTGCCCTCCACGCCATCGTCGTCGTACCGTAAGCCTTCCTGCGCATATATCCTAATGCAGTATAGCCCCTCAAACACTACATTCTGGCGACGAGGATAACTGGAATAACTGAGATCGAGCTACCTCGACAGATTTCAAGATGTCGGCGTTCGCGAGCACAGCTCCTCCGCCATTCATGCCAATACCGGGTGCCCCCGCGCTACCCTGGGCGATGTGGAAATTAATTTTTTCAAACCACTTAGATGCTATCGATGCCGACGGATTCACCCCGAGACGGAAACGGGCCCTGCTAATTGGAATGCTTGGCCAGGAGGGTCAACGGATCGTGTCCACCTTCAACCTAGCAGGAGCTGCCGTTAGCGCCGAGCTTACTGAATTCGACGTACTGCTCCAGTCATTAGATCGACACTTCGGCTTTACTATCAACGTAGTTCTCGAACGCAAGAAATTTTTAACTCGGGTTCAGGCCCCAGGAGAAAGCATATTGGAATTCCTTGGTGCTTTGCGTCACCTGGGCTCCTTTTGCAATTTCGGAGCGACTTTAGAAGATCGCATCGCCGAGATTTTTCTGGCTGGACTACGATCATCAGAGGTACAAGATCGCTTAATCCGAGAGGCTGCGGGGGCTCAGCCACCAAGCCTCGAACGTGCTGTACTCCTTGCTCAGCAGTTCGAGCAGTCCTCTCGCGATTGCGATCAGTACCGCCAGCTATCAACAAATTTAAACTCGCAAGTACAGTCTTGTGTTGAGCGGGTCTTCGCGCCGCGGACGCAAAACAACGCCGCTCTACCGTCACCGTCATCAGGCCGTGTCCAAGACGGCGAACGCCAGCAATTCGTTGCCTCCTCATCCCGAGCTGAAGGTTTCAATTTATCTCCGCGCCACCAACCGCGCCCATCGGCTTGTGTTTGCGAGCGACGACCAGCACGTGACGCCCCTCCGGGAGCGCGTGCTTTCCGTTACGGTGCACCATTATGCGACTTTTGTGGCCGTCAACCCCACCCTCGGGACCGATGCCCCGCGTCGGGGGCTACGCGTTTTTCATGTGGCAAAGCCGGACACTTCGCCAACGTGTGTCGGAGTCGTCCACCTCCATCCGCCTGCGATCGGCGCCAGCTGGCCTTTCCCGCTGGGCGCGGCCGAGGATCCGGTCGCCGACTTCCGCCAAACGGAAGCAACCGAGCGCGGGCCCCCATCCATGGCATCGTGACCTTCCCCGAGGAGGACGAGGACGAGGAGATCCTGTCCACTGTCTACACCGTCAGACCGGCCAGAAGTCCTTCGCAGCATGACCGTCACCGTAGCCTCAACTTCGTAGTCGACGTGGAGGTGAACAATTTTCCCATGTCCCTTCTGATTGACACTGGGTCCGAAGTCTCAATTCTCTCTGAAGCGACGTTTTCACGGCTCACGACCTCTAAAGAACTACACTTAAGAAAACCGCCACGGACCCTCGTCCATTATCTGCGAGGGCAGATCCCCGTTCTGGGTTGTTTTTACGGACTTGTCAAATTTCAGGATCGGTCGGCGACTATTCTTTTTTATGTTGTTCGTGACGGCCGATCGCTCCTTGGCACCGATGCCGTGCGCGATCTGAAACTTATCCTTTCGGGCGCGTCTCTGACGTGTCGTATCGTTCATACAGGTGGCTCCCGTTCAACCATCCCGGGACATGTGACACCGGCTGGTGTTTCACAGCCAACGAGTCCCAGTCCATCAGGTTCTTCAGACGAGTCTCAGAGACCTTCGAAAGTATCTTCAGATCCATTGAACATGCCCAGTCCTTTAAATCGTTTTTCATGTATCCCACATGAGCCATCTGTGCCAGGTGTATCTCCACCGAGGACACCAAGCACAGCTACGTCGAGGGACGTTTCCAAGCTTCCTGCTGGCTTCGAACATTTCGAAGATCTCTTTTCACCTGGTCTAGGTCTGGTAAAAAACCAAACCCATACGATCACCGTCCGTCGAAATGTGCCGCCAGTTCAAGCCAAGCTCCGTCGACTGCCGATCACCCTGCGTGACGTAGTAACGGCGGAGATCCTGAAGCTCGAGCAGCAGGGAGTTATCGAGCGCGTGAGTGCTTCGGAGTGGGTTTCGCCCATCGTGGTTGTTAAAAAGAAAGAGGGCGGCATCCGTATGTGTGTGGATCTCCGAGCGCCGAATAAGGCCATCGTTGTCGGCTCTTTTCCGCTCCCACACATTGACGAGCTGTTGAACTCCTTGAGTGGAGCATCCCATTTTTCCAAGTTGGATCTCGCATCAGCATACTATCAGGTCCGGCTTGATCCTAAAAGCCGTGACCTTACAGCGTTCATCACTCATGAAGGCCTTTTTCGTTTCACACGAGTTTGTTTTGGCCTGGCTTCCGCGCCTGCAGCGTTCCAGAAGATCATGTCTAATATCCTTAAAGACTGCAAGGGCGTACAGTTTTACTTGGACGACGTCATTGTGTACGGTTCGTCTCAGCAAGAACACGATGAAAATCTGCATGCTGTGCTCCAGAAAATTTCCCAAGCTGGGATGAAACTCAATAAGAAGGCCGTTTTTAGTGGCCAAGAGCTTACTTTTCTCGGACATCGTCTGTCGGCGGGAGGCTTAGCGCCCCTTCCGTCAAAGATAGACGTCGTTCTGAATTTTCCGGCGCCATGTGACCCTTCTCAGTTGAAGGCATTCTTGGGCCTTGTCGAATATTACAGTAAGTTTATCCAGCACTGTGCCACCATTGTGGAGTCCCTTCGTCGTCTTCTACGCAAGGGTGTGACTTTCGTCTGGTCGTCCGAAGCCGACACCAGTTTCCAGCAGATCAAGGCCTGGATTCAGCAGGCACCCATTTTGACTATGTTCGACCCTTGCCTCCCAGTTGTGGTGTCCACGGACGCCTCAAACTACGGGCTGGGAGCTGTTCTACAGCAACAGCATGGATCCCAGCTGAGGACTGTTGCTTTCGCCTCCCGTTCTCTCACGGAAGCAGAGCGAAAATACTCAACTGGGGAGAAAGAGGCTCTCGCAATCCTCTGGGCCTGCGAGAAATGGCACATCTACCTCTGGGGTCGACAGTTTACCATCCGGACCGACCACCAAGCATTGGTCACCCTGATGTCTACGCAAGGAGCTGGCGTTCGCCCATTGCGCATCAGCCGCTGGGTTGCCAGGCTCTTCAATTACAACTTTGTAATGGAGTACCGCAAAGGAACCGACAATGTCGTTGCTGATGCCCTTTCTCGCCTTCCAGTTCACGATACTGAAGATGGTACGACTTTTAGAGAAGAAATTGTTTCCATCGTCTGCGCTTCCCTCACAGAGAAGGATTTCCAGGAGGCAACTTCACGAGACCCTGCGTTGCGTGAAGTCATGAAATATACTTCATCAGGAAGGCAAGCTATCTCCAGAACTCAGGCCATATTTCGTTCTTAGAGATCAGCTTTCCGTGGTCGACGGACTCCTTTTCCAAGGGGAGAAGATCATCGTGCCGCCGAGTCTGCGCGACAAGGTTATCCAGATCGGCCATGAGACCCATCAAGGAATATCGAGGACGACGAGTTTTATAAAGGAACTTTATTGGTGGCCACATATCGCAGAAAACATCAAGAACGTAATCCAGCATTGCACTGTTTGTCACTCCACCGACAAGCCCGCTAAGGCTTCCCCGGCGCCCCTACAGCCGGTAGCATTTCCTTCCCGTTCGTGGACCAAGCTTGCCATCGACATCGTTGGGCCGTTTGAGCAAGCCCCACCAAAAGAACGTTACTTCATTACTTTGGTGGACTACCTCAGCAAGTGGCCGGAAGTGGCTTCGTCCCACAACGTCACGACAGCGTCAGTCGTTGACTTTTTGAAATCGATTTTTTCTCGAGAGGGCCTGCCTCTCGAGATAACAACAGATAACGGTCCACAATTCACATCCCATAAGTTCAACCAGTTCCTACAGACAAATGGCATAAAACACGTAAAATCTTCCCTTTATCACCCTCAAGGTAATGGGCAAGTTGAAAGATTCAATAGAGTCCTAAAGTCCGTCATCCAGTTGGCAATGGTGCAACGCCGTCCGCTTCGAGAGGCCATCAATGAATACCTTGGAGTTTATCGAAGCACTCGGCACGCGGCCACAGGTGAAACCCCGGCGTTTCTGCTGCATGCAAGAAATCATCGGACTCGCCTACACATCCAAGGACGAGCAACTCCGGATCCACCTCTACCTCGGCACATTGTCCAGCGCGACCTGCCGGAAAGGGTACAGGCGTACCAAGCAAAGATGAAAAAGTACTCGGACTCAAGGCGAGCAGTGAAAGTGCCATCTTTTAAAACAGGACAGTATGTAAAGGTCCATAAGCCAAGACACCATGGTAAATTTCAGCACAAGTATTCTGAACCACAGATGATTTCTGCAAAAATTGGTCCTTCTACATATACACTTGATGATGATACAGCATGGAATGCCGACAAATTTACTCGTACACCTCTCAAACCTACGTACTCACACAGATCACACAGATCATCCTGGGCGGCTGATGAAGCTTTGTTTCCTTGTGCACCTCTTCAGCCCGTCCCTGCCGTTCCTCCCGTCAGCTTTTCACGAATTCCTCCACCTCCTGGTGTCTTCGGCACTGAACCACCCTCCGTGATTGGTCGTGAAGCGTCCGCCAGTGCTCCTCCTCCGCCTGGTCTACACTCTGTAGAATCAGAGCGAAGTTCCCCTAGACCAAGCCATCTGGACCAGTCCTCCCCCGCAAAGTCGTCACCGGAAGTGAGCGGAACTACCGAGTACAGCGAAGCATCAACCTCTGCCAGATCTGCTTCACCAACTCCGGATCATGACAATATCGAACAGGAGCAACCTTCTTTCATTCCTCTTGGTGGGCTGATGAATGACTATCCAGCTTCACGTCCCCCAGCCCGACCGAAGCGACCCAAGCAACGACCAGCTTGGCTCGACGACTATGTCTGCGATTATGTGTGTGCTGAATGAATTTTTGTGCCCTCTGTGCTCATGATGAAACGTTGCGGGATAGGATGTGTTGTAAATAGTTTTAATTCCCAGATTTATTTCGTTCTTCATGTTCTCTCTTTTTTTTATTTTACGGAAGGAAGAAAATGATATGTTGTAAATACCTTTCGTAGACTGATAGATTTCGTTTCTTTTTGCTCTCCTTTTGCTTTATTTTATGAAGGGAGAAATGTTGTAATTGAGTTTATGAACCGCCACCAGGGTGCCCCTTTTCCTTTAATCGCCCTTGTGTGAGTGAATAAAGAAGAAGTGCAGCAGCGTTCGTCGGGGCTGGACGTGTCCTTTTTTTTTGCTTCGGCGTGTCCGCTTGGCCGCGGGCCGCCGCTGCCTTCCACGCCATCGTCGTCGTACCGTAAGCCTTCCTGCGCATATATCCTAATGCAGTATAGCCCCTCAAACACTACACATACTGGTGGGGCGGATATGCTGCTCACCTTAGGGAGACGTTGGACTGTGGCAGCAACAGACAAGTGCTGGGTTTTGAGATCGTGGAACTGCTGGCATATTTCTACAATCCTCTTCACGGTTGTCGGATTATGCACAAGTATGACTTGAAAAACGTCCTCGACGATTCCTTTCAAGTGATGACGCACCTTTTCGTGTTCCGGCATGTTTATGTCTACTCGACGGCAAAGATCCAGCACGTCCTCAATATACGATGTAAATGATTCAGTTGGCTGTTGAGCGCGCGAAGCAAGCTTTGGGTCTGCTGTAATCTGTCGCATCGCAGGTCTTCCAAACACTTCCTTAAGGCGGTTGGCCAACATTTGCCAGCTTTGAGAGTCTTATTCATGGTTATGGAACCAGAGTTTTGCGACATCGGACAGGTAGAAAATGGTGGTAGTCAATTTAGTGGCATCGTTCCAGTGATTGTAACGACTGGCGCGATCGTAGGCGTCAATTCAGTCGTCGACGTCAGCGTCACCAATACCGGAGAAAATATGAGGCTCACGTTGGCGAGTGGTGAGTACCGACCGGGATCCGATGTCTGCTTGGGTTGCCGTTGAGGTCATTGCGGAACTCGTACTGGCAGTAGGGGGTGTCATCGCTGCTTTCAATGTGAGAATACAGCTTCTCAGCTCCAGACTTGATGCCGCGGTGATGGAGAAAGGCCCGCACCTCGAACAAGTGAAGCGAAAAAGAATAGCCAGACAAGAAAAGTGGTGTAACTGCAGGCACTGATACGAGTCCGATTTTATAAAAGACACGCGCGATCGTCGTTCTTCTTTCTGGTCTCCAGGCTTGTCGTCTTCTTCGCTACAATATATATATATATTTGTTAATTATTATGGCGTAATTAACTTCTTTAATATTGTATTTAAGGGCATCGATTAAATTAGAAAGTTGCTCAGCCTCATCGAAGAACACCAAATCAACAAATTGCAGAACGATAGAAAGCACGCGAATCATTTTACGGCTTTCTGAAAAACCACACAAATTCGACGGGTTTTTAAGTTTCGGTTTGCTATAGGAGCGCGTCTCAGCCCGGGGCGGCACCGCGCCCCGTGAAGAGATAGTGCAAGCAGCCTCTGCTGCGTTGCACGATGACAGCGCAGCAGAGGTTTTTCAGAAAGCCATAAAATGATTCGCGTGCTTTCTATCGTTCTGCAATTTGTTGATTAATTGTTTTTCGATGATGTTGAGAATTTTTTTTTAAATTTAAACCATGCCCTTAAACACAATATTAAAAAGTTAATTACGCAAAAATAATTAACAGCTTAATCATTCCGGACTTTAATAATTTTCCTAAATGTGCCCCTGGCCCCGGACGTAAAATCCACAAGCCTTTTTTCCTAGCGATGAGTAGTTTCCGTAGGAGCGATTTGGCCTGCGTTCTCTGAAACACTCTATATATACAGGGTGTCACAAAAGAAAGTTTACACGGTCTTTTTTACCGCAAATATAAACTAGGCATCGCCAAACGCTCATTCTCCGCCCAAAGGTAGAGCTAGAGGTCACAACCAGATGCCAAAGTTTCAGCCTGTTCCGATAACTTAATCAAAAGTTATAAGTGATTTTCTGAAAATTTCAATGGGAAAATGGAGCCCATTTTTGCCCGTTTTCGGTTTCTGGTGCCATAGAGCCCCATGTGTTTGAAAACTCCGTCGGCCGCCATTTTCCCATTGAAGTTTTCAGAAAATCACTTATAACTTTTGATTAAGTTCCCCGCAGGGGGCACCTGTGAAAGCAGGTGTTTGGAGAGTGGCGTCTCCACGGACCCCGAGCCATGGGGGTTCGCCCGCCCACGTCTGACTGTGCGTGGCTTTCCCGTGTCTGGGGAAGAGGGCATCCTGGTGGTTGAGCCAAGCCCGGGGTAGGTTTGGACCCTTCGGGGCCCCCCGGGCGAGGCAATACACCACTTTGGCCCCTGCTTCTCATAGACGGGAGTCCTGGTAACCCAGGTAGCACACCATGTCGGCCGATACTGGGATTACGTCGGCCAGTACTGGGAGCGGTACGGCGGATCCCGGCCAGGGACGCCGGTGAGAAACCGACCCCGGCCGATATCGGGGACTCGTTGTCTAAACTGGCCAGCACCAGCCGGAAAGTTCCCGATACCGGCCGACATCGTTTTCTTGCTGTAGTCACTGGCCAGTCTAGCCATGGAGTTTCCGGTGACCGGCCGACATCGTTTTCTTGCTGTATTCACCGGCCAGTCTGGCCATGGAGTTTCCGGTGACTGGCCGATATCGTTTTCTTGCTGTAGTCACTGGCCAGTCTAGCCATGGAGTTTCCGGTGACTGGCCGACATCGTTTTCTTGCTGTAGTCAGCGGCCAGTCTAGCCGTGGAGTCTCCGCTGACTGGCCGACATCGTTTTCTTTCTGTTATCACCGGCCAGTTCAGCCACAGAGTTTTCGGTGACTGACCGACATCGTTTTTTCGCTGCTTTCACAGGCCATTCGAGCCGTGCAAGTTTTGATATGTAACCGACATGGCTTTTTCGCTGATATGGAAACTATATGATGGTTACAAATGACCGTTATGTTGGGCATGTCTTCAATATGCTAAAAGGTGACACCTAATATTATCCTTGGCCTAGTATTAACGCCGCGTCATCCTTAAACCAGTTAACAAAGGCTTATTTCAGTTTTGTTAAATAAGACGGGATCAAACATGGCTGTGGAATGAAAATTTAATTTGGTTTACATCTATTAATTTTTTAGAGAGCAGCTCTTAGGCGCCCGTTTCCGGCTTGAGCGGCATCGCCGTCGCAGTCGCCGTCGGCGTAACCGCGCGTTGCATTATGGGAAACGTCCCATAATGCAACGCGCGGGTCTCACTCGTGACCCGCGCATTACATTATGGGACGTTTCCCATAATGACGGCGTGTGTGACGTCACGAGGGTCCCGCGCGTTGCATTATGGGAAGCGTCCCATGATGCAACGCGCGGTCGGCGACGGCGACGCCAACATCGCCGTCGGCGTAACCGCGCGTTGCGTTATGGGAAACGTCCCATAATGCAACGCGCCGTCTCATTTGTGACCCGCGCATTGCATTATGGGAAGCGTCTCATAATGCAACGCGCGGGCCGGCGACGCCAACGTCGCCGTCGGCGTAACTACGCGTTGAGTCATGGGAAACGTCCTATAATGCAATGTGCAGTCGCATTCGTGACCCGCGCATTGCATTATGGGACGTTTCCTATAATGACGTCACAATTGACGTCACGTGTGACGTCACAAGGGTCCCGCACGTTGCATTATGAAAAAAGTCCAATGATGCAACGCGCGGGTCACTCGTGACCTGCGCGTTGCATCGTGGCGGCGAAACTTGCTTTCGACGAGTTGGGCATTTTTACTGCGGCCCTGCGCTTCCGTAAAAATTTCCACATGTTCTCAACGACAAGTCTCAGGGCTTACACAGGGTTTTAAAGAGCTTCTTCGACGAATGACTACGAACGAGTAGAAAACGTGTCTTCAGCATGTTGCCGCCAGCCTCCGCAACGCTCCGAAAACGCGATTTTTCAACATGCAAAATCGCCGATCGGTAGCTTCACTCCCTCGCTGCAGCTGCAGCGACCAAGCGGGGATGCGCGATCCAGCCCTTCGCCCAGGCAGATGCCGAGCGCTCCACGCAAGCGGTCGTTGAGCGGTCGGCCTCAGTAAGCGATCCTCCCAGTTGCACGCGCTGCCACCGCTTTCATAGCGTCTGCCCTCGCTTTTTAACAGTTTCGGTTCCCATTGCTATCTTCCTGAAAGCATGAAGTTCTGATCGGAACTTCATGCTTTGACAAAAAATGTTGATTGTTACTACTTTATTAACGGTGACCCCGACGTTGAGGCAGTATTTATTTTACCTTACAGTTATATAAACCCGATGAAGACAACTACAAGTATTTTTGTACGAGCCGCAGGATGCAATAGACCCTTTGCAAAAATCCCAAAAGCCCGCGCGCGCCGCGCTTCAAATAATCTTGGGCCTCTTCGCCGGCAAGGCGAATGAGTCGGCAAAGACTTCGCCGAGAACGGCTGCCTCGTCGTCACTCGAGCTGGAGCTAAGCTTGTATCTCCGTCGCTGTCGCTGATTTCGCAGCTACTGCGTTTTATTAGACCTCTTGAAATTAACTGCAGCGATGTCAGCGCCGCAGTATGCTCGAGCCAGTCGGTCATGACAAGAGGAACGAAAGCAAGCACAGCAAGAGAGCCCACCCAGCAATCGAAACAAAAAAACAGCGAAACTCCTTCATTCCCCCGCGGCAACGTTGATAACGAAACTGAAATGTTGCGAGTGACTACAGATCGTACTCCCCCGAGAAAGGCTGCGCGGAGAACTACTCCGGGTCCGGGCGGTCTGTCCGAGGAAGACACAGTTTAGGCGGCACATTCGTTTCTTACATCTTTCTGCATGATCACAATCGAAACATCACGTGCACCCTATATTCAACCAGAAAGGGTCACTACATTTAACTCTTACGCGCTTATTAAAACCAGATCTGCTTCTCGCTACCACTGCCAGGAGATTCTATGGACTACTTCCATAAACCCCTGCGTGCAACACGGCGCACGTTGCTCTTTGGAAACTTATAGTTGGCCAGGGAGGAGAGTGGCATGGTTTCGGTTTCGATCGGCAGCGTGGACTATTAACGGCCGTGATCTCACGTTTTTTGGTCACGAGAGCATCATTTTTGCTCTCTAAACTAACCTAAATGGCCAGACCTCGAATCTATAGCACAAGCCCGAGACGTATAGCTTGTCTTCACACATGCTTGTTGTATTTTTGTACACTATCGAGCCTTTCTGTTTGCATTTCGAGATATATGTGAACGAGCGAGTGCTGGAAATCTCGACGCTGCGTAGCTCGGGGTTGCTTGTGTACGAGTCAACAAGCTGTAACGACCAATAAGTTTGCATACATCAAACTCGCACCTTTACAGCTGGTCAGGAAGTTTGTTTGTTTTGTGCGTCCATAGACGAAATATTATTTTTTGCAACTACTCTTTTTCTTAATACGCCTAAGTACGTGAGGTAAAACTTGGAGATGCCATTGAAAAGCCCAATTTGAATACACATCTTATCTCTTATTTGTACTGACCCGCAGCACTGCACGAAGCTAAGTCCCCACCCGCTTGCATTCCACTAATATTCAACATCGCGTATGCACATAAAATTTTTCTGCAATCATATAGGCACATTCCCACACACACGTTTTAAGAAAGCAAAAGTCGAGCAATTGTGTGAAAAATGTCGCACCGTTCGCCGGAAGTGCGTCGGACGGGCGTGAACCTCTATGCGGTGTACCAAAGGAACGAAATTATTCAAAGCGCATTTGACGGTTGCTAATGGCCGTAATATTTATGTGTTTGCTTTCTTCCTGACTGAGTATGCCGAGATAATTTCAAACACACCGTTCAGACACAGATCTTGGGGGACAGTAAAAGCTCATCCAAAAAGGCTTAGCGAAGAGTAGGGGACGCTTTTTAGAGCCTCCGTCGTAGCTAGCCGACCTCAGCGTTTGCGAAAACCTAATTTCCTATCAGCGTAAAATTTGAGTGGGCGATATATGATGACACGAGGAAGACATCATAGTAATTTGTGTGCAAGGAAATTGCCCCAGTTTTCGTTTTGTATCGTTCGAGAATGAATCAGATAATCGAAAACTCAAGCGGCGCATTCGGTCACGGCGTGATAGCATGAAAGGAAGCTGCTCAATCGAAACCGAAACTGAGTGGCCAACTAGTTCCCAGAGGGCATTCGTCGAAGCGTCGTGTATTTCTTCGTGCCCCCGTTTTTTTTTTTTTTATAGAGTAGCACAGTAGCACAATTATATATTTGCGACTTTGTGTCGCAATATATAATTGTCGCAATAAATAATACTTCGACTAGAACAGACCTCATCCAGCATCGAGCCAGCTGTTGATAGACTTTGCTAGAAAGCCGATCCAGCATCCAATCCAAAGCCGTACAAGGTGAGCAAACACAAATGGCGAGCGGGACGTTGGCGTGGTTCGCGGCATGGTTCAGGTACGGTGGCTCCAGGGTTGAAAAATTGTATGTGACCGTGGTGGCGAGTGAAAGCGCTGCATGTAAATCTATGCGGGGCAGAAGTCGCTCGAAGTTACCGCCTGTGGTTTGATTTTGATGTTCGTGTTCTGTCGGTTTCGTCGTATGTAGGCCTAGTGAACCAACTTCCGCTCAACAACGCTTGCTGGTGGTTGACTCGACGGTGTTGACGGCCCTTCGCCGTATCCCGACGATCGTTTCGTCGGCATGTCCCGCAAGACGGAGTAGCCGTCAAGTAAGAGAAAGTACGAGCAGCAGGAAAGGGATGCGGCCGCGTATTATTTCGTAGTGGCGAGCGGCGGCACTTTTCTGTTTACGTTCGCGCACGTTTTTGCATCGGCTTCTGCCCGTTCGTGGTGTAGATGCCCTTTGCCTTTCGTTGCATCGCGCTGTTTCCACGCTTCGAGCGCACCTTCGGGGCTCCCGGCCGAGTATGGACGAGTGTCGCGCCGCTAGCCTGGCGAGACGGCGATCGGTCGGCCGCGGCCTACGTGTGTTGTTGTAAGCGTTGAAGTAAAATTAAGGGGGGGGGGGGGGAATAGAGTCAGTCGTGTACGCGCGCTAGGCGCATTTGTCACTGACTGGGGGTAGGGTGAGAGGGGAGAAAAGTGGGGGAGAGGATAGAAGTAGGAGTCGGGCGTCCGCAGCGTCGTCTCACCGTCCCGCTAGCTCGTCATCCCATCGTCGCGCTTAATCCGTGAGTGAGTGTGTGTGTGTGTGTATGTGTGTGTGGGGGGGGGGGGAGGGGTTTAGCACTGGTGGCTGGCACCGCGCTGTGTCCGGTGATCAAGGCGGTCTCCGGGGGCGACAACCAACACGGCGACCGCGCCGTGTTGGTGGAGGCATGCTAGCTCGCCGAGACGCTGCTGGCGGGGCATCGGTTTGTGCCGTCCGCGAGACGCTTGTCCGTTATTTTATTTATCCTTGCATCAGGTTTTAGATTATGACGGTAACCTTGCATTGTTTGCCATACTTCGCAAAGCCGTAACAATTTTTCTGCAGGCGACTCCTAGAGCCGCTCGTCAAATTTTGCAGCACGCAATGCAACTTTTTTTTTTTTTCGACACAACATTTTTTTTTTTTTCATTATAACTTAGCGGTATATCGAAACTTTCTGCTCGTAGCGCAATCGCACCAATGCTGAAAAATTCCGCACGTACTGGCTAACCGTCATCATCGTAAGCTCGGCTCGTTTTTCCGAGTTCACATCAAACAAAACTAGGTTCCTTCTATGAAAATACGGTGTATTGTTAAATACCGGGCAAGCGCGCACTCAAACTTTGGAAATAATTGCAAAAAAATGGGGGATGGGTGCTTGTCCGGTCGTCAATTTTACATATAAATGTACTGTGCGTATTTCCTCAGATCTCACAAATTTGGTAATGGGTGCTTAATGTGGAATGGGTGAATGCACGGTATTCTACGGTATGTCCAGGCAGTTAGCGGCATCCTACGCCTTGGTTTCACGAAACCGTTGCAAGTAAAAAGCTACAAAGCATGGTGTAAACAGACCTTTACGCGAAAAGAGCACCGTTTTTCTCTTTTACTGCTACTTTTATTACTTGGCGTATATCGGAATGCGACGCCGTCGTGTTTCATTGTGGCCGTGCATGGGGATATAGCCATGGAGTTATTATAATATATGCTAAAGGTTGCGAAGACCTGACAGTGTGAAGTAACTTGAATGAACATGTCTGACCACGGCTTTTATTCTAGTGAGGAGGTGTACTGTTCATCGAAGAGAATGACGAAATAACAGCGGCGCCCGTCCCTCTGTTGTGGTTCGATGTGAGTATGAAACAACGGCGTGAGGCCAAGCAAAATGTTTGGGGTGGGCATCTTGTCTCGTGTGCGAGCGGGCCGAGCACCAGACCCTGACTGGCCTTCGTTCAGAGCATCAAGTTTGCAGAAATGCAGTAAGTATTATTTGGTACTGTTCCTTTTCACCTAAAGTCCTGATAACGTTCTAGCACACGTTTTTGATCTGCCCTTTGTTAGCATGCTTGACCAGGTTAGCTTGCGTGCAGTTGCTCAATTTAGTTAGCTCCATAATCTTCGTAGTGACACATGCACAATTACAGTAGTGACTGAGTCCTTCAATATGCTACTGGTCACAAAACTTTGTCGTAATGCTGTGGGAAAGCATTGCATGCTGACAAGAACGGCCGTGGTGCTGTCCTACTCTGGAGAGGTTCGACGGACAGCTTAGAGGCTTGTTTTTAGGTGCAGCAAGTTCGCTTCGGCGCCGTGCTGTGCAGCTTCTGTTTGTACCTTGAAATGTTGTACCAATGGCCCGATTTTGGTGTTTTATGAGATTGAGATCTCGGCAGGCTTGTACTGAGGGAGCTGACCTTTCTTTAACAGACATGTCGCCTGCTAACGTGAGTAAAGAGGGAGGATTTGTCTGCCCTAGAGTGTCATTTGCTGCGGGAAACGAGACGCCGTTGCGTCGTCTGCTACCAGAACCGAAGAAAGGTGGATCATCTGTTACACGCTGTATGCTGCAAGTGAAACGATAGAAAACAAAGTTGCATTTGGAACTTCTGCTATTCAACAAGGGGAGCAATTGATGACCTGTGCTTTACTTGGAAGTGCCAATTCACTCTAAAGCGTCATATGCCTAGGCACGAGGTATCATGTGTCCACAGAGCAGCCACTTGCAGCCAATTTTGTTTTCTATACCAGGGAAAGTGTTCTTAACGGGATTCTCTCCCATTCTTAGACGGTTGATAGTTTAAAAAAAAGGCCGTCCTGAAAGCCCAGAAAATGGCAGTTCCAACAAGGGTACAGGCACCAAGCTAGGCCTATTAGGCACGGACCTATATATCAGATTTTTAAACTGGTGCTTATCGCAGCCAAGCGCAGCGCGTCTCGCGTTCGTCGCCGACGAATCATTATTGTTATTTCCTTTGATTGTCAAAACACATCATAAAACTTTGTGGGAGCATTCATTTTGACCGTACAAGCCAAAACTGTGAAGTTCTGAAAATTGGGGCCATGTCTCCTTTTCAGAAAGTTTATTTGATTAACACTTTTTTTATTATTAAATTTATGAATATTGCATACAAATTATAACGTCTCTTAAATTTTTACAAAAACTTGAAACACTCACTGTGTCTGGCAACCATTTCAAAGCTACCCAAACCATCCGAAACACCTGAAGGTTCAAGCGTTCTTCTGAAACTTCCCGAAACCCAAGATTCTGAAAAAAATTTCTTCGCATCATCAGTGCATAATGTTGATCAGCAAAATGGATAATGCTTTCTTATGCCTTGGTTATCTTGCAGCCTTCGACGCTCAGCTGCTTAGGCCGTGATAGACCTGCACATCCAGAATGGGCACCTACAGCAGCAGAACAGGGAACTGCAAGTCTGTTGGGCAGGTGCTCGGGCACGTGGCGTCTCTCAAGCACCAGGGAGAGCAGGCGAGGCCCGGGGAACAGGCGACGCCCCAGGAACTGGCCAGGCCTGAACCACCCGAGCTGTTCCTGATGCCTCTCCGGAACATGGAACAGCTTAGTGCTGCAGAAGTGCAGCTGAAGAACTTCACCAACAGTATACTGCCGGTATTTATGTGTCCTCTTTTTCACAATATTGAGGGGCATAAGGCTGCGATTCTTACTTTGTGGTTTAACTTGGGTTATCTGAAGATTTATGCAAATGGGGTTGGAATGTGGACTGAAGCCTTTTACCGTAATATTTCAAATGGATGCCCACCCAAACTATGTTTTAAGCACAGTCGGTGGCAAATTAAAAATGAGTAAGTTGCCCTACTTTCAATATGGGCCTTCTGTTATTTATAACAGCAGAGTGCATGCACAGCCAATGCACAATGGAAGGCTATTTATTGTAAGGGGTACCCTTAAACTGAACCCTGCGATAGAATTGTGTCAAGGTGACTCAACGCCAGTTGCACGTTTTGCAAGTCAGCTTTAGTAGCCTGCGTAAAGTTTTTGCAATTGTTAAACTTAGTTTCATAGAGGCTACTGAAGGGAGAAATGATGGACGGTGGCCACCAAAAATGAAATATTTGTGCATCATTACATTTTTGAACAGTTCTTTCCACCCGAAGGTCGTGTAGACAAGAGGCCTTCATGTGCATCCTCATTGAACGGCATTTTATGTCTTTTTCAACTGCCGCTTCTTGAAATATTTTTAAGTAAAACATTTCACAACGGGGGAAGTAAAATCGCCCAACACATTTGCCTTTGGGTGCTTACAATATGTCGGCCTGCAAATAATCATAAATCATGCTGATTTGCTACGACACTTCTGCCCGTTTTATCCTTAGAAGTTAAATTCCGCACCTGCAACAACTCTCGCCGTGAGTATGTGTGCGGAGCACGCACAAACCTGCCTGCGTGCTTTTTGTGTTTAATGCTTGCTTGACAGAAGGATCGAGATGCTGTAGTATATATTGGGCTTCTTTTGGTTTTGTTCCTGTTCTCACTTGAGGCTATAGTCAAGAGATCTAAATATTTAGGGCGATAAATTCATTTGTGCTTTCGGCATCTGCTACAGAAGTAAAGGTACATGCTTGAAAATAACTTTTAGCCTGGTCTAAAATTGCTTTTGAGCGTGCCCACCATATGCGTATGCCCAAACAAATTTGTAAGGGGTTGCCAGGTAAATCTTAATTAATTCCATCTTTACTTTACATTAGTAGTGCATTTCCAAAATGAGATGTTAAGCAGTCCTAACCGAAGGTCACCCTATGAGAGGAAATCACATTCTCCAAGGTGAAAGAGTAACTGTCATTGCATCCGCCACTTTATTCAGGGGTTGTGAGTGCATGTGTAGCTGTGTCTCCAGGCATAGCATACGGTAGTCGCACAAGCGATTATTACTCGAGGCGAGCTTGAGCTGAGTAAGTTGGTTCATTGGCTTACAGGGCCACAACTGAGTCAGCACAAAACAAAAATATGGAAAGGTAACTACTCATACTGTGCTGCTGTTGCCATTTTTCGCAACTATGATGACGGTTTTGGTCAATTCCTGCCTTTTTATGTCTTTTTCAATTCCAGTCTTCGTAAAGTCGCAAAATAGGTGATAAATTTGTAGGGTGACTAGCCGGCAGCTAGACTAAGCTTTAACAGTCAAGATGCGCAGGGTCTTGAATGCACTGTTTTGAGAACCACATACATTATTAAAATTACCGAGTGGATGCTGATGGGCAATGAGAATCCATCAAAACGTTTGCAAAATTTGAACGTTGCAACAAATTGGACTGACTAATGAGATTTAGCGGAGTATGGAGGGAAATATTTTAATCTTTGTGGTTTCGTCTAAGACAGGTAGAGTTGCCATATATTCTTATATTTTTTAGCCTCTCTCTAGTAAATATTGTAACATTTTGATGCATGTATAGTGTGGCTTGCTGCATTTACCTGGGCATTCACATTCTCTTACTTGAGACATGTTCATACCATTGTATCTGCATATAAATAACTTTATTGACATATTGAGAACACATTTTGTCTTTCTAGGAGGAGCAGCTCGTGTCTCTAGGAGACAGCAAGAACCTGCAGAAGGTGGTGCGAGAGATAGTGGGACGCCTGTTCTCAAAGCAAGTCCAGGAGCAGTTCTTCGGTCCTTCTCGGCTACCAAGAAAAGTCAAGGTTCAAGGACGCCATGATGTGTAAGGTGGTCATCGGTAATGCATATTCTTTACTAGCTATTAAATTGATGGTATCTCTATTGGAGCTCAATAGACAAGCACAATCTTTGAAATATGTTGACAATTAAAGGGAAACTAAAACACTTCTTGACAAAAAAAACGAGTTATAGGTGACTTCTGGCATATTTTTGTCCTGTGAATCTGAATATCGCTTTCGCTTTCGTTTTCCTCGAAGGTGTAACTAGACGCGAGAAAACACGAAAAGCTCAGAGCAGTCGTAACGTCGTACTAGGATCTTTGGGGCGCCAAGCACGTGTCGCTCGTGTGGGCGGCGCGTGCAATTGCAAGCTTGCCAGTTGTATTTTTCCACACTGACGCCAGTTGTGGCGTCTATTTCTGACCTTTTTACAAATACAAGAGTTCACGTGCATAGGTTTGACAGGAGCTGAAGATGAGCGAAAGCAGAAATTCCGAAAACTCCCAGCATGACGTCACGCCCCGGGAAGGAGGAGCTTCAGCTGTACTTTAGAAATTAATTTCTGCAGCCTCCGTGCACCAGATTGAAAAAATAAACTGGATATTCGTGATCCTGGAGGCCATATCAAGACTATTTTGGTGTTCTTCCTCAAATACAGAACAGCTTCAGTTTCCCGTTAAGTCTTGCAATATGCAAAATTTAAGTCGTCAATTCCTGTCGTTTTTTTTTTTTTAAATTTGACTTGCATTATCTATTATGAATATCTCCTGTGTTAGCATTCTCGGAACCTTCATACTGAAAAGCAGCGTTTTGAAGGAACTGTGAAAAAAGGTTTTTGTTGGTCTTGTCTTGTTATCCGGTTAGTTTCCAGGTTGAAAATCTAATGACGACCATTTAGAGGCCTTGGTCTGTAGAGTGTCAGTTGGGGAAGTTTTGCTCTTTTTTTTTAACCACTCATCTCTGCACTCCACCCCTTCTCGCCCCCCGCCCCGTCTCGCCCCCCATTTCAGATTAATAGGATGTTGCGTGAAATAACCATATACCTCCATAGAATCTGCACCTTAGCGTGGTAGCCAAACCCACAATCTCCACCTCTGTGGTGCTCTCTTTCTGTTACCTTTGAATTGCAGGCTAGGTGAGGGACCTATATTTCAGTGATGTGATTGCTGCGCCCATTGTGCCAAACTGCGCCAAGGAGCTAACCCTGCTACATCCTGCTACATTTTGCCAAAATACGGGTAATCTGCGCCAAGCCTGCGCCAAAAGACCAATTTTTGTCGTCTTTCAAAACCGAAACTAAACTGAGTACCGTAATTGAGCATGCGTGAGCTAGGTGGCGCAAGCGGCCGCCCGACAAAAAGTACCCTGTATCAATCGTCCATCCGGTCGTACATAGTTTTTCCCGCCGTCTCTCGTTTCACGCTTTCGTCGTCTCATGTGTCTCGTCTCGCGTCTTGGAGCACCCAAAACACTGTTTTGGGTGCTCCAAAAGTCACTTTTGCTGCTCCAAAACACTGTTTTGCCTGCTCCAAAGGCGACATTTGCTGCTCCAAAGCATAGTTTTGGCTGCTCCAAAAGGTTCTCCAAAACGGCTTAGGCCAATCACATCACTGATATTTACACGAAGGAAACGCTCACAAACTGCAGTGTGTGAGCAGCAGCCTGTGTGTAGCTAATATGCAAGATATTGGCTTCCCCTATCCCTCAACTAATCTGTGTGATCTGACAATTCTCTTTACAGGTGCCATACAAAGTTGCACTCGTGCAGCGTGGACGCGGTGCAGAAGTGGCTGACGGGCAGGGAGGCGGGCAATGGCAATAGAGTTAAAAAGACGGACACTCCACTGGTGGTTCCAACCGCCTTTGACGATGAGGGACACTCTGGCTGAGGAGCTAGCTGCTATGGATGCACGAGTCACAATAAAGAATGTCACGGTAAAAAAAATTTTGTATGTTCCCTTCTTGTACTACCCACAATATGCATCTGGGCGACAGATGAATGGGACATGTCGTCTCAACGACTATACAATAATTGCCATGAGTATACTGTATACATGGAGGAAGTCAATTGTTCACACAGAATTGTTTCTTAAAATTGCACAAATACTAAACCGGCTTTTTTCAGTTCAAGTCCAAAAAACATGTTAAAAACGGTCAGCACCTATAAAAGATATGAAAACCAATAAAATAGTTTGGACTGAGAAATTTAGCATTTCCACGTTTAAGTCAATTTGATCTACTGAGAAGTTAGCTGTTCAAAAATTCAGTAGGATGTCATTCCTGGGCTTTAAAGCCCGACACAGCTAGCATTCTGCTGGGTACACTGAATGACGCATACGCTGGTGCTGATCCGCAATTTCGCAGGCACTGACCCGCAAGTACGCTGGCACTGATCTGTTTTTATGCTGGGACTAATCCGCAATTGGACTGGCTCTGACCCGGAAACACGCTGGCACACTGATGGTTTCCTACCGTACCACCGGTTCCATGCCGGGGATCTGTGTCGTGAGCTCACTGGGAACATCCCGTATTCCCGGCATCCCGGTTTCCCAATAAGGTCCCGGTACCGGCCGGATTCCGGCATTGGGCCCGGCCGATGTCGCCCCTTGGGGCGTTTCCGGTACTGGCCGGTATCGCTATCCCGGCAGGCCAATACCGCCCCATCCCCAACCCGGCGTGTTGTACTACTTGGGAAGGCCCGGCCAGGATGATTCAGTCTAGTCGCCCCTCCTTCTACTATCCCCTCCCTTCTTTCACCCTTGTCTCCTCCTCCTTTTCACTCTTCTCATTTCTCTTCTTTCCTTTTCAACTTCTTTGGCGGCAAGGGCTAACCTTGGGTGGTGACAAATACTCTCGTCCAGATCCACACTTGGTTATAGTTTCTGGGTAGCGCTAATAGAGTAATGCTTCCAGCAAAGCCATATTTGTTATGGGGTGTTACCTATTCCCTCGTTGGGCTCCGTGGTGGGCGGCGCGCCACAGATTCTGAACACCATTTGCCTTTTTATGGCTCCCCTATCTTCTAAACCCCGAGCAGAGCGACCCCCAAAAAGGGTTCGCCCCGCTCCCCCTACTTTTGAAAAAGCCAAAGAACCCAACACCTTTTCACGATTTTTTGTACTTCATGCTGCGAACGACTCTCTACCGTTATCAAAGATGTCACCTTTCCTTGTCTTTAAGGTCCTAGAGCAGACGATCGGAAAGAATTACAAGGCAAAAAAACTTGCTGGAGACCTCCTCGTTGAGATAGAAAACAAAACTCAAAGCACAGCGTTACTGAAGTTGAGTAGCTTAGGCGAACACCAAGTTTGTGTAACCCCGCACCGGTCTTTGAATACTGTCCGCGGCGTCATCTCTGAGGATGACCTCCTTCAGTGTACTGAAGAAGAAATCCTTGAAGGGCTGCGTCGGAGTGCTGTTGTGGCCGTGCGGCGAATCACGCTACGACGAGACGGACAGGAGATACCAACCCGACACCTAGTCCTGACTTTTGAACTCCACTCTCTGCCTTCCACTGTGAAGGCAGGGTATCTAAACTGCAGAGTTCGTCCTTTCGTTGCAAACCCACAGCGGTGCTTTCGTTGCCAGCGTTTTGGGCATGGCTCCCGAAACTGCCGCGGCCGAGAAACTTGTGCGAAATGTAGTGCCACTGACCACGTCGCTGACATATGTGAAAACGACCATAAATGCATAAACTGTGGCGGACCACACCCCGCATTTTCACGCACATGTCCGAAATGGAAGGAAGAAAAGGATATAATTACATTTAAGGTCAAACACAATCTCAGCTACCAAGACACTAGAGAACAGCTTGCCTTCAAGGCAAGGGGTTCATATGCCGAGGCAGTGCGAAGGGGACCCCCATTGTCTATGGCATCCGTGGAGACGCAGACTTCCCCGGAAGACCTGTCACCTCCACAAGGGTCCTTTTACGTACGTCCGAAGACAGTGGGCAACCCACTGCCTTCATGCTCCAATGAGTGTATTGTGCCCTCTAAGGAGGGTGCTGCACCCTCCAAGGAGCCAGACGTGTCGTCACCGGCACTAGCTGGCCCTTCTGGCCGGGGTCGGGGGCTGCCTCCCCGTGCCTCTGGCAGCTCTTCAAAGCCTGGGCGGTCAGATTCACCTCTACCGCCCAAAGGACCCAAGGTCTCATTGGATGAGAAGATGGATGTGAGCGTCCCACTCTCCGATGAGGACCTTCCTCTCTCTCAAACAGGCTCTGTTTCCTCGGCTTCCTGCGAGGCTGGAGGACGGCCTAAAGGCACTGCAAAAAAGAAAACCATCCCACGGATTGTGGCACCAAAAGACACATAAACTACATTTCACAATTTTTGCGTAAAACACTTATTGAGGCGTTTACTTTATTGAAGATAAATGTCTTTCTTCCTTCAGTGGAACTGTAGAGGTCTCCTGTCTAACTACGATGATGTGAGCGATCTTTTAGAGGATCACCGGCCCATCGCATGTTGCTCACAGGAAACGCACCTAAAAACCACCCACACCAATGTTTTAAAACACTTCCAGGTGTTTCGTAGGGACCGTACACATGCAGCTCACGCAGCTGGAGGTGTTGCGGTGGTTGTCCAACGTTCAATTCCTTCTAACGAGGTAGCCCTGCAGACTTCCCTTGAGGCGGTGGCTACACGTATTTTGTTAGATCGAATAATTACAGTCTGCTCATTGTATGTACCTCCCAATTATCAGTTACATATGGAGGAGCTAGAAGACCTTGTTAATCAACTTCCTTCACCTTTTTTTACTTTTAGGAGATTTTAATGCACACAATCCCCTGTGGGGTAGTGAGAGACGGGATTCTAGAGGGGCCCTTGTTGAACGTTTTTTTGCTTTCTGCGGGATTGTGCCTGCTGAACACAAATGAATCTACATATTTTAGGTCAGCAACTCACACTTTCACTTCCATTGACCTAGCTATTCGTCACCCATCATTATTCCCATTGCTTTCATGGGAGGTCATACCGAATCCTCACGGAAGTGACCACTTTCCCATCATCTTAGAATTTAACCATCTTCCCATGACAGTCCCAACACGCTGTCCTCGTTGGAAATTCGAAAATGCCAACTGGCCTACCTTTAAAGAATCATCTCTTTTTGCATGCACATCACTTGACGATCTCGATATCAATAAAGCCACTCAACATATCACTCAGCACATTTTACAAGCTGCTATTCTCTCCATCCCCATGACGTCCTCGCATATGCCCAGGAGACCAAAGCCCTGGTGGAACAAAGAGTGCCGTTTGGCCAAAAAAGAACAAAATCGAGCGTGGGGTATATTTAGGCGCTACCCTGCAACACACAATCTTATTGAATTTAAGAGAAAAAGGTCCCAGGTGAGGTGGATTAGAAGGCAAGCTAAGAAAAAAAGTTTTAGAGGGTACGCTTCTTCAATTAACAGCACTGTATCTGCGAAGGAAGTCTGGGATCGCGTACATAAAATTGACGGCTCTTACCGGGCATTCACTGTCCCACTCTTGAGTCGGAATGGAGTTTGTTCTGCAAGCCTTGAGGAACAGGCCAACATCCTCGGTGAACACTTCGAGTATGTCTCCAGTTCGGAACATTACACCCTAACGTTCCAGCGATACAAGATCAATGCAGAAAAAAAAGCTGTTATCACATCAGGTGGCACGCACGAACCCTACAATACTCAATTTACATTATACGAACTTCAAATGGCACTTCTTTGTTCCAAACAAACTGCCCCTGGACCAGATGGTATTCATTATAAAATGCTCGAACATCTTCATCCATCCACTATGGAGCTAATTTTGTACCTTTTTAATAGAGTTTGCCTCGAGGGCCACTTTCCATCCTCCTGGAAGACCGCTGTGGTTGTACCAGTGCTGAAGCCCGGCGAAGATCCCTCTTGTGCATCTAGCTACAGACCAATAGCTCTAACTAGCTGTCTTTCCAAGACATTAGAAAGGATGATTAACAAGAGACTCATGTTTTTATAGAACGAAACAGCTGCCTTGATAAGTTCCAGTGTGGCTTTCGGTCAGCACGGTCCACTGTCGATCATCTCGTCCGCTTTGAGACCTTCGTACGTGAGGCGTTTGTCAACAGACAACAGTGTCTCCCTATCTTCTTTGATTTGGAAAAAGCATACGACACAGCCTGGCGTTACGGCAGTCTGCAAGATTTATTCGATCTTGGTTTCCGTGGCCGAATGTTGAGTGCCATACAGAGTTACCAGCAGCACCGTACGTTCCGCGTGAGGCTGGGAAAAACTCTCTCTATGGAGTTTTTACAGGAGAATGGAGTCCCTCAGGGGGGGTGTACTGAGTGTCACTCTTTTTATCGTCAAACTTAATTCCATTGGCCGTGTAATTTCTTCTTCGGTGCAATATTCCTTATATGTTGATGATCTCCAGATCTCAGTTTCATCCTGTAATCTCTCAATTTGTGAGCGTCGCGTTCAACTTGCGGTCAATAATTGGGTCAGATGGGCCGATACGAATGGGTTTAAATTTTCTCCCGAAAAAACAGCTTGTGTCAACTTTTCTCGTCGACGTGGTGCTCTTCAGGAACCGTCTTTGAACATTTATGGTTCTCCTATTGTTGTAAAAAATGAGCACAAGTTTTTGGGCCTTGTGTTCGATTCCAAGTTGACTTTCGTTCCACACATTAAGAGATTAAAACTCAAGTGCCTTAAATCTCTAAACATCCTTAAGGTCTTGTCACATGCGTCATGGGGCTCTGACCGACTGTGTCTGCTGCGTATCTATCACTCAGTCTTTCGCTCCGAGCTTGATTATGGTTGTATTGTCTATAACTCTGCTCGGGCATTAGTTCTAAAGATGTTAGATCCTATTCATCATCAAGGACTGCGACTGGCTACTGGTTCATTTTGTACCTCCCCAGTGCTTAGCCTTTACGCGGAAGCAAACGAATTGTCCCTTGAGTATAGGAGGTTTTCCCTGGGTTTTATGTACTCTGTCAGGGTTCGCTCGGTCGCGGAGCACCCCGTTCGAGATAATATTGAGACGATCAAGTTCAAACGCACATTTGAAAACAAACCTTCCACAGTCCCCCCTTTTTCTATGAGGAATAATACTGCAGCACAATCCGTTGGGATAGATGCAAAGCCTCAGTTGGTCCAATACCCTCCGTATATAGCTCCATGGAACAACTGCCAGATACATTGCGACCTTACACTGACCAAGTATAACAAAAAGAATGTCCCACAGGAAGTCATAAGGCAGAACTTCTTTGAGCTTCAGACCAAATATCACGAGTATGCCAGTTTTTATACAGACGGGACAAAAAAAGACTCCGTAGTAGGCTGTGCTATGGTGGGACCATCGGCAAATCAGGTGAAGAGAATAAATTCAAAAGCCTCTATACTAACAGCACAGCTTTATGGCTTGTTGTTAGCTGTTGATTACATAATCAAAAAACGCCTTTCTCACGCTGTAATCTACACCGACTCTTTAAGCTCTCTGAAGGCTGTCGCATCAATGAACCGTGTAAAAAACCCACTGGTTTCCGAGTTAAAGTACAAGATAATCCTGGCTGCAACGAAGAATTTTGACATAGTCTGATGCTGGGTTCCTAGCCATGTTGGCATTCCTGGAAATGAAGCAGCTGATAGTGCAGCCAGTTCTGCTAATGATAGAGAAATTGACACACACCAAATACCCTACAAAGACTACCACAATTCTCTGAAACGTTGCATCAAAACAAAGTGGCAGCTGCAGTGGAACGGCGAAACCAGCAACAAACTACATGCAATCAAACCTCTTCTAGGCGAGTGGGAGAGCGCCCGACGTTGGGAGCGCTTTTATGAAGTCGTATTGTGTAGGCTACGAATCGGTCATACTCGTCTTACAATGGACACCTCTTGAGCGGGGAGGATGCCCCTGAATGTGTGCACTGCAACCTACCTCTAAGTATTATGCACATACTCATTGAATGCCCTATGTATGACCAATGCCGGTATAAACACTACTCACTGCTTTATAAAGAACACATTCCACTACACCTTGCCCTACTACTAGGTGACGAACCGCTCATTCCATATAGTTGTGTTTTTAATTTCCTCACAGATATCGGCCTTCTACACCGACTGTGATTTTACTTTCTATCCTAAACTCATTGTCATATTGTTTACCACACTTATACACATTCATGTTCATGGTTTTATTATATATTTCGCTACTATAGCTCTTTCCTCTTCTTAAACCCGAATTGCAATAGTCTAAGCTTGGCGCAATATAGCCTTAGTTGCTGATGCGCCATAAACCCCCAATCAATCAACCATTTTGATAAAGATATCGGATCGGGCTGAAAATTTTGCATCTGGTTGTGACTTCTAGCGCTACCTTTGGGCGAAGAATGAGCGATCGGCGATGCCGAGTTTATTTTTGCGATAAAAAAGACCGTGTAAATTTTCTTTTGTGACACACTGCATATATATATATATATATCTTTCTCAGATTGGTTTGCACGGTATATCGCAAAATAAAAATACCTAAAAAGAGGAGGAGGAGGAGGAGAGAGAGGGTACTGATGAGGAGGAGGGACATACCCTCCTATCCGTACCCTCCACTCCTCCTCAAGAGCTGCGCTCTAATTCGGCGTTACAGGGTGTTGTAAACGTCTTTCATTTTTTAAATATTAATCTTGATCTCCTGAATTTGTTGCTAGGGTCTCCAGAAAAAGAAGATTGAGAGGCTAGTCGTTGTAAAGAATGTTTTGTGTAACTGAGGAGTGCCAAGCCTCCCTTTTGCGCTGGCCAATGCGCGTGAGTATGTTACTGCGGTCGATCTTACCAAAATTAAGACTTTTTTTAGGGAGGGGGGGGGTTGAAGGGGGTGGATTGTGGCGTAGTGAATAAAAAACAACAACCGCATCTCCACATGGTGAATAATGTTGATAGGGGCGAAGCTCTGGTGGTGCTTGTCTGCGCAGACGCTGAGCCGCAGCATGCCGAGTCTTTCGTTCGTTTTCATCCATGTCACGCTCCGGTCAAATGCTCAAATGCGTATATAACCACGTTCCATACCACACATTCTCTTTCTGACATGGATGAAAACGAACGAAAGGCTCGGCATGCTGCGGCTCACCGTCTGCGCAGACAAGCACCACCAGAGCTTCGACCCAATCAACATCATTCACCACGTGGAGATGCGGTTGTTTTTTTAGAGCGCAGCTCTTAGGGGCCCGTTCCCGGATTGAGCGGCGTCGCCGTCGCCGTCGGCGTCGCCGTCGCCGTCGGCGTAACCAAGGTCATCCCAAGGTCACTTAACCCCAAGGTCATCCCAACGTCACGTGACCGCAAGGTCACCCCAAGGTCACGTGACCCCTCCCCAAGGGTCATCGGCGGTCACTTGACAGCCCAAGGTCACACCAAGGTCACGTGACCCCCGGGGTCACGTGACCCCCGATGACGTCATCAGTGACGTCACTGATAACGTCACCGGCATCCGCATCGTCATCGTCATCATCACTGATGACATCACCGGCATCCGCATCGTCATTCTCATCATCACTGATGACGTCATCAGTGACATCACTGATGACGTCACCGGCATCCGCATCGTCATCGTCATCATCACTGATGACGTCACCGGCATCCGCATCGTCATCGTCATCATTGCTGATGATGTCACCGGCATCCGCATCGTCATCGTCATCATCGCTGATGACGTCATCAGTGACGTCACTGATGACGTCACCGGCATGCGCACCGTCATCATTATCGCTAAAGACGTCATCAGTGACGTCACTGATGACGTCACCGGCATCCACATCGTCATCGTCATCATCACTGATGATGTCACCGGCATCCGCATCGTCATTGCCATCATCACTGATGACGTTATCAGTGACGTCACTGATGACGTCATCGGCATCCGCATCGTCATCGTCTTCATCGCTGATGACGACATCAGTGACGTCACTGATGACGTCACCGTCATCCTCATCGTCATTGTCATCATCACTGATGGCGTCATCAGTGACGTCACTGATGACGTCACCGGCATCCGGATCGTCATCGTCATCATCGTTAATGACATCATAAGGACGTCACTGATGACGTCACCGGCATCCGCATCGTCATCGTCATCATCACTGATGACGTTATCAGTGACGTCACTGATGACGTCACCGGCATCCGCATCGTCATCGTCATCATCACTGACATCACCGGCATCCGCATCGTCATCGTTATCATCGCTGATGACGTCATTAGTGACGTCACTGATGACGTCACCGGCATCCACATCGTCATCGTCATCATCACTGATGACGTCATCAGTGACGTCACTGATGACGTCACCGGCATCCGCATCGTCATCGTCATCATCACTGATGACGTCACCGCCATCCGCATCGTCATTGTCATCATCACTGATGATGTCATCGGTATCCGCATCGTCATCGTTACTGATGACGTCATCGGCATTGTCATCGTCACGTGACCTCCCTAGGTCACGTGACCCCCACCCAAGGTCACTTGACCCCCCCCCCAGTACCCTTCCCTCCTCCTCACGAGCTGCGCTCTAATTCGGCGTTACAGGGAGTTGTAAACGGCTTTCTCTTTTTTTTTGCCCTACACGAGCACGGGAGCACGTGGTCACGTGCTCGTGAGCACGTGAGCGCGTGAGCTCACAAGCAGGAGCACGTGCACCCGACGGCGGACGGACATACGGTCATGGCTAGCCCCTAAGGACCTTCGCCCCTAATACAAGGGTTTGCAACGAAACTGTTATAGAAATATGTCAGAAAATTACTTTACATTTACTCTAACAAATATGAAAATATTCCGTTAGAAAATTACTGGTAAATCCCATTTGGAAAAACGTACAAGAAACATACCTGCTGCATGTACAGTTCTGGTATGACACCAACTTAATTTCTTGTTATTACGGATGCAGCCAGTTTGGTTTGGCGTTCTGCATAACTGGAGATATCGCCACCGCTATGGCTCCGCGTCTCTTTATACTGGCAGCCAGTTTGCTTGCAATATGATTTGATGCGGCTGGTATGATTTTGCGTCCGATGACCTAGGCGACCGACATCTTTCCAACACAACGCTTAAACCTCAGGACCATCGGTATCACCAAATCCTACATGCAGAGAGGCGATTGTAATCTTCCAACAAAACGTCCATCATTTACCACCGGTATCGCTACATATACCATACACGTTGAAACGGAACATAGACCGACGTTGAACTCCTCACACAAATTCCTCAGTCAACTCTTCACAGCCACGTCTTGGGGCGACTGTCTCGATAATGTGCACCACAAGTATTCGACAGCCGCACCAGCCGTACCGCATAGCAGAGCCAACGTGCACGGCTACAAACCGATCGTGACACCAAGCCGAGGATACCGCGTCACCGGTCGACAGCGGCAAACGGCCCGTTGCTCCTAGCGTGACTCGTACACGGCCAACTCGGCGTCTTTTCATGGTTCCTCTCGTCGCAACCAGCTGCAACACCATGATTCCTCAAGCGAAACCGGCGTCGGGTAAAAGCGAAACGTAGTGCGGCCGCCCAGTGACTTCCGCTTCCGCTGCTCGGTTTCCCCGCTTCCCGGCTTCCCCAGCTCCCGTTGTCACGGAGAAGATGGCGGAGACGTAGCGGCGTGGGGGACGTCGACTCGTTCGCTGTACGGGACAGACGTTTGGCGGTCCGTTTCTACTGCCTCTCTGGTTCTCAACTCCACGGCGCCTCTCATCTCAGGCAGCACAAAACGTCGTGGGAACGTCGAGAAAAGGTCCCTGACGTCCGTGACGTCCCGCGTGACTTTGATCACGTTTTTTCGATGTTGAGGTGACGTCCTTGTATAAAGTTCCATTAGAGTCCAATAAATGACGTTGTGACGAGGTTGTATTTCAACTCAAACGTCGTCAACGTTCCCACGACGATGATGCACGGCGTTCAGGCAACGTCTAAGGCTCACGTTTCTTTGACGTTCAAGTGAAGTTCATAAATGACGTTCCATTATCGTCCTGTCCATGACGTGCTCTCGACGTCATGTTTCAACTTCTACGTCGTCATCGTCGCCACGACGTCAATACAAGACGTTTTAGCAACGTCGAACACTCACGTTTCTTAGACGTTAAAGTGAAGTCCATATAGTGATGTTACATTATTGTTCCGTCACTGACGTTTCAGCGACGTCGCGTTCACACCTAACTGTCGTAAAAAACGTCATCCAGAACGTACTGGCAACGTCGCCCATACAAAAATGGTCTCTGGACGTCTATGGAAAATCCTATGGAAAGCTATCACCCTCTATGGACATCTATGGCCACCCATAAAAACCCATAAAACTAGCTATAGCCGGCTATAGCAAATTCTATGTCACGAAGGCTAAAAATCTGCGACCTTTATGTTTTCTTTAGGCGGCTATAGAATATTTTATATTCCTGAAGCTATAGCACCGAGGCTATTAAATTTTCTGTAGCCCACTATAGCAAATTCTATGTCACGAAGGCTAAAGACTTGCGACCATTAATTTTTTTAGGCGGCTATAGAAGACTGTATGTACCTGAAGCTATAGACCCGAGGCTATTAAATTTTTTGTAGCCAGCTATAGACAACTGTACTACCCCAAAATCTTTAGACCCACAGCCATTAAATGTTCTGTAGCCAGCTATAGACAACTGTTCAACCTCAAAGCTTTAGTACCGCAGCCATTACATTTTCCGTAGCCGGCTATAAAATTTGTATAACTTTGATGCTTAGACCAGCGACCATTCAGCTTTCTGCAGCCGGCTATACAAGTTTGTACATCCCCAAGCTATAGAACCACGACTATTAATTTCCTGTACACAGCTATAAAAAAGTGTAGATCCCCAAAGCTATAGACCTGTGACAGTTGCATTTGCTGCGGACGGCTATACAAGGTGTTCAAAATCAAGTCTAAAATATTTATATAAATATGTCAAAACTGGCGCGCAAAATTCGTTTTTCCGCCTATGTTATACTCACAGGCTGACACAAATTGCGAGTATAATTACAGCTGTCAATTATCCGAACATAAACACTGGTTCAGTTTTTATGATCACTGAAGCTATAGATACTCTCGGATTAAAGCTGCTTTGGTTACCCATAATAAATCATACACCACCGAAGCTATAAGCCCTCAAGCATATAAAAGCTAGTGGTAAAATATCTTGAGACGAATCTTTGGCCACGCTTTAGTTGTATGTTTAAACTCATATACCGTTTGAGGAATATAGACACTCAAGAATCAGATTTGTTTTAGTCTCCTATACCGACTATTTTAAGAGATAAGCTGGTTCTCCCAATAAAAGCAGGTTAAATAATTATAAATTAAACTTTGCAATGTACGCTTAGTGTTTTTTTTTGTTTTTATCATCACAAAAAACAAGGTCATGAAAAAGGTAGTGTGACAAGTATGGCCTATCCTGGAACCAGGGAAAATTTAACTACTGCATGTAATGATACCCAGAAGGCTTGATGCTGTCATTGTTTCCTGATTTTATTGAACATAATTTTTACACCAATCCACACTCAAATATATTTTAAAAAACACTTAGTCCTATGCATAAACTTTCAGATTTTACCAATATAAAATTGCACAACCTTTCTCTTTCCTTAAAAAAACACAATGAAAGATAAGGATTAAAGGTGAACAGGAAAATGCTGCAAAAACAAGCACCTGAGAAGGATAAAATTAAGTTTGGGTCAAACGCAGATACTGAACACACAAATACGCCACCACACAAACCCAGTCAGTCGTAGAAGCTGTTTCTCTTTGTGGTAGCAGGTGAATTAACAGAATGAAATTAAATTTATAGCATACACATATTGTTTCTCTAGACCACAACTGATTTATCTGTTAAATGCACATAAACTTACCCAAGCCACAAAGAAATGATGTAAAAGATGTTCAGACATACCCCAAAAGGGACAAATGTAACTGTATGCGGATTTTTAGATGTTACTGAAAATAAATTTTATACTGAACCAGGATCCCAAATATATATATGGAACCACTTCCCTAAACAAATATAAAGTGCAGTGAGAAAAAATCTCAACAATGAAAGCAAGCCAAAATGTAAAGAATGACATGCAGTGATATGAAGGTAGTCAAAGCAAGCTATACTTATTTTCCCCTTAACAAAAAGAAAAGCAAATTTCTAATAGAAAAACAAAGCTTTTCACATATGAAGTGTGTAGTTTGAGAAAAAAACTGATCTTGAATGAACATACTGTACTCTTTGGACTAAGGTGCCGGCCCGGTGTACAGTCATCAAGAGTCAATTTCAGCTAAAATTTTTTTCCCTTTTATAGTGTGCACTCAATGTGTATTACGCAGGGCCCATTTTCGGCTAAACGATGTTTACCCCTAGATAATTCAGACCTAGTCGTTAGTTCGCTCGTTGAGGCATCACGACCGTGGTCGAAGAAAGACCGTTGGTAGTCATTATTGCGCTCAAACTTTTTAACAACCAAAGCATGGGCAACCAAAGCCAGACCCACAATTTCTTCTTGAGGCAACGTGCTTGTCGCCAGTCATCCACAAGGGCATTGAGGACAAGAGAAACACAGTGCCAGCATGACAAGCACTAAGTTTTCCTCATTGTATGTACATTTTCCCAAACAATGTGAAATACCAACATTTAAACATGTGTAGTCGGATGACTATAGTCCTGAAAATACAGTACAAATACCTGAATTCTCTATTTAAGTTAGTAATTCTCCGTACGAAAACAAGCTTTTTCTATTGCGATTTTTAGGTCTGAACGTTAAAATAAGTGTACAGTCGCCGACCGTTTCTTCGGACTCCGATAATTCGGGCTTGTTCGATATTTCGGACCTAAGGGAGGAACCGTGAATTACCCCATGGAAATAGTGCATATTCACGACCAACGTTTCGGAGAGCTTGAAGCCCGAAAGTTCGATTATTCGGACAAAGTCGTCCCGAACGATCAGCGGGAAACACCACCGGGAAGCGGCCATTTTGATTTCTATGTTGGCTGCAAATGAACTGACTTGGTTTGGCAGCGCTACTTGAGTACTCCTGAGTCCTATCGCTACGTGACGCTATGCTAGCCCTTTTTTTCATTTAGCTGCACGTCATCATCATCCTCATTATCATTTTGCTTTGTTTCCTTCCATCCCTTCGCGCCTCCACCCCACTTTCGCGTCACCAGGCGCCATTTTGCGCTCGTGCATTTTCGCCTCTGTTCTCGTTCGGAAAACGCTGGTTTGGAAGGTCATGGCCCCATCTGTTGTTCTGCCGCCGCGATGAGTCGTTAAGAAGCACAGGAAGTACTCGTTTGTAACACTAGAAAAGAAAGCAGCGATTCTCAAGCCAACAGAAAGTTGCCAAACGCAAACGGAGGCGTAACGTAAAACAAAGCTTGCAGGCGTAACCTGAAGCACGGCACTATTTACGACTTTCTTAAACCCACTTGGAGGTAATAAAGGCAAGTTTTTCAATCTCCTGATTTTTCGGCGTGCTCTATTATTCGGACAATTTTACGGTCCTTGCGAAGTCCGAATAATCGGTCGGCGACTTAGTGACAAAAACTACATGGTATCTGTACAAAAAATGCACTAAACTATACTCCGCGACAACTTTTCTTGGCAATGCAGTGGAAGGTACAGGCCCGCGTCCCCTCTCCTATTTTGAGTGTACGCAGGCTCTCCTCCTCCCCCATTTCTGGGGAGAGGAGGAGAGCCCGTGCACACTCAAAATGGGAGAGGGGACGCGGGCCTGTACCTTCCACTGCATTGCCAAGAAAAGTTGTCGCGGAGTATAGTTCAATAATCAATGTTCTTTTACAGAGGTGAAGCATACATCTGGCCGTGCACAACAAATGCAACACACTTGTGACTTACACGCTGAATGTCTACGATTCGGTAATGGAACTCAGTAACCAGCATGTGCATGCGTGCAAACGTAGGGCTAAACTTGACTACTCTGGCTTTCACATTCCGCAGGAAAAAATACACGGTCCTTTCACAGTCGCAGCTTGACATACACACACCACACATGACTAGCACACATTCAATGATACCAAATGAGCCATCATCAAGATAAGCAACACAGTTTATACGACTGCACTTATTCAAGGAGTGGGCAATGTACCTTGTTCCCTGAATCAGCACTTTCTTGTATTTCATAACTGTACATGTGGACATGCCCATGCTCCTGATGCAGTCCTCCTCCACAGACACAAGCTTTCGCGACCCAGTTTCAATGGTGACTGCACCGACATGATTTTGAACATTAAACAGTCTCTTGTAACATCGAGTGAGGCTTTCGAAAAATTAAAAAATTTCTGTTTTTGCAAACGAAAGCCCTATGCGAGTTCACTAAGGAAGGCAAGAACTGACAAAGCAGTAGCTTTCTGCAGATTTGCTGGGGCACATATTGGGTTCCATGGAAACTCTTTTTTTTTATAATACGGCTCATGTTTTCAAATGGAAACAAAGAAAAGCCCCACAATGGACCCCACTGTCGCACGCTGTCACACAGATGTAAAATCAAGTGCTTGTTGTCTGTCATTTGAGCGATTCCGTACAGGTTCTGGTACGCTTTAACAAACAGTAAAACCTCAGCTTCAATAGTGGCGAGCCTATCAAGTGCCACTACAGCAGCCAGGAGTGCATGCCTTATGCTACTAAGCCTACACCAGTTTCGAAAGTATTGTGCAGGCAGCAGGCTATTCAGAACAAATGGCGAGCAGTACAGAAGCCACGCCCTCCATTCTGTGGCTTTCCAGAACTTACGCTGGCACAGTGAACGTGGCAGGCGCGAGAACTCGTAGGGCGGGGTCACATTCTTGAGACGAGCATCGATCACCGACAGCTTTTTTCCCATGTGAAAGCTCTTACGCGAGTGGGCACCTTTGAACCAAGGTTTGTGGTGGCCCTAACCACACCCAGACAGACTGCATGCATGTCGTCCACCACGGTGTTGTTGGTAATGCTAAAATATAGCATTAGTGGCAACACCGTGGTCCCAAGCACATTGACTTTGCATCTTTCTCAAAGTCCTCATCCATTCTTTTTCTAACCTTCCTGACCTCATACACACGAGCATGGCCTCTTCCTTGTGGAATGACATGGCCTAGGTGGAAGCACCAAGGACACCCATACTCCCCATCAAATTGTGTTTGGTTGTGCAACATACACCTTGCCACAGTATCCACAGTGCACGGACCGGGATAGGCCTTGGTCAAATGGCTAACACCATCGCTGTCGACCCAACTAAAACCATTGGTGCTAAGGTCATTCATTGCTTGACAAAATGGCACCAAGAAGCACTGCATGTTTGGCTTGTTTGGCACAAACCACAAACCTGCCAGGAGAATGTTATTCAGTCTTTCTTTAAACGGGTGTTAATTTACCATCAACTCTAGTGGCCATACACTGTAAGCTGAAGATTTAAAAATTGGCACCCCGTCAGTGTTCCATGTCAGCGTGACATCATCAGGGCCCAGCGGCAGCTGATTATAAGCAGGGCTCTGAGCGATGTCACTGACATCAAACATCAGGCCGAGGTTCTCAGGCAAGGGGCCTTTCTTGCAAGGAGGTTTCAGAGCTCAGCCTTTCAATCTAAGCTCAGAAAGTATGAGCCTCCACGCAACAGGACCTCTCCTGAGTGCTCGACACCACACACACAATCTAGCTCATCGGTTTCTCCGACTCCAATGTAGCTAGTACATGTAGGGCAATATAAGTGAGTTGTAAGAGGCTGCTCTTGTTTTGTGAAATATTTTTTAAAGAGATACTTTGTCGCAGGTAGTTCGCTGCCTTCTGGAAGATGGTACTGTAGCAATTTCAGGAGGCTCTCCGTTGCCTCTTTGGAGCCATGGTGTCGCAAGACGTGAGCCATAAGCAAAAGGAGGCTCTCCTCGTGGGTCACCAGAGCCCCAGGAAACAAGGGCTGCCTCTGGAAGAACAAAATGCCTTCTGCATTGCACAGTGTTCTGAAATCAATCATGTTGCACTATGCAAAAAGTAGACCTACATCTTTTGCAAAATATTAGCCTCTAATATTCAAAAACCGATGTATTTTGTTTCATCTGTAGCCTCCCAAAGTATGTATATAAGAAAACATGGAATAATATAAAATTAAAAGTTCCTCAGCATTAGGTTATGCACCGACTTAAAAGTCAAAGCTTAACAATAATTACCAAGAAACTGCAATCCTAGGGTGTCTAAAGCAGCTCTGGGCAGTCCCTTAATTATTTTAGCTCCCATTCTCGCCAAACCGATAAAACAATTGTTAGGAAATACACACCGAATCACTTCAATATTTATTCAAATTTTACAAGGGTTCATTCAGTTTTTCACTCAGATTTACTTGGTTTTGAAGCAAGACCTACTTTGTTTTGAGCGGGTCTGGACTTTAAAATTTTGTCTTCACCATGTTTCACTATAAGTCAAAAGCTCACTACAATAAAATATCTTTTAATTAATGCAACAAAATTATGTTTGTTTTCGTGCAATGCCAGAAGTGTTGCTTCAAGCATCCACGATGCTCCGTGAATGGACTTCATTGGTCGTATTGAGAAATGCTATGAATTCAAGCTTCGACTGTGCTCAACAAACATTTTGAGGCAACGCCGGTTGCACCATGGTAGCCCGAGCTCTAGCTGAGGCTACACAATCGCGAAGACACATGTCGAAGCGCATGCACTTTCTATACACCAACTCATGCTTACAAACAAACCGGAGCGCTCCTAGCGGACGCCACCGGCGCCGCGCATGCGCGGTGGACGGTGAGCAAGAAGCCCGCCGTTGCCCATAAACAAACCGTTGAGTTGTGTTGTTTTCGGCGTAGGTGGGAGTCCCTGTGCTCCTTTTCACGTTGGAATTGTTGATTCTACGTCCTCCTAACAATGTCTGACTTCTTGAGCGGCTTCAGCAAAATTAACGAGGCAAAACGTTGCGTGAATAATGTGACTTGCGGCGATTCATTTCACGCGGACGCCGCAGAATGGGCGCTAAAGCCTGACTCGCACAATGATATTCTGCTCGCTACTTTCAGTCGCGACGTCGCTCGGGCTGCAAAAGCGTGGACCGTAGCTGAGATGGTAAACGTCGATACTGAAAACCGCAAGTAGAATCGGGCATTACAAATCGGTGATGGCCACTGGTAACAATGATCAATATCTTCTTGTATCTACTGTTTATACTTAGCCTACTTACCCCAACCAACCTTTAAGAGTGTTTTGAGGCCTGCACTTAGTTCTTATTGCAATTACCAGGTCAACATTTGGTTTACGGGCCGCTGTCGTTTGAACGAGCTGACGACAAAAAGCAGACACGTTTGAAAGAGCAGACGACAGTTCCAACGCTTGCGCAATGGAGTGCGGGCAAGAAGCACCGTGTCCCGCGTCAACAAACCATTGGAATGTCACGTTGTCGGCGTCTGTGTGAATCTGCATATTCTGTTTTGCGTTGAACTTGTCTATTCTACGTCCTAATAGCAACGTCTTACCACTTTAATCGCCTGAGCGAAATTATCAAGCCTCGTTACTCCACTAAACTTTGCGTAAATCATTTGTTGTGCGGCGATTCATTCGCATGAACGCCGCAGAATGGGCGCCAAAACCATGATGAGATTTTTCTAGATATTTTCGGTCGCGACGTCGCTCGTGCTGCAAAAGTGTAGAAGGTAGCGGCGATGATCGAAGTCCATACTGAAATTCGGAAGCGGGTACAGATCAAGCGTAACAAGTCGGTGATGGCCACTGGTACCAATGATCAAAATCTTGTATCTACTCTTTACACCGAGCCTACTTTAGTCATTTTGAGGCCTGCAATTACTTCTTATTGCTATCACCGGGTCAAAGTTTGGTCTACGGGCCGCTCTTGTCTGAACGAGCAGACGACAAAAAGCAAGCTCGAAAGAGGAGACGAAAGTTCGAACGATCATGCGGCCGTGTCAATTTGAAGACTCACTGAACCCACGGGTTCAGTGAGTCTTTTTGACTGGACAACTTGGCAGTTTTCTCTCATTCATGTTGGAACAAAACAAATACATCTGGCGACCACAAAGTGTGGCCCGCACAGGCAATCGTAGTTCGACAGCGTCTGGCTTACCCTTTTCACGGCTACTATCCACGTACTTGGACGAACGGAGCGGGCAGAAACACATGAAAACTGATCCTCAAACCATTCCAGACTCTTTTGGTACAGCCCCCGTCGCAGCATTTTGACGAGAACGCAGGTTTTTTGTCTGGTTTGTGCGAAAAGAACACAAGAATGCATGTCTCGCACGGCGGCTCCTGCCCACCGCCCAAGACCGGAAGTGCGACCGACGCGCCACCGCCGCGGCGTGACTTAGGAGACTTGAGTTCGTGTATACAATAGCTGCGTTTGATTTACTTGCACCTTCTGCACCAGTACAGAAAAGTGTAGGGCAATGTAGGTTGTATCTCAATACACATACCGGAAGTGGACTGCCCCACGTTTTTCTGGACCGGTGCAGGAGGTGCAAGTAAAGCGAACGCAGCTACTGTTCACTCTCAAGGGGCCATGCTGATCTTTAATTTACTTATTTTTCATGTATGATGCTCGCATTTAATATAATGGTGTATTTCTCAGTGGTGACCTCAAATATGCAATTAGTTTTCAGATGGCTTTACTAGATCCTGAGTTATCAATGAATTTGTCATTTTAATTAGGTCCTCCTTACGGGTTGTTAGCGTAAAATTCTTCAGTATATAGCAGACATTTTTTAAGAATTGCATTCACCAAGACATGTTTTGTGCGGTGATGCTATTTTAAGCCTGATGTAATGAAAATTACATTGGTAAAAAAAACATTTGCAATCAAGTTGCACAAAATGGGAGGCTATATGTTTTTGAGACTAATTAATTAAAATTATTTTATGACATATAAAGCAATAAAAATAGCATCACCGCACAAAGCATGTCTTGGTGAATGCAATTCTACAAAAAATTCTGATATATTCTGAAAACTTTTACGCTAACGACCCGTAAAATGGAGCCCATTAAAGTTAAAATTTATTGATAACACAGGATCTAGTAAGGCTACCTGAAAACTAATTGCATATTTGAAATCCTCACTGAGATATACAACAGTATACTAAACTTCAACACGATAAAAAGAAAATAAAAAAAAGTTAAAACTAGTCATTAAAGGGGCGATGCAACAATATTAAATTCGAAAGAATTTGCAGTTTTAAATTTGTACATTGTTTATCTCACCGAAAGGAACAAAAAAAAAAATCGCGTCATTCTGTGGAAATATCGCGATTCCGTTGCGTAATAGCAAAGAAAGGAATTTGAATATTTTGCGATTTGCAGCTGCGTGGTGGCGGCCGCGGGAACTAAGGCACGACACACAATGGGTACGATGCAAGAGGTTGGCAAGATGTGCCATTTTGTGCTAAATCTAATGCCCTATTTGATAAATATTGTCTTTTCAGCATGAGTAAACACGTCAAAAACCTCATGTCATTGACAAAGTTGTCTTATATTCAGCTTTAGTGGCGCCATGTTCTCTTTTGCAAAGCAGTTCGTGCTTTTAAAACGGTGGCCTTACAGGTGGAACTTTGTAGGGACTTCGGTGTTAGTGCTTGTTGTTGTTGACGTCATTGTCTCTGTCGTCGCACTAGAGATGGGTAAAGCTGTCTTTTCTCTCGTCAATGCGGGCACGACCGAACACGCAGAAGGAAAAGATGAAGAGAGAACGACCTGAGAATTAGCGTGAGGACGAGCCGGCCGAGGTTTTGTTGCTTTTTGAAAATTGTTATCCAGTATTTTAAAAGATTGTTCAATTTAAACTGAAACGAAAGCTAACGCAATTGTCTGGCTGTACAAGCAGAGCATAACAGTCCTAACTTCACCTTTTAGTGAGCACTTGTGGCGGTAGTAGATGGCATTCGCAATGCCAATAACTAAGCCCTTTTTTCCTAATCTCTTCTCGCCTGCGTCCTCAGGTACATGACGGCAGCGTTTGGCCCACGTTACATGGACATGACACAGCTACCGCTTTCACTTCTTTGCAAATTGAGGGCGAAAAGGCGTACATAGGGCTCTGCTGGCATAGTCAGAGTATTGCCTTCATTTTCATCCCACTTTAACAGAGTCAATGCCTTAAAACGCTCCGAACCAGCCTTCACCCATCGACTATCACTGCAGTGGAACGGGCTTCTGGTGGGTGCTAGCATAGGTATATTGTTTAGAAGACATAACAGTACCCGGTATAAAGGAAATAAAAAAAATTAACATATTTCTAGTTTCGTGATGTGGAGTAACAGTTCATACATACAACACACTTTATGTTACAGACTAAATAGCAAAAAAGAAATACACCATTGGGTCTTGTTGGGGTGAATCCCTCACGTTGGACCTGAAACAGCAGGTTGTGGAGGTTGTCTCGTAGGAGTGTTCTGCTCAAAGGTGAGAGGACCAGCTTTTAATGCAGGATTTGCAGTGCCTCCCAAATCTTCTCCTTGCCATCCTGCAAGGCTCGTGGAGGCTGGCAACAGGGCAGGCTCAGGACTTGCTGTTGGTTTAGGGGCTACAGCAAGCATCTCGGCATTAGCTGAACTGTAAATAAATTCACCATTTTCACTATCAATGGGGAAGCTATCAGTAACTTGCAAAGTGGCCGACGTAAACGAGAGCTGCAAGCACTTTTAGGGCACCGTAAAGGCACCTACTCGTGTTTACACAAACTGATGCACCCCTAGCGTAGTCGCGCAGGTGCGACACGTTGTTGACAGAAGTATGGCATCCTATTTCAGCAAACCATCGTGATGTGCTATAGCTGACATCAAAATGAGCCGTGAAGTGAAGTGAAGTGGTCAAAGCGATAAGAACAAGGCTCATTAAACAATAAAAATTTGGGTGGTATGGCAAACGGAGGCTCGCACAGCAAGGGTGGCACAGAGCAAGTGCTAGTGAGTCAGTAATGGCCATGAGATAGAGTAGGCAATGCCATGTCACCTTGCATCTGCTCTTTAAATTTTGCTGATTTATATCCACCCACAAGCTCACAAGTCTTTGAAGGCCTGCAGTTAATTTGTGCTTTGCAAACAGGGTTTGAATGTGAAGATGCTTAGAACATAGAGTGTTCCAAATCAGCTACTGGGGTTCGTATGCTCATGATAAAATATCCAAAATATTTTTCACTACAACCAGTATGTCTGCATGAATTAAGGGAATTAATTGAAGAGCTTTGGACAGAGGGGGTCCTAATCTGACAATGACCACTTCATTTTTGTTGCCTTTACTCACATTTTCCTAAAAAAATAGGGATACAGGATACACTTATGTAAGAGCTAGTTTTGTCACCTCATAGTTCTTTTGGTGCGCCCCTAGTCTACTAAACTCTGTGGCATATTGACTAGAATGCAAGTTTCTAATAGTTTTGTCACAACACAAAGGTAATGCCTAGCCTTCCCAATTTTTTTTTACTCAACTTTCAAAATTGAAGGTGCCCAAAACACTACCATTGAGACACAATGTAGAAGAGTATATTGGTATATGCCGGATGTTAACTATGTGATAAGAAAACTGTCACAAAAAGTTAAATATACCAAATGCATCAGCAGCAAGTGGAGGCTATGACCACTTTGCTTCCTTGCTTCAATCCCAATATTATCATTCAGCTTGTAGGAAAAAAGTTTACGATGAACCAATCATGCTTAGGTTACATGATAGTGCCATTTGGAAGTCATAAAAAGCAAAATGAAGTAATAAAAAAATATACTGTCAAGACCGGTTATAACTAAGTCAACAAGAATCAGAACTCGCTTCACTATATCCCCTTCTTCGTTATATCTGAACTCATACAAATAACATGAAAAACAAAGGGAACACGGGCTGTCGCGGGCACATGTTTATCGAGCCTGCTGAAAGCGGTCGAGGATTCCCTGCACGCGTCCTCTGCTACATCGGAGCTGCTTTTCGCCAACTACGAGAAGCTGCGATTGGAAAAAAGATCCTGATACGTACGGACGGTGTTGACCGCTCCGACGGCCACCTCGGAGGACGCCGGGCGGTGGACAGAATTTTTTACGTTTATGTGCACTCTGTCGAGGATGGCACGCTTTTGATTCAAGGAGGTTGCCTTCATCTTTACCGTCGAGGTGCCGGCAGTGCCGAGACTCTCCATCGTTGAGTCGCTATGGTTCACAAAATCGGTACTTGAGCGAAGTAGAGTTTCACGCAAGAGCGACCTCACCGACTAGACGCAGACACGGATCACGAAGCAAACGAAGAAGCGCACACGGCGCCGAGTTCGCACTCAAGCTTGTCTGTTGTCAGTATAGAGAGCCTAGATTTAAGAGATGAGGCAACTGCTCGATCGAGGTGACGTAGTCTGTGGGGCACATTCGCAAAAAGCTGCAGCATACAAGCATTGAAAACTCAAAAGCGTTCGCCTTCTGCAAACGCGTCCGCCTCTGGTGCCACGCGACAATCAAATGCAGGCGTACTTACTGCTCCCTCTCTTTAATCTATGCTCTCTCCGTCATCTCTGCCGGTACTTTGTCGCTAGCGCTCCGCCTTTATAAGCATGTCACGACGGCTTCTCTGCGTGCGATGCAGTAAAGCAGCTTCCCAGGCAAGGAGCGGCGAGCAGACGACGTTGCAACGACTGCAGCCGGTGGCCTTTCCAGCATCTTCAGCAGCCTGTTCTGGGTGGCTTCTTGGCCGTGGCAGTAAAGTGCAGCGGTCCGAGACTTAGTAAACTCCGAATTTTATTATTTTTTTTTAATTATCACAAAATTTTTTTTTCCTATATCCACGGGAGCCGCTCAACTTCCTTCGCTAAAAACAGACACAAATGCATTGAGAAAGTGCAAACGGGAATGGGAAATCGTGATCACTTTGCTGTAGCCGCTCTTTTGTTAATATTAGCTTCGTTATAACCGGTCTCGATAATATACCCAAGAGCAGTTGAAGCTAGAACAAACCTACAAGGCAACTATCTCGCCTCAGAGTAGGTGCAACCATAAAATGCTTTGTGGGTATGGGGAAAGAGGGGGGGGGGGGGGAAGGGGTAGGTTAGCAGCAAAATTAACTTCAAGTAATGTGAAAATATTATCTTACTCTGATGGTAACCTGGATCCCTCTCTCTGCTTCCGAGTGTTGACAAGAAACTACAGCCGTCATGGTTGGCCATGACGGCTGTAGTTTCATAACATTATATTGCAACAGACCATAGCATTAAATTGCAAGCTTCACCCTTGGTAGTGTACGACTGGTGGCAGCTGATAAAAGCCGTTTGCTCTACCAACGTCTAACCCCTGGTTAGCTCAGTTGGTTGAGCGCTCCACTTGTAATGGAGAGGTCCCGGGTTCAATACCCGGACTAGGCGGATTTTTTCGGTCGCGCACCAGTCACCTAGCTGTGTTTGGAGATTTATGTTTGTCCTTTGTTCCCCCTTGTTCCCCTTCTCCAGGGATTATTTTCGTCATGGTTGGCCCTCACTTTCTAATAATGACATGTATACCGAATGGTTTTGTGACAAGCTGATTTGTAACTAGCCCTTAGGCCCCCTGCCCACTTTTTCTTTTCTCCCACTTCACGGAAATCTGTCACTTGGCACGTGACGCTATAGTCCGTTACAACTAAAGAAGGTAGGGTAAGGAAAAGGAAAGTAGGGGAGCGGGAAGCAGACAGAAGGCTAAAGAGAAAAACGTTTCCCCCTATCGTCTCCAGCGCTCCATCTGCTTCCTCCTCTCTGGCTATCCTTACCCTCACCTTAACTTCTTGAGTTGCAACAGACTATAGACGATCCTGGGGGGGGCATGCCTCTACAGTTGTGTGGTATGGGCTACACAAGCTTGTACAATTGCTAGTACCATAACCTTATGTTAACACATAGCCTTACAAGGTCGGATAAGAGTTTTTTCTCATGCCGCAGGGAGATGAGCACAGGGGTCGAGTGAGCATCATTTATTCATAAGCCCTCACACGTTTCTAACGAACAAACAATTAAGTGGTAAGGCACACAACTGCACAAGATGTGCGGACAAGGACTTCACCAGTGCACCGAAACAAGCTCAGAAAGCGTTCGGTGGTGGCTTAGAGGGCTGTAGCACTGCTTCTTAAGCGCCTTGTCGCTCTCGGCTTTGTATGGCATGACACCTCCTGGGAAAACAATACCAACTTCGTTTCTCCTAAGCTTCAGAGAGTCACCACGATGTGTGCTAAGTGGCACTGATGCATTTTTCGTGTTTGGGGGCAGTGAGTATATCTGCGCAAGTATACCTGCCAGCCCGTAGGTACACTTCCCAAAACGAGGCAGGTATACTTCCCGACACTGAGGTTGACAAAACAAGTGTCGATAAAATGTGGGCCGCTTAACCATATATTGACCGCGCCATAGGCTATCGATTCCTAGTGATCGATGGCTGCCGAGCGCCGTCAAGAAATTAAACTTAGTGCGGAGAATTATGTTACACAATCTAGTGGATGGCCGAAGAACTCTAGTTTCGGTTTCAACGTACGCTTAAGCTTTATCACAAGCCGGTAGGCTGTCGAAGATAGTAATAGGAAAGGTGCTGCCACTTGTCTAACATGGCTAACTGCTTGCATCAGTCTTCGTAACAAAGATGACATTATTTACAGAATTCAACTGTATTATGGCATATGTTTTAGGCCAAGATCTCTGGGGATACTTTGAATAATGTTATAAGTGTTGCTAACTGATGGTTGTCGGTATGCATTCCTATAATTTCTAAGGCTGTCCGAGTCGGCGTGGACGTTTTACGTTCCCAACAAGGTGCACAAAATATCCAAATATGAGGGAACTGTAATCGAGGCCATGGCAAACCAAGGTAGAACACAAGGAAAGCATTCTGCTGGAAATGTGAGGTTGAGGTGTACTACCTGTGTTTCACCAATGTAAGCATTCCTTCGTTGAAAAGCACACGATTTTCAAAAGCTAACTCTCCGACAAACCGAAAATAGACAATGTCAGTTAGATTGCATAGAGTACACTACCTTTCAGACATAACAGTCGTGGGTGTGGGGCACATTTTCTGTATTCTGAATTTTTCTTATTTGTTGTTTAATTTGACATAGCTGTAGAAATTTCGGCGTTTATATGCCTTCTGCACATAAACTGTGCTTTCAAAATTCGAAAATCTTTTTTTAACATTATATTAACCCGTCTTTAAAAAAAAAATCTAATTGGCCATGTTTTCATGTGTCATATTGCTCCATACACAACTTAGCAAAATAAAAGCTTTTGCGCGGATCCTTTAAATATTGCTACTTTTCCCATGATCAGGAAACAGCTAAACGTGTGTCAGAGAAAAGCTGATGTTCCAATAAATATTTTTCAATAAATTCCACGGGCCCCATTTTTTAACGTGAAACATTCTTTGGCTCTACATTTGGTTTTCAGTGAAGTCGCGCCGTAACCTCGCAACAGCTGAGCTCCAAGCTGATTGCTTGACAGAAGCCATGTGGTTGTAGCCATGGAGCCATGGAAACGACTCAAACTAGACCCTTCACTAAAGGGGGAGCAAGGCTAAAAAGTGATCTTCCTTCCAAGTACTGATTGTGCCCGATGGTGCTTGGCTTTGGTGATCAGACGAAAACTAGCGTTTTTTTAGCATGGTATGGCAAAGGATAATAAGAGCATGATTGAAGGAAAATGCAAAGATTAAAACTTAGGCTTGCTTCAGACGGGGTAATTTCTCGCAGCAACTCGACGTCGCAACACCAGCAACACGGGCCGCCCACACTCACACGCAGCAACCAATTACAATGATTTGCCATCATCATCATTAAATTTTACTTTTCGTTCACTATTCAAACACACAGTTGCACCCTATAAACACGTTTCTATACCTTTAAATGCCATTGAGAATAGTAGCTCATCTTTCTGAAACGGTTTATTCTCAAAAATGGTTGACTCCAAACACGAACGAAGTCTTTACTTGTCATCACCACCGGTATGGACTTTCACGCAAAAATATTGCATCCCTGATTGGCTGCTCTCGCTTCAAACGTCTCCAAGTTCTCCGAGTCGCTCGTCCGTTTCAAGCCAGACGCAATGTGAGCAATTTGTGTTGCACCAGGGAAAGCTAGGGAGCTCGCCAGCAACACCGAAATTGCTGGGAAAGTTGCCCAGTATGCGTCCTCTTTTTTGCTCTCTTTTTTTTCTTGTGCACTTTTTACTTTATCATGAACCAGTACCAACTAGCTCAGCGTTCAACCCTGATGCTTAGAAATGACCCTATCCCAGAATTACACCCTCTTTAGGCAAATCTAGAAACCCTGCACAGAAATGTGTGCAAAAGGCACCATCAAGGTGGCAAGGCCATTGTATAATGCTGCCTACACCCTCATGTGGTGTAGTACAAGCTCCGCCGCAGGGATGGGCAGCTACCAAAGAGGTGCGGCAAGACCTACGTATCACTGAGCTGCTTTCTTTTGTACAATTTTGAAGAAGAAAAGGTGAACTATATTTCAGCGATCGGCTTTCCATTTTTAGCGTCTTTTGCAGACACAGCTTTGCAGCATTTCCAACTCTGCTTGAAGAGGGCGTAATTTCGGGATGTGTCTATAAGGACACCTGACTGGCAGTTGTGGCAACATGTTTCACATAACTGCCCAACAATTGCCTACAATTTGCCATACATTTTTCCCTGTGGCTGTGACACCATGTCTTTGCATATATCTACAGATTGAAAACAATTACCTGGCCGAGTCATTCAGCACCAGATGCTGCTGTTTGTAGCGATGTGCTGAACGCCTGGGGACACTACCAGTGCCAGATTGGAGGTACATTTTTTACGCCCCGCCTGCTCCATCTAAAACAAAAATCTGGGTAATTTGCACATAATGAATGCACACAACAATCATATGAAAGACCAGCCCACACGCTGAAAATCATTAGCTGCGTTCGATTTACTTACATCTCCTGCACCGGTGCAGAAAAGTGTAGGGCGGTGTACTTCCTGCCATATCTGAATACACATGCCGGAAGTAGACTGCCCTACACTTTTCTGCAGCGGTGCAGGAGGTTTAGGTCAATCGAACGCAGCTAACGCTTCAACAGCAATGCGATATGCACTATGTTGTGCAGCTCCACCAGAAGTTGCTATATGCATGACAGCGCGGAGAGCTCATGCCATTTGGGTCACCCTTTTTGGGATGGCATGTGTCCTCCCGCCCGCATTCACGCCGCTCCGCGGCGACAGCCTGCGGCTGCACATTACAAAACTATAAACCCACTTGCCCCCCCCCCCCCCCCCCCGAACACGCCGCTTGGAGGCGTCCAGCCGACAACCGAAGTCCCGCTTTGGTGCCTAGAACGCGTCTCCGACTGGAGTGTTTACCCCGCCCAAAAAAGTGGTCCCTCCATTCGAGCCTAGTGACATCATAGAAGTGTCTTGATGCCGCCAGTCGCGATCCTGGTGGCGTCCCAATAGTTCTGGTGGATGTGGCAGACGCCTGTTCTGCTGCAGGTCGCACTCCAGGGTGGCAATACATGGAAGCGCCGCAGCCAGAAGTTGGGACACTGCGACGACAGCGACACTCGCGTTCGCTCATGCTTTTCGCCAGCATTTCTTCGGCCAACCGCCAGGATCACGACCTCCGACAGCATGACACTCCGGGTCCTGCGACGTTATTTGTTGCCACTTTTGGACCACTTTTGATGTATGGGCAGCAACAGGACGCTGAACACACCAGACGGAGACGCGCTCCAGGCACCATAGTACCGCTGTCCCCCACTGCACCTCCGGAAAGGGAGTGCCATACCATTTAGTTCCGCAAAGTTTCGTCGACAACGTTCTTTTTCCTTCTTTCAATGATAATTGCAATAAAGAAACGTCATCAATATCGCCGAATGCTCGACAAAAAAAAATGTTAGGAAAGAAGGGAAAAAAAGTAAACCCACTCTGGCTCGAACGTGTATATAGAAGACTCCTTTCCACTACGCTACGCTACAGCTACAAAACACTTCTTCTGAGAATTCGTTTAATACGAGGCCCAACAAGTTTCGCGTAGTGCGTATAGCCATTTCCGGTCGAGGTGCATGGCGTAGTGCGTACAGCATTAAGGCCGAACCGCATGTAAGCGACTTAGCAAGCGACACGACGAGCGACGGCGACAGTGACGAGAGTCGTCAGCGACAAGCGACGGAGATTTCTCACTGTCACCCATCGCGTCGCTGTTTTTTGGATTTCTAGAAAAGGTCGATCATCGCTCCCGTCGTTTTCACGCGGTTCATTGTCGGTCGGTCGGTCACTCGCACGACGAGGCAAACCGTATGAAAGCGACGGGAGTAAGCGACCAGAGCTATGAGCGACGATTTCTAGAAATCCAAAAACCGAGGGACGCGACGAGCGACCGTGAGAACTTCGTCGCTCGTCGCTGACTCTCGTCGCTGCCACCTTCGCTCGTCTCGTCGCTCGCTATATCGCTTACATGCGATTCATCCTTCAAGCGAGTCGTCGCCGTTAGCCTCGTCGCTCGCCAAGTCGCTTGCATGAGTCTTGTTGGCTGCGTAAAACACACCCAGCGAAAAAAGAGCACTCACTTTTGTGCAAGCCGGGAACGTAAACGCCAACGACGTCGAGGATCCCAGCCGTTCTTTTCAAATTGAAGCTGCAGCGTGCAATGCGTTAGCGTAACCTAACGCGAGCATTATTTACTTTAAACGGTCTCAAAACAGGCCTGCTGTCAACACATCACTGTTATCACAACGTGCTGCGAGACGCTGACGGGCTGATGCTGCGGAGCACGTGTTCTGGCTGGCAAAAGAGCTGGGTGATAAACTAGACGCCTCTTGGGACAAACCGGACACCCGCTCCTGACGTCCCGCGTCTCTGACGGATGAAAGCGCCGCCTTTATTGCATGTAGCGACGATTCTTTGAACTGCTTTGGTGGAGCAGCGCCCTGTAGTTTTCACAAGTGGCGCTGCAACATATTGGTGATAGAACTCGCACGGATTCAGGCCGACATTATGTTGAACGTTCACTATCTAAAATGTGCACGGGTAGAAGCAAACAAAGCAATACATTTGCAGTGCTTAGGCTGGATATGTTGATCTAGCCAGACCTGCAAGTGGTTCACGTTGTGAATTAAACATTTTGCTGGTGCACGGGTTCACGTTATGGATAAGGCACTTTCCCGGTGCTGTGTATGAACGCCTGCATGTGGTTGCTAATGTAAACCACGCAGTAGCGAGCTAACAACAATGAACGCCTGCATGGCGTAACAAGATGCACACTTTTACATTCTTGTACAGCCTTGACAACGTTGTTCATAAAAAATTGACGCCGAACTTAAAGGAAGTTTAGCCAGCGCACGCTTCCGACAGGGACCGGCCAGAAAATCGCATGTGAAACACAGTGATGAACGCTGGAGGCTGTTTCACACACAGCGACTGCAGGAATTGTGCGGAAAAAATCGGGACAGCCTACACGGCGAATTGTCCGTTGTTTGGCGATTGTCGGTGAGAAAGACATCCCACGAGCGATTGCTTTGCAATTTTTTTGATCAAAAGTTTCTTGAACAAAGCCCGAGACATTTCAAGCGATCGTAACGAGTAGCAGGGCCGCTGCGACGGTGCAACTGTGCGGTTAGTCGCACAGTGGCAAAAATCGCAATGATTTGGGGAAACAATTGCAGCACGTGAAACAGGCCAACTTCTAAGAAGCCTTCCTGTCTATCTGCTCTGATGGGGAGTGGAACTAAAAGCGCCAGCGCAAGCTGTGGAGGAGGACGCCTGAAGTCCTAGCTGTACTGCGTGCATTCATGTGCTCACGAGCTCGGCAGGTACGTTAAGGACTCCGTGGTTAAGGGGCACGGAGCTCAGAACTGGGCCACTGGTCCGCAGTGTCATCCCGTGAAACGGGGGCGTTCGCCAAAAAGTCAATCGACCAAGTCACCAAGACACCAATGAACCAAGAGTCGCTTGTACACACCTCGCTAGGCCTACTCTCTAACGGCTCCAGCAATTCTACCTTGATGGTGATTAACTCACGGGGTTCGTGACTTAATTAATTTTCCAAACAAGGACCGGAAAGCTGCAGAGCCATATGATGTAAGTACACGTGTGTTATAAAGCCACATGTGCATTTCCCGTGGCCGGCCGGTTTGCCTTTCAGCTTTTTCCGTGTGAGGTTCGGATAGATCGATATGTATTTATTTATACATTAAGGTACACGTTGTTGCAATCATCAGTTCATCGAGAAATATTCGTTAGTCTTCGAGGCATTTCACGTGATGAAAGGTTGTCCGGGAAAAGTGCTTCGATAAAACGTTTGTTGATGAAACGACACTCCGAAGCGTTTACTCTATAAAGTACAGAAACAGAAGGACGACCACTCCTCTGTCGTTCAGTTTCTGTTCCTACCTCCGAGGTGAAAACTACAGGGGGCAAACTATCGTCGTTCTAACACTGGGTCATAAAGACTTTTTTTTCCTTCCTTCACACTGCACAACGGCGGAGCAAAGGATCACTTCGAATAGTTTAAACGCGTACTGACAGACACCTGGCATTTCAAATCTATACATTTTAAGCTGCTCCAGCAGTTGACATTTTTAATATGCTCTAAGAGAGCGAAAATAATAAATTAGCAATATATTGACATTTTTGTGCTAAAGCAGGGCGCACGATGCTCTAAAAAAAGATACCGTCTGCCAACACTGGTGTCAAACATTCTGGTCTAACCGTCCAGCGGTCAAATCCAATCAAGGAGTGTTTTTGTTTGCACGTGTGTACCTTGTCTTTTGTCAATTTATTATCTTTCATCTCGGTTATTCTTGACGGCACTTGCTGTTTGCAAAAATGAGCCACCTTTTAGTTAGATGGGTAAATACCGGAAGGACTCGCGTGTATGATGTAGTTAGCCTAAGGGACTTAGTAGATACTAAAATAGGCGCATTAATTTTGCAAAATTCGAGGGATTCGAATATATTCAACAAAGAAGAACAAGTCAGGTGGGAGGGAAAAAAACACCCAGCGAGGATCGTGGCTATCAGTACGTTTGCTCCGATTCTTTAATAAATTAAGTTGTAATCCTCATGATTTGTTAGCCTTCAATTTCATTTTTTCTCTTTGAACAGGTAGCCCCGCGCAGATGGAAAAGAAATGCAAGCTAATGATCAAAGGAGCTTTCAATGGAGCCGGTGACCAGGTAGTACGTATGCACGTTACTCATACCTGTCAGATACTTGCTTTGATGTTAACGGGTTCCGAGTCCCACCAGAAAGAGAGAGGGACGGATGATAAAAGCGCGGCTTCCTAATCCAAATGTTGCTTAAACTAAAAAAAAAAAATGAAATCAACAAGAATAACGTTTCTTTTTTTCAAGATGCAACCTAGGTGCATTACGAGTTCCAGTGCCTTTCTTCCAAAACCAAGCTGTGGTAAAAAATAAAAAAAAGGTAAGCTATCACTTTATAACTTCAGCACTGGTAATTTCAGTTTCAATAATCTCAGGTTCAGAACTATATTTCATTTCAGCTTAAGTCCACATGCAGCCGATGCTACAAGCGCAAGCTCCGGGCTTTCAGCGTCGCTGCCAAGCATGCGCGCTTGTCCAGTGCAAGTACTGTTCAGGGCCACATGCTCGTGATTGTAGCTTCGGGTGTTTCTGGACTTAAGCTGAAACGAAGTATAGAGAAGGTCTGTGCTGTAACGAACCATACAAAATTCCCAGTGTGCACAGTGCTATTCTTGGGTACTATCAGGTTCGAATGAACTACAAACAGCAGAGTGTGTGGCCAATGACACATGCTGCACCTCCTGTCGGCTTCTGTAAACTGATAACGCGGGTAAAACTGCGTGTTGGAGGGTAGGGCGCTGCATTGGTGGGCTCCCCACTCCAATGGGTTTGACCCTTACCCAGTACAACCCAAGTTTCAAAGCTGTGCCGGTGATGCGCTGGAAATTCCGTCATAGCTTAGAGGTCGCCGCGGGCGTAGAACTGCACGCTTGAATCGTTCGTCAGGCCGAACAAGTGTCAGCCACGCTGAGCACTTGGGAAAACGAACGGGCCCGTGTTTCCTTCCGGTGGATTTCCTGGGTGGCGAGGTCTATAACCGTCTTTCCAAGAAGCCATTCTGCGCAGAACAAAGTGTTGAAACAACACAAAACGAACAATTACTCTGCCGCAGATTGTGGTAGTGGCCATAGCCTCCACTGTAAAATTGCTTGCCGACGGGTTCGTGTACCGTGCGGCTAACTCGGCGAGTGCGCATTCCGGAGCTCGCTCCTGGGTCGACCAAGTCCATCTGTTGCACAAGCGAAGGAATCCAAAGCTCGAGGCGGGATTGCCATATACCCTACCTGCAGTGGCGTCACAAGGGGGGGGGGGGGGGAGGGGGCGGACCACCCCGGGTGCAGCGCTCAGGGGGGTGTCGCGGCGGGCCACGCGAGAGCGGAGGGGAGGGGGGGGGGGGAGAGTCGCGGCGGGCCACGCGAGAGCAGGGAGGGATGTCGCGGCGGTCTACCGCCCCGGGTGCCGCTGACCCTTGTGAGGCCACCGCCTACCTGCGCTCCGCAACGGCCGCGTATACCGCGTGCGACTCGATGTAAGCATCTGCGTCTGATATCTATCGCGGTCAAGCAAGACGAAGACGAGGCTCAAGAAGAGCACGCGCGCGCCCGTGTGGTCACACTCCGATTCCAAAACGCCATAAGCAATGGCTCCCTTCTTTCCGCCTTGAACTGTACATAGCGTAAATAAACGGAGATTTAAAATACAAAACGCCATTGCTTATGGAGTTTTGGAATCAGAATGTGACCGCTATCGCTGGTGCGCGCATGCTCTTCGTGAGCCTCGTCTTCGTCTTGCTTGACCGCGATATATGTCAGTGTCCCATTCCGTCTACATGCAACGAGCTCTAGGGACTGATCGGTCCTCGGAGGGGGCGGCAGCTCAGCAAGCAAGCCCGCTTGAACCATTCGCGCCTCAAGGCAAGCTGGACAGCTACAAGCCCACCTATATGTCTACCGCCTCATGCCTGACCACGTCGTGACGCGACATAACTAATGAAAAGTCTTGCTGTCACTGCCACGACCGGCCAGAGTGAAGTCAGAAAAGTCCTATAAATCTCCTTCTTAGCTTTTTTGGAACGACCCACCTGAAGGGAGAAGTGTTCCTCTGCCCATCGTTGATTGTTGGGATGACGCGAAGCAAAAAGCCGTCTCGGCCCAGCAAATACAAATCGTAGTACTCATTAATTCGCATGCCAGCGTTTCCGGTGTCAACTGCTACTGCAACGAGTTCTGGCTGTTTCCCTTCCTGCCAGTCGTTATCCTATCTTCCAGCAAACATGCGGTGCCACTCCTCTGCCTCCGAAGACAACTTTCTTACATCTTACCGACGCTCCTCGCCACCACCCCGGTTGCATCACCTCCTCCCAACCACTATTTTGGGGTGTGGAGAGAGTGCGCCCTCAACCTCGTTTTTCGGGTCCTTTCGGTTTTGACACGAGGAGACACCTGCTGAGCTATCCTGTGAGACAAGTTGCCAAACTTCCAACAGAGTTTGTCTAACGGGCATCGTTAGCGTTAGTGGACAACCCGCTCAACGAATCCGTGGGACTTCCTGAAGACGACTAAAAGCAAAGACATACCGACTGGGCCCAACGTTGGATGCGCCAGTTGTGGTCTTGTTTTTGTGATCTCGCTTTATAAGAATCGCCCCCTATCGGTATTCACTTCCTTCATCTCCCAGGGAGTGACACGAGACAATGAGATGACAGCGAATGGGTTCACTGTACTTCCCTGTTGCCCATCGTTCAGAACCGGCAATCTGGGTCCGTTGACCCTTGTTGTTGCCCTTAGTTCAGAGCTCGCAGTCGGAGTCCGTGTCCAGGCCTGCGAATCGTCTTTCCCACGCCAGAGCTGCATTGGCCAGCTGTTCTGGGCTATCATAGCCCGAGTCTCACCGCGCCGCTGTGGACACTCCGGGATCGTCATGGCCCAGGTTGGTATGGCCAGGGCTCGCCGTTCCCAGCGGTACTCGTGGGAACCCCGCTCGTGGACCGCTCCGGGGTTGCCATGGGGCAGACCAGCCAGACCGGCTCCGTCATTCCTGCCCTGCCCTGCCCCCAGCCTCGATCGGCACGCTCTGTCTGGCGCCAGCTCGTGTCTTCTCGGTCGACCGCCTGTCACGTGCCCTCCACCCCGTCTTCCATGCTCGTCTCCTACAACGTGTGTATTTGTGGAGCATGACCACAGCGTCCTGCTCTCTCGTAACTTGTGCAGTACATTTTTTGCTGTAATTTGCGTTGTGATTTCCTTGTGAACAGTATAGCAAAAACTGTACAACACTTGAGGCAGGAGAACAAGAGGGAACCTAACATTGCTGTTGACATCTAAATGAAGTCAATTACTTGGCAAACTTTTATATATCAGCTCCCAGCGTGTGGCGCTGGTATTGGCAATATGCAGGTACACCAGCTTCCTCATTCGCAACACATTTTAGCAAAGTTCAGTAACGTTATCATTGACAAGTCACATTTTGCCGGCAGTTTGTTTGTGCACCGAAGACCTGGGGAGCTTGATTAACAGCAGTTATCGCAACCATGCAGACGTCCTTGTGAAGGACTGCGAGTGCATGGCTGCTGTAAAATAGTGAAACAGCGTGGATGGGAAATAACACGTATATTGCCAGAGAGCCTCTGTGCAAAAAAAAAATAATGAACAGATAGCGAACACAAATGCTGCAATCGATAAAAGCAAATGCCTCAACCCCACTGTGTAAGAAAAAAAAAATTCTGTAAAAGTTCGGAGGGAGTATAATGCTGCATTCATGTTCAACTGACACTCGCGCGCAGCAAGCAGGTTGCTCCTGTTGCATGCGGCAAGCTTCGTATCGTGGCTCGTGCCGAGCCAAGGAGAGTGGCTGTGCAGCGTCGAAGCTTGGGTTGTGCTGGGCGAGGGTCAAACACACTGGATTACGACGCACCCCACAGTTTTATCAGTATCCAGAGGTCTCCAGGAGGTGCCGCATATGTTGACGGCCATGCACTCCGCTGTTCGCTTTTCAGTCGAACCCGATAGTACCTGCATGTCATTCTGGACGTATGCTTGAATTCCCCAAAGTGAACATTCTGTATACGTAAGCAAAATAATGTGCTTTTTAATTTGCCGTGGTTGCTCCACATCAAGATTTATGGTTAAAAAGGCAGAAGGGCGGGTTAGCGGATCAGCAGGGCAAATCAATTTTTGGAACAATTTATCTGCAGGATGTATTCAGGTGCGGCTTAGGAGAGGTATGTTCTGGGAACAGCACCATCTTTGTGTCTGCGATGGCAGACAGCTACGCCGTCGTGCAGCCTCACTGCTTGGCAATTCTTCCTGTGACACCCCGCACGAGCGATGGACGCTCTACACCAGTTGCGGTTTATATTCACAACTCCAGCGCGCCGCTCGCCCTCCCGCGGACGAACGGAGAACCGGAGGAGCGGGGACGGCAGTGATGGTGGCGGCGCTGAAATGGTGGCAGGGACTGTCGGCCTTGATGCGTGAAGCCGTTTTAACGAAAATAGTGAGCGAGTTGGAAAAGGAATTCTTGTGCTCCACCTTGCAACAGCCTTGCACGAAGGACCGGGATGTCTAATTTCATTAGGGACTTTTCGGGTATCTCATGCGCTGCGGATTTCTGGTCTTGTGCATGGCCGCCAGCTCAATCTGTGTTCAGCATGACAGAAAACGCTACCGCTAATAATGAAGAACTTTATAGTAAGGTCTATGAAAAGTCTATTCTTTGCCATAAGTCGGAGAAAACTCGTCGCGCAACGATATGTCGAGCAATACAAATCGAGAATGGGCTTGCGTTTTAAGACCGTTACAAGGAACATGACCATTTATTCCAAGCAGTTTAAAAAGACAGAATACCCGTACTTGCTTTCAGGTAATTACAAAGCAAATAAAAAATGCTCGAATCATTTCAAGTGCGACTGTGTTAGCCAGCCGTTCGTAAGGAGAGCTTAGAACGCGCAGTTTTGGGCAGAGGGCCCGCAATGTTGCAAATAACACGGTACAAAAAATGTATGGTATATTAAAATATTCATTTTTGATAGAGGAATAAATTAAACCCCTAAACACGCCGATTATGTTAATAGGCATTTTTTGCATAGCGTACGACACCTCTAAACTTCAGTTGGACGTACAGCGCACTGACGTTCAACCGGCGCTACCAACTTTCACAAGCGGCTTAATAGCGAGTTGTGCAACTTATTAAAATAGCTTAAGTAAGTGTAAATGACCATAAAAAAATGTAATCCGGTTTTTTCGGCTTTACTGCAAAACCTCGGTGTTTTTTTGTTTTTTTCGGTACTCTTTGATGCATAATTTAGCTGTTTATTATGTCATATTGCGCCGCCATCAAGCCTCTCGTAAAAGTTGGGGCCGCCAGCTTGATGTCGGAGGGCTGCACGGCGAACTGAAGTTTTGGAGTGTGGTATATATAACAAGAAGTGTACGGACTACAACATTTTTTTTAGAGTGATGAGCACGGCAACGCTTTTGGCGCGCACTGAAAATTGTGCTTTAACGACGCACCGCGAGCTTGCGGTTGTAATGCTACACTGCATGTAACAAACTTTCTATCAATAACAATAGAGCAGTTTGGTTACGTGTTGCAATACACAAAAACTGGGACGGTGAGCAGCGAGTTGTGAGGCTGTGATGCGAAGGCACCAATACTATGAACGCTGCTCTTCCGAAGCTTGACGGTCACCGTGCACGGCTCTCTTTTTAGAGCACAAATGGCCAGGCAAAGCGCAAACATATCTTCATCACCCTCAAAAATATTCTGCCACAAACAGTAACGTGGCCGCTGCTAAAACGCGCTTGCTCATCTAAAAGCTTCGCAATTTGAAGTTTCTGCAACTTCTTAATAAGAGCATGCTCCTTTTCCTAACGTGCATTGGCATCTCCGTCACCCTAACCGCTTCCCTAACCTCTTTGCATTTGTTGACAAATAAGTAAATTTTAGCGCGCTGAACAGCGTCGGCGATCAGGCGCACGGGATATCCTCGAAAATCTATCCCCGTCTCTTCCGCCATCTTGGAATTACCGCCCCGCCGCCTAAAAGGTGTTGGAGTTGCGAATAGTTGTATAGTTGCGGCAACATGACAATGTTGTTTTCGGCAAGAAGTCCTTCACCGCTGGGCCCTTATGGTGGACAGCAGACTGGAATGCAGACGCTACGAGTAGATGGATCTGCAGCATCAATTCGTCTGGTAAACCGCCGAAATATCTCGTCTAAGACAGCAAGCTGCGGCCGCAGGTGAAAATGACTGACACCCAAATTTACCTCATTGTAAGGACAGGTTTTGTCCCGTGCCTGCAATTCTTTTAAACGGTCGTAACCTCTAGTGGATGGGTTCAGGAGTTGTCAGTGAAAGCAGTGAGTGCGGAGAGCTCAATCGTCGTCTCGGAGGGGAGGTTGACTTATGATGATTTACTTCTAGAATGTGAATCGTTCTCTGATATGTCCAACTACATAGTGTGCTTTTTTTCGGGCCTGCATCGGCGCCGTTTGCTTTTGGCAGGCATTAATTTTATTTCACATGTTTCAACAGCGGGCTATAGGCCTGTCTTGCTAGTCAAGTTCAGTCGCGATTAAGGATTACCAAGATACCTGTATGCAAGCTTTTTACCGGAGGAGCAGTGGCAAACCAGCATGGAAATTGATGATCCCATTCATGAGCATGTTTTCTTTTGAGTCATAGCAATCTTCAAGCTCTTTGGTTGGCGGTGATAAAAACAGCTGCATGACGTATTCCACGAGGAGTTGAGTCTATCATGCTACTCAGTGCTGCACGGTTCTTAGACAGGCACTAAAGAGTGTTTTGAGATCCTCGTTTTAAGGTCATAACTCAATCTTCGAGCTCTGAGCATCCTAAAAGACCCGAAATTACATTCATGCGTGGCCAATTTGCATATTAAAGTGCAATAAAAATTTTGCAACACTTACCGTTGCTGCAGAATGACAGATGGCGCTACTGAACCTTCTTGTGCATAGTCGACCGGCGCTCGTCAGCCACTTGCAAGCGATGAGTTCCCGCGTGGACGAGTGGCCGACCAGTCCCGCTTGTCCACGCGGGAACCCATCACTTGCAAGTGACCGACGAGCGCCGTTTGTCGTTCGACCATATTTAGCAAGGTTCGGTAGCGCCTTCTGTCATTCTTTTACCGCTTTTTTAATACGCAAATTGACCGCGCATGCATGTAATTTCGAGTTTCTTGAGCTGCTTAGAGCTCATAGATCGAGTTATTACCATAAAAAGAGGATCTCCAAATGCACTTTAGTGCCCCATAAAGGGAACGATTAACCTTCTAAAAGTAAGTCAAGCAAAGGTGTGCACATATTCCAGAGTCGTGGGGGCATCATAAGCCCGCCTCACCTGCGAGACTACAATCGCGCTCCCTGCATTCACTGCTTTCATTGACTCCTGGACCCATCTGCTTGTGGTTACGGGCGTTTAAAGGGCTTGCTTGCGAGTGACAAAATTTGTCCTTGGGGTGGCGTAAACCTGGATGTCTGTCATTTTCACTCATGGCTGCAGCTTGCTGTCTAGGATGAGATCTTTTAGGGGTAGACCGAACGAATCCACACCACAGATTTCAACCTTTTCCTCGTAGCGCACGTATTCCCGCTCACTGTCCGCCATAGGAGCCCAACAGTAAAGAACCACTTACCGAAAACAACACTGTTATGGTGCCGCAGCTATACACTGCACCGTAACACCGCAGCTGCGTAGAGCGTCCCTTCCTTGTGCGGGGTCTCACCGGATGAACTGCTGGGCAGTGTGGGCTATCGCATACACACAGATGGCGCTGCTCCCACAATGCGCCACTTCTAAGCCGCGCGTGAGACACCTTATGTGAAGATTATTTTTTTTATTTTTTCAGGTGGAGTATTGTGAGAACTGTGCTGCACTAGAGCAAGAGAAGAAATCCCTCAAGAGTGACATCGATCACTTCCAGGAGGAAAATACGAGACTAAAAGCCATTGTGGACTATGCGACTTCACAAAGAGATGTAGTTGAAGGTAAGTAAGGCTCTGCTTGTGCAAGTTAACTCGAGCCGGACACCTTCTAACGTGGGATATTTTACATGTAGTGACTACAGGGCAATGTGAACAGTGCCCAGGCAGCACAAGATATTGTGCCGACATTGGTCTCAGCATGGTTAAGGTGGCCCCATATGGGCCCAGCTTGACCAGTCTAGAGCCAGCATTCATGATGCCGGCACTAAACTGGCTACATGACGGCAACATTGGCCGTTTCAGCCAGCGTCCAACCAATATTGCGGCATCCCGGCTACATGACGGCAACATTGGCCGTTTCTGCCAGCTTACAAAAGATATTGCTGCATCCCGGCTACATGTCAGCTACATGACGGGAACATTGGCCGTTTCTGCCAGCTTCCAAAAGATATTGCTGCATCCTGGCTACATGACGGCAACATTGGCCGTTTCTGCCAGCTTCCAAAAGATATTGCTGCATCCCGGCTACATGACGGCCACATGACGGCAACATTTGCCGTTTCTGCCAGCTTTCAAAATATATTGCTGAAAATATATGAAGTTCTATATCGGGCTCTGTTTTGCAAAAACCGAATGACGGCACTGCACCAGCCAAGTCGCGGCAACATCGCCGGGATTCTTCCATATGTTCTAGGAATATTTAGACACATAAGCAGTTTTGCCTATAAACCTTAACCACCAGACTTTACAATTTGAATTGATTGATGTTTCTCTCATCTTCGAGCGCTGCTCTTAGGCGTCCGTTTCTGGCTTGAGCGGCGTTGCCGTCGGCGTAACAGTAAAGTTTCGGCGTAACACATTTTCGTGACGCGCCACAAAAAAGCGTTACGCCGACGTGTTGCGCGACGCGTCACGAAAAAGTGTTACGCGATGCCGACGCGTTACGCGACGCGTCACGACAAAGTGTTAGGCGACGCCGACACGTTACGCGATGCCTCACGAAAAAGTGTTACGCGACGCCGACGCGTCACGAAAAAGCGTTACGTGGAAACGTTACGCGACGCCGAGGCGTCACGAAAAAGCGTTACGCCTACGCGTTACGCGACGCCGAGGCGTCACGAAAAAGCGTTACGCATACGCGTTACGCGACGCCGAGGCGTCACGAAAAAGCGTTACGCCTACGCGTTACGCGACGCCGAGGCGTCACAAAAAAGCGTTACACTGGCGCCGAGGCGTCGTGGAACGCATCGTCATAACGTTTTTTTGGGACGCCTCGGCCTCGGCGTCACGTAACGCTTTTTCGTAACACCTTGGCGTCGCGTAAGGCGTCCGCATAACGCTCTTTCGTGACGCGTCGGCGTAACGCTTGTTTGTGACACCTCGGCGTCGTGTAACGCGTCGGCATAACGCTTTTTTGTGATGCGTCGGCGTAGCGCTTTTCGTGACACGTCAGCGTCGCGTAACGCTTTTTCGTCACGCCTTTGCGTCGCATAACAAAAAAGCGTTACGCCGACGGCGACCGTAACGGTAGCCGTAACGCGTCGGCGTGACGCGTCGCCGTCGGCGTAACCGCGCGGTGCAGTATGGGAAACGTGCCATAATGCACCGCGGTGCCGCGCGTGTTGCATTATGCGACGTCTCCCACAATGCACCAAGCGACAGGGAGGAGGAGGAGAAGGGGGAGGAGGGAGGAGGAGGAGGGACAAGGATGAAAAAGAGGCAGGAGGAAGAGGGCTCCCCCCTGACAGCTCCCCCCGCCTCCCCTCTACCTACGTCACTGGTGTATGAAAATCTCAAATAACCCGCTGCTACTGAGCCCCGCAACTCGACCAAAACTTCAGACAAAAAAAAAAAAAAATAGAAATACAAATAATTTTTAAGCAAAGCATAAAAACTCAAAACAAATATTCAATAATTAATTAAGATATTGCATATCCTCACATATAAAAAAAAAATCAAGTTAAATTAAGATGTCGAACACCCTGTTCCTTTTTTTTCTTTTTTGCACATAAGTTGACGTAGATTTCAGTCAGCAAACAAAGGTTATCATGGAACGTATAACAGGAGAAGAAGCTGGGACATTATGTCTGCTCGCCCAAAAAATTGACTTCAAACTGCGTAGAGAACAAGATAACTCCAGTAATGGCTGGCCATGGTAGCGACACCGGCCACCGAAATATAAGCTGCAGTAGAGTTGGGTCGAAACCGAAACTATATGCCGCAGTCGTATACTTGTCCGATCCAAAGCCACAGCCAATCCAAAGTCTAATCCAAAGCCACAAGCAGCTTCTGAAGTCGGGATTCTATTCCGTTCCGTCCGTGCAGACAAAGGCCTGTTTGAACCTTCAACGTGCGTGGGTCAAATGATTGTTTAGGTAAGTTTTCTCGATTTCATATTCATAATGCATGCCCGAAGAGTATCATCTACATGTGCTGGATGATCTTCCGAGCACCGTAGCTTACGTTGCCACCGTAATTCGGATGATATTTAACTTTTTCGACGCTTGAGCGGTCTGTGCGATTTCGTGTCGAGTCGCAGTTCTTTCTACGGGATGCTGGCTGCCTTCGGGAAACGATCGCTATCGCTTGTGGAGGCTGTTCGTTCAAGCCTTGCGTAAATGCTAGCCGCTATCTTGAGAATCCCGTGGATCTTCTGCGATACCGGAGCACTGCAGAGACGCTGATCAGATTGTTTCGAAAGTTCGCGTTGCTATCTTCGGACACGCTGTAAGTGCCAGGCGCGCTAAACTGAGCTGTGCTGTCAAACGCTTGGATACGGATCTTAGAACGAACGCATTGAATGTGTTCAGGACGGCGACACGCGTGAAGAATTGTATGGTTTTTACTTTGACGTGTCGTCTTGTCCTTTCTCACGCTTGCGACAACGTATCTCGGTCAGCGCGCGCTGGCTTTTTGAGCTGCGTCCAGCGGGATGGCGCGGTTGGGGTGCTGGCGTTTAGCGGGTTTCAGCGGGTTGTTAGAACACGCTCCAAGCCGGGCGTCGTCGTAGCGCTCGCTTACGGCGTGTGCCCCGCGCCGGCCTGCTCTGCGTGTCGTCGGTGTTCAGGCGCGCGGGCCCAGAGTTGCTTAAAAGTGTTGACAGGACCCTGTTAAGCTCGTCACTTCCCTTGTTTTCTCCCTTACGGGCCCTGCATATGGGTCTAGCCTTGCGAGCCACCCAGAGTACTACTACTGTAGCTAATGAAGATTATTATTGTTTGCCTTAATGGCGTTTTAGTTTACCCCAGTCATATTCGTGACTTCTAGAACCCAGGGGTGCACACATACTTTACATGGCTGAGGAAAGAGGTTATATGTAAGAAGTGATAGAGTGCAGGCGAGCTGGTAATTAATCGACATCTTGTAAACCCTGAGATGTTTGTTCGTTCTTTTAGCGTTCTCCATATCAGTGTTTACAAGATATAGGTTATACGATTTGATTAAAATGCTCAAGAAAGTTGCAGTGTAGAAATCACACACCTGGCAGGTGCTCTCGCTTGTATAGTGGACAGCTCGCAATGAAAACTCGCACGGCTGTCCCTTTTCACACTCCGAAGACAGAAGCTTTGCCATGGTCAGCACATTAACATTCTGTGGTGCTTAGCTGGTGGGGGCAGTAATGTAGGAAGGGGGAGGGGGGCGGCAGGCAAACAATTTTCAAGATGCAATTGCTTCCGCCCCCCCCCCCCCCACGCACACACACACAGATGTTCAAAACTTCCGCTGCTGCCGCACCCAAACAGCTCGGGGGGGGGGGGGGGGGGGGGGGGTGCGGTGCCCTTGGTATCCCTTCGGCGCCGCCGGCCAGTGTTTGCATTGCCCAGTGGCGGCTGTTTAAGGGGAGGGGGGGGGGGGGAGGCTGCAAAACACATTCCTTGCCCCCCTGGTTGGTACGCCCATGCCAGGGACTTTTCAAGCATTCCCTCATCTAGTAGTGTTGAAAATGTTCAGAAGACGTGTATAGTCTTGCTGAGGTCATGGGGGCAGTGGCATAGGAAAGGGGGGTTCTTTTTTTTAATAATATTGTTTACTGGAAATGACTGATTTTCCTGTGGCCCCCCCCCCCCTTTTCCTATGCCACTGCCCCCATCACCTAAGCACAAGACAATACACGTCAGAAATTGCACGCTGCTCTAGTTTCTTTTATTTCTTTCGTCGATAAAAATATTTAACCCTACAAAAAAAATTATCGCCAGAACTTTTTTTCTTTTCTTTCGTTTTTTTTTTGGGGGGGGGGGTGGGGTGATGTGTTTGGGATTCTCTAAGTTTTGGAGTGGGTACAAGATACCCACCCCTTTCCCCTAACCCCTCCCTCCCCCTGCAACAAACACATACACATACATTGATCGCCTGTGTCCGATCCCCGTGGCGTGAGTACCGTTTAATCTGAAGTGCACCACCCAATGCTAATTAATTTTGTTTTAATAGAAGCAAAAACATTTGCTTGAAATTATTATAATTCTGAAACCAGAACCACCAATATTTTTATAAACTCGTCGAGGCTCAAAGCCAGTGTTATTCACAACACAAAGTTGAGAACTTCTAAACCACTCTGTTCACAGCGCGACAAAATCGCACCACACGCGAAGTGCAGATAAATAAAATCCAACACACTCAACGGCTTCGTGACAACGCCTTCGTACCCTAATCTCCTAGTACCCCCGTACAGCGTCCGCGCCTCCGCAAGCAATCCGCACTCACACTAGAGTCTACTCACACACTTTGTGTGCGGATAAGAATCCAACACAATCCGCAGTGCGGATAAGAATCCAAAATTATTCACACTCGGAGTGCGGATAAGAATCCAAAATTATTCACACTCGGAGTGCGGATTAGAATCCACCACTATCCACACTCGGTGTGCGAATAGGGACAGCCACAAGCCAACTCCCATACCTGCCAGGCGCTCTTGCTTGTACAGTGGAGACACATTCAAATCAAGGAGATCCAGCTTTGAATGTGAAGGCTTCCTACTTCAACTTTTAAATACTTGAGCTTCTGTTAAAGTTGAAGAGAGTCTCTTAAAGCATTTTTGGAACCATGTCCAAAACCCAGTGCTGGGCACAATTTTAGTCTAAAAGGCTGGTCCACACTGTTGCTACCCGCTAGGACTGAGTGATAAAACCAGTCTTCAAGCCTCTTGTGACTGCTTATGATCGTGCTGCGCAGCAGCAATGTTATTCGTAAGCAACTTAACACCCTGTTTTGTTTAACTTGGTCATAGTCGGTTGCAACAGTGTGAACCAGCTTTAACACCTTAGGTGATTATAATCAACAGTAGCTTCAGGATAAACTTGTGCATTGTACTACCCCAAAGTATTTTGACCACATCTCCGGTGTTGATTCTTGATTTCTATCCCAGCACTACAGAACACGTCAAAAGGCTTGTTGATTGCTGTGCATGTGCCTATCAAGCGAGCTGTGCTATTTCTAGGTGGTGTTTTGAAGTTCCCGGGATCTTTTAAGGCACCGGTAGGTGTCTAAGCTCCACATGCACACTGTTCTTAATACAATTACTTCATGCAGAAGTTAATTTTTCTTATTTGGTTGAGTTTAATGGTGGTGTCGTCATGGTCTTTGCACTGTCGACGACAAGAGAAGTGTCATGTTGCACTTGTTCTTTTGTTGATCCGTGAAGCAAGTTCTGGTTTCTTTTTTGTTCCAGAATGTCAGTCTGAGTCTTATTCATGATGTTGCAGCAAGTCTGTATGATGACGAAAAAACTGCAGGTGACTAGAAGCTGCCGATGAGCTGCCAGTCCGGATGGCAGCTATCAACACTGCAAGGGCCTGCAGGCGCATCAGCTCTCCTCCCGTTCCTCTACTGCCATTGGAGACAGGATGCTTAGTAAAAAGGTGAAACAGGGCCCTTGCACTGTTTCCACAGCGCCGTGCTGGATTTATCTCACATTTTGATTTTCAAAACAAACAACATTACAAACTGTAAAATACCGAACAAACGCCCACTCTAAATTGGAGATAATCATAGAGAGTTGGGGGTTGAGCACTTGGTAGGTACGATAGTTGGTAAGTGTCCATGGTCCCTTGCTTGGTCTGTGCACGGAATTACGAATAGCTGCATTTGCGGAGCTTGTTAATTATGCAAACACAAAAAAACAAAGCGTGACCTTTTTTTTTTTTTTACAAAGAAGCATTCTGAAAAGTGTTTGATTAGCATTGGCTGTTCCTAAAGCCTTCAATTTACTCTTCTGAGTTAGAACAAAAGAGCAACCAATCTTTTCTTGTACACCACTTTCTGTGGCAATAAAAAGAAAGCTAAGGGGGGGGGGGGGGGGGGCAGGCAGGCAGGTGCAAATGGCTCGTGTGTTAGCGCACCACGTAGTTCTGGACTTCTTTTGGTCTCGGTTTGGGTTTTGGCATGTCAACCACGCAGTTGCTAGAGTGCATCTCTTTTGTACGAGGATTGCAGTTCAGGGAGTTGAATTGGGATTGCCGAGCATGGCAGGCACATTCACATCTCTTTACTTTCGGGTTACCCTGCACTGCCCGAAGGCATTATTGCAGGGGGGGGGGGGTGAGGAGAGGGGAGGTATGTAGTCAGTCGTGAAGGTAGAAATACGCTCGTGCATATGTACCAAAAAAAAAACAAGAAATGCAGGCACACAGGTAAACACATTAAAAAACAAAAGCGAGCCCAGAATAAGATAAAAGCCACATTGGTTGCTCACATTCTATAGTCGGTGACAGGTCAATAAGGAAGTGGAAGCTGCTCCCACCTTTTTCCACTATAGCAGACTGAACCCTAGAGAGGAGGCGCCCTCCTTTCCAGCGTTTGCTCTGCTAAAGGGGAAAGAGGTGGGAGGAGCTTTCACTTCATTCTTGACCTGTCACCGACTATAGGTACCTGCCAACGTTCCATGTTTTTGGACGTAAGCCAACACTTTGACCAGTAGGATGAATTGGGCTGTTGTATATTGGGTGTATCAAGGAGCGGCCAGGATCTTTAAATCGACTGCAAAATTCGGTTTCTTAACCTATCGCACTACGACTTTGTGCAGCGTTGCTCAGGGATGGTGCATTTTTTTTTGTAAAATTTGCAAAGAGCGATCTTACCTGAGGAAAAAGTAAGGAAAGAAAAAGGCTTAGCTCCTATGGAAATGCGGCGAAGCCAAAGGTCTTCAAACAATATGGCGCCGTTTCACTAGAGAGACAAAAGATGGCACAAGGGGTCACGACACCAACTGCGCCAACGTACGAGCATACGGCGCCGAAAGCTGGCGTCTTTAGCAGACAATCTTTTCGACTCAAAAGTGGCACGAGCTTTTCTGATATCAGTTGCCAATGCAATATTTTATTATCCTTACTGATAAAACATTTTGAATGGGCACATAATCGATGAGAAAAGTGGTTTGTTGGGATATTTTGACTGTTTTTTTTCGGAGTACCGATGTCATCTGCTTTGCAGTTCCTTGTTGTTACCGCGCCTGTTTTTGTTTCTGCGACTGTCGCCGCCTGCGGAATGCACTCTACTTTTGAGTTGAAAAGATTTTCTGCTAAAGACGCCAGCTTTAAGTGCCGTATGCTCGTTCGTTAGCGCAGTTGGCATTGTGGCCGCTTGTGCCATCTCTTGTCTCCCGTGCGAAATGGTGCCGTATTGTTTGAAAACCTTTGCCTTCGCCGCATTTCCATAGGAGCTAAGCCTTTTCCTTTCTTTACTTTTTCCTCAGGTAAGTTTGCTCTTTGCAAATTTTACAAAAAAGTGCTCCATCTGTGGGCAACGCTGCACAAGTCATAGCGCGATAGGTTAAGAAACCGAATTTTCCGGTCAATTTAAAGAGCCTGGCCACTCCTTGATACACCCAGTAGTAACCACATATGTGTGCAGGTCACTCATGCAGTTGTTAATGACCATTGCTACCCAACTCAACCTCGTGCAGGGTGTCTATGAACTGGAAAAATGGTAATGTTGAGGAAGTTGGCGATTGCAAAAGCCTGAAGATTTCCACCCTAATCACCATCGATCAGGGATATTCAGCGTTCCTTTATCTGAATGTCAGCAAAAGACACGTGTGGTGTGACACATAAACCTTCCTACTCAGGAACTCAGCCAGCTTGCCAATGTAAATCTCTGCTTGGAAACTATAGTCTTGGGAGAATCCAGAGATACAATTTCATCTCGAAATGTATGAAAAACACAAACTTCTGTACTCTAAATGAAGTGCTGCTGCTTATGGCAGTGCTGCTTATGGCAGATTTGTGGAACTGTTTCATAGTGCGACAGGTTGTCTCTAGAGCTACCCATTTGCTCCTGAATGGACTTTCCATGGGATTTTTTTACAGGCTGTGAACATCATGGCTATTGAGGTAGTTTCTGGTGCGGGGAAGAGAATATTCCTCAGCCTGACAGTCCACAGAAGCTTTAGCAGCCAGGATTTTGGATGTTGCGAGAGCAATGACGTTTGCCTTTAGCTCATATTTTTTGCCAGAAGTTGTACAACCAACCGCCAGGGTCGTCTCATCCGACAGCAGGACATGCCGGCTACTGTATCGTCATTTAATGCTGTCGCTTAGAGACCACCTTTAATGAGTGGGTGGTATAGAATGCTAGAACGCAGAGGTGCATTCCAGACACCATGCTGTAGCATCTGCTGCTGGGATGTTCTGATTGGTTCTCATTGCAGTCATTACGATTTTCTTTTCTTCAGTGGGAGCTCATGAAGGTGGCACTGTGCACAGAAGGACAGTGTGGCTGACAGTGAGCTGCCCAAGACAACCTGCTGGCTCTCGTGACCATCTCCGAAAGCCTCTGGATGGGCTAATTGACAGGCGTGCCTGGACATTTATAAACGGTAAACACAATCTAGACTACCTTTGAATTATGCCTTGGTCTAACTGCTGTTGCCAGGATACCATGTTTGGCTGCTAGAATTGAACTGGATATGCTAAGCGGCACATGTTGCCAAGTAAGGACACGCTGGGACGCTTATCGACAAATTGCGCTTTCCAGTCCATGAGCCACCAAACACCCAGCCAAAGAGATCCCGAGTCAAGTCAAAGTTTTCTGTTAATCTTGCTAGTAGCAGCGTCGTAGTCGTTAATTAAAATGTCGGCGCTGCCCCGCTCATTGCGGCAAACCGAGCAAAGCAGAGCGAAAGAACGGAGATAAAGACTACCAAAAGTGACGTCATTAGCAGGGTCCGACAACCCTTGCTTGCCAATAGGCTGACTTGGAGATGCCAACGATGATGTCACGAAGCTTTGGACAGGTTACATGTGGAAGAAAGGCTCAGTGCACGCCCTGCTATAATTGCTGCACATATTCAAAATAAATGCAGTTTACGTTGACTTTTGCCCAAGTTTAGTGCAATTACTGAATTAACGAGCCAAAATGCTATGTAAGTCTGCTTCTAACTCAGATTTCTTAGAAAGTGCTTCAAGCTCCCTTTAATGCTAGTTTGACTTATTTGCACAAGCCTGTGCCAGTGCACAAACTAGAGCCTATACATTGCTGTACTATTTTACATTTAATTCACTGCCAAAGGAAAAGGTTCAGATACAATTAAGCCCAAGAAGCTAGACCATTAATTTGAATGTGACATACAGTAGACTAATTAATTGAAATTCCAGGAAGCCACGAATTTTGCATGAATTATCAAAAGCTCAAATTATCAGAAGTTCATCTAAATATGTTGCAAGATAAATTATGATTTGCTATATGGATGGCTACACACACAAAACAGATATTTCATGATTTCCTCTGCACAGGCCCATTAATCATAAGCTGGTATGCCATTCATGAAACATTGGTAAAATTTATGACACAAGTTTATTCGACCCTCAAAAATGTTGTTTATCAGGGACTGTTTAGACAGCACATGACACCTCAAAACAAGATTAAGTTTGTTCAACCAGAAAAAAAAGTTGTCCATTAGGGACTGTTAAGCAGGGACCCATGAGTAATGGAAACGGGCATTGTGCTGAAGTTTCTATAGCAACTTGCGTGAACACTGCGATATAAAGCCATGCCGCCACATCACAGCATCCTTGCAAATTGATATGGAAACTGCCGCGCGGCGCCCGTTTTTGCCGCTCATGTGTCCTCTGCTTCAGAGACGTATATAGAGATAGTTTAACCATTCATTTGGATGTATAGAAGGCAAATGAGGAGGCGCCTTTCACTTAAGGTGGGCTGGGCGTGTTCCAGAGCACTTTCACAAATTCGTATGTGGCCAACCAGCAGCCGCGCATAATATCCTGGCAGTGGTTGTGAGAAACAAAATTAATGAGCTCGTCGGAGTAACTCTCGGTGACTGGTGTGCAGTGAAGTTTTGTTCGTGGTCATGCAAAATCACGGTGGAAGATATAGAAAATATAAAAAAACGTGTGCAACCAGCTGAACGATTGACGTAATCCGTACACCAGGCGTCGAAGCGGTCAGACTCCATTTGAGCAAGACAGAAATCAAGCGGAACATTAGTTTCCTACATCCCTTTCACCGCAGCATTTCTTAATGCAAAAAAGTGAAATAAACGTTCCTACCTACCTACCTACCTATATCTACTTGCATAACCATAATCGAAACAGTGCGTGCACCATTTTTTCAACCATGGAGAGTTACTACAATTAACTCTTAGGCACTTATCAAAACCGTTTCTCGCTACCGTAGCTAGGGGATTATTTTCAGCTTCTGGTTGGCCAAGAGAGATTGTCGAACCCTCTATCTGCGTCTGATGCAGGCCTTGGCTCTGCTTGCTCCTTTCATATACCAAGATCTATATGTACGGCTCTGCTCTGCTTTAGCCCTGTAGAGTGTGCTTTTTACTGAGCACCAGTGCACCGCGGGAAAACAAAGCCTGTGAAAGCAAGCTTCACAGGTGCTGCTTCTCCGCAGTGCACCGGTGCTCGGAAAGAAGTGCACTCAACGGGGCCGCGAGAACAAAAAGTATGAATTACACGAAAACGTTGTTCAAATTAAGCGGCTTATGAATACATTGAAAACGTAGCGGGACAGCCCAAGTTTTGAAATTTGTTTGACTTAACCAGAGGTATTAAATCTCCGAGTTTGAATTATCGCGAGCCTACTGTATATTCTATAGGAGCTATGGCTCACTTGATTGTGCTTAATATCACTGAATGGTTATGCAAATTTTAATTTGCTAGTTTTATTTCTCAAGCACCTGTTGTGTTGGGTATTCAAATCAATGCAAGTTTTTACTTTGGTTCAATTTATGGGAGGTTTGTTTTATATATCATGTGCAGTAGAAAGGTGGGGAGCTGGGCTAGGTAGTAAACACGTTGCTTGCTGATGTTAACCATGTATGTCATATACAGCTTGTTGTGATTGTGTATTGATTTCGAATCCTCTTCTGCTCTTTATTTCAGGCTGCTCTTATATGCACCATGAAGATGTCGAAGAGGTCTCCAATTGAAGGACAACTCTAAGCACAAGCATGGAGGGGCTGGCGAGCGCAAGGACAACTGTAATGTAAAATTTCCCCCAACTTAAAGCAAGGCATGCCTTCTTCCAATAAAGGCATTGTGGCAAAACTTCTTAATTGGTTCGTTTGTTCAGCTGTCATCTCTACGAACAGCTGATCTCACACAAGCAAAATCCTGGCAATGAGTAGTAGAGGTTGTGTGCTCTTTTTCTTGTTGAACTCTTGTTGTTTTAGGTAAGGATAAAAAATTATACAAGTTACTATATTGAATGACAGAGCCTGTGAACTCTCCATACCAATCCATACCTCAAAAGTTTCATGTGACTTCGGCTTGCTTGAACATGGAAGTTGTTTGCACTAAATAACGGAGCACTAGACCTTTCTGTCTTCTTGAAGCCCGTAGCTACGAGCCATCCGCAACAATCCTGCACCTCCGATACGTCAGGTGACACCCCTGGCAAAGGTATAGCCCTTCCAGGGGAGTCGCCTGATGTATCGGAGGTGCGGGTGGTACGGATGGCTCGTAACTTCGGCCTTATCTAAGGCCGAAAGGTATAGTGCTTCATTATTTAGTGCCGACAGCTTTCATAATTCCTACGGATAGCCCTTCGTAGTGAGCTACAGACATTCCGTCATTTTACGAAATTATGTGCCTTGTTTTTACAGACTGTCCAGTTTCTAGATTACGGGAAATCTTGCCGGCAATATAAAACCACCAACTTTTACCAATAAAATGGGAAAACGGATAACTGTCTGTTAAGTGGAATATAGACGTTCCGTCATTTTACAAAATTATATGCCTTGTTTTTTACAGACTGTTCGGTTTCTAGATTACGGGAAACCATGCTGGCACTATGGAACCCGCAACTTTTACCCATAAAATTGAGTGAAATTTTTTTGCAGTGCTCCTATACCCCTTGTTCAAGTCGAAGATGGTCAGACATCTCCGATTCCCACTAAAATGAAGCATCCGTTTTCATTGAAAATAGAGTTTCACATTTGATGTCGTAGTACGTCATTCGCATTCTTACGTATTTCAAGAAGACATTTAAATCCCAAAATGGTTCAACGATAACGGCCACAAAACATTTTGAAAGTCGGCTGTAAAACGGTTTCGAAAGACGGCCGAAAAACGGTTGACGACATCGGTCACAAAACGGTTGGCGATATCGGTCTCAAAACTTTCCCCGTGATCGGTTCAAGTTATTGGACCGATCTGGAGCCGGGGTGCAAATCATTATTGGACCGTTATTTCCTAAAACTTTGACCGATATTTGTCCGTTATTGGTCCAATATTTTTGTGCTGCCTGGGTGGCTATGTTTAATCTATGTTAATCGGAGAAGGGCGGGAATTAAAACCTGACAGAAGCTTTCCCCTGGTGCCACGAGTTCCTCAAGTCTCTGTGGTGTTGCGGTAAACAATCAAGCATGCAGCAGACATCTGATGTACAGGGGACAACCAATTGATACTTTACGCTCATGTTACAAGTGAAAAAAAACAAAAAAACGAACCATCGGAGCATGAAAATGTATGCTTCTTGTGTGAGGTGCACAAGATTATCAGGTGCCGTAGAACACCAGCCCCTGGCTGTAGATCCTTTTTGACCTCTTTTTGTTAACTTTTAGCCCTTTCAAAATGCATTGCAAAAGGACCTAACCATGCACCCAATCTCCGAACACTGCCGTGTCCTTCTGCTATAGTAACCGTCACCATGGCAATGGATCGCTACTTGAATGGACGCATGCTGGCACTATTTTCTCTGCTGTTCTTTGCTGAAATCACCGCTTGTCAACTTTGGTTGCTGGTTTGCCTTGCTTGGAGAATCTGGTGGCCATGGTTAATTCTATAGACCAACATGTGGCTCTGATGTCATGCCTCTGCGCAGTGCTGTTGTCGCCACAGCACATGCACAGAAGCTTCAGCTCACTTGAATCTGGTTTCTGCGCTCGCACAGTGCCCACACCTGGTCTGGGCAAATGCGGGCTTGTATTTAAACAGCGTGTCGGTTTATAAGCATGGCTCTCTGACAGGCTGCGCTACGCTCGGTTGCCCCCTGCTTTGCTACGCTCTACTCGGGGAGTATAATATAATCACAGCCTTGAGCTTCGGTCTAGCCTCGTCAAAACCGCCAAAGGTCCGGAGCTAGGCTACTGTATGAAGTGAAAACTGAGAGAGAACGCTGGCAGTCGATTTGATTGCTTCCATCCGAGGCAACCGCCGTCGGCTATAATCACCACTTCGTTTTTCTCAAACGGTGGTCGAACAAAGGGTGTTAAGGCGCTGTTATATTTTGACGTATGGCGCGCACACGCGAGCACTGTCTGAAGTCTGTTCCATCATGCTGGTTGCACCGTCCACGCCAGAAACCTCTTCTGTCTACGCTCATCCTTTTCCTATGGCGCGTTGCTACCAGGCGCATGCGCATGCTACCTCGAGCGTGCACATTTTTTGTTCCTACGAAGCGCCCGTGTCTGACCTTTGGCGAGCGCGCACACAATGTATGCTGGGAGGTTGATCCTGTGGTTTTGGCGTGGCCGACGCGAGATGGCTCCACTCTCATTCCGTGCCGGCGTCGCCCAAGAACGCCGAATGCTGCCAGTCGTGTCGGCTGCGTCAAGGCTTTGGACTCTGGAGTGGCTGGCTTTCACCAACGCAACGTCGCCATGCCGCATGCGCTCCCCCATCTGTTTTGTTGGCGTATAACAGTGCCTTTAATGGTTAGAGGCTTTGGACGCTTGGCTCCTGTGTGCATACATTTGGCAAACTCCTTGTTGCCATGATGATGGTAGCCTATGAGACATACTTTCTAGGGAGGAAGATTACGGTGTTATTCTGGGATCCGGGGCACTCTCAGGCTGCCTCTTGGGCCGAGAACTAAATTTCTTTAAGGCCCATTATTTTAATGGGCCTTACACGAAAAACCGGTTTTTAGTTGTGTTTAATATGGTGTTTTGAGAACTCGGTAAAGTATCGGTGTGCTAAGGAACGGCGGTCTGAGTTTGTACAGGGGAGCGCTGACTAGAGCGCTAAAAATCCCACATGCAATGCTTGTGGCATCATAAGCTGTCTGGATCGAAGTTGCAACGAACCTCTATTATTTCTTCAAGTTTGAGGGTGGCTGGTGTCAGGTGCCATCAGGACACCTGTGCTACAGGTCTAGGACGAGTTACCCTAAAGAAAATAAACCAAAAAATGGTTTGGGGGCTTTGCTTTCCTGGGGAGGCAAGCACAAAGACAAGTCAGTGCTAAGGTAGTGAAGGACGATCAACCAGAGTAAGGCAGCAGTGCACCAACAAAATCTGTTAGCCCAAGATGCAGTGTAAGTGTGCGGCTTATTGACGCTGTAAATCTTCCCTTGCATCTGCATAAAATCGTGGCCGCTAATCATCGTCTTGCTCCCAATGGCCTATTGTGCCAGGGATGGCCCACGTGGGATTGTTATCGTTTCGGACAGCTTGTTTAAGGGGCCCTGCAAGGACGTTTTTACTGCTTTTTAATTTGCACCCAACCTGAGCGCACTGAACGTAGTAACTTAATGAACCTTTTTTTTTGTCGAATTTCGCTTTATTTGAAAAGATATAGGCAAATTAAATATAAAAACAAGCAAAAAATAACCGCCTTCATGACGTCCTTGGTTGCTTCAGTGGCCGTGAACTAGAGGATGGGCTGAGTGAGCTCAGCGAGCGCTCACGGCTGCCGCACTCCGTGTCGACGGCGCGAGAGGGCGCCACTAAAGCATGTTCTGGATAGGCTGTATGCAGCAGTGGGCAGCCAGAGTAGCTTTCCTTACATTTGCTGCGCGATTAAAAAATAATTCGTCATGACACTTCATTGGCCAGAAACGACAGCAAACACGGGGTGAAGATCAGTTCAGAATGGGAGCCACTTCGCGCTGCCAAACCACGAAACGGCCAAACCGCAAGACAAAGCTGCTCGCCGAAGGCATCCGGAGCGCTTAGAGCCGGTCGGATCCTCCAGTCCATACAACAGCAGCGCAGCCGTGTACATCCAGGACTTTTCCGTGTCGGCGCCTGATCCCGCTACTCCTTTCTGGTATGTGCCTCGTTTTCCACCGCTTGGTGGCGGGTATGTCGTCGGGTGATTTCTTGTTTCCGTACTTTATAAACTGCTCTTGTTTCTTTTCTGATCTAAAATACTGAACAAAAACTACTTTTATAAGTAAATCAAATAATTCGCGCCACTTATATTTTGTATTTCGACTAAAAAAGGCTTTTAGCGGCTCTGACCAGTAGTAAGCCCAGGACTTAATAATAATAATACTTTATTTACTGAAAAGAAATATTTTACACAAGATAGCGTACTGGCCCACGAAAGCAGAAATGCTTGTGTGTGGGTCCAGGCAGCCAACAAAACACTGCATACATCATTACACATAAGGAAGAACTGTGCACTATGCAAACGATATCAACCTTTTATCCACAGGTATTACCAGCGAGCGTTTGACACCATTTTTTGACTTTTAGTTTCACCGCGCGAATGGATGTTAAATTACTTAAAGTTTCAGGCAACGCGTTAAATAATGCAGGGATGTAATATTTCCTTTCTTTTTTACCATAATTTGTTAGAACTTTCGGCAACATAAATCTCTCTGTACGCCTTAGATTTCTTTTCTTAACCTCGTATTTGAAATCATTTTTATAATAATTACTTGTTATTGCTACATATTTATGAAATTGATCGAATGAGAGTATGCCAAGTGCCTTCATTTTTTCTTCCAGTTCTAAGCCATCATGGGCTGAACCATATGAAACGTTATTCGCAATATGCTTTATGACCCTATCAATTCCCTCTCTTTTGTATCCTGAACAATTCCCGTATATCGTTATTCCATACCGTAAGATTGACTCCCCTAGAGCTCTGAAAATAGACTGTCGTAATTTTACACAGCATGCACTTTTTAGTTTGTATATATACGCGGATACTAAACGGAGCCTTCTAGTAATATGTTCTAACTGCTGTTTCCAAAGTACGTGCTCATCAAAAAATATACCTAAATATTTGACTGAAGACTCATATGTTAATGGCTTACATCTGCAGACTGATTGATCTTGCTCATGAAGGTGGAGATATATGTTTGTCTTAAGTTCAATGCGCTTATGAGGGTTACGGAAACATACTAGCTTAGTTTTTTTGGTATTTAGAGAAATTTCGTTACTTGAGAACCAATCTATTAATAAGTTTATCTCACTCTGAAAAAGAGGAACCGCTTGCTCGTAGTCATAATGTGGTAATAATAAAACGGTATCGTCGGCATACTGAAACATTCTAGACTGCAACGGTATTGATCCTAGGTCGTTTACATAAATATTAAAAAGCAAGGGGCCTAAGGTGCTGCCCTGCGGCACCCCACATTCGATTCTTACTTTTTCACTTGTGTTGTGACTAATTTTGACCATTTGAAATCGGTCTGTAAAGTAGTTTGTAAAAAATCGGTTAAAAGGACCTCTGAATCCGTGCTTTTCGAGTTTGCGTAATAGAATTTTGTGGTCGAGTGTGCCGAATGCTTTAGATAAATCCACAAACAAGGCAAGCGCTATCTTATTATTTTCAAGTGTCTCATGTACACAGTCGGAGAAATCTTCTAGTAGTGAAATCGTACTTCTTTGTTTTCGGAAGCCATACTGCGCGTCATTTAATAACGAAAATTTGTCGCAAAATCCATTCATGCATTTTTGAACCCATTTCTCTAGGATGTGAGCGATCACAGGTAATATAGATATGGGTCTATAATTTCCAACTTCTTTCTTATTACCATTTTTATAAAGCGGCCTTACTATTGATACTTTTAGCCCTTCTGGAATTTCACCCGTTGTCAAACAGCCGTTGATGATTTTAAGTAGCATTAGTTTTAACTTTGGATAGTTATACTTTAAATCCCGTACACGAATTTCATCTATCCCCGGTACCTTTGTAATTGACATTGAGTTGATAATATCGAACAATTCTTGTTCGCGTAGCTCTGCTAAGTGTGCCGAATTTAAGCAGCCGATCTGTTTAGCTGGATTTTTTCCCACATGCGGCAATATATTCTGCTTTAAGGCTTTTACAGTACTAACAAAACTGCTATTGAAGGACTGCGCCAGTTCCGTGTAGTTTTCTATACTGGGAAAATTATTTTTTATTGTATCGTCAATATTATTTTTTCTTTTTCTACCAATTAACTCATTTACGAGATCCCATGTTTTCCTTGAATTTCCTGCTGAAGCAAATTCGTTTAAGTAATGCTTCTTCTTTGACAATCGAATTCTAGCTGTTACTTTATTTCTGAGTGCACGAAATTCATTTTTAAGATTTTTATCACCGGGATTTTGCTTGCATCTTTGCCATAATTTCTCTTTTTGATGACATAGTTCTAAAATATCATCATTAATCCAAATATTTTCTGGTTTTCTTTTTTTATCTTTTTAATCGTGGAGGAGGTTTTATAAATCTCTTTAAATCTATTTACGAGCAAATTGTAAGTGGTGATATGATCATACATTCCCAATGAATTCCAATCATACGCGCTAATGAGACGGTCTATCTTTTTATCATCTAAGACTGTTTTAAGCACTGTACGGTTGGACGTGTAATGGGCTGGGTTTTCCACTAATACCGCAAGAGCTATACAATAATGATCCGCGACTTTTTGTTTAATCACTGCAGGAACTAATGTCACATTTCCAAGTCTAGTTATTATATGATCAATACATGACTTAGTTATTTTACAACCGTAATATTCTTCTCTCGTGTAATCTAGTATTACGTTCTCTAGACCAAAGGAAGAAAGAACATCTAAATAATTAGAAACTCCGCATTTTGTTTCGTCCGAAATATCAATATTGAAATCACCAGCTAGTAGAATATGATGGTTGTTATCAAAATGGCGAAATAGGACAGAAAATTCCTCACAGAACATGTTTATGTTTAAATGAGGCGGTCGATAAACCGCGCACACAATATATGAAGACGAAGATTTGTGAATCGAGACTGCGCAAACTTCTGCGTGGACCATGGATACGTTTATCCTATCTGAAAACCAATCATTTTTTACAAACATCAATAAACCACCTCCCCTTTTTTCTTCACGACACAGACAATATGAGTTGAAACCAGCCAACGTAAATTCCGAACACGCTTTTTCGTCCACGCTAATTTCGCTCAATATTAATACATCCAGCGATGCCAGTCTTTCAGATAATATAACTTAAAGTTCGTCCCAATGCCTGCGCAAGCTTCGGACATTTACATGCAGAAGGCTAAGCTCTACATTACTGCAGCTACTCTCCGTCTGCACTCGCGCCCTATAAAGGTCCCATTCGCGTATCGAGTCGAAAGTACTCTCCATTGCTACGTTAGTTTAGTTAAATCTCTTTCACTTTCGATACGGATGGCACCAGCGCCTTCTTTCTGCCGTACGAAAATCTTGCCATTTCTCATCCACACAAACTTGTACGCCTTTGCCCTTGCACATTCCCTAGTTTGCCAAAGTAGACCTTTCAGTGTTTTGGTTAAATTCTCGTTAATGTAAATATGTTCATTTCTTAGTGTCACTCGCTTCGTCATCCACAGGTCCCTCGTTTTTCTTTCCGCAAACCTGATAAGAACCGGTGGTATTTTCCCTTCCCTCGACCTAAGTCGGTGGGCAGCCTCAATGTCCTCTGTGTCTGGTTGCGGAAGGTCGAGTTTGGCAGCTAGGTCTTTCAGAACGTCTAATACATTCTCGTTGGGTTGCTGTACGATTCCATGGATCTCTAAGTTTTTTCGCCTGGAGTACTGTTCTGCGTTATCTACTGCTGTTTTCAGGTCTCGAATTTGAACATCCTGCTCCGCCACCCTTGCTTCTAGTTCGCCCGTACTCTTTGTTAGTTCTGTTATTGTAACGCTTTGTGTGTCTAATCTTCGCAGAAGTTCATCATACTTTGCTGACAGGTTAGTGATGGCGGTGTCTATTGCGTCGACTGTTTTCCCGTGGTGATCTAACTTCGCCATTATAGTATCACCTTTACCAGTCTGAGTCTCCAACGCTTTTTCAATAAATTCTATTCTGCTCAAGACGTCCATGAGTCGCTTGCTAATGTCGTCATTTTGAGCTACTATCTTGTCCAGACTCCTCTCGCGAGTGCTCAGTGACGCAGGCTGTGTCGGCGACCCCCCATCTGGCGTCTGTTGGTCGTCAACCACGGTGGACTGACGGGCTGCATGAAGTGTGCATGTATTGCACTTCCATGCGGTACGCCTCTCTGGCGACAGAGCCATCAGAGCCTTTCTCGTCACACCTGAGCACTTTCCAGTATGATAGGCGTGCTGACACTCTGAACATGCCGCAACAATACCATCCAGCGGCAAAGACTTAAGACACGCGATGCATTCACTCTGCGCGGCCATGGCGGACAAAATAGCAGATAAAGGGGCAGACCAGCGAAATGCAATCTGTACACCCCCGCGGAATGCAGAAGGATGAATGCAAGCTTACCTAAAACCCAAAAAGGCACAGCTTAGTACTTGCTCAGTAGCATTTCGCTGGTCTGCGACGTGTTCCCTTGCGATCGGTGCTTAAGTAGGCGGCGAATCCAGAGATGCTCGATGCACCCGTCTGAAGATAACAACGGCGCCCGCACCGCAGTCCGCCGAAACTTGCACGGGTGTGTCATATATCGCGCGCTTCCGGTACCGTGGGTCGCCCCCGTTGGTGGAAGAGGTTTCCGTGTCGTCCGGTTAAAACATGATGCACTGATATTTAGTTACTCTGTCCGTGCCCGCTGACTTGCCCGAACCCCAAGCGACGTGGAAACAGCAAAAAAGGTAGACGCTTAAATGTGATTGCAGGGCCCCTTTAAGCTGTACTAGCTCATTGTGTCCCCGCTATAAGTCCCCGCCCTTAAAAAGCCTCTGACACGGGAAAAAAATGTTTTACATGCTAGGTGCTAAATTGTGTGCCAGAACATCCCCAAACATTTTTGTCACTCTAGAGTTGTGCAGTGTTTATTTTCATTATTATGAAAATAGGAAGTCCAATTCATAATGCCCGCCAGTTCAATGTGGCCTAAGATTGCACCCCAAAATGTCGGAGTGGTCAGAAGGAAGGAATCGACCGACGTCACTAATAATGGGTTTGCCGGAAGTCACGCGAGTTTCGCTTCACATGTTCTCCGCGACCGCAGCAAAGACTTTAGTTTTATTTTTGTGATTTTGGTCTTCTCCACGAGCGATTGTAGAAAACAAAGATTCAGTTAAACTGGCGGGCACTTTGAGTAGGACTTCATATTTCTGGTTTCTATGGAAAAACTGCACGACTCTAGAGAATAATTTTTTTTTGGTGATGTCCTAGTACACCATTCTAATGCCTAGCATGAAAAAAGTTTTTTTTTTTTTTACATGTCCGGTTTTCTGTAGGAGTCATGAGACCATATTTTTTTACTTTCACTAAACACCACATAGAATTGCTCTCTAACATTAATAACTCGATAAACATCCCTTAGTTTTTTATTCTAGGCAATAGATATTTCCAAAAAGAAATTGAGAAATATGAGCGTCTTTAATTCCCTCAACTTGAAGCCAGAACAAGCGACCACGGGGCCTGATGCTTATCTTATGCAGCCAACATTAATCATAGCCACGCGCTGAGGCTGGCAAAGTAGAGGACGCGTGCTAAGCTCCAGGCATTGTCAGAGTTCCGCTATTCTTGTCACCGCAGTCATTGGGCATAAGCCGCTACCCGAGTGTTCGCAGAGGCATTGATTCTTGCAAGCCGAAGTCAAGTGCTCACGCAGTGCTCGTGTCCAATCTATGAGCCGCACTCGACTGTCGTCAGGATACTGATTTTGCTCCTACACTTACATATCAAGCTTTGCAAAGGCAAGACTGAAAAAAATAGTCCCCTTTTATCTTTGCGATTTCACCACAACAAAGAAGCCTTCGAATCAGTGGCAGTTTGTGCGAGTAAACTTGGGCCAGACTAGGACCAGTATGCCTCTGCAACGTCATGAACATTCCAACCCGATATTGTTTCACGATGCCTTTAAAGAACTCCGCAAATTTTTCATATTCACAGATGTGCTTCGAACTCGGCTAAGGACATCAATAGACACAGCTGAATTTGTAGACCGAATATAATGTTGAACACACCTGAACTAGTAACCCATATTTTGTGTCAAAATGCCACTTTGTTGCAATGTCATTGAAGTTTCTGATGTGGTCGTCGCCCATTTTTTAGACTGAAATTCTTTACTGACTACATTAAAAAAAAGGACGTTGGCTATGGAAACAGTGTCACAGTTTGGGCTGTGGAACTTGTTTACAGTTGGGTACCAAGAAGTTCGGTGGTGTGAAATTAATGCCAAAGACGACGCTTTCTCCAGCATGCAAAGCTCTACTTGTCACGTCATGCCAGCTCTGCTTGTCACGTCATGCCATTAAAAAGTGCGGTAAAATTTAAAGTTGGTTTTGGCATTGCGCTTTTCTTAAAACTAATATTGATTTTGGGATAATATATATTTTTCTGCAACGAGTAAAGCACAAGTATTCAGAAAAAGCAGCTGTCTGGATAGCTAAAGCATTGGCATAGTTCCCTTATAAAAACCACTGCATCTTGTGCACTTTACAAAATTCGAATTCTGAACGTGCATACCTGAAATTGGGCATGCAATGTCATTTTATATCTGCTCACTTGTGCGGTCACTCATAGGTGGTGTGCTTATTGCAAAAATTCTGGAAACACGACAGAGCAGGCCACGGGGAGCAGTACTGCCGCCGCAAAGATGAGCTTTGATAGGAAACGAAAACAGATATCCAAGCCAATTTGCACTTTGCAATGCCATTAAATGCAGCCCATGGCTTACATCTTTCTAAAATGGGACAGTCAGCCACTTATTGATTGAAACCACATCTTTAAGCATAATAATTAAAATTAATTTTAATTATTATGCTTAATGATATGGTTTCAATCAATAAGTGTCTGACTGTTGCTATGTATTAGTTTACAATTAACTTAGCTGGATATTATTAATTTTCCTAAATGGACCTTTTGGGAGTGACCAATGAGACGCTAACATTTCTTTGTGCGACACATTGTTCTCATAGGAATTATTTATCCAGCATTCCATGAAACGGCCATATACCGTAAAGTCCCGAGAGATGCCCACCCTCGAAAGATAGCCCATCCCTATTTTTGTTTGATTTGCTATTTTATTTTTAAACACCGAAACATAGCCCACTCCTAGTAATAGTAGTGTTGAGATCAATGATGGCCGCAGCGTAAATGCGGCTAGTTAGCTATGGCGGTATATAAGCAAACATTGCTGACTGGGGAGTACAGTCACCTTTGCTTTGTTGCCCTTCGCCACCGTAACAAGCTTGGAAGGGACACGACCTAAAAATAGAAATTTTTTATACTTTTCTACATTGTACACCGAACGTTAGCCCACTCCATTTTCACCCGATTTTCTCTTGATGTTTAGGTAGGCTATCTCGGGATTTTACAGTAGTTTGATTGTGGCACTTTCGTTTCAATGGCTATCGTCAAATTTTATACAGATAATACCTAACTTGCATTAAAGCAAGGCACTTGAATGCAAACAGCATTGTGTTGCAAGTACCAGCATTTCTGTAATTTATTGTGTATGATTTATTTATCTTCTGATGTCCCAGAACTGACGAGTGCGGTCCAGCACCTAAAGAACCTTCGTGAAGAGATGGAGGACGCTCGGGTGCAAAGAGCGCCTGAAAACCCTGGAGCCCAGACAGAGGTATGTGAAAGTTCTTGAATATTTGGTGCGGAAATGTTATTGATAAAGGACCCCTTGCAAAAACTCTAAAATGTGGTGCGTGAGGCACTGTGACACACCTGTTTGCCTCCTGCCTTGTCCCGCTCCCCCTGGCTCAGGAAAGAGCTACAGTTTCAGAATGAGTCTCGTTTTGAACGGCTTCTCTGAATATTTTCTTCCAAATGAACTACTGTTGTGCCATGTGAACTACTTGTTCTGAAGTGGTGGGAAAGCAATTTTTTTTGGCAGGTCAGTTTACGAAGTTCAGTGTAGACATTCTCAACGAAACTGATGGAAATGGTAAAGTGTCCATCAGTTTTGCTGGGAATGTACCCCCCAATTTTAATTTTAAAGGAAAAAGTATATTTGCTACATTTTACAGTCTCTTACGTACCCAGGTTTGTATGAATGCCGAGCGAGCTCCGCATTCATACATGGTTGTTGTCGCAGCAAATGCCAGCTTGTGTGCAACAAAAATCCCGAGCTTCGCAACGTCTACAGTCCGTCGCAACCTAAGAACGAAGGGCGAAGGTAAGACGGACCGGGGAGGAAGCAGACGGAGTGCTAAAGAGAGAGGGAAGTTTCCCTCTCTCTTCTCCAGCGTTCCGTCTGCTTCCTCCTCCCCGGCCAGTCTTACCCTCGCCCTTCGTTCTTAGGTTGCATCGGACTATAGATTCTGTGCACCTGCTCAACCAAATACTTTCAAATGCCAACAAAAATGGTAAAGTAAAGAGAAAAAAAAAACTATAAAAATCCTTCGGTGGATTTTTAGAGAATGCATTAGCATGACCCTAGGGAGGCGCTAAGGCTGGACCCTTCACTTTTCTGTATTGGCTTTCACTTTTGCTTCCTTTATTTTTTGCTGCACCTTTTTGGCTTCATTATGGGGCCAGCATTAGCATTTCCCAAAAGGGGATGTGTGTGGCGTTTCCCAAGGGTCATGATAACACCTAAGGATCCGGCAATGGATCATCCTTTATTTTCTTTTGCTGCCCACTTGAACCAGCACTAGCACTTGGTTCACCCTCCATTTTGTAGCACAAAGCAAGGCATACGCGCTCCGCACACCTGCAACTTCAGACTCGCCCCAGCATCTTCCGCCCCGTGACGACGCCTCCCTCTCGACTTTGTCCTTCACTACTCTTCTCCTCTCTATGCGGTGCTCTTTCCTTTCCTCTGTTTTGTCTACAGACGAACGCCGTCAGCTTTTTCCTGTCATGTGGGTATTGCCGCGCGCCAAGTACGCCGCGCGGCTGTAGCCTAACCGTTATCGCGCTTGCCTCCCACGCGAAGGGCCAGGGTTCGATTCCTGGCCGCGGCAACGTATTTTTGTTGACACTGTAATGTGATGTTCTGGTGATTTAGAGAACCGTCTAGCTGATTCGAGTTTAGAATGTTCTAAGCGTCGAACCTCCTACGTCGAATGCTCCAGAAGCCAACGCGTGTACAAAAGCGGCTCCGCGTGGCAAGCCGGGATCAGTCTCGCCCCAGCGCTCGGTCCTGCGGTTTCGCCGACTTCGACATCGACGCGCGCGACGCTCTGTTATTATTCTTTTTACCCATTTTATTTTTGGCACAAGTTCGCCACATTAAACGTTTATTTCTTTCTGTTTATTTATTGTTTTTTGGTCACAACCCGTGACAGTATTAATGCTACCGCAGTAATAAAGCATCTCCAGCGTATGGTGTAGGATTGCACTGGAGTGTGGAGATCTCGCCATTCATGCAATTTCAGAGGTAAAACATGGTCTGCCCAGGATGAAGGAACCTGAAATAATGCTTCGTTTAGTCCACGCTTTGCACACGATCTTGCAGCATTTTTCTGGACGGGTCGATCAATGCCATGCCACTCGCTCTTTGGACAGCAAGTTCCCTGAATGCACTGTATGGATTGTTGCATGCCGGGATTTATGGAAGTGGTCGCTCCCTGTCCACCAGTCGCCGTATCGAGTCTCCTTAAAGGAGAGGAAGGTGATTCAGGATCATTCAGGATCAAGTCCAAGAAATGCGCGACGACGACATCATTCAACCCTCAAGAAGTCCATGGGCGTCCCCAGTCGTCCTTGTAAAGAAGAAGGACGGAACCCTGCGGTTCTGCGTGGATTATCGTCGACTAAACGCTGTGACGAAGAAGGACATCTATCCGCTCCCCCGCATCGACGATACGTTAGACCGACTGCGCCACTCCCGATATTTTTCGACGATGGATCTGACGAGTGGCTACTGGCAGATTGAAGTCGACGAACGCGACCGCGAGAAAACTGCCTTCGTCACTCCCGACGGACTGTACGAATTCAAAGTGATGCCGTTCCGGCTTTGTACAGCGCCAGCCACCTACCAGCGTGTCATGGACACCGTGCTAGCAGGTCTGAAATGGCAGAGCTGCCTCGTCTACCTTGACGACGTCGTGGTATTTTCACGAGATTTCGACGATCACCTGAAACGACTTCGAGCAGTGCTTCAAGCCATCAAGACCGCCAGCCTGTCACTCAAGCCGACAAAGTTTCGATTCGCCTAAGATGAACTTAAGTTCCTTGGCCACGTCGTGAGCAACAAAGGTGTTCTCCCGGACCCCGTGAAGACCCGCGCGGTAGCTACATTTACGCCGCCGTCTGACAAGAAGGCCGTGAGGAGATTCCTCAGACTTTGTGCCTACTACAGACGATTTGTTCGGGACTTCGCCAAGCTGTCCGCACCGCTGACACACCTCACGAAGGACGCCGTAAAGTTGGAGTGGACAGAAGAACACCAGAGGTCATTCGACGAACTCTAATGAAGACTCCAGACGCCCCCGATTCTTGGGCACTTCGACCAGTTCACTGATACAGAGATCCACACGGACGCCAGTAACACCGGACTTGGCGCGGTGCTAGTTCAAAGGCAGGACGGGGCAGAGCGAGTCATCGCATACGCGAGTCGGACGCTGTCTAAGGCGGAGAGGAAGTACTCTACAACTGAAAAGGAGTGCCTTTCTGTCGTCTGGGCAATAACAAAGTTTCGTCCATATCTGTATAGAATTCCTTTTCGCGTGGTCACGGATCACCACTCGCTCTGCTGGCTCGCGAATCTGAGAGACCCCTCCGGACGCCTCGCCCGGTGGAGCCTACGACTGCAGGAGTTCGACATGGCCGTTGTGTACAAGTCCGGCCGGAAGCACAATGACGCCGACTGCCTGTCAAGAGCTCCTGTCGAGGCCGGACCTGCCTGTATCGAAGACGACGACGATGAGTGTTTCCTCGGCGCTTTGGACGTCAGCGACATGGCAGCACTCCAACGAGACGACCCTGAACTGCGAACACTCATCGAGCACTTAGAGGGACAAGCGAGTTCGGTTCCCCGTGCTTTCTTAAGAATCCTGCATACATTCTCCATGCGGCAAGGGGTGCTGTACAAGGAGAACTTCGCTAACAACAACACCGCATGGCTTTTGGTTGTTCCTGCCAGCCTTCGAGACGAAATATTCCAAGGATGCCATGACGACCCAACGGCTGGACACCTTGGCTACAGCAGGACGCTCGCCAGGATTCGGGAAAAGTACTACTGGCCGAGGCTACCGAAGACCGTTCACCTATACATTCGATCATGCCACGAGTGTCAGCGACGCAAGAAACCGCCGACGAAGCCGTCAGGACTTCTGCATCCGATTTCTCCCCCGTCTATGCCGTTCCTGCAGATCGGAATAGATTCACTTGGCCCTTTTCCACCGTCGACGTTGGGAAACCGCTGGATTATCGTCGCCACCAATTATCTCATACGGTACGCTGAGACGAAAGCCCTTCCAGCAGGCACGGCTGTTGAAGTCGCCAAGTTTTTCATCAAGTTACAATTGAAAACGAGCGTGTTGGTTAATAGATACAAAACTTGAAAGTATAAAACAGAGAGGACGAGGACCTGTTGTCCTGTTCCCGTCCTCGTCCTCTCTGTTTTATACTTTCTAGTTTTGTATTTCATCAAGTCCATTGTCCTCCGGCACGGCGCCCCTGAAGTCCTCATCACAGACCGTGGATCTTCGTTCATGGCCCAGCTGACGCAAGAGATCCTTCGTCTCAGTGGCACCGGCCATCGTCGCACCACTGCACACCACCCGCAGACCAACGGGCTGACCGAGCGACTCAACAAGACAATCGCCGATATGATCTCTATGTACGTCGACGTAGAGCACAAGACGTGGGACGAGGTGTTGCCCTACGTCACGTTCGCCTACAATACGGCGATTCAGGAGACCACTGGATTCACCCCTTTCCAGCTGGTACATGGTCGGAAGGTAACGACCATGCTGGACGCAATGCTGCCCCATGAGCCATCTGACAATCAGAGCGACGACGGCCAGGCGGTTGCTCAACGCGCCGAAGAAGTCCGCCAGCTCGCCCGACTCATGATTCAAGACCAGCAACGCGTTGACGCGGGCCGCTACAACCTTCGTCGCAGGGACGTTCACTTCCAGCCCGGAGACAGGGTGTGGGTGTGGACGCCCATCCGTCGCCGCGGCCTCAGTGAGAAACTGCTGAAACGGTACTTTGGACCATACAAGGTACTTCGTCGCCTCGGCGAGCTGAACTACGAGGTGATGGCCGACGGAACAAGAACATCATCACGCCGCCCACCGCGACCTGAAGTCGTCCACGTCGTGCGCCTGCAGTTGTACTATGCTCGATAGGACTGTGGACCTTATGTGTTTCGAATAACTCTATAGTTTGCCGTTCTTTTTATGTGCTTTGTTTTGTTGTGTGTTGCATCGGGGCGATGAACGTTTTAAGGGGGGAGTAAAGCCGCGCGCCAAGAACGCAGCGCGGCCGTAGCCTAACCGTTATCGCTCTTGCCTCCCACGCGAAGGGCCAGGGTTCGATTCCTGGCCGCGGCAACGTATTTTTGTTGACACTGTAATGTGATGTTCTGGTGATTTTGAGAACCGTCTAGCTGATTCGAGTTTAGAATGTTCTAAGCGTCGAACCTCCAACGTCGAATGCTCCAGAAGCCAACGCGTGTACAAAAGCGGCTCCGCGTGGCAAGCCGGGGTCAGTCTCGCTCCAGCGCTCGATCCTGCGGTTTCGCCGACTTCGACGCCCGCGACGCTCTGTTATTATTCTTTGTACCCCTTTTATTTTTGGCACAAGTTCGCCACATTAAACGTTTATTTCTTTCTGTTTATTTATTGTTTTTTGGTCACAACCCATGACAGTATTAATGCTACCGCAGTAATAAAGCATCTCCAGTGTATGGTGTAGGATTGCACTGGAGTGTGGAGATCTCGCCATTCATGCAATTTCAGAGGTAGCCCAGGATGAAGGAACCTGAAATAATGCTTCGTTGAGTCCACGCTTTGGACACGATCTTGCAGCATTTTTCTGGACGGGTCGATCAATGCCATCCCACTCGCTCTTTGGACAGCAAGTTTTCTGAATGCACTGTATGGATTGTTGCATGCCGGGATTTATGGAAGTGGTCGAAGGGACAATGATGTTGATGTTAGAATTAGCTTTAGGTGCTTTTATTAGCATTTCAGACTTTGAGCGATGGAATTCCTTCTGATTACTTACCGGGCAACGAAGACGAAGAAGATTTGGGGGGCATCAAGGTCAGCAGGGCAATGCTGCTCCTTCTAGACATGGGTCCCACAAAATCACCAACAGTCTATGCCCGGGAGCTTCTAAGGTTGGTTTTCAGCTCGGAAGAGCTTGTTGGAAAATCAATCGCGGGCAAGCAATCCAACGCACACGAGGACAAGCCGGCCAAACCACAGCTTGACCCAGTCCGGGTAAATGCTGTCATAAGTGAGTATGAATATCTGCAAGTTCTGTTATAGAAAGTGAGAGAATGCATTCAGCAAAATAAGTTTGAAAATTTTGGTTTGCATAAATCTTGAGGTTGAATCGGGAACAGTATACTCAATTGAAATCTCCTGCATACATTGAACACTGCAAAGGTATTTCTTGATTTTTGTCTTCTCATGACTGCTACTTCTGCTAAATGAAACAGCTTTGACTGTTTTCTTGAGGGTCCACTTGAGCACTACATGTATGGAAACCTGCATTTACTTTTAGATATTGCCAGCTGTCTAAATCGTGGCTCTGTTAGTTCGTGCCAACCAGGTCCTACCTGACCTTGCAGCAACCAAGCATGTACCCCTATTTTCTAAGCATCCCCTTCCTATTATGATCTTGAACTATGGTTCTGCTTTTGATTGAGCCCCAGCTGTATTTTCGTTTAATTTAGATTTTCTGTGGAATAATTTTTTTTTGGGGTGGGAAAGGGGGGGGGGGAGCATAGGGCATGATCTGTTCTTTACGGTAGGCAGACTGGACATGTTTTTAGGCATAGCATTGCATCGTGTTTAGAAATTACTTTCAAGTGCATTGCATACTTCTGACCACACAGTTTCAAAAACCTTCACTACCGTATTATCCGAAGAGATGACCCATCCCCAGAAAACAGCTCATCCTAGTTTCTGGCATATTTTTATGGCTAAAATTGAATTATCTTTTATACACTGGAAGTTAGCCTCCCTCACTTTTATCCAGTATGCTCTCAGTTTTACTAGGTGAGCTGTTTGATAATGCCATGATCATTTATTTAGAGATGATCAGCCCTTTCAAATTGAGCACTGCTCTATAGTCAGTGACTGGTTAAAAGTTCTCTGGCTGGGGAGGAGGAAGCAAACAGACGAGAGGAGGAGGGTTCCTTCTCTCCTCAAGCATTTTTTCCGCTTTCTTTTCCCCTGGCCTCCTTTCCCTCTAAAACTTTTCTTAACCTGTAACTGACTATAGTATGACTGAGGCAAGTGTAGAATAGTTTTCTGTAAATAGGGTACCAAATAACATGAATATTGTGGAAATATTGTAAAGGTTTGACCTTTACAACACACATTCACTGGCACTGGCTTGTGTGAGTTAAAAAAGTGCTGATGTCATGTTTATGTCAGATGTGCTGTGCAGTGGTTGGTCTTGAAAGGCCATTTTAAGTAACCAAAACTCGGGGGGGGGGGGGGGGGAGGAAGGAGTGTGCTCAATCTTTGTGAAATGACGAATGCTGCACGTGGCTTCACCTCTGTCACTTAGCAAATAAAATGCTAGTGATGATCTTTAAAACTGGCAGACAGCACACTTGCTTAACAAACTTGTGTGTCTAAGTATCTGAACAGCCATGTTCTAGTCTAGTAGTCTGCAACACAAATAAATAGTGCTTGAATACTTTTTTTTCTGGATAGTTTCAAATGCTCTTTTTTATTCTATTTTTAGTAACTAGTAACATTTATTTTTAGACAGCACTTGAAAGATACTATCAAAATTCCTTGCCGTAGAACTATAATACGGTTAAACCACTTGTGGGACTGATTTTATGAGACGGAAAAGAGCCTCTATGCGTCACCGACCGAGCCCATAACTAAATTGTCAACTGTTAAATAGAGAATTTTACAATCTTTTAAAATTTATGCTCACAGGTAAATGTGTTTCTGAGATGCAAGTATTTTTGATATCTTCATGTCTGCGTTTGCAGGTTACACCTGCAAGAAGTTCAAGCTTCTCTAAGAAGGGCCAGTGAGGACGTCCTAGTGCTCGTTGCTAAACAAGGAGGCGGACAAAGAAAAGCCTTGAGAATGAGTCTTTTTTTATCCCGCAGTCCTTCAAATAAAGGTGACAAAAATATTTTTTTTGTCTTTGTTTTCATTACCTGGACGTTTCATATATAGCGTACCATAGAGAGGCGAACCAGCACAGGTTTTTAAAACGGGTTTAGAATACCACCTTACAAGGAGCTACTGGTCTGTAAAAAGCCTAACGAAAAGGGGCAGCCAGCTAAGAGAACCTTAGGATGAGCCATACAAGACCATACACAAACTATAGATGGTTAAAGAAACCAAAGAAAAATCCACAGGCAGCTATAGCTGGCTGGCTAAAGTGAGCCGTACAGCGAGCCAAAAAAGATTCTTTAGAAGTCTGTACAAAAAACAATAGACGGCTAAAGCAACAAAAGGAAAATCTATAGTCTGCTGGCTAAAGAAACCAAACGATACTCCATAGACAGCTATAGCCAGCTGGCTAAAGAAACCAAAGGAAAATCTGTAGCCTGCTGGCTAAAGAAACCAAAGGAATCCCTATAGACGTCTATAGCGCACCGGCTAAAGAAAGCCATAGAGATATTCTTTAGCTAGCCGTAGAAATAGCTAAAGACATTTGTAGTCAACCAGTGATAAAGCCATAGGAAAAGCTAAAGACGCCCATAGGCAAGACAATAGAAAAAGCTAAAGACAGCCATAGAAAATGCTATAGCTGATTAGGGCAATTTTCTATAGACGACCATAAAAAGGATTTTCTATAGCCGACCATAGGATATTTTTGTATGGGCGACCACTCACGATTTGTTAAACGTTAAGGACATATTTAAATTACGTTTTATTTTTGTCCTGTCATTGACGCCCTGCGATATCATGCCACAATCTTTGCTTTGCGTCTTTTTAGCTTATCCAGCTCCATCTCCAGCCACAGAATCACGTATAATACGCGTTCAGTGTTAAAAGCTTAATTACAGCTGTGGTCAAAGTGACACTGCTCAAGAGCCGCAAGCAAAACTTAATTTTTAAAAGCTTGAGGAATTTATTTATTTATACATTAATTTATTTATTTTAAGATACTGTTAATTGCACATGGGATTACACTGGGGGGGGGGCATATACAAAGCTCAATGTGCACTGAAGGAAAAAATAATATGAAGACGTGTTGGGAATATTATTGCTTTAACATGTGCTTGTTATACTTTTGGTTTGTTTAAAATATTGTTACGGTTTTAATTTGCTAAGTCAAGCCCATGGCGTCTAAAACGGATCGACTAGACCAATCTCACCAACCAGTTTCACTCCACCACCGTTGCCGCAGTGCAACGAGGGAACTTTAGTCCTTCTGCACGTGCGACAACCCCGCTGGAGCTCTACGCGTGAAGAGCACGAGCCCTCTCGTGCACTGCCGTTTGCCTCCTGTGAACTGAAGTTATGGCCGCGTGACGCGTGCGCTGAACGCTTAGTGAGATCCGTCTATTGTGCCATCCTTGTTTTTTGCATGCCCGTTGTTGTCTTGCTTGGGTCCTGGGACGCGCCACAGGCACGTCGCCACACTATCCCCTCTCCAGGTGATTTCAGGCATGCACCATTTCCTACGAGCATCCATACTGCTCCGCGACCACCTGTGTTTGTTTCAAGGTTCGCCAATTTCTATTCGTGTTTTGTCACCCATGCTCACTGGCGCACAACCACAAAATTCGCATCAACATCGCAGTTCATCCACAACACCAACTTTCAGCACATCAGCACATTAGCGATTTCGGTAGATCGGTGCGCAGTCTTGTTACGTGACTGTCAAAGCAGATCTTGCTTTCTTTGGCACTGATAACGTACCCCAACACAAATCGCACGCCGGCACACACTATATCGGAGCACAATTTCACTGCACACTCGCGCATTTTTTAACACTACTCCAAAAAATAAAATGGCTGGCAACGACGAAATCCGGTAGATACCGTCAACAGTTTGTGCAGATTGGCACACATGATGCCGACAATTGAATGGCCCAGATGACGGTCCAAAAAGCGTTCAAGTCCAGCCCGCGCCTACGTGTCAGAAAAAAAAAAAGCAAAAAAAAAAAAAAGAGTTGGCGTGAACGCGGCGCGAGAGAGAGAGGGGGAAAGGCAGGCAGAGGACATGCCAGTGGCGTCTCCATAGAGCCCCATGCGAAGCGTCGGGAAAATCGGCAGAAAGAGGGCGAGAGCGTAACGTGGGGGAAGATAGTGGCGACAAACAATCGACAAGCGTTAGTTCCAGGTAAACGTATTTTCTCAGTCGTTCCCAAAATATTTCACTGAATTCCACGTTGGTCTAGAGAGAACAGCTGTGGGTATAACCCGGTGCAGCTTTTTCCTAAAGTCAGTCACTAGCACCGGCCGCCACGTCTATGGGGTCTATGAGGCAGGCAGCTATGTCGCCGTCATTTTTTTCGAGTCTGCATACAGTGGAAGTGCTGCGATTCGATTTCTCTATAATGCTGTCCAGACGGAGTCACTTAAGTTCATAATGGAACAGCACGAATTTTTGCAAGGACAGAGGAAAGAACTGGACAGGACGAGCGCTGACTAACAACTGAAAGGTTTATTCTCAGGAAACCACGAAGAAAAATATACGAAAACACGACTCTCTAATCACGATGTAAATGCGCATGCGCCTCACAAAATTGTGAGGCGCATGCGCAATTCTCGAGTGTCCGCGACCGGACACTCGAGAAGGATGTGCCGCATCCTTCCATCGGAGTCGTGGCAGCAGGTTCGTTTCTTTCGGGGACTGCCTACGGATAGCTTGCAGTCGCCAGCCTCAACAGCCTGGAACTAACCACCGGTTCCAAGACTGGTCAAGGACATCCATCCAGCTCACAGAGTTTCTATGGAACCAGGTACGCCCCAATCTACCTTCGAAGAAAAAGCAGCGCGTCAAAAAAGGCACAGTACTCGTACTCGGCGACCAACCAGTCCCGGAGCAACACAGGCAGATCCTCAAGTTGGGCCCGAAGTTCTGTTCTGAGTCGGCGCTGAAACGAGTGGACAAGCTGGCCCTGTCAAGGTTGGTGTCTCGCCAGGTTCCGGAAGAGGACAAACCGAGGTGTGTCGCAGGATGCGTTGATGTGCTGTTGAGGTGGGAGGGGGCCCCTACGAGGAGTAGGAGTTTAGAACCTGTTATTGACTTTCTCGCTACTGATGGGCTACGTGCACTTGTGTCCGATAAGGAAGGCTTCTTCGTCATCATGCCGGAGGACATGTTCGCTGAGAAGGCGACCTGTTCTGTGCAGAAGAACTTCAAGGCGGTCCTAGAAAGACCAGCGAAGGTTAAGGAAAGAGCCGTGGAGCTTTTTGGAAAGATTGAACCTTAAGCAGGTGTTTGCAGGGGTAAAAGGGGAAAAGAACCTCACTTCGGAGGTTTTCTTCGCGGCCAAGACGCATAAGGCGGAAATTCCGTTTCGTGCCATTGTGTCTGAGCGTGACACCTGGTTGCGTGTTGTGTCTGGGTACCTCAAAAAGCACTTGGACACGTTAAATGCCGAGGACCCTTTCGTGATCCCTAGCTCAAATGCCGTTGTTTCCTATTTCTCGGATAGTAACCCTGTGGGTTGTACAGCGTTTAGCATAGACGTTGAATATCTGTATTACTCAATGCCCCACGATGACCTCATGCGTTGCGTAAAAGAGTGCATTACGGACCTCAACGATGAAGTTGCGTTTAGGTCCCAATGCGGGATTCCGGTCGAAGGGTTTTTAGAAGTGTTGTCATTTTATTTGAGGGCTACCTTTATCGGGTGACATGACAAGGTGTATATGCAAAAGTCGGGGGTGTGCATAGGGTCCAGGGTAGCACCCGTGCTGAGTAACATCTTCCTTGCAAAGGTTAACAGGGCACTTGACGGTCTGTTGAAGGCCCCCGCTAAAAAGATTTTTAGGTATGTCGACGATTATTTAGTTTTCGTCGACAAAGGTAACTTTAGTCGGACCCTTGATTTCGCACTAAAAACGTTCAGGGAGCAGGGTTTGGGCCTGAGGTTCACTTTTGAAACCCCAAAAAACCAGAAAATCCAGTTTTTGGATTTGAGCGTGGATGTGAGCCAGAGCCACGTTTATTGGTGGCTTCATCCCAGGACCACCAAGAATCTCCTTGATTTTAGATCGGGGCATTCCAAGCTCGTCAAAAGAGGCATTTCAAAATTATGTATTCTGTCCGCGGTAACATAGTCTTGCCACCACAGAGTGGGGGAAAGCCTTGCCGCCCAGGTAGGCAGACTAGAAGACGCCGGTTTCCCGGAATCGGTGATCGCCTCGGCGGCGGAAGCAATAGTGAAAAACATTAAAAGTGAGGCGCGGGGAAAAGTAGAAACAAAAGTAAAAGAGCAGGTCACAGTCATCCCGTATGTGCACCACATGTCATACGGCTTTAAAAGAGCAGCCTCGAAGTTCGGGGTAGATGTTGTATTCTCGGCACGTAACAAGCTAGAAACAGGGGGAGAGCCCGTGTGGCATAAAACACCGCATTGAGTTCGTGCCATGCACCTTGGGTGTAGTATACAAGATACCCATCACCTGCGGGAAGGTATACATCGGACAAACGGGGCGGTGCCTCAACGTTCGCCTGCGGCAACACCGTAGTTCTTTAACAGGTACGGCAAGCTCCCACTTGGCGTTACACTGCAGGGACTGCGCCTGCACACCGTTACTTGAGAAAGCCGTTGTTTTGTATAAACACAGGGACCAAAAAGCTCGAGAGATTGTTGAAGCTCATAGAACAAAGAAGGAGGGGTCAGCCTGCGTGAGTCAGGCTTCCTTGAATTTGCTGGACAATGAGGTCGAGTTTTTAGATCGGGGATGACGCATATAACATTGTGTAACTGATAGCACCCAATTTTGTGAGGCGCATGCGCATTTACATCGTGATTAGAGAGTCGTGTTGTCGTATATTTTTCTTCGTGGTTTCCTGAGAATAAACCTTTCAGTTGTTAGTCAACGCTCGTCCTGTCCAGTTCCTTCCTCTGTCCTTGCAAAAATTCGTGCTCTTCCATTATGAATCCATACCAACTCGCCCAGTTATCTTGTTCACTTAAGTTGTCCTTGTGGAGAAGTCGGTGATCGCCAAAAACGCCGTCGTGTTCAGTCACAGCTCGCGGACCTTTTTCAAGGCCATGACGCTTCACACGTTGAACTGTATTGCTGCTCGGATCAAGGTGCCTGTGAGTATATGAATGACGCCCCCCAAAAAAGAAGGGGCAGTGCGGATAATGGCGCGTCAAATCCAGTCTCCGATCAAAGCCCTTCAGACGCCTCTGACGATATCAGTCAAGAACGCTCAGCGGAAGGGATCCCAGTTCTGAAACCATTCACGTGCACGCAGTGAGAGTACCAGCTATGTGCGATGGGGTGGGTAAAGCGCGCGCGTCAGCGGATCAATCAGAAGCAGGACAAGGTAAGCGGTGGAACATTCCGCGCAGCGTGACATCGTCCCTTGTCCATTTCTTTACGTGAATTTGTTTATTTATATACTTCTGGCTGCCACATCCAGGGACGTCTTTTGGCGGCGCTCCATCGTGCATCTCGTATCTGAAATTGCTAAAATACACAGTTCGTACTAAACCTGTGCTTTAGTTACTTCCTTCGTACTTGCATGAGAGCAACTTGCCTTCGCAAGAATACTCAAACTGTACCTTTTTTTTAGTGTGTGTGTGTGTGGGGGGGGGGGGGGGGTGGACACAACGTCTTCCCCACGACGCCTAGGGAACGTACTTTGGAATGGTTTCTCGACGTTCTATGAACGTCGTTGGTAGTCCGGATGTCGCAAACACACGTATCAAAAGCGTCGAGGGAGGACGCGACGGCCCACTGAGACGTGTGGCAAACATCATTGGGAATGTTTTCTCAACCTTCTGTGCACTTTTTGTGGCGGACATTTAAATGTTTCATCGACGTCGAAGGAAAGTAACGGCCGGACCTTCGACGTTGTACGACGTCACGTCCCGGACGCCTTCGACGTTTTTTCGACGTTTTCTTCATGTTTATGTGCTGCTTGGAGTAGTTCATCCAGGTGTGGTCAGCCTGGTCAGCGCCGCGCGGCCGGCTCGCCTCGTCCGATCGCCAGACCGTCGGCGACTTCGAAGTTCGGCCGGTAGGCCTAGACTCCGAAGGCGTCTAACTTTCCGTTCAGCGGTAAGCGAATCTCATCCCTTTTTCGTTCTAGTTTTAAATTATGTGAGGTGCGCTTCATTGTAAGCATGCCTGCCAAGTGTTCGTGAACATTTTGAGCTAGAATAAATTGTGCTTCATCACGGTTTGGCATTTACCGAAAACGTAAATCTAGCCGATAAACGAGAAACAGTGCTTGAAAACGATGTATGTACGATGTTAGCTTATACCTGCGCAACTTAAAAGAAAAGAATTAAAGACTCGTTACGGTTGTATGCGAGGCTGGTCCCAATGTAAGCACTTCGAGCGCCTTTCTGAATGGCATGTAAGCTATATAGCGATCAGCGAGACGAGCGAAGGCGAGATGCTACGAGTTCCGGCGACGAGCGACGAAGATTTCTCACTGTCGCTGCTTGCGCCGCTCGGTTTATGGGCTTCTAGAAAACGTCGCTCACCGCCTTGGTCGCTTGCACCAATAGCTTTCATAATGTGGGTCTCGCCGCGCGGCTGACTACCGTATTTACTCAAAAATAGGTCCACCCCTATTATTGTACCCACTGAAAATAAAAAAAAAATAATTCAAATATAGGTCGACCTTCTTTTTAATTTTTAAGAACAGGGGAAAGATTGGGCAAAGAGAGAAATGAACCTTTATTTAGAGCACTCTCAGCTAAATCACGGGGCGATGCCAAAAACTTAATCACCATCAGAACTTCTGGACATGTCATCGTCGTCCGAAAATTCGTTAGCTTGGTAGACATTTTCGCAAATTCGCAACAATACTTCATTGACACCGTTGTAAAATGACGACAAGAACAAACGAAATAAGGTGGAGACGGGCGAAGCGACGAAAGACAAAATACGAAGACGCAAGCAACGCCGAACGGTAGGGTCGCAAAATTTGGTTGCGAATGTAGGTCGAAATTCTTTCGTCACGATTTCCGAAAAAAAAAAAGAAAGGTCGACTTATACTCGAATAAATACGGTAACTTGAATTTTTATTTTGGGTTACGTCGGACGTAACTCGAATACTTGTCAGTTACGTTGGGCGTAACGTTAACTTTTTTTTCGGGTTCCGTCGGACGTAACGTTAGACATTGCGTTACACTTAAGCAAAACGGGGGCTGCTGGTTCATCATAAAAACCAACCATTTGTGTTTAATTAAAACGCATTACTGACCTAAAGAAAAATACCGCTATCCTAGAGTTTATGCTATAGGAATGTAGCGCTTCAGATAAATATGTTAATTTTTACTTTTAGTCCCTGCCCCGCCAGATACAACATCTGGCCTAAAGCATGTTCCGGATCTCCTTTCAACACCTCAGGCGGGTGGTCATTCAATCCAGGAGTTGGCGGTGTCTCATGGGCGTGTTGCTGGTGCTTCTTACTGGATAGTGCTACCGAGGGAAAAGTGGCCATGTTTGGGGAAGGCAAGTATGGCCGCCATAAGTGCACATATTGCTTTTACCTTTGCTCGAATCCAGTTTTAAGAAATGCACAGTTCGAATGTGTGCATCTCTCAATGCTTCTATAGTCAGGGTGTTATTATTCTGAAGTGCTTCAACTCTGTCAGCGCTAATTTCTCTAGATCATGCAAATGGGATGCAAAACTAAACCACATATGCTCTCGCGACAGTGCTGTGCTGAAGCACTGTGGAATCTGCGCTAGCTTTATAATGCAGCACAAAAACGTTGACGCCCAGTTTAGCTACATTTGAGACTCCGTTTTACCAGAAGCTCTGCCGAAACAAATCTGCCACCTCATAGGTAGTGCAAAAGAACCTCGCGTGCCTAACCTGGAGAAGGGCATTTTTTTATTATGGGTAAATTTCTTCTTTAACCAATACCTTCAGCCTCCTTGAAATGTTAACATCATGTGACACACGGAAGAACAGTAAACCCCTTAATGTTGAAGAGCCTTTCATTTTCGCGGCCTTTAATTTTGCGAAATTCAGTGCCTGCGATTATCTCCCCTGTGATCTTTTCGAGAAGAAATAGGGGCCACGAAGATAAGGGGGTTTTACTGTACATTGGAGAAAAGAGGAAGTCACTTTTGTTTGTGTGCAAGAGTAAAACAAACAACAATAATCATAGTGTTCACACTTTGTGAGCCTATCTGTCTCTATTGAATGATATCAATTTTATTTTAGTTCGTTAAACATTGTTGCCTGTACGTTATGGGATGTCGCCTTCAACACGAGCAGTGGTTTTTCTCTGAAGCAGGTAGCATGAACGCGTGCCGCAGCACAACATAGTTCAATTGCAGGTGGTACCGCAGTTTGAAGGAGGATTCGCACAATATGGGGGAATAATGATTCAATGGTCTACGTCGGGCGTGGACAAGATTTGCTCGTTCTAAATCATTTTGGCTAGAAATCAGGGATTTGCGACGAATGTACCCGCAAGGTTGATTGGGCCAGACAAGCCTTATGAGCGCTTCGTTTTCTAGCCTCTCAGTCCTGCATTCAGTCACGCACCACATATGTAGATGTTCCGTTAGCCGGAAGCGCTTATTTGGAAATTGGTGGATGGAAACTGTTGTTATCTTTATCAGAACTCTGTATTATGGTCAAAGGTGGACTGCATATTTGCAATACTTTTTCTCACTTAAATATATGTGTTATTAAATATACGTAGTATAGCCGATGAAAAAATAGAATGGCATAGAATGGCTGGGCGTCCCCTAGCACGTGCTTGTGCTTTTCAGCCCGCTTTGGACAGATGTGCTCGCTCGAGGCTCATGAGACGCTGAAACGTCATTGAAGGTGGCGGGGGGCGGGGGGGGGGGGGGGGGAGGGGGGCTGGTTGCGGAACAACTGAACTTTCTTCTTGCGTTTCTCATGCTGTCAGTGAGCGTGTACTTTTATACTCTAACTCAGCTTAACCTGCACAGAGCTGAGGAGAATAGGCTTGGCGAGTGCCCTTACTGCATATGCATTTGTACAGCTGAGGCACTTTTTAAATCAAGGACATTGTGTATCTTACCTTCAAAAATACATCATTTCGGGGGTGCAAAAGGAATTCTTAGGCATATTTTTGTTTGTCTTGTCCTATTACGCATCGACTCCTTCAACTTAATGCAGAGTCGACCAAGCCTGTTGAGAAATTTAATGCCTGCCTGGCAATCGTTTCGCATTTAGTTATATATCAGTATCCAGATAGGAATCACAAGTCATTAGTCGTTGAGATGCAGTCTCTCTGTAAGTCAGTCATGTTTAACATTCATAAAAATGTTTGTCAAATAACGGAACTGTCGACGACATGTGTTCAGCTCAAACAATCGCCGGACACAAACTGGTCGCGTGGTTACAGGCAGCAAACATCCCGGTTGGAACGTCTTGCCTTGCAATGTAGCTGAATGCTAGGTCAGGGCCCCATCCACAAACGTCTATACTTTGCATCTCTTTAAGCTGGACCACTTTTGACACTACAAGCCATTGCAGCAGAAACAGCGTGACACATGATTATAAGCTCGACGTACCATGGCGTCCAAATAGAAGGTCACATGGCTTGCTTAGTGCACTGAATTTGCAAGGATGGTTTAAAGCTTCTGTCGTGGTTAACTTTAAGCAGAGATAGTTTGGAATAATGCTCTCGATTTTTAGTGTTGCCCGGCACATTTAACCATTGGGTGATATAGTGCTGCATTGAAAAGTCTGTGCATTCATGACTGTATCACCTTATTAATGCATACTAGCTTTTAAACTCTCGGTTCTGCAGAGAAATGAAATGCACTTTCCTTCCAATTGCAGCTGCTTCTGGAACTTCATGGTATGAAGCACCTTATGGCTGCAAGCTCTGACCGATCTTGTTCTGTGGTCTGCGCAGGCCCATTGCAGGGAGTCGCTCCTAGGGCCTCACCAGAGTTTCCAAGCCGTGGTCGTTCTAAATTGTTTTGTCTTTCCCTTAATTGTACTCGGGCGTTTTCTTTTCATTGTCGCCGATTTGCCTCAAAATTGGTTAAGCACATGAATGGACAATGTACAACTGTATCCCACATATTTGTGTCAAGATAACTTTTCTTTGCCAAAGTTACAGATTTTTTTATGAAGGTTAGTCTTTTTTTGTTTTTATTTACATATTTACTTGAGTTTGCACGGGTAACACCAAAACGTTATGGCGGGGGCAAGGACAAGTTCACTGTTCTAACTTGTTTTCGACTGATAGCAAGAAATGTGGTCAATGTCGTAAAAGCTGCTTCCAGCGCTTGCTTTGCAGCACGAAAAAAATTATACATAGGACATACTCTGTTTTTTAGACTCCTTGCTCATACTGCAAATCTGCCTGCCATAAATGTCGTGTTTCTGCAGAGCAGGCGAATTCCATTGTTGGTTTTGCCATTGTTTTTGTTTTAGTCGTTGTCTTAATAGTTCTTGTAAATTTAGAAAGTTTCTTAAAAAGCAAGCCGGGACAAATATTTAGTTGATTAGATAGCTGAAAATAATGACTGAGTACCCTTTAGTCAGTAAAATAGACACTGTGTGCCGCTTTTAGTGCCAGGTCGAGATCCGCGCTTTTTTGGAATTTTTTTCGGAGTAGTACCCATTTTTATTCGTCTGCCTCTTGGTGCTCCAACTAAACTCTTTCTATCCAGACACCTGCCGTCTGCTGGTACACTCTACCCTCATGCTCGGTGTGTGCATGAACTGGAGTTTTATCCACAGTCGACACTCGTTGAGCATGAGGGTAGGAAAATATTTCCATTGCAGCCGAGCCATATATAGGGAGGGTTTGGCCAGTCTATGATTTCGCTACCGTAGTGTCCCCCTCCCGAGTGAGCCAATCAGCCCGCGGCACACAGCAAGAGGCATGAGCGCATGCTCGTGAACTCTCTATTGCTCCTAGCTGCTCGGAGATGGCCGCCATTTTCATTCATTCGCCGGCATGGGATCGATATTCAAATTTTGGTTCTTTCCTTTTATTTGGCAGGCTCTGGCAATAAAATGATATAGTGCTATTCTTCGGTGGCTTAAAAAGCCAAAGAATAAAATTTCTTCACGTTTGAATGCAAACTTTTATTCAGGCGAAAAGAAATAAAAAAAGCTTTTAGCAGACGACGCATAGCCTCAACAGTGCTCCGCGGCGACAGCGTTGCGTCATAATGGCGATCGTCTCCTCTTTGCTGCCTTCATTCTCTCTCGCTCCTTTGGCGCTCTCCTCCCTTTCCTCCTCTCTGGCGGCTTCGGTGCCACACCTAGTGGCCAAACTCTCCCAATATACGGCTCTGCAATGCAGTAGTAGTTTTTTTATAGTCTACAGTTGAATGTGAATATTCGACAGAAATCTTAGGTTGGGGCGAAAGAGAGTTAAAGAACGCATTTAATCATTTGCCTTAATTAGGTACCCATCATTCCAAGGCCTACATGGCTTTGTCCTAAGGGGTGACAATGCTGTGGCAGTGACGCAGCAGTTTTTTTATTAGGTACAAGTACAAAGTATTAAAATAAAAGGATCTACGTGCTGATCATGAAAGAATAAACTAGCCATTGTAATCTAGCTCTGCCAAGCACTTCAGTGTGATTTGTTTGTATTTTCAGCTACATGGGTGCCTCAAGATCTAGAGATTCAAGTGGCCACAAGCTTGGACTCAATATTCTTCTGTGGTCTGGCCAGGACCATGGGGGAGGTAATCTCAGCAACAAGAGCATCGCAGTGTCTCCCTGCCTGTGACTTTCGATTAGCGTCAAGACGGAGTCGTCGTGCCACCAGGTGTTAGGTATGCTACTCGAAATAAGCATTCTTACCTATTCCCTAATTTAAACAGTAAAGGCAGTACTAAGCCTAAAATGCAAAAGACATATTCAAATCTTGGGTTGGATGGAGTTCCAATTACAAAAAGGAGTCTGCACACATGATTAACATGTGAGCCTAAAAGCCCGTGGATGTAAGTTCGACGGTGTCACAGAAATAGCTTCCCACAGATGGCTTCGCTTATGCTATACCCAAACAAATTCTTAAAATAATCATTGTGTTACGTTGCTGTCATCCGTCTTATGTACCTATCGCGCCCAGCAGTCGGGAGATGTGAAATAAAAAGAAAACAGGAGCTTCTATATTGTCAGGTCTGCAAAGATGTTTACTGGGACCAGAGCCATAGCACAATCAACTTAAGAAAGCAATTCAGTGCAGGTCTATATTCATGGTTCACATATGTGCAATTGCCCTTCAGGCTTCATAATGAAGTGAGAAAATCTTAAAGAACAAGTCCTCCACATCAAGGGACAGTCCAAACTTTACTGTTGAAGCACTTGATTCAAGGTAGTCTATCAGAGATTCTGAGTTTGGAATTAGAAAAGGGTCTCAGAATCTCTGATAGACTACCTTAAGACAAGTGCTTCAACAGTAAAGTTTGGACTCTCCCTTGATATGGAGGACTTGTTCTCCTCCGTCCCTCACGCAAGAATGCTTGAAGCAGTCAGCGATTGCATAGAGGCTAATGGAACTGTGTCATTTCAAAATCAATGTGGCATACCATCCAAATCTCTCATGGAACTCCTTAGTTTGTACATCACATCTACCTTTGTAACTTTTAGCGGCAATACTTACATCCAAAAGAAAGGGATTTGTATTGGCTCCTGTGTAGCACCTGTCTTATGCGACATTGTTCTTTCCACCTGTGGCAGGGCAATAGCCCAGAGCCTTCCCACAAACCTTGTAACCCGTATCTTTAGGTACGTCGATGACTATCTGGTTTTACTTTCCATCGGACCTGACCAATATGATTGTGCTAGATTCAACATCATAAGCAACACTTCCATGACACAAGCTCAAGGACTCAAACTCACACATGATTTACCTACTAATAGCAAGCTTCAATTTTTAGATTTACAACTGTCCTTTGAAAAATCACACATTTGCTGGACTATGCACCACGGTCCAAAATAAAAGGCTCCTACTTTTTGATTCTGCCCACTCTAAGATCATCAAAAGAAGAATAGTGCAGAGTTGCTTCAAAGCGGCCCTGCACAAGTCCTGTGAACACACGGTTAAGCGCAGTTTCGAAGCACAAGTTCAGAGGCTGCAGGATTCTGGATACACCAATTCATTATTGTTTGATGTAGCAGAATCTCTGACAACTCCCAAGGGAAGAGGACAACGAAATTGCGAGGAGAAAGCGCGGCCCGCAGTGATACCCTACTTCCACAACATATCACACAACTTCAAACGGATAGGCTTACAATATGAAGTACCAGTGGTACTTTCAGCTCCAAAAAAAACTAAAAATTGTCCTAAGATTAATTCGCGAAATAAAAATAAAAACAACTGCACCGTCAAGCATACGCACAAGCACGTCAACTGCAACATCAACGTAGTCTACGAAATTCCATTCACATGTGGAAAAATCTACGTCGGACAATCTGGGCGCTGTGTGAACGTGAGACTTTGAGAGCATCACCTTTCTCTGAAATCAACACCATCGGGACATCTCGCCGTACATGTCCGCGACTGCCACTGCACACCCATATTCCTACAGACTAAGATCCTCAAGCATTACCATAAACAAAAATCCCGAGAACTCTATGAAGCGAAAACCAAATTGTCTCTCGGGGGAGCTTGCAAAGCGCACCATCAATAGCGCTGTCCGAGAAAGAGTTGAGATACCTCGACCTTTTTTCTTAACGCGGGTCATTTTAGTGTTTTCCAGCCTTATCTTTGACCTGCTGATTTTGTTTATATTTCTGATTTTTATTAAATTCTTTTTCCTTAGTGTCAAGGGGTCAAATTTAGTTTAAAAATGTTTAATGCATCTAAAAACTATAACAATAATCTTTTCTTCTTCTTTTTTACCTTCACATGCCAAATTCTTCTTTTATGTCTTTCTCGGGGAGTGCATTAAACTTCCAGTTGGAGTAAGCGCTCTGCCCTGTCCCCTCTTCTTTTCCTTGGTGTTTCCGCTTTTGAATTTTTAAACAATGTGTAGCCAACTAGCCCAACAGCTAATTTTCATTCAATATCTTTCTTCTACACTGGGCCCTTTTCCGTGTGTCTTTTCTGCAGATTGTGTTTCTTTTTACGTCAATTCCATCGCCTTCTCTACTTGCCAAGCAAGATTTTACTCATTTGCCATCAGACACAGTGTGATTCCACAAGACGTCTGTGCGTTGTTTGGCAATGCAAGACCATCAATGCAACATGCCAACAGGATGTGCAGGATTTTGCGGTCTGAGATGTGGCGACAGGTCCGGTTCTATCGGTCCTGTCTCAGCGCCCTTGCCGGCATCGGCACCCCCAATGATGGACATGTCACCAGATACAGGTTCTTCCTGACTACAGCCAGCCAAAAGACTGAATTCCTTTGGGGCTCTTACATCCCTCATCTAAAATACCTACGTTCATCTAGGACGCAGCGGAAAGGCGAGTCTGTTACGCTCTTAGGCTGCGAGCCCCTTCTGGATGATATACGCGGTGTTCTTGAAAAAGGACCGAAATTTTGTACTGAGCCCCAACAGCAAGGAATACATATGGTGTCAAACGTCCATGACATCGCTACTAAAGCTCCGGAAGAAAACCGACAGAGTTGCGTTTCTGACTGTATGGAAATACTACTAAAAGCTGGCCCTCAAAGCGACCGGAAGATACATTTCACTCGAATAGTCAATCACTTTCGAGAAAGCAATTTAAATCTTCTAATATCGGACAAGGAAGGAGGTTTTGTTGTGACGACCAGAGAGATTTACCTTGATAAAGCCCTGTTCTCCATAAACAAGAACTTTAATTACTTGGAGAGGTTCAATCCAAAAAAGTGAATGCAAAAGCACTCCAGCTGTTCAACAGGCTAGATCTAAGCCAATTGAGAAAACAGATAAACACAGCTAAAAGTGATCAATTGGAAATGTTTTTCACCGCCAAAACTCACAAAGAGGGTTGCCCTTTTCATGTAGTAGTAACTGAACGAGGATCTTGGAACGGAGCTATGTCCAAATTTCTTTTACGCCACCTGAACAGCCTCAAGTCCTATGACCCTTTTCTAATTCCAAACTCAGAATCTCTTATAGACTACCTTAAATCAAGTGCTTCAACGGTAAAGTTTGGATTCTCCCTTGATGTGGAGGACTTGTTCTACTCGGTTCCTCACGCAAGAATGTTTGAAGCAGTCAGCGATTGTATAGAGGCTAATGGAACTGTGTCATTTCAATATCAATGTGGCATACCATCCGAATCTTTCATGGAACTCCTTAGGTTCTACCTCACATCTACCTTTGTAACTTTTAGCGGCAATACTTACATCCAAAAGAGAGGGATTTGCATTGGCTCCTGTGTAGCACCTGTCTTATGCGACATTTTTCTTTCCACCTGTGACTGGGTAATAGCCCAGAGCCTTCCCACAAACCTTGTAACAGGTATCTTTAGATACGTCGATGACTATCTCGTTTTACTTTCCATCGGACCTGACCAATAAGATATTGCTACATTCAAAATCATAAGCAACGCTTCCATGACACAAGGTCAATGACTCAAATTCACACATGAGTTGCCTACTAATAGCAAGCTTCAATTTTCAGATTTACAACTGTCCTTTGAAAAATCACCCACTTGCTGGACTTATGCACCACCGTCCAAAAAAAGACTCCTACTTTTTGATTCTGCCCACTCTAAGATCATCAAAAGAGGAATAGTGCAGATTTGCTTCAAAGCGGCCCTGCACAAGTCCTGTAAACACACGGTTAAGCGCAGTTTCGAAGCACACGTGCAGAGGCTGCAGGATTCTGGATACACCAATTCATTATTGTTTGATGTACCAGAATCTCTGACAACTCCCAACGGAAGAGGACAACGAAATTGCGAGAAGAAAACGCGGCCGGCAGTGATACCCTACTTCCACTACATATCACACAACTTCAAACGAACAGGCTTAAAGTATGAAGTAGCAGTGGTACTTTCAGCTCCAAACAAACTAAAAAAATGTGTCCTAAGATTAATTCGCAAAATAAAAATAACAACAACTACGCCGTCAAGCATACGCACAAGTACGTCAACTGCAACACCAACGTAGTCTACAAAATTCCATTCAGATGTGGAAAAGTCTACGTCGGACAACCTGGGCGCTGTGTGAACGTGAGACTTCGAGAGCATCACCTTTCTGTGAAATCATCACCATCGGGACATCTCGCCATACATGTCCGCGACTGCCACTGCACACCCATATTCCTACAGACTAAGATCCTCAAGCTTTACCATAAAAAAAGATCCCGAGAACTCTATGAAGCGAAAACCATATTGTCTCTCGGGGGAGCTTGCATAAGCGCACCATCAATAGCGCTGTCCGAGAAAGAGATGAGATACAAGGCGGTACGTTGGGCTAGTTGGTTTAACATCGTGAGTGAGGGTGATGACGTGGTAGAAATCTTGTCGGTTAGGTTGTATAATTTTTTGTGTCCTTATTGGTTCTTTCCTATGCTCTGTGTTTATTTTTCTGGTTCGCCTGAAAATTAAACTTTAGTTGACAGTCAGCGCTTTGTCCCTGCACTCCTTTCACTTGTCCTTTGTTCAATTTTTTTGCGCCGTTTTCACGTTTGAGATGAGATACCTCGGCCTTTTTTCTTAACGCGGGTCATTTTAGTGTTTTCTAACCTTATCCTTGACCTGCTGATTTTGTTTATATTTGTAAATTTTTATTAAATTCTTTTTTCGCTAGTGTCAAGGGGTCAGATTTAGTTTAAAATTTTATAATGCCTCTATAAAATATAAAAATAATTTTCTCCTCTTCGTTTTTACCTTCACGTGGCTAATTCTTCTTTTGTGTCTTTCTCGGAGAATGCATTAAACTTCCAGTTGGTGTAAGCGCTCTGTCCTGTCCCCTCTTCCTTTCCTTGGTGTTTGCGCTTTTGAATTTTTATACAATGTGTAGCCAACTAGTCCGACAGTTAATTTTGATTAAAAAGCTGCTTAAGTTGTGGCTCACGACAGGCTTTGTATTAGTGTTAAAAATATTATGGTATTTCAAACAGTTCGCACCAAATTTTTTTTTTAAATACATAGGTTCACGGAAATTATTATGTGGATGTTTCCAGACAGTCATGGAGAGACCAATGTTTAATGTCAAGTGTTCGACTTATTCAGAGTTGGTTGAGCCTGTAAATATTGTAGGTCGCAAATTAAATTTTTATGGTATGCATTGGGCAAAATCGTCCGTAAGGACTAGCTGTACTTAGGGGAACTTTACACATTTACTACGGCAAGATGGTTTCGCAGAACTAAGTATTTTTTTATATTCAACCCCTGCACTAACCTTGTCTCTAGAATTTTTTATATTCTTTGCTATGCTGAGATAAGATTCTGGAAACAGTTTTTCTAGAACTACGCTAAATATTTCCAGTCCATCAACTTCCTCGCAAAGCATGCGAGAGAGCCAAACCTTGTAATGTACAGAGGGAACTTACCGAATGACGCGGCTGACAGTTTGAAACAGTCGGCACTGTAACAATAATAACGACAAGCCACTTGCTTATGTAATGCTCATTGTCGCAGATCAAACTGCTTTTTCCGTCGATACTCATTTTCGGTAGAATCATTCAACTCCGTCTTGAGACTGCACCGCTTTGTTCTCCGAAGTAATTTGCATGAATATAAATGCAACAGGTGTCTTTGAGTGTGCGTCTAACACATGTTCTTCATATTGAATGTGCTAACTGTATTCATGACCATATCCATAATTATATCCGCATTCTACCTAATAATTTTTATTTTGACAGTTGAGTTTCCGGCAGTAATTTTCTTCACGTCTGTGCTTGTCGAGCCGTACTCAAGCCCATACATCTTGTCTTTCACTATTACATCACTATATAGAGGAGTTGATGCCGATTGAGAATTCAATCTACCGAATCTGTCATGTGAGTTAAGAACCAAGAAAGAGCTCTATAGACGAAATTTTGTTAAAGAGGGTTGTATGGGTATCAGAATAGCACCCCCCCCCCCCATGTCGTGCTAAAAAATGGAGATTTCTTTAAGGTATGCAAGGATGACAGTGCTGCGTCATTTCTGATATGTCACAAAAACAATCTCTGACATAGAGTGTCCCTTATGGATGTTTAAACTGTCAAATTCAAAGCCTAAAAGTTTTATTCAAGAACGTTCCTCACGACAAATGTATTTAGAGATCTGAGCAACCGAATCATGCCAGACTATGTGGCACACATTCATTTTCATGTGCATTATGGTTTACAAGGTCTAGTCTGCACTGATTTATTGCATTCATGCTGAAACTGGGAGGGGTCCTCTGGGTATGAATAAAGAGATAAACATTTCTTGAAATCCAAATATTTGAGAACGGACAAAAATATTGATATTAAAGCGGTATCTTAGATTCTCTTTTTTTGTCTTATCTCTAATCATCTCTTTATTTCATGTGAAGCATTTAGTTTTTTAGGGCGCAGCTCTTAGGGTGCCGGTTTCGTGGCGTCGCTATCGGCATAACTGCCCCTCTAAACTTGGCAGGAAGTTGAATTAATGTAGCCCTATTGGAAAAATGTACAAGAAACAAACCTGCCGCTTGTACAGTTCTGGTATGACACCACCGTAATTTCTTGTTGATATGGATGCAGCTAGTTTGGTTTGGCGTTCTTCATAACTGGAGATACCGGACCGCTATGGCTCCGGGTCTGTCTATACAGGCAGCCAGTTTGCTTGCCGATATGATTCGGTGTGGCTGGTATGATTTTGCGTCCGATGACGAAGGCGACTGACATCCTTCCAAAAAAACGCTTATACCACAGGACCACCGGTATAACTAAATCATACATGCAGAAAGACGACCGCCATCTTCCAACAAAAACGTCCATCGTTCACCACCGGTATCGTTACATCCACCATGCATGTTGAAAAAGAACATAAGCCGCGTTTACATGAATGCGACTTAGTCGCATTGAATCCAGTTGCCACATTCAATATACGGTCATGTAAACGGCATAATGCGCAAAGCGCATCGCATTTTGGAACGGGGAGGATAATCGCAAGGCGCTCGCTGCGGGAGCGAGTGAACAGCTGAGAACATGGCGGCGGCCAACCTCGTCGGCGGCGCGGAGAGCGGTTCCGCAATTTTTTTCCCGAGAACAAACGCAAGCTTTTGTTGCGATCATAAGTAAGCGGAATATAGCGGAGCTGCTCGGTGAGGGCGGCCCCGTCTAAACCTTTGCGAAGTACGACTTGCGCGTCCGAAGGGGTCACAAAGGCTTCAGTGCAAGCACGAATGACACCGAGAGCTCCGAGCACTGTAGAGCACTGCATGGTAGCGCAGAACGAGCAGCTCCTACTTCGGTGCCGTTCCTGGCTGCGAAAGAGCCTCTCGAACTCGGGGTCCGGTCGGTCTGGTCGCGATCGGCGAGGTCTGGCGCGGCGAAACGCGGAGGCTTCCTCAAAGCGTGCGCACACACGTCGCCTTTCGTTCAGAGTGAACCGGCGGCCCAGCCTGGAGTCCTAAACGCCTTGGTTTTGATGCTTCTTCCGTCTCGCAACTTCTTCCACAGCACCGAAGACAGCGGACACGATCTTTACTTTCACTGAAAGCGTCGAAAGGCCTCCACGTGCGATGCACCGGAAAACGTGGTGCGGCTGGTGCCGGAACGGAAATGCGTAACTTCGAGCTTTGAGTTAACGTGCACGGCAACAAACCGATCGTTACACCAAGCCGCGGATACCGCATCGCCGGTCGACAGCGGCAAAAGGCTTGTTGCTCGTACTCGGCAAACTCGGCGTCTTTTCGTGGCCCCTCGCGTCCTTGCAACCAGCCACAAACTCATTAGCCCGCCACCGTAGCGACCGTAGCCCGCGTTGGAGAAAAGCGAAACCGAAACGTAAGGCTTCCGCCCAGTGGCTTCGGTGCTTCCGCTGCCGCGGCTTTTCTAACTTCGCGGCTTCCACTTCCGGTCGTCGCGGAGATGGCGAACAATGGCGAAGGTAGAGCGGTATGGTTCGTTGGCTCGTTTACGGTTACGGGGCAGACGTTTTGCGGTCCGTTTCTACTGCGTCTCTGGTTCTAAACTCGACGGCGCCTCTCATAGTTCAACCAGGTGTGGTCGGCCTGGGTCGGCTCGCCTCGTCCGATCTCCGGACCGCCGGCGACTTCCGAGTTCTTTAGGCCTGGAATCCGAAGTCGTCTGTCTCCGTGAAACGGTAAGCGAATCTCGTCCCGTTTTCGTTCTACTTTTAAATTACGTTTGGTGCGCTACAGTGTAAGCATGCGTGCCAAGTGTTTGTGACAATTTTGAACTAGAATAATTGTGCTTCATTGCGGTTTGTCATTTACCGAAAATGTAAATCGAGCAATGAACGAGGAGCCATGCTTGAAAACGATGTATGTATGTACCATGTTAACTTCTACCTGTGCGGCTATAAAGAAAGTCAAGACTGGTTACGGTTGGATGCGAGGCTGGTCCCAATGCAATGGTAAGCACTTAGAGCGCCTTTCTGAACGGCATGTAAGCAATATAGCGATCAACGAGACGAGCGACGGCGAGAAGCTACGAGTGCCGGCGCCGAGCGACGAAGGTTTCTCCCTCTCGCTGCTTGCGCCGCTCGGTTCTTGGGCTTCTAGAAAACGTCGCTCATCGCCTTGGTCGCTCGCACCAATCGCTTTCATAATGTGTGTCTCGGCGCGCGGCTGACTACCGTGTTTATTCAAATATAAGTCGACCTTGTTTTTTTTTTGTTTTTTTTTTCCCGGAAATTGTGAATAAATAATTTCGACACCTACACTCGCGACCAGATTTTGCGACCCTACGGGAGGCATGAAGCTATCGAGTCACCGAGCCGGCGTTGCCGTAGAGCCGCGCCGCTTCTTGTTTCGAAAAGCTCTTGGTAACCGAAATGGCTCGCCGCCCGCGTTGGCCGGTGCCGCTCCTCGGGCGTCGGATTTCGACATCGCGCCTCTAGCGTTCCCCTTGCTGGGAAACGGGGAAGAAGGGGAACGCGATGCGCCATGCACTTTACCCTCCATCCTCGCAAACGCGCACAAAAAAAAAAAAAAAAATGTTACTTTTGTTAGTTGCTTGAGGCGGCTCGGCTCGCGTGTTGCTCATGGCGACACGGCGGCTTTGCTTGCGTCTTTGTAGTTTGTCTTCCGTCGCTTCGCACCTTCTTTCGTTTCTTGTCGTCATTTTACAAAGGTGTCAGTGAAGTATTGCTGCGAATTTGCGAGGATGTCTACCCAGCTGACGAAGCTTCGGACGGCGATGACATGTCCAGAAGTTCTGACGGTGATAAAGTTTTTGGCATCGCCCCGTGATTTAGCTGAGTGATGTAAATATAGGTTTGTTTCTTTCTTTCGCCCAAAATTTCCCCTGTTCTTAAAAATAAAAAAAAAAGGTCGACCTGTATTTGAATTATTTTTTTTTATTCTCGGTGGATTCAATAAATAGGGTTCGACCTATTTTCGAGTAAATACTGTAACTTTAATTTTTATTTTGGGTTCCGTCGGACGCAACTCGAATGCTCGACAGTTACGTTGGGCGTAACTTTAATTTTTATTTCGGGTTCTGTCGGACGTAACGCTAGACACTCCGTTACACTTAAGGAAAATAGGGGCTGCTGGTTCATCATATAAACCAACCATTTGTGTTTAATTAAAATGCATCACTGACCTCAAAAAAAAAATAGTGCTATCCTAGAGTTCATGCTATAGGAATGCAGCGCTTCAGATAAAGTTGTTAATTTTTACTTTTAGTCCCTGCCCCCTCCAGATAAAACATCTGGCCTAAAGCAGTGTTTCGGATCTCCTTCCAAGACCTCAGGCGGGTCGTCATTCAATCCATGAGTCGGTGGCGTCTCATGGGCGTGTTGCTGGTGCTTACTGGATGGTGCAACCGAGGGAAAAGTGGTCATGCTTGGGAAAGGCAAGTATGGCCGCAGTAAGTATACATATTGTCTTTACCTTTGCTCGAATCCACTTTTAAGAAATGCACAGTTTGCATGTGTGCATCTCTCAATGTTCCCACAGTCGGCTGTTTTTTTTTTTTTTTTTTTTTTAGTGCTCCAACTCTGTTAGCGCTAGTTTCTCTAGATCATGCAAATGGGGTGCAACACTGTGCTGTGCAGAAGCACAGTGGAATTTACTGTAGCTTTATAATGCAGCACAAAATAGTTGACTCCAAGTATGGCTACTTTTGTGACTCCGTTTAACCAAAAGCTATGCCGAAACAAACTTGCCGCCTTATAGGTAGTGCAAAAGAACCTCGCGTGCCTAACCTGGAGAAGGGCATTTTTTTTCATAGGTCAATTTTTTCTTAAACCAATACCTTCAGCCTCCTTGAAATGTTACCATCATGTGACACACGGAAGAACAGTAAACTCTTTAATGTTGGCGAACCTTTAATTTTCGCGGAATTCAGCCACTGAATCGCAGCCACTGAATTTTGCAGAATTCAGTGGCTGCGATTATGTCCTCTGTGACCGATTCGAGAAGAAATAGGGGCCACGAAGGTAAGGGGGTTTTACTGTACATCGGAGGAAAGAGGAAGTCACTTATGTTTGTATGCAGGAGTAAAACCAACAACAACAATCATGGTGTCGACACTTTGCAAGCCTATCTGTGTCTATTGAATGATATCAATTTTGTTTTAGTTCGTTAAACATTGTTGCGTGTACATTGTGGCAGGGCCGTAACCAGGGGGGGGGGGGTTAGGGGGCTCTGACCCCCCCCCCCCCCCCCCCGAAATTTTTTTCTGGGTACGGCCCTGGTCGGTGCACTTGCAGCCAGCCGATTTTAATCTCCACCTCTGCGCACGCGCAGTGGCACCGGTCGGCTACCGGGTACCAAACCGGGACCGGTTCTCCGGTTTGCTATAACTCTCCATTATGTGCCACCGATGCACATGATTCATAGGCGAAAATAAGACAATAGACATTTTCAAAATGGCCGCCGTTGTCTCGGAGATCCCCCCCCCCCGAAATTTTTTTCTGGGTACGGCCCTGCATTGTGGGATGTCGTCTCCAACACGAGCAGTGGTTTTCCCTGAAGCAGACAGCATGGACGCGTGCCGCAGCACAACATAGTTCATTTGCAGGTGGTACCGCAGGTTGAAGGATGGTTGGCACAATATGGGGGAATCACAATTCACTGTTCTACCTCGGGCGTAGATAAGATTTGCTCATTCTAAATCATTTTGTCTAAAAATTGGGGATTTGCGATGAATGTACCCGCATGGTTGGAAGGGCCAGACAAGCCTTGTGAGCGCTTCGTTTTCTAGCGTCTCAGTCCTGAACCCACTCACGCACCACGTGTAGATGTTCCGATAGGTGGGAGCACTTATTTGGAAAATGGTGAATGGCAACTGTTATCTTTATCAGACTTCTGTATTATGGTCAAAGTTGGACTGCATATTTGCAATACTTTTTCTCACTTAAAAATATGTCATACTAAATATGTAGAATAGCCGATGACAAAAAGAGAATGGCTGGGCGTCCTCCAGAACGTGCTTGTGCTTTTCACCCCGCTTTGGACAGATGTGCTTGCTCCAGGCTCATGAGGCGCTGAAACGTCATCGAAGGTAGCAGACGGGCTGGTGGTGGAACAACGGAGACTTCTCCCTGCCTTTCTCATGCTGTCAGTGAGTGTGTACCTCTATGCTCTAACTTAGCTTAACCTGCACAGAGCTGAAGAGAATAGGCTAGGCGAGTGCCCTTACTGCATATGCATTTGTACAGCTGAGGCACTTTCTGAATCAAGAACATTGTGTATCTTACCTTCAAAAACACATCATTTTGGGGGTGCAAAAGGAAATGTAAGGCATATATTTGTTTGTATTGTCCTATTACGCATCGCAGGCACGTAGCCAGGGGGAGGCTTATGAGGCCCGCCCCCCCCCCCTCCCCCCCCGATATCTTCCATTTTGCATGGGTCCTCCTCTCCCCCCTCCCCCTCATACAGCATTTTGTTATGAGTGGGTCCCCCCTGAAACAAAATCCTGGCTACGTGCCTGACGCATCGACTCCAACTTAATACGGAGTCGACCCACTCTGTTGATAAATTTAATGCCTGCCAGGTAATTTGTTTTGCATTCAGTTAATATATCAGTATTCAGTTAGGTATCCCAAGTCATTAGTCGTTGAGATGCAGTCTCTCTGTAAGTCAGTCATGTTTAACATTCATAAAACTGCTTGTCAAATAATGGCACTGTCGAGGACATGTACTCCGCTCAAGCAATCGCTGTGCACAAGCTGGTCGTGTGGATACAGGCAGCAAACATCCTGGTTGAAACGTCCTTCCTCGCAATGTAGCTCAAGACTAGGTCAGGGCCCCACTCACAAACGTCTATACTTTGCATCTCTTTAAGCTGGACCACTTTTGACACTACAAGCCATTGCAGCAAAAACAGTGTGACACATGATTATAAGCTCGACGTACCATGGCATCCAACTAGAAGGTCACATGGCTTGCAGCTTCTGCCGTGGTTAACTTTAAACTGAGATAGTTTGGAATAATGCTCTCGGTTTGTAGTGTTGCCCGGCACGATTAACAATTTGGCGATATAGTGCTGCATTGAAAAATCTGCATTCGTGACTGTATCACCTTATGAATGCATACTATCTATTAAACTCTCCATTCTGCAGAGAAATGAAATGCACTTTGCTTCCAATTGCAGCTGCTTCTGGAACTTCATGGTATGAAGCACCTTATGGCCGCAAGCTCTGACCGATCTTGTTCTCTGGTCTGCGCAGGCCCATTGCAGGGAGTCACTCCGAGAGGCTCACCAGAGGTTCCTGCCCGTGGTCGTTCTAATTTTTTTTTTCTTGTAGGTATGCATCCTTTCTGTCTTTCCCTAATGTACTCGGGCGTTTTCTTTTCATTGTCGCAGATTTGCCTCAAAATTGGTTCAGCACACAAATGGATGCTGTACAACTGTATCCCGCATATTTTGTTCAAGTTAACTTTTCTTTGCGGAAGATAGATTTTTTTATAAAGGTTAGTCTTTTTTGTTTTTATTTACAAATTTATTTGAGTTTCCATGGGCAACACTAAAACATTATGCCAAGGGCAAGGCCAAGTTCACTGCTCTAACTTGTTTTCAACTGATTGCAAGAAATTTTGTGAATGTCGTGAAACCTCTTTCCAGTACTTGCTTTGCAGCATGGAAACAAATTATACATGGGACATACTCTTTTTTAGACTGGTTGCTCATTCTGCAGGTTTGCCTTCTACAGATGTCGTACTACTAGAGAGCAGGCAAATTCGATTGTTGGTTTTGCCATTGCTTTTTTTTTTAGCCATTGTCTTAATAGTTCTTGTAAATTTAAAAATTTTCCTAAAAAGCAAGTCGGCAAGAATATCTAGTTTGACTAGTTAGCTGAAAATAATTATCTAGTACCCTTTAGTCAGTAAAATAGATAGTGTGTGCCGCTGTTAGTGTCAAGTAGAGATGCACGCTTTTTAGGCACTTTGCGCAGAGTGGTACCCATTTTTATTGGTTAGCCTCTTGGTGCGCCAACTAAACTCTTTCTATCCAGACACCTGCCCTTTGCTTTTATTTGGCAGGCTTTGGCAATAAAATAATATAGTGTTATTCCTCGGTGGCTTAAAAACCTAAAGACAGAAGTTTCTTCATGTTTAAACGCAAAGCTTTATAAAGGCAAAAATCAATTAAGCCAGTAGCGGACGACACATAGCCTCAACAGTGCTTCGCGCCAACAGCGTTGCGTCAAAATAGCGGTCGTCTCCTTTTTGCTGCCTTCTCTCTCCCTCCTTCGGCGCTCTCCTCCCTTTCCTCCTCTCCGGCACCTTTGTCACCACACCCACTGGTTAAACTCTCCCACTATACGGCTCTGCATTGCAGTAGTAGTTTTTTTTATAGTCTTTAGAGTTAAATGTGAATATTTTACAGAAATCTCCCAGGTTGGGGTGAAAGAGGGTTAAATGAATGCATTTGATCATTCGCCTTAATTCGGTACCCATCATTTCAAGGCCTCTGTGGCCTTGTCCTGGGGTGTGTCTATGACTGTGGCTGTGAAGGAGCAGTTTTTTAATAGGTGCACGTACAAAGTATAAAAACAAAAGGATCTATGTGCTGATCACGAAAGAATATGCTAGCCATTCTAATGTAGCTCTGCCAAGTACTTGATTGTGATTTGTTTTCATTTCCAGCTACTTGGTTGCCTCAAGATCTGGAGATCCTAGTGGCCATAAGCTTGGACTCAATCTTCTTCTGTGGTCCGGCCAGGACCATGGGGGAGGTAATCCCACCAACAAGAGCATCACAGTATTCCCTGCCTGTGACTTTCGATTAGCATCACGACAAGGGAGTCCTCATGCCACCAAGTGTTAGGTATGCTACTGGAAATAAGCATTCTTACCTCTTCTTGAAGTGAAACAGCAAAAAGCACTACTAGGCCTAAAATGCAAAAAACATTCAAATCTCGGTTTGGATGGAGTTCCAATTACAAAAAGGCGTCTGCAGACATGATTCACATGTGAACTTAAAGCCCACGGATGTAAGTTCGACAGAGTCACAGAAATAACTACCCGCAGATGGCTTCGCTAGTGCTATACACAAACAAATTCTTAAAATAATCATTGTGTTACGTTGGTGTCATCAATCTTATGTACCTACCCCACCCAGCAGTCGGGAGATGTGAAATATAAAAAAATGGGAACTTGCACATTGTCAGCTCTGCAAAGATAATTTATTGAACCGAGCATAGCACGTTCAACTTAAGAAAGCAATTCAGTGCAGGCCTAGTTTTAAGCTTCACATATTTGTTATTGCCCTTCATAATGAAGTAAAAACTGCTTAAGTTGTGGCCCACTACAGGCTTTCTATTAGTGTTAAAAAGTGTTAAGGCAGTTTAAACAGCTCGCTCCAAATATTTTCTTGAAATGCATAGGTTTATGGAAATTATTATGTGGATGTTTGCAGACAGTCATGGTGAGACCAATCTTTAGTGCCAAGTGTTCCACTTATTCAGAGTTGGTTGAGTCTGTAAATATTGTAGGTCGCAAATTCAATTTTTATAGTATGCAATGGGCACAATCATCTGTAATGACTAGCTCTACCTAGGGGAACATTATACGTTTACTATGGCAAGATGGTTTCGCAAAACTAAGTATTTAGTTTATTCAACTCCTGCACTAACCTTATCTCTAGAAACTTTTTATATTCTTTACGATGCTGAGTTAGGATTCTGGAAGTAGTTTTTCTAGAACTACGCTAGACATTTCCAATTGATAATTTTTCTCGCAAAGCATTCGAGAGAGCCAAATCCTGTAATATACGGATGGAATTCCAGAATGATGCGACTGGCAGTTTGAAACATTCGGCACTGTAACAGTAACAATGACATGTCACTTGCCTATGTAATGCTCATTGTCGCAGATCAAACTGCTTTTTCCGTCTGCACTCATTTTCAGTGGACTCATTCAGCGAACTAGCACCCGAGACTGCAGCGCTGGGTTTTGCGAAGTAATTTGCATGAATATAGATGCAACAGGTTTCTTTGAGCGTGCGTCTAACACATATTCTTCATATTGAATCTGCTACTGTATTCATGACCATGTCCTTAATTGTATCCACATTCCAGCTTATTTTTATTTTGACATTTGAGTTTTCTTCAGTACTTTTCTCAACATCTGTGCTTGTTGGGCCGTACTCAAGACCATACATCTTGTCTTTCACTATTACATCAATATATAAAACTGTTGATGCCGAGTGAGAATTCAAGGTACCGAATCTGTCGTGCGAGTTAAATAAGAACCAATAAAAAGCTCTAGAAAGGAAATTTTGTTAAAGGAGGCTGTATAAGCATTAGAATAGCACACGCCATGCTAAAAAAAAATACAAATTCTTGTTAGGTATGCAAGGATGACACTGCTGTGCTGTTTCTGATGTGTCACAAAAAATCAGTGCAATACAGTGTTCCTTATGGAAGTACAAACTGTCGAATTCAAAGCCCAGAAGTTTTATGCAAGAATGTTCCTCAATACAAATGTATTTAGAGATCTGAGCCACACACTCGTACATGACTATGTGGCGAACATTCATTTTCATGTGCATTATAGTTTACAAGGTCTAGTCTGCATTGATTTATTGCATTCATGCTGAAACTGGGAGGGGTTCTCTGGGTGTGAATAAAGATATAAACATTTCTTAAAATCGAAACATTTGAGAACAGACTATACGGCTCTGCATTGCAGTAGTAGTTTTATTTGTAGTCTTTACAGTTGAATGTGAATATTTGACAGAAGTCTCTCAGGTTGGGGCGAAAGAGGGTTAAATGAATGCATTTGATCATTCGCCTTAATTCGGCACCCATCATTTCAACGCCTACGTGGCCTTGTCCTGGGGGGTGACTATGACTAAAATAAGAGGATCTATGTGCTAATCACGAAAGAATATGCTAGCCATTCTAATGTAGCCCTGCCAAGTACTTGATTGTGATTCGTTTTTATTTTCAGCTACTTGGGTGCCTCAAGATCTGGAGATCCTAGTGGCCACAAGCTTGGACTCAATCTTTTTCTGTGGTCTGGCCAGGACCATGGGGGAGATAATCCCAGCAACAAGAGCATCGCAGTATCTCCCTGCCTATGACTTTCGATCAGCGTCACGACAGGGGAGTCCTCGTGCCACCAGGTGTTAGGTATGCCACTTGAAATAAGCATTTTTCTTACCTATTACTAGAACAGCAAAAGCACTACTAAGCCTAAAATGCAAAAAAAAACATATTCAAATCTTGGGTTGGATGGAGTTCCAATTACAAAAAGGAGTCTGCAGACATGATTAACATGTGAACTTAAAGCCCGCGGATGTAGGTTCGATGGTGTCACAGAAATAACTTCCCGCAGATCGCCTTGTCCGTGCTTTACCCAAACAAATTCTTAAAATAATCACTGTGTTTCGTTGGTGTCATCAATCTTATGTCCCTACCACACCCAGCAGTCGGGACATGTGAAATATAAAAAAACAGGAACTTGCACATTGTCAGCTCTGCAAAGATTTATATAGTAAACAGAGCATAGCGCGTTCAGCTTAAGAAAACAATTCAGTGCAGGCCTATATTCATGGTTCACATATGTGTAATTGCTCTTCATAATGAAGGGAAAACTGCTTAAGTTGTGGCCCACTACAGGCTTTCTATCAGTGTTAAAAAGTGTGGTAGAAAACAAGATTACGCTTGGAAGACGGGGACATAGGAAGGACAGACACAACAGAGCGCTAACATTCAACTGATTTAATTCAAGAACCTCAGCGTAGAAACGGACTTTGTCACCGCACCACATCTCAACCAATCCGTTCTGCCACGGACCGCAAGTACGCCAACTCCATATCCGCCAAGTCAATTGACGCCATACTGACACAACTTGTGCCGGAACTATTTATAGTGTCAGCCTCCATAATCTCGCTAACAGTCCTATCTTTGTGCCTCTCAAGAACAGTAGACGAAGCAAATAATTGTTTGCACCCGCAGTCATGACAGTGACACGACAGATCGTCACTGCGAGTGCAAACCATTATTTGCTTTGTCTACTGCTCCTGCTAGGCACAAAGATATGACTTAGAGAGATTATGGAGGCTGATGCTATAAAAAGTTCTGGCACGTGTTGTGTCAGTGTGGCGTCAATTGGCTTGGCGGATAAGGAGTTGGCGTACTTTTGTGGTCCGTGGCAGGACCACGGATTGGTTGAGATGTGGTGCGGTGACGCAGTGTGTTTTTACGCTGAGGTTCTTGAATTAAATCAGTTGAAAGTTAGCACTCGGTGGTGTCTGTCCTTCCTATGTCCCCGTCTTTAAAGCGCAATTATGTTTTCTAACGTACTGTACCAACTTGCCCTACAATCAGCACTTGTTAAAAAGTGCTATTGTGTTTTAAGCAGCTCGCACCAAATATTTTCTTGAAATACATAGGTTCATGAAAATTATTATGTAGATATTGGCAGACAGTCATGGTGAGGCCAATCTTTAATCCCAAGTGGTCCACTTATTCAGAGTTAATTGAGTTTGTAAATATTGTAGGTCGCAAATTAAATTTGTATGGTATGCAATGGACACAATCATCCGTAATGACTAGCTCTACCTAGGGGAACTTCATACGTTTACTACGGCAAGATGGTTTCGAAAAACAAAGTATTTAGTTTATTCAACTCCTGCACTAACCTTGTCTTTAGAAACTTTTTATATTCTTTGCGATGCTGAGATAAGATTCTAGAAATAGTTTTTCTAGAACTACTCTAGATATTTCCAGTTCATCATTTTTCTCGCAAAGCATTCGAAAGAGCCAAACCCTGTAATGTACGGAGGGAATTCACAGAATGATGCGACTGACAGTTTGGAAAATTCGGCACTGTAACAGTAATAATGACATGTCACTTATGTAATGCTCATTATCGCAGATAACCTGCTTTTTCCGTCTACACTCATTTTCAGTAGACTCATCCAGCGAACTCCCACCTGAGACTGCAGCGCTGGGTTCTGCAAAGTAATTTGAATGAATAATGATGCAACAGGTTTCTTCGAGCGTGCGTCTAACACATATTCTTTATATTGAATCTGCTAACTGTATTCATGACCATGTCCATAATTGTATCCACTTTCCAGCTTATTTTTATTTTGACATTTGAGTTTTCCTCAGTACTTTTCTCAACATCTGTGCTTGTTGAACCGTACTCAAGTCCATATATCTTGTCTTTCGCTATTACATTAATATATAAAACTGTTGATGCCGAGTGAGAATTCAAGGTACCGAATCTGTCGTGCGAGCTAAATAAGAACCAATAAAAAGCTATACAAAGGAAATTTTGTTAAAGGAGGCTGTATGGGCATTAGAATAGCACATGCCATGCTAAAAAAAAATACAAATTATTGTTAGGTATGCAAGGATGACAGTGTTGTGCTGTTTCTGATGTGTCACAAAAAACAAAAAAAATCAGTGCCATACAGTGTTTCTTATGGAAGTACAAACTGTTGAATTCGAAGCCCAGAAGTTTTATTCAAGAATGTTCCTCAATACAAATGTATTTTGAGATCTGAGCCACTGACTGATACATGACTATGTGGCAAACATTCATTTTCATGTGCATTATAGTTTACTAGGTCTAGTCTGCATTGATTTATTGCATTCATGTTGAAACTGGGAGGGGTTCTCTGGGTATGAATAAAGAGATAAACATTTCTTGATACCAAAACATTTGAGAACGGACAAAAGGAAGGATCTGAGAACGGTATCTTAGATTCTCCTTTTTCTTACAGTATATCTGATGTTCACTTTATTTCACCTGATGCATTTAGTTTTTAGCGCAGCTGTTAGCACCCGTTTCCGCGTTTCGCGGCGTCGCTGTCGGCGTAACCGCCCAACTAAACTTGGCAGAAAACTGAATTAATGTTGTGGTCATGTGACGTTAATATTTCCGCTAAGTCTAGCTGAGAAACTAAATGTTTTTATGGATGACGTGACACGGTCATGCGACGTCATTTTCCCCGCTACTTTTGGCGGAAAAACTGCATTTGTGTTGAGGTCATGTGACATCAATTTCCGCACTAAATTTATTGGGAAACTTAACCCGCTAAATTTAGTGGGGAAATTTCCCCCTAAATGGGAGCGAGCAGAAGAGGAGGAGGGGAGGGGAAGGAGGGGCATACCCTCCCATCTTCCTCTTCGAGAGCTGTACCGTATTTTCTCGTAACAGAGAATTGTAAACGTCTCATATTTCATCTCATGTTTTTTCAACTTTTATATTGCAGGTGCGCTTGCAGCACAAATCTGGGTTGTTCTGATCCTCTACGCACAAGTTAGGAACTCCTGAGTGTCAAGAGTGGGAGTTTGGTCTGACAGCTCAAGGGACACCATTGTTCAGTATTGAATTTTTAATTATCTTCTTTTGAGCAAAGTTAAGCTTTCCTGCATGCAGTTCTTTTAAAAATAAATACCTGCAACCAAATTTACCAGGTCACGACATTTTGCCTCTGCTCGTAGTGCTCCTGGTGAGCCTCGGATGAGAGCTTACTGGTGTGCAAACATCATAATTGTTTGAAACCACTCACTGATGTAGAGACTTATTGACATCCGGCATTCCACTGAAACGCTGGATATCCACAAGTCTTTCTTGAACAATGCAAGCGGGAAAGGAACCGTACAATCATATTGTATTGGGGGACATTGTACAGAGTGTTTTTTTGTATATTTTACAGACTTTTTTAAAAAACGCCGTAAAAGCTACATTTACGCAGTCTGTTCACGTGAGTTATATGGCCAGGGCGGCATAGTATAAAAGGCTAATTTGTAATGATCAGTCGGCTTATTACAGAGATGTGCCAGACTTCTTTCAGAAAACTAGATGGAGGTTCATTCTCGCGTGGTTTTATCCCGCGAATCTGAATATCCCGTTCGTTTCCCACAAAGATATAACTAAACGTGAGAAAACACAAAAAAAAAACATCCTACCAATAGTGACATCGTAAGAAGACCTTTCAGCCGCCAAGTGTGTGTCGCTTAAGGGCCGCGCGTCCAGTCACAAGTTTTCTAGGTATATTCTCCCGCATTGGCACCAGTCGTGACACATTTTTCTGCCCCTTTAAAAAATAGCATGTGCGTGCATAGCTTTCATAGGCGCTGACGATGCGTCAACAAAGATTTTGAAAGCTGCTCTTGTGACGTCGCTCTCTAGGGAAGTGCTTTCAAAGCGCTTTAAAAATGACTATGCAGCCTCGATTAATTAAATTAGCAAATAATTTTGATATTTGAGATTCTGGAGGTCAAATGAAGAAGATTTAAAAGTGTTTTCTCAAATACAAAACCGCTTCAGCCTCTCTCTAAGTATAGTATGTTTCTAAAATTTTTAATCAGTGAATATAGACCCATGGTTTCAATTAGAAACTTCTAAGCATCATCAAAACGCACTAAATCAATTTTCTTTGTGAAGATATAAGACAAGAGCAGCATTTTATGGTGTTCTAAAAAAATGGTCAATTTGGACCGTTTCCAGACTTCGGTTTCTTACCAGAGCGCATCTTTGCACCTACGGTCCTGCTGCCCGGTGGCCGCAGTGCGAAGCCGCCCCCTCGCCTCCCTCGTAGGATGGAGGGAAGCAAGGCGCACGTGTGTTGCGCGTCTAAGCCCCTGGGGAACAGGACCGTGGGGGCAAAGATGAGCTCTGATAAGAAACTGAAACCTAACAACTCGTCCAAATAAAGCATTTTTACAGAACGCGTAAAATGCTACCCCTGCAATATATCCTTCTAAAAAGAGTTGATTTTGTGGTTTTCAGTGACTCAGCAAGTTTCCAATAGAAACCATAGTTTCATTTTCACTACATAAAAAAATAATTAACAAATTGTATTTAATTATCTGACTGATCGTTACGACTAGGTCCCTATACTACGTACGCCTGGCCATATAACTCTCCTGCACAAATCGCATTAATTTAGCTTTCACGGCCTTTCTAAACATATATGTAAAGCTTAAAACTAAATTGCCGTGTACAAGAGTGAAAAGGCGAAACCACCATGTTGGAGCCATATGGCTCCAACATGCCGGTATCGCCTTTTCGCTGGTATAGGATGTCCCATATTACGTTATCCATGTATGGTTCCGTCCGCCTACATGGTTCCACCATAATCCACTACGCCGGTATAGGATGTCCCATAATACGACACGCTTGTATGGTTCCGCCTAGCTGTATCGTTCCGCCGTAATCCACTATACTGGAGCTGCCCCTTTCGCTTGTATAGGATGTCCCATATTACGGTTACGCTTGTATGAGCCTTTTCCATCATCTTTCCATCATCAATATTTTCCAACAGGGAGGGGTCATTTGCCATTAATTTTTCAGCTAAATCTAGTGGAGAAACTGTATTTGTTTCTGGCTGACGTGACAAAGTCATGTGACGTCATTTTCCCCTCTACATTTAGTGGGAAAACTAAATTGGTGTTGAGGTCACGTGACATAAATTCCCCTGCTAAATTTAGTGAGAAAATTTTCCTGCTAAATTTAGAGAAATTTCCCGCTAAATGGGAGGGAGCAGAAGAGGAGGAGGGGAGGGGGAGGAGTGGCATACTCTCCCATCCTCCTCCTCAAGATCTGCGCGCTAATTTCGCATTACAGAGAATCGTAAACGTCTTTTATTTTTCATCCCATGTTTATTCAATTTTTATATTGCAGGTGCGCTCGCAGCGCAAATCTGGGCTGTGCTGATCCTCTACGGTCAAGTTAGAAACTCCTGAGTGGCAAGAGTGGGAATTTGGCCTGACAGCTCAAGGGACACCTTTGTTCAGTATTGAATTTATAATTACCATCTTTTGAGCAAAGTTCAGCTTTGCTGCATGCAATTCTTCAAGAAATAAATACTTGCTACCAAATTTACCATGTCACTAAATTTCGCCACTGCTATTAGTGCTCCTCGAGGACCTCGGACAAGAGCTTATTTGTGTGCAAACATACTGCTAGTTTCAAACCAATCGCTAATGTAGAGACTCGCTGACATCCAGCTTTCAGGTGGAACGCTGGATGTCTGCGAGTCTCGCCCGAAGGATGCAAGCGGGGAAGGAACCATACAGTCGTATCGTATTAGGGGACATGCTATAAGGTGTTCATTGTATGCTTTACAGATTTGTCAAAAAAAAAGCCGTAAAAGCTACACTTACGCGGTCTGTGCACGTGAGTTATATGGCTAGGGGTGCATGGTATAACGGACTAATTGTAATGATGAGTCGGCTTATTAAAGGGAAGTTCAAGACTTCTTTCAGAAAACTGGATGGAGGTTGATTCTAGTGTAGTTTTATCCCGTGAATCTGAATATCACGTTCGTTTTCTCCAAAAATATAACTAAAAATGAAAAAAACACAACAAACATCCGACCAGTAGTGGCGTCGCAAGGAAATTTTTCAGCTGCCAAGAACATGTCGCTTTAAGGCCGTGCGTCCAATCGCAAGCCTTCTAAGTGTATTCTCCCACACTGGCACCAGTCGTGACGTCTTTTTCCCCTTTTTAAAAATAGGGCGTGCATAGATAGCTTTGATTGGTGCTGGAGATGGGTGAGCAGGGATTTCGAAAGCTCCTTTTGTGACGTCACTCGCCGGGAAAAAGTACCTCCAGTGATGCTTTATAAAGGACTCCATGCAGCCCTGATTCACCAGATTACCAAATAATTTTGATATTTGAGATTCTGGAGGTCAAATGAAGACGATTTAAATGTGTTTTCTGAAATACAAAACCACTCTAGCTTCCCTTTAAGCATAATATGCTCCTTAAATTTTTAATTATTGAAAATAGACCCATAATTCCAATTAGAAAGTTGTTAAGCGTCATTGAAAGACACATATATGCATATATAAGACGGGAACAGCATTTTACGGCGTTCTAAAAACTGAATTTAATTCGACGCGTTCCCAGACTTCGGTATCTTACCAGAGCGCATCTTTCCACCTGCGATACTGCTGACCAGTGGCTGCAGTGCGAAGCCACCTCCTCGCCTCCCTCGTAGGATGGAGGGAACCAGGGCGCATGTGTGTTGCGCGACTAAACCCCTGGGGAACAGGACCGTGGGCGCAGAGATGCGCTCCGATAAGAAACCGAAACCTAGAAACGGATACAAATAAAGCGTTTTTACAGAACGCGTAAACTGCTACCCCTGCGTTATATCTTTCTAAAAAGAGTTGATTTAGTGGTTTTGATGACACTCAGCAACTTTCTAATTGGAAATATGGGTCTATTTTCACTATTTAAAAATTTAATTAACAAATCGTATTTAATTATCCGACTTATCGTTACGACCAGGCCCCTATACTAAATACCCCTGGCCGTGTAACTAACCTGCACAAACCACAGAAGTGTAGTTTCACTACCTTTTTAAACAAATATGTAAAGCTTAAAAAATCGCCTTGTATAATAGTGAAAAGGCGATACCACCGTGGTAAAGCCATATGGCTTCACCATGCTGGTATCACATTTTTGCTTGTATAGGATGGCCCATATTACGTCATGCTTGTATGGTTCCGTACGCCTGCATGGTCCCGTGTGCCTACGGTTCCAACAATTCCACTCCGCTGCTGTAGGATGCCCCATAATAGGACACGTTTGTAAGGTTCCATCCAATTCCGCCTTAATCCACTATGCTGGAGCCTCCTTTTCGCTGGTACAGGACGTCCCATATTACGGTTACGCTTGTATGAGGCTTTTCCATCATCTTTCCGTCATCGAAATTTTCCATCACAGATTACAAGTAATTTCGTTACTTGTAACGGATTAGGTACACGTCTGGTTGAACGGTTGTCGCCTGGCTACTGTAGGCATCAGTTCCAGAGCAAAATACAGAATCACACTTCACCTCCACTTGTTCAGTTTTTGGCTGACACCTTCGGTTCTGGGACGCATCTTATCACCTTCTTCGGCGTCAAGGGTTAACCTTGGGGTGCGACAAAACTCTCTCTTGAGTTGCCTGTTTCTTTTACTCGTCCGTTGTTTTTTTAACGCTTTCACCCTCAAAAACAATTCTACTAAAGTTAATTTCGGGTTTGGCCAGGTCATATCCTAACTGTTTTCAAATCGTTTTTTTTTCCAATAGGGTGGGAATATTTCTTATTGCTTAGGCGGTCACCGAGAAATTCCGTACGTTCAAAACGACCAGTATGAGAGACGGAAACGCAGAGCTCGAAAGTAGTTATCGAGTTAGTGTGCTGTTGTATTGATGCTTGTATGAGCTGTGTATGTGTACGCGCTCAATGTATGTTCAGCTGATACTTGTAGTAAGCGTATTGTGACTACATTTGTTTATAATAAAGATTTCCGAAGCGCAGTGGTCTTGTGAACAAATGAAAATATTTTTTTCGAACCAGCCGGACAAGTAAACCCGTGTGACCAGTCCCAACCACCTTTACCAGTTCAACAGTTATGAAACTGGTCAAACTGGAGCAATAAACAAGTTTAAAACTGGTACCAGTTTGAACTGGTCGTTCCAATAGGGGCTACTTTAAAATATATTTGGCTCCACAGTTTCATTAACACAAATTTGTTTCGTTGGCTTTCATAAATGTCTTAGTTTGCCACTGATCCCTTGTTCTACGATATTTAAAACATTGGTACTAACTATGCGAGTCTAATTTTTCATAGTGTGAATATACGACTTTTTTGATAAACCACACATAGTGCTGTGAGTTTGGTTTCATAAGAAATAAATGCTGCGGATAAGTTTATATTTAAAGCTTCTAAAAGGATCTTAACTATTTCGCCCCAATGGCGAGAAAACTTAATTTTTAGTGCATTCAGACTAAAACCATTATTGAGATCCAGACGCAAAGACAACCCTATGCTTAAAAAATGGGAGTTCAATATGTTTGTTAGAATTACGGCTATGTGTGCAACAATGTCATTAGTAATTTAACTCAAGCGCCTACTTGCTGCTCGACAGGTAACACCATCTACATTTTTATATTTCCTGGTGCCGCTAACAAAAGCCACATATTTCTGTTGTTGATAAAAAACATTATCACCGACCGTGCTCACAATACAAATATAATTGTTTGAACAACGAGTGCTTAAGAGCTGAACGTCTTAAACAATCTATTCAAAATGTTCCTTCGTAAAAACAAATCTACATCGAAAGTATGCAATATAACTGTTATAAAACAATAAATGTGTGTAAAGTTATCATTCACGAACAATGACGAGGGGATCACGAAAGGAGAACGGCCTATAGATATCTGGGTCTGTGGGAAGCGTGTCATCTATGGAAGAACGTCGACATCAGGTGCCTTGGAGCCGTGCGGTTGTTTATTTGTTAATATTTAAGGCAACCTGCATCTGGAAATTTTATGTTTAAACCCTACCCCTTCAGGTCGTTGAGTTATTTTTGTCTCAACATTATATGGTATGTGCAATCAATATTTTCTAAATTTGTACATTAGCAGCAAATGTAAATAAAACTTACATTTTTTACATATGTCGCGGAAGCTTTTAGAATGGCGTTTCACACTGTATTGCGGGAGAGTCCCCTCCCTGCGCAAACTGACCGTCACACTCTATACCAGGTTACTGGTCAAGAGCACGCGAATGCAGTCGCAGTTAAAACAAATTTTTACAAATACCCAAACCCCGATATCTTCGAGGGCAGGGCACAAATTTAAGAACATGTATTAACGATTCTACGTCCTATCGGCGTTCCTCCACGCCCCAGTTTGGGAAAGAGTGTCTCCGAATTTTTTTGACAGTGCATTATGTGATGCGGTCTCGCACAGCCCATATTGGCTCTAGAAACAAACACAACAAATAACTAAATAACCAACGATATAAATGGTGGCAAGTAATTTGTAGATTAGCCGCCGCCCGCGAAAGATGCTGATAGAGTCCCCGAAAATCTTTGGCTGACCAGCGGCGAAGAACTTTAATAACTCTTCATAATTAGTGTTTATATCAGGCGGGCAGAAGTTGTTGTCACTCTCTCTTTTGTCCTGTGGGCAAGATGAACAGAATCACGTCGGCGCCATTTTCCTAACAATGATATCGACCCGAGCGCACGAAGACAAAGTGATTACCTCATCCCAAATGAATTACTCCTTTTAACTTTGGTCGACACTCCTGCGTGTTCTAGGCCTATAAAACGGCTAAGCTGAGCGATCGATTTCCTTGCCTGTTGAAGAGCCCGTAATATCCGCATTGAGTGAAGTCAGGAGGCGACTGCAGCGACTCTGGCTTTCGTCGGGATTCTCGCGAAACGCGAGCGGCGAAGAGAGTGAGCTCGGAAGCCAGAGGAGTTCTTAAGGGCTGCACACCATTGTGAGCACCAGAAGGCAAAGCTGGGGGCTGGGGGCTGGGAACTGGGAGCTGGGGACTTGGGACTGGGGGCTGGGGGCTGGGGGGGATCTTTGCGTGCGGGCCTCTTGGGCGCCAGTACAATATCAACACAGAGTGTGCTTATAGGCTCCTTTCTATAAAAAAACTCTAAGCTCGGCTTGAACACTTGAAGTTTACACGTAGGTTATGGTCAGATAAGGCATATATGGTCATGGGCGTCATTATAAAAACGCGCATAAAAAATACTTTTCGCGGAGGTTGAACTTGGGCCCAAGTGAATCCCATCAAAATGCGCACAAACTGCTGCAAACCAAGAATGAGTTATCAGTCTCCAAACTCGCTCAATCAGGTGGACCATCGTATATCGAGTTCCCTGTGCCTTCTCTAAACGATAAACAGGCTGCAAAGATCATTTGCAGCCTGTTTAGCTAACACTTTGTGTATAAAATTCAAAATATATACACTACCTCATCATGCTGACAAAAGCTTCAGGATACAAAACGTGTTGGTCTACCATCTACATCAAGCGCGTGGCTGCGCTAACCCCGGGGACAACAGTCCCACCACATCACGCCGACAGCAGGTGAAACCCACACATTCCGCGTTATGGAATCCACATCAGTTTCATTTGACACAAAACTAGGGTAAGTGCAAAACAGAGCCACACGCTTCATTCTCAGAAACTACACGCGCGCAAGCATCACCTCACTAAAGGAAAAGCACGGACTACCATGATGAAAATAAACCCTGGAGAAGGGCAACAAGAGTGACAAAGGACCAACACAAATCTCCAAACAGAGCCAGGTGACCTGTGTGCGACCGAAAGAATCCGCCTGGTCTGGGTATCGAACCCGGGACCTCTGCATTACAGGTGGAGCGCTCTACCAACTGAGCTAACCAGGGGTTAGACGTCAGTAGAGCAAACGGGTTCTTTCGTTCGCTCACCAGTCACCTAGCTGTGTTTGGAGATTTGTGTTTGTCCTTTTTCACTCTTATTCCCCTTCTCCAGGGATTATTTTCACTATTCTTGTCCAGCTCGCTTGCACCTTTGCATTTAGTTGCATTGTAATTATAACCATAAATTGCAAGCTCCACCTTTGTTGGTGTTAGACTGGTGGCGGCTGATAAAACCCGTTTGCTCTACTGACGTATAACCCCTGGTTAGCTCAGTTTGTAGAGCGCTTCACCTGTAATGGAGAGGTCGCGGGTTCGATACCCGGACCAGGCGCATTTTTTCGGTCGCTCGCCAGTCACCTAGCTCTGTTTGGAGATTTGTGTTTGTCCTTTGTCACTCTTGTTCCCCTTCTCTGGGGTTTATTTTCATCATTCTTGTCCAGCTCGCTTGCACCTTTGCAGTTAATTGCATTATAATTCGGACTACCACCTCTTGCAAACAAAAGGAAAATCTGAAGACTTGCAACATTACATAATTTGTATTGCCATTGCCCATTGAAGAGCGAACTGTATTGTCGGGCTGCACCGCATATTTCCACGCGTAGTGACAATTCGCAAAAACTTCATCTGGTCACTCCACGAACAAACCTTTTTAAATTCTCACCATTACAGTTAGCTATATACGAATGAAAATCCCTTCTTGATAATATTGTAATCATCCAAGAATCATCTGGTTTCAGTGCTTCTCTTACCATTTACTAAACGCACAGCGACCGTAACACATATTTTCTTTTTTTTATGTTTGTGTTTTCAATAATGTTGTACTTGCCCCCCATTAAGTAAAGCCCTATGGGCGCTTTAAGGGTATAATAAATGAAATGAAATACGTGTCGTAGCTCAACACAGTATGTGTCCCACGGTCTTTGTCAGCATGATCAAGCTAGCCTACGTTTCCGTCGTGCCCAACGAAAATCATGTAAAATGTGGACAGGTACAGGTCGCCTGCGCTTTTCATTAATTTATATCCTAATATCTGAAATGCTGTGGCCGACATTTGTGCTATTGTTGAATCGGCTTATCATGGTTACTAACATGGAGGTAGCATTTGAGTCTCGACATTACCATTTATGAGCAGTACTCGAATACGCGCCGATGCCGTGTCTGCATTAACCGTGTCGGGCAGTGTTATACAATCGAAAAGAGCAACAAGTGAGCAAACCTTGTGGAGACAAGGTTTCTGTTGGCTCTTATATAACGACAATTCTACACACACTCAATTAGAGATTTCGCGAACGTCAAGATTTGCGATAGTCCCGTGAGCGCTGAAAAACTTCGCGACTTCGATAAAACGAAAGTTGAAGAGACGCGTGTCACGTTTTTATTCACGTGTTTCTCGCGCTTCTGTACGACGTATTTCTTTAAACAACTCCGTGACGATCGGAGGACATGATACGTTTAGACATCGTCAGCTGTGCTGTTTATTCCCCGACATGACGATGACGATCGATTGACATTCCGCCGATCGTGCGTCATACGGTGACCTTATATTGAAATGACGTTGCGTTGATTTAGCGTAGATACGTTGTGGAGTAAATTATTTTAAGGTCGTGATGGTGTTCTCCCGCAAACTTTGCGGGGAAACTGAATTGGTGCATAGGCTTACGTGATGTAATTTTTTCGCTAAATTTAGCGGGAACTTGAATTTGTGTGTTGTTGCCGTGACGCCACGCCACGTGTCATCAATGTTTCCGCCAAATTTATCGTGGGAACTGAATTGATTCGTAGGTCACGTGACGTAAATTTTTCCGCTAAATTTAGCGTGAAAACTGACGGCGTCGAAAATCCTGGGTACGGGCCACTAACAGCTCTCGTTGTAAAACAAATATTGCAGTTACTAATATTTTTCTGAGGATGCTCGGGCATATACCGCAGGCCTTGAGCTTACCTTTTTCTTTTTCATTTCGCTTTACTGATGTCGCTACTTTAAATATCTTCTAAGTTAGGAAGAGGTTATATTTTTCTTGTGCTACTTATTTAATGTACCATCTGCGCAGAAATGTATGTCTAGGGACTGCAGGGCTAACCTGAATGCATTTGGTGCCATTTCACCTTACGTTGGAATGCTGTCAACGCCTGAAGAGGACACAAATACGTAAACTCGCGCATCGAATACAGGTCTCACTTTTGGCGCCTTATTGAATGAGTAGGTAGCAACATACGCACAAAAATGGCCAAAGCCGTGAGGTTGCTTCAGTCATTTCTTGGTCGGTCCCCTCAGACTCTAGCGTCTGCTCTGTTTTAGCTGAAGGCAAAATCAAGTATGAAACTAAAGATCCTAATGCGATCAATCTACGCTGGGGTTTTTAAGAGTAGTAAGCAATCTGAAACTGTATCTAGAAGCAACCTACAAAAAATAACTACAGTATATTTCGGACGATAGTCCACGGACTATAGAAGTTTAATTTATACAATTTCAGCACGTGCAGACTTTATACGATAATTTTTTTTAACTGACGGATTGTGTGAATGATAGAGAATGTTAGTGAAAAAATTGTAAGGGTGCAGGCGAGCTGGTGGAAGTTAACCATAGTTTTGTTTAACCCCAGACTGGGGTATTTCGGAAAAGGGACGAGAAGAAAAGAGGCCACAAGGAGGCGACGTCTCAAACACAGCTAAGGATTTTATTCCATCGTATGCACTTTTATACACACCACGTCCACACACCACCAACCAAGTCGACCAATAACAACATAACACCCGGAATACACTAAGCCAAACATAGGCCCAAAACATTACAAAAGAAAAATCTTTCAGCCAGACAAAAGGACAAGATAAGCCTCCGACCACACAAAGTCAACAAAGAACCGTTAAAAGGTTTTTCAAACCCGCAAACACACGGAACCAAAGGGAAAGAGGGCATACTAGACCTAATTACACAAAGCCAAGCAAAAAACCATTAAACTAGCCGGTAGTTAGTCACCGTAAAGCAAAAAAAAAACAAAAAAAACGGCAATTGGTCAGTCTAACCCGCTCTACACATTGAAGGAAAGCGGAAGAGGGTAACCATGAACCAAAATACACAAAGGGGAGAATGCAAAAGTTCCAACCTCAACTACACACTTGAAAGAAGTAACAAGGAATACCAGAAAAAACAATATGTCCTGCACCTGTACAAAAAAACAAATATTAAAATGCAAACAAATAGTGTGCTTAGGTGTCTTGACTACTCTCCCGGCTTTTTTTCTTCTGGGCAGGACGGAACAAAACAAAAATAATGAGACGCATACAGAGGATGCAATTTGGTAGATGGGCGCCGCGCGTCGCTGGCATCACCTTGAGAACGTGTTACCTTTTTCCATGAGCAACTATAAGTATATTTCAACTATACTTTTTCAAATGACTGGAAAGTAACTAGTCAGTTAAAGCTATGTGATGAAAAAAATGAAAACTGTAGCCATGAAACGACGTTTCAAAAAAAAAAATAATGCTGCATAGACGTTTTTACCGTGTATAATTTTACGCCCAATAATTTAAGATGGATCATTATATGCCAGCGCGAACGCACGCTGAGCTTAGAGAAGTGGAAGGCAGGGCTCTATAGTTACATCTCCACAGAGCTCCAACCCTTTTTTAGACTGTACAAACAAACGCGAAACGCCTTTCACTTCTCTAAGCCCAACGTGCGTGCGCGCTGGCAAATAATGATCCAACTTAAATTATCGGCCGTACATTATACATGGTAAAAACTTCTATGCAGCATTATTTTTTTGAGGAAAGTGGTTTCATGGCTACAGTTTTCATTTTTTTCATCACATAGCTTTAAATAACTAGTTACCCTCCGGTCACATGAAAAAGGTACAGTTAAAATATACTTATTTTCGCTCATGGAAAAAGGTAACACGTTCTTGTTGCAGGATACCCTCCCCCCCCCACACCCCGAAAAAAGAAACAAAAAAACGTGACATGGTGTCCCGACACTTGTCACACTTGGATACCAAAGACTACTCCTGTTAAATAGCCGTCACGGGAAGAGAAGGGGTTCCAAGAGAAGGAGGCTGTCTCCGGGCAGCTAGCCTGGCGTAATTGATCTGCGACGACCTTCGTTCATCGCGGTTGGGTGACGACATAGGATGAAACCTTTGGAGCTCCTGCAATGTGTCGCTGTCGTCTGATGTAATCTTGGAGTCAATGATCTAACCACTTGCACAGGAGCACGACACTGACAGAGCTGCCGGGACAAAAGCCGTAAAAGTGCACGTAACGGGTCGACGTTTTTGGATCAGAAAGGGATTGCGATATCAGACTCGTATAAACATTTTTCCAGACTTCACCAGACATAAAAAAAACAAAAAAACATAAAAAGCGCCCAAAGTATACAAAATATTCGTATTCAGAATGCATGTCTTTGTGCAAAGATTGAATTAGCTCAATGAATGTCAGGTTCATTTACTCAGTGTTTTATGTGCTCGACGACACTAATCTAAGTAAGAGGAAACGGAGGAGAAGAGCTCGAATGTCACTTTGCTCGTTGAAATGTTGCCTCAAAAGAAATAAGTGTTTTTTTTTTCTTTCTAATAGTTCATGAGCCGCGTAAAGCACATTTTACGAGAATTTGTCGTTAGAGAAACAACGAATATTTCTTGCACATAAAATGCGTACATTTTAATCATAATAAGGAAAAGTACTAAAAATAAACGCAAAAAAATATAATTGTAATCGAGCCGATTGAAAATCTTCTTGCCAGCAGGCATGCTATAATTATATAGGCCACTAGGCAGGTTCTTTCTTGTGAAATATGTTTCTTCTTTGGCCTCTTCAATTTTCGGCTAGAGGACTATACGGCCCTACTTCACTGGAGCAGCAATTAAGCAACTAAGCGCTCTCTACTCTAATAAGGCATCGGCAGCGCTTTCAGTTGCTTTTGGTTAGAGTTATCTTTAACCAGATTTCTATTTTTTCTCTAGTGTATGATCCGATAACCAGAACACTAGAGATTTTCAAACTCCGCTGTCGAGTTTTACCATCTGGCAACTTTGTTTCTTTAACGCACGTTTACACAGCCACACATTTATCACACACACGAACAAACGTACTCATACACACACGAACACCCACACAGGGACACACCTTAATAATTGTGCATCTTTTCTTAGAAGAGGTTTCTTTGCGTGTATGTTTATTAGATCGGTTTTAGTGGCCTCGAGCACGCAAACTCTTGCATGTTCATATACGGACTGAGCTGTGTCTATTACATATTGATAAATTTACCATGGAAATTTACGTGCTGATTTTTGAGGCTGGCACATTTTTGTAACAACCAGAACGTTGAAAAAAGAGCCTTGTTAAAAACGAAACTGGAGTTTATATGTAAGCATGAAGGGGTCTATTTTTAAGGAATATATACTTCATTATATAAAAAATATACATTCAGACATGCAAAGAAAGCTTAATTTTAAAAGGGTGGCGAAGTGAATTTGAGCCTGCTAAGTGCTTCGCCGTCCGAAAGTTACTGATATTTGGACTTCAAAAATTTAATGATTTCAGTCTTTTTTTGTAATGAAGTGATAAAATAAAATAAAAGTTCTCTCTCATTTAGAAGAACGTAACGTCCCAACGATAACGGAGGAAGTTGAATCCACAAGACTCTCCACCCTGCATCAAAAGGTTTAAACCAACAACAACAAATATTGTTTAATTGGTTGTTCGTATATGACGCTTTCAGCCGCAAATGTTGGCAGCCTGAGTTAAGCTGGGAGTGGCAGAGAATACACTAAAAACTCGAAACGAGTATACTCGTAGGAAAAATCGTAAGGGTGCAGGCGAGCTGGTGAATATTAACCATGTTGATTTAACCTGAGACTGGGGTAGGTAGAAGCATCAAAAATTAGACGTCGTCCTGTCTATTTTCTGCCCCTTCTACGTTTTGATGCTTCTTCTCTACCCCAGTCTCAGGTTTAATCAACATGAGTGTACTCGTGCGCGGCCGGGGTACGCCGGGGTGCGCGCCCGAGTATACTCGGACACGGCACTCACATTTTAAGGGTCACTGACAACCCCAAGATCGATACGATACGTTGTCACCTCTAAAACACTTCGAAAACATGTGGCAAAACAACGAAAAACAAAGCTAGCAAGAAAAAAATATTACGGCGTTTAAAAACATTGGTTAAATCGTGTGTCTTCCCCCGCAGTTTAAATTCCTCCACGTTTCTTTTTTTTTTTTTTTTCAGACGTAATTGGTGAAGGAATTTTTAAAACGTTAACAAGTGTCGCAAGTTCCGTGGCTGCAATAATCGTTATTGTCATTCATGAAATACGTTGTTTTTTTGTTTGTTTTTTTACGAAGACTGTGAAGCCGCTACAATGCTGACTTCGAAAAAAAAAATATATCAGACACCAGAATTGTTAATGACGGATGATCGGTCGAATCCTAGTTTTTTCTTTCATACTTTCAATATGGCGTGATACCGGAAACTTCATCGGAACGGCTGCACGCTTCAGTTTAGGTAGCAATCCAATTACTAACTATTTGTTGAAACTCCATGGACTGCTACACGCCATATTTTCCTTCCTTTTTTAAAGATCGGTTTAGATCAACCAACACTACCAGACAAGATTTGCTAGAAATCGACGGGTCGTCTGTGTCGACTTTTCTAGGTAGGGGTGCCCACAACAAGTGTGAAATGAGCGACCACCCAGTACAGGATCTCAGGCAGACAAAAAAAATATCTTCATCTCGTGCGTTCCTTATGAGCCGTCCGCACTTGTCTCGTGCCAGCCATGTCGGACGTGGGTAACTCAACAATCATGACATTTCTTTTTTTTTTTAAAGCAGTGTAATTTACAATATACACAAAACATGTACCCAAGTTTAAACACATCAAATAGTGATTTACAATATGTACAAAACATTTGGTAAAGTTTAAATTGCACATTAGCTGTCGAACAACAACTCACTGAACAAACGTATATTGTGCAAACTTACAAAACCTCTGTTAGAGTTTAAATACACATCAGTCTTCAAAACGACAGGCTCGCGAACGATTCGTCCTGACCTGGTCGGGACTAATCGACCAGGTCAGGACGAATCGTTCGCGACTTCAGACGCTGCCAGCTCCAGACGCTGCCAGCGTCTGAAGCTGGTCCTGCAATGTTACTTCGCGTACTGCCGTCTGGACTTTTGTCCGAATTGTTAGTGTCCTTCTCCTCTACCAAGAGAGTGTCGTACGAACCGCCATTTTGGTGGGAGGAACCAGCAAGAAGAAAGTGTAAAGTTCTTCTGTTTCTTCTCCGTTGTGTGCAAGAATATCTTTCCAGCAAGCAGGACTGAGGTTTAGCAGCTCGCGCTACCACTGTGGCTTCCAAATCCTCGTCGTTAAACCCTGCTCTATCTCACAAAATGCGAGAAGCCTCTACATTGCTTTTCGCGTTTTCGGCGGTCATTTTGTTTTATTGCTTTCTGATCAGCGCGCACCTTACCTTGTAACTTGGGGAGCATTGGCACCCTCGTCCGAATAAGTTGTCCTATGAATATTTCAGCAGGACTTCTTTCGGTTAGCCCTGGGGTGGCTCTGTAAGCCAAAAGAGATAGTTAGGGATCTGTTGACTTTCAAATAAGACGTTTAGAAGTTTAAGCCACTCTCTCTACCTCGGCATTTGCTAGCTGGTACCTTGGACTTATCGCAAAATGACGAAACCCGTACTTCGATGCAAATGTTTCAAATTCCGAGCTTGTAAATTCGGGTCCATTGTCCGAAATGATAATTTAGGGCACACCATGTCGAGCGAAGATACTCTCAAGTCGTTTGATGACAACGTCGGAACGAGTGGAAGGGAGCGGGGCCATTCTCGGAAACCGTGACAAGTATTCCACAACTACTAAGTAATCCGAGTCGTTTATCTTACAGAGATCCACGCTCAGTTTATGCATCGGGTAGGCGGGGTCACCGTTGCAATCATTGTTTCCGCACTTTGGCTGCCATACTGCGCGCAAACTCGGCAGTTCTGTACCAACGAACCAAGTTCCTTACTTAGGCCTGGCCACCACACAAATTCTCTAGCCCGGGCTCAAGACCTGGCTATCCCCTGGTGACCGTCATACAAGCGTCCATCTTCAGAAATTCTGAAAGCTTCTCGTCGAGAAAGCCAACCACGAATCGTTCTCGAATCATCCGCAGTTTCATTTCGCCAGAGTCAGAGCGTTCAGCCTGCACGTGCAGCGCCGTGAAAAACTGATCGACCGTCTCGTTCTTTTTTATGTTGCTGACGGTGGAAGGACACGCTCACAAACACGACGTTGCGTTCCTTCACGAAATATTCATCAAACTTCTTTTTTACGATGTCTAATTTCTTTGCGTCTGCTTCTGCTAGGTCAAACATTGCAAAAATGTATGTTCCCTCTAGGCCCATGGAGTAGAGCAGTGTACAGACTTGCGTTTCGTCACTTCGCTCGTTGATACCTGACGTGTAGCGGTAGTCATCGAAGTGCTCGATCCAGCTTGGCCTCTCCGAAGAAGTATTGAAACCCAGCGGTCGCGGCTGCTGGAGGCAGGCGAAGAATTCTGGCGGATTCTGTCTGGCGGCTTCTGCAATCGGTCCTCGGTTTTGGCTCTGCATGGCCACTTTTTACACCATGTCGAGCTTCCTAAGTTCGGGTGCCCATGAATGCTGTGAATGAGTGACCTTTCAGTCCAGGCTCCCAAGCAGAAAAAACGACTTTATCTTGTTCCTTCCTTTTGAGCCGTCCCCACGTGTCTCGTGCCGGGCACGTCGCACGTCGGCCGGGTGGAATATGCAGGTCCATGCGCGTTCGCAAGAACCGGAATAGGTGAAGAGAGAAAGTTAAAAGACACGTCCTGTTAAGTCATCAAAAAAAAGCAAGGAGTGCATTATTTCGCTAAATGCGCCATAGATTGGGTGGATGATTCAAGTCAAGTTTTCTGAGGATATCTATATTTTTGTCTGCGAATACACACTTCTCAAGCTTGATATCATAGGGTGATCTCGAAGCAGAAATTAAAATCGCTAGCAATAATGTAAAAACAAATCGTATTTGGGGTTGTCGGTGGCCCTCGAAATGCTGCTCGCACCATTTACGCCATTAAAATACGATCCATTGTATTTACCCGGGTAATTTGTACAGTAAATAAACGACGATCACGTTTCTACAGGCCCATTTTATCCTACGAATTGAGTTTACTGAATAATTAGTATGACAAAGTTTTGGTCCTTAAAATCTGGGGCAACTTATTAAGCTGAGCTTAAAATATTGGCACTCCATCTCGGATTTTCTCTTCAGAGCGCCGCCACTGTACGTGCTACCTTGTGCAGAGCGCGTGTAATATACATCTTTTTTTTTAATTAGCCACGCACAAAGGAGGACGCCGCGAGTGGAGTTACATGCACTGAAATGGCTGGTTTCCGTAGCAGTAACTGTTCTGAAACAGACATGTTAAACGTGTGGCAGAGAGCAACTCTGTTTGTCAACGACTTATTTTGATTATTTGCTTTGAATCGTTTATGTTAATGAGGTAAACGCAGGCAACCAACGCCACCTAGAAAATCAGAGCCTGTGCACTAGACTTTTGACGTCATCCCAGTGAAATAGAGCGAGGACACGGATTGGTCATGAGTGCTGCGCCAGTGTTCGGCTCGGTCTCGTGTCCAATCAACGCGTTGAAGGACACTTGGCATCGGGCTCCGGCCCAGTCGATAAGTTGGCGCCATCCGAGCGCGATGACGTTCCACGGAGGAAGAAGAGTGGGAGGTTCGGAGGCTTTTATTGTTCTAGATGGTGTTGGCGCAGCGCTTCTTCCTGCCTTCTTTGTTTCCATCCTGGCGCTTGTATCATTTGAAAAATAGTCTGTTAGCGAAATTTATGATTCAAAAATGCAATTTCCTGAGCTCCGGATACGATCTCGAGAAGCTCGGGCGATATTATTTTAATTACGTCGGGGCCAGGGCTGAGCAGAGATACTCCATAAAATATTCGGGAATACAAATACTGAGATACACGTGTTTAAGGCCCAAAATACGCATACTGAGTTGAGTTTTTCTTTTGAGCAAACGGATATCTCTAAGATACTTCTAAAACAACGTCGAAAAAGTATTTCGGAATACAGCTACCGATACTTGCAAAAATAAATGTGCTTCCCAACGGTGCTACGCGGGGAGCTTGTACTTCGTGGCGAGTGCGAGCGGTAACTTATGCTTTTGCTCCTCTTTTTGGGCCATTTAATGCACCACCCGTTGTAACGAAATCCCTCCTTTTCATTAATGCCGCTAAAAAATGCAAGTCACCCCCGTTCAGCCATATAGTTAGAGAACGGTAAAGACTGCGTGCCATGGTCGACAAAAGGCGTCAGCCCAAAGTGAACCCTGAAAATAAAAACAACTGCACCGTGAAGCATACGCACAAGTACGTCAACTGCAACATCAACGTAGTCTACGAAATTCCATTCACATGTGGAAAAGTCTACGTCGGACAATCTGGGCGCTGTGTGAACGTGAGACTTTGAGAGCATCACCTTTCTCTGAAATCATCACCATCGGGATATCTCGCCATATATGTCCGCGACTGCCACTGCACACCCGTATTCCTACAGACTAAGATCCTCAAGCATTACCATAAAAAAAGATCCCGAGAACTCCATGAAGCGAAAACCATATTGTCTCTCGGGGGAGCTTGCAAAGCGCACCATCGATAGCGCTGTCCGAGAAAGAGTTGAGATACCTCGACCTTTTTTCTTAACGCGGGTCATTTTAGTGTTTTCTAACCTTATCTCTGACCTGCTGATTTTGTTTATATTTCTGAATTTTTATTAAATTCTTTTTCCCTAGTGTCAAGGGGTCAAATTTAGTTTAAAATTTTTTAATGCATCTATAAACTATAACAATAATTTTTTCTTCTTCTTTTTTACCTTCACATGCCAAATTCTTCTTTTATGTTTTTCTCGGGGAGTGCATTAAACTTCCAGTTGGAGTAAGCGCTCTGTCCTGTCGCCTCTTCTTTTCCTTGGTATTTCCGCTTTTGAATTTTTATACAATGTGTAGCCAACTAGCCCAACAGTTAATTTTGATTCAATATCTTTCTTCTACACTGGGCCCTTTTCCGTGTGTCTTTTCTGCAGATTGTGTTTCTTTTTACGTCAATTCCATCGCCTTTTCTACTTGCCAAGCAAGATTTTACTCATTTGCCATCAGACACAGTGTGATTCCACAAGACGTCTGTCCGTTGTTTGGCAATGCAAGACCATCAATGCAACACGCCAAGAGGATGTGCAGGATTTTGCGGTCTGAGATGTGGCGACAGGTCCGGTTCTATCGGTCCTGTCTCAGCGCCCTTGCCGGCATCGGCACCCCCAATGATGGACATGTCACCAGATACAGGTTCTTCCTGACTACAGCCAGCCAAAAGACTGAATTCCTTTGGGGCTCTTACATCCCTCATCTAAAATACCTACGTTCATCTAGGACGCAGCGGAAAGGCGAGTCTGTTACGCTCTTAGGCTGCGAGCCCCTTCTGGATGATATACGCGGTGTTCTTGAAAAAGGACCGAAATTTTGTACTGAGCCCCAACAGCAAGGAATACATATGGTGTCAAACGTCCATGACATCGCTACTAAAGCTCCGGAAGAAAACCGACAGAGTTGCGTTTCTGACTGTATGGAAATACTACTAAAAGCTGGCCCTCAAATCGACAGGAAGATACATTTCACTCGCATAGTAAATAACTTTCGAGAAAGCAATTTAAATCTTCTAATATCGGACAAGGAAGGAGGTTTTGTTGTGACGACCAGAGAGATTTACCTTGATAAAGCCCAGTTCTCCATAAACAAGACTTTTAATTACTTGGAGAGGTTCAATCCAAAAAAGTGAAGGCAAAAGCACTCCAGCTGTGCAACAGGCTAGATCTAAGCCAATTGAGAAAACAGATAAACACTGCTAAAAGTGATCAATTGGAAATGTTTTTCACCGCCAAAACTCACAAAGAGGGTTGCCCTTTTCGCGTAGTAGTAACTGAACGAGGATCTTGGAACGGAGCTATGTCCAAATTTCTTTTACGCCACCTGAACAGCCTCAATTCCTATGACCCTTTTCTAATTCCAAACTCAGAATCTCTTATAGACTACCTTAAATCAAGTGCTTCAACAGTAAAGTTTGGACTCTCCCTTGATGTGGAGGACTTGTTCTACTCGGTCCCTCACGCAAGAATGTTTGAAGCAGTCAGCGATTGCATAAAGGCTAATGGAACTGTGTCATTTCAAAATCAATGTGGCATACCATCCGAATCTTTCATGGAACTCCTTAGGTTCTACCTCACATCTACCTTTGTAACTTTTAACGGCAATACTTTGATCCAAAAGAAAGGGATTTGGATTGGCTCCTGTGTAGCACCTGTCTTATGCGACATTGTTCTTTCCACCTGTGGCAGGGCAATAGCCCAGAGCCTTCCCACAAACCTTGTAACCCGTATGTTTAGATACGTCGATGACTATCTCGTTTTACTTTCCATCGGACCTGACCAATATGGTTGTGCTAGATTCAAAATCATAAGCAACGCTTCCATGACACAAGCTCAATGACTCAAATTCACACATGAGTTGCCTACTAATAGCAAGCTTCAATTTTTAGATTTACAACTGTCCTTTGAAAAATCACACATTTGCTGGACTTATGCACCACGTTCCAAAAAAAGACTCCTTCTTTTTGATTCTGCCCACTCTAAGATCATCAAAAGAGGAATAGTGCAGAGTTGCTTCAAAGCGGCCCTGCACAAGTCCTGTGAACACACGGTTAAGCGCAGTTTCGAAGCACACGTGCAGAGGCTGCAGGATTCTGGATACACCAATTCATTATTGTTTGATGTACCAGAATGTCTGACAACTCCCAACGCAAGAGGACAACGAAATTGCGAGAAGAAAACGCGGCCGGCAGTGATACCCGACTTCCACAACATATCACACAACTTCAAACGAATAGGCTTAAAGTATGAAGTACCAGTGATACTTTCAGCTCCAAACAAACTAAAAAAATGTGTCCTAAGATTAATTCGCAAAATTAAAATAACAACAATTGCACCGTCAAGCATACGCACAAGTACGTCAACTGCAACATCAACGTAGTCTGCGAAATTCCATTCACATGTGGAAAAGTCTACGTCGGACAACCTGGGCGCTGTGTGAACGTGAGACTTCGAGAGCATCACCTTTCTGTGAAATCATCACCATCGAGACATCTCGCCATACATGTCCGCGACTGCCACTGCACACCCATCATCCTACAGATTAAGATCCTCAAGTTTTACCATAAAGAAGGATCCCGAGAACTCTATGAAGCGAAAACCATATTGTCTCTCGGGGGAGCTTGCGTAAGCGCACCATAAATAGCGCTGTCCGAGAAAGAGATGAGATACAAGGCGGTACGTTGGGCTAGTTGGTTTAACATCGTGAGTGAGGGTGATGACGTTGTAGAAATCTTGTCGGTTAGGTTGTATAATTTTTTGTGTCTTTATTGGTTCTTTCCTATGCTCTGTGTTTATTTTTCTGGTTCGCCTGAAAATTAAACTTTAGTTGACAGTCAGCGCTTTGTCCGTGCACTCCTTTCACTTGTCTTTTGTTCAATTTTTTGCGCTGTTTTTACGTTTGAGATGAGATACCTCGGCCTTTTTTCTTAACGCGGGTCATTTTAGTGTTTTCTAACCTTATCCTTGACCTGCTGATTTTGTTTATATTTCTGAATTTTTATTACATTATTTTTTCGCTAGTGTCAAGGGGTCAGATTTAGTTTAAAATTTTATAATGCATCTATAAAATATAACAATATTTTCTCTTCTTCGTTTTTACCTTCACGTGGCTAATTCTTCTTTTGTGTGTTCCTCGGGGAATGCATTAAACTTCCAGTTGGTGTAAGCGCTCTGTCCTGTTCCCTCTTCCTTTCCTTGGTGTTTGCGCTTTTGAATTTTTATACAATGTGTAGCCAACTAGTCCGACAGTTAATTTTGATTAAAAAGCTGCTTAAGTTGTGGCTCACGACAGGCTTTGTATTAGTGTTAAAAATATTATGATGTTTCAAACAGCTCGCACCAAATATTTTTTTAAATACATAGGTTCACGGCAATTATTATGTGGATGTTTCCAGACAGTCATGGAGAGACCAATCTTTAATGTCAAGTGTTCGACTTATTCAGAGTCGGTTGAGCCTGTAAATATTGTAGGTCGCAAATTAAATTTTTATGGTATGCATTGGGCAAAATCGTCCGTAATGACAAGCTCTACTTAGGGGAACTTTAGACATTTTCTACGGCAAGATGGTTTCGCAGAACTAAGTAGTTTTTTATTCAACTCCTGCACTAACCTTGTCTCTAGAATTTTTTATATTCTTTGCTATGCTGAGATAAGATTCTGGAAACAGTTTTTCTAGGACTACGCTAAATATTTCCAGTCCATCAACTTCCTCGCAAAGCATGCGAGAGAGCCAAACCCTGTAATGTACAGAGGGAACTTACCGAATGACGCGGCTGACAGTTTGAAACAGTCGGCACTGTAACAATAATAACGACAAGCCACTTGCTTATGTAATGCTCATTGTCGCAGATCAAACTGCTTTTTCCGTCTACACTCATTTTCGGTAGAATCATTCAACTCCGTCTTGAGACTGCAGAGCTTTGTTCTCCGAAGTAATTTGCATGAATATAAATGCAACAGGTGTCTTTGAGTGTGCGTCTAACACATATTCTTCATATTGAATGTGCTAACTGTATTCATGACCATATCCATAATTGTATCCGCATTCTACCTAATAATTTTTATTTTGACAGTTGAGTTTTCGGCAGTAATTTTCTTCACATCTGTGCTTGTCGAGCCGTACTCAAGCCCATACATCTTGTCTTTCACTATTACATCACTATATAGAGGTGTTGATGCCGAGTGAGAATTCAATCTACCGTATCTGTCATGTGAGTTAAGAACCAAGAAAGAGCTCTATAGACGAAATTTTGTTAAAGAGGGCTGTATGGGTATCAGAATAGCACCCCCCCCCCCCCCCCCCCCCATGCCGTGCTAAAAAATGGAGATTTCTTTTAGCTATGCAAGGATGACAGTGTTGCGTCATTTCTGATATGTCACCAAAACAATCTCTGACATAGAGTGTTCCTTATGGATATTTAAACTGTCAAATTCAAAGCCTAAAATTTTATTCAAGAACGTTCCTCACGACAAATGTATTTAGAGATCTGAGCAACGGAATCATGCCAGACTATGTGGCACACATTCATTTTCATGTGCATTATGGTTTACAAGGTCTAGTCTGCACTGATTTATTGCATTCATGCTGAAACTGGGAGGGGTTCTCTGGGTATGAATAAAGAGATAAACATTTCTTGAAATCAATATATTTCAGAACGGAAAAAAATATTGATATTAAAGCGGTATCTTAGATTCTCTTTTTTTTTGTCTTATCTCTAATTATCTCTTTATTTCATGTGAGGCATTTAGTTTTTTAGGGCGCAGCTCTTAGGGTGCCGGTTTCGTGGCGTCGCCATCGGCATAACTGCCCCTCTAAACTTGGTAGAAAGTTGAATTAATGTAGGGGTCATTTGCCAATAATTTTTCAGCTAAATCTAGTGGAGAAACTGTATTTGTTTCTGGCTGACGTGACAAAAAGTCATGTGACGTCATTTTCCCCTCTACATTTAGTGGGAAAACTAAATTGGTGTTGAGGTCACGTGACATGAATTCCCCTGCTAAATTTAGTGAGAAAATTTTCCTGCTAAATTTAGAGAAATTTCCCGCTAAATGGGAGGGAGCAGAAGAGGAGGAGGGGAGGGGGAGGAGTGGCATACTCTCCCATCCTCCTCCTCAAGATCTGCGCGCTAATTTCGCATTACAGAGAATCGTAAACGTCTTTTATTTTTCATCTCATGTTTATTCAATTTTTATATTGCAGGTGCGCTCGCAGCACAAATCTGGGTTGTGCTGATTCTCTACGATCAAGTTAGAAACTCCTGAGTGGCAAGAGTGGGAATTTGGCCTGACAGCTCAGGGACACCTTTGTTCAGTATTGAATTTATAATTATCATCTTTTGAGAAAAGTTCAGCTTTGCTGCATGCGATTCTTCAAGAAATAAATACTTGCTACCAAATTTACCATGTCACTAAATTTCGCCACTGCTATTAGTGCTCCTCGAGGACCTCGGACAAGAGCTTATTTGTGTGCAAACATACTGCTAGTTTCAAACCAATCGCTAATGTAGAGACTCGCTGACATCCAGCTTTCCAGTGGAACGCTGGATGTCTGCGAGTCTTGCCCGAAGGATGCAAGCGGGGAAGGAACCATACAGTCGTATCGTATTAGGGGACATGCTATAGGGTGTTCTTTGTATGCTTTACATATTTGTCAAAAAAAAAAGCCGTAAAAGCTACACTTACGCGGTCTGTGCACGTGAGTTATATGGCTAGGGGTGCATGGTATAACGGACTAATTGTAATGATGAGTCGGCTTGTTAAAGGGAAGTGCAAGACTTCTTTCAGAAAACTGGATGGAGGTTGATTCTAGTGTAGTTTTATCCCATGAATCTGAGTATCACGTTCGTTTTCTCCAAAAATATAACTAAACATGAAAAAACACAACAAACATACGACCAGTAGTGGCGTCGCAAGGAAATTTTTTAGCTGCCAAGCACATGTCGCTTTAAGGCCGTGCGTCCAATCGCAAGCCTTCTAGGTGTATTCTCCCACACTGGCACCAGTCGTGACGTCTTTTTTCCCCTTTTTAAAAATAGGGCGTGCATAGATAGCTTTGATTGGTGCTGGAGATGGGTGAGCAGAGATTTCGAAAGCTCCTTTTGTGACGTCACTCGCCGGGAAAGAGTACCTCCAGTGATGCTTTAGAAAGGACTCCATGCAGCCCCGATTCACCAAATTACCAAATAATTTTGATATTTGAGATTCTGGAAGTCAAATGAAGACGATTTAAATGTGTTTTCTCAAATACAAAACCACTCTAGCTTCCCTTTAAGCATAATATGCTCCTTAAATTTTTAATTAGTGAAAATAGACCCATAATTCCAATTAGAAAGTTGTTAAGCGTCATTGAAAGACACATATATGCATATATAAGACGGGAACAGCATTTTACGGCGTTCTAAAAAAAGCTGAATTTAATTGGACGCGTTCCCAGACTTCGGTTCCTTACCAGAGCGCATCTCTCCACCTGCGATACTGCTGACCAGTGGCTGCAGTGCGAAGCCACCTCCTCGCCTCCCTCGTAGGATGGAGGGAACCAGGGCGCATGTGTGTTGCGCGACTAAACCCCTGGGGAACAGGACCGTGGGCGCAGAGATGCGCTCCGATAAGAAACCGAAACCTAGAAACGGATATAAAAAAAGCGTTTTTACAGAACGCGTAAACTGCTACCCCTGCGTTATATCTTTCTAAAAAGAGTTGATTTAGTGGTTTTCGATGACTCTCAGCAACTTTCTATATTGGAATTATGGGTCTATTTTCACTAATTAAGAATTTAATTAACAAATCGTATTTAATTATCCGACTGATCGTTACGACCAGGCCCCTATACTAAATACCCCTGGCCGTGTAACTAACCTGCACAAACCACAGAAGTGTAGTTTCACTACCTTTTTAGACAAACATGTAAAGCTTAAAAAATCGCCTTGTATAATAGTGAAAAGGCGATACCACCGTGGTAAAGCCATATGGCTTCACCATGCTGGTATCACATTTTTGCTGGTATAGGATGGCCCATATTACGTCATGTTTGTATGGTTCCGTACGCCTGCATGGTCCCGTGTGCCTACGGTTCCAACAATTCCACTCCGCTGCTGTAGGATGTCCCATAATAGGACACGCTTGTAAGGTTCCATCCTATTCCGCCTTAATCCACTATGCTGGAGCCTCCTTTTCGCTGGTACAGGACGTCCCATATTACGGTTACGCTTGTATGAGGCTTTTCCATCATCTTTCCGTCGTCGAAATTTTCCATCTCAGATTACAAGTAATTTCGTTACTTGTAACGGATTAGGTACACGTCTGGTTGAACGGCTGTCACCTGGCTACTGTAGGCATCAGTTCCAGAGCAAAATACAGAATCACACTTCACCTCCACTTGTTCAGTTTTTGGCTGACACCTTCGGTTCTGGGACGCATCTTCTCATATTCTTTGCTATTTCACCTTCTTTGGCGTCAAGGGTTAACCTTGGGGTGCGACAAAACTCTCTCTTGAGTTGCCTGTTTCTTTTACTCGTCCGTTGTTTTTTTAACGCATTCACCCTAAAAAAAAATTCCACTAAAGTTAATTTCAGGTTTGGCCAGGTCATATCCTAACTGTTTTCAAATCGTTTTTTTTCCAATAGGGTGGGAATATTTCTTATTGCTTAGGCGGTCACCGAGAAATTCCGTACGTTCAAAACGACCAATATGAGAGACGGAAACGCAGAGCTCGGAAGTAGTTATCGAGTTAGAGTGCTGATGTATTGATGCTTGTATGAGCTGTGTATGTGTACGCGCTCAATGTATGTTCAGCTGATACTTGTAGTAAGCGTGTTGTGACTACATTTGTTTATAATAAAGATTTCCGAAGCGCAGTGGTCTTGTGAACAAATGAAAATATTTTTTTCGAACCAGCCTGACAAGTCAACCCGTGTGACCAGTCCCAACCACCTTGACCAGTTCAACAATTATGAAACTGGTCAAACTGGAGCAATAAACAAGTTTGAAACTGGTACCAGTTTGAACTGGTCGTTCCAATAGGGGCTACTTTAAAATATATTTGGCTCCACATTTTCATTAACACAACTTTGTTTCGTTGGCTTTCATAAATGTCTAGTTTGCCACTGATCCCTTGTTGTACGATATTTAGAACATTGGTTCTAACTATGCGAGTCTAATTTTTCATAGTGTGAATATACGACTTTTTTGATAAACCACACATAGTGATGTGAGTTTGGTTTCATAAGAAATAAATGCTGCGGATAAGTTTATATTTAAAGCTTCTAACAAGATCTTAACTATTTCGCCCCAATGGCGAGAAAACTTAATTTTTAGTGCATCCAGACTAAAACCATTATTGAGATCCAGACGCAAAGACAACCCTATGCTTAAAAAATGGGAGTTCAATATGTTTGTTAGAATTACGGCTATGTGTGCAACAATGTCATTAGAAATTTAACCAAAGCGCCTACTTGCTGCTCGACAGGTGACACCATCTACATTTTTATATTTCCTGGTGCCGCTAACAAAATTTGCCACACATTTTTGTTGATAAAAAACATTATCACCGACCGTGGTCACAATACAAATATAATTGTTTGAACAACGAGTGCTTAAGAGCTGAACGTCTTGAACAATCTCTTCAAAATATTCCTTCGTAAAAACAAATCTACATCGAAAGTATGTAATATAACTGTTATAAAACAATAAATGTGTGTAAAGTTATCATTCACGAACAATGACGAGGGGATCACGAAAGGAGAACGGCCTATAGATATCTGGGTCTGTGGGAAGCGTGTCATCTATGGAAGAACGTCGACATCAGGTGCCTTGGAGCCGTGCGGTTGTTTATTTGTTAATATTTAAGGCAACCTGCATCTGGAAATTTTATGTTTAAACCCTACCCCTTCAGATCGTCGAGTTATTCTTGCCTCAATATTATATGGTATGTGCAATCAATATTTTCTAAATTTGTACATTAGCAGAAAATGTAAATAAAACTCACATTTTTTACATATGTCGCGAAAGCTTTTAGAATGGCGTTTCACACTGTATTGCGGGAGAGTCCCCTCCCTGCGCAAACTGACCGTCACACTCTATACCAGGTTACTGGTCAAGAGCACGCGAATGCAGTCACAGTTAAATCACATTTTTTACAAATACCCAAACCCCGATATCTTCGAGGGCAGGGCACAAATTTAAGAACATGTATTAACGATTCTACGTCCTATCGGCGTTCCTCCACGCCCCAGTTTGGGAAAGAGTGTCTCCGAATTTTTTTGACAGTGCATTATGTGATGCGGTCTCGCACAGCCCATATTGGCTCTAGAAACAAACACAACAAATAACTAAATAACCAACGATATAAATGGTGGCAAGTAATTTGTAGATTAGCCGCCGCCCGCGAAAGATGCTGATAGAGTCCCCGAAAATCTTTGGCTGACCAGCGGCGAAGAACGTTAATAACTCTTCATAATTAGTGTTTATATCAGGCGGGCAGAAGTTGTTGTCACTCTCTCTTTTGTCCTGTGGGCAAGATGAACAGAATCACGTCGGCGCCATTTTCCTAACAATGATATCGACACGAGCGCACGCAGACAAAGTGATTACCTCATCCCAAATGAATTACTCCTTTTAACTTTGGTCCACACTCCTGCGTGTTCTAGGCCTATAAAACGGCTAAGCTGAGCGATCGATTTCCTTGCCTGTTGAAGAGCCCGTAATATCCGCATTGAGTGAAGTCAGGAGGCGACTGCCGCGACTCTGGCTTTCGTCGGGATTCTCGCGAAACGCGAGCGGCGAAGAGAGTGAGCTCGGAAGCCAGAGGAGTTCGCGGGTTTCGGCGGACGGGTGTCATCGGTGGATCGACGTGTGACGACACAACGAGCGACATTTTTAAGGGCTGCACACCATTGTGAGCACCAGAAGGCAAAGCTGGGGGCTGGGGGCTGGGGGCTGGGGGCTGGGGACTGGGGGCTGGGGACTGGGGACTGGGGACTGGGGGCTGGGGGCTGGGGGGGATCTTTCCGTGCGGGCCTCTTGGTCGCCAGTACAATATCAACCCAGAGTGTGCTTATAGGCTCCTTTCTATAAAAAAACTCTAAGCTCGGCTTGAACACTTGAAGTTTACACGTAGGTTAAGGTCAGATAAGGCATATAGGGTCATGGGCGTCATTATAAAAACGCGCATAAAAAAATACTTTTCGCGGAGGTTGAACTTGTGCCCAAGTGAATCAAATCAAAATGCGCACAAACTGCTGCAAACCAAGAATGAGTTATCAGTCTCCAAACTCGCTCAACCAGGTGGACCATCATATATCGAGTTCCCTGTGCCTTCTCCAAACGATAAACAAGCTGCAAAGATCATTTGCAGCCTGTTTAGCTAACACTTTGTGTATAAAATTCAAAATATATACACTACCTGATCATGCTGACAAAAGCTTCAGGATACAAAACATGTTGGTCTACCATCTACATCAAGCGCGTGGCTGCGCTAACTCCGGGGACAACAGTCCCACCCCATCACCCCGACAGCATGTGAAACCCACACATTCCGCGTTATGGAATCCACATCAGTTTCATTTGACACAAAACTAGGGTAAGTGCAAAACAGAGCCACACGCTTCATTCTTAGAAACTACACGCGCGCAAGCATCACCTCACTAAAGGAAAAGCACCGACTACCATGATGAAAATAAACCCTGGAGAAGGGCAACAAGAGTGACAAAGGACAAACACAAATCTCCAAACACAGCCAGGTGACTGGTGTGCGACCGAAAGAATCCGCCTGGTCCGGGTATCGAACCCGGGACCTCTGCATTACAGGTGGAGCGCTCTACCAACTGAGCTAACCAGGGGTTAGACGTCAGTAGAGCAAACGGGTTCTTTCGTTCGCTCACCAGTCACCTAGCTGTGTTTGGAGATTTGTGTTTGTCCTTTTTCACTCTTATTCCCCTTCTCCAGGGATTATTTTCACCATTCTTGTCCAGCTCGCTTGCACCTTTGCATTTAGTTGCATCATAATTATAACCATAAATTGCAAGCTTCACCTTTGTTGGTGTTAGACTGGTGGCCGCTGATAAAACCCGTTTGCTCTACTGACGTATAACCCCTGGTTAGCTCAGTTGGTAGAGCGCTCGACCTGTAATGGAGAGGTCCCGGGTTCGATACCCGGACCAGGCGGATTTTTTCGATCGCTCACCATTCACCTAGCTCTGTTTGGAGATTTGTGTTTGTCCTTTGTCGCTCTTGTTCCCCTTCTCTGGGGTTTATTTTCATCATTCTTGACCAGCTCGCTTGCACCTTTGCAGTTAATTGCATTATAATTCGGACTACCACCTCTTGCAAACAAAAGGAAAATCTGAAGACTCCAACAACACATAATTTGTATTCACATTGCCCATTGAAGAGCGAACTGTATTGTCGGGCTGCACCGCATATTTCCACGCGTAGTGACAATTCGCAAAAACTTCATCTGGTCACTCCACGAACAAACCTTTTTAAATTCTCACCATTACAGTTAGCTATATACGAATGAAAATCCCTTCTTGATAATATTGTAATCATCCAAGATTCATCTGGTTTCAGTGCTTCTCTTACCATTTACTAAACGCACAGCCACCGTAACACATATTTTCTTGTTTGTTTTTTTCTTTTATGTTTGTGTTTTCAATAATGTTGTACTTGCCCCCCATTAGGTAAAGCCCTATGGGCGCTTTAAGTGTATAATAAATGAAATGAAATACGTGTCGTAGCTCAACACAGTATGTGTCCCACCGTCTTTGTCAGCATGATCAAGCTAGCGTACGTTTCCGTCGTGCCCAACGAAAATCATGTAAAATGTGGACAGGTACAGGTCGCCTGCGCTTTTCATTAATTTATATCCTAATATCTGAAATGCTGTGGCCGAAATATATGCTATTGTTGAATCGGCTTATTATGGTTACTAACATGCATTTGAGTCTCGACATTACCATTTATGAGCAGTACTCGAATACGCGCCGATGCCGTGTCTGCGTTAACCGTGTCGGGCAGTGTTATACAATCGAAAAGAGCAACAAGTGAGCAAACCTTCTGCAGACAAGGTTTCTGTTGGCTCTTTTATAATGACAATTCTACACACACTCAATTAGTGATTTCGCGAACGTCAAGATTTGCGATAGCCCCGTGAGCGCTGAAAAACTTCGCGACTTCGATAAAACGAAAGTTGAAGAGACTCGTGTCACGTTTTCATTCACGTGTTTCGCGCGCTTCTGTACGACGTATTTCTTTACACAATTCCGTGACGATCAGAGGACGTGATACGTTTAGACATCGTCAGCTGTGCCGTTTATTCCCCGACATGACGATGACGATCGATTGACATTCCGCCGATCGTGCGTCGTACGGTGACCTTATATTGAAATGACGTTGCGTTGATTTAGCGTCGATACGTTGTGGAGTAAATTATTTTAAGGTCGTGATGGTGTTCTCCCGCCAAACTTTGCGGGGAAACTGAATTGGTGCATAGGTTTACGTGATGTAATTTTTTCGCTAAATTTAGTGGGAACTTGAATTTGTGAGTAGTTGCCGTGACGGCACGCCATGTGTCATCAATGTTTCCGCCAAATTTATCGTGGGAACTGAATTGATTCGTAGGTCACGTGACGTAAATTTTTCCGCTAAATTTAGCGTGAAAACTGACGGCGTCGAAAATCCTGGGTACGGGCCACTAACAGCTCTCGTTGTAAAACAAATATTGCAGTTACTAATATTTTTCTGAGGATGCTCGGGCATATACCGCAGGCCTTGAGCTTACCTTTTTCTTTTTCATTTCGCTTTACTGATGTCGCTACTTTAAATATCTTCTAAGTTAGGAAGAGATTATATTTTTCTTGCGCTACTTATTTAATGTACCATCTGCGCAGAAATGTATGTCTAGGGACTGCAGGGCTAACCTGAATGCATTTGGTGCCATTTCACCTTACGTTGGAATGCTATCAACGCCTGCAGAGGACACAAATACGTAAACTCGCGCATCGAATACAGGTCTCACTTTTGGCGCCTTATTGAATGAGTAGGTTGCAACATACGCACAAAAATGGCCAAAGCCGTGAGGTTGCTTCAGTCATTTCTCGGTCGGTCCCCTCAGACTCTAGCGTCTGCTCTGTTTTAGCTGAAGGCAAAATCAAGTATGAAACTAAAGATCCTAATGCGATCAATCTACGCTGGGGTTTTTAAGAGTAGTAAGCAATCTGAAACTGTATCTAGAAGCAACCTACAAAAAATAACCACAGTATATTTCGGACGGTAGTCCACGGACTATAGAAGTTTAATTTATACAATTTCAGCACGTGCGGACTTTATGCGATAATTTTTTTTTAACTGACGGATTGTGTGAATGATAGAGAATGTTAATAACAATTTATACATTATACAAGCTTCTTTGTGAGCTAATAAGATAGGAAACGTGCTTCATTTAGATTTTTTTCAAAGTGCGAACTAGATCACAGGTACCAGCTATAAACCAACGTGTGGACTATATAAGAAAAATTAATGGATTTTGTTTTCAGCCGAAATGTGCCATTGCTGATCTTACACGCGGAGCTTAAAAAAACAAGGTATACGTTTTAACATACATTTACGTCGCCTTTATGACCGTCAAATGTAGAGGTTTTAAGTGTGAGTTGCTGAGTCGAGGCAGTGGATTCGGTAGCTCAACAGACCCGAGGAAGAAGACAGAAATTGAAAAATAAGACATTTATACGCAGGTAACAATCATGCAGGCGACTGCTTTGAAAATCGAAGCGTATCGCGGTACTTTTAATGAGTTCCGGGAGGGTTATTTTTAAGACCAATTATTTGCACTCACGGACAATTGATTATAAATGTAATTAGGTTTTAAGTGCAATTTCAGGAAATACACAAGAAACACATTATATTTAGAGTTATTTCAGCAAAAAATATTTTACTTTAAAAAATTTATTGAAAATTTGCTTTAAAGCGCGCGTAAAAATAAATGTTGCATTGCGGAATTGATATAAATCAAATTTAAAAGTAAGTGCTGGTCAAAGCAGCGTAACAATTTAGTCTACAAAGGGAGGTCCAATTTCACCCTATGAGGCTTGTAAAAAGTTTACTCAAAAGAGTGTTTAACCTTATACGTGTATCTATTTGGCAGTGCTTACAGCCCGCAATGCAATTGTATCTGATTATCTTCACAAGTTTTGAATCTTGAAGCTGCACATGCACAGACATTTTATCGTCTTCAAAATTGAAACAAAAACAATGGGCGACAAACTATAGAATTTTAGAATTCTCAACCTTGAGGCAATGACAAATAAAATAACGAATGAGACGACACAAAATTTCGATTTCTCATTGTATCAGAGTTTAGGTTATGATGTTTCCTTACCTGCTCGCCTAGATATTTTAGTTCTATACAAATTTCTCACTGAACGTCCTGTTCCTTTTTTTCTTTGACTTTAACCACATTTGTTTTTAAACCTAGATAATGTTGGCTTTTTACGCACTTTCCTCTTTCAGTGCTTAAAATAAAAGCAGGGTATCAACAAACCGATTCTTAATGGAGGAAATACATGTGCAGGGGGTTTCATATTTTGGAACTGCAAGAAGAAAAGTGCTAGTACAAAAAACCAAATATTAAAATGCAAACAAATAGTGCGCGTAGGTGTCTTGACTACTCTCCCGGCTTTTTTTCTTCTAGGCAGGACGGAACAAAACAAAAATAATGAGACGCATACAGAGGATGCAATTTGGTAGATGGGCGCCGCGCGTCGCTGGCATCACCTTGAGAACGTGTTACCTTTTTCCATGAGCAACTATAAGTATATTTTAACTCTACTTTTTCAAGTGACTGAAAAGTAACTAGTCAGTTAAAGCTATGTGATGAAAAAAAATGAAAACTGTAGCCATGAAACGACGTTTCGGAAAAAAAAATAATGCTGCATAGACGTTTTTACCGTGTATAATTTTACGCCCAATAATTAAAGATGGATCATAATTTGCCAGCGCGCACGCACGCTGAGCTTAGAGAAGTAGAAGGCAGGGCTCTATAGTTACATCTCCACATAGCTCCAACCCTTTTTTAGACTGTACAAGCAAACGCGAAACGCCTTTCACTTCTCAAAGCCCAACGACCGTGCGCGCTGGCAAATAATGATCCATCTTAAATTATGGGCCGTACATTATACATGGTAAAAACGTCTATGCAACATTATTTTTTTGAGAAAAGTGGTTTCATGGCTACGGTTTTCATTTTTTTCATCACATAGCTTTAAATAACTAGTTACTTTCCGGTCACATGAAAAAGGTATAGTTAAAATATACTTATTTTCGCTCAAGGAAAAAGGTAACACGTTCTTGTTGCAGGATACCCCCCACCCCCCCCCCCCCCCGCCCCCCACCCCGAAAAAAGAAACAAAAAACGTGGCACGGTGTCCCGACACTTGTCACACTTGGACACCAAAGACTACCCCTGTTAAATAGCCGTCAGGGGAAGAGAAGGGGTTCCAAGAGAAGGAGGCTGTCTCCGGGCAGCTAGCCTGGCGTAATTGATCTGCGACGACCTTCGTTCATCGCGGTTGGGTGACGACATAGGATGAAACCTTTGGAGCTCCTGCAATGTGTCGCTATCGTCTGATGTAATCTTGCAGTCAATGATCTTACCACTTCCACAGGAGCACGACACTGACAGAGCTGCCGGGACAAAAGCCGTAAAAGTGCACGTAACGGGTCGACGTTTTTGGATCGGAAAGGGATTGCGATATGAGACTCGTATAAACATTTTTCCAGATATCACCAGACATAAAAAAACAAAAAAACATGAAAAGCGCCCAAAGTATATAAAATATTCGTATTCAGAATGCATGTTGAGTGCAAAGATTGAATTAGCTCAATGAATGTCAGGTTCATTTACTCAGTGTTTTATGTGCTCGACGACACTAATCTAAAATAAGAGGAAACGGAGGAGACGAGCTCGAATGTCACTGCGCTCGTTGAAATGTTGCCTCAAAAGAAATAAGTTTTTTTTCTTTTTTCTTTCTAATAGTTCATGAGCTACGTAAAGTACATTTTACGAGAATTTGTCGTTAGAGAAACAACGAATATTTCTTGCACATGAAATGCGTACATTTTAATCATAATAAGGAAAAGTACTAAAAATAAACGAAAAAAATATAATTGTAATCGAGCCGATCGAAAATCTTCTTGCCAGCAGGCATGCTATAATTATATAGGCCACTAGGCAGGTTCTTTCTTGTGAAATATGTTTCTTCTTTGGCCTCTTCAATTTTCGGCTTGAGGACTCTACGGCCCTACTTCACTGGAGCAGCAAGTTAAGCAACTAAGCGCTCTCTACTTTAATAAGGCATCGGCAGCGCTTTCAGTTGCTTTTGGTTAGAGCTATCTTTAACCAGATTTCTATTTTTTCTCTAGTGTATGATCCGATAACCAGAACACTAGAGATTTTCAAACTCCGCTGTCGAGTTTTACCATCTGGCAACATTGTTTCTTTAACGCACGTTTACACAGCCACACATTTATCACACACACGAACAAACGTACGCATACACACACGAACACGCCCACAAGGACACACCTTAATTATTGTGCATCTTTTCTTAGAAAAGGTTTCTTTGCGTGTATGTTTATTATCTCGGTTTTAGTGTCTTCGAGCACGCAAACTCTTGCATGTTCATATACGGACTGAGCTGTGTCTATTACATATTGATAAATTTACCAAGGAAATTTACTTGCTGATTTTTGAGGCTGGCACATTTTTGTAACAACCAGAACGTTGAAAAAAGAGCCTTGTTAAAAACGAAACTCGAGTTTATATGTAAGCATGAAGGGGTCTATTTTTAAGGAATATATACTTTATTATATAAAAAAAATCAATTCAGTAATGCAAAGAAAGCTTAAGTTTAAAAGGGCGGCGAAGTGAATTTGGAGCCTGCTGAGTGCTTCGCCGTCCGAAAGTTACTGATATTTGGACTTCAAATATTTTATGATTTCAGTCTTTTTTTGTAATGAAGTGATAAAATAAAATAAAAGTTCTCTCTCATTTAGAAGAACGTAACGTCCCAACGATAACGGAAGAAGTTGAATCCACAAGACTCTCCGCCCTGCATCAAAAGGTTTAAACCAACAACAACAAATATGGTTTAATTGGTTGTTCGTATATGACGCTTTCAGCCGCAAATGTTGGCAGCCTGAGTTAAGCTGGGAGTGGCAGAGAATACACTAAAAACTCGAAACGAGTATACTCGTAGGAAAACTCGTAAGGGTGCAGGCGAGCTGGTGAATATTAACCATGTTGATTTAACCTGAGACTGGGGTAGGTAGAAGCATAAAAAATTAGACCTCGTCCTGTCTATTTTCTGTCCCTTCTACGTTTTGATGCTTCTTCTCTACCCCAGTCTCAGGTTTAATCAACATGAGTATACTCTTGCGCGGCCGGGGTACGCCGGGGTGCGTGCCCGAGTAAACTCGGACACGGCACTCAAATTTTAAGGGTCACTGACAACCCCAAGATCGATACGATACGTTGTCACCTCTAAAACACTTCGTAAACATGTGGCGAAACAACGAAAAACAAAGCTAGCGAGAAAAAAATATTACGGCGTTTAAAAAAATTGGTTAAATCTTGTGTCTTCCCCCCGCAGTTTAAATTCCTCCACGTTTCTTTTTTTTTTCCAGACGTAATTGGTGAAGAAATTTTTAAAACGTTAACAAGTGTCGCAAGTTCCGTGGCTGCAATAATCGTTATTGTCATTCATGAAATACGTTGTTTTTTTTCGTCTTTTTTTTTCCGACGACTGTAAAACCGCTACAATGCTGACTTCGAAAAAAAAAAAAAAAAAGATCAGACACCAGAATTGTTAATGACGGATGATCGGTCGAAACCTAGTTTTTTCTTTCATACTTTCAATATGGCGTGATACCGGAAACTTCATCGGAACGGCTGCACGCTTCAGTTTAGGTAGTAATCCAATTACTAACTATTTGGATGCATTGAGCTTTTTCTCCAAGACCTTCCCAACAAACTGACGAGAAAAAGTCAGGAGATCAGGGGGTTTGAGGCAGGCTATTGTAGCTGTTCCAGGGGTCGCAGCCGACCCCGCATTATTTTGTTCTTCATAATTTGGACAACCTGTGCAGCACGGCGCTTTTATATTTGGTTGTACTGGTGCAGAACTCTAAGCAGCATCATTGCGACATCGCCCCTTACGTCGCTCTCCATGGACTGCTACACGCCATATTTTCCTTCTTTTTTAAAGATCGGTTTAGATCAACCAACACTACCAGACAAGATTTACTAGAAATCGACGGGTCGTCTGTGTCAATTTTTTTTGGTAGGGGTGCCCACAACAAGTGTGAAATGAGCGACCACCCAGTCCAGGATCTCAGGCAGACAAAAATATCTTCATCTCGTGCGTTCTTTATGAGCCGTCCGCACTTGTCTCGTGCCAGCCATGTCGGACGTGGGTCACTCAACAATCACGACATTTCTCTTTTTTTCAAAGCAGTGTAATTTACAATATACACAAAACATGTACCAAAGTTTAAACACATCAAATAGTAATTTACAATATGTACAAAACATCTGGTAAAGTTTAAATTGCACATTAGCTGTCGAACAACAACTCACAGACCAAACGTATATTGTGCAAACTTACAAAACCTCTGTTAGAGTTTAAATACACATCAGTCTTCAAAACCCAGTCTGACAGGCTCGCGAACGATTCGTCCTGACCTGGTCGGGACTAATCGACCAGGCCAGGACGAATCGTTCGCGACTTCAGACGCTGCCAGCTCCAGACGCTGGCAGCGTCTGAAGCTGGTCCTGCAATGTTACTTCGCGTACTGCCGTCTGGACTTTTGTCCGAATTGTTAGTGTCCTCCTCCTCTGCCAAGAGAGTGTCGTACGAACAGCCGTTTTGGTGGGAGGAACCAGCAAGAAGAAGGTGTAAAGCTCTTCTGTTTCTTCTCCGTTGTGTGCAAGAATATCTTTCCAGCAAGCAGGACTGAGGTTTGGCAGCTCGCGCTACCACTGTGGCTTCCAAATCCTCGTCGTTAAACCCTGCTCTATCTCACAAAATGCGAGAAGCCTCTACATTGCTTTTCGCGTTTTCGGCGGTCATTTTGTTTTACTGCTTTCTGATCAGTGCGCACCTTACCTTGTAACTTGGGGAGCATTGGCACCTTCGTCCGAATAAGTTGTCCTATGAATATTTCAGCAGGATTTCTTTCGGTTAGCCCTGGGGTGGCTCTGTAAGCCAAAAGAGATAGGTAGGGATCTGTTGACTTTCAAATAAGACGTTTAGGAGTTTAAGCCACTCTCTCTACCTCGGCATTTGCTAGCTGGTACCTTGGACTTATCGCAAAATGACGAAACCCGTACTTCGATGCAAATATTTCAAATTCCGAGCTTGTAAATTCGGGTCCGTTGTCCGAAATGATAATTTAAGGCACACCATGTCGAGCGAAGATACTCTCAAGTCGTTTGATGACAGCGTCGGAACGAGTGGAAGGGAGCGGGGCCATTTTCGGAAACCGTGAGCAGTATTCGACAACTACTAAGTAATCCGAGTCGTTTATCTTACAGAGATCCACGCCCAGTTTATGCGTCGGGTAGGCGGGGTCACCGTTGCAATCATTGTATCCGCACTTTGGCTGCCATACTGCGCGCAAACTCGGCAGGTCTGTACCAACGAACCAAGTTCCTTACTTAGGCCTGGCCACCACACAAATTCTCTAGCCCGGGCTCGAGACCTGGCTATCCCCTGGTGACCGTCATACAAGCGTCCATCTTCAGAAATTCTTAAAGCTTCTCGTCGAGAAAGCCAACCACGAATCGTTCTCGAATCATCCGCAGTTTCATTTCGCCAGAGTCAGAGCGTTCAGCCTGCACGTGCAGCGCCGTGAAAAACTGATCGACCGTCTCGTTCTTTCTTATGTTGCTGACGGTGGAAGGACACGCTCACAAACACGACGTTGCGTTCCTTCACGAAATATTCATCAAACTTCTTTTTTACGATGTCTAATTTCTTTGCGTCTGCTTCTGCTAGGTCAAACATTGCAAAAATGTATGTTCCCTCTAGGCCCATGGAGTAGAGCAGTGTACAGACTTGCGTTTCGTCACTTCGCTCGTTGATACCTGACGTGTAGCGGTAGTCATCGAAGTGCTCGATCCAGCTTGGCCTCTCCGAAGAACTATTGAAACCCAGCGGTCGCGGCTGCTGGAGGCAGGCGAAGAATTCTGGCGGATTCTGTCTGGCGGCTTCTGCAATCGGTCCTCGGTTTTGGCTCTGCATGGCCACTTTTTACACCATGTCGAGCTTCCTAAGTTCGGGTGCCCATGAATGCTGTGAATGAGTGACCTTTCAGTCCAGGCTCCCAAGCAGAAAAAACGACTTTATCTCGTTCCTTCCTTTTGAGCCGTCCCCACGTGTCTCGTGCCGGGCACGTCGCACGTCGGCCGGGTGGAATATGCAGGTCCATGCGCGTTCGCAAGAACCGGAATAGGTGAAGAGAGAAAGTTAAAAGACACGTCCTGTTAAGTCATCAAAAAAAAGCAAGGAGTGCATTATTTCGCTAACTGCGCCATAGATTGGGGTGGATGATTCAAGTCAAGTTTTCTGAGGATATCTATATTTTTGTCTGCGAATACACACTTCTCAAGCTTGATATCATAGGGTGATATCTAAGCAGAAATTAAAATTGCTAGCAAGAATTTAAAAACAAATCGTATTTGGGGTTGTCGGTGGCCCTCGAAATGCTGCTCGCACCATTTACGCCATTAAAATACGATCCATTGTATTTACCCGGGTAATTTGTGCAGTAAATAAACGACGACCAGGTTTCTACAGACCCATTTTATCCTACGAATTGAGTTTACTGAATAATTAGTATGACAAAGTTTTGGTCCTTATAATATGGGGCAACTTATTAAGCTGAGCTTAAAATATTGGCACTCCATCTCGGATTTTCCCTTCAGAGCGCCGCCACTGTACGTGCTACCTTGTGCAGAGCGCGTGTAATTTACATCTTTTTTTTTAATTAGCCACGCACAAAGGAGGACGCCGCAAGTGGAGTTACATGCACTGAAATGGCTGGTTTCCGTAGCAGTAACTGTTCTGAAACAGACATGTAAAACGCGTGGCACAAAGCAGCTCTGTTTGTCAACGACTTATTTTGAATATTTGCTTTGAATCGTTTATGTTAATGAGGTAAACGCAGGCAACCAACGCCACCTAGAAATATCAGAGCCTGTGCACTAGACTTCTGACGTCATCGCAGTGAGATAGAGCGAGGACACGGATTGGTCATGAGTGCTGCGCCAGTGTTCGGCTCGGTCTCGTGTCCAATCAGCGCGTTGAAGGACGCTCGGCATCGGGCTCGGGTCCAATCGATGAGTTGGCGCCATCCGAGCGCGATGACGTTCCACGGAGGAAGAAGAGTGGGAGGTTCGGAGGCTTTTATTGTTCTAGATGGTGTTGACGCCGCGCTTCTTCCTGCCTTCTCTGTTACCATCCTGGCGCTTGGATCATTTGAAAAAAAGTCTGTTAGCGAAATTTATGATTCAAAAATGCAATTTCCTGAGCTCCGGATACGATCTCGAGAAGCTCGGGCGATATTATTTTAATTACGTCGGGGCCAGGGCTGAGCAGAGATACTGCATAAAATATTCGGGAATACAAATACTGAGATACACGTGTTTAAGGCCCAAAATACGCATACTGAGTTGAGTTTGTCTTTTGAGCAAACGGATATCTCTAAGATACTTCTAAAACAACGTCGAAAAAGTATTTCGGAATACAGATACCGATACTTGCAGAAATAAATTTGCTCCCCAACGGTGCTACGCGGGGAGCTTGTACTTCGTGGCGAGTGCGAGTGGTAACTTATGCTTTTGCTCCTCTTTTTGGACCATTTTATGCACCACCCCTTGTAACGAAATCTCTCCTTATCATTAAGACCGCTAAAAAATACATGTCACCCCCGTTCAGCCATATAGTTAGAGAACGGTAAAGACTGCGTGCCATGGTTGACAAAAGGCGTCAGCCCAAAGTGAACCCTGTTTTAGAGCGCAGCTCTCAGGCGCCCGTTTCCGGCTTGAGCGGCGTCGGTGTCGCCGTCGGCGTAGCCGCGCGGTGCATTATGGGACGCGTGATGTTACTGATGACGTCATCAGTGACGTCATTAGTGACGTCATCGGCATTGTCATTGTCACTGATGACGTCATCAGGGACGTCACTGATGACGTCATCGTCATCGTCATTGTCACTGCTGACGTCATCGGCATCCGCATCATCATCGTCTCTGATGACGTCATTAGTGACGTCACTGATTACGTCATCGGCATCCCCGCCGTCAACGTCATCGTCACTGATGACGTCATCAGTGACGCCACTGGTGACGTCATCGTCACGTGACCTCATAGGGGTCACTCTACCCCCGTGAGGTCACGTGACCCCCGTGACGTCACGTGACACTCGTGAAACGACGGCGACGCCGCTCGGAGGGAGGAGTAGCAGACAGGATGAGGAGGTGAGGAGGAGGGAGGAAAGGGTATACCTTCCCCTCAGTACCCTTCCCCTCCTCCTCCTCAAGAGCTGCGCTCTAATCCGGCTTTACAGGGAGTTGTAAACGGCTTTCATTTTTTTCCGTGAGGGCGCATCTCAATCTGTCCTTTTTGTATCAATCTGAGTCACCGATAGTGTGGGGACACTGAACAACAAAGCCGTTTCTATTCTCCAGAAAATCCTTTTACAGCGTTCGCTTTGCTAAATTGGGAAAGCTGAAGGGCTTTGTGAGAGGAGCCGCTTTTGTTATCCTTGCAAGTGCCTTTTTTAAACCAAAGTTGTTTATGTTAGTGACTGAGATGTATCATGTTGTAGGGCGGGTGCAAATAAATTTCGAAGCAGCTTGCACCCAACAAATATATGTATCTCTTGAATTTATCGTAAAAAAGCCAAGAAATGTAACGAGATATGAATATAGTCTTGCAGAGTATCGCGATACAAGCGATTCGTTGCAAAGTATTTCACAACTGATATGTAAAAATATTTTTCAACTTTAGCTCGATAGAGAGGTACAGATACTCGGAAATGTCTCCAAGGTTCTCTCGCGACACATTTGTATCCTGATACTGCCCAGCCCTGGTTACGGTCTCGTTTTAAATTTTTTTAAGGGACAAAAAATGTTTTTTTCCAAATTCCAATTAAGCTTCGGGAACATAAAATTGGTATGTTAAAGAACAAGGTGACAAGTATCGTTAGTCTGGAGCGTGGCTTCACTAGCGAAACTGTGTGCTTCGAAGTTTGGCGGTGTTGCATATCATGATCAATTCAAACACGAAGATGTTTTTTTTTTCTGTCGTCATTTTGTGATATCACTCTATTTAAATAAACAGTCGCTGCCCTGATATTCGTAATGAGAAATTCCATGGATAGTGTTAATCAGGCATAATATAGCTGACTTCACGGTGAAGTACACGCGTGGGTGGAGCTCATATGTAGTAAGAGACGTACTAGATGAAATGTGTTATGGTTGTTCGCTACACCGTTTGCTTAATATACGTTTTGCACATAATTGAATGATGCAGACTGTTTATTAAGATTGTCTCAAGTGCTTCTGACATTATTCAATAAATAAACAAAAAAAATAATAATTGGGTACAATGCAACCTTATTTCCCCGTTGAATGCTCATAGTGAGTGTCAAAAAGCTATGGGTGTTCCCGGAGGATGGCTCATTATTTACGATCTCTATAAGCCCACCTCCACACCCAACCATAGCGTCTATTCTAAGACTCCTTAACTTAAGTGGCGACCACCAGATAGAACGACAGACGCATTTTTGTGACGGAGGAAGGCCAAGCGTGCGTGTTCCCGCGAGTGCGTACTAACATGTGCTTGTGTAAAGACGTATACTAAAAATAGTTACAAGGGTGGTTCTTATTTGAACCCGTTCGCAATTCTACCTTCTCGTTTTCACATTACCGTTTCGACCCAGCGCAAAACAACTTTCACTTTTCTTCCTTTCTCACATGAGCCGTTCTCAAAACGACTTTTCTCATTTTAATATTTCTTTTTTGAAACTTTCTCAAAATATACTTTCTGGTTTTGACCATTCTCAAAACAACTTTTCTCACTTTAGGCGTTTTCATAATGAGGCTACGGAAAAGCAATAATTTCAGCATACACTCACAGGAAACCGAAATGAAAGAACCAATGACACTATGAAGTCCAGGAACCTGACGCTTTATTGCGCCTTGAAATGCTTCTGGGAGAATGACACCTAGAGTGCATGACAATCCACGGCATGACGGACGACACATAGGCCAATATACAGTGATCGCAGATCTGTACAACCACTCCGACACCGGTTGTAAACAATTCAATATCCTCACAGGGCATGCCAGATTATCATAATTTGCATCCGACGATTCCGACTGAAATGAATAAAAAACGCTGTGCCTGGTAAGAAAGCTCTCAAGCCACGCAACATTCGCACCCGCACATTTCGAAAAGTAAAAATGCCGCAGGTTCCAACGCCCGTTTGCATCCCACCGCATCATGGTACGCACACCCCCCACCATTACAGCAATGAACAGCCCCAGCGTAGACGTGCTCATCTCAAAGAGTATGCATGTAGTACTCGCATTCTCGATGTAAGCACCGAACCGGAATTGATCCAACATCTTCACCTACGCACAGCACGGCTTCCGCAAGCAACTTTCATGTGAGACCCAGCTGGTGTTTTTTACTAACGACTTTTTTTTTTTTAAATCTCGACTCCGGCTTTCCTTCTAATGCTGTCTTCCTCGATTTCGCCAATGCTTTTGACAAGGTTCCTCACAATCGCCTTCTGTTCAAACTCTCTTCCTTAAAATTAGATCCTCTCGTTCTAAAATGGATCGAATCTTTTCTTAGCTACCGTTCTCAATTTGTTTTCTCTAACGACTCGCCTTCCTCCTTAGCTCCAGTCTCCTCCGGCGTGCCGCAAGGCTCTGTACTCGGCCCTTTACTCTTTCTAATCTATATTAATGACCTCCCACTTCAACTTTCTTCTTCAATTCTCTTTTTCACAGATGATTGCGTCATCTATAGACCAATAAAATCTCCCGACGACCACCTCCTTCTCCAAAACGACATTAACAAAATTGACGACTGGTGCCGTACTTGGCAAATATCTCTAAATATTAATAAATGCATGCATGTATGTTTCACGCACTCGTCCTCCCCCCACGTAACAACATTAACAGTAAATGACAGCGTCCTCCAGGCCACTACCGAATATAAATATCTTGGTGTTTATTTAACGAATAATTTATCCTGAAATAATCATGTTAACAAGATCATATCCTCAGCTAATCGCTCTCTTGGTTATATTCGGCGTAATTTCAAGACGGCTCTTTATAACCTCAGAAGACTTCTCTACATTACTCTTGTTCGCCCTAAACTAGAATACGCCTAATCTAATTGGCATCCCCACCTTTCATTTCTCACCAATGCAATAGAAGCAGTCCAAAACCGCGCAGCTCGTTTCATTCTTTCCGATTACTCCCGTTTTTCCAGTGTCACTGAAATAAAATCTCAATTACCCCTCCCTGACCATTTCTCTTCGCCGTAACATTTCCAGGCTTTCCCTCCTGCATAAAGTGTATTACTCTCGCTCTTTAAATCAGTCTCTCCTTAGCCCACCCAACTATGTTTCTTCAAGACTGGACCACGCATGCAAGATTGCCCGACCCAAGACCAAATCTACAGCCCACCTGCATAGATTTCTACCCGACACTACTGCGGACTGGAATGGCCTTCCTGATAACATCGTCACTATCGCAGATAACGCCAAGTTTCGCCTCGCACTGAACCACCACTCCCCTCTGTAATGCCCCTCGGGGCCCTGAGGGTATTTGTAAGTAAATGAATAAATAAATAAATGATCTCGCAATATTTCTGCGGTACTTAGAAACAATTACACACGACGAGCACTATGATCCCTCCGATCCACACGACGGCAACTTAACGACATCAACAGCGCCAGAAGAGAAATGAAGTACTAAAACAGCGCTAGCACTTTTTACACCACATCACCATGAGACCACGTCGCTACGTCAACAGACTCGGGGCGGCACGCATGCATAAGGAAAATTGTTTCATGTGCTTTGGACTAGTAGGCGCCACTTTGCAGCATCTATGTATCATCTTCGCTTCATCTGCAACCTTCATCTTTAACTGTTTCTTTTTCTCTCTACGCCTCACTACCCTTTGTTTGGAGCACGTTTTAAGATATGTCAGACTTCGTAATTTTAGATACACAAACAAAATAATCCGTGTCTCCATCTTAATGGATACAAATCCATCGCAAGAGAGAAAATACTTGCGGTATCGTAGCGTGGATGTGTGCTATGTACGTCTCGTCCGGCTGCCTGGCTTCGGTCTGAACCGAACAGGATTTCATCAAGAACAGGCTCCATAAGTTGAGAGTTTATGTGTGTCTTTTTTACGCAATCTGTACAAAGTCAGTTTCGTCTCATTGAACAACCTTCCACTCTTTGATTTCAGATGACCACAATCACGCTCCCGACGAGTGAACCATCGTCAATGACAAGATAAGAATGACACGCAAGAGTACATTCCCTGACTGTTGAATGGTCCGGGTTTTGTTGCTGCGGTCATCCTAAATAGTTCAATCAATTACCATAATGTTTACAAAATTTTAAATAATTTCCTGCGTTGATAACGCTTGTGAGAACTAAGTTCGAGAATTAAGCTTGACCGTGCATGGAATCGGATTGAGGCGCGATGACTCATTTTGCCACAAACATGTTTTGTACTATGCATCTCGAGAAGAGCCATTTAGCAGCTTAACGTTTAGCTATACGGTTTGAACGGCATAATGCTTTGCGAATCACTTAATTCTGTGAACATATTTGGACTGGAATGGATGCTATGCAGAAGGGTTAAAATGATCCATGCGGGAGTGGGCACATGATCGTTCGCCGCTCCCTGCTGGTGGTGCTCTTCAATGGTGGCGGTGGCGCTTCGCGTGCGACGAATTGCACAGCAGGGCGGGAGACCCGCCGCAGCCGCCGCTTTGTGATGCTCCCGGCGCGGGCGGTAAGCGATCGCCCGTTTGCCTCGGTGTGGAACATAGAACTAAGTGTTCGCAACGGTGCACACTGGCACAGGTAGGCCACAAAAAAGGATCGATGAACATGTTTGAATTGTAATATTGTGTACAATGGCGACTCTGGTGGGATTTCCGCTTGTTTCTGTGCTTGCTTTGTTTGAGTTTTGGTTATTTCTTCTCATATAACAATTTCTACAGAGTAGCCGGCACTGTTCTTAACAGTACCGAAATCAACATTATTTTTATTTGTTTATTAACGCAAAAAGAGAGAGAGACAAAGAAGATGACACGTAAATGGTCAAACAATATGTTTAAACGATACGAGTTGAAGCGCGAAGTACGTGTTTTGAGACGGAGTTTAATTAAATAATAAATATTTAAATGAGAGCCGGTTAAGCCTAGAAAGGCGTAAAGAAGGAAGAGTTAAAGCGGATAGAGCGTTATGGGAATGGTTTGAAATACGGTGTTGAAAGGAGAACGGATTTAAATGAGACGGGTTCAAAAGAGAAAGGGTCGAAACGCAAAAGGTTAAAGCGCGAAGGGTGCTTTGCGAATGGGTTCAAACGAGATGGGTTCAAATGAAAACGGGTTCAAATAAAACGGGTACGAATAAGAAAGGGTTGAATCGCGAAAGGCTAAAAAGCGAAGGGCGTTTTGCGAGTGGGCTCGAACGAGAAAGGTTAAAATAAGAAGGGGTTGTTTCGAGATGCACTCATGCTCGGACGCACTTGAATTGATGCGCCTGAGTGAATATCATTCGGCAGACGGGTGGTCTTTGAGAGTGGGCGCACAAGCAAGTATACGTTCAAAAGGCGAACCTATGCGTGTGTTCAAGAACGCAGGCGTTATCTGCAGAAGTATGAATAGCATGAGCCGCTTTAGCTTACATATTTTTAGACGCTCCACAGTGTGTACGTGTGCCAGGGTTCGACATCCTCATCTGGCGTCTGCCCGTTTGCAAGCGGATCGTGTTCTTGTTTTGTTTCTTTTTTTACTCGGCTGGATTTACGGAGTGTTGACTCTGTGGAAATGTGGATTTATAACGAATATCTTTGAACACGCACAATAACAATCGTGTAAAATAGAGTAATCGGGTTGGCGGTAAGTTGTTTGATTGCAGCTCTTTGAGGCAGGTGAGCCACCACTACTAGAAAACAAACGAGACCAGATGACCTCTCGATATGTTCGTATCCATACAATCACAGCGACGAAAAGCGCTACGCTTAGTGAAAAAAGTACAACAATACCCGAAACCAAAGGTTCTACAACCAATTATCTTCAATCTAAAATGGTAACTGTAGCAGCTGGAATGACTTTCTTGGCTTACGGGGGTCTCCGAACATTTTGGATAAGCGGTGATACATGCGAGAAGTAGGGGAGCCGTTCTTTTTAACGGCTTCTTTTCCATGAACGACGTTTCTCTCAACTGAGGTTATGCGGCAATGAGGTTCGCAATACGTTCATTTGTGCATGTCTCTCTATCGTTCCACAGCCGACGCGGTGAAGAATGAACTGCAATAGGGATCGCAGGGCTTTCTGGGTTCTGAAGTAGTGTAGGTCATTAAATAAATTGTCTCTCCTGGTTCAACGTCTTTCGAGAATCACCACAAAACTCCAAACATTTTTGATGGGTGTAGGTCACTAAATTAATCATCTCTCCTGGTTCAAAGTCTCTCGAGAACTATAAAACTCTAAACGCTTTGGATAAGCGGTGATACATTCGCGAAGTATTTCGAAGACTTTATTTTTAACATCTCCTTTTCAATAAATAAGCAATGGGGATCGCAGGGCTTGCTGGGTTTTGAAGTAGTGTAGGTCATTAAACAAAATTATGACTCTCCTGATTCAACGTCTTTCGAGAATCACCACAAAACTCCAAACGTTTTGAATAGGTGTAGCTCATTAAATAAATCATCTCTCCTGCTTCAGTCTCTCGAGAATTACAACAAAACTCCAAACGTTTTGGAGAAGCGGTGATACATGCCCGAAGTAGGGGAGATTTTATTTTTAACAGCTCATTTTTAATAAACGGTGTTTCTCTCAACTGAGGTTCCGCTTTCCCTAAACCCAGCTTTGATAAAACGTGTAATTACTCTAAAACGCGTTTCAATGAAATGGTGTTCGATCAGCCGTAGAGAACCCATATTTGAAGCGAAATGAAGTTTGGACGGCTGATGATGTAAAAGACATCTCTTTTTTTTTTTTGTCTAGGGCTGAGGTACCGATCGTTTGAACTTTCGATCAATTAATTAATGCTTTAATCGTAATTAAGATGTTTAAATGTGTAATCGGTTGAAGCTCAAACTCGCTAAAACATAATACACTTTAAAAAAAAAATTCAGTCAAAATAACCCGACAAACCGTTTCTTTAATCGACTATGTGTTCATATAATGTGTTTCATTAGAAAGGATGATACAATTATCTATTGGCGGCTGACATCGAAAAAACTCGCCCCGCTTTAGAGTCAAAAATATTGTCCTTCGTCGGCGGCAGTTGGCGTCGCGACCGCTTGTGCCATTTCTTGCCAAACGGCACCCTATTGTTGGAAGACCGGTGGCTTCGATGTGTTTCCATAGGAGTTAAGCCTTTCTCGTTTTTAGAGCGCAGCTCTTAGGCCCCCGTTTCCGGCTTGAGCGGCGTCGCCGTCGCCGTTGGCGTCGCCGTCAGCGTCGCCGTTGGCGTAACCGCGCGGTGCATTATGGGTAAATTTCCCCGCTAAATCTAGCGGAAAAATTTCCCCGCTAAATATAGCGGAAAAATTTCCCCGCTAAATCTAGCGGAAAAAAATTTCCCCGCTAAATCTAGCGGAAAAATTTCCCCGCTAAATCTAGCGGAAAATTTCCCCGCTAAATCTAGCGGAAAATTTCCCCGCTAAACCTAGCGGAAAAAATTTCCCCGCTAAATCTAGCGGAAAAATTTCCCCGCTGGGCGGAAAAAATTTCCCCGCTAAATCTAGCGGAAAAAATTTCCCCGCTAAATCTAGCGGAAAATTTTCCCGCTAAATCTAGCGGAAAAATTTCCGCGCTAAATCTAGCGGAAAATTTCCCCGCTAAACCTAGCGGAAAAAATTTGCCCGCTAAATCTGGCGGAAAAATTTCCCCGCCAGATCTAGCGGAAAATTTCCCCGCTAAATCTAGCGGAAAAATTTCCCCGCTAAATCTAGCGGAAAAATTTCCCCGCTAAATCTAGTGGAAAATTTTCCCGCTAAATCTAGCGGAAAAGATTTCCCCGCTAAATCTAGCGGAAAAAATTTCCCCGCTAAATCTAGCGGAAAGAACTTCCCCGCTAAATCTAGCGGAAAAAATTTCCCCGCTAAATCTAGCGGAAAATTTTCCCCGCTAAATCTTGCAGAAAAATTTTGGTCACGTGACCTGGGGAGTCACATGACACCCCGAGGTCACGTGACCCCCTCCCGAGGTCACGTGACCTCTGAGGGGGGCACGTGTTTGCCCCCATGTGCCCCCACCAAGGTCACGTGCCCTCGGGGGGGGGGGGTCACGTGACCCCCCCCCCCTCGAGAACACGTGGCCCCCAGTACCCTTCCCTCCTCCTGCTCAAGAGCTGCGCTCCAATTCGGCGTTACAGGGAGTGGTAAACGGCTTTCAGTTTTTTTATTCTTTCCTCAAGTCAGTTGGTTCACTGCAAATTTTATAGAAAAAAATGAAAGCCGTTTACAACTCCCTGTAACGCGCAAATTAGAGCGCAGCTCTTAAGGAGGAAGATCCTAACCGTGAGGTCAAGTGACCCTCGTGACCTCATGTGGGTCACGTGGTCTGACAGAAGTCAGGTGACCTCACAGGGGTCATGTGAAGTCACCGGGGTCACGTGACCTCACGGTTACGCCGACGGCGACGGCGACGCCGCTCAAGCCGGAAACGGGCGCCTAAGAGCTGCGCTCTAAAAAACACATATCTCTTTTTACCACCCTGCTTTTAATTTTTACAACCCATACATTATCCTGTAATTCGGCAGATTACTTGCAAATATGTACAACTTTAGTCATGGTTAAAGGAGTATTGAATAGAAACTCCAAATATACTTCTCACGTTCTGAAGTTAAACATGATCAACTTATCTGCTAATGACAATCACGCGCTTGTATTTTGAACGGCTGGCTATATCGTTCGTTCCAAAGGACTGATTCCTGTGAGCGCGCGAAGATCAGCCGTCGGAGAGCGAGATGCATCTCGGGAGACGTGACGTCAACTGGCCCTACATGGCAAAGCTGCTTGGGGGCTGCCCTGGTTATGAGCCCCGCCATATGGCGTCCTCAACGCGTTTCAACCTGGCCGTTTTTAGTTGACCTCCCCTCTTCCCGCAGAAGTTGAGAAGGGCCGAAAGAGAAGAGAAATTCAGTTCGACTACTCTCGAGAGCTCGCAGATCGCCGCCGTACTTCCGCAGAGCGGTGCTGCTTTTAAAGCAATATTGACGTAACAACATTCGGGTTATTCCTTTTAAACAATGTTTTAGTGTATTCTCACAAAAAACGATGGTGCATCTCTGATGTGGCCAGAACCTGGATGAGATTTTGACCTTAAAATAGGCGCTAAACGTTTGTCGCAATATTCCTTCAACTCAGGACTCGTACCAAAAAAAGGCCATGTCCAATTTACGAAAAAACTCGTTAGGTTTTCTTGGCGTGCTCTACCCCAGGAGCGCGGCGTTCAGCAGGTTTAGCGCAGAGATGGAGCTCGTCAAGGACAGCGGGTTGCCGGCAGTCGAGAATTTCCCAAGAGGGACAAAGTCCCGCAGCTTCACTTCCAGTAATCTGCCTGCGCACCTAGACAGTCGAACATCTGTCGGGGTTTAAGGCTTTTTCCCTCCCTCCCCTGGCACCGACGGTCACCACTCGAAGTCGCTCAAGGTGACGACTGGATGTACATTTTTTATTATCCGTTCATTTGTGTATGTCTCTCTATCGTTCCACAGCCGACGTGATGAAGGGCAAACTGCACTGGGGGTCGCAGGGCTTTCTGTGTTCTGAAGTATTGTATCATTAAATAAATTATGTCTTTCCTGGTTCGACGTCTCTCGAGAGCCCGCATAGTGCAGTAAAAATTATTGTAAAAAATAAAAAAGAAAAACTCGATCGCTTATAGTCATGTTGAATACCAGAAAACTCCCTTTGCTATAACTTCGCCGGAGTAATAATATCCTCATCTGAAAATTCGCATCCAAAAAGCAAAAAAGAAGATGTCGTTTTTTGTTTTTTGTTTTCGTTAGGCCTTGTACTGATTTTATGTACCACGCACACCTGATATGGCCCTCAAATGTGAGCCAGCAATATGTCTGAACAAAAAAACGTGCAAAACTAATTCTGCTCTTTCCCATTTGTCACGTTATGCCTACTACTAATGCACCCAATAATTCATTAACTAATCGATTAATTGGTACGGACTGATCGGCTCAAAACTTTTAATTTATGCCTAGCCCTATGTCTAAATCCAAAGTAACTAGTGTCAGAGAACGAGGTCATGGCCTTCTACGTAAACGGTTTTAGCAGATTTATCTATGCAAATATCGTTTTGTATCTTTTAATATGTTCATCTCTTGATCATTTTGAGGTACTTATCCCGTGTTTATTTGCTTCGTATAGCTGAGCTTGTGAAACTTTATTTGTGTACAGAAAGAGTGCTCAACCAAATATTGTTTTGTTTGTTTCATGCAATTAAGCGATAAACGTTGCTTTTAACATGTAAATACCAGCTTTTTTGGTATTTTATGAGGACGGAATATTTTTATGATGTTTACGCGAGCAACTTAAATATATTGTTATTGCCACCCCCCCCCCCCCAAAAAAAAAAAAAACACAGCTTGGATAACTTCGTTTTCAAAAAGCTAACCTGTAAAGTAGCGCTGGCAGCATAATCTTTCTCGTGAGATCAAAGGAAATTTAAAAAAAAAAATTAAAGACGTTTACAAATCTCTGTAATCTGAAATTAGAGCGCAGCTCTTGAAAAGTAGGGGGGAGGGGGCAGTATGGAGGTGAGGGTATGTCCATCCTCCTTCGTTCCTCTTCTCCACTCCTCGTCCCCTCCTCCTCTGCGCCTCGTCCTCCCCTCTTTTTCCACTCTCACCCTCCCCTCCTACTTCTCTCCTCCTCATCCTCCCCTCCACCTTCTTTCCTCTTCCTCCTTCTCTCCTCCCTCCTCTCTTAGTCCCCCATACTTTCTCCTTTCCCCTCTTCCTCCACCTTCCATACTCCACTTTCCTTCTCCAGCTCCTTCGCCGTACCTTCCCCTCCTCCTCCGCACCCTCCCCTTCTCCTCATGCGTACCTTCAAATATTCGTCCTCCTCCCTACCCTCTGCTCCTCCTCCTGCATACCCTTCCCTTCCTTCCACAATTTCCCCGCTAAATGTTTCTGAAAAATTAACGCCAAGTGACCTCAACAGCAATTCAATTTACCGCTTAATTTAGCGGGGAATTGAGTGGCTGTTGAGGTCACGCGACGGCATTTTTCTCGCTAAATTTAGCGAGAAAACGGAATTGGTGTTGCGTCACGGGACGTCAATTTTCCCGCTAAATTTTGCGGGTAAACTGAATTGGTGTTGACGTAACGTGACGTCATATTTCCTACCAAATTTAGCGGGTAACTGAATTGCTGTTGAGGTCACGTGGTATCACTTTCCCGCTCAATCTAGCTGAGAAACTGGATTTGTTCATTGTTTACGTGACACCAACACATGTGACGTCATTTTCGCCGGTAAATTGGGGGGGGGGGGGATGGTGAACTGAATCGGTGTTCAGGTCACGTGACGTTTCCCGCTAAATTTAGCGAGGAACTGAATTGCTGTTGAGGTGACGTGGCGTCAATGTTCCCGCTACATCTAGCGGAGGAACTGAACTTGCTCATAGGTGACGTGACACCAATTCAAGTGACGTCATTTTCCCCACTAAATTTAGAGAGGAAACTGAATTGGTGTTGACGTCACGTGATGTCAATTTCCCGGCGAAATTTAGCACGGTTACGCCGACGCCGGGAAACGCGGAAGCGGGCACGAAAGATGTTTGTCCTGTCCGTCATCTTTTTCTAACTCTCGTATTTTTGGGCGCCCCTAAAAGTTGCGCTCTACAATCACTTCTCATCAGTGGTCGCAATTTGAGACGGGAAGCAAGTTACAGAAGCTATTTTATTGCGTCCAAGTCTGCGATGCTTCCGCCCAAGTCTTCCCTTTCAATATTCCCTGAGAAACATTCTGTTATGGTGTCCATCAAATCAATATAACTCCCACACAGTTGCAGCAAAGGCTAACACATGTGCATCGTGAGATTAAGTGAGCGCAGGGTCGAAAAACAGGATCTTAGTGATATTTGCATGATTTCAAGTTCTTCATACCTGCTCTGAGCTTATATTTCAATTCGAGACTGCAGTAGTACATAGCGCTATACCAACCTTAATGTGCAAAAAACATATGAATGGGGCAAGACCAAACTACATGGTGTCACATGTCATGAAAGATATAATGTACAAAGGATGTGATAGGACATTTTATTCGTCGGACGTTTTCCCACGTGAAACTTGGTAACATTTTTATATAGGGTTTAAACTCATATCACCTATAAACATGTCTTATAGATTAATTTAATCATTCGATATTATCTAAGACGAAACGATGCTGCCGCAAAAGAGCGGAAGCTTCCAATTTGTGGCGATTAATAGAGAAAAAAGGCAGATGTTTTCAATGATGAATCCTACGAGGATCACATTGGTCTAACTGGACATTGTAAACAAAGTCGACTTTTTTTCAAAATAACTCGGTGACCGCCCAAATCGAGGGTTGAAACGTAAAGCCAATTGACAGATCACGGCTGGAGAACAGTGGTAAGGATTTCCGGGCATCAAAAGAACTCGTGATGCCTAACGCAACTACAGCATAAGTGCTCCATCATCAGCATATTTTTCCATTACTCCTCCGAAGCTTTCAAAGCTCAAAGTTAGCGGAAACTTTCGAACAACCCTGTTCCTCATCGAGTCAAACTTGTTTTCTTATTTTTGCTATCTGGGCTTCCGGTTTATAGCGCTACTCCGTAATCCCAAAAAAAATAAAAAAAAAATAAAAAAAAATCGGTACGCGCACAGACATAGAACATTCATTGGGAGGAGTGATTTATGCGCGTGTACCCCTAAGCTGACAGTCTCGTGGTCGTTTGCTAGCTACGTGCTCGTTGGGCCAGTGAAGGGATAACCCTCCCGCCCATTCCCACGTCCAGAGAATGAAATCAGGTAATGAAAGGGGAGGGATGTTTGGTCTGGCGAGCGCGTAGTCTGACGGCCAGCCTGGGCAGTCGAAAACTGTATAAGAGGAAGAAAACTGGCGCCTTCCCCTCTCTCTCCAAAGAAAGAAATAAAAATTAATGAAACAAAGACAACTTTGCAAACGCGCGCAACGTGGCAGCGTATTCCCGAACGTGTTTTGTTTTCAAGCTTTTTAACAAGGAAATAAACAAAATTTGGGAAGCAATTATCGAGCTACTTTTGTACTTATTTTCGTAACGGATCTACTCTACCCCTACGAGAATTAAAACAAATCACAATATCGAGAACATATTTTGAAAACTATTTCGAAGGAGATGGTTTTGAATCTGGGAGAACACTTATATTGGCACGACAGGGTATTTATGCTCGCCAGTTTTTTATTTGTACATAACATATGAAAGCCAACTATCCAGAACGGAATTTGCGACTCGAAATTCGTTTTCTTCCCACCCGAAAACCGCCATTCACGAACTGGCCGGTTTGAGTCGCGCTCCCTCTCGTCTCTGTGGTCACGTGTCTTTATTGTTGAGACGCGACCACCAAAGATAATCAAAGTCCTGGGTCGTCGAAGGCACACACTCAATACTAGAAATGATAAAAAAAAATATTATACCCATTTTATGCGGCTCTTAAAAAAACTGAAATACGCTTATTGAAAAAAAAAATAATAAGAGTTGCGCCGCCACGTGGCTTTTGGTATCTTTTCCTATATTTCGTCTTACCAGTTCAGTTTCGGTTTCGGTTTCTAAGTAGTTGCGTTTTTTGTTTTTGCTTTCACTTTATTAAAAATATACTTGACTCTGTAGCAAAATACTGATTATGTTGTCTTCAAACACCATATTAAATTGCCTAACGAAAATAATATTTCTTTTTTTTGGGGGGGGGGGTGGGGGAGGGGGGTGTTTGCCGGGCCGGATTAAGGTGCGGGAGAAGGCGGGCTGCAGCCCAGGAGCCCAGGCTTCCAGGAGGCCCCGTGCTGGCACCAAAAAAATTTAAAGAACAAAGGTGCGAGTCAGTTTCACTTCAAAACAGCTCAGACCTAATTAGGAAAAAAACTCAGAGGAGCCTCTGGGCCCTGGCTTTCTGGTGTAGTTCACTAACACCCCCCGCCCTTTTTATTTATTTTTTTTTTCAACAGGGAATCAGGAATGGCATAAAGTTCTCTTTTCTAAACGAGCTGGTGTTTGTGAGTTCGCTGAGAAAGGCGGTGCTAGAGCAACAAAATGTAAGCGTTGCCTCCCACCCTCCTTGTGGGAAGGAGCAAAGCTGTCGCCGCTGTCGGTCCCGTTGAAGTCTCTTCTAATACTTTAATATCGGTTCCAGGAGGTGACCCGTTTTCCTTGTTTCGCCCTTAGTAAGGTAAGTGGTCCCTTTTTGTGAGATTGAGCTTTTGCTGCACCTGGAAGGTAAATTTTTTCTGGTTTGATCATCTTAAAAATGCATTGTTATTTCATTAGGCGTTACCTGTAATAAAGTTATAATATACTGTAAAAAAAACACCTTCAAGATTAAAGGCACTTAGGTCCTAGCTTCTAGGACCTTATTAATATACAACTGCTTATTAGCCCCTACAGGAGTATTATGAAACCGTTCGAGACATTGGCAATTTCGACTTCGAGAAGATAGTGCCCACATTCTTGACATTTAATTTTATTTATGGCGCATTGGAAAGCATGGTTTTGTTTTGTGGCCACCGTTAAACTACACATAAGCGGAGAATACAAAAAAGCAACTTGAAAAACTTCTGATTGAATTGTTGAGGTGTGCATTATAGTTTAAAATTTCAACGTGGGGATGAGCTGTGGGGGACAAATGACCAGGTGTGGAAGCAAGAAAATAGGGCCAAGAAGTATACTCTTTGCCATCCCGCCCTCCCCGTTCTTATCTTGCTCCCTCCAACCTCGTCTGCATATGTGCCTGGCATAAAAATATTTCAAGCTAAGACACAGGGCAAAAATATGTTGCAAGTAGAGATGTTCAAGCACAGCTAGCCTGTGTGTTATCAGAATTTAGGCAGTCATATTGAGAACGCGACACAACAGCACATGGAAAAACAGTTCGCGACAAAACAGCACGATCCAAAACAGCACACGTCACAACAGCAGGGCGTCAAAACAGCACAGCGACAGAAAAGCACACGTCAAAACAGCACAGCGACTTAAGAGCGCGTGTCAAAATAGCACAGCGTCAAAGCAGCACATACGTAAGTGTGTGGTTGTTTTTGGTGTCGTTATATTTTGCTAACTATATTATCAAACCTTCCCACCCACGCCGTTGGAGTTGAATGCCATGCCGTTTTCTTTCTATTGTTTCGTAATTCGTTGACGCTGGAAGTGGCAGATTTTATCTTTGTGGTTTGCATCACAGGAGCTGCTACATATTTTTCCATGTTTGGCAGATTGCCGATGCTGCCCTGGAGGCGTATTGAAGCTATGCGTGTAGCTTGAATACGCATTCTGTGCGTTGGAGCGCCGGATGCGTATTAAACGCCGGACGCGTATAAGAACATGTGACGCTTACATGGCATCGAATTGTCCTTCCTAGCTCCAGCGTCCTCTGGGGTCTTGACTCTTCTTGTGTCCTCTTAAGGCAAAACAAAAAATAAGCGGTTTGCGGTTAAAAAAAAAGAACTGATCCAAAACTTTTGGCATGTCTACTCTGCCGAATCCCTGTCGTCTGTGTTAACTTTTTCTGTTCCCATCTGTTTCTTAAACTTGTTTTAATTCCTGCCTTCAATCCTTGGATTGCTTCTTATCATGGTTGGCGCAACTCTGCCCGAGTACAACGCTTGCTCTTTCGGTGTGGTTTTTTATGGTTAAATTACTAAAATATATCTCAAAATTTACTTTAGTCAACTGACATATCCTACTTAACTTTCCAATTAATACAAATTAACATAATCCAATTTAAAAACTTACAGAGTGTCATAGAAAACCCACAAATCGGTCAGAGTTTTAAATTTTAGAAATTTCGAATTTAAAATGTTTAAAAGTTTATAATATAGAAATGAAAAAAAAACGAAAAAAAAAACGTGTGAAGCGCAGGAGTGTGCTGATGTTGCAATTCGTGCAGCAGGCTCAAGGCCGACAACGCAAAAACGCCGACAATATTTTTATTACCCACTCTTTCGCACCCCCAGTCTTGTGCCAGCTGCACAAGTGAATACTTTAGCGGACCACTATGCTTTGCACGTTCTTTACGCTCTCCTAAATACAGTAATTTTGGGAGTTTTAAATCCGATAAACAAGTTTGTAACTGGAACCATGAGTTTGTCTTCACGAATTAAAAACTTTTTACTAAAATTCAGTTAAATATTTAGCTAATTGTAACATTTTCTTAGCAATCCGTGACGTCAGTAGAGGCTGGTAGTTTATTCCCCCATACAGTTTTTTTTAACCACTCTGTTGGTATGAATTTTTTAATGTTTGAGATTAAACAGCCGGTATATTTCTCTATCTGGGCTGGGACCAGGTGTAAATTTTTTTGAACTCACAGTTATTTAATTTAAAAGTTATTATAAAACAATTTCGTGGTGGAAAAGAGGTTCGATTTCTTGATCGGTGGGGAACTGGCAGTCGGTGGTGAACTGTAGTACCGCGCATGACATTGTGTTCTTCTTTTCACAGTTCCTGATACGCTGCGGGCAGCCAAGATTGTCCATCCGTTATCTACGTTCAACGGAACTGCATGGCTGCCCCTATCGATAGTAATTCCAAGTCGGGGCTTCAGCCTCAACTACGCACCGCAAGGTTCCGTGGTGATCGGCGCTATCCTGGCTCCCTGACAGAAGATAAAGGACGTTGCAGCACGACCATCTTCGCAGTCGGTGGAGAACCGTAGCACAGCGCATGACATTGTGCTCTTCTTTGTACAGGGGAGCGTTAATTTTGCTCTACGCTTCCGTATATTCCTGTATTTCTGCCACCGGCTGCAAATTCTGGCACTTTTTTTTTTTGCAAATGTACGGCTTGTAATGATGGAAAAGGAGTGCTTAGCGTGCTTGCAGTCAATGCCTGACGATGGTCGCTTTCGTACTTGTTCAGAATGTTCGTTCCCTTACCACATAGGTAACACTTGTTCAGGTGTGGCGTAGGTTACGTTTTCGGGTATGGGATCAAAAAAGCGTAGGAAGTGGCGCTGTTGTACATGTTGAGCTGAGGGGGGGGGGGGGGGGGGAGGGGCGTCACTGTCGAATGTGGACTACCAACAGCCGGAGGACGCAAGTTTTTCAACAGAGTTCGCTACTGTGCATGAAAAACTGGACCAGCTACTCTCTCTTAGAGACAAGGTGGACAATCTGCTTCCACTTCCAGCAAAGGTTGATGACCTGCTGACCTTGAAGACTACATTCGCAGAGCTAAAATAACTGTCGAGGAGTTGAAAAACTCTGTTGGATTTGACTCTCGCCAGTATGACGAGTTACTTGCCGAGTTGAGTACAAATAGGAGCGAAACAAAAGACCTCGGGACGAAGGTGACCGAGCTGAAAAACAGAATATCGGAGAATGCAACACATATCGGCCGTCTGCAGTTAGACCTAAACGAGGCTGAGCAGTATAACCGGTTACTTAATCTAGAGGTCCATGGAATTCCCGAGAGATTTGGTGAGGATCTCCAACAATACGTCTGCGATCTTGCAGCAGAGCTGGAAATCGCATCATTCCAAACCTCGCATGTTCTTGCAGTACACAGACATCCACGTAAAAAGGACGATATTGCCCAGGTTTTAGTTAGGTTTTCTTCTCTGGCGATACGAGAGACATGGATGAGCGCACGTGGCAGACTGCGCGCGCTCGTGCAAAGTAAAACCTGCCTGATCTCTACTTCAACGAGAATCTTACCCAGATAAACCGAAACTTGTTTTGAAAGGCCAGTACGAGGGGAAAGGAAAAGAACGAAGTTTGTGTAGGTCCGAGACGGGAGGATATTTGCTAAGCTACAGGAACAAGCCTCCTCGGTTAGAATAAGTTGCGAACTCGATCTTGGTGTGAGAAACTGAGGCGTCGTCGGCTGCCGAAATAGTTAATTAGGGCAAGAATTGTGAGTCCGCGCTTCTGCTTCCTTTACGAAAGTTAACAGTTTTTTTGGCAGATACTAGAAGCCATGAATTTCGTATTACCCATGCCAACATTCGTAGTATTCGCAAACACAGGGATCAGTTTCTTCCTTTAATATCCCCTTTCTGTACTTTTTTCAATCTTTTTGTACTGACTGAGATTAATGTTGGTTCGGATTGTTTGTCTAAATACACGATACCAGGCTATCGACCATTTTCTTACACCCGTCCACTGGGAAGAGGAGGGGTGTGGCTGTGTTTGTCAAAGATATCTGGTCTGTGACAGAGCTTCTTTTTCCTTTCAACCACGCGGAAGTGGTTGTGCTGCGCGTAAGCACTCCTTCGTTATCGCTTGTTCTCCTTTCAATTTATCGTCCCGATCTTCCAACGGGCGGCCATTTTTGGTTGAGCTTGACTCAGCTTTGTCTTCCCTTTCATGTGATGATCTAATCTATATAAAAGGCGATATAAAGATTAATATACTTCGGCCTACAATGACGATAGTTGCAGACTATCTGGGCGTTTTGTCTAAATGGGGAATCAAAACTACAATGAGCAAATCCACGCGCGAAGAATTCTTATCTGGGCAACTGGTGATATGTAGTATCGATCGTATAAATTTTCAAGCACATAACATCATGGTATAATCGGCAATCAAAGAAACTGAACTTGCTGATTATTATTTTGTTTGTTGATCTTTATCACAATCGCAAACGTCGACTACTATCATATCGGAGAAAGAATTTTATATTGTTGAGACTAAGCTACCGTATTTTAATAGCAAAGCTTTCGATGTTAGGTTTCCATAATTCTTTCCTACTTCTGCTGGAGATCTTTTTCCGAGATAGGTGTCAGTGCGTCTTTGAACTTTGAACTTTATTTCAGCAACATTATGCCGAGGACACCGGACAAAAAGCTAACAGAAGCTAGCTTGACTGGGTCCGGTGCCCTTGCATGTACAGGGAACACAATCATATTTAAACAATCCTAAATATTTCTTACAATATTAAAATCAAACAATTTAAAATGTTCCAATAAAAATTTTAAAATCACCGACATTAGAGAACATTTTTTTTCTTAATTTAACAACACAAAAAAGTACGCAATGTTTTCTTAGTTATACAATGAATATCGATGCGGTTCATTACAATGTTGTTAAGCAATGTAGGTAGATTATGAGCAAGCGACTGCAGTGCATACTTTGTACGGAAATGGGGAACCTTCCAGAATTCTCTACGACGAACATCGAAGACTGATTCACGTTCAGTCAGGTTTGCTAGCTGTGACAAAAAAGCAATAAACTCCAAAGTTGAAAAGGCGTAAGAAAATAGCAAACGATAGTCATAAATACAAGAAACTTTCATGATATTGTAGCTCAAATATAATGGTTCAGCATGTGTGTCGTACGGAACATTAGCAATGAAACGAATAATTTTTTTCTGAAGAGTTATTAGTTTGTTGACGTTACTTTTGGTCGTTGTGCCCCAAACTAAATGGCAGTAGTTGATTTGTGAGCCGAACAGAGCATGATAAATTTGAATCTTAACTTTTGTAGGCAAAAGAGAGCGACAGTGACCGATGATGCCAGCTACCTTTGCCAGTTTGTGAGTTAGAAATTCTATATGATGATCCCATTGCATAAACTCTGAAAAAATTATGCCTAGCGTTTTATGATGACTTACTATTTCAATTTCCTTGTTTCCAATCTTAAGAGCATAACTAGAATCAATATGCTTATTTATCGTTTGTTGGACAGTTTTAAAACAACTTTTCTCTTATCAAGGTTGGTGACCCACAGGGTCAGATTTTAAGTCTGCTTTTCTTTAATATTTATGTTAATGATATATATAAAAGGTGTACCAATTTCTTTATTTCAGTATGCCGATGATACCCTCTTGTTAGCCAGAGCATCCAACTATTTAGAAGCTATCTCAGCTTTACAATCTGCGCTATTAAAACTATGGTCTGGTTTGCAGCTGATTTTAATAAATGGTTCTAAAACTCAACTTATTTGTTTCCCCAGTCCTTTAAAAGCGTTTTCTAATTTATTCTTTAGTGTTGCATAGGAGAGATTGTTTGCCTTGTGATTGTGTACCTGTAGAATATACATCTGTGAAATACCTTGATGTGTTTTTTGACAGTGACCTTTCGTGGAATTCTCATCTTTTGCATGTTTGTAAAAACCTTCGTGCAGTATGTTGTATGTTGTACATTATCCGGTATTTTATGCCTTTTCGGTACGAAAAGTTGTTGTTCATGCCCTTGTATATAGTGTTTCGATATGGTATCACTGTTTACGATCATTGTGCTCTTCGGTGGCAAGATAGAATTAACTGCCTTCTACGTTCATTTTTAAAAGAAATATTTTATATGACCTGTGTCTAGAGAAGGATGTCGACGTATTTAAAAATATTGGGTTTTCCTAATTTTAGCTCGCTTTTGATAGAAACTGTTGTTCACAGGCACTATTGGGCTAGCCAATTTAAAACCCCGTACACTCTGTCGCATTATCTTAGACCCAGATATCCTCATTGCATACCTCGGTGCTCAACAAAATTTGGAAAACAAATTGTAAGTATTACGTGACAGAAATCTTCAACAAACTTCCATCTGAAATTCATAATATAAAAATAAAATAGAAGCTTAAAAAAGCCTTGAGAAGTATAAGTTTCTGATTTTGTTTAATGAATGGTATGTTTTGTTTGTGTTTCATTTTTTGTTGACTATATATGTGCGGTTTCGTCTCACTGGCTGCCAGGCGCTGCCAGACAATACCGATGTGGCTTTGGCAGATCTGATTCTGTGTCTTTTTTTTCTTTTCCAGTAATAAAAAAATATTATGATTATTATTATTGATAGCAAGTTTCATTTATCATTATGTAATCTTTGGTTTAGACCAGAACGGTTTTATACATGGAATGTTTTTTAAAGTTGCTTATAGCTTCGGAATCAAACTACAGCTGGCCCTGAAACTTTGGCATCTCCTCCCAATCGGGAGTGCTGTATTTGGCGGTTTGTGAGCGTTTGGCGATGATTAGCCTCTTTTTCTCGGTGACAAAATCGATGTTTTCTTTTCTTCGGGACAGCCAAAACACTTCTGAACACCTTGTCGAAGAACCGGTGAAGGGAAAAAAAGTTTGAACATTGTGTCACATACCCAGAGAGAAAAAAACGAGACCGACACAATACACAGAATTTCGAGGTTTTTAACTTTCTGCGTTGTGTTCCCTTCCTCCCGCATCCATTCTCGGGGTTTTCTTTTAAATTATGAATCATAACCAGCAAGATTGTGTCATAACTTCATATTCCTTATTTGTTTTCTTGGATAACACAGGTATAGCGTAACAACCACTTCACAGGAAAGATTTGCTCAAAACTTGAATGCATAATTCAAGACGTGCTTTTTTTTTTTTTGGTGTCTGTCTCTTCACCAGGTGCACACATTGAAGCGCTTTTTGGAGCCCTACCTCACTCAAAGTGAATCTTAGACCGTATATAAATCGCTTTCAAATTTTTGCGACCTTTTTTCTTTTGCATACCTATGTGATTGAGGCATTTAAAAATGCTGCTTGGGAGTTCAGTCTGTCTATACTTTGTTTGATCTGAAGTCCAGACGCAGCCGATTCTGCAAACGCGAGAATGTGACCCTTAACAATGCTTGCATCGAACGAGCCTGCGTGCTTGCCAGGTACGCTGAAAGCCCGGGGCGTATAGCTGCTGCTACGCTCCCACTCAAGGTGCAACAGAGTATAAGAGCAACTCGAATATTTATCCTTTTTTTTTGGTGGGGGGGGGGGGGGGGGAGGGGGGGGGGTTGCGCGTGATAAAATATTTAAACCACCTAAAAAGTTGCGGTTATAACAATCAAGTATTTAAAAAACAAGCAACCTGAAGCTCTTAATATGTAATTGTAACTACCGACGTGCTTGGTGTTTTCTTTTTTTTTTTGACAATCAGTATTCTTCAAGCAATGTGCTTGTATATGACTGGTGTCTTCTTCGCCAGTTCAATAAAACGAGTTTTAAACAAGGCTATATTGTCACGGGTGGTGACCAATAAATAAGAAATAAACAGGAAGAAATAAACGTTTAATGTGGCGAACTTGTGCCAAAACAAAAAGGGAATAGAAAATAATAACAGAGCTTCGCGGGCGTCGAAGTCGGCGTGACAGCAGAGTCGAACGCTGGGACGAGACTGACTCCGGCTTGCCCGCGGAGCCGCTTTCGTACACACGTTGGCTTCTGGAGCATTCGACGTAGAAGGTTCGACGCGTAGAACATTCTGACCTCGAATCAGCTAGACGGTTTCGATTTCACCAGAACATCACATTACAGTTTCAACAAAAATGCATAGCCGCGGCCAGGAATCGAACCCTGGCCCTTCGCGTGGGAGGCAAGCGCGATAACCGTTCGGCTATGGCCGCGCTGCCTACTTAGCGCGCGGCATTACACCCCCTTAAAAAGTGCATCGCCCCGATGCATCCCAAAACAAAACAAAGCACATAAAAAGAACGGAAAACTAAAGAGTCACTTGAAACACATAAGATCCACAGTCCTATCGAGCGTAGTACGGCTTCAGGCGCACGACGTGGACGACTTCAGGTCGTCGTGGGCGGCGTGATGATGTTCTTGTTCCGTCGGGCATCACTTCGTAGTTCAGTTCGCCGAGGCGACGAAGTACCTTGTATGGTCCAAAGTACCGTTTCAGCAGTTTCTCACTGAGGCCGCGGCGACGGATGGGCGTCCACACCCACACCCTGTCTCCGGGCTGGAAGTGAACGTCCCTGCAACGAAGGTTGTAGCGGCCCGCGTCGACGCGTTGCTGGTCTTGAATCATGAGTCGGGCGACCTTGCGGACCTCTTCGGCGCGTTGAGCAACCGCCTGGGCGTCGTCGCTCTCATTGTCAGATGGCTCATGAGGTAGCATTGCGTCCAGCATGGTCGTTACCTTCCGACCATGTACCAGCTGGAAAGGGGTGAATCCAATGGTCTCCTGAACCGCCGTATTGTAGGCGAACGTGACGTAGGGCAACACCTCGTCCCACGTCTTGAGCTCTACGTCGACGTACATAGAGATCATATCGGCGATTGTCTTGCTGAGTCGCTCGGTCAGCCCGTTGGTCTGCGGGTGGTATGCAGTGGTTCGACGATGGCCGGTGCCACTGAGACGAAAGATCTCTTGCGTCAGCTGGGCCATGAACGAAGATCCGCGATCTGTAATCAGAACTTCGGGAGCGCCGTGCCGGAGGACGATGGACTCGATGAAAAACTTGGCGACTTCCACAGCAGTCCCTGAAGGAAGAGCTTTCGTTTCGGCGTACCGCGTGAGATTATCTGTGGCGACAATGATCCAGTGGTTCTCCGACGTCGAAGGCGGAAAAGGACCAAGTAGATCCATTCCGATCTGCTGGAAGGGTTTAGTTGGAGGAGAAACGGGCTGCAGAAGTCCGGCCGGCCTCGTCGGCGGTTTCTTGCGTCGCTGGCACTCGTGGCATGATCGTGTGTATAGGTGGACGGTCTTGGGGAGCTTCGGCCAGTAATACTTTTCACAAATACGGGCCAGTGTCCGGCTGTAACCAAGGTGTCCGGATGTCAGGCTGTACCAAGGTTTCCGGATGTCGTCATTCAGCATCTCTTGAACTTGCTGATGGATCACCTCCCTTTCCTTAGCGAAAACTCTGTACGGCGATCGATGCACAGGGCGCGCGTCGTCCTCGGTAACGATGCGGTGCTTGGTAACAGCGGTCTGGCGCACCTTCAACGACGTCGCAAAGCAGTCGTGGTATTCGGCGAGGAGGTTAACCAGCTGACGCCGTTTAGGGTCCGGAAGCTTAGGGTCGATGTCGAGCTGCGCTGGCGACGTACTGTCTTGCTGGGGCGGCGAGGATTCGTCAGTAATCGCGGTGATTTCGGCGGGGTTTCGGAGTTTCTCGACGTGGCCCACGGCTGCACCTTTCGTGAGGTGTTGCGTTTCGTTTCGGAAGTTCGTCACGAGGGCCACAGTCCGCCCATCCTGAATTTCAGTTACTCCCCTTGCGACGCCTATGCCTCTTCCTAGGAGCAATTGGAGGCTTCCCTCGAGAAGAACTTCGCCACAGGAAGCTTCATCGATCCCGACAAGAACGAAAACACTCGACCGCGGTGGTAGGTTTACGTGGTTTGCGAGGACTCGGACCGTGGGTGACGTCGCTTGGGGTTCCTCCGCTGGTGGAGCAGGTTTTCGTAGCGTCATCCGGTTTGTTCCGAGGTGGATGACGGCGCCATACTCGCAGAGAAAGTCCATTCCGAGGATAACGTCCCTCGAACAGTCTTGCAGAACGACGAACTTGACAGGGCACGTTTCACCGTGAATCTCGACGCGAGCAGTGCATCTCCCGACTGGTGTGATGAGATGTCCTCCGGCGGTTCGTATTTGGGGTCCTTCCCACGGCGTCATGACTTTTCGAAGGCGGCGGGAGAGCCTCCCACTCAAGACTGAGTAGTCTGCTCCGGTGTCCACGAGTGCCGATGGGTCGTGGCCGTCGATGACAACGTTTAAGCTGTTGGACACCGTTGCAGGGGCGTCGTAGCGATGCGTGGCGTCGGGAGAGTGGGAGCGCTCCGGCGTTCTTGGAGGCTCTTTACTCAGGTCGTCTTCGGCAACGGCACCTCCAGGCGTTGCCGCACTTAGTTTTCCCGACGAGATAGGGGGGACAGGCTCTCACGGCGCGACCGACGGAAAGGCGACGCGGAACGTCGGGGGGATGGAGAACGGGAACCTCGTGGTGCGGTGGGCGCTGGTGACGGAGGGCGACGGAGGTATTCCTCGATGTCCCTTGGTCGTTCTCCAACACGAGGTCGACGGTCGTTTGGAGCGAATCCTCGCAGGCCGAGCTGGCGGTAGGGGCACCTCCGGTAAACGTGGTCAGCCTCCCCGCAGTGGAAGCACACCGGGCGTCCGTCATCCGTGCGCCACACGTCGGTCTTTCGAAGTTCACGCTGCTCTTGGCGCGGCGCGTACTACGGCGAAGAGACTTCTCGTCGGGGTGCAGATGGGTACTGCCGAGCAATAGGAGGCTGCGGACGAGGAACAACGGCGGCATAGGTCACAGCTGGCGGTTGCGGTGCGGCGTCGGCGAGAATGTCTGGCTGGAGCGCTTGCTGGACATCTTCTCGAACAATCTCGGCGATCGAGAGTGAAGCTGGACGTTCGGCGGCAGGTATCAACTTCTTCAGTTCTTCACGGACGATGTCCCGGACTATTTCTCGGATCCACGGAATGTTGGGGCTGAGGGCGCAGCTTGACGGCGTGGGTGCAGCGACGGCAGGAGCTCGCTGGAAGTGAGCGGCTCGTGCTTGCAGGGCCCGTTCAATGTTGGTCGCCTCTGTTACAAACGTTTCGACGGTGGTCGGCGGGTTATGGACGAGGCCTCCGAAGATGTCATCTCGTACGCCTCTCATCAGGATGCGCAACTTTTTTTCGTCGGTGGCTTGAGGGTCGGCGCGAGTGACCAGGCGCAGGACATCCTCGACGAAACTGGTGATGGTCTCGTTTGCACCCTGGGTTCTCATTCGAAGAAGGTCCTGGGCCCTCTCCCGTCGATACTGGTTAGTGAAAGTTCGCCTCAACTCATTCTTGCAGGCGGTCCACGAGATCAACGAAGTCTTCCGATTCTCGAATCAGTGCCTGGCCGTTCCTTCGAGCACGAAGTAAAGGTTCTGCAGGCGCTGGTCGTCCGTCCATCGGTTGTGCTGGGCCACCCGCTCGTACTGTTGAAGCCAGTCCTCGACGTCTTCGTGGGCGTCCCAGTGGAATGGCGTCGGAGTACGGGGTGTGACGGGCAGGTAGATGAAGGCAGGAGCGGCCGGGGTCTGCGACTGGTTGGCCATCGTCGTCGTCTTCGGCTTGGGCCTGTCCAGTAACGAACCGTATTCAGGATCCTCTCCCTTGATGCGCCGGCTGGTCCAGGTTTCGGGTTCCGCGGGGACTGGTCTCCTCACTGGGCTTTGAACTGGACTTGAACTGCGGGCTCTTGGAGGGGAACGCTGCACGGGCATGCGGTACCCCGCACCTCCACCACAACGTCACGGGTGGTGACCAATAAATAAGAAATAAACAGGAAGAAATAAACGTTTAATGTGGCGAACTTGTGCCAAAACAAAAAGGGAATAGAAAATAATAACAGAGCGTCGCGGGCGTCGAAGTCGGCGTGACAGCAGAGTCGAACGCTGGGACGAGACTGACTCCGGCTTGCCCGCGGAGCCGCTTTTGTACACACGTTGGCTTCTGGAGCATTCGACGTAGAAGGTTCGACGCGTAGAACATTCTGACCTCGAATCAGCTAGACGGTTCTCGATTTCACTAGAACATCACATTACAGTTTCAACAAAAATGCATAGCCGCGGCCAGGAATCGAACCCTGGCCCTTCGCGTGGGAGGAAAGCGCAATAACCGCTAGGCTACGGCCCCGCTGCCAACTTGGCGCGCGGCAATATATCTGTTTCGTTAATCAAAAACTGCTGGTAAAAACTTTTTCATGGAGCTTGAAATGTTTTTTTTTCGCATTTTATAGATCGTTTAATAGCTTTTCTTGATCTATTCTAAGTGCTAACAAGTTCAATTGTTTTGAAATTATGTAAAACTGAGTTCAACATAATATTTTATAATGTTTTTGCTTCAATTATTTTTAACATTTCGCTTTTAACTTAGCGTAAATGTTTTTATAGTGCTTTTTGAGAATTGTGGGATGCTCTTTTTTAAAGAATGTGGTAAACGTGTTCTTACATAAGGGCGAATATAATTTGATTTATTTAGTTGCATCTTACCTTGACTAACGCCTTTGAGTGAACAATATCTGCCATGTTAATAAACGTACTACATCGTTACTACATCGTACTACATCGTTACGTTACTGAGAGAGTAGGGCGAACTTCATTGTGGGCAATGGTTGGCATATCGAACCATTCATGGTTTTAATGTTAGCTCATGTCGTCACCCTATGCATAAACATTTTTGCGCGAAGCTGAATAATTATCACTCAAAACAGCTTTATTTACATCGGATTGGGATGACTTTCAGCACTGTACTTCAACCTATTGACGTCTGTCGCTGAGGTATTCTCGAAGCCATAACATTAACTTTTCATTTAGTAAAACCGAAGATAGTTTGGCTACAAGATTATGGTAAAAAATCTTGTCCGGCGTTTTTGCGAAATCTAAAAATATAACGTCCATCCGATGTCTATTACTAAGTGATCGCGAAAAGACATGAATGGTCTCAGCAAGTTGCGTTGTTGTTGATATTCCCCGCGAGAAACCGTGCTGATTCGGATTAAAAAGGATCTAGTCTCAAGGAACTCCGAATAGTGTTTAAAGATAATGTGCTCCAAGATTTTGAGCAGGATCTTAACAATGAAATGGGGCAGGAGTTCGAGACAGATCTGTCCGATTCTGACTTTAGGACTAGATCAACCCGGCCACATTTGCCGGGTTTTTCCTATCGAGTTATACCTATTTTTTCCACCTATTGAACACACGTCTGACTAATCGATATAACGATAATCTTCTCCAACATCTTCACAAAACAATTAAGTTAGTATCAATATTTCGGGAATTGAAAATATAAAGCTCATGTTCTAGATATGTTAGAGCCCTACCTTCAAACGCGAGCGTCAAGCAATATTTAATCGCTAGTTTATATGGTTTTCAATTAAAATGGAATCTAGAATGCCATCGCAGTCGTTAGCAGTGGAATAATATAAGCTAATTTAGTTAGTCGGCGCCGCGTACGACATTTCGCAAATAATACAAGTAATTATTGCTCAGACTGATTTGTGTGGAGGTTCAAATGAGGCATAGCGGCGTGCTCCCAAATTTCGCGCAAGTCGATGGATTGTGACATCTCACGCGGGCATTAAGCTGTCACGTCGCACGCTAGGACGGGATATCGCGGAAATGATCTAAATGAGAACTACTGCTACGGCTATATTTGTCCTCTGGAGACTGGGAAAGTGTGATAAATATTGTGGTAATTAACTATAGATCTGGTTTGTATTAGGTATTGCTGCACACGCTCATATCACTTTTTTTTTAAATTTCGAACAAGCCAGAAGTCAACAAATTAATAAACTTCTGATTAACTCAGTGAGAAACTACTTTAATTAGTTAACCCTACATAACTCAAGCTCGAGAAAAGTTCTTGCTACGTAGCAATAATTTTGAACGTTTACGCGTCTTGGAAAGGCGATTATTAGTCAAAATAAATTAAACTGCGGTAGTACGATGCCGAATGATAGTGTATTAGGTGGTTTGTAGCAGTCACCATTTACAGGCCTCAAACCCCAAAAAGCTTTGCGATCAAAATCATATAATGTTCCTCTGGACCATTATAATCCAATATCATATCAGGAGTCAATCATTACCCGTGCCAAGAAAAAAAATATATCACTCATTGGAAGGTAACAATATCTAATGATAAGGTGGTCGCAATCTATGACATTGTGGTATGTAGAAACGTAGTGTTAAACTGTCATTAGCAGGTATGGCTTATTTATTAATAACGTTAGCTGGAAGTATTCCAACATACGCTACAATATATTAGTAATTCTACATAAATAATTTATTGTTTATGTTTCCTGTTTGTTCAAATAAAACCTTTAGATAGTTGTTTGATTCCGGTCTTTTAATCGTGACGACTAGGACATCGGAGAATATTGGATACAGTAAGAGTTTCTTTTGCCCTGAATAAAATAATCAAGAGGTTCCTTCAAAGGGGCCGTGCAAGCATCTTAACCTTGAAGTAATTCGCAGGTTCTATTTTTTATATAGTTTATCTAGCCACAATAAAAAAGGCACCGCCTTCCTCCGAAAAACTGCTATTCCTCTGCGCAATCGCGTAGGATAAAAAACTAATTATTTTGCGATCTGCAGCCGCGTGTGGCGGTTATGGCAACTACGGCGTCGCGTCACAGTGAAACTCACGAAAATGAACAAAGCCCCTCCCCCCGCCTTGCTACACTCGTCGTCAGCCCCGTGGAGAACTATACATACTAAGCTGAGCGGGGGTCGCGCAAAGTGCTTCGCGGCACTTGATGTCACTGCAAACATTAATTGCGAGCTCGAGGTAAACACGCGGTCACACACCACGAACACCTCTTACAAAATACGCTCTGCAGACAGTAGGGAGTTTTTGGGAACCGTTTTTGCATATTCGATACGGTAGGATGGCACCCCGGTACGAACTGTGCATATGGTAGGCGTCTGTAGTAGCATGTACGCAGTTCACAGCGGAGGGCCCATCGTATCATATCGATGTGCAAGAACGGTTCCCTAAAACTCTCCACTGTCTGAGGCGTCATTGTTCCTTGCATGACGGCCGTGCTACCCTCGTAATACAAACTATGTTTACCTACATGTATGAAGCCCACCTATGTACGACGCAGTCCTGCATGGAACATGCTTGAAACGTGTCCCAAGATCATGTTCTCATCATGCCAGCAGTGATCATTGTGTCTTTTGCATGATGTATGAGTGCTCATATGTCATGGAAGCCATATTCCATACAAAAATGTCCTATGGTCGGCTATGTAAATTGTTTGAATGGTCGGCTTTAGCTATTTGGCCCAATCAGCTAAAAAAATTTCTATGGCTGTCTTTAGCCTTTCTTTAGCTTCGTTTTTGGCCCCATCATTGTCCAGCCATAGCGCTCATTAGCTTTCCTATAGGCTGGCTCTCTATAGCCAGCATGCTATAGCCATTTATACGATCTGCTAAAGAAGGCTATATGGGTTTTCCTATGGCTCACTTTAGCCAACACACTCTGAAAAAATTTTCTTTGCAAGTTCCAACGACGCTTGAACACTACGTGGTAGATACACATACATCAATGAACACACAACATACACAGAACGCCAGCGCGACAACCCCCCACACAACATCAACAACGCAGCGACACCAGTGAGCCATTTTTTTTTTGTCTTTTCACGTTTAGGAATTAGACGAATGAAATGACAGAATTCAGTCGTTCCATGAGTGGGAATGGGCCCAATGTCTCAGTTCCTAGGAACTCAGTAACGAACGAAATTTTCAGAAACTCTAATTCCCAGGAATGGAGTTGGAATGGAACGGGGGTGCCCATTCCGGAACACCGCAGTCAGCATGTTTGAGAACTTCACGTTGCTAGTGCCTGCCCGGTTCACCCCCATCGGTAATATAGAGGACGCTAAATTGGAAGTGAATGACATAACTGACTTACTGCCAATTGGAGTAGTGTTAGCATATTCGCTTTGCCATACGCGTAGGCAGTCATATTTTTATTGTTGGCACATCGGCTGCCGAGCCTTTCACGGACACCACCTAAAATATTAGAGGCTCGCTCCCGAGCAGTTCGACGTCATTACAGAGAGATCGAGCGTAGACACAGATTGCACACGACCACTGCGTAAGCGTACAGCTAGACATAGCTGTACGCTACGCCTAGCTAAATACGTCAAAGGACGTTCGGTGTCGGGCTCGGGCCGAATGGCCAAGCTGGTGCCATCAGAGAGCAGTGACGTGTCACAGGCGTAGAGAAGGCTGCCGAGAGACTTAAATTATTTCAAACTGCGACTCGCACCGAGTCCAACCGCAGAGAACCCAACGACTCAATAGAGCCAATCAAGTGTTGCCAAACGTGCATCGTCACGGAGACAGCCGTGACGACGCAACAGGTGCGTTGCATCGACAGCATCGTTATTTGTTACAACAGGTATGTGGCGAGCCAACGGCTCCTAGACAGATTTCAAGCCTGCGAGTCACGTGACATGACATAACGTCCCTGAGGCCTGCAAGGGCGCTGATTGGATTCGAGTGCCGCGTCAGCCTTCGCGTGGGTCTATGATAGGAAACGAGTCCCACGCGAACGCTGACGTGGCACTCGCATCGAGTCAGCGCCCATGCAGGCCTCCGGGACGTGACGTCATGTCACGTGACGCACAGGCTTTCAAAGCTGTCTATACTTCATTCAGCTGCCGTCCGAGCCCAGCCAAAGGCTGAGGGACGGTTCGCAACTTCGAGAAGAGCATTCCTACGCACCACAAAGTAGTCCGCAAAAGTAATTTTTTTTTTTTAATAACTGTTTTGTGCGTAAACATTCACAATATTCCAAATGCGTACTGCTGGGGCTGATTTGTAACTAAAGGGAATAAATATCTGAAGTTCATGCTTTTATTAATATATGTAAATGCATGAGGTTTGGTGAAAACACGTACATCCGCTGGCAACACGGCTGCAGCGCTCGGTTTTTCTCTGTGATTTCGTTCCCATAATGGCCGAATCTTGTGCGTGTCGCGAAGGGATATGCAAACGGGAAAAAAAGGTTCCTTACCAGTAACTAACGCTTTGGGGCCAATTCATATTAGGGCCCAACCTAGGTCCCTAGAATCTCCAAACTTGTGCTTTGGTGGGTGTTTCTCTGCCGTGTTATCTGGGATGTGTTTTACTTTCCTTCGTGTGGTATTGTGTAGCCGCTTAACTCACCATTCTAGAGAGAGTCAAAAAGTGGCCGCAGTTTATGTTTTCGCAGAAATAACCTGAGCCATAAAGAAGCGACATGTCACCTCAATGCTCATCCCCGATGAACCACCGACAAAAAGCGGTTTTAATTAAGTGAAGGCTCGAGATTCGAGTTTTCAATACCACGTATTGGATTCAATTGGGACTCACGAGTTCAGAATTCAGGTATCGCGACGTTCTCGCTGGCCGTGCAGCCTACCGAGACGCGTTCACGCGCAGTGAACACTTCTGGCCGCGACCTATGTCTAAAGTGTTTGTAACAGCACGTTTGGCGAGCAACGTCATGTTATAACCATGGACGGGCTCTCTATTTGAAATGCGCACTCATGAAACAATTGCTGCCATAACAGTGTTGGGTGAATACTGTTTCAAAACGCGTAGCGTACGTCATCCCTAGCTTCATCTCAACAAATGCAGCCAATGTATCCTGGGTCTTCCTAAAAATGCAATGGCGTTCAATGAAGTAGAGTGATTTGATTCAAACACATATTCACATGCCTTTAGTGCATAATATTTACCTGCTTCTCGGGTGCAGGAGATGGAGCCTTGATAAAATGATTTGTCGCGCCTTGTTATAAAATAAATTTAGCTTCTTTATTTTGATATTATGAATTCATAAAACAAAACACACTCGCATGAACGTTTCGTAAGGCGAATTTTGTCTACAACTTTTAAGAAACGTGTAATTTGTATAAGCGTAAAAATGAATGATAAAAAACACAACTAACGTTAAAAATGTTCAGAGCGAACTGCGCTCTGCTGCACGATACGGCAAAACTGCAAGTTTATGTCTACTCGTGAAATGTAATCACATATAAAACAAAGAATCAACAGAAAGTCTGACAACATGATTATTCTAGTCGGGGTTTATTTATGAGTAAAACAAAATATCACCATCAATTATTATACCACACTTACTACCAAGCTCTGAGTATACGACAGAGGGAGCGGTAGCTAGAGGCAGACATGATATAAAAAATCCGACTTGAAGTTTGGTTATCCTAGTTATCTCGCTCATATTTCGGTGCCGACCAAACTATTTTTCTTGTAATTGGCCTCACTTATTTCCTTTCCTTTTACGTTTGAATTCATAGAAATTCTACCTTCGGTTCTGCGATCGCTGGTAGTCAGTTATTATCTGAATTCCTCTTCATTGCAATAAAAACCTTTCTATACTGTGCGTCCACTTTACAGCCGGACGGAAAAGTGCGCTTGCTAAAAACGTCGTAATTAGCCGTCTCTCTTCTCTTTCGTTTTATCGTTCTTCTCTATTGCGAAATCGACATCATGCTCAAGATTGCAACACTAGATAGACCGTTATCGATTTTGTCGGTCTGCCGTTTACAAATGAAAAAACAGGTTCAACATCATCCACGAGCCATTCGGTTATTGCGGAACGATAAATTACCTCGGGTTTTTAACCTGCATCAAACAGCAATGATGAATTGACTGCACGCCATACGATACTAATTCACCTCAAAACCGTCATATGTGAGGATTCAACTCAAAAACTTTCTTGATTTCTTTATAAGTTAGAGGTAGCTGATCATGCAGTCTGCAAAGAAGAGAATTTCGCAGAGCGGGACGACCATTCGTCGAGGAGAGTTTATTTTAGAAAGGTCATCGAATAATGAGCAGTGTTGTGGGAATATTGATCAGTGTGTACATATGTAACACTAGACAGTGACACATGTCCGCCGCTCGAAATGTTTCTAAACAAATCTATGAGCTCAAAAAACTTTGAAGCAATTCTATTTTTGCAGAATCCATTGAATGACAAGATTCGTTGAATATATTGTTTCTTGAAGCAGAACACGAAAAACGACTTAGTGCTAAAGCGTTGTGAATATAATTACCGAAATGTAAAAAAGAAACAATCCCTTTTGTTCATTCCAGACAGGCTTTGTACGCATCCAACACATTGTATTGTTGTTATTGTCGGTGCAATCGTGTTTATGCAGACAGTTCTCTGTTTATCTTGAAAAGCGTCATATGGTCCATGTAATCTCTTTCATGTAACACAATACGCCATGACGCTTGAGCACATCACCTGAAAGGGCGGTTGCGTGACGCTGCTTACGTCACTCTTATGTTCATAATTGTAAGATGTATACCGCGATGGTCGCTTCTAGGTGGCAGAAAAATTTGCGCAACGGCCATGCTACCTAAAGAGTATTTATATTTTCATTGCGATGGATTTCTTCCTTTGTCCGAAATAAAGGTTGTTTTTAACTGAGAGAAAGTTGTTCATCACTACCTTTCATGTGTTTTTTTTAATTATTATTTCCAAATTATGTAAACCTTAAGAACTTAATGTTTTGAAAACAGATAAGATCATTCCTCCTTTACTTACCAGCGAAAATTCCCACGTGCGCTAAGGAAACAAAACATCCCAGAATAAAGCACGGTTTTACTGCGTGCCCTGAGACGATTGGACATATTTATATATATATATATATATATATATAAAAACAATACAAAATTTAGGCAATTGTTAGAACTATTTCATGGGATGGATATTTCTTTCCACTTCAATGTGGTGTCAGGAGCTCTGCCCAAGCAGCACGTTGTGAATGGGCCATCGCTGGCAAGTGTACTATGGCCAACCAGATTTTCGATGGCCCAAGCTTGGCCAAAGTGCTCGGCAATAGAAGTGTTTTCGTCCTCGTCTGGTGACTTGCCATTCACTTTATGCCAGTCGCTGGCCATTCACTTTGGGCCAGTGACTGGCCATTCACTTTAGGCCATTGACTGTTCATTCACCTTTGTCCAGTGGCTGGCCATTCACTTTAGGCCAGAGACTGGCCATTCACCTTTAAACAGTGACTGGCCATTCACATTTGGCCAGTGACTTGCCATTCACCTTTGGCAGTCACTTTCGGCCAGCCACTGGCCATTCAAGTTTGCCCAGCCACTGGCCATTGACTTCCGGCCACTCACTGGCCGAAAGTGGCTGTAGTTATACACTTGATACATAATTTATCACAGACTGCCAGAAAATTTGTGTGTTCCTCAGAAGACTGTCAAGAGTTTCGGGAGGTCAAGTTTGAGGACTCACCACCAGAAACGCTGACATAGTAATGACACGCGAAGCTGCTGCAAGGCTGCTTAATATTTATTGGACTTTTTGAGTACTAAGTCTTACGACGCTGGTTGCGACCACCATTCCAGTCGTCGTGGGTTCAGCGATGGTATGTTGTCCCAGCATTAAGATCACCCGGTAGTGCAGCAGTAAAAAAAAATAAAATAAAAAGAAGCAACTTTAGGTGAAGGGACAGTGCAACAATAGAGAGTTTTAGTAGATCGTTCCGATACTTCCGATGGCCCCGATAACGATACCATGCATGCGCAAGGGAGGCGGTGGCGGAGTATCGGGTATCGTTATCGGAGTCATGGGAGCAATCTACTACAACTCTCTACTGTTCAGTTACAATATTTTTCACTTTACACAAACTTACTGGCACTAAAGGGAAGGAGAAGCCTTGAGTACACAGTAAAGGTTTTTACACACTTAAGGGTGTAAATCAGTTTGTCCCTGGACTAACACCCTTATGTCATTCAGGCAAGCACCCTTCACAAAGGGTGCTTGCTAACACCCTTGGTAAAGGGTGCTTGGCATGAAATGGGCACCTCCTGGGGTGGCCTAGTGGATGTTGGGCCACCCCAGCCAATCTGGCGCCAGGAGAGTATCATGCGACGTTTTGGTTATGTAAAGTTCAAGGTCACATGACGCTCCCTCGACGCTGGATTGGCTGGTAGCGTCCGCCGCGCTCGGACGAAGGGTGAAATGAAGTATAGGCCCCAGTGAACATTTCATTGGAATGTATCCAATACACATATCAGAACTTGTAATTGTACGAAAATCATATATGGTATTGCATATTCTTATATTAATATTATATGATTTACAGCTTATCATGTTTACTGAACACATTTACACTTTTTTCACTTAAAGGGATTGCCACATCACCACATACGAGGCATGTGATAAAGAAATAATGAGTCACACTGAACACAACTCGCTTCAAGAAGAAGTAATACAAAAGAGCTCCTTGCAAGCCACATCATAACCCCGTGGGCAATGGATAAGTGCTACGGCACCCCCTTTCTCGAACTCTAAGTGAGCAAGCAGTGGCCCCAAGCATCGCACTGCACGGCTGAGCCATTGTGAACATCATGGCCTGCCACAAACGAAGCATGTAAAGCTTTCCTGTTTGGAGATCAAGTGACATGTTTTGTTTGTCTCAGAGGATTGCAGGCAACACGCTTCGCTTATCACTTGTCTCCTACGTGCATCTGTTTACTAATTAGAAGCAGGGTAGTGGGGGGTTTTTAGCCCTTGACTAAACCACAGCAGTATTTCATTAGGTGAAGCTCATTATGACATCAATTAGAATGTGTTAAATTGAACATTTCTTGAACCTTGAGAAATGGAAAATACAATGTATGCCATTCCATGAAATAAAGAATGCTATCTGCAAACATGTAATGAAAAATATTACAGAATGAACTTGCACTCTACGGCAAATAAGCAAACGTTTCAGTAGAAGACGCTATCTTCTTGCTCACGTACAAAGAAAATTATAAAGTTCTGGAAGACGACTATGGATAAGAAACTCGTACAGCTAAATTCTAAGCACCTCGTCTACAGGAGGACAGCATTAGTTATCACAGAAAGTGCCCAACATTTAAAGAAAGAAAAAGAAAACATGCCTCCATAAAACCTTCTACCATTCGTTCTGGAAACAAAATAAAAATTACCCTGATAATACTGGCGAGAAAAGTGGGTTATACACTTTTAAAACGGCTCACAAAGCATCTCTTCAACCACATGCCTTTCTGCAAAATTTGTTCAAAAATTTAATAACGACTGTCCTTGGATTGGTGTCACTCAAGCCAAGGAAAATCCTGTCCAGAGCAACCAGTGTGTTGGAGGTCTTGCATTCGTACTGGATGCTGAAAAGCCAATATGCTGCCAATAACATGCACAGCCCTTTTTCTGCATTAAAAACGGAGGAACAAGCGCTCACGATCCTCGACAAGGTGAAGAAAGTCTGCATCGTCCAGCTCTTGCTTGTTGTAGAGGACACATGGTGCCGGTGGGGTGTTCTCGCCCTGCGTTAGATAAAAGGATAAAGCAAAACATGTTTTAATGTAGAAGGCCAAAACATGTTTCCTCGTGTCAACTGCTATTATTCGCTGCAGTTAAGGCCATGAGCATCAGCCTCCACACAGGCATACAGTGCTATGTTGGAACAAGTAACCGGTGTCTGCAGCAATGTAAAACGAATGAGGAATTACAATCGGGGCAACATCATAACATGGAAGTATTGCGATATAATCGTAGGGGCACTTGTGAGTATCTCTAGTTCTGTACCGAAATGCATTTCCGAAATGTATTTGTGTTTCAGTAGTGAAATACTTTTGCGATGTATTATGATACGCTGCTAGACTTATGTATCTTGTTACATTTATTGTTAGAAATGAGCTGACAGGTTTGGAGATAAAAAAAAAAGCCACGGAAAAATGCGACGCATCACTGGTTTATTTTCGCAATAAGTGGTTTTTTGCTTTGCTCTGACTTTTAACTTCTACAGCGGCCGGTTTTCTTTCTGCTGACAGCAGCCTTCCTGTGTACATTTTAGGTTATTGTATGGGTAAGAGGCCACCAACAAATGCACAGATGAGAAACAATATGTCTAAAAGAAGGCAAAAAGCAGGGACGTTATGGCAGACACGCTTTGTCAGGCGGTGTCATCGGTCGCCATCGTTCATTGGGTGCGATAATGGGTTCTTTTTGGTATCAGCGAACATAGCCAAGGGAAGTCAAGTTGCAAAAAACAAGCGACAAACACCGACAGAAGGCGGGGAGCTTAGGTGCTACAATCTAAGTTTGCCACAGACGCACCCTTTTCACCTCGCCACCCTGCATTTATGAACCATATAGGGCTGCCGACTGACCATAACGGTACATGCTAATATTTGTCCCTTGGCCAATGTTAATTTTTTTGCCTCCTCCTCTACACTGAAAAACCCAAAGATGAAGGTTACAAAAAACAGCCAACATAAAAATCTTTCGCATGTAGCTGTAGAAATTATTTTTCAAGAGCTACATTTTAAGTACAGTCGCCGGCCATATGAACTCCCCCGTCCGAACACCAAGCGGTGCAGCAAAAATCCAGCATGCAGCGTGTCGAGTTTGACGGCTGCGGGTTTTCAAAGGTGGAGGGGGTAATTACATATTAAAAGGTGCTCGTGATAATATATTTCTACAGCTAGCTGATACATTGTTGCGTTTGCACCTCAATGCACCCCTCGAATCCACGACAGACAAAGGTGTTCTGACAAAATATGCAATGAGCTGTCTGCGTCAAGAGAAGAGCAATCTCGGTGACCCAAAAGGTAACCTGCGGCTGCTGGATGACTTCATGTAAACAGACCCAGAATTTACGGGCTTGGAGAGAGGTGCAAAAACTAAATGACATTAAACTGAAAAGTTAATAAGCTCAAATTATTATCCACTGTAAGCCAAAATTTATGATTCGCACATGCCTAATATTTTCACAATGAAGCCAAGGGCGAACCAAGTAGTAGTCCGTTGATTTATTGCCGAATAGAATACACTTTGAGTACCAAACTCGATGCTTTGCTTATGTTTGGAAGGTTGCAATGACAAATGCAATACTTAATTGGGGGAAAAGCAAAGTTCTGTAACAATTATGTGCATGATTACATCCTACAAGTCGTTTTACGTGTATACACTCTGCACAGCATTCTATTTGAAAGCTAACAAAATTAAAAAAAAAAAAAGACCGTGAGAGTCCTGTCGATGTCTTCTTCACTGCGTGTTCGTGGGACTCGGCGGACATTAATTAGTAAAGGGGATAACTGTCACAGTACGTTGACTAATTGACCAAAATCTGTTAGCTGTGTAATTCATGGCTTTATGGACCATGTCGCAACTGCAGTGTTAAAAGCCAGTCAATATTAAAGGCTATCCCTATTTAAACCATTCACAAATAACCAAGCGGCTTGGAGGCAGACTAGTACACGTTACTGAAAAATAGTAGGGAATTACATTTACAATTACTCAAGGATAAATTGTAATTTATTACAATTACAATTACCCTCCCATAAAAGTAACTGACCGTTACCCCCCAAAGGAATCCGTTATTTTCGTGGCGTTACTTTTAACATTATTGTCCTCAAGTAAGAAACAAATGGAAGATAGTTATTCAACTTCTTATTCTTGCCACCTGTTGCATTTAATGACCTTGAGTATTTTGAGCAACAGCTGGCTTTCGAATGTCTCGTCAGACATTTTGCATTATTTCTTACTCAATATGTCGACTGCTACGCTGAACACCCATTGAACTGAGGCACTGGATGGGAGTGCCATGTTGTCCCTCACGAATGTTTTATGCTCTGCATTGAGCTTTTTCAGCGAAGCAACGGAAGTACTATTTACCTCGAATGTAGAGCAAAGCTTCGTCGTTGCAGCCGTTATCTGCTATTCGAGAGACTTAGTAGATCCTTCCGATACCTCCGATACCCGCGATAACGGTACCCGATAACGATATGATGCTTACGCAAAGACGGCGGCGAAGTATTGGATATTGTTATCGGAGTCATCGGACCTATCTACTAAAATTTTCCATTCTCTAAATCGCGAAGCCATAAAAGTCATCAAAAGCAAAACATAGTTGTAACAGTAAGGTGATAATTAAATATTAAATAATGTTCAGCTCGCTATTCTTCTTCCTTTGGTCCTGAACAGTTCGAGCCTCACTTGAGACGTTGGTGAATAAAAAAAAAGTTTCCAGTGTATAAATATAAGTAATAAAAGAAAAAGAAGGACACTCATAAAAACAATTAATTAGAACGTCGGTTGAAACTGGGAAATGTAAACGCACGTTCGCCGTGTGTACCTTTCTTGGTGCCGTTCAAAAACGCACGGAGCACGAACCGACTGCAGTTTACTCCGGTTTTCTCCAGATAGACGTCCACTGATGCCACGGGCAGCGAAGGGCAGAGTACTAAGTAAGCCGCGCTATGGCCCCACTCACGAATTTCACTCTCTCCTCAAGCCCAACTTATCAAGTCTACGTCAGCCACCATAATGTTCTATTTGTAAAAATATCTGCGTGAGATAAGATGCGTCCTGCTGGAGCAAAACAGGAGGAAGAAGAAAGGGAGACTATTACCATTTTCTAATATCTCGCAGAAAGCTGACTCACAAAAAGGGTAGGGTAGACGGAGCGTTGTCTCCTTTTGTGACATTATGAAAATGGTCGTAGTCACTATAACCGAGAAGGACATTGTTAATTATTTTCAGTGCACTTACCGCCTCGAGCTTCTCGAAGAGGCGCACAATCACTTGGTGTTCACCTCTCCCCGCCTTCCATCGCAAAGAAAAAACAAAAAAAAAAAAAAAAAAAAGCGGAAATAACTTGCACCCCCCCCCCCCTTTTTTTTCGTGAATTGTCTATTTGGATTTTTTGACATTGATGTTAGGGTCTAAAAAAATGATAGATTCAGGGTCTTGGTATTGCAAAAAAAGATTTTGCGGAACTGAAGAGTGCCAAGCCTCCTTTTGCGCTGGTCGATTCGCGTGACAGTGTCACTGCGCTCGACTTCACAAAAAAAAATTATTTAGATTGGGGGCGGGGAGGGGGGGGGGGGGTTGGTTCTGACAAAAATGTAACGGATTACAAGGAATGCGTTACGTCAAAAATGTAAGGGAATTACTTTAAAATTACTCTAGAAAATATGTAATTATTCCGTTACAAAATTACTGATAAATGTAAGGGATCACAAGTAATTTCGTTACTTGTAACGGATTACGTACAAGTCTGCTTGGAGGTATTCATTGTCCAACTTTTGCGTTTTTAATGTCGGATGCAAAACCGTGCTCAGCCTGAGCTCAAGATTTCGTGCCGTTAATAATGGGCAGAGGAGTGACCTAGTCATACCGGGTACGTCGTCACTATCTCGACAGTGTGTCCTTGGCGGAAGCATCGGCGTCATACTTCCAGGATAGTGAAGGTGCATCCGAGGCAACCACGTCCGCACGGCATCCTGAGACCTTCTGAGCGCAAGATTTTGGAATCGGGCGACGATAAGGCAGATTTTTAGCAACGCGAAGGCAGATTTTTAGCACTGAATATTTTGAAACTTGTTGCCATTCGCAAATTGTGTCAATTGTGTTAGTCTTTAATATTCACTGCCTTTGAAACTAGAATTGAAACATACCCCATAAAACCATTTTTAAAAATTTTGGTTAATTAGTTTTGAATCACATACTGCTAAGAGTTTTCCCCTTATGTAATGTCTTCTGAGCCTTACAAACACACATTGAAGTCAACATGCAAGTAACACTCACGCCGTTTCTTTGTTTCTTTTTTAACTTTGAATCAAAATAGAAAGCTTTGTATTTATGTATATATAAATATAATAAATACCGGGTACATGTGCATGCAGCCGTGCAGCATCCCACTATAGAGGTCCACTTTTTTCTGAAGTAAAACTGGATTAAACGGACAAGGCCAGTTTTACATAAATTCCGAGCACTGCATGTACCAAAGACTGCCAAACATGATTGCTCACCTCATAGAACACTCTGCGCGGCTTGAAAATAGCGGCTTGCGGTCTTTGACGGTGAGTCTACTCGCTTGGTGCGGCTGGGACCTGCAATAAATTCAATACCACTTGCCATATCCCACAAAGTAACAAAGAAAAGCCAGTAATACATAAGTCTACAGCACGACATGTCCCAAGGACCGCTAGAAATTCTCGCTCGACTCATAGAACACTTCGTGCGACAAAACCCTGCATTAAGGACCGATTAAACTTAGTATAAATGTTGCAGAAAAATAAGGATCTGTATTCAGCTGTGTCAAAAACATGTGATCTAATGTAATAGATGTGTGGCCTTAAAGGGGTAGGGAAACGAAATTTCAGCGCTCATTTTCTAGCTTGAATCTGTTGCATGTTGCACCCTAACCTCAAAAAGACCAGTCTTCCGTTGAAAGGCACAAGAAAACTAATTTTAAAGTTAAATAAACGATCTCTCAATGTGCACCTGGTGGATGCATGCGGAGCCTATTTGGGAGGTAATCTAGCAACACTGAGGAACTTGCTACGTAGTCGTGACGTAGCAGATTCCTTCGGAGCAGCGCCGCCCTTTGGAATTTCAACATTTTCTTTCTTAGCTTCCCTCCTGGCACAACTCACAAATCGCGCATTGTACCAAACGGTCCAAGAAGACAGAAAGGAAGGACTCCCCTCATTCTCGGACCCTCGTTTCGTGCAACTGGAAACAGCCATTCTCTCCCTAGAAGATTAGCCCGTCGCTCAAAACTCCGAACAAAAGTTGCTTTCCCATCCCGTTCAGCCATAAGCTGACAGTGTTGTGGAAGCTACGTGCTCCTTGGGCGAGCCCACGTGGGCCAGCCACACGGTCGTCACGCCACGGGTATTTCGAACGGCTCGGTTGTAACGCGCTGACGCTATTGACACCACCACAGCGCTGATAACGCCACCAAGGGCAAAGCTCATAACCACGCCTGCCTTGGTACTCCACGAACGCGGGGAATCTTTTCGTTCTGTTTTTGTTTGCGCCGGATATCCCATGACGCATCGCGCTCTCCGTTCGCTTCTCTTCGAGCGCTTGCTCGAGTGCACCATTTGGAACGAAAAATATAGCCAGTCGTTCAAAATACAAACGTGCGATTATCATTTACGGTTATTATCCGTCATGCTTGACTCACTTCCGAACGAAATTTGAATATTTCAATTTTTGTTTCCGGACCCCCCTAAAGAACACAACTGTGATGATTTAATGAATGATGATGATGAAATAATTTTGGCTAAAGAGAGTGACCACAAGTGTATACTGTAATAATCACTAACATTGATGAAACCTAGAAATCTATTAGTGCCTTCCCTGTGTTTTGCCATCAAGTGGAAGAAGTTCCTTGGCCTATTTTTTTGTTAGAAACAGGTGTGATGCGTCCGTCTGTTTTTTTAAATCATGATGTCGTGCATGTTTTTTATTTCCTAGGTTGAAAGCTCAAGGCATTCCCTGATGTTTGTTAATTCACATTTACCCAAATGTTAGTAGGTTGCTTTTTTATGTTTACTGCCCTTGGGTATGTCAGGGGTTGTGAACAGTAAAACGCTGTAAGGCCCAAGAAGGTGTTCCCTTTGTAAAGTGGTGGCAAGCAGAAGAGAAATTGTAAAGACTGACTTCATGTCTTCCTCTACGTTTTCTTTTTTGGGTCGCCTATTCATTTTTTGCCCATTAATACTCAGCTGTGTTTGATACTTCTCTGCGTTTGTGTCATCCTTCAGAGAACCCGTCTTAAATAAATTATGTGCTTAGCCTGTTTAGCTAGCTTGCACCCTCGTTTTTGTTTATTAATAAATGACTGTAGGATTCAACTGCAAGCACGGTGTGAAAGCATACTAATAAATAGCAGCATACTTTTATTGACTAGTGCTGATGATTGGACTAGTTAGTAGGCAATTATTGAAAAGACATCATGAAGAATATGGGAACAGAGGATATGAGCACAAAACAGCGCTGTGTTGATCTCCTCCTTCTTGTCCGTGCCATTCACATTCCATGTTTTTAATAACACATTTATTATTAATTTTCTGCTTGGTATCATCTGTATAGGGGTTCACTGGAACGACCCACCTGCTATAATTGCATCCACTTTAGGGCAGCTCCACCTTCCTCATTGTGCCATCGTTCAGGAAGTGCAAGGCGGGTGTAACTCTTACTCTTGTGGTTTAGTTCCCCAGGTTCCCACAGGGTTCAAGCTGCTAGCCAAACTGAGTCAGGCCTTCCAGCCCTCCAGGAAATGTCAATTCCACTCTTTTAGACGTAGACACCCACATTTTGCGTGTACGTGAAAGAAGTTCTAACAGAGAGGAAACAAAATGATTGGCCTTTTTTTAATGCATCCTTTTCTTTTGCTGAGAACATATATAAACGTTACACGCTATTGTACATTCAGTGGTGCGGCTTAATTTAGGAAGAGCACTTTTTTTCATATAACTTTTATATAAAGAAAAAACTCAATATAATGGGTCGGGCATAAATGGTTGCTATGAACTGCCCTATACATTTACACATTACCTGATGTCATCAAAAGAGTAGAGTAGCGTAGGGCTGCACTGCACCAATTACGACTTTGTAACCAATTAATAGTTGGCATTTATTTGTTTATTACTATTGGCTATTATTCTTTGACAGAAAGAATAACCGGGCGAGTTGGTACGGTGTTAGTCTTTGAACTCCATCAAATATTCAGGTTTGACATTAGTTAATTTTTTCCGCCTTTTTTTCGTATTTTTGCTTTTTCTAGCTGCTCCGATTTTTGTAAGGGCTTTCGCCACTACAAAAAAAAAAAGTGACATCTAAACTCCTTTTAGTTTTTGCATCACACAATCGTAAACTTAAAAAGTGTGCCGGTTCGGTAAACGAGAAGAGACCTAATTTCCGAGGGTAAAAGCTCTAAAAACAACGGACAAGTAAAAGAAACAAACAACACAGGGCGTTGTTTGTCCCTTGTATTTAGCGCCTTTACGCTCGGAAATATGACGAAGAGTCCGCGCGTCTCTGCGGCACAGGCATTAGCTTATGGAAAAAATCATGCTGCATGCTCGCTCTTGTAACGTTTTTCTCGCTCCCGCTTTATGAAACAAATCGGTGGCGAGCGGCTGTTAGGACAAGACGTCAGAACTAGCATGACCTGTGATTAACACTTTGGGACGGCGAATGAATGCTTGAACTGCCGTCAGACGGCACTTGAACGCTCCGCACAAGCGTCGTCGGACCAGCGCCGCACGACGGCGCCCAGAACATGCCCTCGGTTCCGCCGCACGGGAATAACACTGCGCAGCGAGCCACAGGTTTTGAAGATGCTACGCTCTTTTCAAACAACGAAATAACACAGGGCAGAAGCATAGTTTGAATGAAGCATAGCTTAGCAAGCATACGGTACATAACAAAGTTTGAAACAGCAGCCCACTTCGCAGAAACAAAGAAAGTTGCTTACCGGCGTTTGCACGAGTCGTGCACGGGAGGTTCTGAACTTACGGGCGTTGGCAAGACGCAGCGTCTCCCAGCTCTCAGTCATGGATTGCTATTCTTGAACACGGTATTCGTAAGGAAGATATCTAAAATATCCACCACAACCGCTAAAACGTAAAAAAAAGGAGATTTCCGAAGCCTCTGGAACTTCAACGACCATTCAAACGAACCCAACGGAAGCTGATTGCAATAGCGATGGTCTTGCGCAGTCTTCAAGAGTCTCTTTTCCGTTTTATTTATTGTTATTTTTTTACAACGATACTAAGCAAATTATTCTGATATTAGTAACAATAAGAATGTCCTTAAAATAATAATGTAAAACATTACAAAAAGTGAGTAAATCTTAGGTTTCATTTAAACTTTAGGTCGTTTCTTTTTTGTGTAAACCGAAACCGAAACTAACTTAAGCAACGTTTCCTTCGTCGTAATTGTTTGCGTGTGTGTGCGTGCATGCGCGTGCGTGTTTGTGCGCGCGCGTGTGGATGCGTCCGCGTGCATGCGTCTGTGCGTCTCTGGTTGTGCGTGCGTGTGCGTCTGTGCGCGGGCGTGGGCTTCCGCGTGTGCATGCGTGTGTACGTGCGTGCGCGCGTGTAGGAGTGCGACTGCGAGCGCGCAAGCGTCTGTTTGTGCGTTCTATTGCACTGCGCCCGCAAGAAGAACAATTACATGTCCCTGGACACTGTTAAAACACTAACTTATTCATTATTATTATTATCGTTGTTGTTGTTGTTTTTATTGAAACATAGCCCTGAGTCTTTAGACACAGGGCCCTAAACTTTTCTATAGCTGGCTGTAGCGGTATATAAATTTCTAAGGCCGAACATGCAAAGCTACAGTGGGTGATAGCCTGCCATTGAATTTTCCACAGACGACCATAGGCCATTTTTGTACGGGATGTCTCGGACTGGTTTATTATGGGTTTTGCCTCTTTATGTGTGTGAGTTTTTGTGCATGTTACCATATTCTCAAATGAATATTTTACTCAGGTTGACATGGTCATGTGACAGGTTCTAGCTGCATATCAATAATATTTGTCAAACATTTTCACTATATTTTGATTTCATGTTGCCAGATATAAACTCGAGACTAACTGATTTTTTTACTGTACACTTCCATCAATGAATATTTGTAAAAAATGCTAGTATAGGACATTTCACCCTACTTTCCGATTTCTGAGCATGGAGTGATATGTAAGAATATGAAATTTGAACTCATATATAAAATTTTGTTTGCAAACATAGAAATTGTATGCAAAAGAGGCACTTTATTATCAGCTATTTGCATGAATTACAACTGACATCATAAAAAAACTAGACTGCTAACAACTGGTTCTTTTCAAGCAGAAATCTTACCTGAACATTATGGACAGAGCCATATAGAAGCTTTCCAATACCATTTCACATTATTTATTTAGTTCCCTCTTCAACAGCCTTCTCACATTCTTAACTAAATGTAGGGTGTAACATGAAACAGCACCCTTTTCGGTAAAATTATGAGGTTGTATTCCTAGTGTCTAGGGTGTTAAACGAGTGTAGCAGAGGGCGTAAGTTGCTACAGTACCCTTTTTATACCCTTAAAGGTGTAAAAACTTTTACTGTGTAGTCCGACCGAGCATCACTGGCGTCCATCACCACGATAGCGTCAATAGTCAATAGCGTCGCGGCGTTGCCCACCACCCGCCAACAACCACGTTGTTAACAACAAAACCAGCGTTCTGCACATCTAGGTCGAGATGTTCGTTTTCTTTTTCTTTTACGTGTGGTTCGATTTTGAACGTTTCTGTTGCGGTTTTAACCGAAGCTGTTAGCTTTCGTTGGCTCAGGAAATCAGTATCCTAGCACCTATATAAAACATGATTGAGACTAGCTTAAGTTTAATCAATATATGAGTGACGTCTTGTTTAGGCTCTTCCAAAACACAAAGCCCGAAATATCCAAACTTATCCGATTCAAGCACAAGCTGATCGGGAAGCGTGGCTAGCTTGGCGGTTTACTAAGCTGAGTACATTAATACACCTATAGGTTCTTAAAGTTCAATGTTCGCGAGATGCACGCACTAATATCCTGCCAACCACTCGCTCATGATGCTTCTCTCGCTGCCCGCGGTTATGCCAAAGTGTCGTCAACGCGATGAAAGTTTAGATTATGGGTGTCCCTGCGGCGAAACTGAAAATCAGCAGTTTTGGCTGAACACTTGCTGGCCGTGTTTATGTCCACGGCGGCCAAGCTGAAAATTAGCACTTCTGGCCAAACACTCGCCGGCCGTGCTTATGTTTTCGGTGGCCAAGCTGGAAATCAGCACTGCTGGCCATACACTTGCCGGCCGTGTTTATGTCTCCGGCGGCCAAGCTGAAAATCAGCACTGCTGGCCAAACACTCGCCGGCCATGTTTATGTTTCCGGCGGCCAAGCTGAAAATCAGCACTACTGGCCAAACACTTGCCGGTCGTGTTTATATCTCCGGCAGCCAAGCTGAAAATCAGCACTTCTGGCCAAACACTTGCCGGCCGTGTTGATGTCCACGGCGGCCAAGCTGAAAATCAGCACTTCTGGCCAAACACTCGGCGGCCGTGTTTATGTTTCCGGCGGCCAAGCTGAAAATCAACTTTTCTGGCCAAACACTCGCCGGCCGTGTTTATGTTTCCGGCGGCCAAGCTGAAAATCAGCACTGTTGGCCAAACACTCGCCGGCCGTGTTTATGTTTCAGGCGGCCAAGTTGAAAATCAGCACTACTGCCAAAACACTGGCCGGCCGTGTTTATGTCTCCGGCGGCCAAGCTGAAAATCAGCACTTCTGGCCAGGCGCTTGCCGGCAGTGTTTATGTCTCCGGTGGACAAGCTAAAAACAGCTAGTTTGTGGCCGGACTCTTGCCGGCCTTGTTTATGTCTCCGGTGGCCAAGCTGTCCAGACACTGTCCAACCGTCGGCCGATCGAAATTCACTTTCTGGTGCTGCTTGGGTGATGAGAGGGTACACTTTGTATACATATTTTTATCTGTTTTCCCATTTCATACTTCTGACAATCTCAATAACTAAAAAAAAAAGAAAGACGTTTACAACTTCTTGTAACGCCGATTTAGAGCGCAGCTCCTGCGGAAGAGGAGGGTAGGGTACTGAGGGGAGGGTACGCCCCTACTCCTCATCCGTAACCTCTCCTCCTCCCCTCCTCCTTCTTTCAAACGCGAAACACGCGTCATCACGTGACGTTTTGGCATGGTGACGTTCCGGCATGGTGGCGTTTCGGAGCCGTGCCAAGACGACCGCGCGGTGCATTGTGGGAAACGTCAGATAATGCACCGCGGTCACGTTTCGGCATGGTGACGTTTCGGCGCCGTGCCAAAACGTCCGCGTGGTGCATTATGGGAAACGTCCCATAATGCACCGTGGTGACGTTTCGGCATGGTGATATTTCGGCACCATGGCGAAACGTCCACGTGGTGCCTTCTGGGAAACACCCCATAATGCACCACGGTGACGTTTTGGTAAGGAGACGTTCCGCATTTTGACGTTTCGGCACCGTGCCGAAATGTCCACGCGGTGCATTATGTAAAACGTCCCATAATGCACCGCGGCGACGTTTCGGCATGGTGACGCTTCAGCACTGTGCCGAAACGCCCGCGCAGTGCATTATGGGAAACGTCCCATAATGTCAGTAGAGTAGATTGTTGGGCTAGTTGGTTTTGGAATTTGGAATACATTTTAGCGCTCAAAAAACAGGGACAAAGAGGCGAGAAAGAGACAGCACAGTGCGCTACTAACAACTGATTTTATTGCGTGAAACGACACTTTTATACCATCCGAGTTTTTGATTTTGCTCCACCACTAGCCAACCCGGTGCCAGGCCGCGTCATTGAGGAACGCACGCTCCTTGTCCAGTAAATCAATTGAGGCCACGCTGACACATGCTGCACCACCCTTCTTAATCTCATCTGCCTCGACTATCTCCCTCACAGTTTTTTCCTTGTGCCGTGCCAGAATCTTGCTATCGGAAAACAACGGCATACACCGAGAGCAAGATTCTGGCACGGCACAAGGAAAAAACTGTGAGGGAGATAGTCGAGGCAGATGAGATTAAGAAAAGTGGTGCAGCATGTGTCAGCGTGGCCTCAATTGATTTACTGGACAAGGAGCGTGCGTTCCTCAATGACGCGGCCTGGCACCGGGTTGGCTAGTGGTGGAGCAAAATCAGAAACTCGGATAGTATAAAAGTGTCGTTTCACGTAATAAAATCAGTTGTTTGTAGCGCACTGTGGTGTCTGTTTCTCGCCTCTTTGTCCCTGATTTTGGAGCGCTAAAATGTATTCCAAATTCCGAAACCAACTAGCCCAACAATCTACTCTACTGAAATTTATTCCTTGTACAACGGGCCCTTTTATTTGTTCTTTGTTGAAACCATGCTCCATTGTACCACTTCTGATTCACGCCACATGCCAAGCCCGTACTTTGTCGTTCTGCATTCGTGGCAAGAATCCACCTGAGGAAGTCAAGAGGCTCTTTGGAGGTTTTGAGCCGTCAGCAGGGCACAGCACAAGGTTGATGAAGATCCTGCGAGCTGAATGGCAGAGGTAGGCACGTGTCTACAGGGACCTGCTGAGAGCCGTTTTGTGCGACTCTAACCAAGGAAATCAGGACAACCACCGTCTGCGGGAGTTCTTCAACATCGTGGAACGCAACACGGAATTCCTTTGGCGGCTGACACTACTGAAGCTCAGGGCCAGTCTTCCGAAGAGGCAGCCGGTGGCCCGTGGGAACGTCCAATCTGTGAGTCAAGTGCCCATCCCGGATGATGTAAGACGAGTTCTCGGTTTTGGACCGAAATTCGCCGTTGAACCAAAGTTGAGTCCACCAGAACTTATAGGTCTTGTTCGTAGAGTTTCGACATTTGCTCCAGAAGGGGAGGTAGAAAGGTGTATTTCGGAGGGAGTGGACGTGATTGTTCGAAACAAACCAGCGGTGTCTCAAGGTCAGGTCAAAAAAGTGGTGTCGTTTTTAAAAGAACAACGGCTTTCGCTCCTTCCAGCTGACAAGGAGGGAGGATTCGTAGTTTTAACGGAAGCAGAATTCGGTAGCAAAGCCCTTGAGGCGATCTCATCAGTGCTTAATCGCCGAGATGATGTGTCTCTAAAAAAGCTGAGATTAAAGGCAGTGAGACGATGCAAAATGTTGAACCTTCATCAGCTAGCTCAGAGCATCAATAAGAACAAAGATGGAAGCTTGCAAATCATGTTTAGCGCCAAGGCCCACAAAGTCCAATGTCCCCTGAGGGTCATAGTATCAGAGAGGGGCTCATGGCAGAAGCCGGTCGCGCTTTTCCTCCAAGACAAATTGGGAGTTTTAGGCTTTAACGATCCATTTTTAGTAAGAAATTCTGACGATATTTTAGAATTTTTAAAAGATAACTCTGACAAAGGATTTTCAGCCTGCTCATTTGACATTAAAGATTTATACTACTCTTTGCCGCACGACAGGTTACTAACATCCGTGGAACATTGTATCGATCGCTTTGGTACAGTGGCCTTCCAGAATCAAATCGGCATGACGGAAGAGAGTTTTATTGAAATGCTCTCGTTTTATCTTAAATTGACGTTTGTGGAATGGAATGATGGGGTCTATATACAAAAACAAGGGGTATACATTGGCTCATGTTTGGCACCCATCCTCAGTAACATATGTTTAGCCCATCAGGACAAAGTTCTTTTTCAGCGCTTTAATGAAGGCAACGATTTTAATGAAATCAAAGTTTTTAGATTTGTGGATGATTTTTTAGTTCTGTTCAAGCATGGGCCTGCAGAATTCCAGTCGAGAGTGGATGACCTCTTTACTGTTTTTAAAAATGTCTTACACTCCCTCATACTAACCCAGGAACTACCAGTAGAGGTTGTGCTGCAGTTCCTTGATGTCAGACTAACCTTTTCTGAAAGACATGTGTGTTGGATATACCACCCTAGAGCCCAGAAACCCCTGTTGCCGTACAATTCAGCTCATTCAAAACTGGCAAAAAGGAGTATTGCCAATATGTGCGTATTGAACGCCCTCAAAAAATCATGCCACCATGTGATGTCCGAAGGCCTGGGCACGCAGTATAGGCGGTTGTTGGCAGCTGGCTTCCCGAAGAATGTAGTGGTCTCAGTTGCAGAGATCGTATTAAAAAGATTGCGTAGTGAAGATCGCCTTTGCCCAATGGTTCTCAGAGATAAACAGAAGGTCGCGGTGATACCGTACATTCACAAAACGGCGCATGGCTTGAAAAAGGTGGCCAATAGATCAAACGTGAAAGTAGTGTTTTCCGCACCAAACAAACTTAGTAGATTATGTAGGATGACAGACCCTTTGTGTAAGGCCCCTTCTGGCTGCGCGGTAAAACACAGGGATCCCTTCGTTGAATGTGCGGAGGGAGTAGTATATCAGATCCCCTTATCATGCGGAAACAAGTATATAGGTCAGACAGGTAGGTGTGTTAATGATAGACTGAGGGAGCACAAATATAAAGTAGGAAATTATCGGGACGGTCATCTGTCTGATCATTGTGAAAGGTGCAAGTGTATGCCGTTGTTTTCCGAGAGCAAGATTCTGGCACGGCACAAGGAAAAAACTGTGAGGGAGATAGTCGAGGCAGATGAGATTAAGAAGGGTGGTGCAGCATGTGTCAGCGTGGAATCAATTGATTTACTGGACAAGGAGCGTGCGTTCCTCAATGACGCGGCCTGGCACCGGGTTGGCTAGTGGTGGAGCAAAATCAGAAACTCGGATGGTATAAAAGTGTCGTTTTACGTAATAAAATCAGTTGTTAGTAGCGCACTGTGCTGTCTGTTTCTCGCCTCTTTGTCCCTGTTTTTTGAGCGCTAAAATGTATTCCAAGTCCCATAATGCACCGCGGTGACCTTTCGGCGTGGTTCCGTAACTCACCGCGGTGATGTTTCAATACGGTGACGTTTCGGCACCATGCCTAAACGTCACCGCGGTGCATTATGGGACATTTCCCATGATGCTCCGCGCGGTTACGCTGAGGGCGACGGCGACGCCAAAGGCGACGGCGCTCAAGCCGGAAACAAACGCCTCAAAGCTGCGCTCTAAAAAAAGAAAGGCGAATTGTTGAACAATGAAACGCTAGCGATGGCAGTGTTCAATCCCGCCTGATACGTGTGTTGTATGAGAGAATTTATGCGCAGAACGCATCAAGAAGTGAGTTCTGTTAGATGTGACGGAAATACCCAGGTTGTTGCAAATATGAATCGGTCATTCGCATGGGTGTTCATGTGTCCTGCGTCTCGTTGGCACGCAAGCCCTCCTAGTTTACGCTTTGTAATGACATTATAATTTTCGCTTCAGTTGAAAATAAATATGTTGCAAACAATTAATTTCCGGTCTTGCAAAGCGGAAATCTTAGTCTACAAATTCACCCCAAATAGCTGCAAGCTGTCTCATCCTTCACTCAAATAAGTAAAAATAATAAAATATGGAAGCATGACTTCCCCAAAAGCTGAATAAAAATGTAATGAATGGCACATTTAATTTTCTCTTCGAATAAAAACATAAATATGATTGTTTACCTAAAAATGTCCGTAAACATTCTAAGCAAGGTGAGTTAACCTTGTTAGCGTTATCAACTCATACAAAGCTGTGATGAAAAGTGTAGGTTTAAGAGGAACTAATGTGCGATGACATTATAACGGTATACCGAATGAGCAAATATTTTAAACATATCCTAACACTTGAGGTATGACGGGAATAAAGCACTCTTCAACGAAAACACAACTGTGTTTTCGTTGTAATGTTAACCCGTTATGGAAGTGTCGAACCTTGCTTTTGTCACTTGACTTTTTGGAGTTTCCGTTATTGTTCATAACTATTACAAACTGCGTGCACGATTGTCTGCTCTTCTGTTCACTCTAAGAAAACTTTGATTGACATTTACACTGTAAAAATTCTGTATTATGGATGCACTGAAAATATTTTGGCTTGTTATGTGCACATATTGCATTATCAAAAATACAATAAAGTGTTAAAAATGTGTGCGTGCCCTTCTTCTCTATAAATAAAGTGTTTAAACTTTTAGTGTGCGTGCCGTGCTGCTCTATAAATGAGGGCCCACTACAAATTTTTCCTTCATTCTCCGCATCTTTTAATTCTGAAAAAAAGAAAAGAATATTAATTATGGTTTATTAGGTGATCATTTGCTTGATGTTATTATTAATTACTCTGCTTAGTATTTGATGCTATAGATAAAACTATATCTCCTCGAGCAATGGTTGCCCTGCTCTGTGAAACTGTCTTCTTTGTACACAACATAGCTATAAACTGCATCTACGTAATGGACACATAGAGAACGGTCCAGAGTTCAATAATAACATCTGACCGTTTTTGCATAAATTGGCGTCATACAGGACGCAGTCATTTCATCAATCCTGCTTGAAGCAGGTTGAAAACCCCATGATAATCAACATTTTTCACTGGCTGAATATCTAGTGGATGTCGTTACCTGTCCCTGCATCTCTCAACGGCGGACCTACATATTTAATTAAGGACAAAGAAGCGTTGCAATTTTGAGCACGATGTTGCCCTCACATTGGAAAAGTGTGATAAAAAAAGAGGAGGCGAGACAACATGCTACGGCGTCTTCAGCGCCCGCTTTTTCGTCCGACATTAAAGGGGGATGGAGATTCTAGGAATCTACCTTGCAGTTGAAAGAAAGGGAAACGCAGATGATAATTTGCTCCCTCGGACTAATAAAGCGAACACAGAACTGAAGTACATGTTCGTAAAGAACCAAATCCGAGGAATATGATTAGTGCAGCACCGATATATCAGACAGATAATTAAGGTGTCCGAACCTGAAGTCTTTTTTTTTTTTACTTGCTCATATCTGCTACGAAGCACTTTTTTTCTGTCGTGATTATCTCGCCTGTCAGTTAGAGTGCTGCCCTAATTGTTCATGTTGCTTCCCTTTTACTCGGAGAAAGAGCATTCACTTGAAGAATCATCCTGCCAGACAGTGTTTTACTTGCTTGTTTCTTTTATTTAAGAAATCTGCTTTTTGCAATTGTTCAACGGCCTCTCGAAGCGCGTCAACCAGTTTCGCGAGTGAGCTGTGAGAAGACGCAATTATTTAGTTCACTTTTTTTTTTCCTGACACGTGGCACTAGCGACAACAGGTTGTTTTAAGTACTTGGCATACGTAGATTCATTTATTTCAATATAAATAGCGATGTTAAAACATATCACAGTATCCTTTTAATACCAGCCAAGTAGGGGTAAGCCGGGGTTGGAGAAATAAAAACACCCAGAATACAGCATTGGATCCCCCTTACAGCTATATATGCCCCTTTCAAAGGGTCTTGTATAAAAAGCTTCGGTTTGCTGAATACGCCGTACCGGCATGCTAGCAAACAGCTCTGAAGGTTGGAGTTAATATTTGTATGAGATCCGGAGTCTGGGGTCAGTCAATCTGCTGAGGAGTATGCAGAAATCGTCGGAGAAGATTGTGAACGTATTTCCGAGAGTCCCTGTATTACCTCTGAAGCAAAAGCATTTTTCTTCTTTTCTAAGATCTCCACCACTTACTGAAGGTACTTGTTTCTCCATACTTCATCATGACAGATAATATTCAACTCATTCTATAAAATGTCGTAAAAAAAAAAAAAAAAAACAGAGATTGGTTCTTTTTTCTTTGGCCGCAAAAGTTAGTTTTGCATTACCGAATGGTCATTTTGCGCCCAAATGTAGCGCTAGCTGTCCGAGTGAGATAGCGCAGTTTTAGCACTAATCATTATTTTATTGAAACGCTGAAAGCGATTTTCTTAGATTTTCACTTGGAAAATTGTGCCCGACGGAGCCTCCGAATAAAGAGCTGAAGGACACCAGCATTTACAAAAAACGGGCCCCATTTTCATTTGAATATTTAAAAAATAATTTCTTAATTAGTAATAAAATACCTGTTATCTATTTCAGAAGCATCGCGAACGTGGTTCGTAAAAGACTACAGGGCTAATGATTTAACTGTAATAGTATTTTACAACCGACAGCAGTGAGCGTTTCTGCCAACAAGCTCAAGCTTGATCTGCCCTATTACCTTGGGCCCCACAACTTAGTGCGTCACAGGCAAGGGCATTGAGGAAAAGCAACCTACTTAGAGTTTTAGGCTATTTTCTCACTAATGCCCGGTGTTGAGCAACTTGATCGCAATAGCTGCACTGGGCGACAATAAAGCTCAAAATGAGAAAACAAAAATTAAAAAAGCGTTACAATTTACACTTTTAGAATAAACATCTTTTCGACATGTTTAGTCCGCGGATTTAGGTTAAAAAAAAAACAGAGTAATTGCATAGCCCAGTGCAAGTGTTGCCTAACAGAGATACCTCCGCTTTCCACCACAACCGCATTTGAGACACATATTTTAATCTAATAGTATCCTTCTGCTATTTATCACTGTCAGACGCTGGGATGTTAGAAGCACTGAAAACATTGCACACACCAATATTAGGGTAGGGCACTACTGAATGGATTACACTTTTACTAACGACCTGACTGAGTACGTTTATACCATGATTGCTGAGACAGGGAAAACAGAGGTGCAGGACAACTCTCGTGTCGTTCGTTTCGCCTTTTTCCCCATACTTCAGGGTTAAACATGTCAGTTCTTAACATTTAACCTGCGCCCACTAACGTAATTTTGAGGGGATCATCCTAAGTGCTCATCTATATGCTTAGGGACTTTTAAATGTTTGACTTTATCACTTTACTTAAGGCGTCTGACACCGAGCTATGTTCTCCCTTCAGAGGAAGGCACAAATGTGCGACCTTCAGTAAGGTACGTGGAGAGCTGAGCTATCCGCCTATCTACCCAGCTCCTGAGTTAGAGAGGAAATAAACTGCTAAAAGAATGGTGTCTAAATGATTGGATTTGACATATGTCACGAACAATCTTCCCGGAAAGAAGTTTTAGCGCAACATTTATATAACGAAAGACATTCAAGTGATTCTGAAACTTATTTTTATTTTGGGGTCGACTTATACAAAACGGAGCCTATTTTGCAATTGCGTCTAACTCGAAATAAGTCTCGAAGCCTAACTATTGCGCTATTTTTTAAATAGTTCATTTTTGTGACATATGTGTTCTATCTAGGCATCGGAAAGTTTTTTAGGGGGCTTTTAACCCGAAACAGAATATTTAGAATATATTTATGAGAAATTGAGAGTGAATATTTTCGCGCGTATTCTTTCTAAATATAAATGGCCGGTTCCAAGTATTCTACAAATGTACGTTTACTGTGTTCTTCGCGCACTTGTGTCATACTTCTTACGAACTCCAAACCGCAAGGTTCGGAGACTTCGAATATTGCTTTAGTCTCCTTAAAGCTACTCAAACATTAGGAAACAAATGAATTAAAAGTGGGTTTAAAGCACGAGATAATTTATCATGCGCGCAAATTTAAATTAAAGCTAAAAAAAACAGATTAGCAAAAATTAAAACTGGAATCTTACGCGATGCAAACTGTCAAAAGTGGAACAAATATAAAAGACTTCATGCTTACGGAAATCATGGAAAGTTATTTAGTGCCGGCAGTTTGGTTTACGGACTTCTTTTTTTTTTATTGTTGGGCTAATATGGTTCCCTCAGAAAGCTTTAGTCAATATTTCATAAATAATGTTTCAGTCAAGGCAACCGCCCTAAAAATCATACACGCACATTTAAACTATCCGGGGAACAGTGAGAAGTATGTGCCGATTTATTCATACAGTTCTGGCAAGATGCAAAAAAGAATGTCACCAAAAAAAAAAAAAACGATTCAAAAAAGATCAAGATATCCCCAGGAAAATGTACAAAATGACAGCTTCCAGTCTGACTTGAACTTGATACACGGTTTTAAATCTGTGTCACAGGGAAATATATAGAAAAACGTAGAACACCTCTTGAAGCTGTCTTGAGCTTTGAGAGGAGCTTTCAGGGTTCCAGAGAGTACGCTAGTTGTACTTCAGTATAATCAGTTATATGGCCATTTTTTAAGAGTTGAGCCTGCAAAGAAATCGAAACACACAAGGTAGCGCTATTGCCCCAGCATTTTTTAAACGTTGTGAAATTTCTCAAATAATCGGCCTCGAAAACTGTGAGAAACAGAGAAGAGGCGTCACCGCCTAACCTTGGCGCCACCACAGCCTAGGCGACGTTCCTCCTTAGTGCTCCTTTCTTGATGCAATTTAAGGAGAAAAAAATCTCTGTCGTTTCTTGCAAACCTCTCCGTTCTCCACTCTTGAGTTTTGGGGGCAGAAGCGGAGCTAGAAAAGGAAGAAAATTTCGTCCTGCCAACAACACGCAAAAAAGAAAACTAGCATTTTGAAGAATGCCGCTTAACGTTAGGTGGGGCTAGAATTTATCGAGCACACCTCTCTGCACGGTGCTTGCACATTACACTTTTAAAAAAAGGGTGTCACATTACACCCTTTTGTCCCATATAATGCACCCCAAAACTTCAGTTTGACGTACAACGCACTATAGTCGAACAGACGGCCCCAAATCTTGCGAGGGAATTTATAACGGTGCGATATAGCTTATTAAATAGCTAAAGAACGCATCAAAGGCAACAGAAAGAAAACATTGAGGTTTTGCAGTAGGGCAAAAAAAAAAAAAAACGAGTATTTTTTTTTAGTCAGTAAGAAGTTTATTACCTATTTTAATAAGGTGTACTACACGGCTATCAAGCCTTTCGCGAAAGGTAGTACCGTCAGATCATCGTCAGTGCACTGTACGTCGAAGTGAAGTTTTGGGGTGTCTTATATGATACGAAGGGTGTGAGAATACACCCTTTTTTAGAGTTTAGGAACTGGCAACAGGGCGAACGTCCGATGAAAGTCGTCGGGCAGGTATATCTAACTCACCATGAAAGCAGCAAACTTCAAACATGTAATCCGAGATCGCTGGTACATAACGCAATTACAAGTGAAGCTGCCTTGAACACTCATCGTCGCGCCCACAAAGACAGTATGAACCTCCTTCAACGTCAAAGTTGGCACGGAATTCATGCACTTTATGCGGGCACCGGCCAGGACCTCATCTTCCAGTGGGTGCCCAGCCACTGCGGCATCACTAGGAACAAAGAGGCAGAATAACTGGCCAAGCTCGAACACGACGCCGCCGAATTCTGGCTGTCCAGCGTGGAGCCCTTCGAGGACGCGAAGCTTCTGGTGGCCGGGGCAGAAAAAGTCAAGCATCCCAACGTGAGGTATACGGCGGAAGACCGCCTCCCTAGGCAGCGGCAGGCCGTCATCCACCGCCTCCTAACAAGCAGTGCCTTGACCCTAGTGATGCTCCTGTGCTTCAGGCGTAGCGCTGACCTAGAGTGCGGCACCTGTGGAGGGTGGGTGGGCACCAGCCGCCTTCTCGAGTTCGCAGATCACACCAACCGAGGAGGCGCTGCACCGACGATTGCTCGAGATCGCGGATAAAACTGGCGCATTTACATGGGATACCTGGAAACAAACAGCCACCACGTGCATTGCCGGTTGATTTACCCAAGCCGGTTACTCTTGTAGTACACGATCTGTCTCCGGTCGTTGGGGGCTACATGTACGCCGACGCCTCACGCGGTGGTAGCCGCCGTGAGTTGTCATTACGACGACCGTCGCGACCGTTCGCGCCCCCATGGCGGTTGATCGTCCTGCCACAAGTTTGCGTAACCTTCCGGTTGAGTTTGCGTTAGCTCCCCTGCATCTCTGTTCCTGAGCGAAGGTGCAGAAAGCCCGGGGCTGGATGGCTACCCCATCCCGGTCGGGCATGGAGTAGCCATCCCACCCCGGGCTTGTGAGCACCCGCGGCCCACCCCTTTCCAAGCACATTCTGGCTCTAGGACTCCTCGACCCTTGAAGGGGGACGGTACCACAGCTGAGCGAACAGGCCCGCTTGAGCCTTCCGCGCCTCTCTGGCAAGTGCCTCCAGATCTGGTAACTCACTTTCACGAAGGTATGCTTTAAATTTAGGATGAAACTGCCCGATCGCCCTAGCTATTTTCCCTGCGTAGGACGCGGAGGATTCGGCCCTCAAGTAGAGGGCCGAACCCTCCGCGTCTTGATCCGCACCCTATTTTTAGGAGGCAGAAATTTCTCCCTGAACCGTGACGAAAATCCCCCATCCATTTGAGCGACCGCTCTAACCGTCTAAAACGGGACGCGTCGCATTTTAAGGCAATTGGCAAGATCTGAACCAGTTTTTTTTTTTTTTTTTTGTGAGTGATGTTCTCAACGCGGCTTCGTATGAGTCTTAGCCCTGCAGTAATTCGTGAACCGATTTTCTATAGTAGCACCATGAATGGGTCGGCGTCTAAACGTTTAACCGCGGTCGGGGCAGACACGTAGGCGCGGCATTCGTGACTGTTATGGCCAACGTTATCTGTGGCGAGAAGGTCTCCATCACCACCGGCATTGCGCGCATAAGCTCGCTGACGTCTGCCGCGCATATAGCCGGAGCGGGTAGTAAAGTCGAAGCCTCCAAGCTATGTTGGCGTACTTGTGCTCTCTCTTGCGCCCCCACAACTTCAACATTTGCTAGTCTCCGTTCTCGGACAATTCATCCTCGTTCCTGTTGGCGGCCGTACTTGTCTTGGAGGGCATTGTTAGCGTTTATGAGTTCCACAATGAACACTGAATGGACCTTTCGAATGTCCACCCAGAGTCCGAAAAAGGACAGGAAATCTGCCCCCAATATAGGGTGATTTACATTAGCCACAAGAAAAACCCATCGGAAAATGCGCGAAAACCCTAAATCAAGTGTAAGCGACTTCTGACCGTACGTGGTAAGGCTGGATCCGTTTATTGCTTGAAGATTTGATGTGTTGTTTTTGGTCTTCCGTTCTGTTGGAGAAGGTGGTATCACGCTGACTTGTGCTCCAGTGTCAACCAAAAATAGTATCTTGGAATTTTTTGGAAATTGTTACTGTACACTTCAATTAGGATAAAAAATAATTTAGTGTAATTATATTTTTGCGATGGGCGAATCAGTTCAAGAGCTGGCTCAGAGAGTCTCTGATAAATGTGCTATGGCGTTTGTGGCACGTGAATTTGTCTTATGCATACGTATGGCGCATTATAAAACTCGAAGAGACCAACATAGACACTCACACAGCGTTGCAGGCCTGAAAGAAGTTTCGTATATTGCCGATTGAGCATGGAACCCTGACGCCTGTGTGCTAAAGCACAAACGCAGGAATAGCGCTGGCACGGAAATACTCCGTAAAACACACCACTAAAGGTCCATTACTGAGGTGCACGCGCACCAGGGAAGTTTAAGTACTCTAAACGACTTATTTTCCGCGGGCTCAGTATTTCGTTATATAGGTCATAGCTGAAGTTTCGTAAAAATTCGCGGGTTCTAATTTTCGCGACGCGGTGAGATCTCAATATAAAGTAAAATATGTTTACATTTTAGTGGAATTGTTGGCGTGACCTATTTTTTGCGGATTGTAGGCGATTTGCGAAATTCGCGAAAATTAAGTCGTTTACAGTATAAGCGAGTGCCATTCCCTACCGAAAAATCCGGTATAACTTTTCACTATCCGGATTATGGAACCGGAAATTTGTTACTGGAAACCCGAAATCCAGATTGCAGACAAAGGAATTATTTCTGAAAAACTAAATTCCAGATAGATTCCAGATAGATTCCAGATAAATTTCCGGTTCCATAATCCGGATAGCGAAAAGTTATACCGGATTTTTCGGTAGGGTTGTGCAAGCACAAAGATGGTGTGCTTTGTTGCCGAATTACAAAAGCTGTCAAGTGTCTAGGAGCATACTGTCTGTTTGTAGTCACATATGCTGCACGTGCTGGCGTCTGCAGTGCACGTTTTACATTTGTTTTTTGAAACAAATATCTGATTTTATTAGAACGCTCCCCGTGCACCTTCCCCCACCCCATCTTTAAGTTTAAGTTTTTTTTTTATTTCCAATCTTTTATGCAAATAAAGTGAGCGAACACAGCACACCTGTACTTACGTTTCCAGCATGCTTCTTTGTGTCTGGTAATCTAAAAAAGGGTCCATTACTGCGAGACAATGTGTAAGCAGGTGGTAGACCATTTGCTAAATCCCCCAAGCACACCGGGCCGCGCTCGAGGAATCATGAAAACGGTGTTTCTTCGGCTTCCTAGTGATCGGAAATTATGATCAATTCCATGATTACACAGAATTGAGAGTAATTCGGAGTCACCCTAAGCAACCGTTGCAAAAAGCCAAAGGACCTGTCATACCACTTTTTAAACTTCTCGTCATTGTGAGCGTTTTCCATACTGTGCATGCAGTTACCCGTCAACATGGCTGAGCTGCAGAAACCTCTAACAATATAGTCATTCCCGTACAGCTTTAAAGACGCACTAGAAACGCCAAAAGTGCTAGAAACAACCCGTGGTCTCCGAGCTAAATCTTGGCTTTCGTTGTTGTGGATTCTCGGCTTTTTAAGCAATTCCTGCTAACACAACAATCACGAGAATGATAGTATTGTAAGAGATTTCCGCAACTCAGTCAGGTAAAGGCGGATCGTATGCGCAGTAAAACAAACGGTGACATTGACGACAAATTTTAAAAGTGATATCACAGATCCTTCGGCACCATACGATGCTAGTTTAGGGCGACTCCGTATTACACTCAAAACTATGTAACCATGCAATTAGTCGAAATTACCGATGACCAGGGAGCTGTGAGGAACACTGTTCACATCATTCCTAGAGGGCGCTGGGTGCTTGGGGGATTTAGCAAATCGTCTTTTTGGGCAACGAGAGACGTTCGTGTTCGTGCGGCAGATGGTGTGACTGTCGCGTTTTTTATGGTCACAGTTTGCTAGAAAAAGTCGCGGATGCTTATCACGGATGTGCAAGAAAACAAAATTAAAAAATTAAGCGGAGACAATTTATATTTTAGTAATATCGCTATTAAATATATTTAGTGAAAATTTATTTTGGACAGCCTTTCGTTCCCCTCTTGCCTGTCCGAGTGCCGGCACTCTTCAATATGATAAACGGACATGTGAGAACGCATGACATGTTCGTTCCAGACAAGGAGTGCGAGGCTTTGCCTCAAGTTGTGGGTTTCATTCTTGTGGTGGATTATTTTGTTCCAATAGAGCCGCACCTAATTACTGAAAGGTTCAAAGAAGAATGCGTCTTTTGAGTTGAAAAAATCTTGGGCGTAACTGAAGACAGTTGTTGACCTAATGAATATCATCAAAATATCCATAGCTACAGGATCCTTAAGAAGAAGGGGGATTGGAATGTGACCAACGTATTTTCAAGGCGAATCAGGGGCACAGCCATCATTACCACCTGAAAAGTGATTTAAGCTTTTCAACCACGTCGCTCGGAGTGTATCGGCGTTAGCGCCTCAAGTCGCCATTGCGTAGTAAGCTTGCTTTCGCAATGCCTGGCTTTTTGCAAAGAGCTCTGTGTGCCGTCTTTTTTCTCTCGTTTCTTTTTAAATTAAATTATATGCCCGTCGTCCCCTTTTTGATGGCATTTGCAGCGTTCCAGCGATCTCTTTTTTTGGTTGTTCCCGTATTTCTTTCTCCGATAATCTTTTTTACTGAAATGTTTCTGCCATGCGCGCGTTTATTCAAGCTGATTCCTTCAGCATCAAAATAGTCCTATAGTTACCTTGTGCCCAAGGCTTCGTGTTTTAGGGCTGAGGTTTCGTTCCTGTTGTTGACACAAACGATTCTAACCAAATTCTGAGTCTTCTGTTAGAGCAAACAGATCTGTGGGGTAAGAGTACTTCAGGCCTGGATTCCGTGCGTCGGACTCGATGATCATGACCTTTGGAGAAGCCTTTGCGATTTAAGTCGCTCTGCACTCCTCTTGCTGTGCTGCTTCCAACAATTCCATCTTCAACAAAGTCACCGGATACCTTGCCGGATCGTTGATCTTGGTAGTGTGTTTTTCCTAAATCCTTGTCGAGTAGGCCAAGAAACTGATTTTCACAAAATTTTTCCAAATGTACAGACAGCATACCGCTACATGTTTCCGCCAGTACGATGTGCGAGTTGACAATGCGTAGATCTCCAATATTGCTGCTCGACCGAAATATCAAGGAGTCCTTTTATACTCGCAGTGATTATAATCAAAGCCGTAGGGTGTCACTTTCTCAAACACAAAAAGGTTTCTGGGCAACTTGTCCTGTGGCGCTGCACTTTCTTCAACATTTCCGAGAGTCCAAATGTGTCACAAAGGACTAAAGGAGACACACATATAGTTCCGAACTTGTCCTTTGCTTATAGAGTGAGTGCATGAAGAATCTGTTGTATCTCGGAGAGCGGCCGCCGGACATTGTTGATTATCATACTTACTGAGTCACCCGTATGGGTAACTTTTGCTTCACTTAGAAATGTGTCAAATATTTTCATTTTGTATTCTAATGAAACCGCCAAGGCCTACGGTGCGGCGCAGATTGCTTCCCTTGTAAGTAGACTCCTTTTGAGTTCCGTCCCTAAACTTATCCTTGAAGTGATCTGTTCGACACGGTTGCTGAAAAAACAAAACATTCAAATTATTCTTAAGAGAACAACGTACGACGTGTAAACTATTAAGAATAAAAAGTAGCTGCGTAGCAATATTTCAACCAAAAGCGTACAGCGGAAAAGGTTGTAGTAAAAACTCTGGACGGAAATCTTTTCTGAAACAGCTAGCACAAAGAACAGGTCACGAAACTGACTGGACGAGCAGAACAATCCATGGCTGGTTCGACAAGCACGAGCACAAAGCTGTCACCGTACCGTCGGCTTAGGGCCATTCAATTCTGAGGGTCAGGACGAAGGGGTGGCTCCAAAGAAAGGGAAAAGGGGGGGGGGTGCATTGGGGACATGAGAGGCACTGTTCTTGCATTGCTTTGAGAGGTTACTGACTGCCCGCTGAACTAATATGTATACTCAACGAAACATGAGGAGGTTTTCGTTTTCCTCCTTTCCGGTCGCGGGGGAAACGGTGAGGAGAAAACAAAGATCGGGAAAAGTTGGGTTCCGTCTTTCTGCCTGCTCGTCGGGCTTTAAGCAGAATGAACACTGGGAGAGTCGGGGGTGGAGGTGACTTTCTCTCCATCGTTCGATCTGATCAATTAGAGAGATGGGAAAAACTTTAACTCCTAAAAAAACACTGCAATAATCTTTTTTTAGCCTAAAGGGCCTAGATGAGACACGTATATAAAACAAATATCGCTAAAACGAATTTTTTAGCAATATTTGCATCGCTAGACTCAATTTAGGTGCAGAAGGGTGAGGTCACTGTCCGCTAAGCACCGCCCTGTGCTTACAAGGCGCTGTCATCTCTCAATGGCTGGAGAAACGATTGACGTGCGAAAGATAGTTTGTAAATTTTGATGTTCGTGTCGTAATATTATTTTAATCGACCATATTTTTATGCTTGAGAAGCAAATATTCAAGTATCATGTAACTCTGGATGTCATTATTATATTCAGATGTATACCAAGACTGCTTCTCGCACTTCAGTTTGAAACGTTAACAAACATGACTCTCGGCGTCCGCGGACTGCGGAGTACTAAACCAGTGTAGCTCTTGAGTTCGACAATTTTTATGAGTGCGAGTGGTTTTGAGTTTCCAGAAGTGTTTAGAGGAAGATCCCCTCAACCAACGCAGTTTGCAGCAAACAACTGCCGCAAGGTCGCGCTTTCGGAAGCGCTGTGCGGATGCCTGTTTTTGTAGCGGAACTTGCCTAAGCCTAGTGCCCCAGATCAAATATATTGATCGATCTGGCTTAATTTCGTTCCTTGCGGCTCCTGATGCTGATTATAATTGTTTGTTCCCATAAAAGGGGTCCCACTTGTTTGTGAATTGTGCAACCGTCGTGAGTGGGACTATAGATTCAATACCGAGAAGGTACCTACATAGGTAAGAATTTGTGAGCGATTTGGCTGGAGGCAATCGGGCGTTCGGCTCGCATTAATTTTGTCTAAATATTTTCCCGCCATTTCGCTTGAAAGTCGAGTAGCTCTCCAGGAGTGCAGTGCACCTAGCCTGCCAAAGCGAAAAATTTAGGTCGTGTTTTAATCGTGCTTCATGACGCTCACCCAATTTGCTCGCGACTGCAATCCGAAAAAAAAAAAATTTACAAGAGCAGAGGAGCTGGAAGGACAGCATATATATTTTGTTGTTTTTGTTTAGTCCTCCCGGTCACATTTTAATGGTCATCCACAGACGCTGACAGACATTTGCATTTGACCGTGGCACGTGCATGGTGAAATGCTAGAACGCCGCTTTCATGGTTGCGTCCCGCGATTGATTATAAAGTTTTTAGACGAAGGGTGCAAAAGCAGACGGATGAAGGCGAAAACGGACGTCCACGCGCAGCTTTCATGTCCGCGTCTGGGCATTACGACGATAGGTGGTGGTGCAATAGCAGACGGTGTCGGAGGCGTCCGCTCGTCTGCTCGCACGACTAGCAGGCGGCATCAGACGCCAGACTAGACGCACTCGATGCCGCAAAAAGGGAAGCATAGGCTTGTTAGCCAGTTCGGTCAAGCAGCCAAGTCAGTCAGTAGCAATGGGCGGGGCCACTGATCTGTCGGCGTGGCAAAGAGCGGGCCATGAGTCTCCTCCTAAATTGCCTCTGTCGGCTTAAATATTGCACGAACAATTGTCTTTTTTTTGGTAAAAGTATTTAAAAAGTCCGTGTCTCAAATAAGCTTTAATGTTTTTTTTTTGTTTTTTTTATTGCAGTGCTTTTTGTCAATTGTCACAAAGTATGGGAGCCTTAGCTTCGCCTCTCATTGGCAATACAGCAAACAGGTTTGTCTGCTTCTTCCCTGAATGTACAATGGCGTCAACGCGCCGAGCTCTGTTTGGCCGACATATTGTACAGAGACCAAAGCGAAAGGTTTTGTGTCTACCAATCATTATTCTAGTCACAGCTATGACGTTTGTTTGTTCCTATATACGAAAGGTCAAGGGGTGAGATCTGTCGTCGATTGCTACTTGTAGCACTATTTGTTTTGCCTCTGCTATGACTCTCAGAATTTCACAGTTTTTTTTTTTTTTACAGAAAACGACAATTCGTGACTCCAACTGTTTATAGGTGGTGCCACTCGTTTTCCAAGGCGGCGGTTATAGGAGGGTTGGAGATCCGTGCTTGTATACCACTTGCTGAGCCTATAAAGGGAGCTGGCTTGACTGAGCGAAAGAAATTATACCCGCCTACACGAGAAAGCTGGAATCTTACGCACACAGTTCACCTTTTTTCCTGAAAACAAAAAAGGTATTTAGTGTAATATTGATGCCCCGACACACGTTTGAATTCAGGAACAAAACTTACTAACTTCTTTTTTGGATATGATTTCTAGACATAGGTGTTATATCAGTTTCTCTCCTAGCTCAAGATGTTCCTCAGAACGTAATTATCGCGATAAAGATATTGTTTGCAAAAAGTTTATTTTCTTGGTATACGTGCCCGATCCAGTAACTTAAAAAAACCTTTCGAAGAATTCAGTGTCCCTCTATAGACGTGTTGCCATCGCTGCGCGTCGGAAATCCGCTAAAAAGCAGTAAGAAATCCGCAAGATTTCTCTAGATTCTAAAACATATCCGCTAAATTTCCCGCTAAGGCATATGTTATTTAAAAAAAAAAACAGTGAAATTTCGTATAATTAAAACCTTTATCATACTTTAAAGCTCTCCAAAACTATGAGAGCTGAAATAACATATAAAGGAGTCTTCCGAAGAGTGTAGCTACAGGGTCCGATCGAGAAAAGTAAACCCTACTTTTCGGCCCGCATAAAAAAACTACGCATCGCAGAATGCTCAAACTCCGCCAGAATGTAACCCTAGCGGTCCAAGCAAGGTGCCAAAGTTTCACAACATGAGCTTACCTCATCAAACGATAAAAGAAAAAAAAAACGAGAAATCTCTACGGGGAGGCTCCGACCACGAGACGCAGACGGAGACCGTCTGCTTTGCGTCGCATCGCATACATGGCGCCACCACCTATGCGGGTTACCGGGTTATCACGGGCATCTGCCGGGCTTGGCGGCAAATTCGGAATTGTTCTCTAACATTTCTAAAATTTCACTTACGCACTGCTTCTCACTGCAACGGAAATATTGATTACACGCTCTAATTTGTGATACGTCGGTGCATTTGCTCAGGCATAACATTTCTTCATGCTAATTATTTTAGCAGATGTCGTCTGCTTTGCTCTTCGCAAACCCGAACACCGGCTCTCCCGTTGATTACTTTTAATTTCTACCGTGTTTCGCTGCACTTTTCTGCCTGATGAAGCAATTAACCCAAAAGCAACGCGCGGACGTCGTGGTTTGGTATTTAAAGCGCAGAAGCTTTAAGGATGCTCGCCGCTGATACCGTCGAGTGCACCGTGCCTGGCCGCCGTCAAAGAGAACCATCTGGAAGTGGGTCCAGCGTTTGGGCGCAGTGGGCAGCGTCGCGAAGAAGAAGCACGTCTTCGCCAGCACGCCAGAGAAAGAGCAGCTCGCGTACGGGATCATGGGTGCCTTCGAAGCGGACCCGCACCTGTCCACGAAGAGAGCGGCGAGTTTGTTTGGAGTATCAGATTACACTGTGCGCAAGATTCTTCGCCGACACAACTTGCATGCCTACACGGTTCACGTTCTCCACGTGCTGAAGCCTGAAGACTATGAAAAACGGCTCGATTTTTGCCTCGAAGAGATCCTAAGGATCGCGGCCAACCCCTCACATCTGGAATTCCTTCTGTTCTCGGACGAGGCCGTCTTTCACCTCGACGAAAAAGTCAACGCTCAGAACTGCCGGTACTGGAGCAACGGCAACCCGCACTGTAGAATGGAGAAGTCTCAGTACTCTGGTGCGGGATCTGGAGGGAGGGTGTTGTTGGGCCTTTCTTTTTCCATGAGTCGGTGACGGGCAAAAGTTGTCTGCGCATGTTGAAGGAGGAGTTTCTTCCCGAGCTCGAGGCCCTCCACATGCAACGACAAGTTTGCGTATTCATGCAAGATGGAGCGACCCCACACTGGTCGACCTCCGTTAGGAAATGGTTAAGTGACACCTTTCCTGCACGATGGATGGCAAAAGTTCTCCCAGCATGCCATGGCCACCGCGAACCCCTGACCTAACAGTCTGTGATTTTTTTGTAGGGGGGTTCATCAAGTCACAGGTCAACACCGGCCGAATCTCCACCCTCGACATCCTCAAGCAACGCATTGAGGCTGCGTTTCTGCTCATTATGGACGAAATGAGAGCTGAGGCGTTTGCCGAATACGAGGCGAGACTTGGACGTTGCACCTCGCAGCTGGGAGGTCACGTTGAGGCAGAACCGTTGGACTACGGTGTTGCCTTCCAGTGCCTGCCCCTGACGCACTTTACATACTTTCATTTAGAAGCAAGTAAAAGCTTCCGCCACGTGCGCGGTCTTTTCCCGTTTTTATTTCGTTTACTTCTGAGAAATTGCTCTTTTTTTCGCTGCCAATTACGTTTGTCGGCTGCTGAGCTACTGTTGCTCGGCGCTCTCCCGTGTCTCTCTCATCTGGTGTCTCCGGACAATGCAAATGGCGAACCTGGTTCTTTGACGGGGCAACTTAATTGTCCAGCATTTAATCTGAATACCAGCAAACCAAAAGGTACTGAATTCCTTTAATAATTATAATAATAATATATTCGAACGTGTTCGAGACTCGACATAATGAGTAAACCGGGTCACAAAGTCGCTGACTTGGCATCTTCTGCCTCTTCCTTCTTTAATTTTCATTGCCAACAAAAAACAGAAAAAAAAGAAAAAGAACCAGGTACGAAAACATAAAAAATGGTACAGAAGTTAAAAAAGGAAAATATATTGGCCCAGTTGAAGTTTATCTGCAACCGAAAGGAGGCTCCTCTGACGGTGGAACCCAAATATTGTAACTTAAAAAAATAATTAGGCTATAAACGGTTTATTGGCAGCGAGCAGACTTGGCCACTGGAGGAAGCTACCACGTCCATACCGAACTTCACATAATCTGCAGCACCAAGCGTAGAAGGTGCTACCGAACGGGAAGAATAGTTGCACCGCGGCGTTCGGGTTTGCGAAGAGCAAAGCAGACGACTTCTGCTAAAATAATTAGCATTAAGAATTGTTATGCCTGAAAAATGCGCCGAAGTATCACAAATTAGAGCGTGTAACATTTATTTTCGTTGCAGTGAAAAGCAGTGCGTAAGTGAAACTTCAGAAATAATAGAGAAAAATTCCGAATTTGCCGCCAAGCCCGGCAGATGCCCGTGATAACCCTCCAACCCGCATAGGTGGTGGCGCCACCTATGCGATGCAACGCAAAGCAGACGGCCTCCGTCTGCGTCTCTCCGTGGTCGGAGCCTCCCCGTAAAGATTTCTCGTTTTTTTTTTTTTTTTTTTTTTTTATTTTATCTTTTGATCCATGTAAGCTCATGTTCTGAAACTTTGGCATCTTGCTTGGACCACAAGGGTTACATTCTGGCGGAGTTTGAGCGTTCTGCGATGCGTAGTTTTTTTATGCGGGCCGAAAAGTAGGGCTTACTTTTCTCGATCGGACCCTGTAGAATACTAGAGGTTTCAGTGCTGCGGTTATCGTGAATGTCATCACAAATAAAACTAAAAGTTATAAATGGTCACACCGATGAAAAAAAAAAAAGCAAAACAAAAACCTCACAGGTCATCGAAAAACACATTGAGGTCTTCGTCACCGCGGTCGTCGTCTGACACCATCTCCACAGAGCCGCTGGTACTTGTTGAGGGACCAGAAAGGTGACTTGGTTGCACATACGTTGCAGATGTCCCGACTGCATTAAAAACCTTCACAGGAAGTATGCTATGAAAACATCTCTTCGTGCGTCGCTTCACCCCAGTTCTTACGACGAGGATGGCGTTTGTTGTTTCTGGCTTCAGCTTGTTCCTCAACTTGGATTTTACTATGTTAAGGTGTCTAGACGTCCTCTTTACTTCGGCATTTGAGTTGGGGAGCACCAGCATCGACATGGCAAACCGGGCCAACTCGGCGAAGGGGTTTTCGCCGCAGGCATTCTTATAGGAGTGATCTTCACACCAGAACGACTGCGTGGACGATATTTGCTCCCAGTTAAGGAAGTTGAATTTGCTCCACTGGGTTCGAATTTTTCGATTACTTCAGGGGGCATTGCAATTGCTTCCAACAAAGGAATCAATGGCTCCTTCATGACGCACAAAGTGTTTTCGACCGATAAAAGTGATGTCTTCTGGAGAACCGTGATGTCGGGAAGTCGCTGCCTGATTTGATCTACTAGCGTATTAACAAAACTTACGCAGCTTTCTCGCATCACAGCATCATCTGCGAGAGAGAACCCGTCGGTCGTCTCAGCCTTCATATTGACATGTTGACAACGTACGTCTCAAACAGGTAGCCCTGTTATGGCTTGGGACTCAGGTAGTCCTCAAATCTTGACGACAAAACGTCCATCTGCTCTGTCGAAATTACAACTTTCTGAAGCAAGCTCGAAAGCAACGTCATGAGGTCTTTCAGCAGCTTTGTTTGATCCACATCTTTCACCTAAATGCCTTGTTAACCTTCTGAACTTCTGTCCGAATCTGTCTCACAAAAAGTCAGTACTCCAGAATGATCTGGTTCCTTGCATACCATACAGCACCTCTGCCGTATAGCACTTTTCAGTGCGCCTCGCCATCTCGAAGTGCGTCTTCAATTCGGTCCAGTGGTCTACGACCCTTGATGGAGCTATTTCCAGGGATAGCCACCGCGTCCTGCACGCTTCCACAATCTTAAGTGGTTCATCGCGGTCATTTATCAGACCGTATAGCTTCTTGTACGCAAGTTGCCGGGCAGAGGATCTTGCGAACCAGTTGTGCGCTTCCCATATTAGGTATTCCAAGTTTCTCGACAATGCCTCCGCCGTAGCAACCGACGTGGCAAGCTGCAAGGAGTGGCGGACGCAGCGGATCTGTACGAGGTGGGGAGCCTCAGCTTTCAAATTCCGATGAACGCCATTATTGATACCTGTTATAACGCTCGTGTTGTCGGTCCCTAGGCCTCTCATCTTTCCAGTTTAAGACAGCACTCCATCAGAGTGGATTTCATGGTCGCCACAATTCCCTCTGCCGTGCACACTTTCAAGGTGCACAAGTTAAGGAATGTCGTCACGATTGTTCACTTGGTGACATTGTGATATATGATAGATATTGGCAAGAACTTTTGGGACACTAAAGTCGGTCGACTCATCAACGATGAAGCTGTAATAGCTGTCCACAATGTCATGTGCTACATCCGCTTTGAAGTGTGGGCCAAGAACATTCTTAATCACGGAAACGCACTTGGAGCGGCGCATTTGATGAGCTCTTGCAGCTTCGCCGCCAGGAAGCGACTTCTTATAGAGTTGGCACAAGTCATCGGCAATCATATTTGAACAATGTTCGGCGATAAATAGAGCAGTTCTGCTTTCAGCGGCATTCACTGTCTGGACTTGCCTTTTTGTAGTGAAGCCCGGTTGCTTCTGGATCGAAGAACAGCCAGCCAGTTCCCTATCCTTCTTGCTGTTCGCATGATCTTTCGGGCCGAATATCTGCTGCCAAGATGACAGCCGCAGTGCTTGCACGCTACAACTTCTTTTCCGTCACCAGACGCTTTGCATTGCAGCCATTTGCTGAGCAAGGGATCCTTCAACCACTCCGTCCTGAACTTCTGCGAATATATCACTTTCGGCATAACTCAAGAGTCAGGTTACACGGAGAATAAACAGAACCCTTTTTCCACAGAAAGCACTACACTGTTAGCAAAAATAACACGCCCAGACGTGTAAACCGTTGTCCCATAGCGGACACGTCGAAACGTGTTCGTTTTACACGGAGCCATCTGTGTTTTTCGTCTACACATGAGGTGCTGTGTAAAGTTAACACGCTACACCGTGTTTGCCTTCCGAGAAGCACGGTTCAACGTGTTCCTTATGAAACATGGCGGCCAGCAGCCGAGAACAGGCGAGGGACGAGCCCAGCCAGCCGCGCCTTTCAGCCGAACTGAAAGCATACAGGACGCGTTCGTTCTCGTTCGATGTCTTTTATGCACAGTAAACAGTCTCCGAGCGGCGGACGTAGCTACGTGCAAAGGTACCTACGTGCATCGTCGGCGGTCGGTGGCGTCGGCAGCTACGACAAAACCGCTAGACAAGTAAAAAAAAAAAAAAAACGAATATTGAACTTACATGGATAAATAGCTCAGCAAACTCTTGTAATCGGGCGGTAACTTGCGCCACCTAGTGCGATTTCTAGCAACCAATGAAAAAAAAAGCAGGAGTTGGTTAATACGCTGGGAACTATCACGAGTAGACTGCTACTCTCATACATCACAGACAACACGAGCACCACGTAGGACACAGCAGCGACACATACACAAACACAACACCGACACTACGCCCGACACTTCCTACTAACAACGGACTTTCCCCGCGGCGTATATATGCTTGACATGTACGGGTGAGCTCTTTGGTCGCTGATCGTTACCGATTTATAGAATAAGACACAAAACACGGCACAATGGACAGCCGTATGTAAGAACTGTTTGCATTTAAAAAGTATGGAGGCAAAATCTGTAAAATTAGTCCTTTGCAAAAAACAACGATGTACTAACAATAAATCTTAAACCAGCCATGAAAAAGTTCAAATTTTTGTTATTTTCATGCTCGACCAGTGTTATGAGCAGTCCGACTCGCTTGAATCAGATAGAAAAACAAATGATTGGGATTTTATCAGTACGTATTCAATAATCAATGGAAATTATACTTGCGCAAGGCATTTTTTATATATATTATTGTGAAGGACATCCGCCCAACACTTCACTTCCGCTAGTTGTAGTACGCGTACGGGAGCAGACGCCTTCACTTTTGGGGCGTTTTGATGCAGATTGTTGTCGTATGTCGTGTTGGTGTCGAGCGAAGCGGTGAGGCTTGGGAGTTTGTGACCGGTGTTATTCGTGATCATTAATGTGGCGCTGATGCGTTTTTTTTTGTTTTTTTTTAATATTTTTATATAGCCACATTGAAAATTCACGAGCCCGTGGCACTGCATTATGCTAAAATTGCGAGCTCCTTCTCTGTTGACGTCGTTTTTCTGGTAGCACTCGTGGATACTGCAAGCGTTTAAACAGTGCACAGTCTCGCCTACATCCGCGGTGACGTAATCGACCTGTTGAAACTTATTGCTTGCGTCATTTTGGAGTACGCAAGGCAATTATCTCGCTGCTCTGGTTTCGATTATAAATGCAAGGCAAAACGCTCGTAGTTCCCACCCTCAGTACACGTTGGACATCTTCCACACTTTGACACTGGATAACTGGATGAACGAGGATTTACATTTACTTCAGAGGTCACACTCGCCGCTTCCTCACCGTCGAGCAGCAGGATCAGCTGGCGACAAGCCGCGTATGAAAGGCTCGAGCATCAACAGCCCAAGTGCACTCGGTGCCGATGCGGGCGATGCGGGTTTCTGTCAACCGCTAGCCTAGCACAGACCGTGACCGTTCCAGCTCTTCGTCATGACGCGGTGTTGCAGAAAGCAGCGTATAATACCACTACACGGACCACCGAAGCGAACGCACTGTTATCGTAAATCTTGGCTTGTGATTGCGCCTAAATTTGTAAATAATCTTATTCTTTTTTTCTGGAGACGCAAACGAAGGGCATAACAAAATCGTTTGCATATTCCGCATACCTCGCAAAAGCATCAGTCACCTTGCGAGAAGCGCAAAACACGGTGTCCGCACCGTCCGGACTTCCCAGTCTTTTACCTGCTTTAGAGCAGTTTGTACCTGTTAGTAGGTATGTCTACTGAAACTGCAACTTGAAACTTGGGGGGGCAGTGCCAGAGGGAAAAGAGACAAATTCGGGCCTCTTCCCAATGTAAAGAAAAACCACTATGTTCTCTACGTAAAAAATTGGTCTCAGTTCATGCATCTGTGGGCAGGTAGAAAATCTTGTTCTAGTTTATTCACACCGCATGATGAGCGCAACAAGCTCACACGAGTCACACGAGATTTACAGGAAAACATCGGTGGTGACTTAAGTTTCCCTGAAATTCTGTATAACCGGTCGTTTGCGGGACCGAATCATCTACTCGAGCGGTGCGCGTCGCTGTGCGAACACGTCGCTGTGCAAATGCAGTCTAACGACACGAAGCATAGAAACGGCAGATTTAGGGAAACTATCCGAAGTCCCTTGTTCAATTAAAACGACGTAATTTTGTTGAAAACGTCCGCAGCATTTTACTCACGGTATGCGTCGGGAATCTTCCACATTTTGAAACGGAACGAAGGAAGATTTACTTTTAAGAACGCTCGCTGCGTCCTCCCCGACCAGCTGGACCGGATCAGCTGACGACGACTGGGCTAAACCCGTCAAACGCAACCCCACAACAACCAATATGAGCTCCGCGTTAGTGCTGGTTTCTACCTACAAGCACCGCACCACACACCACGAACGTTTCGGCCCTTGCTCGCATCGCCGTGTTGCCCCAAACAGAACGAGATCGCCGAAGAACGCAGCGCTGTCGTGAACCTTGGCTTGTGGTTGCGCACTCGTGGACCCTGTGACTCCCCTCGCTTTCAAAGCACACACAACGAATGGTACTTTCCGTCTTCCGGGAACATCACAGGGGCACTTCTCCGGTCACGTCTTCACTATGTGCTCGCAAACTGCGAAGCTCTATGCGAAGCTTCTCGCGTCCCGTCAAACCAAAACAATAGCGGCTGCCAGAAATTTCTCCGGTCAAACAAAAAGAACGAAAGCCAACCGGCTCTTGCTTCCACCGTACATCGACGTTGCGCTTGCGCCATGGCCAGATCGGCCAGATCGCTTGCAGTTGAAGCAGTTGAAGGTTGAAGCAAAAACGAAACCAACTGCAATGTTACGTGTTCACATCGAAGACACGCTTTTTATATCCATTTTAACTGTTTTGTACGAATAATTGGACCCATGACTTTATTTGTGGTGTGCAAGAAACTATTATCAAGAGCCCTAAACTAAATGCAAACATGGGCGACATGAGGGAAGCCGCATTGCCATCGACCACAAAATGGCGGCGAGCCACGGTAAGCGCGGGTTACGCCAACGTCCCGCGACATGGCGTAATTGCTTTTGGTGCTTATCTGTTTCCGAGACATGTTTCTTTCCGCGGCATTTGTCTCGACGGTCCTTTCTAAGTGTGTCCCCAAGCATTCCGGTGCTTCGATAGCCGGCAGTGCCGCGGTCGTCGCCGGAGGCGATGCGTGTTATCGAGGTCGGCTACACGGTTATGCGTGTATGACCGAACCAAAACACGTTTTTTACAACCTCGCATGATATCTGAACGTATTATCCGTTACTCATCGTGTAAATTTATGGTAATTTGTGTGAATAGCGTGTTTTTCACCCCAAATATTCACCAAATACACGGCACTTGCTAACAGTGTAGGACATCCTTTCTTCTCTGCAACTTCGAACAAAAAAAAAAAAAAAAGAGGTGGCTGCTTCGCCAGTCGCCTCGCTTCCCGCCGGGAGCGGGCTCGCTGTTTGCACCGCACCCAAGCCGTTTACACCGATGCTCTCAAGCCAATTCCACGGCTTGGATGCATTGCAGCTCGTCCGTTCTGTCTTGCCTAGAAAGTGATCGCCGCTTTGAAGCCTCACGGATTTGTTTGTGTGAGACTGGCGCAGCAAGTGAACAGGAGCCCCGCTATCCTGCCGAAGGTAACCAGTTTTTGCATTTAAATAAAAAAAAACAGAACTTATTTTTTTTTTTTTTTTTTGCAGGACGATTTTGAATTGGTGCACTGCGTGAGGCATCCGCCAGAAATCCGCCGTGTATAAAAATGGCCCTTTAAAATATCTGTTAGCCGCTAGACTAATTTTTTCCAGTCAGAAAAAAAAGTTCGACAGATTTAGCGGAAAATCCGCTAAATTGGCATCACTGTTTCCGTACGCCTTATAGGTAACAAAATATTGTATCCGTTGAAAAAAATCAGCGCTGATATTGGCGTGTTGTTGCTGCTTTTCTCGCTCAAATAATTGTCATGTGAAATAATGATCTACAAGCCCTTTAATGGGTTTTTGGGTATTTAGGCGATTAACTGCTTAGCAACATTTTGACCAAAAACATTATGATCAATCAAAATTTTACAAAATGTCGCCACGGGTGATGAATTTAAAATGTTCACAAAACATATAAATTAAAAAAAATTTTGTTCTCACTAAAACAAAGACCAAAACACAATTTGAGTCTGACAACGGAAGGGTGTATATTTTCAACGCGTGACACATAGTTGTTCTTATTTTACATTCGGTGTTAATGTCTCTGTTGATGACTATGCCAGACGTTTTCATTTGCTAAAAAGAGAAAATTAGACCATTCTTTAAAAACTAATATGATTAAATAGTGTATTTTTATTGTGGCGTGTATACAGAGGGTACATTACGAAATTTGTGATATTAATAATACAATACTTTTAATAAATATTTTTTCAAACTTTAACCCAGAGCGCCACTAATATCCGACGGATCTCTGATCAAGATCAGCACGTTCGAAATCGAATACGGACACCCATCGAATTTAAGAAAATTGTTCTGAATCAGATTTCCCAACCACGATAGCCGTAGGAGGACGGCAGTACTTCCCTCGTCATCGGCCTTGTTTAGTCAACGAGCTTGCTTGAATTAGAGTACGGGACGCGTGAGCTATGCTAGAAAACAAGTGTAACATTTTAGACAAAACCCCGAACGACGCAACACAAAGTCCTTAGCGTAACAGTTTACCTTTAGCCGTGCTTGCCGCTTGGCCGTGATTTGGTAACGCGAGTACGCTTGTACTACGACAGAATCAACAGAGTCGCAAGGAACGACCGAAAAATTTTTTCGATCAAGCACAGAAAGTCGTCGCAAAGTTCCGCCAAATAAACAAATCGGCTAAATCTGCACCTCGGCAGCGCCCTCTGTGAAGGATCAGTGGTAATAAACACTTGGAAAAAAGATAACTTTTTTTATTTGCCAATGTTACGCTGTAACAGCATATCTAAATGTATATGTTGCATACCTAATAATACAGACGATTAAATGAATTGCTGGATTTAGTTGGGTTATTTCAATCCAACTGTTTTAGCTTTCCGACTTTCCCGCCAGTTTGCCCAGTGCCCTGCGCATTGCCCAGTCTGCTTTACTCCCGTGACGTTTGCTTGCTCTGTATGGCTTAGCAGTTTAGCTTTGTCCGACTCACGAGCAGCCTGTCGTGATACACCTTTATCATTGTTGTTTCCGGCGATCCTCCTAGAGTATTAATCGACACGTGTAAAATGCAATTGTTTTTTTTTTTTTTTTTTTGGTAGCGAGTTTTAGTAGATCATTTTTAGATTCACGCTCCCGCTCCTGGCGCGCGCTTCAGAGCGTGTTTTCAATTGGCAACGCAAGATCCCGCCACACAGAACAATAGCTTGTCGTGGCTATAAATGAGCAACAAGGTACTGCGGTGGGCTAGTTGGTTCATACTTAGTGTTTGAACAGCGCAAAGACGACAGGAAGATAGAAGAGAAGAGATCAGGACGAGCGCTGACTATCAACTGATGCTATTTATTCAGAAGAGGATGAGGTTGCGCTTTCGGTGGAAGAAAAGGTGACGCCTGCTGGCACAGGCCATTCCCGTGCGAAAAGCTGCCGCGCGTGTGTCTGATGAGAAAAGTGCATTTTGGCACTCTCGAGTCTCGCGCACTTCATCCTCTTCTGTATAAATAGCATCAGTTGATAGTCAGCGCTCGTCCTGTCCTCTTCTCTTCTATCTTCCTGTCGTCTTTGCGCTGTTCAAACACTAAGTATAAATGAGCGTACAGACGCGATTGTCAGACAAGCTGGTGGCATACTAGCCACCACCGTAGCCTTTACTGTGATGATATAAGATTACCAAACCTGTATCTCAAAGCTGACATTAAGCAGAAGTATACACAAGCACTACAAAATTACGTCCTAGGGAAGCCATGGTTGCAGTAGAGCGTTCTGAGAGGCCCGCTATTGCTCGGGTCGTACGCTAATTTTTATCGTTTTGTGCACGCTTTGCGCCGGTTGGCGCTACCGGTGGTGTGGTGATCGCGTGTCTCAGCACTGAGGAATCACTGGCGGCCATAAAAAGTACCGGTATTTGTACATATAATTTTCTGATTATTTGTAACCTTCATATGGTTCTATCAAAAGGTTCGAGCAAAATGCCGACCGTGTACCACCAAGTGTTTACTGAAAGTATATTTGTTTTTGATCCTTTTTGTACAGATGTGCAGCCTGTGCTATTTCTGAAAGATGTCCTCTGGGTACTTAATTGTCAACGAGCATGGGAAATGTGAGTATAGTGTGGATGAGTTATGCTATAAATTAAATAGCACATATTTTTCTTGATAGTTTTTTTCATTCAGACTTTGGCAATTCTTAAAAGCCGACCTACAGAATCATCTTGAGCCGGAAAAAAAAAACCGGTTCCCAGTTTCCTTCTCTCCATTCTGCCTCGCCCTCTATCCCCTCCTCTCGCCACAGGAGCGAGACTCGGAACTACTTCCGGCAGAGATTTGGAGGTTCGCCCTCTCTCTCGAACGTAAAGATAGAATTGAGAGAGTGTTTCCTTCTTTCTGCTAGCTGGTCGGCCTTTAATAGAGCCGAACCTCCTTGATATGTTCCTCGTTTATCAGTTTTCCCTGCTTTTACGCACCGAAATCCGGTTCCATTGAATTTTCATAGTGAAATGTGTATTCATTGCTCGTTTGTGGGTGAATAACTTGATGCATAGAACAGACAAAGAAATGAAGCAATCTAGATGTGCCCCCTGTATTCTTCCCGTTTTTGGGTGTTTTTTTTAATATGTCTAACAGAATTGTTTTTTTTAATTTTTTTTCGACGCAATGTCGCCAAGATTAAGTAAGTTGCTCACAAGGGACGAAGATGAGTCTCATAGTCACAGGTAAAGCAGCTGAACTTTTTGACGTGTGTAAACCCTAAGAACACAAGACAAGCCTTCACTAACCCATCGCCATGTAGAACACCTCAAGATGGGGTGGTGCACACGAGTAGTTGCTGCTCAAAATTTGTTCCTGGCGTAAGCCAATGCTTTGTCTTGACAAGACTTATTTTAATATTCCAGGACAATCCCCATACCCTGGGCCAACTGCCTTGCCAGGGCATGGTGAGTTGTGATATTTATTGTTCTACACGGCACTCCTTGCTTCCTGGCTAAAGAGTCGGCTTGTCGTTCTAAATATGCAAGATTTGTCTATGTGTGCTGCCAACATGTCTTAACATCATGTACTGAAATGAGGAAGTGAGGAAGTGAGAAATGAGGAGGTGCTCTATACATCCCCTTTGTTTTTCTTATGTACATGGAGGTACAAAGGCTGTACATCCAGACATTCTGAGCGTTTATGACCTCCTTCAATTAAGTTATTGAAATAATGAGGAAGTGCAGAAATGAGGAGGTGCTCTATACATTCCTTTTGCTTGTTTTATGTGCATGGGGGTACAAATGCTGTACATGCAGGCAGTCTAAGTGTTATCCCCTTTTAATTAGGCTATTGAATGAAGTTATGGAGGGCACACAACGTGCTATTGTGCACACAGCTATCTCGTCGCTTCCATTGTTAAGCGCCGGCAGTTTTGACAAACTCATCTATCCCCGGAGAACTAAGCCGGTGTTGCATTCTAAAAAAATTGACGCCCCGTGGCCGCAACACCAATTCACTTTCCCCGCTAAGTTTAGCAAGTAAAATGACGTGACATGACTTGGTGTCCCGTCACCATAGAACAAATTCGGTTTCCCCGCTAGATTAAGCGGAAAAATTGACGTCACTTGACCTCAAAACCAATTCAATCCCTCGCTAAATTTAGCGGGGAATCGAATTGGTGTTAACTTCACGTGACGTTAATTTTTCTGCTAAATCTATCAGGGTGACGCTGACGCCGTCAAACTTGCAACAAGCGCCTAAAAGCTACAATAAAAAAAACAAAAACGGTTGGGTTGTTGAGAGAGGGGAAGGGCGCATCCGGATTCCGCCATCTTTACCGATGAACTTCTCCAACTTTGAGCTCCCAAGGTGCGAAGCCCTTTTTGACAGAAACAACTTCACCGAGACGACAATCTGACGTCACGGCCAACTGTACAATTCACCGAGCATGCGCTGAACTGCATTGCTGAAAATTTATTGTGACGTCCCGCAACGTCCTTTCTCGTCGCGGGGAGCAGCAGTAAATGGTTGACCGATAAATCTGTCTATAATGAAGCTTGGGCAACCAGCATGAACAGACCGCTCACCTCACTTCATAATGAAAACGTTTCTACTGGCGAACATTCCCTCCTCTGAGTTCTTCGGTTACACCTTCAGCGTCTAATGCCACGACAGGGACGCTGTTAAGTACGGCAAACGTTTCGGAGGCGGCGTAGTGATTGCTGTAAATGAAGATTTCGCTTCTTACTGAAGAGAAGATCTAGCGGATTACGACGAGTGTGTGCGGGTTGAAGTGTCGATGAAAGATAAAGTAAATCTACTGATTGGTAACTGCTATTTTCTTCCAAGACTCAGTGCGACGCATGTTCTGCACAGTTTCAATAGGCTGGAGAAAACGTTAGACGCCTGTCGGCATCGTGTTCTTCTTCGCGGGGATTTTAATCTTCCTGGTGGCATCTGGGGATCCCAGCGCGTAGGTTACAGGGGTCTTCAGTCGACAGAAAAGACCGGTGTGCTACTTGACTTTCTGAGCTTTAACAGCCTTTCACAAATAAACAGTTTAAAAAACCCTGCGGGTAACGTATTAGACCCGTGTATTACTATTGGCATGTGCGCTGTAGTTTCGTCAGCTGACGCTCCAGTGGTTCTAATAGATGTATGGCCTGAGCCGTTTGTAGCAACTGTGAGGTTGTCTTTTCAGTTTAACCCTACGGGAAACTCTAGTCTTTTGACTTTAGGTGGGGAAATTATCTGGGTCTTCACCATCACTTCACAAACCTGGATTGGTCTTCAGATTTTAACTAACCCTGACACAAATTCAGCTTGTGAAGCTTTCACCCAGCTTGTAACAGATGGTGTACAGCATTTTATTCCGCTTAAGCTAAATAAACAACAGAGGTATCCATGGCGGTTTTTATATGAACTGAAGCGCAACATGAAAGAAAACTCGGTTTTATCGTCAATACAAACGTAGCAATGGGGGCATGAGGTATGCGAAATGGAGTCGTGCAAGGGCAGAGGTAAAGTTTCTTTTTAAAAGAGACAAAGAAAACGTCAGGAAAAACACTCAGAATGACTTACTGAATAATCCTAACAATGTTTGGAAGTATAAAAAAGATGCGCTAGAAACGGGAGCCAGTAACGTTACATTGACGAATGATACCGGTTTTCACTCCGACCCCGCTGTTGTATGTGAGTTCTTATACAATATTTTGCGCAGCAAGGACGAGCACAAAAGGGGAGAACAGGGCACAACAAGCAGAAACTTTCAACTCACGCTCAACCATCTACAACTTTCAACTGATTTTCATTGGATGCGTGTTCTCTGAACCGTCGTCATAATGACAACAAACAAGTGAGCTGTTTGCGTCATGCTTTTCAAGCATCTTTATCTATGATACGCAATGTGCAAAATCACGTACACTCTCAGCATTGATCAGGCAGCAGAAGAAAAATCCGTTAGACGTCTGAAACCAAAACTTTCATGCGATTTGGATAGCATACCATCATTTATTGTTAAAGGTTGTTCGGATGTTTTTGTTTCTGTATTGACTTACCTTTTTAATGTCTCACTTGAAAACAGCTTTTTTTTTTTTTTTACGGAAAAATGGAAGTCAGCAGTTGTAGTGTCCATTGTCGAATCAGAGAACTCGTCAGATGTTGCAAAATATAAACCTCTGTCATTACTGTCGTTATTTTTAAAGCTTTTTGAGAGCGTAGGAGAAATGCATCTTTCTAGTCATTTTAAAGAAATTTTAAACGAATCACAACATGGCTTTATTAAGTCAAGGTACGTGGAAACAAACTTCGCGAGCTATTTCAGTTGTATTGGTCCTATCGTCGCCAAGCGTGGTCAAGTCGACGCCAGTTATTTTTAACTGGGGAAGGCATCCCAGGCACCACACCAATGTTGGACCTACATTGGGCCAACAATGGCCAACAATGGCTCCGGAGGTTGGTCCAACATTGGTATTCTGGCCGAGCGCAACTTCTTCCAATGTTGGCCCAGCCATTGGCACCAACGTTGGGCCATCGTTCAACCAACCTTCCAGCCATCATTGGCACCAACGTTGGGCCGTCGTTCAACCAATGATCCAGCCATCATTGGCACCAACGTTGGGCCATCGTTCAACCAAAGTTGCAGCCATCATTGGCATCAACGTTGGCCAATCGTTCAACCAATATTCCAGCCATCATTGGCACCAATGTAAGGCCCAACTTTCCAGCCCTCATTGGCACTTTTGATAGGCCATCGTTAAACCAATATTTCAGCCATCGTTGGCATCCACACTATGTCATCGGCTACGCCAATTTTGGCTTTCACACTAATTCAATAGCTGTGCCATCATTGGCCTACAAGTTCATTCATTGAATAGGCCGTTATTGGCAGTCAAGCTAATTCATTAGCATATCCCAATGTTAATGCCATATCTTTAATGCTGGCTATGTAATGATGGCAACGCGTCTAAATCGTGGTTATTCCAACATTGGGTTTTGAGAAACCCTGGCCTGTTTCGTATTAGCAGCCCACTGCAAGAAAAACCTTCTGGGCACAAATGGCAAGGTCCTCCTATGCTTTGTCTATACACCATTTTATCTGGCGAGCAAATGAATAATGCAAGATCAATTAATACTTTTTTCGGAACTTTTATTGAAAAAAGCTAGGGAGGAAGCTCAGCGGGAAGCCTATGCCTGGTCCTGGGGAGGGTCCTGGGGCGAGTCCTGGGGCTGGGGAGCCATTACGGCTTCCGAACGCCTCCTCCTGCGGCCTCCCCTGTCGCAAGACCCTGGCAGCCACTTCAGCACCACTTTTTAAGCTGCCGATTCTTCAATTGTTAGCTTCGCACTGATGGCATCTACGAAAAGATACAAAGGTCGAATATCAACGCTTTCAAACCCACATTGGTCTTAGTAAAGCACACTCCCAAGCAGCACGTTGTGAATGGGCCAACGCTCTACATAAGTTCACTTGTTTCTGTGGCATCGCGATGTTCCGAAGAGGTTGGCTCACAATGGGCTAAAAGTTCTTCCGCAACCTCAACAAAGTCGTCGTGAAGTCAAGGATGACTGGCTACCATTACCTCTTTCTGAACTATGTAACTGAATATATCATGCACAAGAAAATGAACAGACGCGATAAAGCCACGAAAGGCAGTGCTGGCTCACTTACTCTAGCAGAAGCCAAGCCGCGGCATCCACTGACCAAGGCTTGCTGAAATGAATCGCTCTCGAGCTAGCATCTGGCACCTGTGCGAATTATTCGTTATCTCTGATGGGTATCGTCTGGAAGGTTGGATATCTCAAACTTATTTAAAACGTCCCGAACTGAATTAACCTATTTAATACACGAAGGGAACGCGTAAAGAAAAAGTACTTGCACATGAGTTTGTAAACAGGTAGCAAAACAGACACAAAATATTCTCTTGAAATTTCCCAGAAGTTTATTACACAGACCATGTTCCGTAGAGCAGTACAAACGTGCAAGCAATCCGCGAAATGACAGGAGGTACGGGGTAATTGTAGGCCACATTGTCTGTTCTCCCGGCAGGTGGAAAAATATTTTCCCCCAAATTCTCGTGACAGACGCCTCTCATTGGCGGTGGCAATCAGTTCATCGAATGACGTTTCATCGACAGATCGTTTTATAGACACGCTGTTTCATCAGCAGATTGTTTTACAGAATATGATTAGCTTTTTTTTTCTTCTTCTTTCTGGTAACAAGTTACCCCAAATCGTCGCCGCAAATGGCATGTAGGGGGGGAGGCGTGGGTTAACATTCTTGTAATGAGCCGTCGCAGAGCGTCGCCGCGAAGCTGCGTAGACGGGTCTGCCGGCCGGTGACACTCCCGCAAAAAAAGGAAGTGGATATTCTGCCGCCGGTACAATAGACCTGGGAAACAAATGCCGGCAGTTGCTCCTATTGGGTCTTGTATAAAACGAATTGAGAAAACAACTATTTTAAGCTGTAGAGTAACTCCCTGGTAAGGTGCCCGTCTCTTATGCGGCAGAACCCTGGTTTAATCGTCAGTCTTGGATTACTTTTCTTTTTTTCTAGGCATATAACGATACCTACGGCATTCATTTATTACGATTAACACTGAAAAAAATAATTAAAGTTGTTAACGAAATTTTATGAGACTCCCTTTCGGGCGGTGAATGGAGGACAGCGAGGCTTGGGCCGCCGGCGGGCCGCTAGGAAGCGGCGTGTAGAGGTGGGGCAAGTGGGTTTATATTTTACTAATGAGCAGCCTGTGATACACGCGCTGTCCATGTGATACAAGTGCCGTCCAAAACTGGCGGAATTTGTTTTCCCCGGGCTACGTCCTCCATTCACCCCCAAAAAGGGCGCAGTGCCATATCATTTAATTCAGCGAAGTTTCGTGCCCAACATTCGTTTTTTTTTTTTTTTTCAGTGTTAATCATAAAACAAAACAAAAAACATCGTGTAAATATTGTAAAATGCTTAAAAAATGTTCGAGAGAAAAACAAAATAAGCCCGGACTGGTGGATATATTCAAGATCCCGCTGTGTATGAGACACACTTTATTAGTGAGCTACTCTACAGCTTCCAATAGCCGTTTTCACGATTCGTTTCATTCTTTTCCCAGGCTGCCGGCAGAATATCCACCTCCGCGAAAAAATTTCCCCGCAGCGTGCGATTCGCGTAGCGAGTGTCGCTTATATGTTAGTGTCGACGAAACGTGTCCATGAAACGTGTGTCCATCAAAACCTGTCTATGAAACGTGTTTCCATGAACAGCCGGGCGAAATAGAAAGTCAGTATTCTACCGGGAGTCGCATAATTTTAGGCAGCTAATGCGAGGCGACTCTCCGTAGAATTTCGGAAAAATTATTGTCCCAGCTGCCGGGAGAATAGACAGTGCCTAATTCTATAAATAATGTGGAAGAGTACCTGTAGAACAGCGGCTACTCGTTGCCAACAAGCAGGTTGCCGTGCACTTACCAAAAAGTTAGCGGACTTCAAAGACGTATTCCGAGATATTCGTTGATATGGGCACTGGAGAACAACCACATACACACACAAACGAGATAGTAGGGCTCCGTGAAGATTCAACACGATGCGGTACAAGCTGCCATTTCCCGAACCAAACCAAATCACGAGAATTTCTGTGACTTCTTCGAAGAAATGACTTGTTGGCGATATACGCGTAGGACTTTTCAAACACTGAGCCACGCAGGCCGCAGCCAGGGACAGGAATGTTGGTAGGGGGAAGCAGATGGGTTGCTGTAGAAGAGAGGAGGAAGCACTCCCCTCCCTCCAGCATTTCGCCTGCATCCTGCTTTTTCAAGGTCCCACTCCCCAGGCGGGTGCGCCCACAAAAGGCTTAACTTCGAGGGTCATCCGAACAATGAACTAGGCGAGCGGATTTGTCAGTGGACATTTTTGTAAGCTCGTCCCAAAGTTGATAGCGCAGTGGATGCTATGTGAGTGGTCTGCCAAGCAGTGTCCTTCAGGCAGCTGCCGTTCTCTGCCTTGTGACCCGCTTGGAGACTATAGTCACGTGACCGTAACCGGAGACACGCTTGGCCTAAAATACGCATAGCGTCTACTCTGCTGTCAATAGCGAGTGAACAGGAGAGCAGTACCAAGGCTACTCGCGGACAACTTTTCTTGGCAATGCATTGGAAGGTACAGACCCGCCCTCCCTCTCCCAGTTTGAGCGCTGAATATAGCTGTGCGCGGGCTCTCCTCCTTTTCACTGCATTGCCAAGAACAGTTCTCGCCGAGACAGTTTTTGGAGTCCCGAAGGAACTGCCCTTCCCAAATGTTAACCAAAAACGGGAGGCATGAAGATGCTATGTTTTGCGCCGTAAAACCCACACCCTAAACTAAAATGCAAAAATAACAGCGTCTTCTTTCTGCGCACGAGGTTCCCAAATAAACTGAAATCACAAAGAAAAAAATATTACTCAGAAATAACCTGTGCCGTATATTTCGAAGCACGCTAATATATTTTTTGTTTCGCGAGGGTTGTGTACATGTAACGAAAACTGTACCATTTCTTAAACCATGTAATCATAAATGCAACACAGATGCAAAGATCCCTAAAGCTGAAGTTAAAGAGAAAAAAAAACGCGAGTCTCACAACATGATGGCAACACATGGAGGGGTTCTGGGCTTGAAAGGGCTAACGGCTTATCATATCGCAGAATTATAAAAAAAGAAATATATCAGCAATAGTGTCTGCATATTTGAGGAATTTAAAGAACAGTGAGGTAATAGGACGTTCCTAAGGTGGCGCAAGATTCACGATTAAGTAATCAAACATTTGTTTCGGGTGTTCAAAAATGTTTTAATGTATATTTCGTCGTTCTCGACGTGGGCGTCGACGGACATAGCACCGCTGCTTGCGCCCTTGTCGACGTGAGGACTACTTTTTACACGTTGTAGCAACACCATATCGCGCTATAGATTCGCAAAGTTTTTTCCCGCATGCAGCTTTGAGCGAGTTGTTTCGAATGTCGGTGCAAGACAGAGCAACGGCGCAGCAATCGCGGCATGAGAACCGAGTGCGCTTCGATCTGGCCGACCGCGCACGCTCTGCTGTAAAGTGAGCGTGGGAACTCCGAGCACCGTCAGCTCACTGGTGTTACAAGAGGCTGCTTTGTCGTTGAGACCTTGCAAACGCCTGCGGAGCCATTGCAGTGCTTGGCGCATCTCCCGCGCAGCATCGCAACCTTTTTGGCGCCCGATAGATGAAAAGAGCCTTTAGCATCTGCTGCTGCTCATACTAAGTTGAAGCAGAGTAGCCGCGAAGTAACTTCTTCATCAAGAATCTATTCAAAATACAACTTTCAATTGACACCTTTTCCCTCAGATAAGTATTTAATAAAATTTGCCAATTAATTTTAATTCATGAATAACTTATTTATTTACAGCGTCTTCTTAGCAGCCTTTTTATCAAGACGCCTTCTGGCGGCAATGATCTTCATTGCCTAGAGTACTTCATTCGTTTTTAAAGCTCGGTTCCAGAAAACAAGGCACCCTGTTACGTTGCGCCAACACATTTAGAATGTTGGTAACCCATTGGCTAAGACAGGCCAACGTCGGTCGGCCTAAACCAATCGATTACCAATGTTGGGAAGCCATTGGCTAAGACAGGCCACTGGTGGCCAGACTAAACCAATCAATTACCAAAGTTGATAGGCCACTGGCTACGACAGGAAATTGGTGGCCAGCTTGAACCAATCGATTGCCAACGTTGGTAACCCATTGGCTCTATTACAGTTTATATTTCTGCGGGCGTTGTCACTACCCTGGTCATTACCTCAGTTGCCGTATTTTGTACGCACTTCGAAGTCATTTTTGGGCAAGCAGACATACTGGTCAGCTCCTGTTATATGTTGCGTGATAACCTTTCTTTGGGGATTGAAATGCGCATCAACTTCATGTCACCTCCTACCTCAAACATAGGGTGTTCGAGATGTTAATTTAACGCAATTTTTTATTCGTGAAGACATGTAATTGCTTAATCAATCGCTGGATATTTGTTTAAGGTTTTATTTTTTGCTTAAAATATAAATGCTTTTTCACTTATTTTTAATTTTGTCCGGTTCAGTCTGAATTACAGGCCGTGTTTTGCGGCTCAGCAAAGCGGGTTGCTTTGAGATATTCAAGATCACATACAGCTGACAATACACCCGTGTCCTAGGTACTGGGGAGGCGGGTGGAGCTTTCGGGGTTGAACCCTGCCTCCCCCCCTCTCTCCCCTTTGGAAATGTTTCCCGGCTGCGTCGCTAAATGGGCATAAGAGAAGAGGCACTATGCTTTTCGCCGCATAAACATATACAAAAATCGAAGGAAGCGTGCATTTTTCATTTCGTGTGGAATTTACTCACCATAACTATCAGTTTTTCGAAGACGCGTGTTAGTTATAGTCGGTGACAGGTGGTAGGAGCTCCTCCCATCTGTTTCCATATTTTTAGATCGAAAGATCGAGAGGAGGCGACCGGCTCCCCAGCGTTCACTTTTAACCTCTCACCGACCACGGTTTTTTTCTTCGTGGACGTTCAAAATTGCTACAGCTCGCAATGCATAGAGCGTTCTAATTCAGGTGCTAACTTGCTGTGCGTGTGAAAACAGAATAATCGTTCCCACCCGGAGCCATAGCTACAGACTGTTCACAGCGTGCGCGATCAGCACAGTAAAAAAACTAAGCCAATTAATTCTAACATTGGTAAGTCACTGGCTAAGACAGGCCAATGTTGCCCAGCCGAAGTCAATCGATTATCATTGTTGGTATTCGATTTGCTTAGGCTGGCCAACATTGGCCTGTCTTAACCAATTGATTACCAATGTCGGCAACTCATTGGCTAACATAGACCAATGTCGGCCAGCCAAAGCCAATTGATTACCAATGTTCCTAACGATTTGGCTAAGACAGGCCAATGTTGGCCAACATAAGCCAACCGATTGCCGACGTTGCTAAGCCGTTGGCTGAGATAGGCCAATGTTGGCCAGTCTAAGCCAATCGATTACCAACGTTGGTGAGGCGTTGGTCAAGTCAGGCCAACGCTGGCCAGTATATTCCAGCGTATTGCCAATCTTGGTTGTACGATGGCAACATTGGCCCAGCATTGGACCATTGTTTGCCAATTAAATGCCAATGTTGGCCCGACGTCGTGTGCTGTCTAGGATTTGAACACGTGCATTATAAACTCTTACTTTCGAAAGAGTCAAAATATGGAGATTTTTTACCGTTATGTCTGTGGTTCAAATTATACTTGACTGGGCGCATTAACAGAGTTCGTGTTAGCAGTGAGTTAGAAAGATCTCACAAATGTCATTCTGGTGTTCCCCGGGGTTGCACTCTGGAACCTTTGCTGTTTAATATTTTGTTAATGAACTTTGTAATTGTGTAAAACATTCCAAAGTGCTCCAGTTCGCCGATGACATTAATATCTACAGACACGTCAAATGGAATGCCGATAGCGAACGTTTGTAGAAAATACATGTGTGCAATATTGTTATGGTGTTAGATGCAAAACTTACGTTTAAATAGAAAAAAAAAACGCTTGTCATTTTTTTAGCACGCAAAAATGTGTTCTCAATTTTTCGTATAGACTAAATAATGAACCATTACGTCAAGTGGATTGTGTGCGGAATTTTGGCATCTATGTGAATTCCACCCTCAGTGTTGATGCACATTTGTTAAATTTGGTGAGTTAATGATTCCGAATTTTAGCTTTGTCTTTGAGAATAACCCCCGATTTCAGGAAGCCCTCGTGTCTTGTCAGGCTTTACACTGGTGTTGTGAGTTCAAAACTTAAGTTCGGTTCCGTGGACTGGGACTGTTTAAGTGTGGCAGGCCCTGAGAGGTTAGAACATGTTCAGAGGAAGCTGGCACGGTTTGTGTACGACCATTATTACGGTTGGCGGATTTTTTTTTGTCAGGAGTCAATGTTACACAGGATGAATTTGCAGACATAATTAGCTTGGCGAAGTTTTCAAGATTACGTATTTTGCGCAAATCTGTGCGTGGAACATTAAGTTCTTCTGAACTTGTGTCCCTGCTCTTTTTATCCGTTCCAGGCGTGAGCAGTCGCAACCCCAAAACGTTCTATGTGCAAGACCTTTGTTCACTTTCCCCCATGTTGCGTATTCAAAATAGCTTTAATATACTCAGCGCGGAGGTTGACATCTTCGATGGTGAGCGCTCGTTTAAGAATTCCCTAAGCATTTATCTTTATGAGGATCAATGCCTTTGTGTTGCCTTTTGTGTACAAATAGTGTATTTGTGTGCACAAGCATTCAGGTTTCGGCTGATCCTGGACAAAAGAAACAAAGAATAATATTTCATACAAGACCGCTTACCCAGATCTTATATCAACAACAATTCGGCTGTCACTCTCCACTCTGCTCCGGATGAAAGGCTTATGTTGGAAAATGTCTGAGCCTTAGTGTCTCTATCACTCCTCCGCACTGACCTCTCTTTTGGAGGTGGCAACCCTTCCTTATTTTATTAGAAAATCCAAAAAGGTACCTGAAAGAAGGGAAATTGTCATAGTTACAAGTAACTAGAAATAGAAGCTAGGATACACTTAGTCACCCATAAATAAAAGTGTCTGTGTTTGTACCTCAGGTGCACAAAAGTACCTAGTTACCTTTGTACAGTTACTTGTATCTAGGTAATTCGCAACCTTGCTAATACTTATTTTTTATTTATTGTCAAGAATTTCAGGGCCAAATATTAAGGCTACTCAATGTTATAAGACTGAGGTTGCAGCAAGTAGCCAGCACGCTTGACGATCTCACCACCTCCAGCGAGCGTGCTGTTGTACCCGCTCTGGTGTACCGCAACCATTCAACACAGACGATTTCCTCTCCCCTCCAACTTCGAGGCATATCTGAGTGCATCTGACGAAGCTCATTTGGTGCATCCACATTTACATAACACACCGTAAAATTCCGCGAGATGCCCTACCTTCAAGAGATAGCCACCCCTATTTTCGTCTTGATTTACAATATTTTTAAACACCGAAATATAGCCCACTCCTAGTAATTGTAGTTTTGGCATCAATGTTGGCCCCGCGTAACTGCGGCTAGTTTGGCATGGCGGGATATAAGCGAATGTTTCTGACTGGGAAGTATAGTCATCTTGGCTTCGTTGCTCCTCGCCGCTGTGACAAGCTTGGAAGGGACACAATCTAAAAATGTCAACTTTTTAAAGCTATCCCTCGGTATTTTATGGTAGACTCTGGATAATAGCTGTGGGACAGCAGCTCTTGTGCATGCAACCTGTGTGTGTAAAATACACAACTTAGCTAGGGGTTCTTCAGCATGTCACCTCCCAAATGTTGAGATTAAACCAAATTATTCCAAGGAAGATTAGGTTTATGAAGGTTTCTGACGTTCATTAAATTGGCAGGAATTACTAGAAATAAAGGGTGTTTTAAAGTTCGCACAAATCAATCTCCAAAACACCTGGTTGCAGCTTGCATGATGAAAATGTTGAGCAGAAGGTAGTTATATATACAGGTTATTTATGTCTTGTATAATTGAAATGACAATGTAGAGAATTGATCTCATTCTCACAAAGAAACTCATATAGGCTGTGTTCTTCCGAAATTCTGCACCCACTTGGTGTGGTGTTTTTGAAATTTACAGGTAAAGGAATTAATTCAGCTTTGTGGAGCCCCCCCCCCCCCTCCCCTCGCCAAACACTGCAACTAGACGGACGCTGGCCTACCCGCTGACTAACAAACTAAGGAAGAGGGGGGGGGGGGGGGGGAATTGAGAGCTTTCCGCCCATGCTCCAAGGAAACATTGTAATGAATGTCGGAGTGGATAAGGTAGCGATTTCGGGCAAACATTGTTTGATCTGCTGAATTTTGGAAAACAGCCAAATTAAAAATGCTCCCTTGAAAACGATATGTACATTATGTTTACTTCTGAACATATTCATTTTATTACATTATTTTCTATCATTTACAAGCTTGAAAGGATGTTGAAACGAAAACTGAAATATCCCTATCAAGTTCAGAAGTAGGCTAAATCTGATCATTATTCCCCGAAAATGACAATCGCACTTTTGTATATTGTGTGGATGGCTATATTTTTCATTCTAAACGGCCCCTTCTAGCAAGCGCTCGCAGAGCAGCTACGGAGAGCGCAATGCGTCTCGGGATATTCGGCGCATTCGTGACATTATTCCATACAGCACGGACAAGGCTACGGGGAGGCTGGCGTAATTATCAGCTTTACCACTCGGTGGCGGCAGCGCATTAGGACTATGATATATCTGAGGGCCGCACCAACTGCGCGCCACAACACTGACTACAATGACGGTCCGCCCACCCACATTGCCGTGGCCGCACAGTCAGGCCGAAACACTTCATTTCCCTGAGGCTCTTTTCGTAATCCACATCAGAAAAGTGAGCCCAGCGCAAGTGGTTATTTGTTGTCGGAACCCGCATGGAAAACGACAGATGTGCGAGACGCATCCGTCGCTCGGAAATTGTCGTGTCGGCAGCTCGCGATGGGACACCCTGTTAATACAGTCCTCTTCACACAATACCGCGGCATCTGGGCGTTAAAATCCACAGAAGCTCTTCACGTCTGAACCTTCCAACGAAGTAAATACCACACCGAAGCAGACTACCGGTAGGCCATTGGGTCGACAGGGGCAATCAACCTAACATGTTCATTGTAGCGAGCTCTACGTTGGCTTTATCCGTCAAAGCTTCCTGTTCAGGCGTTGGCGACTTCCACGATAACACCCGTACTTACACAGAGCGGCACTACGCATCTGTCAGAAGTGATGTCATGAATACAGTCTTTATAGTCTCGACACACAACTCTGTTTTAGAAACATCGAGCAAGTGCACTTTAGCAATCGTTTATTTCGTTTTAGCATTCGTTTTCTTATCCTTTTCAAGAAAACATTCGTCGTTCCGAGCTGATGTCATTGCCTAGACGAAATTTAAACAATAAACTAGACGCCCGAATTTCATTTTCGTACCCCTTTAAACTGCAGATGAAGGAATATGTTCTTTCTCTCCTATCTCATACCAATGCATAAAAAAAAAGTCTTAGGGACTTAAAATACCCCCGTAATATAATTTGTTGCTTATTATCTAATTTCGAACGCCCAAAGAACTACGGCAATCCAAAGTTGGCAAATTATTACCACTGGTGCCCATTGCAGCCCTCTTGATTAGCAAGTTATACAATAAAAAAAATTATAATATAACATGTCAGCCAGTAGAAAGAACAAATGTAAAATGACAGTCATTCTGGGCAAACCATATTGTGCTATCAAAGTCGCGACTTTTCACAATCAGAAAGAATTTCAAATCCGCCACACATCGTATACCCAACCAAAGGCCCGAAATTAAAAAAAAGGATCCCTCTGCTGCTTTTTTAATTTAAAACTACCCGAAACACTTACATTCTTTAATTTTTACGCGCCGCCGTTTGGCCAATATCAGCCCATCCAGCTCGAAGGAGCGCCTACCCTGTTGCACTTCTGCTCACTGCAGTGCGTATCGCTCGCGTTGGAAAACCGGCGAAATAATAGTGAGCTTTATTTAGTATTGCGTACACGAGCGAACGCAAGCACTGTGTGTTCGCGTTAGCGTTGCGTGTTCTACACCGCGCGGGTGCGGAGACAAAAATTGCGGCCTTGAATTGGCGCGTGGGAACGACGGACGTACGCAACGCACAGCACGCAACTCTAACGCAAACGCACAGCACCTGCGTTTGCTTCTATACACCATACCAATACTCTTTAATGAGTTACAATCACATGCCGCCTGCACCACAACATCGGAACAGTGAGGGTTTTGTTTGCATTCAGAAATGGCTGTTCGCGAGCCATGATCGCGAGTAGTTCCGCCTGTCCCGCTGAGCAGGGGAACTTAATAGACCCTCTTTAGAGCGCTTCACGCTTCCGCAGCGAGATGGCGAGATACGAGCTGAAGACGCGAATAGCTTTTAAGAAAGGGCAGATGAAAGAGTTCAAAATGTACGTCTATTTTTTATTTTGTTTTCTACTGACGCCTACCGGGTGCTTTACAAGTTGACCACTCACGACAGGGATGTTTTTTGTAGCCACCGAAGAGGCTAGTGTCTTGCATTTTCGAGCCTCCTCTACGACGCGCGTAGAAACTTCTCATATTTTCTTACCTCCGCTCGCGAACGCGAAGTGACGCGGTTTGGTCAACTTGCTAACCGTCCACGTTACATTGCTGCTACACATCATTTATTCTTACCATGGACTGCAGAAAATACTACAAGCCATAGAAGCCAAGCCAACAATACCGTACGAGTGTAATGTCACATTCGGGACGAGAACAGTGACGTACAGAGTGGGTAATCATGTGTTAGTATCGAAGTTTTCGATGAGCTAAGATGACACCTAGCGACCTTTGTGCTTCGTTGTACGGTGAAGCGGAGCAAAGTGTGCGTTTCTGCCCTCCTCATTTGATTACGTTTGATTACGTTGCCTCGGAGCTCGACTCGTGGCAAGCGAGCCGGAAATTGCTGTCTCCGGTTTACTGACCCTTAGAGTCGTATCTCGGAGTCTACGTTCCACGCGCCCATTTTTTCAGTGCAAACACTCTCAAGTCTCGAGGCGGAATTTCAGCGAGGAGATTACAAAATATTTGAAATATTGATTTCTAATGGCATGGGCGTTCCTTCGATGCGTACTTGGAGCAGAATGGCGGCAGCCGGATGACTGTACAAAGTGTTACTTGATCAGACGTAAAAGACACATTCAAATCTCACGTTTCTTTTTTTTGTGTTTGTCTCTCGCTGCCATTCGCTTTTTTTCAGAGCTGTCTCGAATGCAGCAGTGGAGGCATATATTCCTCTTCCCAGAATATGAATCTTGCCCCTATTTTTAAATTACAAACTTTAAAGCAGAAGATGCCCCAAAATATCTGAGGCGCAATTGAAATCGGCTCAGCTTCTAAAGAAAACACCAAACAGGCATCATTTTTTTTTTGCAGTCTGTGCAATACAATTATTTCCGATAAAGATGCTTCTCCAGGCGGTCTCAAAGAGAATAAGAGCTAATGGAATGTATAGTCCACAATATTTATTTTAATTTAGGAGTGATTCCGACGCTTTTATATTCTAATCGACGTCCAGAAAAAAAAAAGTGTCGGATTGTTGTTATTACAAATTTCGCCTAACGGTGTAACAATCAAACTACATTTTTATTTTGGGAGATACGTCTTCAAATAAAACATTAAAGCATTTGTGTGTGTGATCTCAGTGTCGCATTAGAGGAGTTCGAAAGTCTAGCAAACTCTCCGACTTCCGGAGTCGAGTCTTGAGGATGATGGCATCCCGGCGCATCGTGGATTCTTGCTTGAAACAGCGCTCGGTTTTTTAATTCGTTATTTAGCTGAATTGTAGTTACCTTGCCCGTACGGCAAAACCGAATGCAGGCCGAAGACGCGAGGTAAACTTCACGCATTTTACTAAGTACCATCGCTCTGTGCTCTAAATTTATGACCTCACGACACAGATAATAAAAGCATCTGATTTGTTAAATGGCAGATAGATTCTTAGTTTTCATTTAGCTATATTAAACTTAAAGACCTCTAGAGATGCCGAAAGAAATTTATGTCTCTTTTCGACACCTTTTTTTAGCAGTTTCAGAAAATGTGCTTTGTCCAAGCAATGAAAGTGACGGAATAGTTAATATTTTAGTTGCGGCATAACATTTCATATTCAGATTGGGTTCACCCATGTTGCCACCGAAGACATTGGGGACTCTACTGCAAAAAAACGAGCGTCGTCGCCGCCCTTTCTTCTTTGTTCCTTGACACGAATGATCTGTAAGTTGGTAAACGTATTCAGTAGCCATTTGATAGGCTGTACTTTGAGTGGATCTTGCACTTTTTATCCCAAATCGATTTTATTGTGGGCCTACAAGGTCTACATGTTTATATTCCTAATGACGTTTTTCTTGGTAACAAATAGGCAATAAAGTTAATTTAAGTCCGTATAGTTTCAAGTGAGCCACGTCCAACGAAACCAGAGCCACTAAAACACGGTTACGTTGTTGGCTTTTTCCGGCACTTCGCTTAGTTTTCTTCATATCGTGTAATTATTAGCGTAACGCGCACTTATCTCCATGGAAGGTCGGTAATATTACTATTTTTTGCCTCCGCGCAGTGTATAGAGGTATTCGTTGAGACACCAGTTATTTAGGAATGATCATGTATACTGCTGCAGCGCTTTTCGTAATCAAAACACAGAGCTGATACACAGAACCTTGAATACCCGTAAAAAATGAACTTCGAACCCGGCAAGGTTCTCAGAGACAAATTTTTGAAAAAATTCAAGATGACTTATGTAAAATACGTTTGCAGGATCTTCCTTTTTTTGTGGAAAGGCGAAAAAGGAACACTATGGTACTTTTATAACTCAGGTGTTTGGGGGGAGAGGGGGGGGGGGGGGCCTCACGCTTGATTCTTCTCGTTAGCAAGTGTCGTGTAAAGACGTCAAACGTAAGAGACGTTCTGTGGTACAAGACCTGTGCTAAGCCATCAACACATTGCCCGTAAAAAAAAAAAAATTGCCGCGTGTACTACTTAAAAATTTACACAAGCTGATCGCTTTCACCATTTTCAACTCAAATTTCGGCGTATGTAAAAACAAGAATGTGTTGTAAACATGCACTCAGCGATGGCAAAAAGCATAAAACGCTGTTTTATTTCCTTATTTCAAAAAAGAGGTATTGCATCTCAACCTATGTAATAATTCTTCAAAGAAACACGTAGCTGAAGGCCCTGTCACACTGAGGGTATAGGACGGAAACAGCAACACAACACGTTGTCCAACAGTCGGGCAACTTGTTGCTCGCTCCACGTGTTGTCCGATGAACCTGTCACATCGCAGCAGCAGCACTACAACATAGACGACAATTAAAATGGTGCCTCTGTATGACAGCTTTTAGCTACAAAAAAGGCGGCAACTTGCGTTAGATAACGTGTGTTGCCCTGAGCTAATTTAGGGCCTGCAACACTACACAAATTGCTTCGACGGTAGAGCTAGTTTCCTATCAATGACGCCTTACTGCAGTGAAGGCGTGCAAAAGGTTATTAACAATATTTATGTCTGGTGTGCAGGTAAAATATTTTGATTAACCTTTTACTGCGTAATTACGGAATGCGATTTTCGAAATGGTCACAGCTACGGTCGCAGCTTTCAGGCTGGTGTTAAAATTAGAACTGCCGAGAGACCAGCTTACATTACTGCTAGTGAAATCAAATGACATGCCTACTCAGCCGCTGATAAAGTATAATAAAATAATCCGAAAACTCAAAAATTAAAAATTCGAAGCATTAAAACATGCACTCTGATCAATTGTTGCTACTTGAAAGTTGAAAACAGCCGTTACCTGACACCAGATTTGTTTTAAATATTCCCAGGACATTTTGGGCAATGAATCAATCACATATCAGGCGGTAGGCAAATAGTCATTGTTGAAAAATATTTATTCCACCGATTGTTATGAAGGCCGATCGTGTCGGTATCGCAGTTTTTAAGCACTGTCACTTCAGCTGAACACCACACTAAAAATACGCTTTGGGGTACTGTTAGTGCGCACTCAAATTTACAGTATAAATACATATTGCATGAAAGAAAGAAAAGGACAGAAACACTTCACAACTGTGGCGTAAATCTCGAGCATGTATCAGCGATGTCGCTTTCCTCGGTTAGGCCTATCTACTTTGTCTGCGAATGAAAAACATTTTAATAAAATAAAGAGTAGAAAACTTTCCCCCTGTCAAGTTTTCTAATCACAGTCACTGCTTGAAGTCGTACAGTTGTAATTTCCAGCTCTCTGAACCCCCTAGCACTTTGTAGAGTCACATTTCCAGCCACTCCGCGCTCGAACGAGGGTAAACAATCAAATTGGCGGAGTGTTCCCCATGTAGTCCCCGCCGTCAGCGCGGTGTGGCAGGATTGTCGGATAACAAATCGGCGAACACGGTTGCCGGGTGGCAGCAACATGTTGCCCGATTGTTGTTGTTGCCGCGATCTGACAGGGTCACCGGCGACAGGATTTCCTCGTGTCGCAGCTTAAAGTTGTCCAACTGTTGCCTCAGTCTGACAGGGCCTTAAAGGGATAGTGAACCGAACACATCAATGTCTCTAATAAGTGGCGCACTATTATTTCATGAGTCAGCAGCCCCTGGTGTGCGCGAGCACACGCAAATACATTGACGTCATCATATCCCCCATTTACGCTTAATAAGTTCAAATGGGGAATGTGATGACGTCGATTGCGTTGCGTGAGCTCGCGCACACAGGTGGCTGCTGACTCGTGGAAAGATAGTGCGCCGCTTAATATAGACACTGAAATGTTTGGTTCACCATTTTTTTAAGTAAGAGAACACCGAGTTTGTCCTCTCCGGCATGTTTCGAGACTAACAATCTTTTTGAGTCACGTTGTCAGTCTCTTTTACTATATACTGGTTTTTGGTTAAATATGATTTATCATTTCACCAGTTAAGAATTTGTTTCGTATACACTCCAATCAACCATCATTGCGTCTGCGTTGATCAAACAAACATATTTATTTGTCTTACGACGAGCGAAATGAGGTGTCTTTTTTTTTACTCGAAGAAGAAAAATTGGAATGTTGAGCAGCCCATCCACCTTGTCAATCAAGTGGCGTTCAATTGCCAGCCTGACGGTGGATGAAAGGAGAAACGAAAACATGAAGGATTAGCAATCGTGCACACCGACACAGACTGGCGACGCCGTGTGCTAACGTCACGCTCACAGTGAGAGGCTGCGAGACGGGTTGGAGCACAAGCTGCCGCAGGCTATACTCTTTTCGCCCTTAAGCTGAAACTAGAAGTTGCACCTTCAGCTCGAGCTACCTGCCCTTGCTAACACAGGTGTGAACGCGCATGCACGCGCAACCAAATTACTGCGAAAGCCAGCTCGCTCACGTCGAAGGCGGCGCTTCTGGTCTCAGCGTAAGGGTGAACGGACTATAGGGGGCGCAGCGGGCACTCACTAGTGACGTTTAGAGGGAAAGGCGGACGTCTTGTCTTCTGAGTGGTACTGCTTGGACTAACTTCAAATTCTGACTGCCTCTCACCCATTATGCTTATTTTTTTTTAATTATCAGACTAAGTAGAACATTTATACGATTGGTTGGAGAAATGTTAGAGCGCGTTTTATAACACGAAAACTTAACATTTGAAGCACAAAAAAAAAAACATTTTGCAGCACAAGTGCACATTTTCTACTTATTACGAATGAAACAATATGCGATTTTTTTTACTTCCCACTTGTGTTCAACCATCTCTTAGCACCAACTCCCCAGAAAGTTTGATAATATCAAACACTCCATGAGCTAGGTGTGAATATATATCGATAATAAATAAAACAACGCAAACACAAATCTACAGGAACGAGTGCAAGACTAGCAGCACTTTGTTTGTGTGTGCCTTCTTTGTGTCCTGTTTGCACTGTATTAATTGTTCTCCTTTACCTGTTTAGATGTGCCTACAAGCACCACGCACAGCTGCAAAAGAAATTATGACAAGAGCACTTTTTTAGACGATTTTTTTAAAGCTGCTTTTTGGAGCCATGAATATATTAAAAGACATTAAAACACTTCGAATGAGTAGTCATTTTTGGTTACTATCAGCAGCAGACCAGTTATAATTGTACAAAAAAAAACAGGCCTGACAAAATGATTTTGAACAAGAAATGTATGCTTTGTTTAACGTACTAAATTTAAATCGGCACTCATGTTCTTAATTATTATAATCTAAATCCGTAACCTAATTGCATGAATTATCACAATTCTGCAGATAAATTTTAATCATGCAAAAGTTGCACATGACTGTTAAATGGACCTTTTTAAATAAAAAAAAGGAACTCGTTAATGTTATTCCCAAGCTTCCATTTCGTTGCTGAAGGTAAAATGGTAGTTTTAGATTGAACTTTAAAGACGCCCTCAAAGACTTGGGGGCTTATATATTCATTTTATGAAAACGAGCGTTTTCAAACAAATGCGAAACCACTACTGACGCCCAGATGTACCTAAAGCATGTTATTTTGCATCATCTAGCTATACCGAATTATCTGTTTTTAAATAGAAACTTTCAAAAAAAAAAATCACGAGCAATGATGAATAGAACTTATCAAGATATTGCGGTCTATTACATATACGGGTCGCGGATCTCTTGTGCAAATTTACTGCAAGGTAGAATATCACACCTGCATTCACTAACCCTTACAGAAATGTCATATCTGGACTTATATTAAAACATAGAGATATGGATATATAAGGAAATGGGCAGATATGGCCAGATATGCACAAACAGACCATATCTGGATGGATATAGCCATATCTGCCCAATTCTTTATATACCCATATCTCCCCAAATCCTCCTATATCTATATCTGCCCAATTCCTTATATACCATATATAGACTGCTTTATATGATCCCGTGTTTAGGTCTGGCAGATAGGGCACCCACCCCTTATAAAGCAATTTTCTTTTGATGCTCCTTCTGGCATCACATGAAAATTATTGACATGATACAGTTACCATGCTTTCCAGGTCCAGACATGGGATCATATAATGCATTTCTATGAGTATCCACAAAATATACATCATACTGCTATCCCACACTGCCCCAAACGTATGTTCACACAGATATATTGTCACGGGTGGTGACTAATAAACAAGAAATAAACAGGAATAAATAAACGTTTAATGTGGCGAACTTGTGCCAAAAGTAAAAGGGTACAAAAGAAAGATAACAACGGAGCGTCGCGGGCGTCGAAGGCGGCGAAGCAGCACGATCAAACGCTGAGGCGAGACTGACTCGACAAGGTCGCGGACGGCCTCTTATCTAGAGTTAGTCACTATCTCGAAGATTCGGCGGAGAAGGTTCGAGCGTAGCGCGCTCGGGGCGAGAATGAACAAGCACTTTCTAGAACAACAAAAACAAGGGTGAACGATAGTTATGTCCGCAGCAAGAATGAACGAGAACTTTCTACAAGTCCGTGACCCTGCGCGCGGCATTATCCCCCCCCTTTAAAAAGTGCATCGTCCCGATGCAGCACAAAACGAAGAACAACAAACAGAAACAAATCCAAAACAAAAAGGCAGCAGAATCGCGAGTCGCGGTTCACAGTTCACAGTTCACCCGTCGACGAGAGTGGAAAGTTCTATCGTTCGTAATACGGCTTCAGCCTAACGACGTGCACCACCTCGGGTCGCGGCTGACGTCTTGCAGATGGGCGCGTTCCGTCGGGTAGAACTTCGTAGTTCAGATCGCCGAGGCGTCGGATGATCTTGTAGGGTCCGAAATAGCGTTTCAGGAGTTTTTCGCTGAGACCGCGACGACGTATTGGTGTCCAAACCCATACCCGGTCTCCGGGTTGAAAGTGGACGTCCCGGCGACGAAGGTTATACCGGCGTGCGTCGACTCGCTGTTGGTCTTGAATCTTGACTCTTGCCAGTTGACGAGCTTCCTCCGCGCGCTGGGAGATGAGTTGAGCGTCGTCGTTGACATCACCGGTTGGCACGTGAGGCAGCATGGCGTCGAGCGTCGTGGTAACCGTTCGGCCGTGTACCAGTTGGAACGGTGTCATTCCCGTGGTTTCTTGAACCGCTGTGTTGTACGCAAACGTGACGTACGGCAGCACCTCGTCCCATGTCTTGTGCTCTACGTCGACGTACATGGAAATCATGTCGGCGATGGTTTTGTTGAGTCTCTCCGTCAGCCCGTTGGTCTGCGGGTGGTACGCCGTGGTGCGACGATGGCTGGTGTGGCTGAGACGAAGGACCTCTTGCGTCAGCTGGGCCATGAAGGATGACCCGCGATCTGTAATCAGTACTTCAGGTGCGCCGTGTCGAAGGAGAATGGACTCGACGAAAAATTTGGCAACTTCCACGGCTGTTCCCGATGGCAGGGCTTTCGTCTCGGCGTATCGTGTAAGATAATCGGTCGCGACGATAATCCACCGATTTCCTTGCGTCGATGTTGGGAACGGCCCAAGCAAATCCATTCCGACTTGCTGGAAAGGCCTAGTCGGAGCAGGTATCGGCTGCAGGAGTCCTGCTGGCTTCGTCGGAGGCCTCTTACGTCGTTGGCACTCATGGCACGACCTTGTGTACAGATGGACTGTTTTCGGGAGTCTCGGCCAGTAGTACTTGTCACGAATCCGGGCGAGCGTCCGGCTGTAGCCAAGGTGTCCAGCCGTCGGGTCGTCGTGGCATGCTTGAAAGATTTCTTCTCGCAGGCTGGCCGGAACAACCAGCAGCCAAGCAGGGTTGCTCGTTCCGAAGTTCTTCTTGAAGAGCACACCTCGCCGCAGAACGAAGCTTGACAAGTCTCGGGCCAAGACTCGCGGAACTGAACTTCCTTGGCCTTCGAGGTGTTCGATCACGGCGCAAAGTTCCGGGTCGTCTCGTTGAAGTGCTCCCATGTCGGCATCTGTCACTGCACCGAGAAAACGGGCGTCGTCGTCGTCGTTAGTGCTTTCGGGAGGAGATTCGACTGGAGCCCTAGACAAACAGTCGGCGTCGTTATGCTTGCGGCCAGACTTATGCACAATGGCCACGTCGAATTCTTGCAGTCGCAGACTCCAGCGAGCGAGGCGTCCTGACGGGTCTTTGAGGTTGGCGAGCCAACAGAGAGCGTGGTGGTCCGTGACAACGCGAAACGGGATCCCGTACAGGTATGGGCGGAACTTGGTTAACGCCCAGATGACAGCGAGACATTCCTTGTCGGTCGTCGAGTAATTTTTCTCTGCCTTAGACAGTGCCCGGCTTGCGTAAGCGATCACCCTCTCTGCTCCGTCTTGTCTTTGGACGAGTACCGCGCCGAGTCCGGCGTTGCTGGCGTCCGTGTGAACCTCCGTTTCCGCTGATGGATCGAAGTGTCCGAGGATAGGGGGCGACTGGAGTCTTTCCCTCAGTTCGTTGAACGCTTGTTCTTGCTCCTCCCCCCACTGGAAGTTCACGTCGTCCTTGGTCAGATGCGTGAGCGGTGCAGAAATCTTGGCAAAATCGCGAACAAAACACCTGTAGTAAGCGCACAGTCCAAGAAATCTTCTTACGGCTTTCTTGTCTGATGGCTTGGGGAATTCTGCAACAGCAGATGTCTTGGAAGGATCAGGGCTTACACCCTGAGCACTCACGACATGGCCGAGGAATTTGAGCTCGCCGTAAGCGAACCGACATTTTGACGGCTTTAGTGTCAGTCCAGCATTCTGGATAGCCTGTAGTACGGCTCGCAAACGTCTCAGGTGCTCGTCGAAGTCGCTTGCGAATACCACGACGTCGTCGAGATAGACGAGGCAGCTTTGCCATTTCCAGCCGGAAAGAACGGTGTCCATTACGCGCTGGAACGTCGCCGGTGCTGTGCACAGTCCGAACGGCATCACTTTAAATTCGTACAGTCCGTCCGGCGTGACGAAGGCAGTCTTCTCACGATCCCGTTCGTCGACCTCGATCTGCCAGTACCCACTCTTCAGGTCCATCGACGAAAAGTATCGGGCATGGCGCAGCCGGTCCAGAGTGTCGTCGATGCGTGGCAGCGGGTAGACGTCCTTTTTCGTTACGGCGTTTAGTCGGCGATAGTCCACGCAGAACCGAAGAGTCCCGTCTTTCTTTTTCACCAGGACTACCGGTGAAGCCCACGGGCTGCTTGAGGGCTGGACAATGTCGTCATCGAGCATTTCTTGGACCTGCTTCTGGATGACTTCTCTTTCTTTTACGGAAACACGGTACGGCGACCGATGCACAGGAAGCGCGTTGTCTTCAGTGACAATTCGATGTTTCGCAACGGTCGTTTGGCGCACCTTTGACGACGTGGAGAAGCACTCATTGAACTCGGCGAGAAGGTCACTGAGTTGTCGTCGTTGTGGGGTAGGCAGGGTTGGGTCGATGTCAAACTGCGAAGGCGGCGTTGTCTTAGGTGGCCACGAAGAGAGGTCTTCTGATATTCCGGCGATTGCGGCTGCGTCCGGGAGTTCCTCGGCGTGGCCCACGGCGGTGCCCCTCGTAAGGTGCTGGGCCTCCTGTCGGAAGTTCGTTACGAGTGCGACAGTAGTGCGTCCGTCTTGGAGCTCCGTGACGCCTCTTGCGATGCCGATCCCTCTTCCTAGAAGCAACTGGAGGCTTCCTTCGAGCAAAACGTCGCCACAGAGAGTCTCATCGACCCCGACGGGTACGAAAACACTTGACTGCGGCGGTAGGTTCACGTGGTTTGCGAGGACTCGTACCGCGGATGACGTCATTTTGGGGTCCTCCTGTGGTGGAGCAGGTTTTCGAAGCGTCAGCCGGTTTGCTCCGAGGTCGATGACGGCGCCATACTCGCAGAGAAAGTCCATTCCGAGGATAACGTCCCTCGAACAGTCTTGCAGAACGACGAACTTGACAGGGCACGTCTCACCGTGGATCTCGACGCGAGCAGTGCATCTCCCGACCGGTGTGATGAGGTGCCCTCCGGCGGTTCGTATCTGAGGTCCATCCCACGGCGTCGTGACTTTCCGAAGGCGGCGGGAGAGCCTCCCACTCAAGACTGAGTAGTCTGCCCCAGTGTCCACGAGCGCTGATGCGTCGTGGCCGTCGATGACGACGTTTAGGTTATTGGACACCGTTGCAGGGGCGTGGTTTCGATCTCTGGTAGCGTTCGAGTGGGGGCCCTCCGACGTTCGTGGAGGATCTTGGCGTCGGTCGTCTTCGGCAACTCCACCTCCAGGGGTTGCCGCGCCTAGTTTCCCCGGCGAGGAGCGAGGGGCGACAGGCTTTCACGTCGGGGTCGGTGCATCGGCGAAGCTGGACGTCGTGGCGACGGCGACCGGAACTCTCGGCGGGACGTAGGGTCAGGGGACTGAGGTCGTCGCAGGTACTCGTCGATCTCCCGAGGGCGTTCACCATAACGGGGTCGCGGGTCGTTCGGGTGGAACCCGCGAAGCCCGAGTCGTCGGTATGGGCATCGGCGGTAGGTGTGGTCCGCTTCCCCGCAATGGAAGCACAGAGGGCGTCGGTCGGGCGTTCGCCACACGTCGGTCTTGCGGGGTACGCGAGGCTCCGGGCAGGCGTACTGGATCTGGTCGTCGTGGTGTCGGTCGTGCTGCGGCGCAGGAGACTGACGTCGGGGCGGCGCGACATAGGTGCGACGAGGAGGAGGCGGTGGCCGTCGAGCCACTGCGGCGTAAGTCAACGTGGGCTCCTCGGGGGCTGCCACGACGACGGGAGCCTCTTTCTGGAAGGTTCTCTGAACTTCTTCCCGCACAACCTCGGCGATGGAGAGTGAGGCCGGGCGTACTGCAGCGGGCAGGAGCTTCTTGAGTTCCTCCTGGACGACTTCACGGATAGTTTCACGGATGCCGGGGAGGGTGGTGCCAAGGTCGGATCCGGATGTCGCCAGAGTGGTTACGCCGGGGTGTCGCTGGTAGTGTCTGGCGCGTGCTTGTAGGGCCCGTTCCATATTCGTCGCCTCTGCTACAAACGTTTCGACGGTGGTCGGCGGGTTGCGGACGAGGCCTCCGAAAATGTCATCTCGTACGCCTCGCATCAGGATCCGCAACTTCTTTTCGTCGGTGGCTTGAGGGTCGGCGCGAGTGACCAGGCGCAGGACATCCTCGACGAAACTGGTGATGGTCTCGTTTGCGCCCTGGGTTCTCATTCGAAGAAGGTCCTCGGCCCTCTCCCGTCGACACTGGTTTGTGAAAGTTCGCCTCAACTCATTCTTGCAGGCGGTCCACGAGATCAATGATGTCTCCCGATTCTCGAACCAGTGCCTGGCCGTTCCTTCGAGCGCGAAGTAAAGGTTCTGCAGGCGCTGGTCGTCCGTCCATCGGTTGTGCTGGGCCACCCGCTCGTACTGTTGAAGCCAGTCCTCGACGTCTTCGTGGGCGTCCCCGTGGAATGGCGTCGGAGTCCGGGGTGCGACTGGCAGGTAGATGAAGGCAGGAGCGGCAGGGGTCTGTGACTGCTGGCCGTCCATCGTCGGCTTCGTCGGCTGCTTGGTCCTGGGTGGCAGAAGTCCGTATTCCGGGTGCAGACCTTGGGTGCGGCGACTGGTCCGAGTTTCAGGTTCCGCGTCGAGTGGTGTTCTCACCGGGCTCGGAATCGGGCTTGCACTGCGGGCCCTGGGAGGGGAACGCTGCACGGGCATGCGCTACCCCGCACCTCCACCAAAATGTCACGGGTGGTGACTAATAAACAAGAAATAAACAGGAATAAATAAACGTTTAATGTGGCGAACTTGTGCCAAAAGTAAAAGGGTACAAAAGAAAGATAACAACGGAGCGTCGCGGGCGTCGAAGGCGGCGAAGCAGCACGATCAAACGCTGAGGCGAGACTGACTCGACAAGGTCGCGGACGGCCTCTTATCTAGAGTTAGTCACTATCTCGAAGATTCGGCGGAGAAGGTTCGAGCGTAGCGCGCTCGGGGCGAGAATGAACAAGCACTTTCTAGAACAACAAAAACAAGGGTGAACGATAGTTATGTCCGCAGCAAGAATGAACGAGAACTTTCTACAAGTCCGTGACCCTGCGCGCGGCAATATCTACAGAATAGGCCACTGACCATTCTTTATTGACCTGGTTCGGAATTTGTCATTCCGACAAATATGTATGCTACAAAGATAGAATGTAGGCGATCGCTAGTTAGAAAACATTGTAACATATCATTCGACGTCGGAAAGTCACAGCCCTTTGGCGGGATTGGTTGTCGAGAGAGCAGACCGAGAGTATGGTTTGCAAAAGACGTTTTATACATGAAAGCGTGAAAAATCCGAACAAGCACTTCCCTGTTCAAGAAAAAATTATAAGGAACAAAACTGTAATATCACAGGGAGAACCATTAAAATAAACTAAAAATGTAATAGCACACATACACCTATTAAAATAAAAAAAAACGGAAGGCAACAATTAAGCTGTAAACTATACGGAAGTTCCAAAGTCGTTGATTCTTACTTACAGAGTCACAGTCCTGATTCAACTCTCCGGTCGAGCACAGCAGTTTTCACAAGTGCTTGCTTGCTAGCCTCGTCGTTGAAGTCCTTCCTTGCGCCGTGTGATGTTCAAAGCCCACAGTTGCTTCTCGCTGGCCTTGTTTTTCCGTTCGGTCGACAAATCTTCCCGTGTGATTGACATGTCACACACGCACACAGACACCGTTGTTCGCCGCGGAAGCAATAGAAGATGAAAAGGTCGTTACTGCTCCTTGAACACGATGAGGTCACCACTGTTTCCCGGATTAGGAAATGACGAGGGCATCATATCTTTAACTAAAACCGCATAAAAATCACAAAATAAAATAATGAACACATAAGAAACAAAAACGAAAGGAATAAATCATGAGAAACAAAATCAAATAATGAACACAGAAGTAAAAATAATAAAAACACGAAGGACTTACACAGACAGCCACATTTGCTCAGTTAACAATGACGTTTAATTCTGATAAAAAATATTCCTGCTGCGCTAAAGATCACCCATATGATGTGTAAACTAGGCCACCTTCAGCAAAGCAGGAAGAATTGTGATCATAATCAAATGTCATTGCGAACTCAAAAAGTGTGGCTGCCTGTGTAAGTCGTTCGTATTACTATTATTCTGAATTCCGTGTTCATTATTGTGGCTGCTTGGGACCAGGCGAAACTTCGCGGTGCATTCTGACCTTACTTCGGACAGCTTCGAACCCATAGAAAAACCCACTAGCTTCTCTACATAATCCCACTCCTGAAAAAAAAAGAAAAAAATTGTGCGTGTGTTTATACGGTCGGAAGTTAGCTTGCCTCAGTGGGCGTCTGCTGTCTCACCTGTAGAGTAATTTAGCCAGCCCGGTACAAGCGCTAGTCTGGGGTCTTTAACGCGCACCACGCAGTAGTGATACACAACCGGACGCCGGTACGATGCTCATGCAGATCGAAACGGGCAGGGGCGGAGATCCACTTCTCCTTGCTTCCCTTAAGGCACTGACAAATAAAAATCAAAGGGTGGGTCAATTATGTTAACGCAATATACTTCAAACACCTAGCATGATTGCTGGCAAGGTATTTGCTGCCTTCAATCTAGATAAGCTTGGAAATTTACATGCTAAATAACAAGTAACTTAAAAGATGAAATATATTTCGATGGACCTACAGAAAACGAAGACTAGCTCTACAAATATAGTGATATCTAGTACACCATAATCGAGTAGAATCGGATTACAGCGTCCTCCTTACAGACTGGAGCAAAACAAGTATAGACTCTGCCGTGCCACTACAACAGAAACAATGGTATTGTGATTTCGTGGAGATCAGAGTTCGGAAAAATTTGACAGGCTTTGGCACGACACTCGATCAAGTATTCATTCTATCATTTCTGCAACATTAAAATGACTCTGAAAGTGCAAGCACCTACAGGGTGTATTCACGCAGGTCTTGCATGTGTTGAATTGCAGGTACAGCGCCCTGGTTGTGTCCATGTGCGATATATGACCAAATACCAGAGACCAATACTGACAAGTTCTCCGAAAACCAATCGGCGCGGTGGCGAGCGGCAAGAGTGGCACTGTTCACTACTCTCGCCGTTCGTTCGTGTTGCTATTAAGTGCACCAATGGGAAGGCTTCAGCCATTATTGGGAACACTACATAAAGAAATACAAAATACAAATACAACACACACAGCAATACTGGATGCTAGTAGTGACGCACTTCTGTTGGGGTTCTGTGGATATTTATACAGCGTGTAGTTGGTCAGCCATTTCAAAGTTGCGATGTGTTGCTCGCTGTAGATGAGCAATTTAGCCAGTGCAGTATGACTGCTAGCCTGGGGTCTTCAACCTGCACCACGCAGTAGTGATACATGACCTCACGCCGGTACGATGATCATCCAGATCAAAATGGGCAGGGGTGGGGATTGAACCCAGGATCCTTGAGTTCTGCAGCGCAAGCTTTCGCTCCACGTGCTCCGAGTAGGTTTGCGCTAGCCCAGTCAGCCACCGATCCCCCAACGCAAGGCAACGCAACGCACTACTGTTGTAAACTCATAATTCCGCTTACGAATGAAATGCGCAATTCCCCTACAGGCTTGCATTCCACGTGAGTGGCATCAGAACTGCTAAAGGCCAGCCCATAAGTTCTGTCTCTGTTAAAAACAATCCCAGCAGCAATAAGTTGCTATTATATTGCTCAATATATAGAGCACCTTACCATGAACAGTCTTGGCAGTCTTCCATGGAGCCAGGACTTCAGCAGAGAAGACTGACATTCTGAGTCGTCTCAGGTCACTCACATCCGGATGGCGAAAGTGAATGCCAACTTCTGCTTGGCAAGGGCTGCTGTGAGTATAAAGATTAAAACACAGATTAGAATATATGATAAAAAATATCATGGACTAACTTGAAAAAATGCACAAAGAGACAAGGACAAAAGGACAGGAACACGTAGGACGCAGACTGGGGCACGATGGCAACTCGATTTCTTGAACACAAAAAGAAAATAACTAAAAGAGAATGAGATAAATCAGAAAGGCTGTGCTCGGAAAATGTGAGCTTCAGAAACTGGGGCGTGAGGCAAAGATGTCAGGTAGATTGTTTTACAGACACTCAAGAATTAACAACAGCCTTCCCATGCAGTAAGGTGGTGAGTTCATTCTGATTGAACATCTTGAAATATAGCATACAAAAAAGAAGGAATAAAGGAGAGGAATATATACACTACATACCAGTGCACACTCCCAAAACACATAAATTGCAAAAGAAAAAAAAATAAAGAATGCGGAAGGAGCTTTAGCAAAAGTTCGAACAGGTCCAAGTGGAATGTGCTGATTCACCCATAGACATAAGACTAAAAACGATTTCCTCGGCAGCTCAGGTAACAGACGGATGTGCAGACGCATTGTCAGCCCATACTACGAAAAATAAAGGCCTGAAATAATTCTCTTGTATGTTTTTTTATAGTCTCTGCTAATTATTTACGTTTTTCCTAAGGATGACATACACGAGCAGTGTAAACAGTGCATAGGTAGGTGATAATCCATCGCAGATTTTAGAGAACGATTGAGCTGTCTTTATGTAGTAGCCATCCATCTACCTTGAACTGACATGGAAATTGTTTTTTGGATCTGCTCTTGCTAACAGGTAAATAAGCACGTTCCACTCGGCCCTGTGCTCGAGCTCCTTCCGCATTCTTTATTTCTCCCTTCTCTGATTTAAGCGAGTTCAGTCTGCGCTTGCATGAGGTCGACGTGTTACTCCCCCTGTCTCCTTGACTTTTTGCGAACTATTTTTCAAGGTATTCAATTAGTACCAGCTCACCACCTTTCTACAATCATGCAACAACTAAAACAATTACAACTTACACCATTCGCTAAAGGCAGTAAGTACCAAGCGAAAAAACAGGGATGGGGTGAGGGATGTCTAAGACTATATACATACACTGAACAAAATATAGATACCAAAAACTGGCGACCCACCACCTTAATTCAAGACATGCTTTTAAATTTCCTTAGAAGCTTGTAATTAATACTTGATAGCCTCTAAAAAAAAAAAAATACCTAGTAGGAAGAGAATAAGTGTTGCACTATTTAAAGCAGCCTGAGTGTTTCTGGAGGTGTGCAATTCGTTGCACGTGCGTTGGATCATACGAAACACGTGTACAGCAAATGATCTTTAAAGCTCGACATTTCGCGAGGAATAAGTGCCAGCGTCAAAAATTATTTCGCGGGCACAAATTGTTGCGATAAAAAGTGGTATGCTATGCATTAATCACCATGGGGTGAATTCATTGCGACACCGATTTTCGGCAATTTTTTTTTGATTACGAATCGCGAAAAGATGTCGTTCGCAGACAACTGGGCGGCGGAAGCTACGGGCTTGAGCGATCAATCAATCGCTGCTTTTCGTCGGGTTCAGCTCTCCGCACGCAAGTACGGAGAGCGACGTCGGCGATAGAGGGGCACCGTGCTCTTCCAGACATTCTAGTAGTTTAGTAGTAAACAATACGGCTGAGGGTGGCAATCAAACCTGCCCCCCCCCCCCCGCCCCCCCCCCCCCCGCCCCCCCCCCCCGGGTCTCCCCAAAGAGTTCCGCCGCTAATGCTGGACCTCGAGCGAATACGTAGCCTCTGCATCGAGAAAAATAGAAAGAAAAACAGCCTCGCATAACACCATTCGCGCACAATTAGTAATACTGGTAAAAGCAAGGGATCTACAAACAATAACAAGTCTTTTGAACGCAGGAAATAATCTAGCACTAACGAACAAATGAACGAACTTACTTCGAATCCCGTGCCATGATGTTGGCTGTTGAGCAGATTTGACGTAGTTCCACGTCTCACAGTTGCTTCCGTCTTTTTCGGACACATTTGAAACTAAGGCAAACTCCATGCATCATGACAAATCGGCAGATTGGACCGTTAGCCGGTCGTGAACACAGGAACAAAGGCATTCAAGCGCAGAACGCACACCGCCGGCGGCGGAAAAACGTGCGAAACATAGGCTGTTGATTCGATGAGATTATATTCGTATCTTCGAGACGTTTGAAATAAAACGATCAAAAAACCGCATTATAAAAGTCATGAAAGACACAGCAATAATAAATTATTGCGAACCCTAATATTGCCACAATATTACCAATAAGTCCTGAAACTAAACGTATAATGGTTCAGAACAAAATCTTCTAGAAAGAGAGCCAAATTTGAGCGTGCGACGGTAGCCTAGCTTGATGGTGCACTCTTTTTCTGAGCGTGTGGTCGTTGGTTCGAATTGCGATGAGTACAAATTTTTAACTTGCCTTTATGTATTACTTTTTATTATTTTAAATATTTTTTCTTTCCTTTTTGTACTAGTTTTTATTATTTTAAATATTGTTTTTCTCGCCATTTTGAATTATTTTTTATAATTTGAAATATTTTCTTCTCACCTTTTTCTATTAGTTTTATTATTTTAAATATTTTTTTCTCACCTTTTGTATTAGTTTTTATTATTTAAAATATTTTCTATGTATATTTCAGTCGTCAGCCCCATTTTTTAGGGTAGCAATCACGCAGAAGGTGAAAATAAAACGTGCGAGCCCAAGTTTGAATTGTTGCAATGCACAAACCGTGGCCCTCTTGTTTTGCCAAGATGATACACTCCCTCCGTGCTAATATGTGGGTCAGTGTAATAGGCAAACAGCGCAAATCCTTTCGACGAGGAAAGCAATGTAATCATAATAAGCATATTGCGAGCAAATTGGGAAAATGTGTAAGTGGTAAAACTGTCACAGTGATGCAGCCAAAGTTTTTCTGAAAGCGGCCAACTTCCCCCACTATTGAAACAAAAATTCCGCCATTTTAAACCAGTAATTTAGCTGAGCTCATAGCGCGCTACGTTTTAATCACATCTCTTAATTTTCTGACTTCCGGAAAGTAGTATTTAATTTTGTTTTGGTAGATCAGTGCTAGCCCCCGCGTGTCGCTTGGTTTTACTTATACAGGTTGCGCTCCGCAGTTTCACTTTTTTATTAGACCTAAACATGTTTTTGTTCCTTAGATTCAAGTACATTAAACTAATTTATGTACGGATAATTAATGTAACGTAAACTAATTAATGTAACAGATAATTAAACTAGCTTTCAGGAATGGTATCGTTCGGCGTTGTAACATTTATTTTTCATAGCCGCCAAGGGGTCACATTCACAAACCCGGCAGTGTGAACATCCACAGCGCATTGGTGTTTCCCGCTTTTTTGCGTTAAAAAGAAAAGTTTTTATTTTCGCGTATTTCTGGTACGGTATGTCGTATAACATAAGCTATCAATGAGACAGATTTTGGCTATGTGAACATTTTAAATATTTTTGGTGGGTGATCGTTACTACCACAGAAAACAGTCGATTCCTGACAAAAATAGCATATTTTCAACCTCCATTTCACACTATCGTAGCGTCATTAGCAATAAGCACGTCTCTTACTTTTCTAGCTCCCGGAAAGTATTGTTTATTATTATTTTCGAACCTCAATGCGTGTGCTCAATCATGCCACGTGTTTTTTTTTTTTTTTTCATTTTTACGTTTCGCTCTATTGTTTTTTTTTATCACAGCGCTTAAGTATAGTACATCAAATTACACTAGCTTCCTGAAAAAAAAGTGCCATTCGGTGTTGTAAAATTTATTTTTCGTGGCGTAGGCGGTCACATTTTCAAGTCCTGGACAGCAACGTTTCCTCACCGCATTGTTGTTTCTCGCGTTTTTGCGATAAAACAAGTCAGCCTTGCGATGCTGGGATCAAATACGCCAGCGTCGGCAGTCATTTAGGAAGGATTGATCAACGCAAACATTTCCACTCGCTGTTCATGAATTGCCACAGTTCGTCAGAATGTCAATGACTTGACTGCATAGTAAAGAAGGCAAAAAAATACAAAACGATGCCGGTCAGTAAACGGAACTTCCATGACGGGGCTCGCCAGTTTGAACAGCAAAGCGCCGATGCCGGCCAGTCACTGAACTTACATGTAAATACTGGCCATCAAAGGATACATTAGCTTTTACTTTACAAATTAATTTTTGTGATTGTTTTCTGTTCAGATAAATTCTGGATCACGATAATACAAAACATACACTTGATGCAATTTAAGCCTTTTAAAATAGCATTTGCTAAGGTGTTTTGAAGGTTTCAGGAAAAGAACTGTGTTCAGTTGAATATGGTCTATCATCTTAAATTCAAAACACTAGCTCATTAGAATAGTTGATTCAGATCCAAATGCATCTTTAGTATCATTTTGGTGATAATTCGCAAAATAAGTTTTAAATGATCGCAAGCATTTATAAGTTGTTTTGCAATCTTCAAAGAACTTGCACATGCACAAATGAATATAAAGTACACACCTGACAGAGAAATAAGCTTTGCTAAGATTTTTTTAAATGCTCAAAACAAAAAAAATATGTGAATCACTGTTTAATCAATCTGTAAACAGCGTTTCTCTTCAGAAAATATTGATGAAGTATCCGATTGGAAAAGAAAATTAAATTAAACAAATTATTCGCAGACTCAAATTCAGGATCTAGAAATGGCAATTTTTTCATAAAAAATGTGTCCGTGTAAAAGAAAAGGGATATATTTTTTTATATATATACGGAGACAAGCGCGTGCCATATATAGACTGCATCCTGCCATATAAGGCCAAATATGGAAACTGCATGCCATTTTAGGGGCATATATAACCGTCACTATACCTAACTATATATGGTGCCCTCTTCCCATATATGCCCCTATTTGCTTCCCTATCTGGCAGTAGACTGCCCCATTTACGTCCTTATACGATTATATACGACCATATATAAAATATATCTGGCCCATATATGACATTTTTGTAAGGGAAGTTCTATTTTTCCTTAGAATTCACAACACGTGCACAATTTTGCACTAGAAAGTTTTTTTTTCTTTTATAACATTAAGTTGTGCCGTGGCTAAGAGGGAGACACAATATCAAAATAACAACTGTCGAATCTCGCTTTTCCGCCGTGGAGTAGTGTACGTTGAGAAGTACACTCAACAGAACATCAACACGCGCGACCAAACCACGGACACTGAGGAACACCACGAAATGTCCGAGAATGGTCGGTGTTTAAAACAAAAATCAAATTCAATAGTATTTTATTCCACGTAATTGCTGAGATTTTTTTTAATGATGGCATTTTTGCTTTGATGATCTACCGGTGTAGCTACGCCCAAGTTTCCGTGAGGGCAGGAAAAATTCTGGACCATGGCGCAAATTTTTTATATTTTGGTGAAATGTGGGATGTAGCAGAACAAGCATTTTGGAGATGTTTGTCGCTAAAATGCTTGCCCGAATGCAATGTCTCACTACTGTTGTTTTGATTAGTTCTGCCGTGGTAACGACCTAGGCCTTTACTATTCTTACTTTATATCAATGATATCTTGGAGTCTGTTACATCATGTATACGTATGCTTGCAGACGATTGCGTATTATATATTAAAGTTAATTATAAAATTGATAGTCTTATCCTTGAAAAAGACTTAAATGCAATACAAACATGGTGTGAAAAATGGCGGATAAATCTTAATTTGGATAAAATCGTGTGCATGATGGTTTCCAGAAGAACAGTGGGCGAATTACGTTATGAAATAAACAATATTGATCTAAAAGTGGTTTCTGAGTTTAAGCATTTAGGCGTTTTCTTTACATCTCCATTTCATTGGAGTCGACATGTTGATTATACTGTGGCAAAGGCTTCAAAATATTTGAGTTTTCTTCGGAGAAATACGCGTAACTTTCCTCAAGTCACCCGGGAGTTGTTGTATAAAACAATTGTGTTATCTAGTTTAGAATATGCCTGCACTGTGTGGGACCCGCTGAGTATCACTAACAGAGATAAACTAGAAAGGGTGGACAACTTTGCGGCCTGCTACGTATTGAGAAGGTCAGTAAACGAGAGATTTCAGTGTGTCACTTGCAAAACAGACCCTACAATCGAATACACTCAAATACCATAAAGCAAAGCTTCGCTTGAAGTTTTTTCACAACATATACCATTCCCAAAGCGGAATCCCACATGACACCTATATTTTTTTACCACATTATCAATTCGCCCAAGTGGATCACGTTCATAAGTTTTGTGAGTACAGATGTAGGACTGCAGTTTTTAGTTGTGTTTTCTTCCCAAAAACAATTTACCAATGGAACCGATTACCTTCTGTCGTACTATCAATTTTGTCAAACAATGCCTTTTATTCGGCCCTGGAATCAGTCAAGTTGCTAAAATAAAAGTTATGCAATGTGTGTCACGGATTCGAGATCTGCTTCGACACACATAAACTATCCTACCTTCATTTGTTAATATAGATTGATGCGTTATGTTGCGAAGTTGTGAGTTGCTTCCGTGTATATAAGTACTCTTGCCGTCATTTAACTCAGCTCTACTTCACAAGAAGCGTGCTTGTGTCTATTCAAGTAATGTTTGGCGTACGTAACCCCCCCCCCCCCCTGTTGTAATGCCGAAAGACGCTGCGGGTATGGGATAAATGAATAAAATAGGATGATCGTGGCGAAGTAGACTGGTATTCTTGTATTAAAAGTAAGTTTTCGTAGATCGTTTTCGCCGTCCCGTAATGCTCTCCGCAACCCGTTACGCCACCCGGAACACTACAGCCAAGCCCATAGGCGCGGAGGTGCAGTAGCGGCTTCTCCGCAGCGAAGGGCTTAGCGGACGGGAAAACGCGGTTTACGAAAACTCCCTATTCACGAAGTAGCTGGAATAGTCCCGGACATACTTTATCTTGAAGTTTTTATCTCTACGGCTTTTTGTTCTTGGGACCTTCCCGTTGTCATATTGCAACTTAAGGGCATGTGCGGGACAGTTAGGCGCACCCGGATGAAGTGTTTCAGCTCATATCGTCGGCGAGGGTATGTGCAGTGTTCCCTCCTTTTTGTAGCGCGCATGCACGGGTTTCGAGACGAGACGCAGACTGGATGTGCCGCGGAACTCACAATGACTCATCCAAGGAAAGACGTACTAAAAAGGTGATAGATGGAAAAAAATAACAACATCTCCACGTGGTGAATGATGTTGATTGGGGCGAAGCTCTGGTGGAGCTGATGACACTGATTTTATTGTTCATAGTTAGTGCTGATGGTGCTGATTTTTTTTATTGCTCATAGGTAGTGCTGAGTTCCGGGTTGCGTTTAGACTTCATTATTACTGCTTTATGGTTGGTAAAATGCAGAGCCGGTGGTTCTTCTAGCGGATCAGCTTGGATGCGCTAGAAGCCGTGGGAACGCATCTCCACCACTTAAGTCAACGGTCCATGTCAGAAAGAGAATATGTGGTATGGAACGTGGTTATATACGCATTTGAGCATTTGACCGCAGCGCCCTCTCGTCTATAAACGTTGAGCCAATGCATGCAAAGTTTAACGCGATTATATACGCATTTGACCGCAGCGCCTCTCCTGTATAGACGTTGAGCGGCTACATGCAACGTTTGATGCATGACAGAGAGATGGGATGGCAATCGACGTGAGCACGGACGCCGGACGGATGGACTAGGCAAGACCCTAAGGTGCTTCGCCCCTAAAAGCGGCCACGCGCTTCTGTTATTCGTAATTTAGGTTTTGAGTAATGGCTTGGTGTTGCAATTGGCTTGATCGCCAAAACGCAGTAAAATTATCTCGTCGCCATCAAATCTGATAAAAGCGGTAGCCGGTAAGAAATAAAAGGAGAGCAGAGCCTACTCTGGCCTGCGGAGAGGGGTGACCGGTGGAGCCCGGAGGGCGGGAAAGGCCCGCGGCGAAAAAAATGGAGTACGTTCCTCGTAACGTACTTTGTTTAAGTAACGGTAAACAGCAGGGGGGTCAAACGTCCCGGACGAACGGCCTGAGGGCACGGGCCCCGTGGTGGCTAGTGGCGCCACCTGGCTACAGTAGATCACCTGTACTGAGAGTTGGTGGTGCCATATATGTATCGTGAAGCATAAAACGAAAAAAAAATACTACAGCTTGCAATGCGACATGTCAACGTTAAAAGGCAACTACAAACAAAGCCAGCGTTAGTTATAAGCTCAATTACCTAAATGCAAAAATTTGTTTCCTTTGATTTCATTGGTTGTGGCTTTTTTTTGGCCCGCTTTCGGTTGTTTTTTTAATATATACATTGATGGTTTAAAGGGGCCATAAAATTAATTTTGAGGTGGATTAATTAATTTGAGAAGCGGACCTTACAAACCGAATATCGTTTAGAGGGCCAAAATAAAGAAGATAAAAAGTCATAAGCCTGCTGTCCTTTTCAAATTTTTGAAAGTATAGCGGAATATTTTGAATCTCCTTGTCTTCAAAAGGTGTCAGTGCCTGAACTGTGACTCGTCCGCGGTACACAAAGCACGTCTGCCTACCCAGCTCACGTATTGGACACGAGCAGTGCATCACTCGGACGTATGCACTCGTCAACAATCAATCGGTCAACGAATATTGGAATTCGCGTCCGTGGCCAATGAGTGCCGTGACGGCACTTATTATTGCTTGCGAATGAGGAGTTTTATGGTGGGCTTAAGGAAACCTTGGTGGTTCCTTAAAGTCATCGCATTTGGTGAAATACTACATCGCTATCGAGTGGTTTGTCAATTGACTTTTGAGTTGAGGAGGAAAGCTAAGGAGGTAGAAGTTGCGCAATAACTTCATGGGCTCCTTAATCTGGAAGCAATATACGTCCATATTAAAAAGGTACGTATTTCATAATATGAAATGCGTACCTCCGAAGAATGGACGTGTTCCGTAGTAGGGAATACGGATTATGGAATACGATTATATCTAGGCCTCTTGCAGCACGATTCGTTCCCGAGTGTTCTTATCGGACAATGCCACGATCTCACACTGATAAATAAATGTGCACTCTCAAGAAAAAGGGGTTTAAAAGGGTATATCCTTACACCCTTCATCCCATATAATACACCCCAAAACTTCATTTCGACGTTCAGAGCCCTATAGTGAAACAGACGACCATAAATTTTACGAGGGGCTTGATAACAGTGCAATATAACTTTTTTAAATAGCTAAAGTCCCGATCAAAGACCACTGAAGAAAAACACCGAGTTTTTACAGTTGGGCCAAGAAAAGCCCGATTACTTTTCTTGTTGTCAGTAAAACGTACATTAGCTATTTTAATCAGTTGTACCACACGGCTATCAAGCCCTTCGTAAGATTTGGGGCCGCCTGTTAGACTGCAGGGCGCTGCACGTCAAATTGAAGTTCCGCGGTGTATTATATGGGACAAAGGGTGTAACGATACACCATTTTACACCCTTTTTTTTTTTAGAGTGTGCGGGACTTGTCACGCCTTGCGTTTTTGAGGTTTTCAGTGATTAACGACGAATGGCGAGTTGACACACCAAAGCATGAAGTAACCTGGATTTAATGTCGCTATTGGCAAAAAAACACGTAGTTCGTACGCCGATCACACTCAAATTTCCTTTGAACTTTGTAAAAGTGCGACTGTGAACCGCGCGATTCAAGTAGCCAGAAAGTCTCACGCAGATTTTGAATGGTTAATTGTTGTACAGGGTGTCTACAAAAAAAATTTACATTTAACTTCAAAAAAGAAACAAAAAAGCTACACATTGCCAAACACTTTTTGTCCGCCCACAGGTAGCGCTAGAGATGCGAACCGGATGCCAAAGTGTCATCACGAACTGAAATACCATTCAAAGGCTTTGTGATTTTTCAAACAGTTATTGTGAAATTGGGGCTTATTATTGCTAGTTCTCAGTTTCTTGCGCCATAGAGTTCCCTCGGCCGCCACTTTTCGATCGAAAGTTTCAAAGAAATCATTTATAGATTTTCGGCTACACTTATGTCTGCCTACAGACTTAAGAGCACCACGATATTGCTATCAGAGGGCTATTCTTTCAGAATTCGAGAAATAAGAAGACAGTTATGAAAAAGTTCAGTCGAAGACAGGAAAAACGGAGTGAAAGTGAAACTCGTATACGATAAGCTGAGTGTTGATAAGCTACTGTTTGGTGAGGAAGAAGGAAAGCGCTCACGCTTTAGGCTGAGCAAAAATGATAACGACAAGCGACGACGTAGCGGTGGCCCACGATCAATGAAAGTATTGAGCATGAATTGCCGGAGCGTTCGTAAAATGTTCACCGAGTTAGAGGGAATGTTGCTTTCCCATAACCCAGATATCGTCATTTTAACGGAGGCGTTGTTAAGCGAAAGCATATATGATAGTGAATTTGTTCCTACCTACTGGAAAGACCGTGAAAGTAAAGGCGGCCGAGTGTGCGTCCTTTTAAAGTAGTCTTTAAAAACACTGATCATGCCAGATGCCGTAGATATTTAGTGTATTTTCCGCGAAGCTTACAGTGTAATACTAGGTACGTCATAGGAGCCTTTTACATGCCTTCTAATTCTTCGGTTACTGTTCTCGAGGAGCTAAGGCAATATCTTAGCGCACATATTAGTCCTCGTAATCGGATTATTTTCTCAGGAGATTTGCTAAATGTTGATTGGGAAAACTTCTCCGTCGTAAATCGGAGTGACGAATCATTTGAAGCAGTGTTGGGTATGGCATTTACTTGTGACTTCTTACAAGTCGTTGAAGGTATCACAAAGATTCAAGGTAACTCTAAATCAATACTTGACCTTTTTTTTTTTTTTGTAAGCGGGACGATTTCCGGAAATTCTAAATGTGAGGTCGTACATGTAATTTTTGATTGCCAGGCTGTTTTATTGACCCTAGATGACGTTTATGTGAACCGAGATTACAGAATATCGTGTTTCCGAAACTCTGCTTGTCCCGATGACGTTTTCACTATAAATGTGCTGTCCATAAACTTTGAGGCTTTCGAGAACAGCACTAGCAATATGCAAGATATTTGGAACTTTTTTTTTCTTAAATGCTGTTAATGACTGCATTCAAAAGGTTTGTACTATGCATTATAGAAAAAGAATAATAAAATAGCTTTGGATGTCTCGGGAGATGCTGAGGAGGCAAATAAAGCGCCTAAAACTAAATAAAAAAGAAAACATACGTGGACAAGCGGAAATTGAATAAAAAAAAATTCTGATATTACCCCTCAGCTTAAAAATCAACTAGTCATGAAGCAACAAGACTATTACGGCGAATCTTTACCGCATTTCAAAACCACGTCTTTTGGGAGATCCTGGTGGTTAATATACCCATCTTTTAGATACTGTGATATTTTTTTAATTGATGGTAATCGAGTTCGTGAAGATAGAAAAATTTTAATTGCATTGGGTGAACACTTTAAATTGTTTTTGACCTGAGACAATAGTGTTATACTAATTTTTGATGCACATTTCCCACCCATTTTTGATGTTGTCATTAGTGAACATGGTAGATTGAACATGCTGCTGAAACTAGATATTAAAACAATCCCGTGGGCCAGACTAGATTTCCAATGCAGGTCAGGTCAGGTAAGGCAACGTTTATTAAGAATGAAATTCAACTTGCGGTTTACACTATGGTAGGGCCAGAGGGGTGAAGGTTATTGGGATGATGGAAGAGCGTAGGGTTGTAATTGTGGCAGCTACAGGTCTCTGCCGAGGCTGGCCGTCTTCAGGAAGTCGACCAGCGATCGGAGGATGAGGCTGCGTCGTTCGGAGTCTCCTGCGGGGTTTACCCATTCGTCGAGTGTTGAAGGCTTGTCTTCATGGTTGAGTGCTCCCAGGGCGTCATTGCGTTCTTGGTCGAGCTTTGAACATTCCCAGACCAAGTGTTGATCGTCTGCCCTGAGATTCTCTAGGCAGTACTTGCACTGGTCTGGTTTTGGTACAAAGTCCGGATTCTTATTCTTCTTTTTAGCGTCCGCCCATTTCTTCATTATTAATGGGGTGATTGCAGCTCCTGCTTTGAATCTTCTTAACACGACAGATTCGTGTCTTCGGAATCCCTAGGGAAGGCTTTCCCGTGTCGCATCTTTTGTGCTTGTCGATATTTTTCTGCAGAGCGATCCTGGCTGCTTTAATTTCCCAAAAAGGGTCGTAAAAGCTGTGGGGTTTGCTCGTCGGAGACTCGATTGGTTGTGACGTTTGTGGTGGATTTTGATGGGTTTGAGAGGGCGCTGGGCTTCGGAGTGGCATTGAAGGCACCGGAGGAAGGAACGAGTTAACTCTCCTGCTGGCTCGTTGGCTATATCGTAGCCTTTGATCCCTTCGTGACCCGGGATCAAGCGTAACGAGGCTCGGATATCGCGCATCCTTAGCTTGATGGCCGAAGTCGTAATATTTCGAATCGCCTTGCATGTTTCTTGATGCGTCTTCAGTGAACGGATGGCGTCTTGGGAGTCTGTGAACATAATGATGCTCGTGCCACATTGGGTTTCTTGTCCTAGTTGTCCTAGTAGGTATGTTGAATAAGTATTGAAGTATTTTTATGTATTATTCTCAAGATCTTTGTACAAGGGCCGAATTCCGGACGACTGGGGAATTGACAAAGTAAAACCGCTCCATGAGAATGGGATGAAGCAGTGCATCAAATGTACCGCCCTTTTTCATTAACATCAACTTGTTGCAAGCTTTTAGAACACATAATTCATAGACATATGACGCAGTTTCTCAATAAATACAATATCCTGACTCAACATCAGCATGGGTCCAGTAAAGGCTACTCACCATGTATCAGCTAATTGAAACGATACATGATTTTTTCACATCAACCAATAAATAACCGGAAACAAACAAATGCATTTTTAATCAACTTTATTAAAGCATTTGATAAGGTATCTCAGGAAAAATTAATATGCACGCTAGATAAGAGTTTTGAAAACACCCAGTTATTTCAATGAATTTCGGCGTACCTTTCTAACAGAAAACAATTTGTACTGTTTAAGTAATGTTCTTCTAGCAAGCTTTCCATTGACTCTAGCGTTCCCCAGGCGTCCGTTCTTGAACCACTGCTTTTTTATATATTTATTTATTTCATTGACAAAACATTCCGGTGAAAATTAAACTATATGGTGGTGATTGTGAAATTTACTCAGAAATATATAGTATATCATATCAGCTGTTGCTAAATAGTGTTTTTCAAAGAGTTTCTGGGTGGTGTGATTCATGGCAGATGTAAATTAACTACGAAAAAAGTGTTTTTACAAGGATCACTAACAACGAAAACCCATTAAAGTTCAGTTACTTTGTTAGTATTACCTTCCTATTCGTGGTAACACACTATAGTAGTGGGGTCTGTGTATCTCAAAAATTCTTACTTGGACGCAACACATTGGCTCTGTACAATCTAACGCCATACGTAAGTTGTTCTTTCTCAGAAGAGCCTTGGAAGTTTCTACTCCTAATGTTCACCTTCTAGCATATAAATTAATTGTTCAACCAACGTTAGATTACGTTTCTATTATTTCGAACCCTTTCACTATGACTAATATTAGTAAAATTGATAGCGTACTGAAAAAGGCCGCTCGCTTTATATACAACAATTTTGGACGTTCTTCTGTTATTGAGCTTTTAGCAAGAGCCAACTTACCACCGTTAACACAAACAACTCGTCATTCCCATCAAGTTATTGTTTCAACGTATTAAAGCGCATGAAAAAATTGATATGTCGCAACTAATTTCCTTTTCTTTGGGGTATGCGACCAGACAAAGGCATGTCTTAAACATAACTCCCTTCCGCGCACGCTATAATTGTTTTAAATATTCTTTTTTCGCAAGAACGATAATTGATTGGAATAACCTGACTAATGATACAGTTTTGCATTCATCATCGAGATTATTTGTCTCCCACTTTAGTTCATATTTTTACGCTTCATATTTGTTAAATTACAGTATGTTACATCTTAACGCTTACTATCAAAATGTCCGAGGCCTTAGAACGAAATTGGATTAATTTATGTCTAATCTGCTAGGTACCGGTTACAATATTGTCATATTGTCAGAAACATGGCTTCATGACGGCATTGCGAATAGTGAATATTTTACACCTTCCTTTACTGTGTTTCGTAGAGATTGTGATTATACTTCCGGGATAAAATATGGAGGTGGTGTATTGATAGCTTGGAAACAATCACTGAATGCACATAGGCGAAATGATTTCGAAACCTATCAAGAATTTGTCTGGGTCGAGATACCGTCTAGTCACAGGTTCAACTTTCTAGTTGGAGCACATTATTTCCCTCCCATTTCAGATGCGGCTCTATTTATAAGCCACTGTAGCGAGCTTGGTTTATGTCACTACATTTATATTTACAATATTTACAAATAGTTGTTAGTTGCAGTGCCGAAGCCGGCCATCCTAGAACGTCCTTACACCACGTCACCCCGACTCTCAGTTTCTCGTGGCACCCGTCACGAATCGCGTGGCGCCGAAACACACCGCTCTCGCTGTCGTTCCTGTTGTCCTTGTAGCTCGGGGGCTACAGGTGCCCCCCCTTGGACAAGTGGCTGTGGCCACTTGAGTGGAGTTTGTTTGGTGCTCTGTGGGTGTTGGTGTTTTATGCTGATGCTTGGACGTTGGTGAATCGAAGGGGGAGAAGAAAGCCGGTTTGAGTCTGTCGATTGTGACGGTTTCGCGTTTACCTCGAAGCAACAGGGTATAGTATCTTGCTGATTTTTCCAGGACAGGAAATGGTCCATCGTACAGGTTTTGCAGAGGCTTCCGCGGTGCGTCCTTCCTGATGAAAACGTGTGTAGCCTCAGTCAGTGCAGGATGTTGGAAAACCTTCGGTTGCGTTTGTTGACGTGATGGAACTGGGCGAAGCGTTGACATTGCTTGCCTTAACTTGAGGACGTAGGATACAGGATCCACGCTGTCTGGTATGGTAGGCGGCTCGATCATGTCCGCAGGCAGGCGTAGCGGAGCACCGCAGACGAGCTCAGCCACCGTACTCCGTAGGTTAGGTTGGAGCGTTGAACGCAACCCAAGCAGCACAATGGGTAAGTCGTCGACCCAAGCATCCGGAGACGACTGCGTGCGAAGTGCTGATTTTAGCTGCCTATGAAGGCGTTCCACAAGGCCATTTGCTGCAGGATGGGAAGCTGTTGTGCGCGTACGGGAGCAGCCGAGAAGGGACGTGAGTTGACGAAAAAGAGCGGACTCAAATTGGCCTCCTCGATCGGTCGTCACCGTGGAGGTACTCCGAAATGGGCTACCCAGGTAAATAGAAAAGCTCTGGCGACCGTCTCGGCCGTTATCTTCTCGAGCAGGTAAACTTCAGGCCATCGGGAGAAACGGTCGAAGCACGTCAAGAAATAGGTGAAACCGCGTGATGGGGGCAAGGGTCCGACGATGTCCACGTGCACTTTCTCGAAATATAGTGACGGAAGTGGAAACGCTCCGAGCGGTCTTCGAGTGTGTCGCTGTACTTTGCAATGTTGGCAGGCAAGACAGGAACGTACCCAATCACGAACTTCGGCCTTGACTTTCGGCCAGACAAAACGGTTCGTAATCAGTTCCTGCGTTGCACGGACACCAGGATGGCAAAGCGACTGTAGCGACGTGGACACAGCACGACGTAAGTTTTCTGGGACGTGAGGTCGTGGGGTTCCCGTGGACTTGTCGCAGACGAGGGTGACACCGTGATCAGGGGAAAATACGTCTTCGAATATCAGTGAAGTGCCGGCTTCGCGAATGGATGGAAGCTCTTCGTCATCCGTTTGGGCCTCTGCAAGCTCAGAATAGGTAAACTGGGTCTTCTCTGTAGCAACAGCGTTGATGTCCAAACAAGACAGTGCATCGGCAGCAGTGTTGTCTTTTCCTTTGACGTGGCACAAGTCGGTGGTTAACTCTGCGATAAAGCAGAGATGACGGCACTCTCGTGGGGAGTGGTTCTGGCTGGGCGACTGAATAGCATGAACGAGCGGCTTATGACTTGTCGCGATGAAACAATTCTGTCCCTCTAAGAAATGTCGGAAATGGTTTACAGCCAAGTAGGTAGCCAGCAATTCTCTACCAAAAGTGCTGTAGCGTTTTTCAGTGTCTTGCAGCTTTCGCGAGAAGAAGGAGATGGGAGACCAAATGTTGTCGATCTTCTGCTTCCAGCGCTGCTGGAAGTGTCGACCACGCTGCTGAAAGTGTCGACCATCAGGCAAGTCAGTGCTTCAGGTGAAGGATGTACAAGCAAGGTGACGTCCGGGAGCTCTTTCTGGACCTTCTCGAAAGCAAGTGCTGCCTCAGAGGGCCAAGACAGTGGTGACTTCTCTGCGGTGGAACTGCAGAGTAGGGCCTCCAAGGGGTGTAGCAACACTGCGCACTGTGGCACAAAACGCCTGTAAAAATTGACAAGGCCAAGAAATCGTCGTAGAGCGCGCTTTGTTGTTTGAGGTGGACAGTCCAAAATAACCTGAACTTCTTCTGGAAGCGGTTTGATTCCTTGACTGTTAATTTTGTGGCCAAGAAATTCAAGTTGGGTTGCTCCGAACTGGCACTTGTCCGTGTTGATTGCGATGCCATGATCGTGGAGCCTACCGAAGACTTGGTCCAAGTGGACCTTGTGCTCATCCGGGTTCGCACTGGCAATGAGAAGGTCGTCCAGGTAAGCAAACCAGAAGGGGAGACCACAGATGACTTCGTCGATGAAATGTTAAACGTTTGGGCCACATTACGAAGCCCAAATGCCATCCAAACGTATCCAAAGAGGCCAAAAGGTGTTATGGCGGTCTTCAGTATGTCGGATGGCTCAACGGGGATCTGATGGTATGCCTTGATGAGGTGGATTTGGCAAGAGATTGTCGTGCCCGTCAGAAACTATGTACAGTCCTGGACATTTGGGATGGGGTAGCGGTCCGGCACTGTTGCGGCGTTGAGGGCGCGGTAGTCGCCACAGAGGCGCCAGTCGCCGGACTTTTTGGGCACCATGTGAAGGGCGGATGACCAGGGACTGGATGAGGGTCGCACAATACCTAGTTGAAGCATATGCTCGAATTCTGCACGAACAACGCGCAGCTTGTCTGGTCCAAGGCGACGTGGTCGGCAATGAACTGGCGGTCCGGTCGTGAGAATGTGATGCGTTGCATCGTGCTTCGGCGTTTTCTCGAAGTTTCTTGGCTCGGTTAGATCCGGATGTTTCTGCAGGATTCGGGTGAACTCGTTTGGGGGCGGCCTCACGAAAGTTGGGCTAAGCGTTGGAGCCCGCGATAGGACTCCCGTCACATGGATGTTTGTACTTGAATCGATCAGTCGCGTGTTCTTTATGTCAACGAGAAGATTTAAGTTTCGCAAGAAATCGGCACCGACGATCGCGGACTCTACGTCAGCTTACCAGAACAACCACTGAAACCGACGTCTGAGATCGAGGTCAAGGGTCAGTGATTTTTGTCCATAGGTAACGATGAGTGAAGCGTTGACGGCTTGCAGCGACGATGTTTTGGTGCGATTTTTGCGATCTAAAGTAGAGGCAGGGATGACACTTACTTCTGCCCCTGTGTCGACCAGGAAACGTGTGCCGCTGATCTTGTCAAGAACGTGGAAAAGGCGGCTGGTAAGCTGGTGTGGATCGCTGGCCGCCACTAGCGACCGCCCATCCCGTTTCCCTGTTTCCAGGAACAGGGAGCCCGACAGTGGCGGGCCTCAGAGCCAAACTGTCGGTGGTATCGGCACAGCGACTTTGTAGAAGGCGGGGGAGATGAGGGTTGACGAGAGCTGTCGCGACCAAAGCGTTGGCCTGCACGGTCTCGCGAGCGCCATCCCGTCGACCGAGCACTTTGGGAGGGTTCCCGTCGAAGCTCGGACACCTCTGCCGTCAGTTTCTCCATAGACTTCCGGAGTTCGGCGATGTCCCAAGTGAGGTCGGAAGTTCCCTGTGTTGCGCCGATGGTAGGGCTGTTGTTGTTGTTGTTGTTGATATTTTATTTGCATCAAATACATAGTACATGATACTGGAGGCTTGTGGAAAAGGCGGTCACAAGACCAGCCTGACAAAGCCACAGGCCCCCACATTGGCATTTGCAGCACTATAAAAAGAAAATTATCAACATACCATACAGATTACAGCATTAACAGAAAAAGCAAGATAAACAGAATAAAGAGAAGCAACAATGGACACACTCAAATTACGTAACAACCACGCAATTGTAGGATATCTTGAAAGGCACTATCAAGAAAAAAAATAAAAAATAAAAAGATTACTTACATGCACAACTAGTTTCACGTTTAATAATATTACACAACATTTTTTACATAAGGAAAGTCGACTGGGGGCTGAAATAACGACGCAATTCTTTAAACGTAATATCTAAAAGCTCGACATTACCGGTAGCTAATCTATTTAGTAACCTTGGCAGTCTGTTTTTCAACGTATCTTGCCCGTAGATTGTTCTGTAAGTGCTAACATTCCAAGGCTCATCATGGCGCGTAGTGTAGGCGGTAGTATTGCTTTGTAAGTTAGCTAGTCCTTTTAAAAACGATGATTTAGTTTTTACCTCTTGTTTAAAATTTTTATAAAGCCGATAACCGTACATTTTACGAATTGGCAATACATTATATTTTACGAAAAACTCATGCGTGTGAAAGTAAGACGGAATATTTTCAACAACTCTTAGGAACCGTTTTTGTAAGACATGTATTTAATGTAGATTTGCTTGAGTTGTGGATGCCCAGACTAAGTGGCAGTAGTTAAGCCTAGATGAAAACAAACTATTATAAATTAAAATCATACTATTTTGTGGCAGAATGTGCCGATTACGATAAACAAGTCCGACTATTTGGGACAGCTTAGCGACTACGGAATCAATATGTGTATCTCACGCCAAAGTTTCTTGAAAAACAACCCCTAGTACTTTAAAACTAGAAACAACTTCAATGGGTGTCGAATTTAGCATTTTTGGTTGATTTAATATGACACTTTTATTTTTACTACGAAATAAGACGGCTTTAGTTTTGTTTATATTTATCTTTAAGCTATTTTGGCACGTCCATTCGTCTAGTTTTTGTAACGTCGAATTTGCTTTATCGACTATCTCATTATATACATTTCCGGTTATAAATATACTGGTATCATCAGCGTAAATAATCATATTAACATCTGATCCAACAGAGACGATGTCATTTACATACATATTAAAAAGAAAAGGACCCAGAATACTCCCCTGTGGTACACCGAAAGAAACAGGAAGTGGATCGGAGAAATGATCGTCTATACGGACTGTTTGTAAACGATGAAGTAGATAAGAGGTGATTAAGGATGCAGCCTTCCCTCTAAAACCATAACGTTAAAGTTTTTGAACACGCAATGTATGATTTACATGATCAAATGCTTTAGTTAAATCTACAAAGATACCAAGAGCCAATTTTCCTTCCTCGAGTGCGCCTCCATGATTCGGTCAGCTAGCTCAGCGAGTTCCAGGAGTGGAAGCCTGTGGGCCACAGCTAAACCGACGCGAACGGGGGGCGGGAGGCGCTGTAAGAAAAGCTCTCGAAGGATGGCTGCGCCGATGGAAGCCGCCTTCTCGCCTAGCAAGTGTTATAGGTGACGCAAGAACTGAGATGGCCGGTCACCCAGTTCTTCAGCGCTAAGGAGCTGCTGGATGCTTCGCTGCTCTGAAGCGACGAGGCGACTGACCAGAGCCTCCATGAGTGTGTCGTACGGAGTGTCGCCGAGCGGCCGGAGGAGGATATCTCTAACCTCGGTGGCGGCTTGGGGTGGAAGGGCGTGGATGAGGAGCTCGTACTGCCTTATCTGGGAGGTTATTCGGTGCAGGCGGAACTTGTTCTCCACCTGCACGAATCAGAGTGCTGGATCTTCTGCCCAGAACTTAGGAAGAGTCAGGACAGCGGTAGCTCCAATGGCGAGGAGGGCGCCTTGGTCTGCTCCTGTAGCCATAGCGGTGGATGTCCGGGTCACCAGAAATGTAGCGAGCTTGGTTTATGTCACTACATTTATATTTACAATATTTACAAATAGTTGTTAGTTGCAATGCAGAAGCCGGCCATCGTAGAACGTCCGTGCACCACGTCACCCGAATCTCAGTCTCTCATGGCACCCGTCACGAATCGCGTGGCGCCAAAACACACAGCTCTCGCTCTCGTTCCTGTTGTCCTTGTAGCTCGGGGGCTACACCACTTTGATTTTTTTGAAAATGAAATAGACGTTACTAAATATCGCGTGCAACTATACGGGAACTTTAATCTATTGAAAGTTGTTGGATTAATTTTCATATTAACAGTGAAAGCTCCTGCACACGTCAAAAAGCGTCTTGTTTGTTCAACTTCATAGATTTTAACGATTTTACGCCACACAACATGTTCGCGAACTGTTCCGGTAACATCCTTGATCTGGTTTTATCTAACATTCCTACTTCAAAAGTGGCATGTGAAGACGATCTGCTGGTCATCCCTGATGCTTTTCATCCTCCCCTTACGGCTTCGTTTTTTATGTTTCTAAGGTCAAGGGTTTCGTCTGGTGAATTACGGTACGCGTACGGCGCTGGCGATTATTTTGGTTCATACAAATATTTCGAACAATATGATTGGACTAAAATCTTACAACGCTCTGACGTAGATTCCAAGGTGAATAATTTCACTGCGGTAGTCAATGATGCCGTGAACTTGTTTGTCCCCCAGTGAACCAACCCTCCAGAGAAGTACCCTAAGAGGTTTTCCTAAGATTTACGATATTACTTGAGATTAAAATTAAATTACCACAGATTATATAAAAAACGAGGCTTGGCTTATGGTATGAAAAATTTAGCATCTGTCGTGAACTAACAAAGAAGCTTCTCGCTAGCGACCAATATCACTACCGCAGGCAGATGGAGCGTAACCTGAACAAGCGACCAGAAGAATTCTGGCGCTACGTGAAAAAGCACACCACGAAGGACTCTAACAATATAACGCTGAGCAACGGGTCAGTTATCGAAACGTACCCGAAATCTGTTTGTGAGTTGTTTTCGCATCATTTCAGTTAATGTTTTTTCTAATGTCTACACCCCTTTACCCGTAACATGTAATACAACTTTTGATGACTATTTACCCTTTACTAGATTTACAGTTGACGAAGTGCTTTTAGCTATTGGAAAGCTGAATTCTAAACTGTCCACAGGTTCCGATGGTATTCCCAACTTCGTTGTAAAAGGATGTGCCGAATTGTTAACTCCTGTTCTTGAAAAAGTGTTAAAATTATATATACAGAGTGGTATCTTTCCAGATAATTGGAAATATTCGATAGTCGTCCCGATTTTTAAGTCAGGTAATTATTGTGATGTTAGTAATTATCGTCCTGTTTCTCTTCTCAATACATTTTCAAAGGTTTTTGAGAAGCTGGTGTACATTCGTTTGTATATATATTTTAAAAGAATGTTTGTTCTTGTACAGCAAGGTTTCCTCAAAGGCAGATGCGTTGAGACAAATCTGTGCAAAGTTTTAAATTTCGCTTTTCCAATTATTCAGTGTCAGGGCCAAGTAGACACAGTATACCTGGATTTGTCCAAAGCTTTTGATAAGGTCAATCATGAGCTGTTATTGCTGGAACTTGGGAACTATGGCCTCAGTCCTGTGTAAAATACCTGATTTCCGAGTTATCTCCGTAAAAGGCAGAACTGTGTGAGGGTATCTGGCTTCTTGTCTCGTCCATTCATTTCTATATCAGGAGTGCCCCAAGGCTCAAACCTTGGACCTTTGTTGTTTCTTATTTTATAAATGATTCGGTGTCGTCCGTAAATACTGTTCGCAGATGACGTGAAGTTGTTTCGGCAAGTCACCTCAGTCACTGACTGTATTTTGCTGCAGAACGATCTTCGTTCAGTGGTAGAATGGTGCAGTTCTAACAATCTTTTCTTAAATCCGCGGAAACCAAAAGTCATGCCGCTGTCAAGAAAGCGTCACAATGTATCCTATGTATATGTTCTGGAAAATGAAACGATCTGTCGGACCACGCAGATGCGAGACCTAGGTGTTCTTGGGGACGACCACTTTCTTTTCCTTCCTCATGTAAACTCCATTATTAGCCCGTCATTACGCACGCTAGGAATAATGCCTCGACTAACTAGATCATTTATCACTCATCGCTGTCTTTTGAGATTATACAGTACCCATGTGCGTTCGAGACTAGAATTTGCATCTGTAGCGTGGAACTGCATATCTATAACCACAAGTGAAGGTATAGAACATGTACAAAGCGATTTGTGCGCATCATTTGTGACATATACTTTGGAAGAAAGTGTTTCTATAGATATAATTCGATTTTAGTAAAATTAACGTTGGGCATCATATGTAAAAGTAGGTCTATTCGGGATTTTCAGTTTTTTACACAGGGTAATTCATAATGCAAAAGACAGCCCTATTCTAATTCATAATGCAAGAGACAGAACGCTTAGAACGAACTGTAGAAATACAAGAGTATTTTACTCAGACTTCATTCGAAACGCATCAACGGTTTCGCGTATTCACCATCTTTTAAACACGCAATTTACTGACGTCTATTTTTTAAGTGCAAACCTGTCTTTTGGAAAACGATCATTTTGATATATGTGTTTTTAATCGGCATATATACATGCTTGTGTGCTTGCATGTTTGTTTTTTTTTCTCTTCAGAACTCTTTATTTGTCAACTCTGTATTTTGTGTGTATTTCAAGTGTGTGTGCACAACCCAGTAGGCTTTCGAGCTGTTGGTTAGAACAAGGAAAAATAAACATTGATTGATTGATTGATTGATTAATCTTGTGTGTTTTTTTTTGCTCTTTTTCCGTTGCATTGGTGCCAGCTCCGTATCTGTACGTTCACCATTGTAAACCCACCCTTCTAAAATCCCGGCTAGGATTGCAATATTTATAAACAAATAAATAAATAAATACTTTTTTTTAATAAAACATCGGTTCGAGCTGAAAATTCGGCGTCTTGTTCGGACCTCTAGTGCTATATTTGGGCCCAAAATGAGCAGTCAGCGAGGCGTTGTTTTTTCATGCAATGAAACAAACCTTGTAAAAAAATTTAGTTGGGGACACCCTGTAGGTGGCATTACTTCCCAGTTATCTTGTTCGATACTTACCGCTGATATGGGCTTGGCGCAAGATTGGTACCGATGAATTTGTCTTTTTACCGAGCGTCACTATAAAAGTAGAAGCACGTACAAGTAATCGCTCCTCGTTCTTCCTCTCGCCACAGTCATCTCCCTTCGCTACTTCGCGTCCCGAACACTTGGAACGCCAATGCTTTTTAGCATTTTAAGGCTCGATCATTTGCATAAGGCAAACTTTCGAAACATTGATTTGCCGATTCCGGTGCGTGGATGCGTGCTTGGTGACTTTTAATGATGATATATGAATACAACTGTGGTTAAGCCACTAGAAAGCTAATATAATTAAAATTAAGGAAATCCAACCAAGAATTAAAAACGAATATATACTGTATTACTTGATTAAAAAAAAACTTATAAATATATTTCTGAAATAAAATTAAGCTAAAGCGATACCAGTCCATAAATGAAAAGTGCTGCAGGTGTGTATTATTAATATGCTGTAGTTCGAATAAATTCTCGTCCAACTCCAAATATGTATAACCAAACTGTCAAATCACGATGATTGGCATTTTAGTCTTTCATATATTATGCCAAAGCAATCTAGATTAAATAACAATATTAAGCCGAACATTACACATTCATAGGAACAATCACGTTTCGTGTTTTTGTCTTTTACTTATTTATACGAATTGACGAAATTGGGTACAAAAATTAAGCAGACAAAATGTGGATGTTAACCTTGTTCCAGATAAATATTTTCGTGAAAATGAATAAATAGAAAATGCCAAAAACGCTTGGCTTTGTGTATTACGAAAACGAAGTTGTACAGTATGTTTGTTGGAGGGAAATGAAAATATCCATCCCGAGACGTGTGTTCAATTTTAAATGAAGCCACCGCATAATTACTTTAATGGCTTTTGAGTTCCTCCACTAACGTTGTGAGCTTCGTGGTGATGACCAGACGCACATTACTTTTCAGGGTGTTACCCCGACACGTGTGTAGAATGATAAATGAAACGACCCTATCTACTTTATTGGCTCCAGATTTCATTTATTGATTTTATAAACTCCAAGGTGATGGAAATTACCAGACGCCAGATTTTCCTGGGTCCCACGCTCGCGCGAGTGTTTGAATGAAAAAAAAGAAGACACCCAATCACTACATTATTGGCTCTAGAGTTGCTCTATTGACATTGTGAGTTCCTCGGTGAAAGTAATTACTAGACGGGTATTGCTTCCCATGGTCCCACCCCGACACGTGTGCTTAATTTGAAATGAAACCGCAGGAGAACTACTTTACTGGTTTTAAGGGTCTCCCATCGGCGTTTTGCAATCAACGATGATAATAATTACGAGATGCGCATTGCTTTGCAGGGTCCCACTCCGACAGGCGTGTTTGAATTCAAATAACACTACCCTAGGACTACTTTATTGGATTTTGAGTTCCGCTATTGACGTTGTGAACATGAATGTGATGGTTATTATCAGACGCACATTGCTTTCTAGGCTACGTCATTTAGCGAAAACTGCATTCCAATGTTCGCGGATGGGCGAGTACTTGTTACAAGGAAAATTCAACACCGCGAAAGAACAGAGAAACCAGAATAGAAGGATTACACAGACAAAGCGATGATTATAAACTGTCTGGGCATTTTATCTAGAAGTACAAAAACGAACAATAAATAAAAACAAAATTCAGATGTCAGCATTTTTTTTTGTGTACTTCTTCTACACGTCCCTGTGTACTTTCGGGATGTTTGATTTTTCTCGTAACAATATAACAAACAACTACCATCTTAAGCCTTGACCTGAGGGGATGAATCTTACGTAGCAGGATTATTGATAGAATGAATTTAAGTACTAAAACAACAGCTGTGCACCTCAGACAGGAGAATTCATTTATTTATTCATTTGTCTATCAAATGTGCTCGCGAAAATGTGATGCCTTAGTAATTATACAGAAATATAGCAAATTAATTCCCTTTAATCCTTCTGTAAAAATACAGAAGGGTAACAGGGAGATCCCAAAGTAGTAAAAAACAAATTAAATTCTAAAAATTAAGTTAAAATGTCAATATCCGTTGCATTAAAAAAACAATAACACATTCAAAAACAATATTTTTATTCTTTGCCAGGCGATTTAATATGGCGTCAGAAGGAGGAGAGAGTGCCGGAAGTCACATGGTTACACCCAACCGCGCTTTTTTTGTGTCCGTGCTTTTATTTTCTTGGTTGCCCGCAGGAGATGACATGCGTTGCGGAAATCGTTTGCCGTGCGATTGCTTTGCAGTTAAGTTTGTTCTATTCGCTCTCCTGCACTTCAAGATAAGTTTTTTTTTTTTTAGATTCGATAGTTTAAAATGACTAGTGAGCACCAGTAGTGAATGCCCGTCATTGGTTCCGAAAAGAGCGCCACCAAGATATTGCGTGGAGAGGTGCCTCCCAGGTTCTGCATTCAAAAGTTGCATTGAGCAACAGAGCCGGCACAGGTTTGCGAAATATCAACGGTATCGGGAGTCGTGACTGGCTGCAATTCTAGGAGAAGTGTAACAGGCCCCTCGGAAAGCGGACGCTACCCGATTTATAGGCTCCTTGCATTTTGTGCAAAGTGACTACATTGGGGTAGCAGGTCTCGAAAAGGGAGTTCCATACAATTTAGTTCCGCGACGTTTCGTCATAAACATTTTTTTTCAGTGATAATTTAAAACGAAATTATAGATATCGCAAAACGTTAAAAAAACTGCGTATCCACTTTCTGAGTCGAATCTGTGTCAGCTCCGTGTGAAGCGGACACTTTATCAGTGAGCTACTCTACAGCTTTAAACAGAAGTTTTGACAAATCGTATTATACGATACCCAATAGGTTATAACTACCCGAGCAATTTCCTCAGCCACGAGAAGGGGCGACGACTCGACGACGTCTTCGTGCAAATAAGCTGGGTGGTCGGATTTCGTGTATGGAATGAATCCTAACTGTTTTGATTGGTACAAAATTTTTTTTTTTTCAAAGGAAGACGAATTTGCCGGTGCCTCGAACGAGGTACCGGCGAAGTCTCTCTGAAATAAAGGTTCCACACCCTTCGTCCGCCGCCATCGCCTTCCAATCCCAGAGCTCCAGGGTACGCACGCGATACGACACCAGCTTCAGAATTACGTGGGGAATGCACAGAATGCTTCCGGTTCTCTCTGGAGCTTTTTTAAATAATTTTATTTGCAGTTTTTAGAAGCGACAAAAATGAATTTCATTTTTTTTTCTATTTTTAATATTGAGTGTGTACCCTTAATTACACACTACTTTGATTAAATTTTTTGGTTGTGGCTAAACCTTTGAAAATGGCCCGTGTCTACGGAGAAGAGAGTTAGCGCGACTCCAACCGGCCATTTTCGATCAGCGGTTTTCGGGCAAAAGAAACCAAATTTCGAGCCTCAAATTCTGTTCTGGGTCTTATATGTCATGGAGAACTGAAAATCTCGGCGAGCATAATTACCCTCTCAGTGTCCCTTTAAGAATGGCATTCAAGTGTTGCTTGGGGACAATTGAAATAATCTCCTTAACATAGCAAATAGGAGAAATACAAATGTCGCTTTTCAACTCTTTCAACCAATTCCTGCTCCAATACATTTTCAGACAAGGAACACCTACACTTTGGAGCAAATAAACAAAAATGATATTCATAACATGCTGGTTGGCGAGGTAAGACACGCGCGTAAATCTAGAAATAGCACCCAGCATATGAACATAGCGGCAATGGTATTATTAATATGTACCTTAAGAATTGTTTTTATTTGGGGAATACTTGCACCAAACATTTTTTTGTTTTACAAAATTTGTTTTCATAGCTCCATTATTGCCATACTATCTCTCTTCTCGTCAATTACACTTTGTTCTTTCCAACGGTTTTGGGCTTGAAGTGATTCATCGAGTCACCTTTTTGTTTCCTTGTGGAGAATGTAAACTTTGGTTTCGTGCTCCTTTGATTGAGTAGTCCCTTTTCTTTCTTTTTTTAAGGTTGTGCGGGACTTTTATTAAGAGCTGTGTTGAGCTCTTCGGACGGGGACTTCATAAGGTGTCAATAAAATGGACAGTGCTTTTCTCAGGTACCTCCTTGAAGACATCCCTGTTGTTCTTAAGCATTCTTCTATAGCTTTCTCCGATGATACAAGCCATTCTCAGGACGACATCGACCTTGTCTGTATGGGGTTGTTCGTAAGTCACGAAGAACATGTAGCATGTTCCGCTCGTTCTTGAGCTTGTAACGCGATGCCACGTGCTCGAAATAGTCTCGGAGACCGCACTGGCCGTCGACAAACATGTCAGAAATTTTTCAGAATTCCCGGCCGAGAGGTTGAGCACTGGTGCTTCGTGGACATAATGGTAACTTGAAGCGCAGCAGTCCCACGGGTTCCTTGCTACGTAAACGTGCTTCGCCCTCGAACTGAGTGGAAATGTGCCGATTAAATGGTTCGACTCTCGCAATCGGGGGTAGTGTGTCGACTTGTTCTCCTGGATCACCATAAACGGGGCTTTTTCGCCGAACTCAGCGAACGAGCTTGATGATTTGTCTTTGTAAACAATAAGCTGGATGATCCGTTGTATCCAGTGAGTTCCGGATCTTGAAAAGCTAATCTGGAGAATGCATTTTAATTATTTCTAATGATCCATGACCGTACACGTAAATGGTGTATGATGGATAATGATCCATGTAGAATGGGAACAACGGGGACAAAGGACAAACACAAATATCCAAACACAGCTAGGTGACTGGTGCGTGCTGAAAAATCGACTTAGTCCTATATCAAAGTAAATACCTCCTTATTTCCGGTGGAGCGCACACCAGTTACCTAGCTGTGTTTGGATATTTGTGTTTGTCCTTTGTCACCCTTCTCACCCTTCTCCAAGGATCATTATTGTTTATTTTTTTTGCCGTCCATGGCAGTCGCGCCCAAGGTCTAGGTTAGATTCCAGTCCGCGGACCGTTCTTTCATTTATGCTTTCAACTTTACGCTCTCGTAAGTTCGGAAGATTCGGAACTCAATCAGACGAGAATGTTCTCGAATTTACCAGAGCACTAAATTGCAAGAATAAATAAAAGGGCAGTCCGCTAACTGTAATCGAACGTAGACCTTCCGCGCGACAGTCAAGCACGGTAACTATTCGGTTACGCACGCGCTGGCTCAGCGACGCGCATGGCAATATTCCCCCGCACTGGCACCAGTCGCGACGTCGTTTTCTGCCCTTTTAAAAATAACAAAAGTAGGCGAGCATAACTTTGATAGGCGCTGAAGATGCTCGAGAGCGGAGATTCCGACAACTCTTTTTGTGACGTCACGCTCCGAGAAGGAGGGCCTTCAGCGCTACATTTGAGAATGATTTTCTGCAGCCTCCAGCACCAAATCAGAAAATAATTTCGATATTCAAGATCCTGGAGGTTTAATGAAGACTATTTAAATTTGTTTTTTTCATATACTAAAAGAGCTTCAGCTTCTCTTTAGTCGTTGTGAGCATTTGTCGTGTTAATTTTAAGTTATTTTATATGGTAATGATATCAGTGGATTTTTCTTGTCTTTACAGGTATTGGCTTGGCAACAACCACCGTCCTCCGGCCAACATATTAAAAAGGATAACTGCATTGAAAATCTTTTTTTTTGTTTTTATTGGCTATTTAGACATTATTTGATACATAGGAGCCGTCCAATTTTATCTCGGACGGTTTTTTTTTTAATTTTCTGCAGTATACCTGTATACAATCTTACAACCAACATTGGGACGAAACTTTCTCAAACAACCATATGGAGTTTTTGTAAGATCAGCTTTTTATGTTTTATTAATATATTGGATTTTTTAGCCAGGTTAGGTTATATTATTACAAGTATACGACATAAATATAGGCGACGTGGAATCAAAAATTAGAGCGTCAGAAAAAACAAACATTTGCTCGGATTGCCTACAGAATAGCCGGTGATGTGCTATAGGCACTGCAGCATAGATTTCAATTTCTATAATATAGACATATTCCCTGATTATTGCATACCGCCTAGAAGAAAAAAAGAGGTAAGATGTAAACATTTCTAGCTAGCAAAGGACCTAAATTCTAGTACGCTAAAAGGGTAATGATGAAGCCGATGCTTCATGGTGCACTGAAACCAACATCTCGGTGTGTTTCGGGTAGACAAGCATATCGGTGGAATGGTTGGGCGTGCTAGTGAAATTAATTACACGGTAAATGTCTATATCTATGTATATACAGGGTGATACAAGGAGACGCCAGGCTCTTTAAATCGACCGGAAATTTCGCTTTCTTAACCTATCGCGCTACTACTTTGTGCAGCGTTGCCCACAGATGCTCCATTTTTTTTTGTAAAATTTGCAAAGAGCGAACTTACCTGAGAAAAAAGTAGAGAAAGAAAAAGGCTTAGCTCCTATGGAAACGCAGCGACGCTACCGGTCTTCAAACAACACGGCGCCGTTTCGCACGGGACACAAGAGATGGTGCAACGAACGCCGCCAACGAACAAGCATACGGCGCCGAGAGCCAGCGTCTTTAGCAGACAATCTTTTCGACTCAAAAGCGGCGCGCGTTCCGCAGGCGGCGACAGTCGCAGAAATAAAAACAGGCGCGGTAACAACAAGGAACTACAGTTCCTTGTCTGCTAAATACGCCGGCTCTCGGCGTCGTCCGCTCGTTCGTTGGCGGCAGTCGGCGTCGCGACCGCTTCCGCCATCTCTTGTCTCCCGTGCGAAGCGGCGCCGTGTTGTTTGAAGACCGGTGCCGTCGCTGCGTTTCCATAGGAGCTAAGCCTTTTTCTTTCTTCACTTTTTTCTCAGGTAAGTTCGCTCTTTGCAAATTTTACAAAAAAAAATGCAGCATCTGTGAGCAACGCTGCACTAAGTCATAGCGCGATAGGTTAAGAAAGCGAATTTTTCGGTCGATTTAAAGAGCCTGGCGTCTCCTTGTATTACCCTGACTATATATATATATATATATATATATATAAGTACAACAAAAATTAAATGTATATGATTTATCTCTTCAGTTCACATGGCACTCTGTGCGCCTGAATGGGCGCGATAACACACCCGACTCCGTGGGTTGTGGCCGCGGCGTGTTAGCAGTTGGGCTCGGCTGGATTACATATAGCAGCATAAAAATTACACAACATAATAAGATATAAAATCATCTCTCTTCTCGAAAACACCATTAAATTGTTGTAGTTGCAGTAGGCTCTGCTCAGCGCCAAGATAACGGGCTAGTGGCGACTACCAGCTTGCCTGAAAAATCAATAATCTGTATTTCATCATCTCGCGTTGCTCCATGCCTATGAGCGGGTGCACACAGCAGGATGACGCGGCACAAAACCAATTTTTTATAGAGACACGGAGATGTGAACTTCCCTGGACACTGGACAAATAATATATTTTAAGGATTAAATTTCCCTGAACGTCGGACACATGATGTATGGTGAGGATTAAAAAGTAAACAAATAAAATAGTAAAACGTTATACAGGAAGATCCACTTGCAAATTCTTAGGAGATGCGTTATCAAGACCCTTGGAACGTCGCGCACGTCCCCGTTCGGGAAACACTAACACTGACCACTTTGCTTTTCTCTTTCGGCTTTCTCTTCTAGCTTTATCGTTTTCTTCCTCTTTTTGGTCTCGTTACGGGGTCAGTGTTAGCGTTTCCTAAAGAGGGACGTGTGTGGCATTTCCAGATTGTCATGCCAACGAATTCCCTAAACCTCCACCAATGGATCTTTCTGTAATATATTAACACGGTTAAACATCGCGTACAGGAAGAGAAGGCCAAATGGGAGGAAGGAACACAGAACACAGACCGGCGCGTATTGACAAATCTCGTATATTAGGCGAAGAAAGGAAAGATGAAGAAAGAGAATTAATGACTGAGAACACCGGCACCAGAGGAATACAGCTCAGCCGCTGTCAAATGTTCGCAAAAAGGCAACTTCTTTTTCGCTGAAAGCAACCGACGGCTTACCAACTTAACGATCGGTCAGAGTCAGGATGGTGAACGCCTCGAGCACGTCTCGCGTTTCCCCGCAGGGGGCACCAGTGAAAGCAGGTGTTTGGAGAGTGGCGTCTCCACGGACCTCGAGCCATGCGGGTTCGCCCGCCCACGTATGGCTGTGCGTGGCTTTCCCCTGTCTGGGGAAAAGGGAATCCTCGTGGTTGAGCCGAGCCCGGGGCAGGTTTGGACCCTTCGGGGCCCCCCGGGTGAGGCAATACACCACTTCGGCACCCACTTCTCATAGACGGGAGTCCTGCTAAGGCCCGGCCAGGATGATTCAGTCTAGTCGCCATTTCTTCTACTATCCCCTCCGATCTTTCACTTTTACCTTCCCTGCTTCCTTTACTTCTCTCTCACTTATCTTACTCCTTTTTCACCCCTCTTTGGCGGCAAGGGCTAACCTTGGGTGGCAATAGACCTCTGTCTTGACCCACACTTGGGTATAGTTTCCCGGCAGCACTGTTAGTGTAACGTCTCCAGCCAAGCTCATCTTGTTATGGTGCGTTACCTAACCCATTGTTGGGCTCGGTGGTGGGCGGTGCACCGCAGATACCGAACACTCTTTGCCCTCCTATGGCGCCCCACCCCACCAAACCCCGTTCAGGGCAAGCCTTTAAAAGGCGCTGCCTTGAACACAAAACCATTGAAAAAGAATCTGAGGAAGAAACCTTTACAAAGTATTTTGTCGTTCATTCGCTGGATGAACAGAAACCAGTTGCAAAGCTCTCACCCTTTGTTGTAGCTAAAGTTCTTGAGCACCTTGTAGGGTTCTCCTATAAGGCTAAGAAGCTCCACTGTGGAGACCTCCTTGTGGAGGTAGAAACAAAAAAACAAAGTGAAGCACTCTCTAAGATGACCAACATTGTTGACTTGAAAGTGTCGGTGAGCCCTCACCGTACAATTAACACCATTCGTGGTGTCCTCTCTGAGGATGACTTCCTTCATACCAGTGAGGATGAACTTCTTGAGGGCCTCGAAGGCTCTGGTGTCATCGCCGTCAAACGAATAATGTATAAAAATTATGGTGAAGAAATTCCATCTAAGCATGTTATTTTGACTTTCGAGAGACACACTCTACCAGAGACAATCAAAGCAGGGTACCTTAATTGCCGGATCCGCCCTTATGTCCCCAACCCACAGCGGTGCTTCCGTTGTCAGCGTTTTGGCCACGGGTCACGCAGCTGTCGCGGAAGGGAGACATGTGAAAAGTGTGGAAGTCAAGGCCACGTCTCCGACATTTGCGAGGCCGTTGCCCATTGCGCTAACTGCGGTGGATCACACCCCGCTTACTACCGCAGCTGTCCTTTCTTTCAGCAAGAAAAAGATATTCTTTCCCTGAAAGTCAAAGAAAATATTACATACGTGGAAGCGAAAAAGCGTTTTTTTTTTGTCAAAGGGTAGTTATGCTGAGGTGGTGCGCAGGGGCCCTGCACCGCGCTCGGAGTCAAGGGCCACCCAGGTCTCTCCCGAGATCTTGGCAGCCGACCTCAGGGCCCCAGATCCCCGACAGGGGCAGCAGCAGCTTAACCCAGTGCCTGGTGGTAGCAGGCGTGCTGCCCCTCCATCCGAGGACAGGCCGGCAGCTGCCGTGCCTGTCCCCTCTCCTAGGTCCCCTCCTAGGGAGGGGCGAGCTTCTCGCTCCTGCTCGCTGGAGAGGGTCCCCCTACCGAAGGAGCAGCATGGTACCCATGCAGCTCGTGTGAAAGGAGGTGTCAAGACAAGCTTGGGCGACTCCTCGCCCGGTTCGTCCCCCACTCCTCCATCCGGTCGTGGCCGGGGTTTTCCCCCACGCGTGCCAGGCCGGACTAGCTCTGTCATGCTCCATCCACCAGACACTTCCCAGGACATGGAGATACCAACTGATGCTGACAGTCAGTCTACTCCTGGGTCCGATCAGGATGGTATGGAATGGGAGACAGCTTCTCGTAAATCTAAATAGAAGCAACCTGTAGTAGCGCCCAAGTGATAGCCCCGATAGCTGTTGCATTGTGATCACATCTTCCACCTAGCTCGAGTTGGCTCTCCATAGTTTTATTTATTTTGCTAGGTTTTATCTCCTTATATTTACATATTTACACACTTTTTTAATAGATGACAAAGTTACATTTCATGCAATGGAACTGTCGCGGTATTTTAAGAAATATTGATGATGTCAATCATTTTATGGATGAGCTTCGACCCATCGGTCTTGCCTTGCAAGAAACCCATGCTCACTCAAATTCTTTTAACATTTTAAGACGTCATCAGGTTTTTAGGAAAGACCGTCCCGCTTCCAGTCCTTCTGGTGGCGTTGCGGTGGTTGTGCAGAGTGGAGTCAATTGCTCTCAAGTTCCACTCCGCACACCTCTAGAGGCTGTTGCAGTGCGTCTCCTCGTGGACCGCCTTGTAACGCTTGTTTCTTTATACTTACCACCAAATATTCCTTTCAATCTTCAAGAGCTACAGGGACTTGTAGGACAGCTTCCTCAACCGTTTTTAATTTTGGGTGATTTTAACGCTCATCATCCCATGTGGGGCAGTACCCGTCAAGACTCCCGGGGTGGTGTTATTGAACATCTTTTATTGTCTTCTGGGCTGTGTCTTCTTAACGCAAAAGAACAAACTTTTTTTAGTGCAGCACACAACTCATTCACATCCATTGATCTTTCTATTGCTTCACCTTCATTACTTCCTTGCTTTTCATGGAAGGCTCTCCATAACCCTTTTGGAAGTGATCACTATCCTATTGTTTTAGAAAGTACTGTTCCATTGCCTAATCTTTTAAAGCGTCCCCCTAGGTGGAAATTAGACAAGGCTAACTGGACACTTTGTAATCTTCACTCCACGTTAGATCCTTCGATCCTTTCGTCTTTGTCACCCGAGAACGCTACACTTCATGTTACTGAGCAGATACTAAGGGCTGCTCAGCGCTCTATTCCACAAACTTCTGGTAATGTGCCAAAAAAATGTAAACCTTGGTGGAACAAGGAGTGTGCCACAACCCTGGCAGATCAAGACAAGGCCTGGGAAAGATTTCGTAGATATCCCACTTCGCACAACCTTGTGGAGTTTAAACACCCAAAAGCCAAGGCTCGTTGGACTAGGAAGCGGGCAAAACGGAAGTCCTGGATGAACTACCTGTCTTCTCTAACTAGTTTTGTCCCTGCCAAAGAGGCCTGGGACAGATATAGGAAAGTAGATGGGGATTATAGGTGCTTTGCCATCCCAACGTGTAATGCTCCTTGTTCGTCATTAAAAGACATAGCTAACGTCCTTGGAGAACATTTTTATAATTCATCCAGCTCAGCCAATTACAGTGCTAACTTCGCACAGTTTAAAGCCCGTGCGGAGCAACAAAAGCTAGTCGTAACTGGAGGAAAGGCAGCCTCTTATAATCGGCCTTTTACGCGATATGAACTTGAGATGGCCCTTAATGTAAAAAAGCTATCTGCTCCTAGGCCCGATGGGCTTCACTATGAAATGCTTCGTAACCTGTCCACGGAATCCCTTGAAAACCTTCTCCTTTTTTTTTAATTCCTTATGGGAAAAGGCTTGTTTTCCTCAGACTTGGAGGCATGCATATATTATTCCCCTTCTAAAACCTAATAAAGATCCTTCACAGCCATCAAGTTACCGCCCAATGGCACTAACGAGCTGCCTCGGAAAAACATTAGAAAGGCTGATAAACAGGCGACTGGTTTATGTATTGGAACAACAGAGGGCCTTTGATAACCACCAGTGTGGATTCCGCCGAGGTCGTTCTACTCTCGATCACCTGGTGCGCTTGGAAACTGTTATACGTGAGGCATTTGTAAACCGGCAGCACTGTGTCGCAGTTTTTTTTCGATTTGGAGAAGGCATATGATACAGCGTGGACACATGGGATTCTTCAAGATCTGTATGCATGTAATATCCGTTGCCGTATGCTGCAATGCATAAGGGAATATATAACAAACAGGACTCTTCAAGTTCGTCTTGGCTCCAACCTATCTGATTCCTACGTGCAAGAAAATGGAGTCCCTCAAGAAGGAGTCTTGAGCGTAACTTTATTTGTGCTAAAAATGAATTCAATTGCACGACTGCTACCTCCTTCTGTTTCATATTTTCTTTACGCTGATGATATACAGGTCTCGTCTTCCTCTTGTAACCTTTGCAGCTGTGAGCGCCAATTGCAGATAGCCATAAAAAAAACTTTCCAAGTGGGCTGACGAGAACGGGTTTCGGTTCTCTGCATCCAAAACAGTCTGTGTGCCCTCTTCTTTGCGTCGTGGGCTGTCATTGGACCCATCACTGGAACTAAATGGAAACCCTGTACCTGTCAGGAAAGAGCACAGATTTCTTGGTGTGATATTTGATAGAAAGCTTAATTTTATTTTACATTTGAAAGCTTTAAAAACTAAATGTCTTCAGTCCATGAACCTTTTGAAAGTTCTATCTCATAAGTCATGGGGTTCTGACAGAAAATGTATTCTACGGTTGTACAACCGTAGAATACGGTTGTACAACATCTGCCCTCAGAATGTTGGGCCCAGATCACCACCTGGGGTTGGGACTAGCAACTGGTGCTTTCCGAACATCCCCTGTCTCCAGTTTATATGCAGAAGCTAATGAGCTATCACTGAACAAACGACGTACCTATCTTAGCCTAACGTATGCTTTTAAGATTCTGGCTGACCCTCAACACCCCACTTATTCTTCCCTTAAAAGGTCGAGGTTTTCCCGTCTCTTTAACAACAAGCCAAGCATTGTGGCACCATTAAGCTCCCGCATTGAAGAACTTTGCACTTCACTGCATCTTTCATTGGACCAGGTCGGCCTCATTCGAAATGTCGACGACTGTATTCCACCCTGGAAGACACTGCCAGTTGCCTGTGACTGGTCTCTCACAAAATTTAACAAACATGGCATTTCCCATGCCGTAATACTGCAAGAGTTTTGTGAAGTACAAATCAAGTATGATGGTTATCTTCATGTTTACACAGATGGCGCCTAGACTTCTTCTTTTGTTGGCTGCGCTGTGTATTCAGAACACTTCTCTAAAGTTAAGCGACTTAATTCATTTGCCAGCATTTTTACTGCAGAACTCTATGCAGTATCAATGGCAATAGACCACATTCTACATAAGGAAATAACTAGGACTGTTCTGTTCGTTGATTCTCAGAGTGTGATTGTTGCAGTTTGCTCTGTTAAAGACACTAAAAACATGCTTGTACAACAAATTCAGAGTAAACTCAACACTGCTTTACATGACGGTCAAAGCATAATATTTTGTTGGGTACCTAGTCACGTTGGCATAGAGGGCAACGAGAAGGCCGACAGGCTTGCAGGGTCTGTGGGAAACCTGGTCCAATCGTCTTTCTGTTTACCATATCAGAATATAAAGCCTTTAGTAAAGTCATCAATTTTTTGTTGTTGGCAGTTGGAATGGGACAGGGAGTGTGAAAACAAGCTCCACGTTATAAAGCCTGCTCTTGGAGCCTGGGAAAGCTCTTCATGTAAGAGTCGTCTTTATGAAACCTTGCTGTGCCGTCTGAGAATTGGGCATTCTTTTATCACTCATAAGTACCTACTTTGGGAGGAAGATCCTCCTATTTGCGATCAGTGTGGTGATACTCTTACAATCTTACATATCTTGTGGTCCTGTCCCGCTCTGGAGCCCAAGCATCGTGTTTATTTTCCTGAGTTGTTTCAACAGCAGATCCCGTTTCATCCGGCCCTCCTGCTGGGGGAGAATCCCATGGTCCCTTTTAGCAGGGTAGTAGACTTTCTTAGTAGCATTGGCATTTTATACCAAATATAGCTTTACCAAATCCTAGGTGGCACTTTGGTAAAATTCTCACCAAAGCATGCTGATTGTTATTATCGTTTGACGCAGATGGCCTCGTAGCTCTTGCGCCATTAAACCCCCAAAATCATCAGCGTCTCGCGTTTGTTTTTCTTTAAAGCGCCCAACGATTGAGTTTTTTTTTTCCAAAGATGGTGTGTACGTATAGGTCTTGCAGTGCACCGAAAGGTTACCTTCTACAGTTGATGCTAAAGAAAGATTGAGCTGCCGCAGCCGGTCATTCAGACACCGTCCAGTCAGTCCGACAATGCGTCTGCGTCAATAAAGAGGAATGCTATATACAACATCCAACCAACAGGGGACCAAAGGCCGCACATGTTTATTTTTTTTGTCAAGTGTTTTCGATAGTGTTTCCGGTCTGACACGAACTTTAGAACCATTTGTTACATTTTTTAGGGGCTGATAGTGCTACGGGCACATCATACCTACTTGCCACCTGCATTAAATTTTGCGATATTTTGTGTTGATATGGCATAACCACCAGCCGGTCTTTTTTCCACAGGGCGCCTAGGCATTTCACTCTTTTCTACAATTGGTTTCTCCCAGCGTTTCTATAACTTCTTTTAAGACCTGATTCGGGAACCCTAAAGAATTTCGTCTGTCGGTTTGGCCCAAGAAACTTCGATTTACGGCATGGACATAACCTATTAGCGCTGAAGTGAGGCAATAGATAGTTATGTCTCTCTGAAATACCTTGGAATGCGGGGATGTGTAGCGAAGGCTGCCTTTTTCGGAACGTGGTGATAGTGACCAGTACAAGTGATCGCCGTTCAATGAGAGGGTAATGTATAAAAATTGCAATACCGCTTCTTTAGACATCTCAAATGTAAAATGAAGCCCAAACCCGCACGTGTGAAAAATGCCCATAATCCTACTCTAAACCTTGAACCGCAGTATTTTTGTACAGTAAAATAAAACGATCTGCATACCTGAATACGTTGGTAACTGGCGTGGCCTCAATAGCTAAATTAATAGCACAGTCAATTCTAGCAAGAAAAATATCACTGAAGGCTGGCGCGACATAAGACCCAGTACCCCCGCCGATGTTTGTAAACATACTCCGTTTTGTCATCCGACAAATGTGGGATATAAATAAAATTGCAGTAGCTAAAGCAACCTGTCGGTAGTCACCTCACTTGAGTTCCTGCAAGAAATTTCGTCCTGGGATTTAATGCAGGCTTTGACTGAGGGGAATAAAAAAGGTCTTGGTACATATATGCTAAACGCACTGGGATTGGAAACTACAGCTGTCATTAAGGTTTCAACGACATTTTCAGAATTATTAACCAAAAAGTGATCCTCAGTTCGCCAACCCGAAAGGTGTTCTTGAAGATAGGCCGACATTTGCCGTTGCCACATACCCCTCTCAGTGACTATAGCTCGGAATGTACCGGCTTACTTGTGCGTATTTGTACCAAAAGGACCTCCCGGTGCAGTCCTTCTTTTTTTCTTTTTTGTTTGTTTTTGGCAGCCAACTGAGTCAAAGACAAACTCTTCCAAAGACCTATAGCTTGTTTTCTAACCTTCCCCGTGTCCACCAAGAGCGGTCGGAAGTTGTTCCGACCTCTTTTGTCAGTGTCCTCTGTCACGAAGGAATCTTGCCTTATCTTTCCTTTCTTCACCTAATATACCAGAGTTGCGAGTAGGCGCCTGTATGTGTTCTGTGTTCCTTCCCCGTTTGTCCTTGTCTTTTGGTGCGCGATTTTTCATTATGTTGAACGTTTACCAACTTGCCCAGCTTACCACTTTATTACTGTAATATTTTGTCACCCCTTTTCTATACCCTGACTGTCAGAGTACGTCGAACCCCTTGGATAGGGTCATCCATATGAAACGTGGAAAGATCAACACTCATATCAGTCATGCAAGGAAACTTATTCATGTCACTCGTGGAGGGATCCGCATCCATTGTTTTAACTACACAAATGCACCACAGCCCACGCATTGCTTCTTCGGAAACACGGAGCGAAGTACAACCGGCGACTTCAGAGTGGCAACTAAGCACGTCCGCATCCTATCGCGCCACAGCGCAACACCTATGTTGAAAATCGATCAAACTGCTCGAGTACCAGCGAAGCAGTGTTGAGCAGCACAATGGCAAGCCTGCACACGAGATCGGGGCCTGCGCTCGTGGACGGCGAGCGTGGAGCTCGTTCATTTTTTTTTATTACCATTTCTTTTTTCGCACCGAACGCACGTCGGAATTAAAGCTCTTCAGTTTTTTGAAGCTGCCGCTGTTCCTGGGTCTTCATATCAGCAATTTGGTGCCGAAACCCGGGAGTCAAGTTCTGGGACATCACACGAGAAGACTCGGCAGCGCTGTGGATCCCCATGGAAAGGCAGAAGATTAAAAGAACGACCCGACGCGCGCAAAGCACAAGACTCATCAACGAGGCAAGTGCTCTCTTACTAAATCAAGATTCAACGATTAGCCAGATTACCACCGTTGCCGAAAGATTGCGCGCCAATAACGATGAGCTCAGGAGGTTGAACGAAAGGGACACATACCAGATGGTTCGTTTGAAACCGAATTTCAGGCAGTCGTGCAATACGAACATGAAGCGACTGCCACCATCAGTGCCCTCCAATGCAGAAAAGATCTCCTAGATCAGATATCGTCTCGAGGGGCCCCTAGGGAACCTAGTCGTCACCCAAACGACATCCAAGCTGGAACTAGGTTACCGAAGCTGACCATTACGCCATTCAAGGGTGAAATATCAAAGTGGTCAGCGTTCTGGGAACAGTTCGATGAAACAATTCACAAGAACGCCAGTCGGTCCACCAGCGAAAAGTTCGGCTACCTTCGAATGTACTTGGGCGGAGAAGCGGAAGCAGCTGTGGCTGGATTACCAAGGACAGAGACTTGCTACGCGGACGCAATTGAGATCCTCAATCGCCGTTTTGGAGACAAGAAACGATTGGAGCAGGAATATTTCTCCAGTCTGAGGCTGATTTCACCTGTCAAGTCAGCGAACGATACCTCAGGTCTACGAACGATGTTCGACCAGGTGCAAATCCACATACGAGGCCTCCAGACATTGGGTGTAAATAAGTCAAGTTTTTCGTCGATGCTCTGCGATATTTTGATGCGAGCTCCTCCACGTGACATCCTCGTGAACTACCACAGAACCGCTCATTTGTCTGCGGTAACTGCCATGCCCGGCCCAAGCAGCCAGCGTGACCGCTCAGAACTGGATCGATTACTTGATTTTCTAGCTATCGAAGTCGAAAGTTGGGAGAAAAGCGAGTTTAAGATCACAGAAACGAAGAACACAAAAACCACAAGATATGAGGACAACATAGCTCGACGTGAATCGTCTAGACCGACCTCATCGGTGCTCTAGAACTGACCCTCACCACATAAAACGAGATGCTGTTTCTGCAACGGAACAAGCCATAGTTCTGCAGACTGTTCTTCATCTCTTCCCCTGGACCAGAACAAACAGCGTTTGACAAAAGAGATGAGATGCTTCAGATGCACTTTCAGTGGCCATCGAGCAGGAGACTGCAGACGAAAGATCAGCTGTGCCACATGCGGTGGAAGAAACGCTAAGTCTATGTGTGACCCGACGCGGATCAAAGCTAAAGAAGGTAAATCGGACACACAAAACAGCATGACGGTTTGTACTACATTCACCGAGAATTCAGAGAGTCCGGAGCGATACTTCTGCAAACCTTCCGGGCATGGGCTGTCAGCGGTACCTCATGTAGGAATGCTAGAGGTGTTATCGACGGAGGCAGCCAACAGACGTTTGTCACCGAGGATCTGTCAAGACACCTTCAGCTTAAGTGCGTTGGCTTCACGAAGATGGCACTCAACACGTTTGCTTGTGCTTCAACTCAACAGTGCAAGCAGCGTCGTGTAGTGGAGCTTGAACTTAGAAGCCAATTCAACATGGACGGATGCAAGATCAAAGCGATCGAAATCCCAGTGATATGTCAAGACATAGCTACCTTAACGACGGATTCAGTCTTCGTAGCTGACGTGGAGAAACATGGAAAGTTTATTGCAGATCGCCTTATGTTTCCAGCGGTTGCCGCACAACCAGGCATCAGTATTCTGATTGGCTTTGACCAAATGTGGGGCTTTATGACTGGTGAAGTCACTCGGAGTAAAACCTGCAGCACCCTTGTTGCATTAAATACCAAGCTTGGTTGGACCTTTCAAGGACGGACATCCATCCTAAAGTCGCAAAACACCCACTCGAACTTGGTCCTCTGTGTCCTGCAGATCACCGGTACAGAAAGGGTTGAAGGCGCTCTGCGATCATTCTGGGAGTTAGAAAGCCTGGGAATCACAGATTCAGAAGACCAGATGTCCGAAACAAGCCAAGTGATGCGCCATTTCGAGCAGAACTTTCGCCGGTCTGGCACACAGTACGAAGTGGCTCTACCGTGGAAGGACAATATAGGTGTCCTTAAGGACAAGCAAGTAGCGATGACGAGACTTAGGAAACTAGTAGGTCGACTCTACGGAACTGACTCTCTAATACTTCATTAGGACGAAGCAATCGGAGAGTATCTGATAGCGGGTCACGCTGAAGTGGTACCGAACGAGACAACTGGTGAAAAAGGCAGACAATTTTACGTGCCGCATCGCGAAGTCATCAGAGAAAATCCGCTGACGACACGACTTCGAGTTGTTTTCGATGCATCCTCGCACGTATCTGGGTGCAAGTCTCTGAACGAATGTTTAGAGAAAGGAGACAACCTGTATCAAGACCTCCTTGGAATATTGCTCCGATTTCGGTTGAGCCGCTTCGCCATAACCTCCGGCATCCAGAAGGCATTTCTGCAAATATCTGTAGCAGAAAAGGACAGAGATGCATTCCGTTTTCTCTGGTTTCAAGGTCTACCATCTTCGACTTTTAAAGATGAAGAGGTACAGACATGGAGGATGACGAGGGTTCGTTTTGGGGCAACCTGTAGTCCATTTCTTCTGACGGCTGCGATCCTCCAACACCTGAAAAATCTGCCGACTGAAAAGAAGGAACTGGCTGACGTACTTCGTAACTCCTTCTACGTGGACGACTTGATTACTGGTACAGCTACCGAGGAGGAAGCCATCAAGTTGTACCATGACGCCAAATCTATTATGCAGAACGCAGGAATGGCAGGAATGACTCTCCGAAAGTTGACGACGAATTCACAAGCGCTGTGAGGTGTGCTACTTCGAGAAGAGGCAAATCCAGAAAAAAACTACGCCTATCCTTGAACAAAGAACAATGAAGGTTCTGGGAATTGTCTGGGATCCAGAGAAGGATGTCTTGAAGTTTGCGTTGCCAATTTTACAAAATTTCCTAGAGCTGCATGATGGCACTAAGCGATTTGTCCTACAAGCAGCATCTAGGCTTTTCGATATCCTTGGGGTCTTGTCGCCCTTCGCAATCCGTGTGAAGACAGTGTTTCAGAAACTATGGGCGAGAGGAATCACTTGGGACAGTGCTCTACCCGAGGATCTGAACAACGAATGGCACGAATGGTGTGGTGACCTGCCAAAGGTGGATGCACTTGTCATCCCCAGATTCGCATTCCAAGCAGGACAGGGCAAGGACACCCGGATTCATATTTTCTGCGACGCAAGCCCAACTGCCTATGGAGCTACAGTGTACGTAACAACGAAGTCATCGCCACCTGAACAACCTACACTTTTATTGGCAAAAGCACGTGTTGCTCCAATCAAGAAACAAACTCTTCCTCGCCTGGAACTTATGGGAGCCGTCATCGCATCGAGACTCCACAAATATCTTGAGAAGACCATCCCATGCATTCCGTATGACTATACGTTGTGGACGGATTCTCTCATCACACTGGCATGGATCAAGAGCGACCCCAGCAAGTGGAAGACTTTCGTGTCCAACCGAGTTGCAGCAATACAAAGGGACACCGATCCTTCTCATTGAAGGTACTGTCCGGGAAGTGACAATCCAGCGGATTTGCTTACCCGTGGCATCACAGGTTCTCGACTGGTGTGGAGTGATTTGTGGTGGTCAGGACCAAAATGGTTGAGTGAACACGAAAATGAATGGCCTGATTTGAGGTCGAGTTACGAAGCGGAGACTGACTTGTTGAAAAAAGAAAGAAAAGCAGTTCATGTGATATTGCAAACAACACCACCTGAACCGCTGTTGGATCTGACAAGGTACAGCGAACTTCATCGGGCTTTAAGAGTGACGGCGTGGTGCCTTCGATTTCTGAAGAACTGCCGAAATGGCAAACCGTCAAATGGACCGTTGAGTGCCGAGGAAACACTGCGGCCGAACTATACTTGATCAACAACGTTCAGAACAGTACTCACTCAGACGAGATAAAATGTCTCTCGAAGAAAGAAAATGTTCACAAACAATCGTCTCTAGCAGAGATGAGTCCATTTTGGATAAAGACAATATCATCCGGGTTGGAGGCCGGCTTGAGATGCTGCCAGCATCGGACAATGTGAAACACCCAATCATATTGCCGAGTGAGCAATACTTCACAACCTTGCTCGTACAGAACGCCCACTGCAAGGTACTTCACGGAGGAGCACGAGCCACGTTGGCGCAACTCCGAGAACTATTTTGGATTATAGGAGGAAGAAGATTGGTGAATAAAGTTATCTTCAGCTGATGTTTATGCAAGAGGTTCCGCCTGACGGCTGACACTGCCCCAACAGCTCTGTGGCTCGCACGCAAGTAGCGAGTTCAACAACGTTTATTGCACGCACCATGAGCCCTTATATACAGTATGCCCTAGCGGCGCAGCTGCTGTGCCGATGACAAGTCTGACGATGACAAGGCTGATCTGGTATCAGCTAGTGACGCTGCGCTACATCTTCCCTCTTTCAAACAAAACAAAATTAACCAAAAGAAAAACAATATACAAAAAATTAAGGAATAGAAAATAGTACGCTTGCAGGATCACGCTTAAAGTTCTAGTCTTGGGTATCTGACGGGGCTCCGCCGTTGTCTTGAGCTCCTCCTGAGCTCCTGGGTCGGAGGGTCTTGTGGTGGTGGGGCTCCCGTTGAGGGTTCTTCCCTCACCTGGCGGCCAGTGGATTCAGCAGCCGCAGTGGTGACAAGTTGCTGTTGCCGAGGCGGCAACACGCGCAGGTGCTCTCTCGTTCTGCGTAGCACACGTCCGTCACCAGTTTCGATCACAAAGGAGCGCGGAGGCCCCGCACGCCTCATGACGACTGCCGGAGACCACGTGTGTGAAATGGTGTCAAATGCAGACACTTGCTGACCATCTTGTAGTTCCAAAAGGGCCTTTGTTCTGTTGTAGAAGGTCCGCTGCTTGCTGCGGATCTCTTGTAGTCGTTTGTGCACCTCTTTGGGCGGTACGATGGCTGGTTCCAGGCAGCAGTCGGGAACCGGAAGCAGTGTGCGTGTCTGACGACCCATTAGCCTCTGTACTGGTGACTTGAGCAGGTTATCCCTTGGGCTGTTGCGCCATTCCAGGAGGGCGCTGCAGAAGTCGAGGGTATTGAAGGAGCACCTCGTTAGCAGTTTCTTTGCCTCTTGTACGGCTCGCTCAGCCATTCCGTTGGAGCGAGGGTGGTGAGGGCTTGACGTGACGTGAATGACTCGAAACTTACTCACAAAGTCCTTGAAGTTGTAACTATTGAAGGGGGGCCCATTGTCACTGCACAACTTGGCTGGTATTTCATGAGTAGCGAAGACTTCTGTACAGGCGGATACCACTGAAGATGCCGTGGACTGTCGCAGTTCCTTGATCTCGAAAAAGAAAGAGTAGAAGTCAACAATTATCAAAAAAGTCCGGTTGTTGTGGTAGAACAAGTCTAGCCCCACCAGCTGCCATGGTAGGTTGGGTAGTTCATGGCTCAGTAATAGTAATCTTGCGTTTCTGGCCTTATGCTTCGTGCAGACCCCACATGACTTTGCAAGAGCTTCAATGTCGCATGACATGGACGGCCTATACATCACTTCTCTGGCGCGCATCTTCATTTTTGCTTCACCCCCGTGCGCGGCTTGCAAAAGTTTCAAAATCTCCGTCCTCTTGGCTTTTGGAATTACCACTTTGTTACTCCTGAAGACAAGACCATCTTCCACGTGCATCTCGTCTCTGTAGTTCCAGTACGTTTGAAGTTCCTCCGGGACGTCTCGTTTCTCAGCTGGCCAGGATGCTGATGCATACTCTCGGAGCTGGATGAAAGCCGCGTCGTTTTCTGTCGCCTGGAGGATGTCGTGGAGCCGTGCATCTGAAACTGATAGGGTAGAAACAATGTTGACTTGAAACTGGTCGCTTTCGTCTTTTAGCATAGTTTTGGTTGGGAACCTTGACAACGCGTCCGCTAGAAAAAGTTCCTTCCCTGGCTTGTACTGCACGGTAATGGGGTATCGCTGAAGCACTAGCCTCATCTTTTGTAGGCGGAGCTGGCAGTCACAGAGGGGTTTCCTGAACATTGCTTCCAGTGGCTTATTATCCGACTCTACTGTCACAGATGAGTGCCCTAAAATATAATCTTTAAACTTGCTGCATCCGTGTACTATAGCGAGTGCCTCTTTTTCAATCTGGGCGTATTTTTGCTGAGTCTCGGTGAGGAAGCGTGATGAGTAGGCGATAGGATGTCCGCTCTGAATAATCACCGCCCCGACGCCGGTTTGGCTTGCGTCTACTGACAACGTGACTGGTTTACCTTGCACAAAATACGCAAGCACCGGCGCCTTGATAAGCGACTCTCTGAGCGTTTTAAAACTGCTTTGTTGGCGCTCAGTCCAAACCCAAGCGATATCTTTTTTCAACAGCTCGCGTAATGGTGCTGAGAGGGCAGACATATTTGGTATGAATCTGGCGACAAAGTTCGTCATGCCAAGAAATATTTGTAATTCCTTACGGTCTCTGGGCTCCGAAACAGCAAGGATGTCCTCGACTCGTTCTGGGTCTAGGGTCAGACCTTCAGTCGTCAAAATGTGACCTAGGTACCGTGCTTGGTCCTGCAGAAAATGACACTTTTTTAGGTTCAACTTGAGATCGTGTCTCTCGCAGCGTTCCAGTAAGTTTTTTAGGTTCGCGTCATGTTCTTGTATTGTGGTTCCCCAAACTAAAATGTCGTCTATGACGACTGCTACGTTCTTTAGGCCTTCTAGGACACCGTGCATTGCGCGCTGGAATACTTCTGGGGCTGTGGAAATTCCAAACGGCATGCGCAGAAACCTGTATCTGCCATAAGGGGTGCTCATGGTACAAATGTGCGAACTTGTCTCAGACAACTTTATTTGCCAAAAGCCCGATGACGCATCCAATGTAGAAAAAAACTTGGCGCCGTGCAGATGTGGAGCTACAACTTCTAGCGTCGGCATGGGATAATGTTCGCGTAATAGACTATTGTTAAGATCAGATGGGTCTAAGCAAATTCTGACCTTATCTTTCTTTACGACGACCACCATGTGACTCGACCAATCTTTTGGTTCGCTTACCTTCGTGACGACTTGATTTGCTTCCATGCGGTCCAACTCTGCCTTGACTCTATCCTGGAGAGCCGCAGGTATTCGTCTTGCTGCCTTGACGGTGCCCTTGGATCCTGCTTGTAGCTTCGTATCGTAGACCACACCCTTCAGCTGGCCGAGCCCTTAAAAAACTCCTTCAAAAGGTCGTGCTGCACCGTATAGCTCTGAGGTGCTCACACCTGCAACGCGAGTAATCAGTCCGAGGCGTTCTGCTACACTGACACTCGAGGTGACTGGAACCTCTTGGCGTACAACAAAAACCCAGCGTGACATTTTTTGTCCTGATTGCGTATATCGAGGCAAATTCTCTCTGGTGCCTTTTCTGCATGACCGAAGAACGTGTTTAGGGTGACGTCGCACTTTACTGTTGGCTTCGTCGTAACTTGGCCTAGTGCGGCCCTGGAGATGACACAACAATTGACTCCGGTATCTATTTTGCAATGAACGGGAACGCCTTCTAGTGTCACCGTAGCCGCCCATAGATCCTCGCGAGATACAGCACCGACAGTTAGCGCTTCCAAGAAGTATGTCTCGTCATCGCTAGCCACAACCTCGTGTACTTGCTGTACGGGGGCCCTTTTCCGCCCTGACTTGCAAACTTTAGCGAAGTGATTAAGGCTTCCGCACTTGTTGCATTTCTTTCCGGCTGCGAGGCAAACCTTAGTTCTGTGCTTCGTAAACCCACACTTTTGGCACGATGATCCGATTTCTTGAACTAAGTTGACTTCTTTTTCGCGTTCCTTTGTTCCGCTTTGTATTGTATTGCATCGTTCTTCACCCTGTTCCCAGGCTCTGCATCTTTCCACCGCTTTGGTGTAGGACGGGTTGTCGGATATGAGCTTTTGCTGAAGTATCTTGTCCCGAACGCCCAGAATGATTCTACTTCTAAGTAGACGTTCTTCAATATCCCCTAACTCGCAGTTGTTTGCCAAAATACGAATGTCAGTCAACCATTCGTTGAAAGGTTCCCCTTCTTTCTGGTCCCTCGTACCAAACACAAACTCGTTGTAAGTTAGGTTTGTAGCCGGCTTGTAGAAGCTATCAAACTTCTCAATGATAGTCGTCACGTCTTGCCTTTTTTCTTGGTTTACGAACGTAAATGTACTGAACGATTTCTTTGCATCTTCCCCGATTATCATTAATAAGGTCGCCGCCTGGACTTCTTTCGGTTGATGGCTGAGCAGGGTGGCCGTAGAAAACAGTTGAAACTCACATTTGCAAGTTGTCCAGTTCCGCCACAGGTCTCCCGACGTGTCCAGGGGTTTTGGGGGCTGCAGCAGCGTTGTACAGGGCAGCACGATGGCCTGCTGCGGAGACGCCATCGTCCGGGTGGTGTGGCTGTCGCCTACTTTCCGTCGCTCGGTGGCTGCTTCATTGATCCGCGGCGCTCGGGCGATAAAGCACTTCTGACACCATGTGGCACGCACGCAAGTAGCGAGTTCAACAACGTTTAATGCACGCACCGTGAGCCCTTATATACAGTATGCCCTAGCGGCGCAGCTGCTGTGCCGATGACAAGGCTGAGGATGACAAGGCTGATCTGGTATCAGCTAGTGACGCTGCGCTACAAGCTCCACTTCCCCTTGACCGAATGAAGCAAGGCGCGCCCTTTGATATTGTAGGCATAGATTTTGCAGGTTTTTGTATGTCAAGGAAGCAACCGGCAGTGTGAAGTCCTACGTTGCACTTTTCACTTGTGCAGTGTCTCGCGCCGTTCATCTCGAACTTGTTTCTGCAATGTCTACACAAGCTTTTCTAATGGCTTTTCGATGTTTCACAGCACGGAGAGGATTGCCAAGAACGATCTATTCTGACAACGCACCGACATTCAAGAAGGTATCAAAGGACCAGGACCTATATGCGTTGTTTAGAGCGATTCAAGAAGAAGATTTTACGTCTCATCTTGCCAACAACCGAGTAAACATGGAAGTTCATTGTTCCCAGTGCCCATGGTGGCGAGGCTGGTGGGAGAGGCTCGTGCGAACGGTAAAGACCACCCTACGGAAAGTGCTAGGGAGGGCATGCCTAACCTGTGAAGAATTATCCACTGTTTTGACCGAGGTTGAAGGAATAGTCAACTCCCGACCGACAATGGACAGCACAGACGCCACGGAGCCCAGGCCAATAGCCCCAGGAGATATATTGCTTGGGAAAAGATTGGCGTGGTTGCCCGACCCGAAAACGGAGACGGAGCACCAATCCAAAAAAACAGACCTACTTAAGAGGATCAAGTACCGACGGTGCTTAACGGACAACTTTTGGAAACACTGGCAGCACGAATACTTGTTGCAGCTTCGATCTGCGCACCATATGCAACCAGCTTCTGCGACAACCCTAAGTGTAGACGACGTTGTTCTCGTGCACGATAGTAATGCACCGAGACAATTGTGGCAAATGGGAAGAGTGCTAAAGAACCACAGAGGAACAAACGGTAACATACGGTCCTGTCTGGTAAAACTTCAAAATGGATCGATTACCGACCGACCAGTTCAACGCCTTCATCCCCTGGAGGTCAGCGCGTGACTAATTTCGCGGTCGGGATTGTGTTGAAAATCGATCAAACTGGCCGAGTACCCGCGAAGCAGTGTTGAGCAGCACAATGGCAAGCCTCCACACAAGATCGGGGCCTGCGCTCGTGGACGGCGAGCGTGGAGCTCGTTCACTTTTTTTTTATTACTATTTCTTTTTTTCGCATCGAACGCACGTTGGAATTAAAGCTCTTCAGTTTTTTGAAGCTGCCGCTGTTCCTGGGTCTTCATATCAACACCTACTTTATAAAAGAGCCGTAATCCTGAATGAGATGGCGTCATTAGAGAAGTCCAACGCTGGGCACAGAATACAGATTGGACACGACGATTGCGTCAACGTTCGGCTCAAACTTGACCCGAAGCCGAGAGTCGACGCAGCATTCGTTTCCAAGCTGTATCGACCTTTGGGCTTCTCTGACGACGCCACCTCATTCAGAACTACGGTTTTGTTACCTAAACGGTGTTGCGTAGTGCAGCCTCCTCTCTGGCTCCGCGGCAGCTGTGCGTGTGGGTTAGATGAAAACGAAAAAGCTTGTTTAGACGAAAACCCGGCGGTGTCTGTCAGTTTGTCAGCGCCGGGGAAGAGAGAAGAGGTTGTGGCGTACTCTGGTCAACGCGTTGGACCAATGTGAGCATTGCACGCGTCACCCTCTCCCCCATCCTTCTCCGTCTCTCCCCTGCACTGACAAACAAAAGGCAACGCCGCATTTTCCTCAAAACAAGCATTCTAATGCTGAAGCATTTAAAACAAAATAAGGACGAGTTAAGCACACCGGCACAAACACAATGAATTATAAATACAAAACAGAACTCCAAATAAAAAAAAAATATAGGAGGCAGGTCTTTTTTAAACATATTTAAGGGCCTTTCCTACTGGAGTCGAAGGCGAGCACTGTATCTTGCCCAGCATTGCTACAATCTAAAAAAATATATAAACTTCGTGCGTCTAGGGAAAACTGCGGTCTGCAGAACATGGAGGTATCCATTGACGGCGAAGAACTGAAGAATAACAGGGGATGGCAAGGCTTATTATACGAATATGTATTTAAAAAAAATAGATGTGCACAAGGAAAATGTGAAAGTGAAACGTTATGCGCATATTCTCTCTCCAGGCGATATTTTTTTTTCTGATGGCATTTTCTGCGCTTTGTCGCTCGCCAGAATTTCCAGTAATGTAGGAAGTAATTTGTTGTGTCACCTGGCAGGCAGAAAGGTGAACTCTCAAATATTTTATTAAAACATACTTTCTTGCAGCTAAACGAGTTCAAGGAGTGGAGTAAAACTTTCACGGTTTTTACTCGCGATTCGTTATTTCGTGTTCGTATCGGCTGATAGGCCTGTTACTGTCAAGTTTTGAGCAAGGACTCTGGCGAGCAAAATACAGAAATATTAAGGGCGCGTTTCGATTGCGCGTCATTACATTCCCTTAGTGTCCCTTAAAAGAACACTAAAGTGCAAAAAAAATTTTTTTTTTTCTTTAATGCAAATTAATGGAAAATACGTTCCTTTTGTAAATTTTGCTACGAAGAAGAAAAAAAAAGGAGCAATATGTACGCCCTAAAGACGCAATTTAGGTTGGAGTAGCCCTGCTCCAGACCCTGCCCGGTGCTTACATAACCAGGCACCTTCTCTCGGCTATCAGAAGCTGTAGAGGTGATGGACGTGTAAAAAGTTCATTGTATAATAGTGTCTCCGTGCCATAACAGTATTTATATCGACAGCATATTTTTGTTTAAAAACAAGCAATCTGGAGAGAATATTGATTGTTTTCAAAAATATCCCGGGATTGCCTTTCCGCTTCGGCTTCAAACGATCACAAACATGGCTGCCGGCGTTTGTACCGCGCTAAATGATCGTGGCTCGTTGACCTCGCTTTTTTCTATAAATGCGACAAGTTCTGCGTTCAGCGGTCCACAGAGGTGTTTATAGGAAAAAGCTACTCAATCAACCTAGTTTTCAGCATACAATTGTTGCGTGTACGCAACTTCAGAAGCGCTGTGCGTGCGCCAGACCTAGAAAGCTACCAAGTTACTCGGAAAAGTAGTATAACTACTTTTCCGAGTAATTTGGTAACTTTCAATTACAATTTTATTTGGGTAACTAGTAATTTATTTAACTACGTATTCAGGTAACTTTAACTTAAATTACTGACTAATTTTGAAATATAGTGCTAATTTTGCTCATCACAAATGTTTGAGCGCAAAAATAAATAAGATACCCGCAGATGAAGAGGTATCCCCGAACTTTTGTTCCCACGCACATGTACTTGGCAGCCGTAGAAGCTGTACCACAGGTGTCCCCGGGCCGAGGTGGCACCGAGCAGCTAAACATAGCACCGACGCGAACAAACGCAGACAGAGATGCTCAACAAGCCTCGGGCAGGTACTGACCTAATCCGGTAATGCAGGCAGGCGCCGTGCCTCCAGCTGAAACCGTGAAAGACACTCCGAGGGTTGTTGCTGTTTTCATGTTGTCTGCCTTTAGTGAGTTCTGGCTCAAGCGGTTTGGGGACCCACGGGAGTTGTCACTGAAACCTCGCAGCTGGGCACCTATTCCCATGGTGGCCTCGTCAACAGCGCATAGTCCCTTGCAAAGCCACACTTTCCCGCGTACAATCGCAGACACGGATAATCTCTTCATGGGAGTACGTTTTCGCTTCCGGCAGCAACTGTACGAGCGACGGTGGTTGTTCACGTAATCCTTCCCGTCCTTCCCATCTTCCCCGCCAGGGAGACCTTCTCTTTGTTGAGCACGAAGTCCTTGTTAGGTGTGTCAGGCGCGTCAGGATACCCTAGACGCCGGCGAGGATTGCGAGATCCTTTTGTGGGGACCGGCGTCAGCGCCGAGGTATACTGCGTTTCATCTTTTGTTGAACCAAAACAAATTTGTTTTTCAATAGCGTAGCACTGCAACGAGACGCGCCGTCGTCCGGATGATCTCATCGTCGTGGCGCGAAACTAGATCCCTTAACGGTGAGGTGCACTCGCTTAGCGTACCCTTGGAACGTCGTGGGAATAAAGAGGGGTCAGTCATAGCAGTCTCAACTTGACGAAGAAGAGAGAAAAAAGGAGGAGAGTTTGTTAGAAAGACCTTCTAGTCGAGGAAAACCTGGTATGTTTCGTCATAAAAACCGATGATGCCAACATTCGCTTGCGCTGGCCGAATTTCAGGCCCTTCTCTTTGTTCGTTTCTGGGACAGAAACCTCTGTTCATGCGAAATGTTAACTATGCCTTCCAAAAAACAAGGTCCTGGCTGCATGCAAGAAGTTGAGTTCCAAGCTCAGGAAACACATGAAGGGGAGCTATATATATACTTCGTTCTGAGTTGCGCTTGAAAATCTACTTTTAGAGCAACAGACTACGCTTTGGCTAGTGCTTGTAATTGCCTATCGAATAGAATATGAAGTTGGTTTCACGCTTGCACCTTTTGACCGCTGCTCAATTCTTTTTTTTTTTCACTTTTGAGCTTGAAACCTCCAAATATCGCTTACGGTTGCTACATGACCGCAGTTTTATTTATTTATTTATTTATTATACCCTCAGGGCCGAAGCATTACAGAGGGGGTGGGCAACTGAAGTTCAAAAACGCTGAAAATGGTTAGTCCGGCACAGATCATGAATAGTAACTTGTTAGTGCTTCTTTAAAGAGAACAAAATCGCCAATAATCGCAATGGATGAGGGAAGGCCGTTCCATTCACGAGATGTTTTTGGGATGAAAGATTTGAAAAAAAATTTTGATATGGAAGTGGGTATAACAACTTTGCAGCAGTGAGCGAGGCGAGATGATACGTAGATGGGGTCACTGATTAGTTGCTCTTTCAAGAGTGAATTGGCATAGTAAATTTAATGAAATAAACAAAGACGGGAGATAGTGCGACGAGTGGAAAGAAGGGGCAGAGAGAGACTAGCTTTCATGGATGTGACGCTGGATGTACGATGGTAGTTTGGTAATATAAAACGTGCTGGACCGGTTTTGGATGGCTTCAAGCGCTGATATGAGGCTTTCTGCACCGGGATCCCAGGCCGAGCACGCATATTCAAGCTTTGGTCGCACCAGTGTTTTATAAAGTAGTAATTTTAATGATGATGGAGCTAGAGAAAAGTTACGTCTTAAATATCCAAACATGCGGTTACTGTTATTAACGATATATACTGTGTGAGTTTTCCATGATAGGTCAGAAGAGATATGAACACCTAGATATTTGTAAGTTGATAAGTTTTCAAGGAGGTTATTTGATAGGAAGTAGTTAGGACAGAGTGCTGCTTTGCGGAAAATCCTCATTTTCTTGCATTTCATAATATTTAGTTTCATGTGCCGGGCATGGCACCAAGCATGTGCCAAGCATGGCATTATTCGCGAGAGAATGGAAATTCAGTGCCGCCTAAGTTCTTTAGTTAATGAACATAAAAGTAGTTATATTTTGTCAGATTATTGGGAGTGCTTCAAATGACAGAATGTCATTAAATTGCAGACACTGCTCCCTACCCAACTTTCGAAGCTGGACAACGGCGTTCGCAAACAAACGGCATGCCATTACTCTGGATCGAAGCATGAAGAAGAAAGAGAGGCCCAGCAGCTGAAATCTGATGGCTTTCGTTCCGCTGATATAAGATGCGCATACCCTAGCCGTGGTGGCATGAATCTTACACTTTATTTTCTCGCGGCGCTGAATGTAGATGATTCCGATCTTTCAAGGGTGTTTCCCTTTTTTAGCCCTGCAAAGAGGGTCGGCGAAAGTGCCATAAGTAGTACGGGGCCAAATGAGTTGAGCTTGTACTACTCAAAATAAGGGCTCCCCAGTTTGTTCAAATGTTTTGCACAGGAGATTTATGCGGAGAGTGAGTAGTCTGCTTCTTGCGCAAGAGTTGTGGCGACGTCAGAACAACGCAGGGATTTGATTGGCTTTGATTAAAAAGATAATGAGTAAACCTTAAAGCAAGCTACCTTGAGGTCTACCCTCTATACTTCATTCAGAGCCAATCCTAGCTCGACGTTCTCACGTCACCACAACCCCTGCGAAAGAAGCAGACAAACCTGTTCTCTGCAGAAAGACGTTCTTGGGACTCGCCACGCCCTGCGTTTCTTAATATCTTTATTTGACTATGCGGAACGCAAGTTCGTCTACTTCTTGCGCAGGGGATCCGATGGCGTTAAAATGCTGAGCTCTGATTTGATCAGATTAGGAGGATAGTGGGTAGACCTCAGTGCTAGATGCCTTCAGGTATATTCACTATGCATCCCATCGCAGCTAATCAAAGCTCGGCGGGGAGACGTCACCGGAACCCCTGCGCAAAAAGCAGACAAACTTGCGCTCCGCATAGCTAATGCACCTGCCGTGAGACATGACCCAGCAATATTTGAGTGGGCGTTAGTCATCACACAATGAGTTCTTCGCGAACACGTGCTGGCACAACCATTTATGCCAGTTTTTGCACATGATAAGAAAAAAAAGAGCGTGGTGCAAGAAAGGGAAGTTGGACGCGTTGATTTGGAAACATTTATTTGAAATGCAAAATCGTCCGTCCAGGTGCGCAGCAAACGAAGAAGAGAAGGAAAAGGTTGAAATCTTATTATGAATAATCAGTTCGCTGAATTTAGAAAATTAAGCGGCCTTTCGCGCATCGCTAGTGTGGAACTGGCATTGCGTTCTCCGTTTATGATTGAACGAGCCGAAAGCTAAGTTTGGATTAGCTTCCAGCCAGTCGCTCAAAGGTCACAGCGCAGATGATTTCCGCAGCGTGACCTTTCCTAGAATCGGAAACGACTTTTCAGCATAAATTTTTGTTTACATCAACGTAAAACTATTCACTGTCAATTCTGTTTACACTAATCTGAAAATAACGAGTATATAATCCTACCAGTGGGGTACAAATTCACGTAGAAAAACATACTTCGAGAAACAAAGCGCGGAAGATGCGTATTAAGCATTTTCAAGAGCATAGCTAAAATATATTTCCTCTGAGAGGCATGAATATTTTTAGGCGCTGCGAGCTTGAAAGGATATAAAATCTTTTTTTCGCCACTAAAAAAAGACAAACCAAAATTGTTCTCAATTTTTTTCTTTAAATAAACGGTAAGGAAAAGAAGCAATGGTATGAACGTGTGAAATCGATTTCATCTCAAGCAATGACAAATGACAACTTTGTTAACCATAACTTGAAAACACAACATGAACGATCAAATATAACAATGGTACCATTCACTTCATGACGACATTGTCATAAAATATTGGAAACATAAAGGCCCGTGCTACTTTATTCTCAGTGGACCTGTTTCCGAACAGTGGAGTAGCCGCATTCAGGATTATTCTGTGTGTAGTGGCTCCACAGAATGATTTGTGAGACTTTGTCGAAGAAAGTTTCGAATTATGCACCTTAAGTCCAGGGAAGATGCAATATACTGGACCGCTTGAGAAAAAGGACTATCCAAAAGGTGCTCCAAGGTTTAAAGTGTAGAGCCTACATCTGGCACGGACTATACAGATTTTCCACCTCATTTTAATATAAACGATGATCAATTTAATGCGAATGCCAATCCAATTTAATTTAAGCGCCATTCAATTTAATTCTAGTGCTACCCAATTTAGGCCCGGCGTCAGAGAATTTAGTCGACAATGTATACATGTTCTTAATTTTTTTATTGTGTTTGCGTTTCGCTTACTCGTTTGAAAACTAGAGTAATTGTTTATAGAATTATATTTTCTTTGGGACAACTGATGTTATGATCACTATTTCGATTACTCGGAGTTATTAGTCGCACGATTGACGTAGATTAATTGACATGTTGATTACTCTTTTGGTAGCCTCGAGCTACCAAAAGAGTAAAAAGAGAACAAAAAGTGGCGCGCTCGGCTTTAATTTAGCTGAATTAACATTTTGTTTCCTTTTTTTGTATCAGTTCGAATGTTATTGATACAGTACAGATGATAAAAGTGCAAGTGCAGTTGTTGATTCCTTTTTTACTACTTCGCTTTATAATTTACACCTCTGACTTGATTTAAGGCTTAATGAAGGTATGGCTTGCAATTCTAAGTACTTCGACCCATTAATTACAAGATACAAGTTCCAGTAACATTTTGGATTACTCTCTCGATTACTTCGAGGAATACCTGAGAAAAATATAACTTCCTAAAAGCTCGTTCGATCTTCTGATTACTTTTTCTTCATAGATCTATCATTGACACATACAACTTTATAGCAGTAAAATTTTCATTACTTAGCCGACTACTTCAAAATATAATTGAAAAATGCAACTAAATAAACTTTTAGAAAGATTTGGATTACTCCTTTGATTACTCCGTATTACTAGTCACATGTTTGACTTTAAATGAACTTAATAGTGGTTTCTTTTTTATCTTTCTTAGATATATTATTCACAAGGCTGAGGTTGAATCAGCGTTATTGAAATCTTGATTACTTTGAGCAAAAAGTGACCTATTAGACTTTATATTGGTCTAAGTGACATGAACTTCACTCTCATTATAACTTTCAGCTTTTATACAAGCAGTGATTTATTCTCAGCTCAGTTATTATCTTTATCACTCTTGATTACTTTGACTTACCATTGACCGAATAGAGTTTGATTCGACCTATTTGACATCACAATTACTCTTGACATTGCTTTGAGAAATTATTGACTAAAGAATTTTTTATGACCCCAAATCACTTCATCAATATCGTTTTGATTACTTCGAATAACTATTGACACAATGGACTTTACTTCGCCCTAATTGACACCCATGATGACTTTATTACTTTGACCTAATATTTGACCAATTGATTTGTTATAATCTTAATTAATGTGATGATTAGTAGTTTGATTACTTCGAGTTACTATTTACTCAATAGTCTATCTGAGCTATTGACATTTTTCTGCATCTCTTGATTACTTCGAATTTTCATGCATCCAGTTCATATATTATCATCTCAAATCACCATGTTATTACTCTTGACAACTTAGTTACTTTTGGACCATAAACTTTAATACCGGCTAATTCACATTATGATGGCTCTTGATTGCTTTGACTTATTATTAACCCAATTAACTTTAATTTTGTTTAACTTTTATTTTGGGAACTCTCTTGATTGCTTGGAATTACTATACCACCAGTTCATCTATTATAAGATCAATCCACATTATTATTACTCTTATTGATACTTCGAGTTACTTTTGACCCAGTTGAATTTAATTTGACCTAATTGACATTGCGATGACCACTCTGATTACTTTCAGCGAATATTAGACCCACTTATTTATGAGTCCAATTACTATTTTTCTATTACTATTTTGATTCGATTACTATTTTGACGGCTGTGTTACTATTGATCCAGTGGACTTAATTTACATTTTATCTCATTAAGTACCCTCAAGGCCTTGGGGAATTACAGAGGGGAGTGGTACAAGACAAATTTGGAACACAAACAATTTACATACACTAAAAACCAAGCACTATAAATGTTAAAAAAAATGTGTAAACAAGTTAAGAAGTTTATAGAAGGCAAACAGACAAAGAAAAATATTAACATAGGTAAGCAGTCAACGCACTTTTAAACCAGTCAATGAACGGTATGTTTACTAATTGCGCGGGAAGGCGATTCCACTCTGAAGATGTTCTTGGAATAAAGGAGTTATAATAGGCTGAGGTAATGGAATGAGGAATTCCGACTTTAAATTGATGATCTACGCGTGACGAGATGAAAACAGGATTTAACATTAGACTTTTTTTAGCGAAGTATCGGAATGATAAATTTTATAAAAAAAAAGACACATACGAGATATTTTTCGGCGTAACGAAAGAGCAGGAAGTGATAAATTAATTTTCATAGTTGAGACACTAGATGTGCGATGATAGTTAGTAAATATAAAACGCGCACCGCGATTCTGTAGGGCTTCAAGATCAGTCACGAGAGTTGAGAGACCCGGATCCCAGATTGCGGCACCATAGTCTTGATTGGAACGGACAACGGTTTTATACAATAGTAGTTTTAGGGCACTGGGGCTCACCTAAAGTTTCTCTTTAGATAACCAAGCATGGAGTTACCGTTGGCGATAATGTGGCCAGTATGAGTTTTTTATGACATGTTAGAAGTGATCTGCACCCCAAGGTATTTGTAGCCTGGTACAGTTTCAAGAAGAATTTCAAAATTGATTAAATAGAAGACATAGTAATTCTACGGGAAACATTCATCGCTTTACATTTGTTAGTATTAAGGCACATTCGCCACAAATCACACCAATCATGCACAGGTTGTACGTCATTTTGATGAAGGGCGATGTCAGTAGTATTAGTGACTTCTCAATAAATTACACAATCATCAGCGAAGAGGCTAATAGATGATGATACGCACAGTGGTAAGTCATTTACGTAAATTAAAAACAACAGGGCCCCAAAACAGACCCTTGCGGTACACCAGAACTAACAGGTTTCATAGAAGAATTTACATTGTTAGCAGGAACGAACTGAGAATGATTAGTCGAAAAAACATGCAACCCAAGGCAGCACGTTAGGATTGAGATTTAGTTGACCGAGTTTAAAGAGTAAACGTTTATGAGGAACTTTGTCGAAAGCTTTGCAGAAATCTAAAAAAACAGAGTCAATCTGGGATTCACGGCCAATTATGGAAAGGACATAAGTAGTGAAGGTAAGAAGTTGAGTCTCGCATGAAAGGGATTTACGAAAGCCATGTTGGGTGGAGAAAAAAAGAAATTAGGGTCGAAGTAGTTAACCAAATGTGTGAATATTATGTACTCTAAAAGTTTGCAAGGTGTGCTGATTAAGGAAATGCGGGGTTAGTTAAGAGGACTCCGTTTATCGGCATGTTTATGGAGTGGAATCACCTTCCCTATTTTCCACTCTTCAGGCGATGCACCAGATGCAAAAGGTTGCTAAAAAATCTTGAAAAGGTAAATTGCGATATAATTTTAGTATTCTTAAGGAGTGTGGAGGTGACATTGTATACTCCAAAAGACGCAAATGTTATTAAGTTTTCAATCAACTTTAAAATTCTGTCATAGTCAAAAACAAAAGGATTTATGGGCAAAAAGTTATAATTAGGCTACACAGGGTGGGAGCAATCGTCATCTACACATTACGTTTTTACAAAAATATCTTTTAAAATGGAGTCGCAATGGTAATTTGGAATAACAACACGATTATTAGTGAGTGAGATATCGTTCGTTTTGTTTCCATTCATCATACGCTAAAACTGTCTAGGACTGGTAAGCAACATAGAGGGTAAAGTCACATTAAAAATAATATTAGTTTAGCATCCTTGATGGCTAGTTTAAAGCGTCTTCAGCTGCATGATAGATTACCCAACTGCGTCACTACACAAAAAGCTTTGCAGAACGAAACATTTCTTTTTGTTGTTAATGCGCTTAAGTGTAACCTTAAACTATGCAGACAAGGAATTGGTTTTAATGGAATGGATAAGTTAATTAGAGATACTAATTTATTTTTAAACATGAACCAATCGCTTTCAGCTGAGCGTTCAGAAAAGTTAAGAGGGAATTCGTCAAGGAAGCCAGCTAATTCGTGATTTATAGCACCAAAATGTGTTTTACTATAGTCAAAGAAATGTTTTGTTGACTTACTAGAATCAGACATTGGTGTAAGTCACGAGAAATGTATAATGAAGTGATCGCTGATACCCGGTAAGTAGGATATGGAAGAGGCAAGGTTAGAGTCAGAGGAGAAAATGAGATCTAGTACAGTGGCCGAAGACACAGTGACTCGAGTAGGTTCAGCAACGGTTTGTGTTAATGAAAAATCCAAGCAAAGATTGTGGAAATCAGAGTGAATTGCAAAATCGCAAGTGGTAGTTGAGAATGCTCCTGACCGGTCGATTAGGGGCAAGTTGAAATCGTCAAGTAAAAATAAAGGTACTAAAGGAAACCTAGATGTAATTGTGCATAAAGCAGCATGCAAGGCAGAACAAAAAGTTGTGGGCGCATTAGGCGGACGATAACAGGCACACAAAAAAACATTTCTGTTCAGAGATTAAACGCACGCACACCAGTTGAAGCTGGATGTTAATGCTTACTTGGTAACATTCAAGATTTACATTCAGTGCGATTAGGACACCCCCCCCCCCCTTCCCCCCCGCCTATCAGTTCGGTCACAGCGATAAAACCTATAACTCTGAACACAATCAAAAATTTTATTATCGCGAATAACACTCGAGAGCCAAGTTTCTGTAAAAATAACCAAGTCACTCGACGCCGCGTCAATGACGGAGGGCAAGTCATCGCGGTTGCGGACAATACTTCTTATGATTGCAAACAAAACTGAAATATTTTTTGAAAAGATTGGGAACGAAATGGTTTCTTAATCGCGACATTTTTTAACTTCAAAGTGGCATATTTGTTGCCGCAGTGTTGAATTCGTTTGGGCTGCCCTCACAGATTTGGTTAGTCTCGTAATTGAAAATAAATAGTTAATTCCCCAAAGTTTATCCGTAAACGCGATGTTTGTAGAGGCCTCCCTGGGCTCGGGCGAACTGTAGAAGCATTTTCCTGGCGAATTGAACATTCTTTGGGTAGTTTTCGCTGACCGACACGTTGGTATCTTTTAGCTTGGAGCATGATCTCAGCACAGTTTCTTGTGCTGAGATCATGCTCCAATAATAAAACTCCGTTGAATCAAAAGTAACTCGAAGTAATCAAGAGGAGAAGTAAAGTGATTTGAGCTCATAATAGATCAGTTGGTGATATCTCTTAGTAATCAGGAGAGCCACATATATGTTAATTATGCCGAATTAAAGTAAATTGGGTTAATAGTAACTTAAAGTAATCAAAAGAGTAATCATCATGTCTATTGGGCTTATAATAAATAAATTAGTTAAATATTGCCTCAGAGTACTCAAAGCGGTCATCAACATGTCAATGAGGCCAAAGTAAAGTCAATGGGGGATTAGTAACTTAAAGCAATGGAAGGAGTAATCATCAAGTCAACTGGGCTTATAATAAATCAATTCGTTGAATATTAACTCTAAGTAATCAAAAGAGTCCTCAGAATGTCACGTAGTATGAATTGAAGTTTATTCGGTGAAAAGTAACTCGAAGTAATCTAAAGAGTAATCTTTATGTCTATTGGGCTCATAATATCTTAATTTGACTAATACTAGCTCGAAGTACACAAAACGGTCATCACAATGTCAATTATGCCGACTTGAGGTCAACTGGTTAAAAGTAATTCGAAGGAATCAGAAGAGTAATAATAATGTGAAATGAGCCGGTAATATATGAACTGGTCGCATACTAACTCGAATTATTCAAAAGAGTCCCCAAAATGTCAATTAGGCTGATTTAAGTTTAATTGGGTCTATTAAAACTCAAAGTAATAAGATTATTCACATTGTCAATTGAGCACACAATAAATAATTTGTTAGAGTATTACCTTAAAGTAATCAAAGGAATCATCATAATGTCAATTAGGCCGTATTAAAGTATTGGGTCAAAAGTAACTAAGTATATAGTCAAGAGTGATAATATTGTGAGGACAAGATGAGGAGTTCCGAGGACAGATTTATTGAGCGACTGCTCTCAGGAAAATCCAAGCACGGACGACCGTGCTCGAGGCGATCAGAGAAAGAGAAAATGAATATAGAATAATTGGGAACGGCAGTGATGATCATAATGAAGATGAAGTGGGTGTTGTCCTTGAGCTTCCTCACACGTTCCCCCCTGGCGGTTGAGATATGGCCTCCTGGCCATTTGGTTTTAGAGGTAGGGTGCGTCAGCGGGGAGTGAATGGTTTGAGCCGTCCAACATGAAGAACTTCGCGGGTGCGACGTCTGCGATCCCAGTGAAGCTGTTCTGGCCGGACGAGATAGTTTACCGGTGATGTCTGGGCGAGCACTCTGTAGGGGCCAATGTAGTGTGGGAGAAATTTTTCGCGACGGCCTGGTTGGCGTGTAGGCAACGAGACCATGACGAGGTCTCCTGGCTGAAAGACGGTAGTTTTGTGTCTGGAATCGTAAGATTGTTTACGGTGCCGTTGATTTTCATTGGTTTGAAGTTGTGCAAGGTGACGTGTGTCTTCGGTATGTCGTAACTGGGCATTCAAGGCATTGCTGTGATGCGCTATGGGTGGAGGAGGGAATATGGTATCAAGAGTAGACGTAGGCTCTCTTCCATATGTAAGGTAAAAAGGGGAGTAGCCAGTCGTACTCTGCGTAGAGGTATTGTACGCGTAAGTAACAAATGGTAATATAACATCCCAGTTCGTGTGTTCAGGAGAAACATACATAGAAATCATTGCTGCAAGGGTACGGTAAAAACGTTCTGTAAGTCCGTTTATCTGTGGATGGTAAGATGAAGTGGTTTTGCTGACAACATTGTATGCAGAGAGCACCTCTTCCAGCACATGAGAAAAAAAGGCTCGAACCTTGTCGCTAAGCAGAAAACGAGGCGACCCGTGGCGAAGGAACAGGTTTTGAAAAAAAAATTGGCTACTTCCGTTGCCTTGCCGGTGGGGATAGCCGCCGTTTCTGCAAAACGAGTGAGGTGGTCCACAGCGGTGACCACCCACCGGTTTCCATGAGCGGTGATAGGAAATGGTCCAAATAAGTCGATGCCTACTGTGTCGAAGGGTCGTGAAGGGAAAGGTACGGGTTGTAATTTTCCAGAAGTTCGTGTGGTGCGATGTTTGTGCTGTTGACATAAAATGCACGATTTTATGTACTTGGCAATAGAAGAGTAGAAACTGGGCCAAAAGAAACGTTGCCGAATACGGGAATATGTTTTGAATAATCCGAGGTGTCCTGCGGCTGGATCATCATGCAGCGAGTGTAGTATCGCGAGACGTAATGAGCGTGGTATCACGAGCACAGAGCGATCACCATCGGGACTGTAACTCTGACGGTACAATATGTTGTTGTGAAGCCGGAAGTGGCGTTGCTGGCGTCTGGAACGGCTATTGTTGTGCTCTGACGTTCCGTTTATTTTATCAACAAGTTTTCGAATTTCCGGATCTCTGCGCTGTTCCTGCTGTATGGTGGTTACGTCAAGGTTGAAATCGGCGGGTGCGTTTGGCTCGATGTTAAGAAGAGCAAGAGGAGTTTTAATAACGGGGCTGCGAGATAGAGCGTCTGCATCGCTGTGTGTGCGGCCAGACTTGTAGGTTACGGAAAAGTCATATTCCTGAACACGTAGGGTCCACCTACCAAGCCGACCGGATAAGTTCTTAACCGTGGCAAGCCAGCGTAACGCATTATGACCTGTGACGACGTTAATAGGTCGGCCGTAGAGATAAGGCCGAAATTTGCCAATCGCCCACACGACAGCGAGGCATTCTTTTTCCGTGATGGTGTAGTTGGAGTCAGCTTTGCTTAGAGAGCGACTTGCGTAGGCGATAACGTGTTCGATGGCACCTGGCCCTCGTTGTAGGAGAACTGCTACGATGCCGATGTCACTAGCGTCAGTACGCAGTATGGTTTCGGCGTCGTTGCTGAAGTGTTGAAGAACCGGGTCCGATGTTAGAGCTTTCTTGAGGGTTCTAAAAGCGTCTTCACAAGCGGGTGTCCAAGAAAATATGGTGTTGCTTTTCAGGAGATCATTAAGTGGACTAGCAATGCTAGCAAAACCGCGGATAAATCTTCGGAAGTACGAGGAGAGTCCCATGAAGCTGCGCAGTTCTTTCTGTTTTGTTGGCTGCGGAAAATCTGACACGGCTGTGATCTTATCCGGGTCGGGACGTATACCGTCTTTGGAAACAAGGTGGCCTAATATTTTTATAGTTTTTGCGGCGAATGTGCATTTTTTGTGTTTAATTGTAGATCAGAAAGTACTTGTGCGAGGCGCTGTAGATGATGATCAAAAGTATCAGAAAATACTATTATATCATCTAGGTAGCATAGACACGTTTTCCATTTAAGGCCTCTAAGAATTGTGTCGATCATACGCTCAAAGGTTGCAGGCGCGTTGCACAAGCCGAAAGGCATTACATTAAATTCAAATAAACCATCGGGAGTAATAAATGCGGTCTTTTCCTTGTCATTTTCGTGCATGGGGACTTGCCAGTACCCTGATCGCAAATCTAAGGAAGAGAAGTATTCAGCACCTTGAAGAGAATCGAGAGCATCATCTATTCTAGGCAGTGGATATACATCCTTACGGGTAATTCTATTAAGGCCGCAGTAATCAACGCAGAAGCGAATTCCTCCGTCCTTCTTTTTAACGAGAATCACGGGTGATGCATATGAACTAGAAGAAGGCCGAATAATTCCCTTGTCTAACATGTCATTAACATGTGTTTGAATTATAGATCGTTCGGATAGAGAGACGCGGTAGGGATGGCGTCATTATGCCGAAACGTCGCCGCGGTTACGCCGACGGCAACGGCGACGGCGACGCCACTCAAACCGGAAACCGGCGCCTAAGAGCTGCGCTCTGAAAGATTCGTATACTCGATGTCAGCAAAAGGCTAAACAGTTGTGTTGCAACAGCTGTTCTACAACGATTCGTAGTAGTCAAAATACTAGCCATGAGTATTCCAACATTGTTGTTAGCATCAACATCTGAACCCTGAGATAAGGAGAAACAAAATAACTAACAAGACGGCACGAAATTTCAAACGCTGCCAAGTATATTCGCGAGGGAACAGCAATTTATAGACTTCCACAGACAGGAAAGAAGGCAGACAAGAAAATGTGCCGCCGAACATATGGCTGAACTGTGCCAGCCTGACTGACCTGCACCCAGATACCACACCAACAGCAGACAGCCACCGCCAAGCTACTCGAGAAGATAAACTTCGTCAAGTGCATGTAAACCGAGCAAAAGACCGCGCTCTCTCTTCACACCCCGCCCCCCTCAAACCACCCGCTCTCGATACCCTAACAAGAATATCCCCAAAAAAAGAGTGTTCAGATAGTGAAGATCTTTCCTCACTAGGTCACCGGTTTACTTTCGCTCCTTGCAATACTTAGTTATATTTATAGAGAAAAAACTCGAAAAGTCGGGAATGGGCATTGCTCGTACTAGGTACATTCAGGATACGTCTAGCAAACCTAAACATACTACATCGCAGGTCTGTCTATACGCCGTTTGAGAGAAAAAAAACCTTATTTGAAAGAAAACCTGAGATTGTTGGGAGAAGTAAAAGCAACGGACAGGGCGCGACACAATCTCAGTCTCAGTAAACGTCTGAGGTTTTTTTTTTTTCAATGATGTCTGCCATCCAGGTTGCCGGCGTACTTTTTCCGCTTGAATTACCTTCGTCGGAAAATCATAACTGTTTCATCAGACTGTTTAGCCAAGTTGCTCTTGGGGTTGACCGACCGTGTTCAAACGCTTGGAACTGCCTTCAACGAAAGAAACACCTGCTCCATTTATCTGGAAAGCCTGGAACAATTGCGATTGGCGTAGATTTCTAAGGTGCTTGTGCTACTGTTTCAATTCGCACTTAAAGTAAGCGAGACAAATTATGAGTAACCATTTCTCAAGGATAGTTCGTATATTATTTTTTCGGTAAATGCTGTAAACTTTGCATCTAGTTACAGCGATTATGGTCGTAGCCTGCTTTATGAATTATAATTACCAAAGAAAGTTTTTTTTTTAAAAACTATTGTTTTGCAGAACAATGATTTCTTGCATCGGCACGCAATATTTGTAAAGAGTGATATGTATATATTATCTGTGCATAGTAGTAGATTTACCTTAACACTTTCTCTGTGTAGTGCATATCTGAACAAGTTCTTCTCATATCAGGAATCTTCGCGGAAACGTTTTAAACTTATGCTCCCCTCAACTGCTTGCGTCTCTTTGCAGTATAAGACAGATGTGACCACAACGGTTTCCTTCTTTTCAACCCCACATTAGCAATATTGTAACATGGCTTGTGAAAATTTCAATACACTCTAGTATTTTTGCAATGTGCTTGTCAATCTATTCAAAATACCAAATATGCCTTTCCAGAAAATTTGGCGGCACCAGCTACTTGAGCACTTACTTTAAGAGTAAATGCACTTTGAAGGAATTGATCCACCGGATATATAATACCTTCGGAGAACCCCATCAACAGAAAGAAAACATTATCTGCAAGGCCATGAACTGTGATTGTAGACAAAATGTCGAGATACAATATAAGATTGAATTGGGTAATGCATAAACAATTTTAAAAAAATAGGTTAGGGTTGAACGAGGGAATGATCGGTTGGCTCAGGATGACTGTGAGTGGGGAAAATATGTCAAACATAGACCATTTGCCTTGTTGGGAGTAATCTCCTATGAAAGAGTAAGAGAACATAAATGAAAGGGAACGTGGCCCCTGCAACAGGCGTTGAAAGTTTAAATATTAAGACTAGGGATATCCTGTGTTGCATCTGTACGAAATACACAATGGTACTACAGAGAATGACACTATAGAGTGCCCAGGACATCCATGTGTTTAAAGGGCAACTCCTTTCAATGCCATACATTTCGGAATAATGGAGGATTATATATTGCAAAATATTAATGAGTAGCTCTACGTATTTTTTTCCCAAAAAGTTCACTATTATTTGTACAGTTGCCATTTAAATATCATTATAAACCGAAATCAAAACTTTGCTTAAGGCGGGCAACATTGCTGCCATGTCGTCTAGCTGAGGCTCAACCACGTGGTACATCATGACGTTATGTAGCTGGCATGCGGGGCCAGGCGGCAGAGAGCATAGCTCCGCAAGTGTCGTCTGCTCCACCGGCTCCGTTCCGTTCGTAGTCTGTTATATCTGACGGCGCCTGACACACTCTTTCTCATTGACCTCTGGCTTCATGACCGATCTTGTCCAAACGCTTTTACGAATCCCGTCGCGATTCGGTGCTGGCGCGACGCACGACGGTTGTGGCGCTGAGCAGGCTTCGCGTTATATAGCTCTCAGGAGATATCTACGGTTGTTAACGTTCCAACGTGAAATTCACCGTCACGTTGAAATAAGAGGGACATAATTGAAACATAATTTTGAAATGCCACCTGAAGCGACCGTTATTTAATCGGAGTTTATTAGATATATACTTCAAACGAAACTGCAGATCAAAAGCGACTAGAGCATCCGCCACCACCACCTGCCGCTATGAAAGTGACAAAACGACGATGATTGGACCTGAGTGGCCTTCCAAGACTAAAATTGAGTTTAGGGCTTAGTACCCTGCAGGGGGCACCTGTGAAAGCAGGTGTTTGGAGAGTGGCGTCTCCACGGACCCCGAGCTCCGCAGGGGGAGCCTGCACCTTAGGTGCTAGGTGCTTGGTGAGTAGCGTCACCACGGACCCCAGCCACTTTGGCGACACCACAGACCCTGAGTAAAAAGTGCCTAAGACCCACCCACGTCTGGCTGTGCGTGGCGAGCCCGTGTCCAGGGAAAAGGGCATCCTGGTGGTTGAGCTGAGCCCGGGGTAGGTTTGGACCCTTCGGGGCCCCCCGGGCGAGGTAACACACCACTTTGGCCCCTGCTTCCTGTAGACGGGTGTCCTGGCTTGGCCCGACCAGGATGATTCAGTCAGTCGCCACATCTTCTACTATCCCCTCTTATCTTTCTCTTTTCTCTGCTCTTCTTTCTTTAATATTCACCATCTTTTGCGGCAACGGCTAACCTTGGGTGGCGATAGACCCCTTGTCTAGACCCACACTAGGTTATAGTGTCTTGGTAGCACTGATAGCGTAATGTCGTCAGCAAAACCTTTATTGCTATGGCGCATTACCTATCCCCATGTTGGGCTCCGTGGTGGGTGGTGCGCTACAGACGCCGAACGCCTCCCCATTTATTATGGGTTCCAAACACAACCAAACACCTGATCGGGCCCTGAAAAGGGCCCGCACCGAAGTCCTTTACCATCCCGCAAAGTCCCCTGAGCTTTCTAAATTTCCGAAGTTTCTTGTCCTCCATTCTGAGGCGGAAAAGCCACTTGCCAAGCTTTCTCCCTTCCTTGTTTCTAAAGTCCTTGAAGGTGTCATTGGTACGAACTTCAATGCCAAAAAGATGGCGTCAGGCGACCTTCTGGTCGAGATAAACATAAAACAACAAAGTGACGCTCTTCTCGCCTTGAACTCCGTTTCAGATTACAAGGTTAGCGTAACTCCACACCGCAAGCTGAACACCATTCAGGGAGTCATCTCTGAGAACGACTTGCTCGAAACATCTGAGGAAGAGCTCGTTGAGGGCCTCGCCAGCCAAGGGGTTGTAGGTGCACGCCGCATCACCCTCCGCCGAGATGGTGTCGAACGAAAAACAAGACATATTATCTTGACATTCGATTCCACCACACTACCAGAGACCATAAAGGCAGGATACCTCCAGTGCCGAGTCCGACCCTATGTGCCGAACTCTCAGCGGTGCTTTAAGTGCCAGCGGTTCGGCCATGGTTCGAGGAACTGTCGAGGAAGAGACACCTGTGCAAAGTGCTCCAGCAAGGAGCACGCCACAGATGCGTGCGATAATGAGCCTCATTGTGAAAACTGCAATGGCAAACACCCGGCATACTCCCGATCATGTCCTATGTGGAAAGATGAGAAAGAAGTCCTTAAACTAAAAGTTACTGAAAACATCAGCTACGTGGAGGCAAAGAAGCGTCTTGCCTTTGTCTCAAAAGGCTCTTATGCCGAGGCCGTGCGCAGGGGACCAGCGCGGCCAATGGTTTCGATGGGAACGCAGACGTTTCCGGGCGACCTGCATCTCCCATCACGGTCCCCCTCCAAACCCCCGGGAGCGGTGCCAGGGGCACCGCCCCCGAACCGCAAGGTGAATGCTGCCTTGCCAGCATCCACCCCAGAACAGGGGACGACGTCTCCTGCTCAACTGGCCGCTTCGAATTCTCGGGGACGGGCCCTACCTCCCCACACCTCTGCTCCCCAGAGGAAGCCTGGGGAGGTGCCAAGGCAGTCGACCTCCAGGGTCCAGCTGCCGGCAGTTGCAGACGAGCCCATGGACGAGGGTGGGTCGAAATCTGATGAGGAGGCTCTCCTCTCAAGATCAGAGTCCACCCCTTCTGCCTCCGGTGACTCTAATCGGAAGCAGAACCCCTCTAAAAAACAAGGTGCACCGCGTGTGAAAAGAGACTTTAAACCCTAAGTAACATAGCTTTTTAATATAATTTTTATGTTATACTTATTGTGTTTTAAAATGGTTAAAAATATAGGAATTATGCAGTGGAACTGTCGCGGCCTTCTACGTAACATAGATGACATCAATTTATTTTTTGATGAGCTCCGCCCTGTTGCTATTTGCCTACAGGAAGCTTACCTAACTTACTTGCACACAAAGGTTTTGCGTCATCATCAAGTTTTTAGAAAGGACCGCCATTCCTCAAGCCCTTCGGGTGGTGTAGCAGTGGTGGTTCAGAGTGGAGTGGCATGTGCCAAAGCTGCATTACAAACTTCACTTGAAGCAGTTGCAGTTCGCATCCTTCTTGACCGCCTCATCACTCTAGTGTCACTCTACTTGCCACCTAATGTTCCGCTTCATCTTCACGAACTCCAAGCACTCATCAACCAACTCCCCAAACCTTTTTTAATCCTTGGTGATTTTAATGCCCACCATCCTTTGTGGGGAAGCTCTCGTCAGGACTCCCGAGGTGGAGTTGTTGAACGACTTTTATTATCAACTGGAATCTGCTTACTGAATAAGGAAAAACCTACATTTTTTAGTGCTGCCCACAACACTTTTACATCAATCGACCTATCACTATCATCACCATCTCTACTTCCATGCTTTTCATGGAATGTTTTAGACAACCCTTTTGGCAGCGACCTCTACCCATAATTTTAGAGAGCGTTTTACCAATTTCATCGATACCAACTCGACTCCCGCGATGGAAGTTGGAAAAGGCCGACTGGTCTATTTTTGGTTTAGAAGCAGCACTTGATCCCTCCTTGTCCGAGGATGCGACGCTTTACGTTACAGAATGCATTATAAATGCTGCTTCCGCTTCAATCCCCCGGACCTCAGGAAATCTTCCCCGGAGGTGCAAGCCCTGGTGGAATGAGGAATGTACTTCCACTCGGAAAAGCCAGAACAAGGCGTGGGGAACTTTTCGGCGATATCCAACTTTCCTTAACTTGATCGAGTTTAGGAAAAAAAGAGCACAAGCTCGATGGACGCGAAAACGGGCAAGGTGGGCTTCTTGGACAAAGTATGTTTCATCCTTAAATAGTTTTGTCACGGCTAAAGAAGTATGGGATCGTCTCAAACAAGTTCGCAGCCAGTACCATGCTTTCAGGATTCCACTTTTTCCTTCGATCTCGGCACCTCTAACAGGGCAAGCAGACTTCCTCGCAAAACATTTTCAGCGTGTTTGTAGCTCTTCCAATTACAGTACGGAGTTTGTAAAGTTCCGGTCTACCGCTGAAAAACAGAAATTCACTATGTCAGGCTTTACCTCTGTTGCATACAACAAACCATTCACAATGTGTGAACTCGAAGTTGCTCTCAGCTTAAAAAAGCAGTATGCACCTGGGCCAGACAGAGTTCACTACGAGATGCTCAAACACCTCTCTCATGAATCCTTGTACCACCTGCTATCCTTTTTCAATTACCTTTGGGAAGCTGCTGCTTTTCCGCGTATTTGGAGATGTGCCCACGTTATACCTTTGCTGAAGCCTGCAAAAGATCCCTCTCTAGCTACAAGCTACCGCCCCATAGCACTTACAAGCTGCTTGGGGAAAACTTATGAAAGGCTTATAAATCGCCGCCTTATGTTTTTTTCGGAGGAGAAAAACGTTTCGGGCTGGACGGTCGACTATGGACCATCTGGTGCGACTTGAGACCGTCATACGCGAGGCTTTTGTTCACCGGCAGCATTTTGTGTCCGTGTTCTTTGATTTAGAGAAGGCATACGACACTACATGGAGGTATGGTATCCTTCGAGATCTGTACAACTGTGGAGTGCGTGGCCGCATGCTCCGTTGCTTACAGAACTATTCAAGTGAACGTACATTTCAAGTTCGATTAGGCTCGACTTTATCCAGTATCTTCTTACAAGAAAATGGTGTCCCCCAGGGCGGAGTTTTAAGTGCCACTTTATTTGCAGTTAAGATAAACAGTCTAGCTCAAGTTATACCGTCATCCGTTTCTTACTCTCTTTACGTGGACGATGTGCAAATATCTTTTTCGTCTTGCAACCTCTCTAGTTGTGAACGGCAATTGCAGCTCACGATAAATAGGATGAGCAGGTGGGCAAATGAAAATGGTTTTAAATTCTCCCCAGAGAAAACTGTGTGTGTGCCCTTCTCCCTGCGACGAGGTCTATCTTTGGATCCATTCTTACAATTGAATAACACGAAAATATCGGTGAAGCACGAACATAAATTTTTAGGCATGATCTTTGATAAAAAGCTTACATTTAAGTCTCATTTAAAGGAAATAAAGCAGAAGTGCTTGCAATCCTCTAACATCCTTAAGGTGCTGTCACATGTATCTTGGGGGTCTGACAGGCGATGCCTCCTACGGTTGTACAATGCTTTAGTTCGGTCACGCCTAGATTATGGAGCGATCGTTTATGGTTCAGCACGACCTTCTACACTAAGGATGTTGGATCCGGTTCATCACCTTGGGCTCCGGCTTGCCACTGGGGCATTTCGCACATCACCCGTATTAAGCATGTATGTGGACACACATCAAATGTCTCTTGGAAAACGGCGACAGTACTTGAGCCTGTGTTATTATTACAAAGTCCTCTCGGATCCCTAAAATCCTGCTTATAGTATTTTACACACCCCTTAGTTCTGTAAATTGTTTGAAAACAAGCCAACAATTGTGCGCCCCCTAGGCTTTCGAGTTCAAAGTATCTGCAACTCTCTCAACCTCCCTTTCCCTTCCACAAGTGGTGTTAACTTGCTAAAATCTATAGAGAGAATTGCCCCTTGAAACGAGCTACCCGTATGTTGTGACTGGTCTCTCACCAAATACAGTAAGGAAACCGTTGCTCCACAGTTTCTTCAGAAAGAGTTTATATCTTTACAAGAAAGGATATCTAGAGGTTGCAACGAGTACTATACCGACGGGTCGAAATCTTTAGGTCACGTTGGTTGTGCAGTTTATTCTAGTAACTTTGAAAGAGCTGTACAGCTTGACTCAATGGCAAGCATCTTCACCGCAGAGCTCTATGGTATTTTATTAGCCATTGAGCATATTCTGGACAACAATGTATTGAACGCAGTCATTTTGTCGATTCGCAAAGTGTCTTATCTGCTATTTCTTCCGGAGTTTCTACAAAGAATATACTTACACAACATGTTCGTATTAAAGTAAACAGAACTCTTCGCCTTGGATGCACTATCAAATTTTGCTCGGTACCGAGTCACGTAGGAATCGCAGGAAATGAGAATGCAGATCGCCTGGCTGTATCCGCCACAGACTCAATAGTATCTTTTGACCTGCCCTACCAGGATTTTAAAGCACTTCTAAAGAAATCTCTTTTAAAGACTTGACAGCTGCAATGGGACACTGAAACCAACAACAAGCTCCACGTGATTAAACCCATGATAGGCATCTGGGAAAGTTCATTCCACAAGAACCGCCACCCTGAGGTTCTGCTTTGCCGCTTGAGCATTGGCCATTCACGTTTGACACATACATACCGTCTAAGTGGCGAAGATGTTGCAGTTTGTGCCCATTGTGGGGAATTACCGTACTTACAGTTTTACACATTCTATGGGAATGTAGGTTTTATCATCAACTGCGTGTATCATGTTTTCCTGAACTCTTTAGAAACCATCTTCCCTTTAATCCTATGTTTTTACTTGGAGACAATGCCTTAGTACCACTCAGACGAGTTTTTGATTTTATTAACAAAACTGGATATCTACACCAGTTATAAAAATTTTCTCTAGCCTAGCATCTGTTTCATTCTATCTTTAAAACACATTTTGTTTGGCGCATTATGGCCACCGTTGCCGCTGCGCCATTTAAATCTTAATCCTAAACTAGGGCTTAGTACCGCTAATCATATAAAAAGGTGAACTTTGAGAAAGCAAAAAAAAATACTACGTAAGTTAAATTTTTTTAGCAAGACAACCGGTAATGGGTAAGGAGCGCTGAAGCGCCCTGCTGCTTGGCCTCACCTGCGGAACTTGGCTGGTCGGCAGTGCCGTGGTCGTTGTCGCTCTTCCTGCGAATAAGTAGATCGAGGGGCCGTTCCGCGGCAAGTAATTTGGAGTACTAAAAATGATTTAGGTTTTTTTTGTTACAGGATAATGTGCGAAATCATTGACTGTGCCATGAAGCAAATCGGCGTTATCAGCTTTTGAAACCTCGCCAAAAGGCACCTTAATCCCAATAGAGTCAAGCCTGTCGTCTATAGTTTCAATTTGATGGATAGGCTCCCATTGGCTGTCGCGTGTCATAGTTCGAAGGAAGGAGGCTCCCATTGGCTGGCGTGCGTCATAGTTGCAAGGAACGCCACCCCATGGCACCGAGGGGCCACGCGACGGTAAAAGGAGCACGGTTGCGCGCGATCGGCCGCTTCTGCTCCTCTCGACGCCGACGAACATGGCGGCGCCTCAAGCATCCACATAGTCGGCAGCCGCAATTTGCGCAGTAGCGAGAGCTGCCCGTCCACGTAAGTGCACCACCGACAAACTAAGGGGGTGGAATAGCGCAGCACAACCAGCGAGGAGGCAGGCAGCGAAATCCACCATCGTTGTATGTTCTACGAATACACGGCGGGCGGAACGAGTATTTGCGCAACGCGCTAGGAGACAATACAAGGCCTTTCGAAAGCGTGAGGCGGAAGCGGATCGCGATTAAAAGCCTCTCAGTCAACAAGAGACCGAGGCCCTTCAACAACGCAATGCGGAAGCAATACGTCAAAAATGACATCCCTACTGAAAAAAAAAAAAAAAAAAAAAACATTTGATAGTCAAACGGGTGGCAAACTGGTAAATCAAACAGGTTTACAAACTTGTCGACCCGTTTGGATCAAACGTGATTATGGGATAGGGATAGCCCTTTGAAATGGTACCCGCTCGAAACGGTACCCATTTGATGCAGGTGCCCGTTTGATACGGGTGCCCGTTTGATACGGGTGCCCGTTCCCCCTTGCACGTTTGAACGTGCCATTCGAATCGGGAAAATATGCGCTAGCCCTAAATGGGGATCGTCTGGTAAGTTGGTTATCTTAAACGTATTTAAGAGGTTCCAAAACTCATACACCTATTTATAACTTGGAGGAAACACGTAGAACAAATGTGCTTACGTAGGTGCTTGCAAAAGGACAGGAAAACAGACACAAAAGATTGTTTTCAATTCTGCTCAAAGTTTATTACATCTTCTGTAGACAAGTACAAACGTGCAAGCGATCTGTGAAATGTGAGAGGCACTCTAAGCTTTTATACAACTAAGAAGAAAGCAAACTAAACAAGAACCGAGGTAATTGTAGACTATAAAGGTAGACTTTCGGGAAATTATTCGCCCGGCTGCCGCGGGAATAGTGGCGGCAAATTATATAGATAATCTTAAGGAGTACGAGTAGAAGAACGGTCAATCGTTGCCAAGAAGTAGGTTGTAGTGCACTTACCATAAAAATAGCGGCCCTAGTAAAACAAATTAGTTGTATGAGAAATTTCTTGTGTCCAATAAACACATATGAATCATACAAGATATATAAGAATATATAAGAACATATAAGAACCATATAAGAATTATATGAGAACTATATATTAATTATATAAGATATATAAGAACCCCATAAGAAACATATAAGAAACTTCCCACTAGTTTCTTATATGGTGTTTGTATGTCCTCATATATCTTATATAGTTCTTATATAGTTCTTATATGGTTCTTATACGGTTCTTATATGTTCTTATATACCTTGTATGATTCATATGTGTTTATTGGACACAGAAATTTCTCATACGAATGAGAATTTTCAATAGGGGGGCTTGAAAGATGTAATCCGTGATATTTGTCGACACGGCCAAAGCAGGACAACCACACAACTACAAATGAGAGGGAACGGCTCCTTGGAATTTTCAACACGATGTGGTGCACAAGCTGTCATTTGCCGAATCCAACCAAACCGCAAGAATTCCTGACTTTGAAGAAATCGCTTGTTGCTGATATAGGCGTAGGACCTTTCGAACACTGATAGCTTTCGTGCACATCCAATAGGTTGTTGAGAGACATCCTAATAAGACCGCAGAATTAGGTGACATATCGAAGCAGGTGGACGCGCGAAGTTCGAGCTGGAACTGACAACAAGCAGACAAAGAAAAAAGCGGCTGCCAGGCGCACCCTTCCGGATTCGATGCTTATCAGCGTGTAGCTCACGCGCGGCTGAGGGTCACGTCACGAGTGACAAGAGAGGGGGGAGGGGGCGAGGACCACAGGGACAGCCCCTCTCCTTCTCCACAGGCATTCCAGTGAGATGTGTTTTTGCAGCCTCAAAAAAGAAACACGGGCGCGCGCGCGCGCGCGTATTTTAGCACGCTTGAATTTTGGAAATGGCGGCGGGGCGGCCAGTAGCTCGGCTTGCGCCCGAGCGAAGAAAGAACTCAGCGCGAGCTCGTAGTTTGACTGCTGCAACGGCGGGCGTGCTCTCGCAATGCTCAACGTTCTTGCAGCCGCGTGTACGCGTGCTACCTTCGCCGCGTCTTGAATTAAAGTGAAAAGGAGCCTAGACGTACATTCTTTCACGCGGTCGCGTCTTCTGCGAGAGAGATTCGAGCAGAATAAGTAAATTGAAGCAACAAAGATGGACAAAGTTTTAAAGTTCTGTCAAAAATATCGGCTCGCCAACGTCGCGCGTTTACGTAAAACAACAACAAAAAAGGTGTTAGTTTTAGTTGCAGTATAAGCGAACATCAGCGCAATTGAAATATAAATATAATTACTTACATTACACGGACGACCTGAAATCGATGAACCGGCGCTCCCAGCCTTCCGGAAACATTGGCTGCCACGGTTGAAACGCTATTTGTGCCCACGCCGCCGATCTGTACGTTCAATATCAAAAGGGCTCCGGAGAGCCGTTTGATTAAACCGGTACAGTTTGCAACATGGTCACCGGTTTGAGCAAACGTGCGACAACTTTGCGCAAACGAGTCGCCCAGTTGCCCAGGCGAGCGACCCATTTGCCCAGACTAGCGACCCGTTTGCCAAAGGAGTGACCTGTTTGTCCAAATAGGTGACCGTTATGGCTCACACGGGGGAACCCTTTGAGCCATACGGGCGACCCCTTTAACAAACTGGTGACCGGTATGGTTAAATTGTTACCGGTATGGACCCGTTTGTTTTCATATAGGCGCCTAATGGTTTTTTTCAGTAGGGTTTCGTTTTGACAACTTATAGAAATGCTTGGGTGTCTTCGGACTTTTTTGCTCCTTGAAGTTGAAACGGGTGCGGCGAGCACGTCGGAAACATGCCCCTTCGACGTCGCAGAGGCGTAACCGAAGGACAATGTCGGTCACGTTGATCGCATGAAGCTGTAGTAGGGTCCCATCATAACACGCACAAGCTTTACTATTATTTACCTTCGTAAATACAAATTCGTTCCTGAGCTTGTTTTGAAGTATACATACGTAAAGCACGGATTGTTTTGCAGTATACATAAAGTGGGGTCATGAACCTGGATTTAGAGCTGCTACAGGCGCAATGCCTTTTGTTCGCGACGAAGCACGATACGCTCAGCGCTGTCAGGCAATACCACCAAAAATACAAGCCCTGCACATCACCCTCCACCCGCGTCCAAACATGATCGTTAGTGGGCCCCAACCCACCCCAAGCGGCAAACCGGCGGATACCTGGAGAGAGTAGCCGCAAAGCGGCAGACACATCCTCTGTGGCGTCACCGTGTACTGACGTAGCGCTCGTGAGACACTAGCACTCGGCGACGCCACGACGAAAGCGTCTAACTTTTTGCGGCTACTCGCGTCAAGCATCAGCTTGTTGCCGCTTGGGGCAGGCCCGAAATCCACTAACGATCATATAATGGGCAGGTCTTGTCTTTCAGGTGGTAACGTTCAAGGGGAACGCTGACACGAACGTAACCCAGCGGCGCGTGCGTGTTCCGCGAATCACGTGAAAAACTACAAGCGGGCTGCTAGCGCCGCCCGTCGGTCTTGCTTGGAAACAGAAGCAAAACAGATGCGAAACAATTGCCTGGTCATGACGTGGGAAGCGCGGTGTTGGCTGCGCTGACACGGTATTTTTGACTGCGTTTTGGACTGCCCTGCAGCTCGCCTGCTCGTGTTAGGAGAGCTTGGTGACTTTGCACAAATAAAAATTTTATTTGCCACTTTCGTAAACAATTAGGCAAAATTATACCCAAATAATTGGCGTGCGGTTTTTATAAGAAGAATTGCGTGATTTTCTCAATATGACAAATAAAAACGAGTTTCTCTTTAAGTATGTCCGTGGACGATCATATCCGCTGTTCGCAGTGTCAATAGTGAGATTTGATGAGTTTTTAATATAATGTAGTTATTTTCTGCTGTGTTCCTTTGTATGAGCACAAAACCGTTTCTTTGGTTTTTGCTTACTTGCCATAGTTTGTTGATCACACTTTAGTATTTCTTCCGCAATTGGTTTGAATGATCCTGCAGTGCTGTGAGTGGGCGCTTTGAGTAAGGTTGATGTGAAAACATGAAAGGACCTTGACGTTGAACAGAGAACTTTCAAAACAAAATGTAAAATACATGATTAAAAATTACCCTTGTCAAACTGTGTCTTCATGACATTTCAACAGCACACAATAAACAGTTAATTATCTTAATGCACATAATCCGGCTCCCTGCCTCTCCTATCTCCCGGTACCAACGACCCTATAGAAGCTGATGTCAAATAGTTCAAGATACCAATTTGAGATCCACTCATTTCCAGCACCATAATACAATGAAAACAATCCCAGCCATAGCATAAAAAATTTATAAGACAGGTTTGCTAATGGCACCTCGTATTGTTCAATTTCTTTTTATTTCCGTTGTTATTTCGCATTTTATGTCAGCCATATATTGGTTTCTTTTACCTACGCAAGTTTTCTGACAAAACTTTAGTGCAAAAAAAAAACGCTCCCCACCACTACTGAAATAATATTGGAGGATTAATTCACTTATTGCTATGTATATTTGCATAAAACATCTAAAGATCATTAAACACATGTAAAACAGATGGGAAACACCTTCAATTCTCGTTATTTCAGGAAGTTCCTTTCAATCGTTAAGTGTCGCTTTAAGGGCTTACTTCGCAACAAAGTGTTTACTCTAGCTTTTGTATCATGTCACCAGCTTGCGCATACCTCGAACATGTCACGTAACTCAACCGGTTTGGTCTTTTTATTTTACCTCAACTTCGCGCACATTTCCCAGACCATACAGATCTTTGCAGGAATTTTCGTTGTATTCATAGTTTAAGATATTCTGTATTACTCTTATCCCCCGGATCTGTACGGTCTACTTGTTTGCCTTTTGACAAAACACGATTTGCATAATGTACTTCAGCACTACTACTTCGATTATAAATTTATTTCTATTCTTCCAAATGATACTCCACAACATTAGCTTGTCTCATGCGCTTAGGAAAGTGGAAAGAATTCAAGAGTTTGGGAAGCTTGTCGCGTATATAATTTCAGCGAATTGTTGCTAAGCATTTTTATTTTAAATATTATGTGAAGCTGCTGACAGAGTTACTTAAGTTGGACAAAATTTTAGGAGTGGTTAAATACTTTGTAAAAATAAAGCATAAAAATATAGATGATTTCGCCGAGCGAAATCATCTACCAGACCCTCGGAACACCAAAAACTTTCCATCGTTACCCCTATGAACACACAAAAGACTGGGTGGAACATTTCTTTCGAAAAGCGAGATTCAACGGCGGGAACGTTCCGTTGAAGTTGCGGAATGTTTGCTTCTCGCTTAAGGAGATAGCCCTTCGCATGCTATCGGTTAGAGCTTTCTCGCCAGCCCTAGCTTACGTGTCAGTACGTGATATTACGACCAGCCTACGTCGAGACATTTCGGATTTGCCCGCAAACCGGCAAAAGTACGTCAGAAGTACTACTGGCCTCGATTGTCCGCGGCTGTACACAAATACGTTAGGACATGTCGCGAATGCCAACAACGTAAAACGCCACCTCTGAGGCATGCCGCATTCCTCCATTTCGTCAACCCGCCGTCGGCATTTTTAAAACAAATCGAAATGAACTTCCGGAGCCCCACCCCAACCTAACCTCAGGGAACTAGTGGACCATCCTCGAGAAACACAACCTTACACGGTACGCGAAAACAGGACCTCTCCCACAAAGAACCGCAATGCAGGTGGCCGAGTTCTTCGTACACAACTTCGTTTTGCGTCATGGCACTCCAGTGGTCATCATAACCGATCGTTGTACTGCTTTTACAGCCTAGCTTACGAAAGAAATCATGAGAGTGACTCAAACGACTCACAGAAAAACAACGGCAGATCACCCACAAATCAACGGCCTCACGAAGCGCCTCAACGAAGCCACCTCCTACATGCTATGCGTGTACGTTGATGTCCAACACAAGACGTGGGATGAGATTCTTCCTTACGTGACGTTTTCGTACAATACGGCACATCAGGAAACATGGAAACACGCAATTCCGACTAGTTTACGGCCGCGAGGCTACAACTGCGCTTAATGCATTGCTACCTCATTCCCCGAACATGACGGGAAAGGATGCGTACGTTTGCGTACGATGTGTAGAAGAAGCACATCAACTGGCAAAAATGCGCATTTGCCAACAGAACCTCGTGCACGACCGACACAGCAACCTGCGCCGCCGGGACATCCGATTCCAACCGAGTGGTCATGCGTGAGTCTCAACCACTTTTGAAAGACGAAGTGAAAAAAACTTCTCCGAAAATATTTTGACCTATAAAACGTTCACCGTCGGCTGAATGTCCTTACATGCGAAGTCGTCCCGTATGGTAGACTTCATTCGTCAAGCCCTTCCGTACGTCAAGGAGCCATTCACGTGGTCCGACTAAAACTATACTATGCGAGATAATAAGCTGGCCTATTTCACCCGCACCAATTGCTTTGGTGAAGCCTCCCGACGATCTTTTGTCGAAGGAGAGGTAATGTCATGCGCCAATGTTGACCAGACGCGCAGAACGATAACACGCGAAGGGCTTAGTCCTTAAGATTAGCGCAGGATGGACGCAAATTCAGTTAACGGAATTCTCACTAGATCTCTCCGACTCGGCTGTCAAGGAAAAGGAAGAAGAGAGGCCTTGAACATGCGAGAACCCTTTGCTTTTAGTGACATAAAGTCGTGGTAATATATTATGAAAATAATGCGATTGTTTTTATAAAAGAATAATCGAATATGCGACGATAGTTTTATGCGTTCCCCGGAAATAGTTATTTTAACGACTGACGGTCTGCGTTCAAAGGAAATATTGATATACATAACAAATCACCGTATTTAGGTTTAGCTTTTGAAAACGTTTCCGAAACAAATTATATTTATCAAGAAGGAAGCTGTATTATATCTCGAGTAGTTTAATTCACGGTTGGCGTTGAAAATGGCAGAATTATGTTAACATCTCTTACTGAAATTATACACAAAAACGTCATTATTTTATAACTACGCTTTCGTTGCTGTGTAAGTACAGCTACGGCCACATGCGCACGTCTAGTGAAACGAATCTTTCAAAGGTTATCGGCATTCTTGTTTATAATGAGGGGGCAAGCAAACCGTCGGTTTGTCAATGCTATTTACATATCATGCCGCACGCGCTTGTTTCTCGATCGCTAGGTTGGAAATTTGAGAAACAATCATGGGAGTGACTTAAAGGAAAGGTGTAACGTATGGTAGCAACACACGCGCCGCGGCTCTACCCTCTTTTACGCCTCTACGTCATCGCGAACTTGTCTGTCACCCATTTGAGCGACGTCTAGAGCCAACCCCCGTCGATCGGAAAAAGCTACGCAGTCCCCGAGGCTTACCTGCGCGCGGAAACGAGGGTATGCGTTACTGGAATGGGGTGAGCAGTGTGTGCGTATAGAAAAGCGACGGCAACCAATCCTGCGTGTAGCTGACCGTCGCATCTGTTCTAGTAGAAGAAAATGTATTCTGAAAGAATACAAACCTAGTGGCCGTTATTAAAACAAAGAACGTTTTTGTGTTCTTTCGAAAATATTTAAGAGTTGATTGGAGAGAAAGTTCTTTTAATATTACAAGGAATGCCGATCTTGGCTTGGCGTCTTATTTAAAGCAATATGTCGGAGCAAGCAAGAATCGCGTAGTTGACGGCTGCTCATAAAAAACAGCCGTCAACCAGCGTTTTACGGTCTCGGCGCTTAATGAAAGCGTGAACCCAAGTCGACGACCTGGACAAGGACGCCTCCTCGCTCCGTTTAATCCAAAGAAACGGCGATTGACATTAATTATCTTGAGACAGGGAAGAAACAAGATACGTAAAGGAGAGGGTCAACACACTGCGTCTCTGAAAACACTTTGTGTTCGGAGACCACCTTTCTTTTCCTTCCTTTTCTGAGGTCAGGGTATGTTTACTTTTCACGAGCTCGCCTGCGCGCTCACCTTTCTTTCAGACCATACGTGTAGACATAACTGGCAATACCAACTACTTTTTTCTTGTCTCGAATACCTCACTAGAAAACTTTGCTACGTCTTCTGTTAATATTTTTCGATCATTGTGGAACTGCAGTTAGTATTGTCCCAATAATGGCAGCATTCGTGTTTATTATTTGATAAGTTACAAATTGCAATCTAGAGGAAGTGTGCTTCAAAACGAGTTCATACAAAATAAGAATGTTTGACATAACATCTCTGATTTAAGAATGCCGAAGTGTCTACATTGTGCTCTATTAGTCAGTGTTAATTTTTACTTTCGGAAATCAAATATTGCTACCCATGTTTCCACATAATCTTACATTTTCAAGTTACAGTTTTGCGTTTAAATAATAAAGTTCTTTCAAAAATTAACTACCTGTGCGACATAGCATAAACCCCTATACTGCACGCAAAAAAGTCGCATGCATCAAAAAGTGTCAAACAGAGCTGAACTTTTTATTTTCCAAAACATCCTTGACTAGGCATTGTGAGAAAAAGTAAAAGAGAGAGACATGCTAAGACAAGCTCTGCAATGTCTTCAGAGAACCTGACACAAGTTCCAATACTAACATCAAGAAGCACACCTGACTGGCGTACAGTCATAACGCAGAAGATAAAATGGAAACGAATGTAACAACGAGACACTTAACACCACAGGTGAGATGAAACAATCCTCAAAATGGCAATATTCCTGGTTAAACCAACACTATAAAACCGGTCTTTACAGGTCTACAGAAATTCTATATTATTTTTCGGCTCTTTGCATTGGTAAGCCAGATGACCTTTGTCGGTTTAACAACTAAGCCCGCAAGCCTTCTCGGTCATTGTCTCACGCATTTTATGCCTTTTGCTCATAAATAAAAAGTCTTTCACTATCACCGGAATGTGCTACACACATGTCCGGAGGCAGTACCGCCCGACTCTAAACGTAGCACATGAATCACTTGTGGACAGGTCCATGAGGTTCCTCGACTTCACACTGGATTATTAAGATTTAGAGATATGCTGGAAAGTATAAATCAATGCCATGGAAATAATTGATTTCTTTTGCTTTTGGACATTCCTTAACTATGAAACAAAGTGTTTCATAGTTAATTTGTGTCAGCAGAATAATTGGCAAAGTATTGAAAAACATTTTTTTTCTGCCTACGTTATTATGGGTATCCGATTGGTCGCCTGGTATGCGTATCTGAAAACAACTGCACCAAACGGTAATGCAAATCAGCTGGCACTGATGGAAGAGAGAAGACAAGAAATCGGCAAAAAAATGGAAGTAACACACTACATTCACTGCATGGCCAATTAATTGGAAAACAAAAAATGGCCGCATCTCCACGTGGTGAATGATGTTGATTGGGACGAAGCTGTGGTGGTGCTGATGTTACTTATTTTGTTTATATGTAGTGCTGATGGTGCTGATTTTTTTTTATCCTTTCCGGAGCAGCTTGCTGTCAGCGTAGACGCTGAGCCGCAGCATGGCGAGCTTTTCGTTCGTGTTCACCCATGTCAGAAAGAGAATGCGTGTTATGGAACGTGGTTATATACGCATTTGAGCATTTGACCGCAGCGCCCTCTCGTCTATAAAGGTTGAGCCAATGCATGAAAACTTTAACGCGATTATATACGAATTTGACCGCAACGCCCTCTCCTATATATACGTTGAGCGGCTACATGCAGCGCTTCATTCATGACATCCCCAGCTCTTGAGCTACTACCACACCTCAAAGCCCCCTACTCGTCCCGCAGTTGTGGCCGAGTGGTTAAGGCGATGGACTGGAAATCCAATGCGGTTTCCCATCACAGGTTCGAATCCTGTCGACTGCGCAAGCGCTGTTTCTTTTTTTTAAGAAGACGGATAGGATGGCAATCGATGTGAGCACGGACGCCGGAGAAGGCTGAACCCCAAGGAGCTTCGCTTCTAAAAGTAGCCACGAGGCAGAACGTTACGTCGTGTACCCTGCTCTAAACAAGGCGTATTTTATGCGCAGCAAAGTAAGCTGCAGCCTCAAACAGGAGAAAATGTACAACATTTCTTAGAAAACAAAATATGCCCCGTGTGACATTGGGTTGTGTGTCACGTTCCCCTATCACGTGTTAAATGTGACATCGGTCATCTGGTAGGTGCGTAAATGACCGCACAATAGAGTATGTAGCATCTATTAAGGGTAACAGAACTGCAGGAGGTCATTTCCGCGCCTGTATATGCAGTGCCGTGTTCAACAGCATCACCATTCTTGCAAAAAACAAAGCTCGTATGCACGAGAAATGCTTGAAACAATGGCCATTGAAGGAGATAAAGCGACATGAGTTAGCGTGCCTTCAATCAAGCTCGACTAGAAAAGCGATAGTGTTTTGGGTGTTTTTTGTCCTGCTGGAATGCGGGACATTTTAAACTAGACTGCACCTAGAGCTCTCAGAATAAATAAAAAAAAAGGCAGATATCCAAGGCACTTGAAGATGAAGAAGTATTAGACCATAGTTGGTAGTTCAGCGTTATTTTTCTGTTTTTGTATCTCTGTACATTCACGTTTTTCATTCTTAGGTTCAGGTTGGCCCCATCCACGTTCACTGTGTGATGAAGTGTGCAAGGTGTTGCAGCTGAAGAGATTACATAGCTTATGGGGGGCCATGACTGCGAAGCAGGAAGCGAAGTGTACACTTGACGGCTTCCATGGGGAGGGGTTCACTGACGGTAAAGGAACCGACGGGTCCTTGGTTGTCGGGACCTCAGTCGTGGTGGCGGGAGGCTCTCCGTCGGCGGTGGCATCCGAGCAGGGCACCAACTTGGTGGTGGGCGCTGGGGGTTTCCTGACGGTGTCCTTGGTGGGCGGAACCACCGGTGTGGCAACGGACTTCTTGATTCCGAAGCATCCCTCATGGCTGGGACTGCTCTACTGGAGTGTGCGGCGCCGCTCAGGGGCACGGCTGCGGCGGGTCCCGAGCCAGGCGACAAGGCGTTATTTGAAAGCTCCGTCCAAGAAGCCGACCGAAAGGTTGCGCGGAGCCAGCCTCTCGCCATTTGACGCTGACCCCTGCGAGCTCGGCTCAAAAACATCCAACCTCGGCTCAGACTCAAACTGGGACTTCTCAGGGTCGGAACCTGACTCGGGTTTTGGCCTGCTCGATGCAAGGCAGGCGTTGCGCAGCACTGCACGTACCGTTGTAATCGCGGTAGTGACTATTGGTGGAATGTAATAGAAAGCGCGGTGCATTCGCAGACACTAGAATTTCTTCTTGAGCAGCCCACAGCAACGCTCCACAAATGCGCTGACCGAGGGATGCGCCTTACTAGAACGGCAGCACGCAATGGAGGCCACGTGGATCCCGGGGACTGGGTTGATGGACCACGACTTTAAGCCGTAGCCGTAGTCACCTGCAAATTTAGAAGACGAAACCTATTATACTCTGTTCTCTTTCTAATTGACGGCAAGAAATCAATGAAAATAGATGTTTTCGTCTTAGTGTTCTCTCGGCATTGTGGTACTTCAGATAGTATTTACAAAGACGTAACAGAACTATAGACACTGGGCTTGCACAGTTGTTAATGTTTGGTACAGCACATTTTGCGCGCTACTGTGGTTTTTAAGCGGTACACAACCACCACATGCATGAAGAAGCGTGAGAGATACCGACGTAAAATTACCTGAATACCCCACTCATGGCTCACAAGTCAGTTTAAATTACAGTTATTTTGTTTGACACTATTAATATAACTGCAAACCTACCTTCAAGGACTGAAGATATGATGACATGGAACCACTAAATTCAAACAAAAATAATGGGCCGGGCGGAAGGATGCACATTTTAAAAGTCCTGACATGCTACCTCGAGCAAACACTCAAGCAGCTCGAGCAAACAAACCCACAACTCTCATTTATAGAATGGCATATTCCCATCGCACCGAGGTTATGCTGTATTATTTTAACACATATGAAACGGATTTTGACTACGTCTTAAGAGTGTACCTACCACCGTCACTTTGAGGGCGTAGAAATGCTTGCGGCACAGTACACCACCTTTCTGGAAGAGGATCGTTCTTGGACGTGCCGACGATGGCGATTATCGTCCCGTTCAAGCAAACCGATGATGCCAGGTATTTATCCGATCAACCGGAGGCCCCACTTCTGGTCCTGCCTCTCGCTCGGCGTGTCGGGAAGTGGCCCCAACTGCGCCGGCCCCGAGACGACGCACGATAGCGACAGAGGCGACTCTTCAGTCCCACACTACGTGCTTGTGGCTCGCCACCAAGCTTTGGAAGCACCCCGTGTCGTAGAAACAAAGTGCACACAATACTTGAAGCTCCACAGTCGTGAACGTCCACAAGTTTCGTATCGCACTCTATTCATTTCCGCTCCTTCTCGCCAACGTTGTATCGCGCTGCGTCGCACAACCACCGCACCACATTTTGTGGCAGGCAATGCTTGAAATCCTCCGAGAGATGAAATGCATCGCGGTGGTGCCGGTAGTCTTCCCGGCGAAAACGATAACTAAGTTAGTTGAAAAATGGCATAACCCCACAACGACGCGGCTTGGAAAACGTGGCTGACTACAGACGCCTACTTTGGAGCTGGGACCTTATCACACGTAGTCGGTACAAAACGAAACGTCACGATTGTGTTAGGTCCAGGAAGGGTAGAGTTTTCGGTTTACCCTACTCCGCCCGCATTTTAAAGGGAAATTACGTCACGTTTGCCCCCAGTCAATCAAACGTGAAAACGTCACTTCCGTTACCTTTTAAAACGAACATGTACAATGTCGAACCTAGACATCCTCCTGAATCTGCATTAGAGTATTAATATCTGAGAAACTTTGAAATTGTTGCATTATGTGCTAATATATGTGAGTAGTTGTGCCAAACCGACGGATTCTTTCTCTTATCCTCCTGCTCATAGAAAACAATAGGTCTTCACGATCTTGCATTTTTTCCAAGAAACCCACACTGCCGGAATTTCAGTATAATAAATGGGATGTGTATACTAGGTTTTTACACGAAATTTACGCTTAACTTGAGCTAGAGAAAACCCTGTAGGTATCAAAAGACATAATTATTAAAAAAAGAAAAGTATAACGTCAGGCAAGAGCATTTCATGGCGTTAAATTATAAACGTTTGCAGTCAGTTGTTTTCCGGAGGTATAACTGTGGCTTTCTTTTGTATGCTAACAATGTACATTTTACACTACTAAGGTCAAAAACGATGTGCGACATCAAGCCTATTTTGTGAAGACGGCGCTATATAAGAATACGCCTTTCCGTGGTTGTCGGAACAAAGCACAAAGACGAAAAATCAAGAGCTTAAAAGCGGATTACCCGTTCCTTCAATCCTCGCGGATCACACTACCCCAATATCTCATGAGTGGTTCTTGCATCAAAAACCATAATCGCTTAAATCTGTTTATCTGTAAAATATTGTTAGTGAAGTGTATATTAGAATGAAAAGATAATCATTTGTTTCTTTCATTATTTAACAGGCTCTAAATGCACTCAACGAGATACAGCAAGCATACTCACCATACAGATGGCAGAGGTCGGCATTTTAGGTCGCCCTCACTCACCCTCAACCTTACAGCTACACTCATCTATGCCCCTCACTCACCCTCACCCTCAGAGCTGCACTCACCTTCAGCCCCTCGCTCACCCTCATCCTCACAGCCTCACTCACCTTCAGCCCTTCACTCACCCTCACTGAACCTCACACAGCCCTCACGCTCCTCACGCACTCATGGCCCTCACGCCCCTCACGGACTCACCGCCCGGCCCTCACGCACTCACGGCCCTCACGCCCGTCAACGCCCTCACGCCCCTCACGCACACATGGCCCTCACCGCCCTCACAGAACTTACTTCCCTCACTCAATCACCGCCCTCACGCCCCTTACGCGCTCATGGCCCTCACAACCCTCACCCACTCACCGCCCTCATGACCCTCACACACTCATACCCCTCACGTCCCACACGCATTCATGGCCCTCACGCTACTCAGGCCCGCTTATGATAGGGCAATTTCGCCCAGAAACTTGACGTCGCAACAAGAGCAACACGGGCCGCCCGCGTTCGCACGCAGCAACCAGTTGCTGCAATTTGCCAACATCATCATGAAATTTTATTTTTATTGCACTATTTAGACACACAATTACACGCTATGAATGTGTTTTTATTAATTTAAATCTAGTTGAGAATACTAATACACCTTTCTCAAGCAGTTTATTTCCAAAAACAATCAATTTCAAACCAGAATCAAGTATTTTGTTGTCATCACCACCGGCACGATGTATCACGGGAAAATATCGCGTCCCTGATTGGATGCAGCCGCTTCAAACCTCTTCGAATTCCTCGTAGTTGCTGTCTTGTTCCGAGCCGGACCGGATCTCAGCAATTCGTGTCGATCTAGGGAAAGCTAGGGAACAACCCGCCATCAACACCAAAATTGCTGAGAAAATTTCTCCGTCTGAAGGAGCCTCACGCACCCACTGCCCTCACGCCCCTCACGCACTCATGGCCCTCACACCCCTCACGCACTCACCGCCCTCACGGCCCTCACACCCCTCACTTTTTTGAAGTCTGAATGGTTGACGCCCTTGCCTGTCCGTACTATAGCGATATCTCGTTAATATGTACACCTCCGTCTACCTCAAAATGAACAAAATGTAAGGGTGCAAACGAGGTGGTGTACATTGCACATGGTTGAAAAAAAACCGAGGCTGAGGGTAAACGACACAACACTAAAAAGTCCCTAACGTTGCTCTTTTGAGGAGTGTGTTGATGACATTTTGATATGTACTGCTGGCGCGTAAACGACACAACACTAAAAAGTCTCTAACTGTGCTCTTTTGGGGAGTGGGTTGATGACATTTTGATATGTACTTCTTTTTAGTGTTTTGTCATTAACCCGCAGTCTCGGGGTTTTTTCAACCATGTACCTCAAAATATCGTCCATAATTTGAGTTCATAATACCGAGACAAAACTGCATGTACTTGCCCAGTTTTTTCCCAAAAAGTGCGTTCATAAATAATAATAATAATAATATACTTTATAATAATATAATAATAATTATTTTATGGGCAACAGCAGTTTATCTGTTGTTCTGGCAGCTGTAAAAAGCGTTTCCACTGTAAGTGCGTGAATGTTGTTGAAGTGGACTATTGTCTACTTATGGTAGATGGAATTAGCACATACAAGTGCACGTCTTGCACAAAACGTGGTATCGACAGCGACGACTCCGTGGCAGCTCATGGCAGCGGAGGTGTGACAGCTATGGTTACAGCTCCTGATGACAGCAACAAAGGCATTGCGGAAAATGGCGAGTTTCACCTTCCGGGCTTGACACCGTCGCTCGTCAAGACTCTTCAGCCAATGGCAAGAAAGCTCGACGTTTTAATGGCCGAAACTAAGTGCCTGACAGCAGCGAACAACGATATTTGCTCTAAAGTCGTCGCTCTACGTCAGCAAGTCGCACAGCAGGACGATTTGAAGTCCGAAAATTGCGCCCTTCGCGTCCAGATTGCCCAACTGAATGAAAACGCGGCCCTGAGTCCGTCCGTGCAACGTCTGCGAGATGGGAGGCAACCGACTGAAAGCTATTCGTCAGCCGCCGCCAACTCTTCATTAATGCAGAAGACCGTCACCGCTACCGGTGCATGGACTAGCACTTCATCCACTTCGAGAGGGACCAGACCCACGTCCGTGAGCAAGCCAAATTTGGTTCCGAAAGTGCGCACAGTAGTGCGGGTCCCGTGAACTTCGCTGGTGGTGTCGATGTCCCATCTACTAATCGGGTGTACCAAGGCGCTGAACCTGGTGATGGCTTTACCATGGTAAAGCTGCGGCTTAGGGCCAAGGTATCGAAGGGAACGGCTAAGTCCTCGAGCGTAGTGTCTGTGCCCCGACCACTCTATGACAAGGCTCTGCTTGTCTCCCGCTTGTCACCCGACACCTCTGTGGAGGACATTGAGGCACTCATCGAGCCTTTTCTGGAAGGTAAGAAGATCACCTGCACAAAGCTAAAGCCGAGATTTCCAAGTTATGCGTCTTTCCACCTTGGTATGTCACCGGATCTATTTGACCAGCTAAACACACCTGATGCCTGGCCGGAGGGCTCTATTTTCAATGAGTTTTTTGGGAGGCTAGATGAAAGTCATACCATTATGTCAGCCATCCCGCAACCCTAACATGATTAACATCTATCACCAGAACACGCGCGGACTCCGAACGAAGTCTGATGAATTCATGGTTAATGTTTTGCACAGTGCTCCTGATGTAATATGTTTAACTGAGACGTGGCTAAATGATAACCTTGTCAATTCTGAATACATTCCGGCAACCTAAAATATGCATCGGCGTGACAGAAACTACGTGAAAGCCGGACAGAAGTACGGAGGCGGAGTGCTAGTTGCGATTACCGGTTCCATAAACTCACACAGAAGGTACGACCTGGAGCTATATGATGAATGTGCTTGGGTGGAGTTGCAGACAAGGATGGTTTTAATTTTCTGATTGGAAATTATTATTTGCCCCCATTGTATTAGCATACGTCTCTTATTAACCACTTTAACAAAATCCAGGCAAAAATTGACTTTAGTAAGTATAGAGTGCATATATTGGGTGATTTTAATATTCCGGGTGTAGAGTGGGCTTCTGGTCTCGTCACTGGTGTTAATTCAGACACAACGAGGAAAGCATTCTTTTTACTTGATCTTATAAACTTCAATTGTCTTCACCAGTTAAATCACCTTAAAAATAATGCGGGGAATGTGCCTGGCCTTTTCCTGTCCAGCTCACCTACACACTGTGTGTCGTCGGCTCTTCAGCCATTAGTGAGTGTTGACGAGTTCCATTCGCCATTTACCGTCTCTTGTCGGTTGTCCCCACTTATTAATACTAAGAACACGTCTTCAGTCTCCAATTTTCCCAAGGGTGATTATCTGAGTCTGTATAGATATTTTGCACATTATGACTGGACGACGATTGTGCAAATCCTTGCGTTCAGTCAGCGGTTCAAAACCTTACTTCGGTTATTCGTCATGCGTTACACCTATATATTTCGAAAAAAGTCATTCGCACATCGAAACATCCCCCTTGGTTTTCTTTTGAACTAAAATTGTATTTACAAAAAAGGAGCGATTTCATAAACAGTATAAGAAATCGGGACTAGAGGTTTTCTATAATAAGTTCGCTATTTACCGTGCCTTGGTAAAGAAGCTCTACGCGCGTGACAAAGCGATTCATTTGGAATCTGTTGAACGCAGTTTGACCCGTGAGCCCGAAGATTTTTGGAAGTTCACAAAAGAGCATGTACAGTCTCCGGCAATATGAAAGACCCACTGGGAGCGCGTGGCCGAGGCGGTGGCTGGCGGGGGCGCTGCGAGCGCTCCGGGCAATTCCATTCTGCTTCGAGGGGAGGACGCTCACTCGGGGCTCAGCACAAACTGATAAGCGCGTTGCGTTTTAGCTGAGTCTCGAGCGAGCGTTCTCCCTCGGAGCACAATGGAACTGCCCGGAGCGCACGCAGCGCCTACGCCAGCCACCGCATCGGCCACGCGCTCCCAGTGGGTCTTTCATATTGCCGGAGACTGTACGTGAAAAAAATATAGGAAGTACTTTGCATGACAATTCCGTTTACTATTCCTCAAGTCAGAAGGTTGCAGATATTTTTGCAGGTCACTTTAGCTCATGTTTTTCCTTGCAATCACCTTCGGTACAACATGGTGATTCGGTTTTAAACACTCATGATAGCCTTTCTTTCTGCGTTATAACTGATGACGAAGTTTTGCGAGCGATTGGGGGCCTCAAACCTAAGCGTTCCTTGGGTGCTGACTCAGTCCCGTGTTTTATTATCAAGGGTTGCGGGGACATTCTGACTTCTTATTTACGGCATATATTCAATTTATCGTTTCAGTCTGGTATTTTCCCGAAACAATGGAAAGATGCTGTTATAGTTCCAATATTCAAGGCGGGAGATGCTTGCCTCGTGAACAAATTACAGGCCTGTGTCCCTACTGTGTGGGTTTTCGAAGGTTTTTGAAATTGTAGTGCAAAGGCGACTTTCTTTTTATTTCCGCCAAAAAATCAATCCTGCGCAGCACGGATTCCTTCAGGGGAGATCAGTTGAGACTAACCTATGCACATTTTTCAATTACTCGTCTCCAGTCGTTTTTGGCCAGGGGCAAGTTGATACTGCGTACTTTGATATGTCGAAGGCATTCGACTCGGTGAATCATGTTTTGCTGTTGTCGAAACTGCGGTGGTATGGTTTATGTTCTTTGTATCTTGCTTGGTTTGAATCATACCTTTCTTTGCGTACAAACGCGGTTCGAATTTCAAATATTTTATCGGATCATTTCATCTCAACGTCAGGCGTTCCACAGGGCTCAAACTTGGGCCCTCTCCTTTTTGTAATTTTTATAAATGATATAGTTTTTGTTGTCAAGAATGCTAAGATTCTACTGTTCGCAGACGACATCAAACTTTATTTCTCGGTGCGTGGCTTAGACGAGTGTTTATTACTAAAACAGAATATTGATCGTGTGTCACTGTGGTGCTCATCTAATCTATTGTTCCTTAACACACAAAAAACAAAAGTTATTTTTTTGTCCAGAAAGAGTGACCCGATTGTTTTTCAATATCCGCTACCGAATGCGACAATGATTCAGCGTGTGACCACCATGCGTGACCTCGGCGTTATTGTTGATAGCCGTCTTTCATTCAAATGACATGTCACTTCAATGGTGGGTACTTCCATGAGTGTACTGGGGTTGACTTCACGCATGACGCGGGATTTTTCGAGTTGCAGATGTTTGGTCCATTTGTTTTGTTCCTTGGTTCGACCAAGACTTGAATTCAGTTCCGTAGTGTGGAACTCCTTTTCTGTGAATCGCTGCAACGAAATTGAAAGAGTACAGGAGCGTCTGGTTCGAATTGAATACGATCGATACTTTCATCGTCGTCGTTATTATAGTTACGAATCACTACTTAAATATCTTAACTTACGAGAGCTAAGAAAACGGCGTACCAGTCGTGATTTGTCATTCTAGCACAAAGTCATCTGTGGTAGAATTGATAGTATTTCACTCTTATCATCTGTGAACTTTCATGTACCTATTCGCACTCGTAGATTTCTTTTGCAATTTTACCCAAATACACCATACCATGCCTCGCCAATGTCTAGGATCCAGCACCTTTGTAACGAGCTTTCTTTTCCTGATCTTGACATCTATGCAGATACGTTTTTAAAAATGGTGAAGCATTTATAGAGTGTAAAATTTTGTTTGCGTTTCTAGCATTGTGTTTTGATTTTAGCTCTTTGTGTTATCTGTAGTGTCTTGGTATCTGCGTGTATTACGTTTGTTAAGTTTGTAGTTAGTATTGATTTATTTGTGTTTCAACAAAGAAATGCATCTTTAATGTGATTGCGATTTTGTTTATAGTGTACCAATAAGGAGGCCTTCGTGGCCGTTTTTGGACACTACCAGAAAATAAAGTATATTATTATAAAGTATATATTATTAGAAAGAGAAGTGTTACGCTGAAGAAGTACCGCCCTGAAACAAAATTATATATAATTACCATCTAAGTGATAAATTTAATTAATAAAGAATCCAGAGCTTTATTAAAAAATAAAGACAACTTATGGTTTGTTTACGCAGTGATTGCGAAGAAATTGTTTCTTCGATGTAGATTATACTTTTTTGATACGAGTGATTTGTAAAGTGAAGTAAACGACTTGAGATTCTAGGCCGCGAAGTCAACTTACACAAAGATTTGGTTAAGTTTATCAAGAAATCCTTCCGTTAATCAGTGTCGTCTAGCTTCTTTGGGTTTTAATCTATCTGTATCTTCTTTGGGCATGTGCAGTTTTGCAATATTTATATGTATTCTAATAAATTTCGGTTGAAGGTTACGCCTTGTCCTTTGTACTTCTCATCGTGTCCTCGTTTTTTTTTTTTTTTTTTTTTTTTGCGCATATCTGATTGTAAGTTACTAACGCAGCACACCTGCGGTTAAGACTAAGTTTCATTCGGAATATATAAATGACATATTTTAGGTTTTGACGACAAATAAGGAGATGAATCTTAGAAAACGTTCCTATGAAACGTTATGAAACACAGTTTTTTGCTTAATAACTTAACACTTCTTATTCGCATTTACCAAGAAAAAAAGTTTCTGCCAACGTATTAAAAAAAAACGTCGTGAATAGCGGTAATCCATCGAATCAACCTATCGTTAATCAAATTCAGAGAGAAACGTATTACGTTTGAGAGTCGAGAGCTGCACAAATGTTAGATATAAAGTGTGGGATTTATATTGTGAAATTATATGTATTATAACAAAAGAACTAATTTGCATGTACACTATACGGTCAATATTTAGATTGCATTCAGGGTTGAATGTTGTTTTCGGGCTTGAAATTGCTTGATATGTCATTGCGTCGTATACATATAGTCTGACTCCACTACCCTAGTATTGGTGGTGGCGCGCCATGAAATTTTCACAAGATGAAACATTTTAGGACCACGTTGTCAACGTGTCAAGCATAAAAAAAAACATCCGGGAACATTTTTTTAAATACTGTGGCGCGAAGTTATAAAGGCGAAGATTACCAGGCGTAAAGTGCGAACGTACCTTTGACTGCGAAAAAATACTGGAATTCAAACTTCCCATTAACGTCTGTAAAAAAGAAATGTAGTGAGGCGTGCAGGAAAACTTAAAAGCACGTCCACTTGAGTTCCCGCTTGCACCTTTGCATTTCATTGCATTGTAATCTTAACATTAAATTGCAAGCTTTACCCTTGTTGGTGTTAGACTGGTGGCAGCTGATGAAACCCGTTTGCTCTACTGACTTCGAACCCTTGGTTAGCTCAGTTGGTACAGCGCTCCACTTGTAATGGGTTCGATACCCGGACCAGGCGAATTTTTTTGGTCGCGTACCAGTCACCTAGCTGTGTTTGTCTTTCGTCCCTCTTGTTGCCCTCCTCCAGGGATTATTTTCGTCATTGTGGTCCAGCTCACTTGCATCTTTGCATTTAATTGGATTATAATCAAGTATTTACACTCTGATTAAAAACAACTTTAGAAAATAAAGTTTTAACCAAAAACTGTTGTACGCGCAATTGTGCGTAGCCAGACCCAATATTCTGTGTTCTTATTGCTAGTTAAAGCAAGTAGGCAGGAGAGCTGCTTAAGTATAGTCATGGTAACCCTTGAGCGAGTGGACAAAAAGGGACGTATTTTTGTGTCTATCCATCCCATTTTGTCCCCTCGCTCTGGGGTTACCATGTCTAATGTTTTAGTCCGTTCAGGGCAATATTTGTAGATATTTTGAACGCTAATTTATATAAAATATTATTCCATTATATTAATAAGCTTGTGAAACCTCACCAGGAAATACAAACATCTGCACAAGGCGAAAAAAGTAAAAAAAAATCGTTATTTTGTATATGCACACCAAGATTATACCTTTGTGTACTACGTAGAGCCCACTCCTTAGTTTAATTTGTAAAAGGAATATCGTAGCAAGTAATCCTGCCTAAGCCGGCGGCTATGTTATTGGAAGTTTCAACACGATTGCATGCACATTCAATTCCTCTGCTCATTTCGGCTTAGAGTATTACTTTAGATTGCTTTTACTAAATCCCCAGGAACAGTGGGCAGTCAGAAACAAATCTCCAAAAAATAAGGCTGGGATGAGGGAGCTTACAAAAAAACAACTCCTCTTGCTTTAGTAAAGCCAACAGGCATCCTGTAAATTTTTATGTTTGTTATATCGTTGTGTATACACTCTACACGATTATTTCTTGTTTCATCACTTCTGCTGAAGGCTACCTTTTTTGAATGAGGTACTTAGCTTCCAGCAAAAAAACAAATAGGCATACGTTATTGAAAAATCCCATATAAATTCATCCAGAAAATCTTAGAGGAAGGCATTTCTTCTGTACTCTTTTGTGGGAAGGCGCACAGGACGGCATTTCTTGTACTCATTCATTTGGGAAGTCATTCAGGAAGGCATTTTCTGTAAACTTGTATACAAACGACCCACGGGAAGGAACTTCCTGTTTTATTTTTGTACAGGATGACCCCAATGAACTATTTCCTGTAGATTGGCATATAAAAATCCAAAATGGGTAGCTAAATCCTCTTTGGCTTCATACTACTACCGCCCCGACATCCCGCGTGCCTCCGGCGGCAAGCAAGGCTTCGTTCGCACCACCCGCCCTTGCACACCCAAACAACTGGCCTTCTCTTCCACGCTCGAACTTGACACCTCTCGAGGAACCTGTCCTTCTTCCACCGCCGTCAGGTTCTCGTGGTGGGGATGATCCGCATCCCGTGAGCTTGACGAATGACGGCTTCACAGAGGTCAAGCCTCGACGACGTGCCAAGACTTCTACTGGCACTGCTAAATCAGACACTGTGCAGGCTGTTGCTAGGCCCCAGCGCCGAATGGCACTTTTTGTATCCCGACTTCGTCCGGATACGTCGGTTGCCGATGTCCAGGCGCTTCTCGAGCCGTTCCTAGAAGGGAAGTCAATTGTCTGTTCCAAAATGGTAACTCGATTTCCCTCGTATTCTTCCTTTCATTGGTCTTGTGAGCAGGCCGTGTTTGACGCCATTAACAAACCGGAAGTTTGGCCGGAGGGCAGCATTTTCCACCAGTTATTTTGCCAGCTTGACCATGCTCGTACTTATCCCCTTGAAACGACATCAGATGTAAATGACGGAAGTGCTTATTTTACCAAAATGTTCGAGGACTGCGCACAAAGGCTGATGAGTTTATGTCTAACCTTATTACTGCAGACTTTGACGTTATTTGCTTGTCGGAAACGTGGCTCTGCGATGGCACTCCGAATTCGAATTACTTCACACCTAACTACAATGTCTACCGCCGCGACAGAGGTTACATAAGCACGGGGCAAAAGCTAGGTGGTGGCGTATTGGTTGCGCTTCACTCTTCGCTTCAGTCACATCGAAGGTTCGACCTAGAATCGTATTCAGAATGCTTATGGGTAAAAATTAAAACTGCCGATGGTTTTAATTACCTTATTGGAAACTAATATTTTCCACCGCTATGCGATCCTTCAATTTTTATCAAACATCTTGAAACGCTGGAACAAACAAGTAAACTTCGATAGGTACAGAGTTCAAATGTACGGGGACTTTAAGCTTCCGGAAATAGACTGGTCATTGGTCGTTATAAACGGTGGCGACTTAATCACATCGAATAAGGCAGCTGGGTTGTTATCTTTTATAAATTTTTGTGGGCTGAATCAGCTTAACAGTTTCAAAAACTCCGCTGGTAATATTCTTGACCTAGTGTTATCAAATATTCCAATCGATTCAATTAATACTGTTCCGATCCCTCTGGTACAAATGGATGTATATCATCCAGCACTCAATGCTCAAATACGGCTGCCAAGAAAGTTGCAAGCATTGAACAGACCCTCCGCCTACTGTTACCCCAAAGTAGATTATTTGGGAATGTATAAATACCTTCATAATTATAACTGGAGCGCTGTTCTCGCAACGGATGACACCAATCTCGCAACAGAAGCGTTTACGTCAGTTGTGGAAGACACGATTAGCCTTTTTGTTCCAAAACGCAATTCTCAACTTTCCAATTACCCGGACTGATTTTCCAATGATTTAAAAATGTACCTTAAGAAAAAAGATCATTTTCATAGACTTTCCAACAAAAAAAAAAAACGGGCTCTAGCTTCTGGTACGCTATATTTAGTATTTATCGTTCACTCGTCAAAAAATTGTACTCGCACGATAAACAGGTACATCTTGATGATGTCGAGCGCAGTCTGAACAGCCGCCCTGAAATTTTCTGGAAGTTTGCAAAGCAGCACACGCGTAACAATTCACATGAAATTTCACTGGGGGATTGTTCTACTGGAAACACTAAGTATTTTTCGTCCCCACCAGAGGTGGCAGACCGTTTTTCAGACTATTTTAGTCAATGCTATACAGTTGGTCAGTCAACTATTCAGCGTATTGACATAGAAGTAAACTGCCAGGATGTTTTATCGGGCTTCAGAGTCGATACGGATGAAATTGAGGGAGGTATCAGAAAACTTAAACCGAAGTTATCTACTGGAGTAGATCGTATTCCGAGCTTTATAATAAAAGGTTGTGGTGCCCTGTTTGCGCCGATTTTAAAACACATTTTCAACTTGTCACTTCGCTCTGGGGTGTTCCCATCGTTATGGAAGAAAGCGGTTTTCCTGCCAATATTAAAGCGGGGCGATTCATCGGTTGTCAGTAATTATCGGCCAGTTTCTTTATTGTGCGGATTTTCTAAGGTGCTTGAGAAAGTTATTTATAAACGAATAACATATTACTTTCATCAAAAATTAACGACTTCGCAGCAAGGGTTCATTACGGGACGGTCAGTTTAAACCAACTTGTGCTTCTTTTTACATTTCGCTGCACCAATTGTCACCAACAGGGGACAGGTAGATGCCATTTATTTTGACATGTCTGAAGCATTCGATGAAGTTGATCATGAGCTATTGCTCCACAAATTATCGTTATACGGTTGTTGTTCTGAACTACTTCGCTGGTTTCAAAGCTACTTGTCATGTCGTACGAATCATGTTCGAATTTTTAGTGTCCCTTCTAAACTATTTCACTCAACTTCAGATGTCCCCCAGGGGTCTATTCTTGGGCCTCTTTTGTTTCTGATACATGGTAATGACATAACCTCATGTGTAAAAAAAGCTGAGCTTCTACTCTTTGCGGATGATATTAAGATTTTTATGCGCGTTGCTACTCCTCTTGATTGTAATGCTCTTCAGCACGAAGTGAACAACATACTGCAATGGTCTTTGGCGAATAATTTACTCCTAAATCCTTCCAAAACTAAGGTTCTTTTTTTAAGCAGACGACGCACTGTTATGCATTTTACCTACTCTCTGGGAGGAACTCCAATCGAACGCGTGACTGTGATGAAAGATCTCGGTGTGTGCCTTGATAGCGCGTTGTCATTTAATGCTCATGTTTCCTTTATTGTTGGCCTTGCGATGAAAACTCTTTGTTTCATATCTCGTTTAACTAAAAAGTTCAGACGCCCTGCTTGTATGATTCGTTTATTTTGTGCTTTAGTTCGTTCACGGCTTGAATTTGCCTGTGTTGTTTGGAATTCTCTAACAAGTACACAGTCTTTAAGTATTGAATCAGTGCAAAAAGAATGATACGCATTTTATATGATAGACACTTTCAGCGTCGATTTTATTATGATTATGAATTTCTTCTTAAGAGCGTTTTACTTAAGTCGTTGTCAAATAGAAGATTTGAGCGTGATCTGATTTTTTTGCACAGGGTGGTAAATGGTTGGGCTGATGATAACCAACTTTTAAATTTTGTCAATTTTCAGGTTCCTTGTCGCGTTACCAGAAATTTTACTGTCTTTTATACTAAATTCATGTCTAAACTCTCACCACTGTACCGTGTGCAAATTTCATTTAATACAATCGCATCGTCTAGCTTGGACATCTTCACAGATCTCGTAGTTTTTCGCCGGAACTTGGGAAGTCTAGTTAAAAGTTGAAACTATTACATTTTGTGTGAAGTGTGCGACCTCTTTGTTGTCATGCTAATTTGTACATTTTAAGCTGTGCGTGTGTTGTGTTTCTTTTTTTTTGTTTTGTGTGCGCCAATGTGAAGACCCGTGTGGTTGTTTTCGGGCACATTAAATAAAGAAATTATTATTATTATTATTATTATTATTAATACGAGAAGTCAAACAAGTAATGAACGAGTATTCATACAAGATCCATTAGAGGCAAACTCATGGTCTCTACACAATTCTTCTAGCATATTTTCACTGTTATGCGTGTAATGCTACTATTAGCTTCGTTTTGAGTAGGCAAATGGCACGGCAAAAACCTTGACTATAAAGCTGGCTATTAAAACTGTGGCGTACCCTATTAATAAATCTTCATGATGAAACAATGATAGAAAAACCGCATACAAGCATATTACATTATGGAACATCCTACACCAACGAAAAGGCAGTACAAGCATAGTGGATTAAGGCTGAATGATGAGGCCGACGGAACCATGCATGCATATTTTATTCTGGGACGTCCTATGCCAGCATAGTGGATTCCGACGAAAAATGCAGATGAGGACGGAATCATACAAGCATACCTTATTATGGGACATCCTATACCAGCGAAAAGGCGATATCACTAGAGCCATACTGGTATTGTCTTTCCGCTGGTATAGGATGTCCCATAATACGATGTGACTCTATGGTTCTCTCCCTGCCTGCATTGTTCGGGTGAGTCTCGAGGACACCTGGAGCATCCTGCAGTGGATCGTGGTGAGAGTTGAGAACATTCAGCGTTCCATTGAAACGCTGCATTACCGCAAGTTTCTACATCAACGTAGAGGTTTAGAAACAGCATGGTGTTTGAACACCAATACACTCTTGTCCGAGGTCCCCAAGGAGCACTAACAGCAGTGGCAGAATGTATTTGCTTGGTAAATTTGGTAGCATGTTCTTATTTCTAGAAGAACTGCACGCGCGAAAGTTTAACTTTGCTTGAAAAATGATAATTATAAATTCACGACTGAACAAAAGTTCACCTTGAGCGGTCAAATCAATCTCCCACTCTCGCCCCTCAGGAGCTCCTGACATGTGGTTGGAGGGCCAGCACAACCCCGATGTGTGCCACGAGCGCACCTGCGATATAAAAATTTAATAAACACGAGATGAGAAAACTAAACGCCTCATATTAAAAAAAGAGGACATTACAGATGAGACAAATAAAGGATAATCTAAGATACAGCACTAACATCATTTTGCCAGCTTCAAAATGTTTTGATTTCAGGGACTGTTAACCTCTTCATTCGTAGCCAGAAAACCCGCCCAGTTTTAGGACTAATGCAATAAATCATCGCTGAAAACTAGACTTTGTAAACCATATTGCATATGAAAATGAATGCTTGCCACATAGTCATGCATGTTGAATGAAACTTCTACGCCGTAAATTTCACAGTTCAAACAACCATAAAGAACACTTACGAGAAGCGATTATAATTTCCGAGGCTGGTTTTGTAGCGTAAAAGGAGTGGAGAGCATAGTGATGCGCGCGGCAGTCGAATGAAGGGTCCTTCCTGCGTCATCATGCCAAAGGGCGTTGGTTTAGGAACATCTGGAACTGCGCTACAAGAGATTGCTTGAATATGCGCATGAGCATGATGGTGGTCTCTCCATAGACTGCAAACCAAATCGAACGCATACACAAATGTTTGCATCGAATTCTGCGAATCTAGAACAGATACCTCTGAAAGGAGTTAGAAGGCTTACGTCAAAACTCAGTGGGGTGTGCGAAGGGTTTTGGGTGGCGCTCGCGCCTCAAGAGTTGCAGAACGTTACTGAAGTCAAGGAGAGGTCGGATAGGGTCCCCCTAACACTCTTCGCCTTCCAGCGATGCTTTGCCGTTCCTGAAGTACGAGGGACACTTAAAATTAAAACACTAAACAAAACTCACTTTTTTATGTTTTACACAAGCCTGCTGAATGATTTCAAAGCTCTCTGTTTTACATTCGCCGAGTTTGACGCAGAATTGCTGTTCGCTCTTGCTCTGGTTTGCGGTCTATGGCGAAATCCCTAAAATGCGCTTGCACGTGGTCACAAAAACTCATGTAGAGCAGCCCCGAATGTTTGCAGAGCGATGTCCTTTGGTATAACAAGACCATAAAGCATTTTCGACTGTTGCGCGCTTATCACTGCGCTGCTCTTCGTTTTTACGCTAGAACATCAGTCTCGAAACTTTTTGATCACACCTCGTGTGCCACCGAATTTCTTGCGACACATCAGAAATGGAACAGCACTGTCATTCATTGCCTATCTAAAAATACCTTCTTTTTTCTTTCGCGCGGCATGTGCTATTCTAATGTACATACAGCCCTCTTTAACGAAATTTCCTTTGTAAACCTTTTTATTGGCTCTAATTTAAGTCCCATGGCGGTTTCAGCACCTTGGACTCTCACTCGGCATAAACACTTTTATATATTTCTGTAATTGGGAAAGACAAGACGCATGGAGTTTAGTACGGCTCAAAAAGCACACATTAAGAGAAAACAATATAAAAAAATCTCCTGTCAAAATAAAAACAAAACGTTTCGGTAGATTGTGGGCACAATCATGGATATGGTCATAGATGCAGTTAGCACATTCAAGATATAAAAAAATATATGTCAGACGCAGAGTTTAAGAACTCTGTTGGATTCACATTCCTGGAAATTATTTTGGTTAACAAATTACTGCAGTCTAGAAACGAAAGCTCGGTGAATGAGTCTACTGAAAATGAGGGTAGACCTAAAACCAATTTACTACGCAACAATCAGCATTAGATAGCCGCAAGACATATCATTAATACTGTTACAGTGCCGACTCTTTCTCATCAATCAAAACAAAATGTCAGCTGCGTCATTCAGTTACCTCCTTCCGTACATAACACGGTTTGGCTCTCCAGAATGTTTTGCGGGAAAGTAGATGAAAGAGAATTATCTAGCGTAGATCTAGAAAAAACATTTCCAGAAGACTATTTCAGGTTCGAAAGGAATATGCAGTGTATGCTAGAGACAAACTTAGAGCAGGAGTTCAATAAAAAAAAAAAACACTTAGTGTTGTTAAGGACTCTTGCAGTAGCAACAGTATAAATATTCCTTAGGCAGATCTAGTCATTGCGTATAATTGTGCCCATTGTATAGCATAAAATTAAGTCCTTTACCTAAAATATTTACAGACTCAATCAACTCTAAATCAGTGGAACACTTGCCATTGAATATTGCTTTCAACATGGCTGTCTGCAAACTTACACATATCTATTCGCGTGAACCTACCTTTTTTGAGAAAATACGTGGCGCGAGGTGTTTAAGACACCGTATGACTTAACACTAATAGAGAGCCTGCAGTGGGCCAAAACCTAGGCAGTTTCTACTACATTTTGAAGACTAATAATACATATATGATCCTTAAAACTAGGCCTGCACCGAATAATTGTTAAAGTGAAATGTGCTAGGTACTGTTGTCTATATAAATATTTCAAGAGCTAACAATGTGCCATATCATGTACTTTTTTATTTCACATCTTACCACTTCTCGCGTGATAGCTACATAAGACGGCTGGAACCAACGTAACACAATGGTTATTTTGAGGATTCATTTGAGAATATCCAGAGCGAAGCCATTTGGGAAAAGTCATCTCCGTGACACCGGCGAACCCACCTCGTTGGATTTAAGTTCACAACATAATCATTTCTGCAGACTTTTTAGTGTGACATCCATCCAACCCAAGATGTCAACATGCCTTTGCATTTCAGGCCTAATAGTGTGTTTGCTGCTTGACTTAAGGAATATTCAAAAAGAATGCTTACTTCCGAAAGGCATACCTTACACCCGGTAACGCGAGGACTCTCTTGTCGTGCCGCCCTTCAAAAGCCACGAGCAAGAAATTACCGCGAGGCTCATGTTGCTGGGATTGCCCCCTCCGGGGTCCTGACCAGATCATAGAAGACGGTTGAGTCCGAGCTTGTAACCACAAGGTTTTCCAGATATTGCGGCACTCAAGCATCTAAAGATGTAAACAAATCAAACACAATTTCTCGGCAGATATACACAACAATGGCTAGCATATTGTTTCGTGATCAGCACATTGATCGCTTTTTTTTTTTTTTACTCAGCGATGAAACGGCATTTGACCTTTTGTAGCCGCTTTTATAGCAAACAAATATTGTTATAAAGCTGCCACTCCCGCTTTTGGGGCAGGTGCCAACAACTGTTTGCACATAGCTTGAAAATAAAGTGATTGCATCTAAGTGATTTCATTTATGATTGTGTTCAAGGGTTCCTCTAGGAAACTCGAGCATATTTATTATAAACTTTTGTGATAAGAATATATAAAGCATAAAAGGAACACAGTCTTCTTATAGAAGGCTCTAGTGTGAGTAGGTTTAAATACAAAGGGGATGAAAGATGGTTGAAAAGTGTTTCATAACGCAACACTTCATTGGAATTAATCCTATCTTCAATCTCTATTTTCGCTCGGTGGTTTCTTTAGCCTTTTAATATGATTTCTGTAAAATGTCAGCAAGGACCAGCATATCCGCTAAAACGTCTATTATAAGCGTGACATTGTAGCGAGCTTAGTTTATGTAACTTCATTTATATTTACAATATTTACAAATGGTTATTAATTTAGATGCAGAAATCGGCCATCGTATAACGTCAATGCACCACGTCACCATAAATCACCGTGTCTCGTGGCACGCGTCACGGATCGCGCAGCGACGAAACGCACCACTCTCGCTGTCGTTAAGGTTGTCTCTGTAGCTTGGGGACTACAGGCGTACCCCCCCCCCCCTCCTTGCACAAGTGGCTGTGGCCAGTTCAGTGGAATTTCTTTGGTGCTCTGTGGGTTTTGGTGTGTTATCCGGATGCTTGGACGTTGTTGAATCGAAGGGGAGGGGGGGGGGGGGGGCGGCAGAAGAAAAAAGGTTTAAGTCTGTCGATTGTAACGGTTTAGCGTTTGCCTCGAAGCAACAGGCTATAGTAATTTGGTGATTTCTCCAGGTCAGGGAGTGGTCCACCGCACAGCTTTCGCAGAGGCTTCCGAGGTGCATTATTCCTGATGAAGACGTGTGCAGCCTCAGCAAGTGCAGGATGTCGGAAAGCCTTCGGTTACGTTTGTTGGTGTGATGAAACCGGGCGAAGCGTTGACATTGCTTTCCTTCACTTGGGGGCCTAGGACGTGGGATCCATGCTGTCCGGTATGGTAGGCGGCTCGATGATGTCCGCAGGCAGTCGTGGCGTAGCACCGCAGAAGAGCTGAGCCACCACACAACCCAGGCCAAGTTTGAGAGTGTGCGTTTTCACAATTAACCACCTGGTCCTTATTGAGGTAAATACTTACTCCGTAGTCTGCTCTTTGCGCGGTTAAGGCCGGGTCAGTCAATTGACTATCTTGTTTGGGCAGCGGTTTTACGAGAGACAACACCAACACAGTGAGTCCGTTTTCGACGTGTTTATTGACTGAAACGCCAACACGCTTCGCTCTTAAACAAGAAAAGTCTGGGCGCTGGCTCAATTGCCAGTATCACCAGGCCGTTTTCCCGTGCTTCTGCATTACACAGATTCACGGGAAGTCGGAGGCCCAGAAAGAAAAACCGAGCTCCGTAGAGCCAGGGCCTCCGCCGACGAGAGCCCCTGGCCCTCTTTCGGGGCCAGCGTATGTAGCATCAGAGAATGGACGCGCTCGGGGAGGCCGCTAGCAGTCGTGTCCATTATAACTCTCAAGGGTGCACCGGTGGCACATTCACCTAAAGCGGGCAAGGGAGCGCCGGTCAGTTCGGGGAATTCGACCTCGGTTCCTTGTATCCGGGAGGCCGACGCCATTCGTGACGACGACTCCCACGGCCTGCTCGAAGCTAGACCTAGATAAGGATATAGGGAACCCCATGGTTCCCACACTCCCCCCTTCTCAAGGCTAAGGTCGGCCTACAAATAAAATGGCCTACCGGCTCTCAAAAAGAAAATAAAAAAACAAAACGCTGGAGCAAAAAGAGCATGCCACAAAGAAAAGCACGAAGAAAAAAAAAAAAAAGACGATCAGCGCGGTACATGCTGAAAAAAAAAAGACACTAGCTCGCTGCTTGCAAGTGAACCCCGGGTGCAGTCGAACTCTGCAGCCCACGCTTCTTGGCAGGCTCACCGGGAGCAGCGTTGAACGGTCCGCGTAGTGGCCTGGCTTGTGCAGGAAGGACGGCCCGGTCACTCCACGACGAAATGCTCGAAGAATTGCGGAAAGTACGGCGGCTGCGCGTTTCTTCTTGGTGACGACCATGTGGCACGGGCACTGTCACTGGGTATGTGACGGGATGCGAGCTGCTTGTTGGCCTGGAGACGAGTCCAGGCAGCGGTAGGGTGGTTGCCGCCATCTTGGTCTGCCGCCGCAGAGCCGGATCTGGACAGGCATGCCTGCGACGCTGCGGCGACGGCGACGATGATGCTCCCTGGCGTCGATGACACCCCGACATGGAACCACGAACCAGGAACCGCCGGGAACTGGAATGCAGCCAGCGCTCTGCCCCCTCTCCCGTGTCGTTCCCCAAGAGGAAGCTTAGGAAATTCCGAGCAAGGTTGAGCCGTCCAACTTAGGACACTACCAATCTCTGGGTGCACCAGGCCCTAGATATAAAAAGAGGCAGAGATAAAGGTGTCTTTTCGGCTGTGAGTCACGTGCATCGCACTGGCTCGGCTTGCGGAGTTATTGTGAAAATAGTTACATGACTCCGCGTAATGTGAACAAGGATGTCCACATACCAAGCTGACTCGCGTCACCCCGAACAATGGATTTGTTGGTGACAGTTCGACGAGGCAAAGTTCTTTGTAGCTGGTTTTGCTGACGATGCCTGATCGCTTCGATTTGCGGGCGCAATGAAATCTCGAATGCGCCACACTGTCCTTTCTTCTGATATTGAAACGATGCAGGGCTGCAATCGGGCAGGCTCGCCAACATTGTTATTTTTCAAGCATGTCAGCTTTTACCTTAGGCTAAAACACAAATGCCTGAGGGCCAAATATAGCACAGCGACCTAACTTCGAAAAGTCTTGGAGCCGCGTTCTGTCCTGGACAACGCGAACAAAGGAGGGCACCGAATGCACCTTCCAGCCGCGCAGGACAGATACCTTGAACTGCAATGTTCGTAGAGGCCAACAGCCGTAGCACGACTTTATCCGCATGAGCAAGGCTAGAAACCGATCTCAAATAAAAAGAAACCAATGCCAATAGCAATACAAGAATATTTACGGCACCGATCGGGAACGACACGAGTTGCTCGACCCGGCGAATACGCTGTCCGGCTGCCAAAGCCCGTCTGCAACAATACGAGTTGCTTAGCGACGTTAGTGGCGAGCGTACCGCCCGGCGGACGCACCGCCCGACTTCACATAGTCCGCGAAAGTATTTACAACTATTCACGCATTTACACCCCGAATCGTTCTGCTGAGCATCAAAGACTCATCAGTGTTACCGTCGATTCCCAACGAACACTTTGAATGCCATGGGTCACGATCTTGTCCAGTGACCACCTGGCGGTCACCTTAATCGGACACGCAATAATCTCGGGACGCTGTTCAACCAGTTGCCCTGCCCGGTAGCACGATCGAACAGCTCCCGGACCCCGCGGCGTTTTCACAATTAACGTCTCTTTTACGGGGTCGCAACTCCCACGGCCTGCTCGAAGCTAGACCTAAATAGGGATATAGGGAACACCATGGTTCCCACAGGAGTTGAACCCAACCGAAGCAGCACAATAGGCAAGTTGTCGTCCCAGGCTTCAGGAGACGACTGCGTACAAAATGCTGATATTACATGCGTATGAAGGCGTTCCACGAGGCAGTTTCCTGCAGGAAGGTTAGCTGTTGTGCGCTTCCGGGAGCAGCCGAGAAGAGATGCGAGTTGACGGAATAGAGCGGACTCACGTTGGAGTCTTGGATCGGTCGTCACCATGGAAGGTATTGCGAAACGGCTTACCCAAGTTAATAGAAACGTTCTGGCGACCTTTATGTTCTCGAGCGGGTAAACTTCCGGCCATAGGGAGAAGCGGTCGACGCACATCAATAAATAGGTGAAAGCAGGTGGAAGAAACAATCGTGTGACGGCGTACTCAGTGCATTATGGACAACAACGTGACCAACAAGTGCAATGCGGCGATGGTGACCAACCTGTGCCAGAAGTTGAACGCCAAGGATGGGGTGTAGATGAGGATCTGACCAAGGCGCCCCCTGGTCATTAGAGGTACCGCTCTCCCCATCCATTCTAAGTTCTGGGCGAAAGATCCAGCACTCTGGTTCCTGCAGGTGGAGAGCAACATCCGCCTGTTCCGAATAACCTCCCAGATAAGGCAGTATGAGCTCCTCAACAACATAGCATTTGTCTTCGCCTTGTACGTGTTCTTTCATCGGCTAAACCAATCCAATGGAGCGACTGTGCCGGGACTTGCTCGTTTAGTATGTGTATTTGTGGCTGTATTTGTTTGAGCCTTCGACTGTTCTCTTCGCTAAGACGAAAGAAACCATACATTGAGCAGTGACGCGGTTAAATTTTATATTTTCAGGATTTATTTACTTTCTATTTATTTGTATACTAAAGTCAACAAATAATATGAGTTTCTTTTTTGTTGCTTTAAGCCCAACTTGGCGCAGGTGTGGCGCAATTCTTAGCAAAAAGGGCATTTTGGCGTAAGTTGCAAAAGGCTTTCGTTCGGTATCGCATCAGCCCCGGCTATCTTCCAGAAGAGAATCGAGTTCGTGCTGAAGGATTTGGAGGGGTAAAGGTGTACCTAGACGACATCCTGGTTGCAGAAAAGGTGGTCCAGTCGACACTTCAAGTGGTGCTGCAGCGGCTGCGAGAGAACGGCGTCCAACTCAACAAAGGCAAGTGCAAATTCCGTCAACACGAAGTGAACTATCTGGGCCACAGAATTGTTTCACACGGCTTCATCCGAAAGACGACAACTTAGAAACTATCTCAAAGGCGCCACCTCGAACGGACGTGTCCGAGCTTGTATCTTACCGGGGGTTAATAACTTATTACAGCAAATTCTTGCGCAACATGGCAACTCTCCTGGCTCCCCAGTACCAATTGCTGAAGAAAGGTCAGAAATGGTACTGGTCGAAAACCACAGAAGAGACTTTCTAGCAGAGCAAGCTGAAGTTGAAACAGTCTCGGATATTAGTACACTTTGACCCGACGAAGCCCCTACGGTTAGAATGCGACACATCTCCGTACGGTATAGGTGCAGTGCTATCAGTAAAAGCAGGGAAGCATTATCAGCCCGTAGGGTTCCGCTCACGCACCTTGTCAAAGGCAGAGGGGAATTACGCGCAATTAGAAAATGAAGGCTTGGCGCTGGTATTCGGGGTCACCAAGTTTCGAGAGTACCTATGGGGCCGTTCATTTACATTGGTGACTGATCACAAACCACTGGTGGACATCTTTCATCACAATCGTGCTCTACCCCACACAGCTGCCGCAAGAGTGCAGCGCTGGGCGTTACTCCTAAGTGCATACTCATACAAAATCAAGCACCGTAAAGGAGAATTGAACCAAAATGTGGATGCCCTTAGTAGTTTGCCGCAACCCGGATCTGGAGAAGTGTCGTCCGCAGACTTGCAAAAGTATGTCCTACTCATGGAGACGTTGGATGACTAATTTGTTCCTACCACAGAACTCCAGCGCCAGACGATGGTAGACTCAGTTCTCCGCCAGGTGAAAAGATGGATCCTGAAGGGCTGGCCAAACGATCAGCACAAGGTCGACCGGCAACTGGGGCCGCACTACACTCGGAAGGACGAGCTGACAGTGACCCACGGGTTGGTATATTGGGGACAGCGAGTGGTCATTCCGGAGACCGCACGGGAGACAATCTTAAAATTACTGCACGAGGCTCATAGGGGCGCGTCCGAAATGAAAGCCCTCGCGAGAACTTTATGATACCCAGGGGTGGATAAGGATCTCGAACAAGTAGCGCGAAGGTGTCCCGCGTGCGCGCAAGTAGTCTCGCTACCGCCATCTCAAGTGCCAGTACCCTGGCCAGAAACCAAAGAAAGATGGGCCCGAATGCACCACGACTTCGCAGGGCCTGTCGATGGCTTCATCTTGCTAATAGTTGTGGACTCGCACTTCAAGCGGATCGAGATAGCGCCGCTAAAGACGACCACAGCGGAATCCCCTACCTCGGCTCTATCGACAATCTTCGCCGGTTCGGCCTACCGCGGACAATTGTTTCGGATAATGGTCCCCAGTTCGTGAGTGTTGAACTCAAAGACTTTTGCTCACTCAACAAAATTTAACATGTACGTACTGATTCATATTCCCCCACAGTCAAACGACTTAGCCGAGCGTGCCGTTAGAACCGTGAAAGAAGGGTTACAAAAATTAAGGAGGAGAGCATGCAAACGAGGTTGGCCCGATTCCTGAAAGGTTGCCGGAGTACACCAGGAAAAGACGGGCAAACCCCATCACAACGGTTACTCGGATATACCATTCGATCGCGTATTGATACCCTTGTGCCAGTGCCTTCGTCGACAACTCCCATTGTGACTACTAATCCATTCCATCCTGGACAGACGGTGTGGGTCAAAAACCATGGCCCTGGAGACAATGGCTGTCCGGCATTGTGAAAGAAACCAGCGGCCATCGGTTGGTGCCCGTTAGCTCGGCCGAGGGTGAGCGACTTCGGCATGCAGACCGAGTTCGTCTCTGTGATGACGACTCCCCACGAGCCCCTACGGTCGACGCAGCAACGGAAGATGCCGCGGTACAAGCGTTTCCAGAGCGGCAACCAAGCGTCATCTCCGACCAAAAAAGTACACCAGCAGCCGGATCTCCAAGAGGATCCTGTCGGGTTCGACGTCCACCGGCTCGCCTTTTTTATATGGGGAAAGGAGTGTGGGAAGTGACGATGCAGCTTAGCCATCACTCTGACGAAGCACCAAGCGGCAACACCACGTGTTTGTCCGTATCGGCTTGGGGGCGTTATCCATTGTTGTACTATCTGACCTTGTTATATCTAGTTCTTGCGCTTAGCGCAGAAACAAGCTACGCTCGCTTCGTGTTTGGGTCGGTCACCGCGTTCCCCTCAAAGAATGCTTCAATTCGGATGAGATAGGACGGCCACTTACCTGTCCTGTCGTTGAAGGGAGGAACGAGGTAGGCCATCTTGTCCGTACGGTGATGCCTGTCTTCACGCATATTCCATGGTGACGGAGCGCCCCCCGCATGTGTATCCAATCCTCGTCGCCACTGAAGTAAAGTAAGCGAGACTGACCCGTTGACGGCATGGTAGCAACTCGTTTATTTCCGAGCAGCGCCTGTAGATATAACAAGGTTAGATAATACAACAATGGATAACGCACCCAAGTCGATACGGACAAAACGCGTGGTGTTCCCGCTTGGTCCTTCGTCACGGTGATTGCTAAGCTGCATCGTCACTTTCCCCCACTACAATTCGGCGCAACTAACGCAGCACTTCTATCACTCTATTCTTTGTACTAATAGAAATGCTGCCCCTCCACGGCCACAGCCATAGTCAGCTCCATGTAGGCCTTGACATGTCGGGTACTTAATTAAGGCAAGTGGTTAAACGTCTTTCTTTAATCCTCTTTCACTCTAACCGGAGAGTTTTCTGTCGAATGTTAATATTGCAATGCAAAGACTACGAAAAAAAACCTAATCCTGTGATAAAAACAACTTCCTACCCTCATGCTCAACGAGTGTCTACTGGTGATAAACATTCACTTGACACTCATTGAGCACGAGGGTACAGAGTACCAGCAGAGGGCAGTTGCCTGCATAGAAAGAGTTTAGTTGGCGGACCAAGAGGGGCAAAGGAATAAATATGCTACTTGTCCGAGTTAAATGCCAAAGAAAATGGCAATAACGACCTGGCACTAATGGTGGCACGCAGTATTTATGTTGCCCACAAGAGAGGCACACCATTTTTCTTAGCTGCCTAGTCAAACTAAATATTCTTCCGGGAAGCTTTTTAGAAGAGTCTCTAAATTTGCAACAACTATTCGGAGAACTGCTAACGAAAGCAATGTAAAAATCAACAATCAAATTTACACGCACTCTCCAGTGGCATGACAGCAATGGCAGGCAGACCTGCAGAATGAGCAAGAAGTCTAAAAGAGGGGGTATGCCCTCTTTATATTTTTTCGTGGTGCTGAGCAAGTGATATGGAAGGCGGATTCACGGCGATCTTTTCCCACCAAAAACCTTCTTGCAATCACTTGACAACAAGTTCAAGCAGTGATTTAGTTCTTGCCACTCATTACCATACCAGTGTTGCCTGTAACGACTTTTAAATAAATTAAAAAAAAACAATAAAAAAAGTTTTGTAGAAATTTTGTGACAGAAGGAAAGAACAGTTTTTCGAGAAAAAATATGTGGGTTACAGCTTGTGGCGTTCGCCTTCCGCCGTCCGCCGCAGGTGATCAACCAGACGACTCGTTCCTCGGGGTCAAACAGGGTTTATTACCATGATTCTGGTCCAGACTCGGGGCAGCAACTGCCCTCGGCCACACGGGCCATCCCTTTTCTACCCTCTCGGCGCCGGGTGCCGCCCCCCCGCTAATCGCCGGTTTGGCCGCCGTGTGGCGGGCCGAGCGCCCCACACCTCCCCCCCCTTTTAGAGGTCGAGGTCTAAGATGGCCTCCTCGTGGGCCGGGTCGCGGAGCAGATCCGGGCGGACTTGGCGGAGGATCCGGATGGCTTCCGCGACCTCCAACGGGCGGGGGGCTGCCGGAGGTGCAGCAGGAGGTGGCGCGGCTCGGCGAGCCCAGTCCGCCGCGACGCGGGCCTGGTGCAAGGCGCCCGCCAGGTGGGTGGGGCGGTGGAGCTCCGGCACTCCGCAGACGGGGCACAGCAGGCGGCGCTCCGCCTCGTTGTATACGGCCGCGGGCTCGTGCGGGTGCCGGTCCTCCAGCGTGTTGCCCCGGAAAGGCTCGGGGACTGACTCCGGGGGCGCGCCACGCTCGGGCCGGGGCTGCTCCCTCCAGCGTAGCGGTGAGGCCCAGCCCACCGGGCGGTCCTCTACCAGCACAGTCCAAGTCGCGACGGAGGCACGCTCACGGCGCGGCGGGAAGCGTGCCGCCAATCGCCTGAAATGATAGGCGTGGCGGGAACGCTCTTGGTGGCAGTGACGATCCTGCGGAGGAAATAGAGAACGGGCACACGAAGAAAAAGGACGAATTAACGGGTCTGGTTGTGATACGTCAAACATGCTCGGAGACACTCGCGAACAGAACAATCCCTTTGTGAAAACAAAGGGCAGACCCGCGGGAAGGAGATGGATCCTCTCCCCCCCTCTCCGCGAAGAGACGCAGCCAGCCAAAAAAAAGGATATGAATAGAACAGGTGATGAGTCACCGAGGGCGTAGGTTGTACCGCCTGGGCGTAGTTCCGTGGTCCAAGGGCTGGCTGGGAGCTGGGATGTCCGGGACCTGCGGAAAAACTGCTGGCTCGCAGTAACGCTTGAGCTCAGACACGTGAATTGGGCCGTACTGCTGTGTACCATGCAGTCGTGCTAGGCGGTAGCTCAGCGGGGAAATTGTGTCCGTTATGCGAAAGGGTCCATCCCAACGGTTGGCGAGGGATGCTGCTAAGCCTTTCGACGCATCGCTGAGGGGATGTGTCCGACGAAGTACCAGGTCTCCAACCTGAAAGTGGACACTGCGGCGGCCCTTGTCGTACTGGGCGGCCTGTTGAAGACGAGCGACGTCGAGGTTCTCTCGTGCTTCACGAACGGCCGACGAGAGTCGGTGATGGACGTCCTGGGCGAACTGCGCGTATGGGCGTCCATTCTGCGCAACATCTGTGTATAGAAATGAATTTTCCATTGGGAAGGTTAGCTCCTTACCAAAGTTGAGACGGGCAGGCGTGAAACCAGTGGATCGGTTGACCGTGGTGCGCGTTGCAAATGCCATCTCGTCGAGTTTGGCATCCCAGTCTTTGTGACGGGCTGTGTGGGAAATCAACATCATTTTGAGGTTGCGGTTGATCCTCTCCGTGATGTTGGCTTGCGGATGATACGGCGAAGTCAGCTTGTGCCGTATTCCAAGCGCAGCGCAGGTGTCGACGAAAATCTTGCTTCGAAAGTACGAAGCACCGTCCGTGATGAGCTCTGCAGGAAAGCCGAATCTCGTGAAAACGGACAGAAGGCAGTCCCAGATCCGCTGCGAAAGAAGCTTCCGTAAGGGGAACAGTTCGACCCACTTGGTGAAGTGGTCAGTCACAACAAGTAGGTACTGATTTCCGCGAGGACTACGTGGAAACGGTCCCATGACATCACATGCGACAATCTGCCAAGGCGACTGGCTAACGACTGGCTGCATTAATCCTGGTGGTTGGCCTCCGCGAGGTTTCGCCTTCTGACACACTGGACAACTGCGAGCATACTTCAGTACATCCTGCCTGATTCCTGGCCAAGTCGCAACACGACATAACTTATCGTAAGTCTTACTGCCGCTGCTGTGACCCGCTAATGCTGAATCATGGAAGTACCTGATGAATGATTTGCGCAGCTTCCGAGGTATCACAATCCGGAAAGGCGATCCATCGCTGTCGTCGTCTGCCTGGGGGATGTAGCGGAGAAGAAGTCCGTCCTCGCTCAGCAGGTACGAGTCGGACTCGTCGTCGCTTCCGGTGCCGCTTGCTCTTCGTGCCGCAAGCCTCTCGCACACGCGTCGACAAAGTCCATCTTCCTGCTGGGCCTTGCGGAGGTCTGCTCTGCTCACCAACGTCCCCCACCGTGACTCCGAAGTGCGGGCCACGATGTCGGTTAATCCCACCAACTTTGGTTCCGTCTCAGTGGGAGGGACCTGCAAAGGAGCCCGTGACAGTGCGTCTGCCACAATATTAGTTGCTCCTTTCCTGTAGGCGATAGTGTAGTCGTACGCTTGCAGTGTCAGAGCCCATCGTGCAAGACGTCCGGCTGGATTCTGCAAATTCTTCAGCCAGGAGAGCGCTTGGTGATCCGTCTGTATCTGAAAGGAAGCGCCATCGAGATACATGTTAAACTTCTTGAGGGCGAAGATGATGGCGAGACACTCTTTTTCCGTCACGGAGTAGTTTCGCTCGGCCGCTGTCAGCGTGCGGCTAGCGAAGGCGACTGGGCGAAGAACGTCGTCGTGTTCCTGAAGGAGGACTGCGCCCAGGCCGAAGTTGCTGGCATCTGTTTGGACGACAAATTGTCGGTTGAGATCCGGCAACTTCAAAGAGACGACGTCGGTGATCGCTTTCGAGAGCTGAAGGAAAGCGACGCGTTGATCCTCCCCCCACCGCCATTTCTCGCCTTTGCGCAAGAGCAAGGTCAGGGGGTTAGCGATCTCGGCGCAGCGAGGGATGAACTGGCGATAAAACCCAATCAATCCAAGAAACCGCTGCAAACTCTTGACGTCGTGTGGCTGCGGATACTCTGTTATTGCACGCAGCTTGTCCTCGTTGGGGCGAAGAACTCCATTGTCCACTACAAAGCCAAGGAGGTTAATTTGTGGTGAAGCGAGCTGCGCCTTGTCAGGGTGAATCGTCAGGCCGGCGTTGCGCAGGCGCTCGAGGACGATCCCAAGATGCTTCAGGTGTTCCTCGAAAGTCTGGGAAAAAATAACGATGTCATCCATGTATGCCATGGCGAATTTATATTTTGTGTCGCCGAGAACGATATCCATTAAGCGCTGGAAGCTAGCGGGTGAATTGGAAAGGCCAAAGGGGAGGCGGGTAAATTCAAACAATCCTCTGTGGCAAGTGAACGCAGTCTTTGGCACGTCCTCTGGATCAATCTCAATTTGCAAAAAACCTCGACTGCAGTCCAAAGTGGTGAACACTTTCGCGTTGCCAATCGCGTACATAACCGAGTCAATGGAAGGAAAGGGGTACGAATCTCTCACCGTCACTGCGTTGAGGCGGCGATAATCCACGCAAAGTCGTACCGAGCCGTCCTTCTTCGGAGCCAAGACGACGGGGGAGGCCCATGGACTCTGGGACTCTTGCACTGCTCCGGTATCCAGCATCTCCTGTAGTGCTGCGTCTAGTAGGGCTCGCTTGTGGACGCTGAGGGGCCTAGGGTTGCACCGCAGTGGTCGGGCGTCACCAGTCTCGATGCGGTGTAGCAACACGTCGGTCTTGCCCGGGGTTTCCGTGAACATCGTTGCGAACGGCTGCAGGATGCTCTCGAGCTGCTGCTTTTGCGAGCTGGTTGCTGGGCACGCGTTGAGGGCGTCTCGGATGCCATCAGGAAGAACTGCAGCTGGCCGCGCTGTGTAGTGGGTCGGAAGGGTTGCGCCGGTGACGCAGTCTTCACGTCTGGTGAAGGGGGTCACGTGTGGCTGGTTCTCCAGCCGATACCCGCCGGCAGCAAAGTCGAGCGAAATTTTTTCGTCTGCAATGAAATCTCGGCCCAAGATAACAGGTACGGCCAATCCTGGCAGATAAAGGAAACGCTGACGCCGCGTTTTTCCGTCGAAAGAAATCCTCAGCCTTACTGCGCCTGCTGCTTTTGTTTGCGCGCCTGACGCTAACTGCAAAAGCGTGCTCGAACAACGGAGCTTAACATTTTTTGATTTGCAGAGTTCAACAACGACGTCGCCGATAAGCGAAACTCCCGCGCCGGTATCGAACAGGGCGGCGAAAAGAACTCCGAGCAGAGAAATCGTTATCCTAGGCTCGATGCTGTGGTTCGTAGGTCGTACTCGACATACAGAAGGAAGTATTGCCGGCGACTTACATTTCCCGGGGCTGGTGGCGGCCTTGGGCGGCGAGGTCTCCGGGTTCAGCGCCGCGGGCCGCCTCGGTTTCCCTGGTCAGGCAGTTCTCGCTGCTCACGGGGCCGCCGTTGTGGGCACTGGCTGCGGAAGTGGCCACGCTGTCCGCAGTTGTAGCAGGAGTCATTCTGCCGCTGGGTTCCCACGTTGCCCCGTTCACTCCCACGTCGCCGGCTGCCTCTCGGCTCCGCCGGGTCATTCCCACGTTGCCAGCCGCCTCTCGGCTGGCGCTGGGGCCTTTCGGCCATCTGAAGATCTCGCCGAGGGTCATGCAGCCAGCTTTCGCTGTCCGGGAACTGCAGCCGGCCCCTCTCGGGGTTTCGCGGCACCCGCGGCGGGCTTTCACCCAAGTGCGGGCCCTGGGGGGACCAATCCCAGGCGCCTGGGGCTTCCCTCGGTCGGGAATTTAAGCTCACGCTGACCCCAGCCGGTGATGCAGCACCGAGCCTCCCGTCGCCATCCCGAGTGCACTCAAGGGTGTCCAGGGCGCGGGGCAAGTAGGCGTGGGCGCCGACCCTTTCGGGTGGGCGGTGAGTCGGAGGGGTGCGTTCCAGGGCGGTGCGTGCAGGTGGCGACCACGCGCACGATGGTTCGAGGGCTTCTGTGGCGGGGGGCGGCGGCCGGTAGTCCACGCTGGCCAGGATCATGTCTTGCACGCCGCGCGCCGCACGAACGAGGTCTTCCACGCTCTCGAACCGCCGCCCCTGAAGATAGACGTGGTAACGGGGGTGGCTCTGTCGGATGATGCGTGCAACCCTCTCCGACTCGGGAGCAGCTTTCGCCGCTCGGTTGAACAGCTCCTGCATGGCCCGGATGTATTCGACGAGGCCTTCCTCTGGATGCTGGGTACGTCGTTCGAGCTCCCGCTGGACTCGGGAGTCGTACCCCGGTGGCAGGAACTCTTCTCGGAAGCTACGGCGGAACGCCTCTAGGGACGGAAAGGGAGTTTGCAACACCCACCATCGTCTCGCGCTCGCTTGTAAGGCGAGGGGCAGGATGCGCTCGAGCACGTAGCTCTCCGAGGCGCCGGACGCTCGGGCGTAGACGTCCAGCTCTTCCAGGAAGTCGGCGACGGACTTCCTGTCGTCGAACCCCGTGTACACGGGGACCGTGAGCCGAGGGTGAAGCTCGGGCCCACGCTGCTGCACATGGCCGCCGGCTCCTCCCGTGCCGGTTGCGAGGCGCTCCGTCACCAACTGGAGGGTGGCGGACATTCGGGCCATGAGCGCCAGGACCTCAGCCGACGACGGACCGGGCTCCGCGTCTTCTTCGCTGGAGTCGCCGTGGTCGGACGGGGGCTGGGACTGTTTCTTGGGAGGCATGGAAAAAAAGAAAAACGCGCGACAAGGGAAAAAAACAGCACACGCGAACACGAGGGAAGAAAAAAAAACGCGCCAACAAACTACGCCAAGAAAACCGCACCGTCAGCGACGTGCAGACCGCGGTGATAGGCGAGCGCGCAAAAAGTCACAATGAATAAGAAAAACACGACGCGATATAGAAAAAATGAAAAACGCGAACCGCGACGAATCAACGACCGAAAAGAAATTAAGAAACGCAAAGTTGAAGTAAGAGAGGACGAACCGTCTGGTCGAGATCACCGACGACGGACGACAGAATCCCCGTTGGGCGCCAGATGTGGCGTTCGCCTTCCGCCGTCCGCCGCAGGTGATCAACCAGACGACTCGTTCCTCGGGGTCAAACAGGGTTTATTACCATGATTCTGGTCCAGACTCGGGGCAGCAACTGCCCTCGGCCACACGGGCCATCCCTTTTCTACCCTCTCGGCGCCGGGTGCCGCCCCCCCGCTAATCGCCGGTTTGGCCGCCGTGTGGCGGGCCGAGCGCCCCACAAGCTTTACCGCGTCTATTCATGTGCTTAGCCTATTTTGAGGCAAATCGGTGACAATGAAAAGTAAGCACACCAGTACCACTAAGGGAAATACGAAAAGGATGCATAATGACAGCAGAGAAGTTTAGCCGTAACGGCCACGGGCAAGAAACTCTGGCGATGCTTTCGGATTGGCTCCACACCCCCATGTCCCTGCGCAGACTACAGAACAAGATCCCGTTGGGGCTTGCAGCCATAAGGTGCTTCATACCTGAAGCTTAAGAAGCAGCTGCGAGTGAAAGTAACGGGCATTTTATTCCACTGCAGATGGAGAGTTTATTAGGTAGCATGCAATCATTTGGTGACACTGTTATGAACGTTGTGATATTTCAATGCAGCACTATATTACCAAATTGAGAACCTTACCGGGCGACATACAAACCGTAACAATTCTTCCAAACTATCTCAGTTTGAAGTTGACCCAAGCGGATACTTCAAGCCATGGTTGCGAATTCAGCGCTGATATCAAACTATGTGACCTTATTGCTGGACGCCACGGTACGACGAGCTTATAATCACGTGTCGCGTTGTTTTCACTGAAATCGCTTGTAGCGGCAAAAGTGGTTCGCGTTAATGAGAGACAAAGTATACATGTTTGCAAGTGGGACCCTGGACTAGCCTCGAACTACATGGTGAAGAAGGTACTCTCTCCAACCCGGATATTTGCTGCCTGCAGGGTTGCCAGGTTGGGCTATTAATAGCCCAATTTGGCTACTTTGTTGTGCATTTCAGCATGGACAGAGCATGGACACAGCATGCTGTTTCCATGCTGCAGCATGGACACAGCGCGGCAGTCCACTTCACCTCCACCTTTTCGGGGTTCCGGCTTTCAAGAATTTTCTGTGTGAAGATTCGTAGGCGTGATGCCAGAACCTATTAGCTCTGGTGAGCTAACGTGAC